>NC_062554.1:110903705-112153705 GCF_016906955.1 Phacochoerus africanus
TTTTTATGCATGGTGTGAAGGTCTTTTCCAGTTTCATTGATTTACATGTGGCTGTCTGGATTTCCCAGCACCAGTTGCTGAAAAGACTGTCTTTCCCCCATTTTATATTCTTGCCCCTTTTTTCAAAGATTAGTTGACTGTAGGTGTCTGGGTTTATTTCTGGGTTCTCTATTCTGTTCCAATGGTCTGTATGTCTGTTTTGGTACCAGTATCAGACTGTCTTGATGGCTGTGGTTTTGTAATACTGCCTCAGGTCTGGGAGAGTATGCCTCCTGCTTGGTTTTTGTTCCTCAGAATTGCTTTGGCAATTCTGGGTATTCTGTGATTCCATATAAATTTTTGGATTGTTTGTTCTAGTTCTGTGAAGAATGTCATAGGTAATTTTATAGGGATTGCATTGAATCTGTAGATTGCTTTGGGTAGGATGGCCATTTTTACAATATTAATTTTTCCAACCCAGGAGCATGGAATATCTTTCCATTTCTTTGAATCCTCTTTAATTACATTGATTAATGTTTTATAGTTCTCAGTATATGTGTTTCACTCCCTTGGTCCGGTGTATTCCCAGGTATTTGATTTTTTAAGGGTGAAATTTTAAAAGGTATTGTATTTTTGTATTCCTTTTCTAATATTAGTATACAGAAATGCGACTGATTTCTGAATGTTAATCTTGTATTCTGCTACTTCACTGAAATTGTTGATCAGTTTGAATAGTTTTTGAATTGAGTCCTTAGATTTTTCTATATGTAGTATCATGTCATCTGCACACAGTGACAATTTTACCTCTTCTCTTCCAATATGGATACTTTTTATTTTTTTGTTTGTCTTCTGGCTGTGGGTAGGCCTCCTAATACTGTCGAATAACAATGGTGAGAGTGGGTATCCTTATCTTATTCCAGATTTTAGTGAGAAGGCTTTCAGCTTTTCTCTATTGAGTGTTATATTTGCTGTTGAGTAACATAATCAAATGGCTTTGATTATGTTAAGGTATGTTACCTCTACACCGACCTTGGTAAAAATTTTTATCATGAAAGGATGTTGGACTTTTCAAATGCTTTTTATGCATCTATTGAGATGATCATGTGGTTTTTGACTTTTCTTGAAGTTGAACCATCCTTGTGACCCTGGGATGAATACCACTTGGTTGTGGTGTATGATCTTTTTTATATGTTGTTGGATTCGGTTGGCTAAAGCTTTGTTGAGAATTATTGCATCTATATTCATCAAAGATATTGGCTATCTTTTCTTTTTTGGTACTATCTTTGTCTGGTTTTGGTATTAGGGTGATGGTGGTATCAGAGAATATCTTTGGGAGTGTTCCTTCTTCTTCAACTTTTAGGAAAATATTAAGGAGGATGGGTATAATCTACTCTTTGTAGGTTTGGTAGAATTCGCCTGTGAAGCCATCTGGTCCTGGACATTTATTTGTAGGAACTGTTTATGACAGTCAATTTTGTTTCTAGTGATCGGACTGGACTGTTCAATTGATCTATTTCTTCTTGATTCAGTTTTGGCAGGCTGTAAGTCTCTAGAAAGTTGCCCATTTCTTCCAGGTGGTCAAATCTGTTGGGATACAATTGTTCATAATATTCTATCATGGTTTTTTGTATTTGTGTAGTAACCTTTGTGACTTCTCCTTTTTCATTTCTTATTTTGTTTATTTGGGTTTTTTTCTCTCCTCTTCATTGTGAGTCTGGCCAGAAGTTTGTCAATTTTGTTGACCTTTTCAAAGAACCAGCTCTTGGTTTTATTGATTTTTTTCTATCATTTTTAGAATCTCTATTTTATTGATTTCCTCTCTGATCTTCATGATGTCCTTCCTTCTGATGACTTTAGGTTTTGTTTGTTCTCTTTCTAATTTATTTAGGTGTTGGGTTTAGATGTTGATTTGAGATTTTTTTTTTCTTTTCTGAGGAAAGCCTGAATTTCTATGAATTTCCCTCTGAGAACTGCTTTTGTGGCATCCCATAGATTTTGAGTGGTTGTGTCTTCATTAGCATTTGTCTTGAGGTTTTTTTTTTTTTAATTTCCTTCTTGATTTCCTCATTGACCCATTCATTTTTTTAGTAGCATGTTGTTTAGTCTCCATGTAGTAAGTTTTTTCTCATCTTTTTTCTGTAGTTGATTTCTAGTTTTACGCCACTGGGGTCAGAGAAGATTCTCGAAATAATTTTTATACTTTTAAATTTGTTTAGGTTCGCTTTGTGCCCCAATATGTGATCGATCCTTTAGAATGTTCTATGTGCACTTGAGAAGAATGTATATTCTAATGTCCTGAAAATGTCAATTTAGTCTAATTTTTCTGGTGAGTCATTTAGGATTTCTGTTGCCTTACTGATTTTCTGTCTAGAGGATCTGTCCATTGATGTGAGTGGGCTATTAAAGTCTCCTACTACGACTGTATTCCCATCAATTTCTCTGTTAATGTCTGTTAGTATTTGTTGGAGGTATCTGGGTGCTCCTATAATAGGGGTATATATATTGACGATTGTAATATCCTCTTCTTGAATGGATCCTTTAACCATTAAATAGTGTCCTTCTTTGTCTTTCTTTATAACCATTTTAAAGTCTACTTTGTCTGATATGTGATTACAACTCCTGCTTTTCTGTCTTGTCCATTGGCATCAAATATCTTTTCCCATCCCCTCACTTTCAATCTATATGTGTCCTTTGCCCTAAGGTGAGTCTCTTGTAGACAGCAGATTGAAGGTTTTTGCTTTTTTATCCAGTCTTCCACTCTGTGTCTTTTGATTGGAACATTCAGTCCATTGACATTTGAAGTAATTATTGATAGATAGATATTTATTGCCATTTTAAACCTTGTTTCCTGTTGATTCTATGTTTCTCCTTCCTTCCATTCTTTTTTTTTTTTTTTTTGGTTGGATGATTACCATTTATTTTGTGCTTGAATACTTTTCTTTTAATTTTTGTGAATGTGATGTTTGGTTTTGATTTGTGGTTGTCCTGCTTTTAAGCATGCTAACCCCTTCCTGGATCTGCTTACTTCAGCCTGATAGTCATAGAGGCTCATTATTAAAATTTAAAAAAAAAAGAATCTCTATTTTCTTACTTTCTTTCCCCACATTCTATGATTTTGAAGACTTTTTTTTAACACCTTCATGTTTGTCCTTTTGCTGTTCCTTGTGTTTACCATCACTTTTACAATAGTTTGGGTTTTTTGGTTTTTTGTTTTTTTCCTCCTTTAGATCTATATGCTGGCTTATTTAAGTCATTGCTTTCCAGCTGTGGTTTCCTCCATCCTATTTCTTCTTACCTCATTTTTTATTTAGAGAAGCCCTTTCAGTATTTCCTTTAGAATGGGTTTAGTATTGCTGTACTTTTTACTTTTGTTTGTTGGAGAAATTCTTTATTTCCCCTTCTATTTTAAATGATACTCTTGCTGGATTGAGTATTCTAGGTTGCATATTTTTTTCCTTTAAGCACTTTAAATACATCCTGCAACTAGCTTCTGGCCTGCAATGTTTCTGTAGAGAAATCAGCTGATAGCCTTATAGGGGTTCCCTTATTACTAATGCTCAGTTTTTTCTCTTGATGCCTTGAGAATCATCTCTTTGTCTTTATCTTTTACCATTTTTATTATAATATGCCTTGGTGTGGGCCTGTTTGGGTTCAACTTGTTTGGGGCCCTCTGTGCTTCCTGTATCTTGATATAAGTTTCCTTTAGATTTGAAAAGTTTTAAGATAATTTCTTCAAATATATTTTCAATCCCCTTTTCTTCTTCTTCTGCTTCTGAAATTCCTATTATGCATAGATTGGATTGCTTTATAGTATCCTATAGATCTCTTATATTGCTTTCATGTTTTTTCATTTGTTTTTCTGTCTGCTGTCCTGATTGGGTGATTTCCATTATTCTATCTTCCAAATCACTAATTTGTTCCTCTCCATAAGAATTTCAAGTGTCAAAATTCCTATTTCCTTCTTCCACTAGTATAGCCACCTCCCATTATATGAAGCAACAACATCAGTGATATTTAAAATAACTGTTATATATATATATATATATACATACATATATATATATATATATATATAAACGACTTTCATATAATTGGCAAAACAAAGATGCACATAAATGTTACATAGCCAGAGAATCTCGAGAGAGAACGAGACAACTCCTAGTCTAAGATATTTCAAAAATAGAGAATTGTTTTCCCTGTTTCTCACTCCATCATTTGAAAATTACTCAGTATGTTTTATGTCCACTTTGTTCCAGTTTAACCTAACAATTTTAGTAAGTGGTTTATTACCCATGTTAACAAATGTGATTTTGTCAATTCACACTAAACAGACAAAATGTATCTCACTCTCATTACATCAGAGCGTAAGAAAGTGACCTGAAATTTGGCACCTTTTGCCACTCATTTGATCTTTAGTTTTGGGTAATTCATTCTTTTTTTTTTCCCTCACCATAAAAACATAAAGCAACATGATAAAGCTACAAAAATGCCACTTATATTTTCACCCAACAGCTTTTAAAACTTTTTACATATATGTCATATTTTTCCATAGATATTCCATGTCACATATACTTTTAAAAAAATATTAGTGATATATTGCAAACATTGTTTTGTTGTTTTGATGATTTACCAGAACTTATATCTTCTCCTATTCCCTAACCCACTGAGTGAGGCCAGGAATCAAAGCCACATCCTCATGGATACTAGTCATGTTTGTTACCACTGAGCCACCAACGGAACTCTCATATTTTTTTCTTTCCTTTTAAGGCCACACCTGTAGCATATGGAATTTCCTAGGCTAGGGGTCAAAGCAGAGGCTGCAGCTGCAGGCCCACACCAAGGCCAAGGCAATGCTGGATCCTTAACTCACTGTGCAAGTCCAAGATAGGAATGTGCATACTTATGGAGACAATGTTGGGTCCTTAACCCACTGAGCCACAATCGAACACCCTTAAGTAGTTTCTGCACCTGCTTCTGGACCTTTGTATTAGTTAAAAATGCCAGGAATTAAATAAAATGAAGCAGATAATAAGAGCTATGAATGATTAAAGGAGATGTAGTAACACCCCTCAAACACAGAAAGGTTGTTTAAAAAAACAAACAAACAAATAGCAAGACCATGGGATCACATACAGGTATCATGTAGGCTCAAAAGAGAAACATTGCAAAAGTCACAGTATAAACGAAAGTCTGGTGAGAAAAACATTTACTATGAAACTGAGCAAGATGAAGCTCCAGGCCCTTCACTTACCCTGCTTTATTATTATTATTATTATTATTATTATTATTATTATTATTATTATTATATTGTGGCTGCACCCACATAATATAGAAGTTCTCAAGCCTAGGACTGAATCTCAGTCGCAGCTAGGGATCAAACTTGCACCTCCACAAGAACCAGAGCTGCTCAAGTTGGGCTCTTAACCCACTATGCCACATTATGAACTCCTACCCTGGCTTTTTAAGTGCTGGGTGTTCTAATAGTTATAAAAAGTTCTAGGTGAAATGGGAAATGTGTGTTTCAAAGAGCATTTCTAGTAAGTTACCTAGAGATCTCAGAAGCAAGGGAACTAAATCTCCCAGCCTCCATGTATATGTTTTGCTTACTTGTCTATTTTGAGATCAATATTTACTTTCAGACTTAATTCCATACTTGTAATTTTGCATTCCTTGTCTTAAAACATAGAGACCTCTTTGCCACATACAACATCATATAAGCACCTAACCTCTAACTCCCTGCATATGGGAATCAGAAACATTTTGACTATATGTGGACATGGACATTAACTAATGCATATGTGACCACCTGTGGGAACAAAATGCCAGGAGGAAGCTGAAGAGTCAGATTAGGTCTTCCTCCAGAAGGATGACTGAAACCATCAAAAATAAACTCAGTGCAGAGACACCAGTGCACAGGCTCCTCAAGGGGAAAATCTAACATTGGGAGGTCCCTTCTCACAGTGGAGAAAGAAAAGACAGTTATGACCTTGAAAGCCCCCGATTCTGATTGACTCAATAGCAAGCATCCCAGAGTGGTTTTTTTCCTCTTATATGTAAAGGATTTCAATAGCATTTTTTTAGAAAATGACATTTATTGAGGTATAATTTGCATACACTAAAATGTATCCATTTCAGGGTACAGATGGATGAGTTTAAAAAACTGTGTACAGCCTTGTAACCAACACCATAATCAAGCAGCAGAACAGTACATTTTTCTTATAGCTGGAACTCTCAATATAGAGGTTTTTATGTGAATTCCAGTGTGGGAGAGGCAAGAGTATTCAGTGGAGGGCTTCACATTATTTAGCAATGTTTATCTGAGCTCCTGCCCACTTCCAGAGCTTTTGGTAGGTGCCTGGGATGCAAATTGACAATGAAGTAATCCCTGACCTCATGTTGCCCACAGGAGAGTGGGTGAAATAAACATGCAGACAACAAATCTCACATTCTACTTGCCAGAGACTGTGAGATGTGATCAAGGCGGGTTGGAACTTGTACAACTTTTGTCTGGATGGGATGGATGCAGGTGAGGAAGGATGCTGGCTGGTTTGTGAGGGAAAGTTAGGAGCACTAATTAGGCCATGAATAGGTCCACCAACATGTGTAAATGTCACTCTTCCAAATCCTAAAATAACCCATGTCAAGTCCTCTGGTAGGAGTGTAACATTGCTCCCACTGATATTCTATCTTCACTACCCTTGAAGGGGTGGGATGTAAATGGGGACAGATCAAGCGACTTGAAGATCTCTTAGAAAAAGGAGAAATGTTAATTTATATCTATTGGTGGCAAAACTACCTTTGGTGGTTTTATATATTCAATATAGAATAAATGACACATGTGGTTCATGCACTTTTACTTTTAAAACTAAGTGGCTACATGAGAGAGAGGGCAGAAGAACAAGTTACTGATAGAATTTAGTGCTATGAGATGCTCAAAAAAAAATTTTTTTTATAATTTTTAGGTCTGCACCTGTGGCATATGGAAGTTCCCAGGCTAGGGGATGAACTGAAGCTGCAGCTGCCAGCCTACACAAGAGCCACAACAACTAGGGATCGGAGCCTCAGCTGAAACCTATACCACAGCTCCTGGAAATGATGGATCCCTAACCACTGAGTGGGGCCCAGGGTTGAATTTGCATTCTCATGGATACTAGTTGGGTTTGTAACCCACTAAGCCACAATGGGAACTCCCTCAGAAAGAATTTTTGATTACTGGGGCCTGATCAGAGGCTTCAGTGAGCCTCCTGCTGGACCTCCAGCCTTTTCTATCCCTCCTGTCCACACACTTCATTGTGCTAATCTTTGGGTCCTAGATAGAATAGACTGTCTCCTGTTGCTGTAGATCTTGGCCAACTTTTCACCAAACTCCAAGCATACATTTGAACCACATTTCCCGGGCTACTTAGCAGGAAGGTATGGCCTGTGACTGAGATTTAAGTTAAGTGCATTTCTTCCAAGACGAGCCCATAACATTTTTCCAGGCATGATTCTCCATACTTTTTCACCTGCCATAGACTTAGGAAAACAAATATAGTAAAACCCGAGAATTCACTTTGAGGATGGCAAAGACATTGGGTGAAATGATCTGGGGTCCTTGAATTATGGCTTTTAAAAGAGTAACCAACCAGTATCAGTATCAGTTATATAAGTGAGCAAGAAATTTTCTATTACGTTTGATTTCTGATACATTAAGGAGTTTGTCTTTTAACAGCACTTGTCTTAAATAAAATACCTGCTATTTGACATTATTATTATGATTACTAAAATATTCTCTACGTGAACAAATATGATTTTTAACTTTGAAAACTGATTTTCCTATCACCTTCCATAAGAAGGATCACGGTGGAAAATTACTCTTCAATAAGAAATGTAATGTATATTATACTATTAAGTAACATATTTAGGAGTCCTGTCATGGCACAGCAGAAACGAATCTGACTAGGAACCATAAGGTTGCAGGTTCAATCCCTGGTCTCGCTCAGTGGGTTAAGGATTTGGCATTGCCATGAGCTGTGGTGTAGGCCACAGATGCGGCTCGGATCTGGCCTTGCTGTGGCTGTGGTGTAGGCTGGAAGCTGTAGCTCCAATTTGACCCCTAGCCTGGGAAATGCCATATGCCATGGGTATGGCCCTAAAAACCAAGAAAAAAGTGACATATTTAATCCACACAATTTTTTGCAGGGCATGAGAGATAAGGCATTTTTTTCTACTCTGATATTTAGTATGCTCTCACAGAAAATGGCATCTCTGAGCAACGAACCTTTACCTACAGTTTGGGTCTATAAAATTATTTGAAAATGCAAAAGTAGGTCAGCATTAGCTCCCCTGATCATCCATCAACACTGGAAACATAACCATATCCTCTTGATTCTAAAGCACTTTCAGGTTGTTATAATTTACCCTTTTAAATGAAGGAATTGACCTTGGTTCTTAAGCACTCAGGGAGCCTACCAGATCATTCCTCATTTACCCCTCACGGTCTATTTGGGCATACATACAAACGATACTTCCTAGGTTAGGGATATGTTTCACAGCAGAAAATCAAACATAAATGTAGTGCCCCCAAAATTAAAACAAAATAATTATTTTCATGTTTAATGATATTTAAAAATTTGCTTCACAAATGAAACATGTTAGTAATAATTCTCAAGCAATGATTAATAGATAGTGAAAGCTTATATTCACAATTTACTTTGGCTCCTTCATAAGCGCAGTTCCTCAATTGGAAATTTCTCTGAGATCTTCTGATAATTCACCCTTGGAGATAATCGAATATATGACATATTTTGAAGGGTAACTGCTGATTTCTGATGGAGTACATAAATAAATAAGAAATTCTTAAATGAAAAGAACAGTTGGCTCAAAGACTCTACAATAAAGGGCATGTGTTTGCGGGTTCATTACTCCTCACAAAATATTCAAGACATTCTAATTAATTTAAACTTTCCTTTAGGCAATCGATTTCCTGATGGTTCCAATTCTGTTTTTCTGCAAATATCAGCAGTGTGAATACATAAGAGTTTTATGACTGTTTTTTCTTCCCTATTTACATGTTGAGTAAATAGTTCTAGAATAAATTAAGTCATCCTAAAATAAAATTATGCATTTAATTATAAGACTTAACAGTTTGAGTCACTTTGGACCTTTAGTAATACAGGTATTATTACATTTTTAGGAATCTGAATATTGTACCACTTCATTTATTAGTGGGATGTATATATGTGTATGTGTTGAGATAAGTATGTATGAGGAGTAAAAAAAATTTATAATTTTGTCAACGAAAACTTTTTAAAATATGTGACTAACCTGATTCCTAAGTAAACAAAGTAGTCTGAACATACTTTAACATTTTCCATAAAGATTAAAACCATTCTTGTGTATATCATCATAACATTCCACAAAATCATCGTTATTAAATTCTGCATCATCTGTCCTACAGGTTAAATGTGACTGCAAATTCTTTTTCAGTCCCTCTATTGGCAAGTACAGTGTAATTCTTCTTCCTGGATACTTGCTTCTCCAGCCAAATGCGACAGAGTGACATGGTATGTGAGAGGCCCCACAGCTTCTTGGGGGCCCTTGAAACAGTGGCTCTGAGGCAAGTCAGCCACCATGGAGGAAGTATGAGTATCCAGAGACCATCCTCTCCTGAGAAACCTACGCCACATGGGTGAGATGTCAGATGGAGAGACAGGAATGTCAAAGAGCATCCAGCCCACCTGCCCTGTCAGTGATAAGCTCTTCCTCGGGGAATGGATCTCCTTGTCCGATCCGGCATTTACCACATGAATCAGGGGTGAATGGCTCACCTGAGCCTTTCTTAATTTTCTGATTCCCCAAATTACGAGCAAATTAAAACTGTTGTTGTTGGTTTTCTTTTTTAATTTTTTAATTTTATGGCTGTACCTGAGGGATACGGAAGCTCCTGGCCAGGGACTGAATCCAAGCCACAGTTGTGACCTACGCCACAGCTGTGGCAATGCAGGATCCTTTAACCCACTGCACAGGGCCAGGGATCAAACCCACACCTCTGTAGTAACCCGAGCTGCTACAGTCGGGATTCTTAACCCATTGCACCGCAGCAGAACTCCAAATTTGTTGCTTTAAGATGTTAAGTTAGGGGGACTTTGGTATACCACAGTTTACAACCAGTACACCATAAATAAATTCAATGTGACTAGGATGAATTGAGTTTAATTAACTAGGGATCAGTGAACCCTAATCTGGAAGATATGGTATTTCCATTCCTTACCCAATGAAAGAGAACTGAGGTTGGCATTTACAGTCTTGGGGGGAGGGGGAAGGGAGGTAAGAACTTTTTTTTTTTTTTTGTCTTTTGTCTTTTTAGGGCTGTACCCATGGCACATAGAGGTTCCCAGGCTAGGAGTCGAATCAGAGGTACAGCTGCCAGCCTACGCCACAGCCACAGCAACACAGGATCCTAGCCATGTCTGTAACCTAAACCACAGCTCACAGCAACGCCGTAACCTTAACCCACTAAGCTAGGCCAGGGATCGAATCTTCGTCCTCATGGATACTGGTGGGGTTTGTTGACCACTGAGCCACAATGGAAACTCTGGTAAGAGGTTTCTTTCTTTCTTTTTTTTTTCATTTTATTTTCCCTCTCATGTTCAAAGCCCACTTCTGCTTACTCTGAGCTTGAGTCTATAATATGAACAACTGAGGAGCTAGAAATTGGACTGCTGGATTAATGGAATAAACCTGATGACGGCCAGAATGATTTATTTGATAACTGATTACTGAGTAACACCTTCTGATTATTGCTTATGAAACATTATCTATATTTTTATGGCTGCAACAGCAGCATATGGAAGTTCCTGGGTCAGGAATTGCATCTGAGGGCAGCTACAGCAATGCCGGGTTCTTTAACCCACTGCACCAGGCCAGGGATTTAACACACGCCTCTTCAGCGACCTCAGCTGCCACAGTTGGAATCTTAACCAACTGCGCCACAGCGGGAACTCCCTGATTATTGCTTCTATTGCATAGACAGTAATCATAAATTAGACCTTGTAGCCATTAAATTGTGACATCACTTTCTTTCTAGAAACCATAGTACAATTATATTTGGAGTAACTGAAAAGAAAGAATGAGTCTACTATACTGTATCTACAGCATTAGTACACATTCACTGATTGGTGAATTACAAAATTGAAGGTGCATTTGACATTTTTTTTCTCACTTTTGCTACTACTACCATCATCAACGCCACCATGTCAACTTGACCAGCATTTCCTCTGGCAGCCAAGAATTCTCCAGCCTCAGGATCTGTGGTGTTCACGGTCTTTTGAAATGGAAATTTCAGTGACCCAATACATGCATGGCTTTTTCCTCACTTCACTGGGGTTATTTATAAAATCAGAGAGGCTTTCCTGGTGCACTCTACATAAAATCAACTCCCCTTCCTCTCTGTCTTGTATTACACTTTATTTTTCTACATTCCACTATCCCCACCTGACATATTTTTATTTTTGATACTCTCATTTGATTATCGGCTCTATGAGGAAAAAAAAAAGTTCGTTTTAAAGCCACACATTCTATTATTCCCCTTGCAAAAAAGAAGAAATGATAAGGAAGTTTGCAATATTTCCAGAATCGCAAACAGTGCTTCTTTGGACTGTAACAGGTGGAAGTTCTTTTAAAAATTGCTTAATTCTAATTCTGTCAAGAAGAAAACGTCTTTGACATTTTGGATGGTATAGCTAAGACCAAGAACATTACTTTAGTACTTATGCATATCCCATGGTTACCACAGTCTGAAGCAAAAATCTTGTCTTTAATAGTTAGTGCATCATTCCGTAATTTTTTTTTTCCAGCAATGGACAATTTCCCAGCTCTCTTTACATCACCCTTTTAATATCTGGAATAGCAATGCAAAAGTTCTAGATCATAGGACCTACCCCATTTATTGCACAGAATAAAGCTCTTAATCTTTCATTTAAGGCAAGGCACTCTTAATATTCTTTTTGTTTCTGTATCAAAAGTTCACTTTAGTTAAAAGGCTATTAATTCATTCCTTTTTATTACAATAGCCACTGAGGATTACACTAGTTTAAAATTATGCAACCATAAAAATTGACCTTCAAAATGCACTGAGCCTTCTCATTTGTTGATAAGCAAGGAGAATATGAATGGACCACTTACTAGATGAACTATAAGTAATAGATGTAAGTTTAAAAAAATTAATTTCACTTGAAGTATCTCAGGTGTTATATTGTGTTGTAGTTGCAAATTTTTGCAGAATGAATAGGCCAGTATTTGTGAGTACTTATCGAACTTTCATTTTTTTTCTGCAACCAGGTACAAAACTGTTATTATATAAGAGGTGCCCTCTGCTATCTACTGGATGATAATGTTTTCAAAATTTAATATTTAGCCAACACAGCTGATCTGCTGTGTACAAAAAAAAAGTGTATAGCATATTGTTTATAGTATCCCCTATTATTTGGCTAGCCCAGATGACCCTTAAATCAAAGTTTTGTGTAAACTCAACTCAAAGAAATAGAACCATAGAGAACTATAAATATTAAACATCTTCTTTTTTCTCTAAATATCCTTGAAGAGTTAAGTTTAAGGGATAAACGAAATTTCTCCCTTGCTCACTCCATTCCAGTGAGATTTTACTATCTATCTTAACATCATGTCACTTTTTATTGCTTTCCAGTTAAAATAAATTGTTCTATTTTTATTCTTTTCTCTAGGGAGGGAAAAAGATACATCAAACTTCTTTTAGGCATAGGATGGAAAATAATTTATTCTCTACACTTGACTTCTCAATAAGAATAAAAACAATGAAATCTGACTTTCCATAAGAAAACAGGATGGGACAGCCAATGGGCATGCTGTCACCCAGCAGGCGGAGATTTATTTTTTACATTTGGTTAACAAATCTTGGATCAAGCATTCAATCCCAAAGTGAAGAGCAAGATAGTTCTGTGTGCTAGATGCCAGCAGTGCTGTCCACAGCTGTCACAGATTAAATATGAAAAGTCATCACTCTAATCTACGGGGTTTTTACTTTTTTGTGGCAGAGGCTGGATTTGTGTATATACCTGTCCCTGTGGTCTTTAATAGTTTGTTGTGGCTATGATGTGTCATCACTATTTACAAAATTGTGAATGGAATAATAAATGCTGAAAACCCTCAATTTATATCACAAAGAATAGTACCAATGGGCACATCACAGTCTGTCCTACATGGACTGAGTGCTGCTAGAATTAATTTGCTATCGGCAAAGGACAACCACTGTCGAGTAATTAATTCACTGAAGATCTGAAAGGAAGTAGGGACTGGGGCACTTTAGGGAGAAGATATGCGAGCAAGGGTGGCATCAGGACTTTGAAAGAAATTGCCTTAATTCTCTTTGAGGACTTCGAGAAAACAAATCGAAATCATAGTTTGTAGACTTTCTGAATCATGTATGGGCAGCTGTGTGAAAAATTAACATCAGTGACTTCAATAGAAATACCTCTTTTTCCCTCTTCATTACCAAGTGTGTGTGCGTATGTGTGATCTTTAGTACAATTAGGATACCGAGAGCAACAACAGCAAGAATATTTATTAAATACATCTTGTCTGACCATGTCATCGAGCACTTACTAATTACATATCATTGAGGACAAAATCATTCATTTAGATCTTAATATTACGTAGCCAAAAAAACAATCTCCAGAAACCAACCAATATAAACAGAAAAGAGTGTCAAGATTTCCTAGTCTGAATAATTTCTTTGGAAATAGGTAAAGTTTGTGGCCAGATGAATACCTAGATGAATCTTCATAAACATGTCTCATGTTTCACATCAATTTGTATTTAAATTGGAGATTAATTATTGTTACCAGAACTATGTTCACATGTTCTGCCTTGGGGACCCACAATTAAATAGAGGTTTTTATTTAAAATGTATTAGGCAGGAGAATTAGGAAGGGGGGAAGATAGATGGAAATAAGGAAATCAGGAACTAATTTTTAAATGCCCATCATGTGTTAGTCCTATCTTATGTTCACTTCATATTTGCATATATTCTCTCTCTGTCTGCTTGCGTAGGGGGTTATGTGTGTATCTCCCCCCACAACTTACCTGAAATTATAAATAGAAATTATATACAGAGCTCTAAGAATATATATAAAACAGGTAAAAGAAAAGACAATATTCAGCAACCCTACACATCTGGAACTCTAGGTCTTCTTTGGCCAAGAAAACACTCACATACAAAAAAGAAATGGGGGAAATATAAGTGAGTATGTTTGCCTAAAATTTACAAAGACAGGAATATAACCTTTTTTGATTACTTCTTAATATTTTACATTTTAGGACATCATTATTTAGTTTAGTATAAATTGCCAAGACTATTCTATTTTCTAATTATCGTACAAGTTTAGTGTTTTGTGAAGATGAATGAAAGTATGTTGCCACTTTTACTATTTTGTTTTATTAATAATACTCCATGGGTTTTGACTCCTTGTTTTACTGTGCCAAAATTACATGTTGGCATCTAACCATTTCACAATTGTTTATTTGTTTGTGTTTTGGCTTTGATCAAATAAATATTTTCATATTAGCTCATAACTACACATGATTCTCTTTCAAACAATTCTGTCCTCTCCCTACTGAAATGAGTTAAATTGGAGAAAAACAAAGGAAATGACTATTTAAAAAATTCACAGTGTCATAAGAAAAAGGGAATATATATATATAAATCAGCAAGCCAGAGTCTCCTGAGGCACAGCAGGTTAAGGATCAGGCATTTCCACTGCAACAGTTTGGGTCACTGCTGTGGCACAGTTTTGATACCTGCCTTGGGAACTTTGCATGCCACAGGTGCAGCCAAGTAAAACTAAAAGAAAAAAAAAAGAAAAGAAAACAGCAAGCCAATTAAAAATAGTATAAAAGAATAGGTGGTTCAGCTTTAATTAAGGAATCCTAGCTAGAAGATGGTAGGGCTATAATTCTAAAAGGAGCTAGACAATCCCCTGCCATCTAAGTATTCCCTCTATTTATCTATCTATCTACCTGTCCAAAGAAGCAGCTGACTTAAGTTTTTCAAGGGCAAAGATTATATCTTTGTATGGTTAGTAACTGAAGTCTCATGCAGATGCTCAGTAAATGTTGACTGCAAATATAAAAACCAAAATTAACAAATAATAAAACTTTCTTTCTCTATAGTGTTTCTGTACATAGCAGGGATATCTACCTAAGTAGTATTCCTACTAATACCTACATAGAATTCCTATTATATTAATATTTCAATTTAAACCAAAGATATAAGTATATCCTTTTTAAAGGGTAGATGAAAGTCAAAGAACAGAATTATCAGTGAAAGAGAGAGAGAGAGTGAGTGTGTGAGTGTGTGTGTGTGTGTGTGTGTGTGTGTGTGTGTGTACTTCTTTTTATTTGCCTTCATGGTCTGGACTGAGGGGAATGCAATTAGTTCAAATAGCCATAATAATTCCATTTAGGTTTCAAGGTATTTGACAACTCAAGCTAAGATTTATGGACATCTTAAAGTGCAAGTAATCCCAGGAATCGGAAGCCATGAGGTCACTTTAACTCTTTTGATAATGATTTTATCAATGTAATCCTTATAAGAGGGATCTCTTTTAAAAATACAATAAATAAATAAATGGCGAGTTCCTTATGGTCTAGTGGTGAGTACTTGGCGCTTTCAGTGCTGCAGCCTGAGGTTCAATTTTGGTCTGGGAACCGAGATCCTACATCAAGCCACTGCATGCTGTGGTCAAAAGAAAGAAAGAAAAAATGAAAGAGAGAGAGAAAGAAAGGGAAAGAGACAGAAAGAGAAAGAAAAAAAAGAGAAAGAAAGAGCTGGGACAAAGGGAGACGGTGGAGAACAGAAATGAATGTACATCATATCAAAGATAAAGGTCATTAACTTCATAAGGTAAAGTGATCTAGAGAGAAAAAATATCAATAAATGATATATATATATATATATTAAAAAACTAAGGGATTCTGTCTTTTTAAGATTCCAGTTTTCTTCAGAAGCTTTAAATTCAAGAATGGGTAAAAGCTATTCCTTCAGGCTTATCTTTAATAAAAGTCTATTTTAATGCCTTCCCAGGAATATGCTTAGCCTGTAGCTTCTTTCTGAAGGAGCTATATTTCCTGGACCATGTTATTTACAGATATACCATGGATTTATATTATGGATGATATTAAGGGTCTACTTATTGATCTATTATTTACAGATCTATTTATGCCATTATGGATACAAGGTGCTTAGAAGACAGGCACCCAACACAACTGTATTTTCTGCTTTTTATTTTGTCATTTTCATGCTTACAGAGCAGCTAATTTCCTTATCTGCTATTAAGGTCTCAGTCAAAATCAGTGATACAGTCTCTCTCTGGTCAGCCTGATGGTCTGATTGTTTCGGTCAATGATAAAGATGTCGATTATCAGTCAGAGAGAGAGAAGATCAAAAGATTTTACTCTCCTCTATTCTCTATCCATTATATTTTCAAGTACTAGGCAGGGTTTTGACAAAGATATGTCAGACAAGCGTAATTATTGAAAAGCGGGAAAAAAAGTTCTCAACAAAAGACCTTTAGACATTTCATGATTTCATGATTCTTAAAACAGGCAAGTGGACTCTAGCATTCTTTGCTTGAGCTAATGATTTTTATCTCATTTATTTCCTATAAAAAGAGAAATTTCTCAGATGGTATTTTTAAGGAAATTTAGGTCACAGGTAGGTAATTTTCCTAAAAGTTCCTCCCAAGCATGCATAATAAAATAAGTCTAATTAGATGGTATATAAGACTCCTTTAGAATGTATATATATGCACATATATATGCATGTATGACTGGGACACTTTGCTGTAGAGCAGAAATTGGTACAATGTTTCAACTCTATAAAAAAATACACAAGAGAGAAAAAAATTTTAAAAGACTTCTTTAGCTCTAAATATATAAGGACTCCGTTAATGCCATGTTATCTGGAACAGTAGAAATATCAGAATGACAGTTTTGCATGGAAACACTAAAACTACTTATTTCCATTATTGTTTTCTAATGGTTATCAACACTTACTTTAATAAAAGTAAACTCATATCCTCTGATTTCCATTTCATATCTTATTTTGTGAATTATACAGTAAACTACTGACTAAAACCAGATTTTTCGATTCTGCAAATTCAGCAGCTTGTAGCCTCAGTGTCATCAGTACCGCTTCGGTTTGTCTACGGGCATACCCTGTTTTTATTCTCCATTGTACTTTCATGTGTTCATTCAAAACACAGTGAATGAGTACACCTGAAACTAACACAATGTTGCAAGTCAACTATACTTCTATAAATATATTTTAAAGATTAAAAAAAAAAAAACCGGGGAATGAACCCCCACTCCAGTGCCAGTAACCAGTAACTAGGAGTAACCAGTAACTAGGAGTAGAAAGAATGAGTACCACAGAATCTCATTCAAAAAAAAAAGTTCTTGAAAATAGATGAGGGTTCAATAGATTCCCCAAATTTGAATATGTATGTGTGTGTGTATGTATATATATTTATTTTGCTTTTTAGGGCCCTACTTGTAGCATATGTAGGTTTCCAGGCTAGGGGTCGAATCAGAGCTATAGCTGCTAGCATACACCACAGCCATAGAAAAGCGGGATCCGGGCTGCATCTGCGGCCTTCACCACAGCTCATGGCAACACCGGATCGCTGACCCACTGAGTGAGGCCAGGAATCAAACCTGAATCATCATGTATACTAGTCAGATTCATTTCCACTGCACCAGCACAGGAACTCCTGAATGCATATATTTCACTCAGAGACTGCACCATGGAAAATTCCAGAATTCAAACTACAATGCCCTAGACTGGAATAAAACCTATCCTGGACATTTGGATAAGTACTAAGTTCGCAACAGAAACATCCTGTCTCTAAAATTTATAAATATCATGAAACTTTGGGTTATCACTAGTTCAATCCATTACACCTGTAACCCACTGTCATTGATAAGGTCCTTTTAACTGTTGCTCTAAAAAACTAGCATGTTCTCCAAGTAGCATGGAGCTAAATGATCAGACTGTGGCCCTAACTGTTTTCCATGAACTTGGAGTCACCTGTGTCTAGTTCAAGCTGATGGAGTTAAAAATGGATAGGACCCCAAACCCTCCAGCTGAGCATGCACAAGTGTCCTCTTAGTGACCTAGTGACATCACAGAGCAAAAAACTCCACCCCTGGATGGTGCAAAAGCCACCATTTTCTGAACACACCCTGAGAAGAATCCTGCAGCTTAGTTATTTCTACTCAGAATGGCAATGCTATATTTCTTACTTCTTATTTCCAATCACCTTTCCCCATGCTCCCTAGACCTCAGTCCACACTGTTTCTTTAACCCATAAATATCCCAGCCCCTCACCTTTGGATTTGAGATCTATTCTCCCATATCCGTGCATGGCTGCCTTGTGAATAAACTCTGTCTCTGCTGTAGACCTGGGCATCCCGTCACATCGGGCAAAAGGAACCTTGTTCCGTTACAGCCATGCCCATTTTTAATGGGCCAGTTGAGGTCCTACGCAAACTCACAGGTCCAAGTCAGCTATCTGACAGGTAAGATTGGAAAGAAGGAGTTCCTCTTGTGGCTCAGTGGTAACAAACCTGAGTAGTATCCATGAGGATGCAGAATTGATCACGGCCCTGTTCAGCCGGTTAAGGACCCGGCATTGCCATGAGTTGCAATGTAGGCTGCAGGCTCGGATATGGCATTGTTGTGGCTATGCCGTGGGCCAGCAGCTATAGCTCTGATTGGACCCCTAGCCTGGGAACTTCCATATTCCTAGGGTTTGGCCACACACACACATACACACAGAATTGGAAAGAAAAGCAAGTAAAGTTACTTGTCTGACAATACCAACACTGGCCCAGTTTTTGAGTTTACTCACTCTGGAAGCTAGGTGCTGCCATAGGAGCATAGTTATCTGTGTGCTGGGCTGTAGTAGGGAAAAAAAAAAAAAAAACCTCCTGATCAAAACACATGAATATTTTAGATAGCTATCAGTGACAAGCTCTAAAATGCTTTATAACTTGGACCTCACTTGGGTTGTAACCATCAGCACTGGCCTTAGGCAGCAAAAAAGGCAAGGTTACCTAATGTCTTCCTTTCTTCCTCCAGCTCCTTTTCTTTATAGCACCACCCTCTCTACAAGTTTATTTCCATGTGGCCTTGCCCTTGAGTCACCCTTGAAGGCCTATTCACTATGCTAAACTAATAGAATTATTTTTCCCAGATGTTCTGCAAATTTAATTTAAATTTAAATTTCTACTTCTCAAAATAAAAAAATTGTAGGTTACAAAAGGAGGAATCTCTAATATAGGAGAGCTTTGGGTCTTTTGTAAAATTGGTGGGGAAAAAAATGAACCCAGTAATCCCATATGGAGGCCACTAGTCTTGATGTTTTAAGCCTTGCCTTCACAGCCATAGATGAACAATAATTTCCTCCTTAACATTTTAAACATCCACAGATAAGAGAGTACCACTGTGTATTAACTGAACATAGAAGAACATCTCTCTCCTTAGCTTTGTCTGCTATTCCCATACACCATGGGTCATGCCCTTGCTTGGAGCATGTAATTTTATTCTGGGGCAAGGCCGCCCTGAGGTTCGGTCTGCATTCTCTTTCCTCCCCTCTGCTCTTAAGGCTGCGATGGTGCCTTGTGATTTGGATGAAAGTTCCAGCCCTGCAAAGCCCAGTTAGGCAAATTGAAGACAGGAGCTGAGCTCTGCACAAGCTCTAGAAACTCCACTTCTCTAACATTTTGAGAACCAGGCAGAAAGCCATTCACCTTTGGGTCACCGAAAAAAGTAAAGCAGAGGTTCCTCTGTTTTCCCATTTTATTTATTTATTTATTTATTTATTTATTATTTATTTATTTATTTTTGTCTTTTTTGCTATTTCTTTGGGCCGCTCCCACGGCATGTGGAGGTTCCCAGGCTAGGGGTTGAATCTGAGCTGTAGCCGCTGGCCTACACCACAGCCACAGCAACACGGGATCCGAGCCGCGTCTGCGACCTACACCACAGCTCACGGCAACGCCGGATTGTTAACCCACTGAGCAAGGGCAGGGACCGAACCCGCAACCTCATGGTTCCTAGTCGGATTCGTTAACCACTGCGCCACGACGGGAACTCCTGTTTTCCCATTTTAATTATTTCACATCTGATCCTATGACAATCAAATCTCTTAAATGGAAATCATGGCCCATTGAGTACTTGATATCTTAAGGTTGCTTTTATCTATGTCTTCACTCTAGCCCCCATTTTTCTCTGTTTTCTTAATAAGTGTGTCATTATCCTTAAGGCATTAATAATACCAACTAAAGTCTCACTAGGCCTGCATGCTTTAATATATTTCTGGTAATTATTTTAAAAGTGGCATGCTAGTCTTTTGTAAACACTTCTTAATTATTACAGGATCATCTAAAGATCAGAAAACCTTTCAATATTATAGCATTTTTTTCCTTGTTCCCTGGAAATTAAGCCCTTTAGAAAATAATGTTTATTCTCCCTTTTTGTCGGTGATCTTTTTAACTCCAACGTTTGAACTCAGCAATTCAGAGAAACTTAAGTGAATTGTATGAATGGAAACAGAAAATCCCTTTCTACATAATTTCATCCTTGTATAGTCATGTTAGGTAGGATAGGATAGGGACTCTCTCAGACCCAGGGGATTTAAAACAGGCCATTCATCAACTTCCAAACAGGAGGCTTGCAATCAAACAATGAAGACACATACAGGTATCAAAGGAATGCTCTTTGGAACACTTTCCAATCACCTTTTTTCCATGTAAATAAGGTGTCCTTGTTCCAAACCAATCAGAGGATCAAAACGTGCCCGCTATACAGAGATCAAAACAACACATGACACAGAGGGGTTTGGGACAGGAATTAGTGGGCCTGGGCAAAAGACAGGGGTCTCCAAACAGGTCCATGATATAAGAATATAAGAAGAGACCCAGTTATAACTAGGGCCAGTCCCTACGCAGGGTGGCCTTCTTTCTCTGAGGGCATAAATAAAACTGCCACCTGACTCTAGATTGCAATCTCCTAGGCAACTGGCAGGAGCGTTTCTCGCTCTGGGCAACAGGCTCCGGGTGATGGACATGAGTGGGTCATTAAAAGAGCCCAGGTCACCAAGTCAGAGTTGTTACACTGAGGTGTTGGTTCTAGGGAAAACTCCCTTCAACCCAGAACCACTCCGGTGCTGAGCTGATTGCTCCTGCCTGGAGAGACCACCTAACTCCATCCCTGCGTGGCAAGACCACTGGGTCTATTCCGGCGCTACTGCAGTACCTCTCAAATGGAAAAACTTCCCCCCAGACTGCCTGCCTGCCTGCTGGTTCTATCCCAGTGCCGCTACCACACTCCTCGGCCTGCACCTCCAAATCACTGTGTGTAGGTAAGGACCAAAGGAGACTGTGCAGAGCAGACAAACCTGACAGTTTTGGTGCTTCTGTCTCAAGTCATCAACATCCCACAAATACCCACTTAAGATGGGAAATAAGCAGTCAGCCCCACAGAGGACACCTCTAAGATGTATCCTTGATAATTGGGATCTATTTGACCCCCAGAATCTAATGGGGAAGAGAATCAACTTTTTCTGTAATACTGCATGGCCCCAATACCCACTTGGGGATGAGGAACACTGGCCAAAGAATGGGAGCATAAATTAAAGCAGTATCCTACAATTAGACCTATTTTGCAAATAGCAGGGAAAATACAGGGAAATACCCTACGTACAGGCATTCTTCCAGCTGAGAGATAACAGGGAACTATATCATAAGTGGGGATTCGACATTGACCAGAGGTGTGAGCCCAAAACAGACCAGGTAAAGGAAGGGACCAGCTCCACCTCAGGGCAATTTAAAACCTGAAGTCCCTTATGAGGTGACCCCCAAAGGTCCCCAAACTCTATCCAGAATTACCTTCTTACTCGGGACCAAACTTACAGTTGGGAATAACAGGGACCTGCTCACAAGCAAAAAATGGAGACCAGGAGACAATATCCAATGTAAAAATCTGCCCATTAGTGGAGACAGGAGGGGAATTTGGGCCTCGTGTGATACACAAACCCTTCTCTCTTCTCCAACTAAAACAAATCAAACAGGACCTGGGGAGCTATACAGATGACCCAAGCCACTATAGAGATGCCTTCCAACATGTCAATTTAGCTTTTGACTTGACCTTGAAGGATGTAACGGTGATCCTTAGCCAGACTCTGACATATCCAGAACAGAGTCAAGTAATCAGGGAAGCTAGGAAATACGCCACAGGGCTTCACATGTCTAATTGCAGGTACCCCGAAGGGGAAACAACAGTCCCCACATTAGACCCTAATTGGAATTATAACAACCTAGGCCATACGTGGGAAAGAGACCATTTTTCATTTCTCTCAAAGCAGGACTAAAGGTAGCACAACGAAAGCTATGCAAAGGTATCTGCAGTGGCCCAGGGATCCGAGGAAAACCCTACTGCATTCCTAGAAAGGTTACAGGATGCGGTCCAGAAATTAACAACCTTAGACCTACAGTGCTAGAGGCCAGGTCATCCTTAAGGATAAGATCCTGACCCAATGTACATCAGACATCAGAATCAAGTTACAGAAACTACAATAGCAGGACCCTGCTGCTACACTAGATGAGATGGTCCAAGTGGCCACTAATACCTATTACAACAAGGAGCAGGAAAGGGAGGCCGAGACTCAGGAGAAGGCGAGGAAAAAGGAAATGAGGCACACCCAAATGACTGCAGTCCTCCAGAGACACACCCAAACCTCCACTAAAGCCCCTAAAAGTAAACCAGATGGGAGAAGACGGATTTGCAGGCAACCTGAGCATTTGGGCCAAAGAGTGTCCTAGATGGAAGAGACCACCTAAAACAGCTTGCCCTGTTTCATCGACATGAGCACTGGGGAGCCTGGGCCCCTGGGTCGGAAGGAAAGCCAAAGGCATTGGTGATCCAAGAGGACATAAGCAGCCTGTTCTGGTCGGCCCCACTTTCTCGGATTGTCATCATGGGGCTGGAGCCAAGGGTACAACTGGATGTGGCAGGTAGGACTGAAAGTTTTCCTATAGATACTGGGGCTGCCTACTCCATTTTAATCTCCTATTTGGGACCCTTCTCCTCTCAAACCTGTGCCCGTTTGGGAGACACAGGGAAAGCCACTAGTGTGGCTTCACATCAACACTACCTTGCTAGTGGGACAGACTAATGTTCACCCACAGCTTCCTGGTGGTCCCTGAATGCCCCATTGCCCTACTAGGAAGGGATATACTCTCCAAGGTGGGACTCCTGGCCCAAGACCCTTGCAACTTCTAGTCATTTCAGGGGGTGAAAATACACCTGAGCCTCGGAAGACAGAATCTTGGGAAGTGGACATTGACTACCAGGTCTGGGACCAGGGAATACCTAAATGAGCTCACAGGACATCCCCAGTTGTAATCTCATTGAAGGACCCTACCAAATTTCCCAACCAAACACAGTATCCCCTTAAAAGGGAGGCTAGGGAAGGACTACAACCCATGATTAACAAGTTCCTTGCCTGTGGGTTGCTGGAACCCATCACCTCCCCACGGAACACTCCAATTTTACTGGTAAGGAAAAAGGGTGGGACTTAGCAAATGGTCCAGGACCAAAAGATAGTAAATGGAGCAATGATCCCCTTGCATCCCACCATACCTAATCCTTATGTGCTCCTCAGAGAGATTCCTCTTGGGTCTCAGTGGTTCATGGTTCTTGACCTAAAAGATGCATTTTTTTAAATATTCCACTGGCAAAGGAATCCCAATTTCTCTTTGCCTTTGGATGGGATGCCCCTGAAGGAATGCATCAGCAGTTAACACAGACAGTCCGGCCACAAGGCTTTAGAGACAGTCATTTCTTTGGACAGGCCTTAACATGGGACCCAGCAGACCTAGACTTAGGATTGGGAGGAAAGCTGTTACAATATGTAGATGACCTTCTTATTTATTCACTGAGCCTAAAAGAGTCTCAACAATGCATTATACTGGCTCTCAACTTTCTGGCAGAGAGGAGGTACCAGGTCTCTAAGGCCAAAGCCCATCTTGTGAAACAGGAGGTCTCTGATTTAGGAGTAATCCTCACTCTGGGAACTCAACGATTGTCATCTGATTGAGTGAAGGGCATATTGCAGCTACCCAATCCCATGACCCGAAAACAGTTACGGGCATTCCTGGGACTTACCAGGTATTACAGGTTGTGGATACCTAATTACGGGCTCACAGCCCAGCCTTGATATAACTGCCTTAAGGCATAGGATGACAATGTCCCTCTGGCATGGGGACCCCTCCAGGAGGAAGCTGCCCTGAAATAGGCCCTGACCCAGACCCCAGAGCTAGGGCTACCAGACCTTCACTGAAAGTTTCAACTGTATGTATACAAGAGAGGGGCTATGGCCTTGGGAGTTCTGACCCAGAGGATTGGGCTCAGACCAAGGCCGGTGAGATATCTCTGTAAGAGGCTTGTCTCCCACTGCACTGGGATGGCCACCCTGCCTACGGGTTGTGGTGGCCATTGCCCTCTTGAACGAAGACTCTCTCAAGCTCAACCTCGGGGGTTCTCTAACCATACATACCAACCACCAAGTGAACAGCCTCCTGAATAGCAGAGGACACCTATGGATGTCTGACCAGATGATCATCAAGTACCAGGTGATGTTAGTGGAAAATCCAGAACTAACCATTAACCCCTGTGGGACCTTTATCCCTGCCCCACTATTACCAACCCCTGACACCGAGGCCCCACATCAACCCTGCCTCTAGACCTTAGACCACTGGTCCAAGCCAAGGGAAGGGTTGAGCAAGGACCCCTTAACTAATCCAGAGGAGGTTTAGTATACAGATGGGAACAGTCTAATCATAGAAGGAAAAAGAAAAGCCAGCTATGCAAGAGTTTCAAGACATCTGATAATAGAAGCCAAGGCCCTACCAGCAGGGACCTCAGCACAGCTGGCTGAGCTCATAGAGCTCACCCGAGCACCGGAAATCGGGAAAAGAAAGAGGACAGCTATACATACTTATGCTAAGTATGCTTTTTTTTTTTGTCTTTTTGCCTTCTCTAGGACTGCATGCATGGCATATGGAGGTTCCCAGGCTGGGGGTCTAATTGGAGTTACAGATGATGGCCTACACCACAGCCACAGCAATGCCAGATCCGAGCTGCACCTGCAACCTACAGCACAGCTGACGGCAACACCAGATCCTTAACCCACTGAGCAAGGCCATGGATCGAACCCGCAACCTCATGGTTCCTAGTCAGATTCGTTAACCACTGTGCCACGATGGGAACTCCTAAGTATGCATTCTTGACTCTCCATGCACACACAGCTCTCTGGAAAGAAGAGGTCACCTCACAGCAAAAGGGACCCACATTAAGTATGCAGACCAAATACTCAAATTACTAGATGCAGTAAAGCTACCAGAGGAGGTCTCTGCTTCTCATTGTAGGGGACACCTAAAGTGAGAGTCAGAGGTCACCAAAGGCAAGAGGGCTACAAACCTGGCAGCCAGACAAGCAGCCTTGAGGACAGCTGCTCTAGTGGGAGTTACTAGTCTAGTACCCCAGAATGATCTACCTGAAAGGCCAAAATACACTGAAGGGGAAGTCCTCAGGGCAAATAGCAAGGGCTTCCAACTGGACAGGTCAGGATAGCTATGAAAGGAAGGACAACTCTATTTGCCAGGAAATTTATAGTAGAAGGTAGATAATTCCTTACACGTTACCACCCACCTGGTACAGGAGGCACTTGGGAAGCTCCTTGGGGATAAATTTTAAAAACACCATAAAACAGGTTGTGACTCATGTACCACATATCAGACCAATAACCCACAGGGGTCACTCAGGCCCCTCCTAGCTCAACCCTTTCAACAAAGGGGGGAAATATCCTGGGGAAGACTGGCAGATAGATTTTACTCAGATTTCTGCCAGCCAAGGACTAAAATATTTACTGCTAATGGTGGATGCCTTCACAGGTTGGATAGAGGCCTTCCCCACACACACTGAGAAGGCTAAGGAAGTAATAAAATAACTATTACATAAAATCATACCATGGTTTGGGATGCCATGGTCTCTACAGAATGAAAACAGGACAGTTTTCACTTCCAAAATCACGCAGGGGGTATCCAAGGCCCTGGGAATCACCCAACACCTCCACTGTGCCTGGAGACCTCAATCTTAAGGGGAGGTAGAATAGGCCAACCAATGTTTAAAACTAGCCCTGAGAAAGACTACACAGGCGACCACCCTTGGCTGGAGGGAAGCCCTACCTGTCACCCAACTCTGAGCCCGGATAACCCCTAAGGGAAAGGTAGGACTGAGTCCTTCTGAGATCCTACATGGGAGAACTTTGACTTTGGCCACTGAGGCACTATTAGACCCAAAACATCTGCCCTCTGGGCATATGCCATCTCAGTGACACAATTCCAAAATGAGGCTAAAAGCCTGGGGGTTCCAAGGGGGGAAAAATGATAGTCAGATGACTATTCAGTTAGAAATCTTGGTTAATTAAATCATTTTACCACTTTGAAAGCCATATGAACTATTCTTCAAAACTTCAGAATGCCCAAAGAAGAGGCAAAGTATAGTTCTGATCATAGAGTCAGGTCCTGGGGAGGGGAAGTGGAGAAGATCGATTTACATTGCAACCTTAATAAGAAAATAAATAAAACATTTTAAAGGTTTATCTAATCTGGTGCCTCTTCTTGGTGTGTATAATATTCTGCCTGAATATAACTTTGAATTTATACAACTTGCTTCTCCATTGGTACCTGTTCTACTTCAGTTATTATATCTTTGTATTAACATCTTTATTTGAAATATATTGAAAGCATTCACTCAAGAACACCAAACCAAATCAAAACAAAATCTAAAGCTGCAGTGATACAATATCAGAAAAGTACAAACCATAAGCAGAAAAATTTCAGAACTGAATATATCATGTTTTATGATTACAACAACCATTTGTAAACATGCTATGTACTTTCTCCATTACATAATTCTCATCGATATTTTAAAAAGCTTATTTATACCCAGAAGTGTTTTTCTATATTCACAGAGAAAATATTCATTTAGCTCTCTGTTTCCATATAAAACCATTCACGAAGTTGCAATAATTTATGTACTAAAAGAATGAGGAAAAAATATTGTTTTAGAGGAAGTGGAAACTTTGTGTGAAATCAAGGGAATGGGTTTTACACCCTTTGTGCAGCAGGAAGCATGGCCTCACTCAAGAAAGCAATTAATCAGTAACTGACAACATGGCCATGCCCACATGATGAAAATGCAGACACAGCCCTGACACTTGCTATTCCACTATCAGCTAAATCAGACAAGCCACACAGAAAACTGCTTATACATATAAACACATGATAAAACAAAGGCAATCAGATTCAGTGCCCACTCAAGTTATGCAATGTTCATGGACATCAAGCAGAATTATCAATTCATTTTAGGAGGTAATTAAATCCTAAATATACAAACGTATGTCAAGTCTGGCTTCGGTGTGTGAGAAAGCAAACCAACGTGAGTCAAAATTCATGAAAGATATTCTTTTACCAAAAGCTTAACTACAGAAGTGGGTGGAGATTTTGTGTACGGTGTTCTTTTCTAATGTGATTTTCTAATCCACATACAAAACTTAAAATCTCCCTGGCTTTATGGGAAGTCTTAACCTGAACACATAGATCAGGGGTTTTCCTGTGAAGTTTTCATTTTTATATTAATATAATAGTCCATACAATTTGATGACATGACAACTAAGATTCCTTTATCACTTGGTAATGTATATATATATATATATATATTCCTTTTCTTTCTTTCTTTCTTTCTTTCTTTCTTTCTTTCTTTCTTTCTTTCTTTCTTTCTTTCTTTCTTTCTTTCTTTCTTTTTTAAGGGCCGCACCTGCAGCACATGTAAGTTCCCAGGCTAGGGGTCAAATCAGAGCAGTAACCACTGGCCTACACCACAGCCACAGCAACGCAGGATCTGAGCCATGTCTGCAATTTAGCACCACAGCTCATGGCAACACTGGATCCTTAACCCACTGAGTGATGCCAAGGATCAAACCCACAACATCATGGATACAAGTCGGGTTTGTTACCACTCAGCCACAACAGGAACTCCCAATATGCCTTTTCTTTATCCATTAATCCACTGATGAATGTTTAAGTCATTCCCATATCATGGCTATTGTAAATAACCATGCAATAAACGTGGGTGAATTTTTTTTTTTTACACACCATAAATATTTTACAGATGACTTCTTGGAAACTTCAAAGACAGAAGCAGTCCATATAATATGTGAGTTATTCAGAGGACAGAAAAACATGCAAGGCTATCCAGTTCACTTCATTAAGCTAACAGAAGATCATTAGACCAATGTGTAAAAAAATACACCACAAAACAAACTGGAGAACAGACTTGTGGTTACCGAGGCGGAGAGGGAGAGAGTGGGATGGACTGGAAGTTTGGAGTTAGCAAATCCAAACTATAGCTTTTGGAATGGATAAGCAATGAGATCCTTCTGTGTAGCACAGGGAACTGTATCTAATCACCTGTGATGGAACATGATGGAGGATAAAATGAGAAAAAGAATAGGTATGTGTGTATACCTGGGCAATTTTGCCATACAGCAGAAATTGACAGAACATTGTAAATCAACTATAACAAAAAAAATTAAAAAAAAACCCTTGACGTGGGTGAATATTTATCTTTTCAAATTAGTGTATTTGTTTTCTTGGGATAAATGCCCAAAAGTGAAATTACGGTCATACAGTAGTTCTATTTTTTTGTGGCCACAGCAAAGCATATGGAAATTCCTGGGCCAGGGATCAAATCTGAGTCATAGCTGTGACATTCACGACAGCTGCAATGCTGGATCTTTAACCTGCTGCACTGGGCCGGGGATCAAACTTGTGCCTCAGCAGTGACTGGAGCCACTGCAGAGACAACCCAGATGTTTAACCCTCTGTGCCATAGCAGGAACTCCCAGTTGTTCTATTTTTAACTTTTTGAGGAACTTCTTACTGAATTTCTAATTTCAATGTTTCACATTTTAAAGAACTTAAAGGAAGTTCAAACATTATGATGATCAAATATTAAAATTTATATGAATACATGAAAGTGGACTAAGAAAACACAAATATTTATCTAGCTTTACCATTCTACATGATAGGAAGATGTGGTATTATCCACAATGTAATGTAGTAAACAATGAAACTGCCCATCTGGTTGAGAGATAACAGTTTGACTGGTTTGTAAATATGTTGAATGAATGAATGAATGAATTCCCACTGGATTCGGTACCCTTCCTCTCATGGGCTCTCTTAGTTGGATAAATAAAGCACCAAAACAAGAGCAGCAGGGCCATCTTGGCAAAGCAGAGTGTAAGCTTTCAGGAAGACTAGAGGAGCTTCGGGGAGCCAGGCAATGGTTGTAGAGAGTTGTTTTTTTGAAGAACATACTCCTGAACACATTCATAACTCCTATGATATAGAAAAGCTACAAATATATAACATCCTGTTCATCCCTTAAGTTTACGTATTTTATGGAGACATGTTAAGTATATTCCACAGTGGAGTCTAACAATATCTTATAGCCAAGCACAGTCATGAAATCACTACCTCCCGACACAGGTGGGTTTGTAGTAGGATTTTTGAAAAAAATACTTAACTTCTTTCCACACTTTATGGCTCCTAATTACCATCTCTACACTCTGGTTTAAATCTCTTATCTAAATAACCAATATTACTTTTCCTTCCTCTCTGCTTAGCTCATCAGGATCCCAGTACTGAAATGTCAATGGAAAAGTACAGGGCACAGCATTTGCATATAAGTTTTTAATAAGACATATATCTCACCTTAAATCAGTCATTCAACCTCCTTCCTTTCTCCCTTAATTTTTATAATGACCAAAAAGTGAAGTGCCACGTCTTTGCTCTTTAATTTGAAGATTAAAAAAAAAATAAAAAAATGTTATGATGTAATGAAGTGTATGGGAAAAAAAGCAGCTTTAAAAACACATTATCATGATCAACAAATAACCACAGATCATTTGATTAAAAACAAACAATTAATAAGGAAGGCAAATATCCTCTTTAACTTAAAAGATTAAAAGGCACTGAGTCAAAAATTATATCTTGAGACAAATGAACAAACATCTTCTGACTATAGTTACTTGTTATTTTTCTAAAGACTAAGAAATAAGCAGTCTTAATTTAGAGGCTGTTTATTATTTCAAATGGGCAGTGATGTCTCAATATATAAGCACTTCTTTGTTTTGCTCTTTATAAAAAAGAAGAGACAAATTTCTGTCTGATCCATTTCAATCTGTTTTCTTCTGTTACTAGAATTATTACATTCTAAGGCAATTCTAAGTCACAAGAAGTTGTAGCTGTAATAGGAAATTAAATATAGCAATTAACCTAAGGCTGCTTATAATTGATAGCATAAAACTGCATCCTCATATTGTGACATTACTAATTAAAAAACAAATGCATAAACAAAATGTAAATAAGCACAAGTCAAACATTCCCAGTGCATTAGAGCCTAACAGGAAAATGATGCTATACTGCTAAAACATGTGTTACTGATTATTCAGGGATACTAAAAATTCAAGTCTCTCCTCATCAACTAACCCTCACCTGTGAGCCCAAGCCTGGAACATTTAAAATCATCTTAGTATCAGACATTTTCTTTGTAGTAAATTAAAAAATTTCTAGAAGTTTCTCAAGGTCATGGATGTCAAAAGAATCCTATCATAGCACTTTCTGATTTATCTTAAATTTTAAGATTGCAGATAACGTGGTTTTACAGTGCTAGAAGTTTATTTGTTGCTTAGTCTATTATAGAAAAATTTGGAATGGGGTGGGTATTGGGGGTACCATACTCTTTTTTATCATTGAAAAATCTTTATAAGAACTTAAAATAGATAATGCAACCGGGTTTTGATTAACTTGGGTAGCTGTTTATATAATGTACATTTGTTATCTTTCCTCTTTTCTACCTAGTTGGTATATGCCATTTAAGGGATGACTAAACATTATTTGTACGCTCTACTTTCAAAAAAACGACTAGAGTTTTTAAATAAACAGTGTTGATTTGTCATAAGAAGCAATCACTGGAGTCAGTGATTTAGAATCAGTTGATTTTCTATCAACTAAAAATTAAGTGATGCATGTATTTGCTGTTTTGGTTATTTGCTGTGTGGAGAGGAACTGGTCTTCTATTTTGAAGTGAAACTACACGGCACAAATCCAAACTTCAGTATGGATTTGAAAGAGAGATTTGATTTCCCACCATTTGACTAATTAAAAAATGTTAATTCTTAAAATTCATACCCACATTTAATGGATTTCAAGCATGGTACCAAGCTATTGCTTTGCTATCAATATAATACTACCAGTCCTAAAGAAAAAAGAAAAACCTTCAGAATAACAATGAATTGATTTGCTTAACCTAGAAAGATTAGGACCATGTAAACCACTGAGTTCTTCCTGTTTGACCACAATGAGTATTGTTTCCTTAGAACTAAAACATAAATGAACATTTCTGCCAGAGTTATTTTAGAGTGTTATGCTGTGTTGTATGAGCCAAGAGAAGTAACTGCTAAAATGCAAGTAACTATAAGTTCTGAATTGCATATTAAGGGGTATTGCATTGTCATCAGTAAAAAGAGAAATTTAAAATATGGAACTCCAATTGGCTTCCATGTGAGTTAGCCCTGAAAAACCATAGCACATAATGGGTGGAGGAATGAATGGGTGAGTGGATGGATGCTTGGATGAATGAATGGGCATACCATAAATATTGCTGCTTTACTGTTTATGAATTGCTACCCCTTGATTTTGGTAATTGTTTTTTTCTTTTTATGGCCACATCTGCATCATGGGGAAGGTCCTGGGCTAGGGGTCAAATTTGAGCTGCAGCTGAAGCCTACACCACAGCCAGAGCAACATGGAACCACCCCACCACATATGTGACCTATGCTGCAGCTTGTGGCAACGCCAGAACCTTAACCCACTGAGCAAGGCCTGGGATCAAACTCTCAATCTCATGGACACTTTATCAGTTTCTTAACTGGCAAATCCACAATGGGAACTCTGATTTAGTAAGTTGAAGTAATCTCAACAGTAATTACAAAACTGAGGACTAGCCAGAATGATATTAATAGAATTTAAAAATCTCAATGTGAGCCCAGATACTAAAAGATGACTCAACAAAAGACAATGGAAAGCACCAAGAAGTCAAAAGGGACAAACCAAAAAATAGTATGCAACTACAGTTACAGAGAACTACTCAATTTCCACCTCTAACTCTTCAAAGAAGAGAAAAAACAGGTATTCATGCACAAAGTAGTAGCCTCAACTCCTTGGCTTTTTAAAAAACTGAGTAATCAGAAATATTTCAATGCACGAAAACAACTGATACAGACTCAGTCACCACCTAATATGATATTAGAATAACATCAACATAAACAAGAGCTTCTGTATAGTACGTAACAATGATAGGTAATTTTATTTTAATTAAATGTCAGAGTGAAAATTCCATTCATATTTCTCATGGTAACGATGCAGACCACGTATAAAAGAATCCAAGCAGCTGTTTGAATTTGGTATTTTCATTCCCAGATATCGTTCCTGCTGGTATACTGATTGGAGTTTACTCATTTTAACATTAAAAAGATCAAGTTTAATTTTTGACATACTGTGTAGTACTATCAATATGATATAAGACAATCATACAGAAAACCACTTTGCACAGTCATTACTGAATGGCATATTTGCACTAGTACTTTGCCACAATTACATATCAAATAGCAGCCAAGGAATTTCTTTGAATTTGGCTCAGATTGCCAAATTACAGGTCACCTTTTTCACTAGAAGTCTGATTTAGAAGCAGTGTGAGGATCAGAAGCCCCAGGAAATGCTTTAGGTTCTTAGCTGCTGCAGTCAGGAGCAGTAGCTTGCTACAAATTAGAAATGCATCTGCTGTGCTCTTGGGTCACTAGCTTCTGCTCCATTTCAGCTCGCACATACTTCCTCTTTAGGGCACAAACTACAAAATACATACGGCAGCCCTGAGAGCACTGTTAAAAACCATTACACACTCCGGAGACCCAGAACAGATCCCTAAAATGGGCCTTCCCAAAATTAAAGTAGGACATGTTTCTAATATTTCAATGACCAGTGGAGAGATAGCTTACAATGATCGTAACCAAAACAATGCACTCAACTTTTTCCAATGATGGCACACATTTCTTCTCACTATTGAGTTATCTAACCTGTACTCAATACCTAAAATGAAGCCCAATATAAATACTGGGTATGAAAGATAGTCTATGGTTTTGTATTTACTTTAAAATAACTTTTTTCCCCTAAAAGTTGATGGAGGGGATATGATTTGAGATTGGCAAATTGCTTATAATTTCATTTTTCTCTCAATTGTTTTCCATTTGAAAATAAAGAGATTTAAAGATTATGCTTGTTTGTCCTTTCCTTTCCTAAATCCACACCTGTCTTATTTTTTTCAAATCCCTGTGCCTTCCCATTCCCGTAATACACACACACACACACACACACACACACACATACACTTGGACACAGCTGCTTCCATCTCTGAACCCCCAATAGCATTATTTTATTGCCTATTACTCTAGATTATATTCTGTAAATTTACTTATTTCACCCTTAGAAATTAAACTATTGAGAACAAAACTAGTCCACCATAAGAACCGTGTCTTCTATAGTATAGAAAATTGGTAGCTTTTGCTGAATAATAAATTTACTATATATGGCCATATAGATATTGGGGAGGGGAAATTTTTTTTCTGTTTGAATATCAAGTATGTTTCCAGAGATGACTTTCTAGTGACAGAAATAGAGTAATAGGTTATAACAGCCAAGAAATAACAACAGTAATAATAATGGTGGTGATAATAAAATAATGGTAATGACATATGGTTTGCAGTTTGGGAACTGCATGGTTTGGTCCACACTTTATCTTCAGTTCATCACTCCTATACTCAAGAGCCCATATGTTATAATGTTTAAGAGTTCTGACTCCAACAGCAAACTTCATTTTCAAGTCTCCTCTCAAATACTAAACAGTACTGAGCAAATTTTTTAGCTTCTTTGTGCCTCATTTTCCCCCTCCATACAATTTGGAGAAGAGTCTACCTCAAAGGCTCCTGGTAAGAAGTGAGAATAGGTAAAGCACTTAACAGCAGGTTTATAATATAAAAGATTCTCTGTGTTAGCTATTAATATTTATGCCATATAGCAGACACTCAAATTCTTTAAGAAGTGAATGAGTAAATGAATGAACACATATAAACCATTTTAACTGAGTTTAGTGGAAAAGTTATGGCATTAAAACTACCTTCCTACTCTATGGATACAGAAGTTGAGAGGTCAAAATGCTTTAAATTCATCCATAAAGGACAATAAAACAAACATCTGTTACCTGAAAAAGGATTGGGTATTTTTTTATTTTAAAACCTGGTATTTTTTCATGTCATTAATTATATACAATATTAACTTTGCTTTTGTTAACCTGAAATGTTGGGGTCTTCTATTATCTTAAGGAAATGTTACTATTGAAGTGTTGCCCCTTAACTTTTATAAAGGATGACTGTAACTGATGTCCTAAATAGCTAGCATGTCTGGGGAATTCAACTTAAAGACAGTCATCTGTATGGTGAATAATATGTATCTGGATACAAGCAAAAAGTCTCTGTAGATTAAGTCTCTATCATTTTCACAAATGTTATAAAACCCATAACATATTTTTCCTCTTTGTTTTAGCTGTCAGGCAACTCAAGAGTTAACATAATCTTGCAATGATAAACTCATTGAAAGGTCCTAATGACATATATTTCTCCTGCTGACTTTCAATGGTGTCTGTATTAATTTACTCATTAATATCTCATGATGCAACTTATAAGGTTCTAATCTCTGTCCTGAGGCAGGTGAAGATAACTGTGAATAAATAAGTTCATTGTTTTTTCTTAACTTGATAACTTGACACTATACTGCCTGCCTCAAATACTCTGATTATTTTTTTTTCCATAAATATCAACCAGCCATACCATTTTTTTTCCTCTCTCTCTCTCTCTCTCTTTCTTTTTCCTTAAGGGCTGTACCCACAGCATATGGAAGTTCCCAGGCTAATGTCGAGTCAAAGCTGTATCTGCTGGCCTATGCCACAGCCACAGCAACGCAGGATCCAAGACTCATCTGTGACCCATACCACAGCTCACAGCAACGCCAGATCCTTAGCCCATTGAGCAAGGTCAGGGATCATTGTCATGGATACTAGTCAGGTTCATTACCACTGAGCCACCGTGGGAACTCCAGCCATACCATTACTAATGGTAAAAAAAAGATAACATTTTTTTATAACATGGGGCCCTCAAGTTGGTATGTTTTTAGGAAGATGTTTTTAAACTTTAATGTAGTGGAACACTCACAATTATCTACTTAACATTCTCTCACAATGCTTCAAGCATAAGTAGTATTATTTATCCAGTGGTACCAAGTTCCCATTGGTTAAACTCATAAAATTGTTTTTATTTTGTAACAGAAGATATAAACAATATTTATTCAGTAATAAATTGAGGACACTTGATTTAAGTTTATGGCTATACCATGCCCTTCTTCTATTACTGTTTTACCTATAGCATTCTGATTTTTTTATTCTGTACAGAGGCATTCTTACAGAAGTCTTCCTCTTTTACTTAAAGATTTAGAGCTTTATATAAAAAGAAAAACATTTTACTTTCAGTCAATATTATTCCAATTTCTCCTCACCTCATTCTTTGATAACTACAGAGCCGTCTGGTTCCTTTGGCTTCAGTCCATCTTGCATAACACAATTGATTGAACTTCCTGAAACAAACTTATGTCCATGCTTCCAAGTATATAACGGCTCCTTCTGACCTGTCCTATTGAGCCAACATTCTTCAGAAGTTCAAGATGTGCTATATCTTATACCCATTTTTCATATTTAACCTTATTTCCTGCCATCACAAACTTATATCTACCTTGAATTCCAATCAATCAGGTAGAAACCCTCTCCCCCATATGTGCCATGTTAATTCCTACATCTGAGTATGTTTCTCTTTATATTGAGCTAAGGTTCTTATTTCCTTCTACCTGTATAAAATCTATACATTCTTTAAGCCTTAATGTAAACTTTACCTCTTCCATACTTGGAGAATATACTGGACTCTAAATTTCCATTGGTTTTGAGATTTTAAAAAATTATCAATTATATTGACAACAAGAGCTACCAGGTATTCATGCACCAAAGACAATGCTAACCACATTTTGTGCACTACTTCTTAGAATACTCACACTAAAATCTTGAGGTAGAGAATATTATCACCCACATTTTCCAGGAACTACAACTTAAAGAAATCTGCCTAAGCTTAAATACAGGAGCTGAGATGTAATCCAGTGTCAAATTGACACTTAAGGCCATGTTCTTACCCATCTGCAAAGTAACTAGCACACCAATCCTCTTTAAGAGGTTACATCACTGTTATTCTTGCCTCTTCCACCTGCACTGTTGAAACAGAAAGGTCCAACAACAGAAACATCCAATCTACTGCCTTCAGTATTGAATTGCATTGAAAAACATGGCTTTGATACATTCACTGTGAATCAAACATTCTGGCATATTTTATGAGAAATAAATGGATGAGACAGGGAAAAGCAAAGCCAAACCAAGCTCCACATAATTTGATAATTCTAGATCTGGACAGAAATCTGTGTTAATTTGATAGCTCCCAAAGCTTCAGAAATTTAGGAAGAACTGATTTGAGAAACTACAATCACCTCCAATTCTACAAATTACCAACTTCAAGTCCTCCCTGAACTTTTCCTGAATTTTTGGAAGGGGTGAGCAGTAGGGATTTTTGCTTTCTAATGGTATCTTCTGTTTCCTGAGCTAAGCTACTGCACATACTCTTTCAATGCTTGACTGCCTCCTCTTCTTTAAGAAAATCCCCTACTTCAAGCATTTGTGTACAGACCTTTTAATGTTTTGTGAAGAGAAACAGAACAATGACTCAATATCAGCAAGGTAAACAGGTTCAAATGAAAAACAGTGGCTCTTTGCTAAGTCCAGACTCATTCTTTCCCTCAACTTGTCTTCCTCAATCCTTCTCTCCCTCTATCTTACACTTTCTGTAGAAACCAACCAACCCTTTCCATTTCCGGCTCTTCACTGCATAGAAGGAGCTTCTCTTCCTTTGGTATGTTGATGGCCACTTTCATTCATGCCCACAGCATTCCATCCTTTATATCAAGTTGCAAGAGGCTTATTATGGTGTTTCCCCAAGCAAAATATGTTTCTCTGCACTAGTAGTTAATACAATAAACTTCTCATCATTTATTTATGCATTTGCGTGTGTACATTAATGTTTTCAGGGACTGTATCTGTAATGCGCAGTCTGGAAAACTGGATACCAGAGACAGCTTTCATTAGGCCTGTAGCACAGAGAAGGTTTATTCTCATTATGCTTATGAGCACAGAACCACAAATAATTTCAACATTAGAAAAACCTAAACACTATCAATACTCTATAGAAAACATTTCAAGGAGAAGTATATACAGGTCATAACTCTCTGATGGTCATTACCTAAATGGGATCCATGTAGTAGCTACTGAACCTCTTATATTTATTCTATCTCATCTACAGATTACTTCCCCCTTCATCTGCACAGGTTCTCATCCTATAGTTATTCTTCCTCTGCTTACTCATCTGTTTTCCTCATTGGCCTCTAACATTCTTATGTGTACTTCTTGTGTCTTTAAAATTTTATGTATTTTGGTCGCTCATCTTTTCCCCCCTTTTCCTATTTCTAGTCCCCCCAAACGGCTATAAAATGGAAATAAGATATATAATTAACTGTGAAGATTCATTCATCAAAATTTCATCTTTGCTATTAATTGACAAAAAAAATTAGAAGCTACATTTTTTTAAAAAATTCAGCACTTGAGTACCCTGGTGGACTAGTGGTTAAAGATCCAGTGTTGTCACCACAGTGGCTTGGCTCGCTGATGTGGCAAAGATTTAGTCCCTGGCCTGGGAACTTCTACATGCTGCAGCTACAACCAAAAAAAAAATAAGCACTTATAGAATCTGAATATAGATATATCAAGAGAGCACACTGGTAGACCAATGATCCTTAATTTTAAATTATAATAAATATTCATAAATATGTAGATGGAAGTAAAGATAAAATCCATATGTATATATGTAAATTTACTCGTATATAAATATATATTACATATGCATAGTTAGATGTGTTACAGTGAATGTGTGATATAAATAGGATATTTCATTTAGGAAAAAAATTTGGATTAATAGCCTGGGAATCAAGACACTTTTACTTCTTGGCTTTTACTATATTTTAAAAAATCAATAGAGAAGAAATATTATTTCTACTCTTTATATTCATATATTCATATTTAAATAATATTCTAGGACTATAGAGAAAGAAATAATACAGGTGGTAATATTTACCTTACTTTTCATCTCAAAGAACTCAGTATTTTGCTGACCTATTTTCTATAGATAACTTAGAACTGTATGTTTTTAAAATTATATGTTTAAAAAATTGAACTTTAGGCTTTCATATATAAAATTTTTTCAACTTCAACTGTGCACTTTTTGATCTCACCAGAATCTTGGTAATTTCAATTCAGGTGACAGGATGACCAGCAGGCCATTGTTTGCACCTTTATTATCTACATTAAAACACATGGCAAACTTCATTTATATTGTTTGTGTTGTTAGTGGACGGTGGGTTAATTACCAGGGCAGAGCCATAGTACGTGGCATAATGGGGGTGGGACAGCTGTGCAAATGTCCACATATATAAGACAGCACATTCCCTAGACACTAACACAGTAGACTAGGAATGCCACTTCCTGAAGTCTGATTCCTGAAAGTATTCAAGAGAGAAATTTTCTATCACCCTGTTAAACATTCTCCAGCAAACAGAAGTTAAATAAGGCAAAACTGGATAATTTATATAAGATGATTTCCATGATTTCATGAAAAAATTGTTTCTATTTTCAGTACAGTAATTCTAAATTTTCTGGGGTAGAAACAATTAAGGTAGGTCTACAAAACTCATAAGACCCAATATAAAAAAAAAAAAAAGAATGTATTTATTTTTATTTTTGAGGGGTGTGAAAATCCATTGAAAACAATGAATTTTTTTTCTAGAATTTGTAGAGCAAAGTATTTTAATGGGTGAATGGGGGGCATAATATCTATTTAGTTTATTACATTTCTAAAAAGTTAACTACACTGTAAGAACATTTCTCAAGCTGAGTTTATGGTATTATTTACAAACCCATGTCTTAATGGACATTGTTACAAAGACCAACCAGCCTAGGAAACCAGAAAGATAAAAACCCCATCCTCACATGCTTCTGTAGAAAAAGATACTTCTGTTTCTCCAGCCTCTAACTCACAGACCCATTTTCCCTCATGTCTACTTGAGACGGGCAATACAAATATGGTACTGGATTTTATATTACTCTAATTCAACTTGATGTCTTCATTGCAATAACTGACTCACAGTAGATGTTCCAAAAATGTTTGTTGGCTGAAACAGAGGGGTTATGACAATTTTTTTCAAGTTTTAAATGTAAAATTTATGACTTTCTGTGCCCGCTACTTAATAATTTGGAGTTATTTAACTAAAAATATAATTCAGTTATTTTCATCCTCATGATAATTTAGTATTTGTGAGTAAAAAAAAAATGAAAGAACAAATTAGAACCTCTGTCACCTCATCACCTCACATGGATTTACAATGGCCATCATTAAAAAGTACAAATAACAACCACTGGAGAATGTATGGAGAAAAGAGAGCCCTCCTACACTACTGGTGAGAATGTAAATTTGTGAAGCCACTATGGAAAATAGTATGAAATTTGCTCAAAAAACTAAAAATAAAATTGTCATATTATCTAGTTTTCTCACCCCTAAGCATATATCTGGACAAAAATATAATTCAAAAAGATACATGCACCCCAATGTTCATAGCAGCATTATTTACAATAGCCAAGACATAGAAGCAACTTAAATGTTCATCAACAGATGAATGGATAAGGAAGATATGTATATACATATTATGTATATACAAGGGAACATTACTCAGAAATTAAGAATGGAATAATCGCATTTGCAGCAACATGGACGGACCTAGAGATTACCTAAGTGAAGTAAATCAGTCAGAGAAAGACAAGTATCATATGATATCACTTATATGTGGAATCTAAAATATAATACAAATGAATTTATTTATAAGAAAGAAACAAACTCACAAACACAGAAAGCAAATTTAAAGTTACCAAAGGGAAAAAGGTGTGTGTGTTGGGGGGAGATAAATTGGGAGTTTGGGATTAGTTGATACAAACTACTACATCTAAAATGGATAAATAACAAGATCCTACTTTATAGTACAAGGAACTATATTCAATACCTTATAATAAACCATAATGGAAAAGAATATGAAAAAGAAAATATAAATATCAAAAAAAAAGAATCTGGATCACCTTATAATTCGATTGGTTAATAGCTAAATGTAATAAACAATTCCTCAGTAAAAGATTCTGTTAGGAAAACTCTTCTCTAAAATATTAAGCTATTATTTTAATAACTAAGAGTCTCAAAACTGTGCCTAAAAACTAAGTGAATGTATCACAACTCAAAATGACTGATAACATTCTGGAATTAAATCAGAACATGGAGAAAGATATAAATTATTAAATGATGGATACTTAACAGTTTAATTCTCAAGTTTCAGGGTTTGTTACTGGGTATTAGTCTAACAATAAACCTGTCAAGTGATAACAGTAAGATAACTTTTATCAAACCAAAACATGGTTAAGTGGAAATAATGATCTTAGTTATGTAAGGAAAACATGGTGAGGAAGACTGTGCTTAATGGACACTGACAAGTACCTTAGACAAACTTCTCTGCAGTAGTTTCCGTAACACAGGGTTCCCCCAAGCAGAAGCTGTTTGGAAACAGACCAAATGCAACTGGCATCTGATACTATCCTCACCTCTGACCAGCTGTTAGTCTATTGGTGACCTCTTTGTCTCACACCACTTTTCTCACAGGGCAGAGTCTGAATAGCCTCTCAACTCAGTAATCCTTAGCACTGTCTGGCCCAAGTTGGCTCTTGGTAAAAGTTATTTGAATTCTTTGGTTCTGGGTATACTGTGAAGTTCTGAATTGTTAAGGATGCTTAAGATGGATGACTAAATGTTTAATTTAATTTTGCTTAAGGCACCAGATTTACAAAGCTATTAACCCGTATTTAAAAGACTCTCCCCACTTTGTGATTCTGTTGAATTGTCACTCAGCTGTAATTATTAGCCAGAAGGAAAGCCCAGTCCAGAAAGAATGGGAGTGAAGATGAATTCCTTACGGGGATGATTTCTCTCTCCTTCAACTAATGAGCTGTGGAAGTTTTTTCTAGAAACTGGATTAATAACCCTTCCTACCTTCTACATATAGCACAACTTTTTAGTTGCTAGATGTAGAAATTTTGAAAAAAAATTAATAAAGGGAGAATGCTCTTTGAAAAAATAAAACAAACAAAATAATTTTTACGTTTTGAAAGCTCACCACATTGCATTTTTTTTTCTTTTTAATTCTCTTGACGGTAGGTATTATTTTTCCTTCAGTATTTGAGACTATATTAGCAGTACTTTTTTTCAAATTAGATAATTCAGAGGAATAAAAAAAAAAAAAACAGGACAAGCCAAACCAAATGGAAACAAATGGAAAAGAACAGTACAAAATGAAATTACAGCCTCAAAATCGACATGAATATACTTGGCAAAATTCCAAAGAAGAAGGATAGGATAGATTTCTTTCTCCTGACTTACTTTCCCCCAAGGGCAAATTTATGTCCCGTAAGAAGAAGTACTAGTAAACACAGTTACTAAATGCCGATAGATGATGATGATACATTACCAGAAGCACATACCACTATTATGAAAAAACTTTCCATTAAAGATTTTCCATCACAGGTATTTCCATAGTATTAGCCAGCTCTGGACTTGAACTAAAGGAAACAATCAGATGCCTAGGTCAAATTATCAATTACATACAATTTTCTATTATACAGATTTTCTTCTCCCTGTCACTAGGAGCGATGGAAAGGATGAAAATTCGGTTGAGTGTAAAACTGTACAATTTTTTAAAAAACGGAGAGTTTTTTCATTAAGTATAATCTCTTAAACCTACAACTACCTCCTGTGAATCCCTATTTCAGAGCATTGGAAGTTTTAAAATGCAATGATAGCAGTGGTCACTTATATATTCAATATTTTGATTGTTTCAATAGAACATGATTTTATTGACTTTTTCAAAATTATACTGATTTCTTTTTTTGTTTTGTTTTGTTTTTTATCCTTTTAGGGCCGCACCTGCGGCATATGGAGGTTCCCAGGCTAGAGGGTCTAATCAGAGCTGTAGCACTGGCCCACACCAGAGCCACAGCAATGTGGGATCCGAGCCACATCTGCAACCTACACCACAGCTCAGGGCAACGCTGGATCCTCAACCCACTGAGCAAGCCCAGGGATCGAACCCGCAACCTCATGTTCCTAGTCAGCTTTGTTAACCACTGTGCCACGACAGGAACTCCCTGATTCCTTTTTATAATGAGAAAATAAGTTCAATGTTTTATACATGTATCCTTACATTAGGCACATACTGGTTATAGGCTTCAAGTGTCTTTCAAAGGAGATAAAACCCCAAAACCTCTGGCCATGTCTCATCCTAATGCCCCTTCCCCACTTTAAACAACTTGGGCTGATCACTCCCTGCTAGGAAAGGAATGCAACCCATTCCTCACCCCCACCTCTATATAACCTGTTCCCCATGCAAATAAGGTATCCTGCCAGAAACCAATCAGAAGATCAAATATGCCCCATACAGAAATCAAACACTCAGCCCTTATTCATGGTGCAAGGGGGCTGGGACAGGAAACCTTAGTGGGTCTGGGGTGGGAGAACTGGGGTCCCCAAATACATCCCCTACACGGTGATATAAGGAAAGACCCAGTTTCAGCCACAGCCAGTATATACCCCAGGACAGTCCACTCCCTCTGAGGGTGTAAACAGAATTTGCTGTATACTGCTACGAACTTGACTCTTGACTGCAATCAAGATAGTGATCTCCAAGGCAACTGGTGGGGAAGTTTTTTTTCGCTCAGGAAGATGAACTGGACTTAATGGCTCATTAAAAGTGCCCAGGCAAGAGGTTAACTTTCAACCTAAAGCACTGTTTGAGGAAAATTCCCTTTGACCTAGATCCACTCCCACTCTGAACTGAAAGCTCCTGCCTAGAGAGACTGCCCACCTCTATCCCTGCACCGCGAGACTGCTGGCTCTCCTGGCAGACCATCTGCACCTCCAAATCCTTGCTGCGTGAGGGCAGCAATGGGGAAAAATAACACAAGGAACCTGACAGCTATCACCAGACACTTAGCCAGGTGCTAAGATCTGCTACGCCCCTGCCTTAAGGTCTACATCGCACAGGTCAGCAAACTTTTTCCACAAACATCTGAGTAACAAATATTTTAGGCTTTGGGGTGGTCATATCATCCATCTCTATAGCAACCGCTCAACTTTCTGAAAGCAGCAGAGACAATACAGAAACAAATGGACAAGTCTACATTCCAATAAAACTTCATGGACATTCAAACAGCAATTTCATATAATTTCATATGTCATGAAATATTATGTTCCTTTTATTTTTAAAAATCATTTAAAAACCATTCTTAGCTGAGAGCTGTTATAAAAACAGCACCTATTTGAATCCAGCTTTGGGGTTTTCTCCCCTGGTTTGATCAAAGCATTCAAAGTGGGAGGTTTTTCGTATATGATTTATACATTTCATTACAAAATATTCTAGTCTCTGAAGTCTCACCTACCTCTCTCCGAGGAAAAAAAAAAGGATTTATTGTCAAGTTTTTATTTCACAGAAAGATATTCATCATTTGCTATCTGAGTATATATACTTGGCTCCGAATTGAGGTAGCTGATTCTAGGAAATGGAAAAAAAAAAAGCAGAATAAAATAGAACCCTTCGCAGTTGGCAAGGGGACACTACTATAATTTCTGCTGCCTCCATTTGTAAAAGGAGTATGGTGTTATAAGAAAAACAGTTTTAAACCAATACATCTCAATAAAACAAGCTGGAGCTACTCTCTGAAATGCTTTGCTACACAGGGACAGCACTCTTGGCATGGATTCCTCAAGTAAAATGTTAGGGTATACTAGGCGAGACACAGGCATGCCCAATTATATGTTTTAATTGAAATGAGCCATTAAACTCAGATTGGTAGCCTCAATGGCTAACATAATATATGAAGAAATCTAAGGCTTAGGGTGTTCAAGTAGCTGGTCCAAAGTCCACAGGTAGTTTGAAACCATTTGTTCTGATTCCAAAATAAATGCTCTTCCCCTATAAAATGACTCCAAGAATGGAGAGACACTTGCATTTCTTCAGAGGGAAGTAGTGACTACACATCTTTGCCTCTAGTTCAAAAGTAATTAGTGACAATTTAATTGGAATTTAAAGTGTTTTCACGGCATTAATAAATAACACCAATATAGAAACAGCTTTGCTCTGCTTGAGAACAGGCTGTTAGTAGCTAAGCTTACCAGTTGAACAAGTGGCAGGGCCCTGAGTTAAGTATTTCTCAGCTCTTTTGGCCTGGATACAGCACATTTTTGCTCTTTTGTGCCTGAAGTTAAGGAAGCATATGCTGTACTTGGGTTTAAAATGGTACCCATTTCAGGTGAGGAACTGAATGAAATGATGTGTAAGGTTCATTGCCATGATGCTGTTTTTGTAAATGGACCTCCCCTCCTCCACCACAGGGGCTCGCGCACACACACACACACACCCTACACACATACCTTTTCTCCCCTCCTCTTAAACGTGTGAATTATATAAATAAGGTTACATATATAATTACTAGTTATTATAGCTTATTCTTTTTTTTTTCTTTATAGGGCCACAGGTGCAGCATATGGAAGTGGCCATGCTAGGGGTTGAATCGGAGCTGAAGTTGCAGGCCTATGCCACAGGCACAGAAACGCTGGATCAGAGCCACATCTATGACCCACATCACAGCTCACAGCAAAGCCAGATCCTTAGGCCACTGAGCAAGGCTAGGGATCAAATCCACATCCTCATGGATACTAGCGGGGTTCTTAACATTCTGAGTCACAACAGGAACTCCTATAGCTAAAATATTTGAAGCTTTCTACCACACAAAGGATAATATAAAATTCTTATTTGTCTTATCTTACTCTGCCAGTAATCATCCAAGTTTATGGTATAAGAAGTATTTTTAATATGTTAAAATTATAATAGCAATGATGCACAAGCAAAAAAAAAAAACAGTAGCAGTTCCATATTTCATTGACAAATGTAAAATAAATAGTGAAATAATAAAATTGGCACTTTTTGTTTCAGAATATTTGACACAAAATTATTTTCTACTAAGGATTCAACTCGCCTTCATGTTTCTGCTCTGGAATAGAAAATGAGGCAATGTCCGACAATGAAATTTCCCTTCTAATAAAACTGACTGAGGGTGTGAAATCTGTCTTTTCCTATAAAAAGAGTAAATAAAAATAAAGACAAATTTTACCAATGACCTTGAATATATAATGCTCTCTTTCTAAAGGCCTAAATCACTTATGCATAATAAGGAGTGCCTTATGAGAGTAGCAGGATTTAATGCGATTTGTACTTACTGATTTTACACTATTCTGGTGAACCATGAAAATTAATAAGAACAGACAATTTTTTTTATCATTTCTTTCAAGAGTTTTAAAAAAATAATTAATCAAGGCAGAAAAGAGTATTGAGAAAGAGGGAAAATTGAATATAGTCAATGTCTTCCATGCCTATGTAATTGCCACAGATGCAGAAAATAAGTCACAATTCTGGGTACAACTCCTTTCATCCTACTTTGTGAATATCTTCATTTTTCCAGTTAAATTAATATTTTCTACCATCAGGCAAGTACTAAGCCTCTATACACATAAATATATGCCTGCTCTACTTTTTCCTTTTAAGTTTGCCTTTTCTGGAATGATAGGGGAAGAAAATCTGTACCAGGCAAATGGAAAGAAGCAGGCTTTCCTCGTCAGGCTCCATCAATTCCCATTCTTCAGAGTGAGTGGTGAGGTCAGAGCTCAAAATGCATTGCTTCCTCTACCACTTGCCTATACTGCAGGCAGTTTAGAAGACTGGTTAAATTATCCACAGTGCAAAATACAGTAATAATTACCTGATCTTATGGACATACGGTATTGTCAGTTTCTCTAGTCATTAGAAGCTTTACTTGGACAGCTAGCCACCAAAGATGAATATACACAGATTCATCTATTTTTTCAAATACATATTCTAAAATCAGTCAAAAATACTTCATTTCCCTATGTCTTCCAATGCTGTGTGTACTCTAACAGTTAAGTCATGAAATATAAATCCTTTATCGCATAATTTCTAATTCTAAAAATGGGAGGAGATTTGAATATAAATTTATATATTTGGACACTAATTTTTGTACTTCTCCCTAAGAAGAAGTATCATTTAAAAAATTAGATATCTTCTTCCAGGTAAGATAACAGTAACTTTTTACACATATTTATATATATTAAGATTCAAATCTGGAACTTGTTTTACCATTTTTTACATTAGCAAAACCTTTTCTCTAAGCTGCAAAATTCTGGTAAACTTAAAAATAGCTCAGTTTGAGATTCTTATCATAGCACCTCTATATGATCAAATAAATGTATGAGAAATCTGCCCATGCAAGGCAGTATCTCTGGAAACATGTTTATCAACTTGGAAGCACATGATCAGAAGTCACAAGCCTTAAAAAATAAGACTAGCATTTGCTGGAAACACTCCCCCTGAGGCACTCAGTTTTGTTTGTTTGTTTGTTTGTTTGGTTCCCCTGAAGTCAACTCAGAGGTGAGAATAAGTTGGAAAATAAGCTCCTATCTTTGCAAACAAGGATCGGACAGAAAAATGTAATATAGCTTCAGAACACAGGGGAGACAGTGCCCTGACAGGCGACCTGTTAAGTCCAGCAGGCTTATCTGCCTCTCAGCACCTGCTGAAATCAGCCTCCACATTTGCCAAGTAAGCCTTCTAATGCTAATTCGATGTCCCAGTGGGGACACCTACTTTGAAGAGATATTTCCCCATGTAAATTATTAAATTGATCGCACAGCCCACCAGTTGATCTCGTGTGAGTTTCAGCAAGATGAGTCACTTCCCTTTTGGGATGAGCAAATTCTATTATTTTTTAAAAAGGCAGAAAGGATCACTTGAAAGCAGTTCATTCTTTAGGAAAAGATGACAACAACTGAAACGTTCCCTTCTGTCTCACTTGTTTTTTCTTTCATTTCACATTCATGGCCTTTGTGTGACTTTCAGCAACTCTTGCTGTTCCTATTGAGATTTTTCTGTTTGCTTCCAATGGATGTCCTAATCACCCATGTGTTTTTAATGAAGTCATCTGTTCTAGTTGCTGATGTTATGATATTTTTATACAGGCTTAAGGACATGCATTGAGTAAAGAGTGAAGGACAGTCAAAACTACAGTGGGGGTGGTGGACAGTGGCACATTCATGAATTACTGCTCTATTCTGCAGAGGTGGACAGGGTCAGACGACCCAGGTCCCAGAAGCGACATTAAAGATTTGGGCTCTTATCCCAGGAAAAAGAGGAAGTCATTCAAGAGTTTTTTGCACAAGAGTGACAAAATCACAGTTTTATTTGAAAAGATCATTCTGACTGAGTATGAAGAACGGTTGAATGTAGAGATAAGCAAACTTCTTAATGATTTGGGGAAACTGCCTGGAGAGACAGGAAAAAAAAAAAAAAAGGAGGGGAAATAGGCTGGTTTGTCCCTTAGAAGTTTCTAGTGAAAAGATTTTAGTGGCTAAGTGGCATTTACCTTGGTGAATTTACCATTGCCCAGCTTTGCAGAATCAAAAAACAGGTTCTTATGATGGAGACTTTATGCAGAATGAACTCTCAAAACCAAAAAGCAAGGAAGCTAGTGTTCCCATTTCACAGATGAAAAGAAAGCTCAGATAAAGCAGATAGTTTTCCCAAATGACAACGTAAGAGTTAAAATGAAATTCAAATTTTCTCTGTATGATTCCAAACCCCATGCTAGTTCTACCCCACATTTAGCCTTTCTGTTGAGAAATGTAACTGCTCATGGACTAAACAGTCTCCTGATAAACCAAGTAATAATCAGGAAACCCCAGTTCCTCAAACAAACATACATACATACAAAAAGTCTCAGCATAAGCAGGAGATTAATTATTCATAGACTCATTTTTGACTTTCTGGGAGAGAAAGCCTTATTAATACCATCAATATAGGGTAAACTCCTTTCAGTTATTTATACTAACATGTCACCTTTGACAACTTCGCAAAGGGAAACATAAGATTTTCTTAAGAAGTCACATTTCATCTAAAAATTTATCTAAAAATGCTTAACTTCTCAAAAAAAACCTCTAAATGTTTTTACTTTAGAATACAATTATTTACCATTTTCACTAACATAGAAGATTGATATTAGCCAAATTCTCTGTGCCTGATTCAGTGGAAATGTAGATATGCTCAAGATATTTAACATGAGTTATAAATTTATATTGTACCTCCTTTCAAGTAATTCAAAATCATTGTTTTATGTATTAATAGTCATGTCTGTATGAGGTCAATATCTGCAGAGTAAACAATTATCTTCTTTATTTAAAGCTCCTTTGTTTAAACTAAAGAGAGGATGGTTTTAAATTTGCTAATGATTCTTTCCTTGGGTGAGATTTAACCTATATTATCTATTCTACAGAAATGAGTTGAATGCTTATTCTTTTATAAATTTCCAAGAAATGCCTACAGACTTTGAATGGCTCTGGAAAGTGCTACAGAGAATGTGATCATTTAGAGAAAAAAATGGGTGAAAATCATTTGGGAACCAAGTGTCAAGGGGTTGGCTAACACAACTCTGGTAACCATTAAGCTGGGAGAGACATCATCAGAGCCTACATGAAGGTGAAGAATGGAGAATGGAAGGGGAATTGTGTGTTAGTCCAGATGGCACAAGTGAGTATCTGTTCCCAGGACAAGCAGTGTTAAACCTCAGCCCACTTGTACCCTGTTCAACAACAGACTGAATAGTCTAACCCCTTCAGACTCCCTCTATTAGATTAGATGGTCATCCTTCAAGAAGGTTAAACTCATGAATGATGGGTGAATTTACTATCAATATAACCCTGGCATGTCTACCCCATTTAAAAAGTAAAAATGGAGAACATCAGGCAATATGAACACTTGGTTTGGGCATCTAGGTTGCCAGTTAACTGAATTCACTTTTATCGAAGTAGATCGTTTGCAACTAAAACTGGAAGCACTGAAGATCAGAGTGTCAGGGATCAGGTTGCATTTAATACTTATGCCTTAGGACAAGTTGCAGTCTCTCTAAACCTTGATTTCATAAAATGGGGAAAAAAGAATCAATCTCATAAGGCCTTTAAATTAAAATATATGTTTAAAAAGAGGTTGATACACTTTAAAAGGTATATAAATGTTTATTAATTTTATTATAACAACCAGGTAAAATAACTGGAGTAGATGTTTCCCATACATCAATTGCCTCCAAATATTTTAGATCATGTAATCCTCTCAGGAAAATAATATTGAGTTTGCAACCTCTCAAAATGTATATATATATATATACATATATATATATATATACATATATATATATATATGTATGTGGAAGTTCCCAAGCCAGGGGTCAAACTTGTACCACAGCTCCAACACGAGCCACTGCAGTGACAACACCAGATCCTTAATGTGCTGCACCACAAGAGAACGCCTCAAAAATGTATATTTAAAAAAATAAAGTCTTTATATGAACTGCTATCACTAGTTTATCATCAATAATATACACAGAGTCACACTTCTTTTTACTAACAATGGCAGATTTATTCACATTTCAAATCACTTCCTGCGTAATTTTCTGACATTCATCAGATCTGATTCAATCATCATTAATTTTTACTTCATAATGTTGCCAAGAAAGGGCTTCTATTGGGAGTAAATATCAACTCTCTCATTTTCATGTTGCTTGTGTTTGTATTTTTAATGTGACATTCATTATGAGATTGCTTTGTAAAAATCTTCTTTAGCCACTTTCAATCTTAGGAAGAGTTAACAGAAAAACAAAATGTCTGTTGTCAACCAAACTTCTGCTTTGCTTGGGTACCATATATAAAATATGAAGATATGATATATGGGCAAAGTACAGACACCACTGCCTGTCCATACATAAAGTATGAATAATACTGAATTTATTTCAGTGCTTTAGATGAAAATAAAAATAGAAGGTCTAAATTTTGCTTGCCAGGTTTCACACTCCATACTCGTGAACTGCTAGCATCTTTACTCTGGGGATCACTCGCCTGAGTGAACTTAATGATTGTGAAGAAAACAAGGACATACATCTTAATTTCTTTAAAAATATCCACAGCCACTAATTATTCTCACATGATTCCTGTTACTCCATCCATAACTAAAGATTTTTAGTATTATAAAAAGAAGAGGAATTTAAAAGACTTGACATTTCCTGATATACTGCATACTTCTTTATGAGACAATTGTCACTAAAACTTTCAGACACACCTGGTGTTGTTTTCACAATCATAACAAATTATAAAATATGACTACAAACTGTTCACCTGTGTGAGATTTACTGTAAATGGCTACATAGTTGGAAATTTGTGTCAGTATATACTAAATGGAAAACAAAAATCAAATGTCACATGATGCATTTAAGAGATAAAGGTTTACCTTCTTCTTTTACAAAATTGCAGGCATTTTTTCATAATAATCAATAATACTTAGCACATAACATTCTATAAATATTTGATAATTTGATATTCTAGTTTTAAAATCACGTAAGTACTGCGGAAAAAATTAAAACTTCAGTGATAGAACGGGGCATTGGAACCATGGACCAAATTTGGCTAAGCCATGTAGTCAAGAGAAGCCCTCATGTCAATACTGTACGGTTCATGCTTCTTTAGAACATTTCAAAACTTTCTGACCTATTATCAGGCCATATTTGTTCTGATAATAGGGCCATAGCATCTATTCCTCATAATTTTTTTTAGCTCTCCATTATTGGTTTGGGGGTTTTCTAATGTATTTTTTGAAGTTTAGTTATTTTACAATGTTGTGTTAATTTCTGCTGTCCAGCAAAGTGATGTAATTATGTATTACTCATAAATCTTAAACACAGTTTGTTTTAAAGTGGACTCTATCTTTAACTGACAGTGAAAGGTTTCTCTGATTTAAAATGCGTGCTGACTCGGAACTTATTTCCAGTCTCTTATCAACTGGCCTTTTCTTCCTGAAAACAGAGCAATAGTATTAAGTCATAATTTCATTTTAAAATATTCCATTAATACCAACTGAAATGGTATAAATGTACCTTCCTGAATCATGAAATGAGTGTGCATTTCGTTTCTGCTCATATAATAAACCTGTTTCTCAGGCATCAGACAGACTACTAAAGTGTATCCTGTTCCAAAGTGATGGCAGATGAAGTGGGCTCAGTTTCCACCTGATCATTTCACATCAAAAGGAGAGACACACTCAGGTAAAGGATATAGTGAGTGGAGCAGTGGTCTGCAGACAGTGTCTTCAAGCATCAGAAGTCCTAATTTTGCTCTGGGGCTCTAAAACACTTCTTTCTTGCCTTTCAAGAGCTTCCATCTTGGAGAGAAAAACAAATATCACTTATATCATGATATCACTTATAGGTGGAATTTAATTTTAAAATGATACAAATTAACTTATTTATGAGACAGAAACAGGAGTTCCCGTCATGGCTCAGTGGTTAACGAATCTGACTAGGAACCGTGAGGATTTTGGAGGTGGTCACCCTTGAAACTTCAACAGTATTTGCTTCCATGTTAAGTCTACTTCTAGGCTATATACGGGTAAAAGAATTTGAAAGCAGACTATCCAAAAAAGTTAACCATGTCATAAAAAAAGGACAAAGTAATCAAAGGAAAAACACTGTAAATATAAACCTTATGGGTGGTTAAACAAATGTATATCCAACATTATTGAACATGTCAATTTGTGCATTGCTGAGGGGAGAATTGCAATCTAAAGAAAATGTGATTATTCCTGGTAGGACAAGAATTTATTGCAAAGTATACAGTCCTGAAAATACAGCCACTTGCTGGAAAATAAGATTAGATTTGTGTTCCATGTCTCATCATATTCACTCTTGCTCCAGAGCCAGTTCTGAAAAAAATAACGTAAGCCAAGTCCCTCTTCAGGGTCCTCTCACCCGACCTTTGCTCCGCTTTCCTTCCTCTTGACCTTATCTCAGGCTTCCACTGTTCTTAGGTTTCTAAGTATATGGGAACCAGCTTCTTGACTTTATGTTGGGCAAGTTTGTATGCAATATTCAGATCTTGTTTCTTGGTTTTCTTTCTACTTCTGACTAGGTCATTGGCCACTGTATGTGCAATGTTGGTTAGCAGATACTTGGTCCTTTCCAAAATGACCATAAGACATTTGGTGCATTAGACATTTGGTCCTGTCCAAAACAACCATAATGTATTTGATCCATAAGATATTGGGTCCAGAGTTCCCGTTGTGGCGCAGTGGTTAACGAATCCGACTAGGAACCATGAGGTTGCGGGTTCGATCCCGGGCCTTGCTCAGTGGGTTAAGGATCTGGTGTTGCCGTGAGCTGTGGTGTGGGTCGAAGACGTGGCTTGGATCCCATGTTGCTGTGGCTCTGGTGTAGGCCAGTGGCTACAGCTCTGATTCGACCCCTAGCCTGGGAACCTCCATGTGCCACAGGAGCTGCCCAAGAAATGGCAAAAAAAAGACAAAAAATAAACAAACAAACAAACAGAAACAGACTCACAGAGGAGTTACAAGAGAAGAAAGTCAAACTTATGATTACTACAGTGGAAAAATGGGGGTAGGGTAAATTAGGAGATTGGGATTAACTTGTATACACCACCATATATAAAATAATCAACAAGGACCTACCGAACATCACAGGGAACTCTATTCAGTATTCTTTAATAATCTACATGGGAAAATAATCTTAAAAAGAATGGATCTATGTATTTGTATAACTGAATCACTTTGCTGTACACCTGAAATTAACTCAACATTATAAGTCAACTATACTCCATTTAAAAAAAAAAATTTCTGCCATCTTGGGGGCAACAGATGTAAAGTACAAGTTGCATTAAGTCAAGGATGGGACAGGACAATTCAGGTAAAGCACTTCCAGGAGTGCTCCTCTAAAGAGTCAGCTTCTAATCATAGATATACAAATCATCAAGATAAAACAAAAAAAATCAGTCAGCCAGGTAATCACCAGTGTCTGAACCCACATCTCAGGAGACTCAAACAGCAATGTTAACATAACCTTTTCTTTCTCCAAGTCTTTACCTTTACATTTTTGGACTTTTCAATCTCTATAACTGAGAAAAATAAGCACACAGACATATTGTAAGCAATCTTTCACTCTATAATAATACAGAATGGCCTGTTTCTATTAACATGCTAACCACTGTGTCAAGAAATAGTTCATACATTACCTCATTTTACCCTCACTATAATCCTATGATATACATGCCCTTCGCAGGTACATATAATTGGGGAAACCTGAAGAAATTAGGTAATTTAAGTGAAATAACACAGGAAGTAAGTGAAAATCTAGGACTGATATGAATTTGAGTCTTAATTCATTATTTTTATTGTTTAATTAGATAAACTATGTTTCAGTAATGCCACAAAAGTACCATCTCTATATTATCTGCTTGCTGATGCCTGAAATTCTACCATAAAAGGTTTATTCTTTAGTAGGAAGCTACTCAACTTTTGTTAAAATGAAAAAACTGCTTCTTATAGGACACTGTTAAGTCATATCAGTGTTATCAGCCATAACATCTGCTGTCATGGAAAGCTTTTCCAGTTGGAATATTCTCACTTTGGCAGAAGTATAAACTTGAAATGACAAACAATACATAATGTTTTGTTTCACATAACCTAAACAACCCAGGTGTAGAGGCATGACCAGGTGTGGTCCATGTAGGACTTTGATCCCTCTCTGTTATTCTTGTAGATCAGCCCCTTCCTCCTCATTCTCCCCTGAAGTCTTCATCCTCAGGGGGAGTGCAGGATGGCCAAGCTTTTCAGGAAGAGTGAAAGTCCCTTCAGAAAACTTCCTCAAAGAGGAAGACAGCTTTTCTTCCCTCTCAGAAGCCCTTGGCACATCTGGCCTTCTGTCTCTGGCTCAGAGGATGCCTGAGGCAGCCCTGAGGCTGGCCACTCCTTGATTGTCTTACAGCTCCCCATCTATGAAGAAAGAACTCTGCCAAAGAGAATCAGATGACATAGATAGGATTAGGCCAAAATTTAGTAGAGCTGGCTGGGCCTCCAAACACCTCTAGGAGCTTTGAAAATGCTGATGCCTGGACCACATCCCAGACAAATGAGACTGGAATCCAGGGCTAGGGAGGTGGAAGGATGTGTAATGTGGACAGCTCTCAATCATACTCGTGGAAAGTCCTCCCCAAATGATGATTATGGGCAGCCAGAATTTAGAATCACTCCACTTAGGATTCTGGAACAGGGATCAGTTCTAATCCCCGCGGCTGCAAGAGAATTTGAGAGGGGGCTGAAATGAGTGTAAACTTCACATTACACCAAGCCTTAGTGATAGGAGTGACATGTGATAGTAACAACTTAAGAGGGCAGCTTGACCCCTGAGATGAGGAGAAAGGGTAGGCATAGAGACAGGGAGGAAGAAATACAGAAAAAGGTAAGGGAAGAAAGAATATGAAAGTTTCTCTATTCTGTTTCACTTAAGGTTCATTCTTAATAGTAAAGATCATAATCATAACTCCATTTACATAAAGCATTTAAAATATTTTCTCATCTACTACCATTTGCGTATTTTATGTTTTAGCTGCCTTTGGGAGCTCCAGGCTTTTGTTAAGTTAAAAATTCTCTGACAAAAGCAACTATTTTTTATAAAGAAGATTAACATGGATAAATGAAATACAGTTCAAGTTTTAGCACTGTAAAAAATATCAAATCACATTTAGGAATACACTAGCTGCAATACCAATCAAAAGTTCATTGAACTCTGGATGTTGGGTATGGGCAATTTAACCATATTAATCTACAAATTGCCCCAAAGAACATATAGATAAGTCTTAGCTAAGACAACTTTCACATATAAAAATTAGAAGGTAAAATTGATTTTGCACAGTATTAAATATATTTCAAAGACATGCAATGTTCATGCAAGAATAGATAGGCAAAGAGAAAAATGAAATATCTAGACAAGAAATGAGCCTTATTAAATATCTGAGTATCAAAAGGGACCTAAATAAAAAAGAAATGTGACAATATAGGAAAGGCAACAAAAAGACATTAATTATTTTGTATTTTTCCATTTATATGAAAGCAAGTACCTCAAATATCATGGAAATGTGTAATTTAGAAATTTAATACCTTTATAGCTCATTCTCCAGAGATTAGTATTTTAACATATTCATATATGTTCCTCCAGATGTATGTGTTATTATAAAAATATTATCTTAGTTTTTCTCATTTAAGCTTTTCATTTATTTTTTCCAGGATTTAATGAGACCTTTTTTTCTAACAATAAATTACTGCAAAGTATATTTAACCAATCTCTAATGAATGAACATATATGTTGTTTATAATATATCACATTTAATCAATATCTCTTAACAAGTAACTCTGTGGTCTCCTATTTACATCAACATTTCAATAGCATAATTAAAATCTGATTAGTAATTTCCAAATTTAAAAAGAAATAATATTCAAATTGAGGAGAAAAATAATTTGTTCACAATTTACACATGGAAAAGACATAAAAGTAATAAACTGTTAAAGAGGAAATAAAAGTTGCTAACCTACAGAGGAAATTTCATGTCTCACAGAAATCAAAGAAATGCTAATTTAAACCTGAAGCTACCATTTTTCACTCAGCAAAATTATTTCACCTTCTTTTAGAAAACTAATAAGTATCAAGACCTTTAAAGTGTTTTCATAATCAATCAATAACTATAAATATAAAAACTGGACATTAGACAACTTCTAAATGAGTTCATGAAAAATACATAATACAAAGTTTGACATAGTTAATAAATTAAAGGTAATGGGAAATTACAGTTACACTATAATTATAAAAATTTAAAAACAGATTGAAGTAACTATATGGACATGTTAGAAGGTTTTGAGAGCCAGAGATACATTTTTTTTTTAAATTTCTGTGTGTATGTGTGTTTCTCTTTAAGTATACTTCTTTTATAAAGGACAAACCCAACACAACATTGCAAAGCTACTGTACTCTATTTGTGTGTGTGTGTGTGTGTGTGTGTGTGTCTTTTTCGTCTTTTCAGGGCTGCACCCACGGCATATGGAGGCTCCCGGGCCAGGGGTCCAACTGGAGCTGCAGCCACAGGCAACAGCAACGCCAGATCCTAGCTGGGTCTGAGACCTACACTACAGCTCACGGCAGCACGGGATCCTCGACCCACTGAGCAAGGCCAGGGATCAAACTTGCAACCTCATGGTTCCAAGTCGGATTCGTTTCCGCTACACCACAACAGAAACTCCTGTACTCTATTTTTTAAAAAACAAAGAAAAGAACAAAATGTTTTATGACAAAGACAAATGATTTTCCCCTAATTAGCTTCTTTACGTTTATATTCTTTTACACGGTCTCTTCAAAATCTAAAGTCTAACTTTGCTGTAACAGATGCCATTCTTTAATGTTGCAGTATAGTATTGTAATTTATATGGTAGCAATTTTGATCGTAGATTTTAGGAACAATGAAAATGAGTTCTCATTATTTAGAAGAAGTGCAAAGAGTGATTTACTACAACTTTCAAAATACAATGACAGCAGGAGTTTTTCATGAGGTTCCCATCCATTTCACAATATTCTTTAGAAGGTTAAGAAAATTATTGTGTTTGAGATGTGTGAAGAAACTATTCCTTTTCTTGTGTGCCCAGTCAGAACCTTTGAGGATCCGGGTTTTGAAGTTATTTAAAATGATTTACCTTTAATCATCACCTGTGTTAAGGCTACCAGCTTCGTGCTCTTCCCATCCCTGACATAATGTTCTAAACCTATCTTAATTCTGGGCAAGAGCAAGATGGCATTCATTCATCTATCTCTTCTTATTTCGATGATTATTTTTAGCCCTGTAATGAAAGCAAGCACCAACCAGAAATATTGATTACTTCAATTTTCTTATCTTCATTTTACTCCACATTCTGAGTTTATTAGATTTCTGCATCACCACAAAATAAGGTTAATCAATCACTATTTTCTGCTTTTTGCTTACACTGTCAGGCAAAATGATACCTTCAAAACACACCAAATTATAATTTATGTATAAATGAAGATGCTCTCACATGTTGTTCAGTCTAAGGAACTAGCACAGTGATTGGCACATGGTAGAAAACATAAAGTATGTCTAAAGGAATTAAGACAGATGCCACAGTCCTTTTTTTTTTTTTTTTTCCTTTCATTCAGTGGGTATAAAAGGGACTAAACATAAGGTAAACTCTATTTCTCTAGACTATTTTAAATTTTTACTTAATTAAAAAAAAATTCTAACCTAATGACCTTCACACTGATATCATATAGAGGGAATTAACTCAAATTCCAGAAGAAAAGCATAGAAAGATTAAGACATCCAGAATTTCAAATGCACACTTGTTCAGAAAAATCAGGAAAGAAGTACTGGAATTAATTACATCAGGCATCTGCAAGGAATACCTCATGGAAGGATATCGTATCTATCTTGAGTTAGTAACTTTAAGTAATCTCATGGGGAGAACTGCATGAGCCCATCTTGAGCTACAGTCACATCAACTTTTGGAAGAGCCTGAAGAACTCAGTGGGAGACAGAGTGTCCTGATTGGTGGACAATCACACAGAGTGCCCTTTGCTCCTCTATTGCTCTCATGTGGTCATAGCCTGATGCTGACAGAGGCTAAGATAACCAAATGGTATTTTCTTTTTTCTTTTTCTGCTCTGTCCTCCCATTTCTCCTTTTTTATCATTTTTTATTATAGTGTAGTTGATTTACAATGTTGTGCCAATTTCTGCTGTACAGCAAAGTGACCCAAGACCCAGTTTCATATATATATACAGGCACACACACACTCCCTTTTTTTTTCTTTTGTCTTTTTAGGGCCACACCTGCAGCATATGGAGGTTCCCAGGCTAAGGGTCGAATCAGAACTATAGCTGCTGGCCACAGCCACAGTTATAGTAACATGGGATCTGAGCCGTGTCTGTGATCTACACCTCAGCTCACAGCAACGCCCAATCTTTAACCCATTGAGCAGGGCCAGAGATCGAACCTACATCCTCATGGATACTAGTCGGGCTTGTTAACCACTGAGCCACGATGGGAACGTCAACATTCCCTTTCTTATGTTATCTTCCATGCTTCCATCATGATCTATGTCTATCCCAAGAAACTGGATATAGTCAGTTGCAATAGTGCTTGGGATAATTTACTAATTTTATCCAGGAAAATTCCCATGAAATTTCAAGTTGGACCCATGAGTCCCTCTTAGGTGTTCCCTTACCATCCTGTACTTGGTTTCTGCTAAAATGCTCATCACTTTACATTACAATTTTCTACTCCTGTTTCTTTGCACAATGCTGAAGCTTTAGGATATAATAGGAAGTTCCCTGTGAGGATAAACAAACATAAACCCAGGGAGCGCCTGACTTGTGATGCATTCTATAAAGATAATCTATCTCCTTTAGAACTGATGCTTTGCTTAGCAAATAAATTCCTGATTCTAATTTGGTTTCCCTTGTAGCTTTTCTAAAGGGAGGAAATACTTCCATTAGTAGATATCATTATCTTGGTCTTCCTGACAGGTCTAGCTATCACTGCAAATTAAAAACATGCCATTCCAGGGAGTTCCCACTATGGCTCAGCAGGTTAAGGAGCCAGCATTACCTCTCCAGCAGCTCGGATTGCTGCTGAGGCACAGGTTCTATTTCTGGCCCAAAACTTCCATAGGCCACAGGGGTGGCCAAACAAAAACAAAAACAAAAACATGCCATTGTCGTACATGTACTAGTTTCTGGGACTGCAGTTAGTATGTGTGCATTCATCTCACTGCTGCCACTGACATTTTAGCAGGAGGATTATTGGTCGTCAGAGGCTGTCCTGTGCACTATAGGTTGTTTGGTAGGGTCTAACACCTTTACCCACAAGATGCCAGTAGCACCCTCTCACCTCTTGTGACAAATAAAAATATCTCGGGATATTGCCAAATACCCTCTGGGGAACAAAACTGCTCCCAGTTGAGAATCATTGCCTCAAGGGTAATTCAGGTAAGCTGGGTTACTGAATTAGGTAGAATTGGAGAAAGCAAAGCCTCTAATTCTATAAATAAGAGTCTCAGATTAGCAGTACATGGACTCACAGGGTGCCCCCACCATTCTTGTGGTTGCAAATGGTTGTGTCCTCAGCTCAGAGGATATAAAGGCTCATATAAACCAATGTTTAGGGTCTTATGAGATTTACTTCTCTTACCCATAGCCAATTTGTCAGAAAAGAGACACTGTAGCTTATAGCCTGTGTACTAGGAGAATTTGGCTCAGTGGCTTCTGTTTGTTGTTTAGTACAAGAGCTTCTCAACCTTTAGACGGTCTTTTGCACCACCACCCTCCCCCCGCCCCCGCCGGCAGAAAAGGGTTTAAAACACAGCACATTTTAGGCATTTTATACTTTCAGTACCTAAAAATGTGTGTGTGTGTGTGTGTGTGCGTGCGCGCAAATGCACACATATGTGCATTTACCTTGATTTTCAGCTTTAGAAATAATTAACACAAATGCAGACTGAAGCAAACTCCATGCAAAGCAAAGGAGGATGCAAAAAATATCTTCTTTATCCTTTCTTTTGTATCACTATCACTCTCTATAATTGAAGGACAAAAATTAAAACTTGTCAACCGCAAACATCATGACTGTTCAAGATGATGACTTTGAGCATGGTAAAAGGACAACCTGAAAAATTATGTACAGTTGATATGGAACAGGAGAGAGAGAATTTACACTCAGTGGACAGCTGTATCCAGCATTTGACCCAACCTCTGATGCACAGCATGTACAGCCGCCACATTTAGGTTTTATAAATGTACTGTGTCAAAAACAAATCTACATGGAAGCCAGGGATTTTAAATTATAAAGACAAATGGCTCATTAAATACCAAAGCCTAATCATCACTGTGCAAATAACAGGTGTTCTGAGAGCTGGTGCACGTGTTGAGAGCACTGCATAAGATGGCATCAGCGTTCATTCCCACTGATTTCAACAGGAGAGCCACAATTTAAAAAAGAATTCATTTTTTTTAAAAGAGGAAAGCAAAAAAAAAGCCCACTCTCAGCTTTAAATGTAGGTTGACTCTCGTAGGGAATGCTTTTCCTTCTGATGAATCACACCTGACCACTGAGGTTGCCTCTCAGAAATGAGTGGAAATTACACCTGCCCTGAACATTTCTCCCTCATTAAAGCCCTCCTCATCCATGGCTAACTGGCTGCTGCTTACCAAGCCCCTCCTGTGTGGCCTGAAGAACTTTAATGGGCTGGAATCGAATACTAACTAAGCATTCCCCGGTCTGGTGAACAAACTGCACAGACTGAACAAACCAGGGAAAATGCGCCTCTAAAGGCTGATGAGTACATTGGCGGTTTAATTTAAAGCTGCCCTGGGGTAGCCATGCCATCTTATCTGGCCTCTTTATGTTTGTGTTATGAGAGAATCAGATCGATGCCTTCCTTTTATTCTGGGACTGTGGTTTCCAAATAACAGAAGAATGAAGACTCTCCCCTGATATTCATCTAAAAAACTCAGCTTTGAAGTCAATGGCTTCCGTGGCAATTGTCAATACCCCTTCCTTTCACCATTTGCAAAGCAGCCCTGAGAGGCTCATCAGAAGGGTTTATTGCTGTAACACCCTTGCCCAGGGATGATGACACCAGCCTTGTCCTTGAAATAACTTGCTTTTTCCTTTTTGATGCTGTGTCAAGAGTCACACAACTATTTTAATGGGCCTTTAAATATGAGTGTTTTCTGACACCTGTTGAGTATATACTACAGGTTGAGCACTGTGTCAAGGCACTGCACATAGATGATTATCTCATGTAGTGTCTACAATTATGAGGCCAGGACTATACATAACATGCCAAGGTCTTACATATGAGGACTAACTGTTGCAAACTTGGTAGCAAGTGAGAGTGATTACTTTATGTTTGAAAAGTACAGTATTTTAGAGCATTTACATGTGTGTTTTTTATTCTCATTAGGATCTGTGAAGGTGAATGACAAGGTCATTGCCCCATTTTACAAAGGCAGGCTCTAAGTCTCTGACATTTTAAGTGATTGGACTGAAGAAGTGGGGGGGCCTTACCTAAAATCCAGACTCACTGACTACAAAGTAGAGGCTCTTTCCCTGTCCTGTTATAAGTAGAAGACAATCTCCTTGAGCCATAAAATATATAATGACAATTCACACATGATCTTAAAATACCCTGAGAAAGCAAAGACTTGAGCTTACTACAGCATCTTTTCATTGACTTGTGTTTTACATCAGGAGTCAGCAAACTATCTGTTTTTATAAATAAAGTTTTACTGTAGCACCACCATCTCTATTTAGGTAGGTATCATCTATGGATGATTCCTACTGCAATTACAATGTCAGAGTTGAGTACAGTCGGCCCTCCACACCCCAGGTCTCACATTCCTGGATCCATCCTACAGAATCCAAGGCTGGCTGAATCTGCTGATGTGATTCCTGTGGATACAATGGGTCCACTGTACTTACTGTACTGCCCCATTTTATGTAAACAATTTGAGCATCCATGGATTTTGGTATCCCTGGGGCCTCCTGGAACCATTCCCCTGTGGATACTGAGGGACAGTTGCAGTTGTAATACAAATTAGCCACTTGCAAAGTAAAATATTTATTGTCTGGTAATTGACAGAAAAAAAGATCACCAATTCCTGCTTCACATTATAAAGGAATTCTCTCCTCATATTTATCTTAGGTATGGTTGTGTATAAACTTTTTTAAAATTGTGAAGCAATCTTAGGATAGGGTCAGTCTTCATAACACAAATGGAATGAGTTCAGAAATACTTTGCAGGAGAGGCATTTGTTGTTAAAAATTCATTTCCCAGAAAAGCACCTGTGGCTTTGCCTCTGGTGAAACCCTCTGCCCATCAGCCCTCTCACACAGCCTGGGGTTGAGGGGGGCCTCTCAGGCCATGATCTCAGGTGCTCCCCCTGCATTAAGAACGCTCAGCCTCACACTCCTGCCTCTCAAGGACCTCCTCCATCACTTTAGCCTCTGTCGACTCTATTTTTAGCCTCTGTGCTCTTTCTCATTAATGTTTAATAAGAGGTTAAAATCTCCCCCATTATAAATAACATTATGTAGGTCCTATCTCCCCTTCCAGCTACCAAGTTGTTCTCTCTCCGATCCTTCATGGCGAGCATCTTGGAAGATTCATGCACAATCACTGTGTTTGCTCCCATTTACTCTCCAATCCATTGCCTTTGGTTTTTTTGTCCACACCACAGCCCACATGGGCAACTATATGTATGTGGACATGTGTATATGCACACATAAACACACACGCACACACACAAATCTTTGAAAATGACCATTACTTCTCGAGGATTAATTCATAATTAATGGGATTGCTGGGTAAAGGTATATAATATTTTAAGCCCTCCAGAAAAGCTCTGCTTACACTTTTATCAGCAGTGAGCAAAAGTACTTAATTCCCAAAATACTGCTGACAGTGGGGTATTATCATTTTTAAAAACATAGGCAACTGGATTAAAAGTAATAGTTTTGCAGTATTATATTAATTTTGTTTCCTTTGATTGATCATAAAGTATTACATATTTTCATTGATTTATTAGTAGAAAAATAAAATTCAATTTCTAGTATTTTTTAAAATTTTTCTTCTTTTCTATGTAAAACATTTTTAAAATAAGCCAATAGTTTTTAAAATTGTGAAATACCATTTTAACCAATTGTAGCAATAAATTTATATGAAATAAAGATGATCATGAAATCTGAATAAATAAATGTGACATTAAGACAGTATGAAAAAGCAACTATAAATGCCAAAGATTTATGAAAATATCAGGCTTCTAGGAGAAATTTTTAGAAATTATAAAAACTAATGCATATACTTCACTTCATACTTCTCCTTGGAGAAGAAAATCGAACATACCACAAAAAACTTCAAATAGAACAATTTTAACTTAAACATTTATGAAGTATGTTTCTATTTGGTATTCATAAATTCTTCCTTAACAGATGACAGATTTAAAAGCATATCTTTTATTAAAAATATTTAAAATACATTATTTTTCACTTTTTCATTGGGGCCTTTGAAACTAAGTAGTTAATTCAATTCTGATAAGAATTAAAATATGACAGAAAGTGGTAAACTATTTTGCCAATGAGGTAAACTAACGTTAGATACAGCAAAACAATCATCTTACGGTATTTGTATACAAAATACCTGAAACCATATGGGGTCATCTGACACTGTTGAGATGTAAACAGAAACTAAAGTATAAATAAAATACACAGAAATTGCTTGGTTTCAGAGCTAAGGTTTGATAATAAATTTAGTCACAATGACTAAATATGGCTTAAAAATATCTCATCAGTGAAGGTGTTAGACGCCTTTTGTGAACCTGTGATAGCTATTAATTTAATTAAAAGCAAATCACAAGATAACACATTGTGAGAAAGAAATATCAGCAAGTACAACTGAAGATTATCCCTGGAGGATATCACAATATTTTTAAAGGACAAGAGTTTTTATTTGACTCCAAATCAAATTACACATTTTGATTTTTCACATAATCTTTGCCATTTAAACTGTAGTCCTTATATTTGTATTTATTTATTTGCCTAGGAGGGTGTCTTACACACATTAATTGTTCCACAAATGGTTTTGGAGTGAATGAATCTCTTTTGAGACAATTGAAACTCCATGGCTTTTAAGCTACATTAAACCTGTATTATGTTTAAAACAATGTACTCTTCTTTATAACTATTAAATGCAGTAATTTGGTTGTAACATTAACTAAACTACATCTAAACTAATATGTTTTAACAGAAGCATTTTACAATATGCATCATAACGCTTAAAGTTTATATAATCCTTGATCCTGGAATTCTTTTTTCAATAAATATGCTCTAAGGATATAACAACAGATTTAGTGCAAAAAGTGATTCTAAACAACATATTTTAAATATTAAAAGTGGGAGGAAATGGGATGGACTGGGCATTCGGAGTTAGTAGATACAAACTATTACAGTTCAAATGGATATGCGATGAAGTCCTATGTACAGCACAGGGAGCTGTATCCAGTCTCTTGCAACAGATGACCATGAAACATAAGAGAGGAAAGGGAATGTATATATGTGTATGATTAAGTCACTTTGCTTTACAGAAGTTGACACAATATTGTAAATCAACTATGCTTTATTTTAGAAAGTTCAAAAAAGAATAAAATCACCTTCCTTCTATATTACAGGTATTAATGCTACTATTATTGTTGATCACCAAAGCAACTGAGCAAAATGAAATGGGTTAATCAGGAAAATTATGAAATTATTTGTAACTAAGAAAATCTAAATCTGCTAATGAAGAGAGTCTAGGTTTAAAATTGTTTAAAGCAATTTCCAAAAAGAAGAAAAATTCATCTATTTCTGGAAAATAGGTCATCATTTGGTGGGTGGGGCACTCCATAGCTCTTTGAGTTTCCACATTCATTTTAGTCCAGGAACGTCTATTTACTAAAAATCTCCTACGTGCCAGGCAATGTTCTCAGTGCTTAGGGACCGGAATCAATGATGCATGATTATGGAGGGCCCTACAAAGGATACAAGACAATTAGTAGTTTATTCTGTTGGCATTGGGGCAGAAGAGTATATGATTAGATTTATCATTTAAAGATGATCATTCCAGCAACCAGGTGGAGGATGGGTAATGGAAAGTCTAGAGGGAAAAACACTAGTTACCAGACTCTTTAAATGGTCCAAGTAAGCATGAAAGGAAAGCTTGAAGTAATACAGAGCCACAAACACTGAAAGAGGAGACAGATATGATACCAAAGAGATAGTATGTTTTGAGTTTCCTCTCTTTTACAAGGGCAGCAGCATATAAAACATTGTAGTGTTTGAGACTGGGGAGTATAAATGGCAAAAGTGGACTTCCCTGATGAAGGTCTGTAATGAAATGGTGCTGTTTTAGGGTCAGCTGGTCAAGGTTGTCTCTCATTCTTCAGACAGGGAGTTGGTGGTTCACGCATACAAATCACAAAGGCTACCATCTTAACAAGCCATTGCAACCCCTAGAATATGCGTACAAGTTGGTCACAATTAATTATGTTTACATTTGTTTAAGTAATAGTTTAATTCTATAGATATTTTCATTAGTTATTTGAGGAGTGATTTTCTTTTCCTTAATACTTAATCCCAAAACAAAGACTGCAAGAGCAAAATAAAATATTATTGTAATATGTTTTCTTTTCTTTTAAACTGAGATATATTTGACATATAACATGATTTTTGTCAACCATGAATTATGTTATTATTTGAGGCTCAGTTCCCCAAAACAAATTTAGCAATTCTTGGAGATAAAACATCAAATTTATAAAAGATCAAATTTGGTAACCTCTCTTGGCATGCATTCGTTAGGGTACCTATACCACCTACATAAAATATCCCTTACCTTTACTGTATAATAATGACCCCTTCTCAGTTACCCCCTACAACACTCACACTATTTTTTTTCCCAGCATGGCTCTCTTTTGGCAACTGTTATGAATGGTCTCTTTAAAAGTTGAAGACTTGGGGAGTTCCCACTGTGGCTCAGCAAATTCAGAACCTGACCAGTATCCATGAGGATGGAGATTTGATCCCTGGCCTTGCTCAGTGGGTTAAGGATCCAGCACTGGTGCAAGTTGCAGCGTAGGTCACACATAGCCCAATTTGACCCTTAGCCTGGGAACTTCCAAAGACTTTGATTATTAGGTAAACATGATAACCTTAAATGATACTCTTCTTTCTCATTCTTACAGATCTTAATGGGAATTCTTTCTAGTGCTATTTCTGCTGAGTATCACCCACAAAAGCAGAGTAGTTGATGAACTATCTTTTTCATGGAAATCTTTTGGCCAACCAATCAAACAAAACAATGCATGCAGAATATGCATGTGCTCTGGACAATATAGTGTAATATTATCTTTTGGTTCATCTTGAAAAACTGTGTGCGCTTTCCCCCTTAATTCTATTCCAAGAAAATAATTAAAGGAACTCTCCTCTCTTTAAGTTCTCTATCCCTGGGCATCCCTCTTGGTGAAAGCTCAAGAAACAAACCACCTTCTACCCAGGAGCTATTTTAGATGATGTGAAGAAACAGATCCAGACAGAGATAAGCAAGAGAATTGTGAAAGGAGATAGGTTGTAAGAAGGGTGGTTACTCAACGTGAGGGAGAAGGGAGCTTTGCCTCCCCAAGTCCCCAATTCTGAGCCTAGGTTTTGTTGTTGTTTATTGTTGTTTGTTTGTTTTCCTATTCTTGGTGAAAAAAATGGGGAAACAAAAATGATCAATAATCAGAAATGAAAAAAGGGCATCGCTAGAGGTTCCTGAGTTAGTATAAAGACTCATTTATTTATAGATCTTTGTGACTTCATGAACATAAGGTTCACCTGTATCTTGTCTAAAACAAATTTTATGAATCCCTTACATATTCTGTACACAAGCACTTTGTGGCTTCCTTTTCACTGTCTCGAAGGTGTTTTCTGAGGAATTAAATTCTTAATTTTAAGTGGGTAAAATTCATCAAATTTTAATTTCATAAGTAATGCTTTTTGTTCCCTGTTTAAAAAATTATTTTGCATGCCCAAGACATGAAGATATATATCATCCTATGATTTCTTCTAGAAATGTTACTAACTTGGTTTTCACATTTTAGTTTGATGATACATTTCAAATTAATTTGTGTATGTTGTGAGGTAGTGTTAAATTTCATATCTTTCCACATTGAAAAGGACAGTCTTTCCCAGTGAATTGCAATGGAAGATGAATGGATGGATAGATAGAGAGATATGTGTATTTCAAGTATTTGGAAGTATTTCTAGACTTTCTATTCCATTGCACTGTTCTATTTGTCTATTCTTACACTGATACAAAATCATCTCAATTATTATACACTCATAATAATGCTTGATAACTGATAGTGTAATAAAACAACTCTGTTCTTCAAAAGAAAACATCATCAATCTTATTGCTAGTGAAGATCTATTTGAACTATATGCAGTACCACCAGTTAACCAACTACAGGATGACAAGAAATGGTGGACTTGAAGTTCTGTGGTCATGAGGTCAAGGCTTCAATATAAGGCAGAGGAGCAGATTCACAGCACCACCTTGCAAAAGAAAGAGCAATGGTAATTATGAAGGTTCACCTTAGTCTGAGAAGACCACAGACTAAGCTTCAGATCGGTCTTGTTTTCTGAGTACCATGTAAGCTTCCTGGCTATTTACTCGATAATAGGCAGAGGAAAAGTTCTTCCAGACATGATTATATTTGACTGTCCTGCTGTTATGTTTAGGTGGAGCTGGAACAAAATGCAAAATTATTCTTATAATTAACAGAGAAATGACATGGTGTTTTTCACCGTTATATTATAGATGGAAGTTATAAACATGAGACATTTAGAAACTCACTTCTCTGGCTTCCACAAGGTCAGGAACTATAGCTTCTTCATGAGGCTGTTTCTATATTCTGTAGCATACCTTAACCAAATCAGTAATCTCATTATAAATAGTGGATTATGATTCTGTATGATAGCTCTTGTTTACTGTGGTATCTATGGGTTTTTTTCCCATAGCATCCACAGTTTAAAGGTCTCTTTCAATTAGTACCTTTAGCAGCTCCAAACCACAGAAAAGGCCACATAAATATGGAAATAACTCCTCTGGTTGGTTACCTTGCTCTCCATCTTTTGCACAACCTAGAGCAAGTTTCAGTGCTTCGTAGCATCACCTTCTATGTAAATATAGCTCACAAACCACTATGACCAGAAGATATTTTAAGGTTCCCCTGGATGAGAAAATGAAGGGAGGGCTGTATCAAACAGTACTAAGCATCTTCCTCTGAGAAAATCCTTGTCTTCCTTGCTTTCCTGGGGCTCCCCTTCTCTGTACTCCCCATCTCCATCTCCCCACCCCACCCCCTTTTTTTTTTTTTTGCTGATCTGGAGATGAGGTGACTATTTTTATTTATTTATTTATTTTTGTCTTTTTGCCATTTTCTTGGGCCACTCTCACAGCATATGGAGGTTCCCAGGCTAGGGGTCGAATCGGAGCTGTAGCCACCAGCCTACGCCAGAGCCACAGCAACACTGGATCCGAGCCGCGTCTGCAACCTACACCACAGCTCACGGCAACGCCGGATTGTTAACCCACTGAGAAAGGCCAGGGATCGAACACGCAACCTCATGGTTCCTAGTCGGGTTCGTTAACCACTGCACCACGACGGGAACTCCTCCCCCCCTTCTTTTTAATAAAAAGCTATTTGCATCAGCTCAAGCTCTTCCAATTTTGTTTTAAGTATCCAAACACATACCATCTTACACTGCGTTCGAGTATATGAAAAGCCATTTTTACTGAAGAGAATGTTGCACTAAACTAGCAAAAACAATCCAGCAAGGGAGAACCTTCCATAGAAGAGTGTGTGTGTGCCTGTGCTGACATGATGGAGTTGGGATATGGAGGAGCTGTGAGTAAACAAACATTTTTCTCCCTGTCACAACATCTTTCTTGTCACATATGCGATTTAAACCCAACTATATATTTTTTTTTTCATACGGATCCTGTCAGCTTCTCTTTTGAGAAGTCTTTTCTTTCTATTGTCTTGTTTTCTCTGCTTAGCATTTTGTACTTTTTACTGCCTCACGTTCTGCTACAGGAAGCAATTTTAAATCTTTTTTTCTTCTTTAACATTACAACTCACATATGAATACAGTTCATAGCAAAAACAATTTTTGAAAAGATAGAGAACATCCATCTCTCCCCAAGTAAAATATCACTCCAAAAATGACAAATCAAGTTATGGTCCCAAACTTTGCCTTATTTACTAAAACTTGTCAAGGTTTTTTGTTGAAAGCAACAGAAACTCACTCTGGAGGATTTGGACAGAAAAGGAATTTCTTGAAAGATAATTATGTTAGCTTGTAGAATCAGCTAGAGGCTTTAAAGTACTAGCTCAGAAAACCAGAAGAGGCAATGAAAGGCTAGACAGAATCAGAGTCTAAAATCACCCCACATAACTGTCTAGCAAACACAATATCAGTACCATTTTTCAACATTAAATTCTCTAGCTTGTACATCTCTGGCTCTGAAATATCTGAACTCACTCTGAACTGCCAATATCTGAAGGGGCCTTTGCTGGTCTTGTCTCCTTGCATCTTAGGTTCTCAAACTGATGCTCAAGATTGGTTGAGCTGAGGTCGTTTGCTTATGACCGCACTTTCCCCATTGATAAATTATGAAAATTTGCATATAAGCCACAGAACTTTTAAAATTACTTTCCAGGGAGGCTGGGAAAACACACATTTGTCCTTTCAGGAGTCTTTGGTTTTCCTAAATAAAAGTGATTAAATTCCATCTAACTTAGTAGTCTGGATTTAAAATGTTTGTTTTACTCACAGCTGAATCTTTTAGAGCTTTTGTTGTTTCCTTTACATTGGAAACCACCAAAGTAAAATGATTTTCTCACTGAGTCTCCATTCTGACTCTTCAGAGGAGAATGAATTCATTAGGAATATCCTAATGTCCTAAAAATGATGGAATCTTTAAGTCAGAGGCACCTGACAATGAATATTTCCTCAAGCATGTCAGTTCTGCAGCAAATCTTTCATGTCACTTTCCCTATCAGTAAATTAAAATAATTAAATTTAATCCATACAAATACCATAATTATTTTTCAAGGAATCTCCCAGGGTTTCATTCATTCCTTTTCACTTTAAATGCAGGTGCACATTGAAACTTTCCTATTTTCCTTTTATACGTTCTTTTAGGCTTCTGTCTTCACTTCTCTCTAATTGGCTTCTCCAATATAATTTCATAGATGATTCCTGATCCCAAACTTTATCCCTGACTCATTCGTGATCTTCTGTTCTTTATTTAATGGAGCCATACCCTGCTCTGTCTATATCCCCAGGCTGGTGCAAAAAGTGAATTTATATCTAAGTAGTTCATCAGGCAGGTCTTGCAAATTATAATTTCAATATTTTCTTGGAAACTATAAGCCCTGATCTGCCTGTGAGGTTAGGGAAAAAAGCTGAATTGCTTTGGTACAAAAACCTGAGATTACATTTTTCTATTACTTTTCTTGTATTTTTCTCCTGAAAGGTTGGTATTTCAGATGAGAAAAAAAAAAATGGAATCGAAATGTGTGAGGAGAGAAAGGATAGTGTACACGTCAGGAAAAAAAAAGAATTATTTTCAACATTTAAAAAAATTATTTAATTTTAAACTGTTTACATAGTAATACACTTTTATTTTTCTTTCCATTCCTGTATTTGTCTTGTGTGAATGGCATTTCGTGTAAGTTTAGGAAAAAGAGCTGATTTCTATTTCTATTTCAACATTTAAGGAACAATAACAGCCTGTGGACAAAAGTGTTGGGCCTGAACTGATTTACCAAAGGAAGAAGTTTGTGGCAGAGGTGAATGTAAGAGTAAAAACCCCTGAGAAACTTGCAAAAAAAGAGCAATCTTGCAACAAAGAGTGGCAGAGGAACTGGAGCAATTATTATTAAAGTCTTAAGGATCAGGTAGGTAGTTAAGCTGATTCCTACATAAACTCCCAACCTCTTATTGCATATTTCTAAGTATATACCTCAATTGTAGCTCAAATACAGTACTTCCAAAAGTAAAATCACATTTCCTAAACAATGTCCAAAATTGAATGTCGATTATTTTTACCACAGGTACCAAAATAATAGTATCATATTTAACTCCAACTTTCTTACATTTTTATGCTATGTGTTACTAAGCTTCTATCTATTATGAAGTCTGTTCAATATAAGTTACCATCAGAAAACTTATCTGTTCTTTGGCAATATTTATCATAAAAATAACTTTTCAAGTAATGTTTCCTTGCTTTTTACTTTCAAAAATACATCAGTAGGAATCTTGATATTGTATAAATTGGAAAAAACAACATACACTGGAAAAGAAGAAATCATCTTAAAAAGCATCTAAAGCTATCACTCTGCTCATAGGATTTCTTGGAATTTTCTGGGGGATCCAGAGCACTGTTAATAGAAATTATTCAAAAATTCCCCATAAGGGAGGACTCAAAGAAGTGTTCTAATTTGTAATGAAAGGGGCAGGATTTTCATAGAAGGTTAGCAAGAAGGGTCAGCTAAGATTAAGATAGTTTCAAAGAAAAGCTGGTCAAAAATGATGCATAGAAAAAGGAAGGAATGGTTTTGGTTGTTAGTGACCATTTCATGGGCAGCTGCGTTGATCAAGATGGGTGGGGAAAAATTAATGATTAAGGTCCTGCAGAAAGGGATGAAATGGGACATCTAAGTGACAAGCACAGGGGACTCACTGTGGAAGTTCTCACCCCACCAGGTCTCTCATCCTTCCCAAGCAGAACAATAAAACACAGCAGCAACACTCGCATTCAGAGTTTTTCTAATGACTGATGCGGTAGAATATTTAAAAATTCTTGCAGTCTTTCAGAGGTTTTTGCTCATTGACTGGTCCAAATTCATGCTTCCCTGTCCACAGAATCATTGGTTCTCAATGACATTCAAATTTAAAAAATCCACCCAAAAACTTGTAAGAAAAATAGGCCCGGTAAATTACCGGACTTCATCTCAAAATGAGATCTAATATTTATTTTATTAGTAAGAGGGTGGAGTTAGCCTCCTGCAGGAGACTATTTGAGCAGAAGAATTTGAGCAGAAGAATTCTGAGCTACTGAATTTCCATTTTTCAGAAACTATTTACAAGCTTTAAGTTTTGCAGATTTTTGGTATGCAAGTTCTCAGGATTTTGAGAGTCTGTGTGGAGATGAAAAAGACACATATATCCTAGAAATATTTGCCATCTATTGTGAGTAGAATGATGTGTACCTGGCTTAGGGGAGGAAATTCTGAAAATGACCACAGATAGATAAACAGGAAATTTAGGAATTTTATCTGCATAACCAATGATGTACCCACTCACTTTCGGCCCTTCATAAAACTCACCCCTTCATAAAATCTTACATGATTTACTACAATTGTACTTGTACTTGGGATGGTGTGGGAAGGTGAGAAATAGAACGACAAATTTGAACAGCAGAACCAAAGGGACCAATCTCAGTTCCATCACACATATAAAACTTGGGGAAAATTCTTCAGATAATATTGTGAGGCTTAGTGAACAGTGATGCTGTTTGTGATTTACTACTGATTATTTCAGGAACATAGGTTTTTAAAAGAATGAAGTTACATGGTTTTTTTTAATTTAACCATATTCTATGAAAATTACAGCATAGTTTATATCATAAAACATCAGAGGTTAGGCAGCTAGGGAAATATCACTCAGACAAGGACGGTAATTATCAACAAATTGCTCCATCTCGGATACCTTTATATTTGTACATCAGGAAACTATGTCACAGTGGAGCTAGATTTTAAGATATTGAAATAGTTTACAGAGTTTATTCCTCTCAAAATATTCTGACCTTTAAAATGCAGTAGTAATAAGTAAAATTTACACCTGGCCAAAGACTATCTGGCTATAGGATATTTTTTTCCATAAAGAAAAATAACAGTAAATAAATCTCAAAAGCAGCAACACTTTAAGCATTTTAGTCGTTTCATTTTCCTTTCAACATTGTACATATGGTAAATATAAATATTTGGAAACTGAATAAAGTATAAAATAAACATTGTCATGTTTTCTATAAAGTATAATTATCTTTTAGCTATTTAATTCAACAAAGTAAATTTGTTTTTACATATTTTCTTTCCTTTCAAAAATATATATTAATTAGAATAATTTAAGTGATTCATAATTCAGGCATATAATAACTGAACTATATTTTTCAAGGAACTCATTTTTGTGTATATACACAGTTTTATTACTTAAAATAATAATTATAACATCCAATTTGTCATTAAATATTCAATAAGTGAAAAATGAACTGCATAATCAAAGCAACAATTTGTACAAAAATGTGTGCTTAGCAAATTGTTGGAATATTTGCTCATTTCCTCTTATTCAAAACAGTTATGACTCTACAACATAACCGGTGCCTCTCAAGCTAAAGTCTCTAAACTAAAGTCCCTACAACATAACCAGTGCCTCTCAAACTAAAGTCCCTAAACGTTAGCATCACCTAAACATTTGTTTGGAATGTGTATATTAACACAGGCTCCCACTGAGTCTGGTGTAGACTAAAGCTTCAGAACCACTAGTCTAGGCTGCAGAGTTGGGCCTTTGCTTTCACGTTAATGTCCTGTTCATGTTCATATCCTACCCCCTTGCTACTCACAGAAAAGAACACCATCCAAGAAGATACCTGGATCACTCAAACTCTCTCCCTCTAGAATTTAATCTAAGAAACCCAAACACTGGAAATTCATAACAGGTGACAGTTTTTGAAGTTGGGAAGTCAGGTACACTTAGGTATAACCTGAATGACATTTGAGGGTCTTATGAACAATACTGGTGTTGGTTTACTGACAAAAGTAGGAAAACAGCAGATTCATAAAGAGATGAGAAAAGAGGGACAGAGATGATTAAGTGGCCACTTTCGTTTCTATATTTTTCTTGTTCTCGGTTCTGGTCCCATGTCATTTCTGGCTGTATTTTTTGTTCTCGGGTTTGGTTCTTAGGTCTTTGTAGACCTGATATACTCCCTTCTCCCTTTTATTTCCATGAGCTAAGATACTTTGCTCTTTCTTGCAACAAAATAATTCCAATACAAATGGGTGCATAATAATAGTTGGTTAGTGGTTTAAAGAAAGAAAATAAGAGTGGTCAACAACTGCTAAATATGGCTAAATGGATTTGCAATTAATGGGTAGATGCAGTTATTTAAGTGAACCTTTTCAAATACAAGTAAAATCCTAAAAGCAAAGTGAAGATATACTTCAGAGCACTGTGGCTAAGTGTTTTCTACTTCCTATTACACTATCCTATGGACAACTGTGGAGCACCCCTTCTGGTTTTTCTAGTTTAAATGAATCCCATGATGCCTTGGATATTTCTAGATGTAGCAGGAAAAAAAATCCATCCAACTTTTAGCTTGCTGCTTATTTCTTATTTGATTTTAGACATTTTATTTAACCTTTCAGAACCTTCAGGTTTTTTTCCCACTACATACTAAAAAGTATATCTATTGTGGTGTTGCAGTAAGGCATGGATTTTATATGTGAAAGAAATTTTCTTAAGATATCTCTTAAGAGGTCTTCTTATAATATTTCTAATTTATATTTTTCTTAATTGGCATTTTATTGATGCTAAGACATAGGTATCAATTTTAATGATTTCTGTGTTTGAATTATTATTCTAAAAAGTATTATTCTTTTGTATATTTAGCATTTACTTTAATATTTAGACTAAAAACATTTTTCATAGAAAATCAAAATACCACATGCATTTCTGTTTTATATATCAAAAACTGCAGATAAAATATTTTAATTTTTTTTATAATTTTTAGGAACTTCATGGAATAGACCTTATACCCATTTTAGGGTTATGACCATGAAATAAAATGCTCCTAGTGCATTATATTTTATAATGTTCAACCAGTCTGTTCAGTTAAAACAGAACTGATTATAGAATTCCCTTTTTTAATGAAGTAGAAACTCACCTCATAGGTAATTATCAGAAATGAGAATTAGAAAGTAATGCTGACTTGCTGAAAATGCAAGAATGAAAAGGCCAATGAGTGTCCAGTAGGGTCTGCCCCAACATACTTGATGCATGATTGAATGCCTTCCCTGTTGACTATTTCAACACACCTCTGCTACTGAACTATGTTCAATAAAATGAATTATTTTTCTATGTTCATCCCTGATTGATCCTATGAGTAATGACCATTTCTTTTGCAACAGATTTATACACAGCTTCAATTAGAGAAGAAAAGAGAAAGTGTAAATTCCTTTGAAGTGGGTTCACTCTACTTTACTTTCACTTTTACTCCTCTACTCCAGTTTCACTGTCAAAGCCAGGATCTCATCCTCACAGTGGCACCCTCCAATGCAAACACCTAGAACTTTGCTTTCACATTTTTCAGCCACTTTGTGCCACCTGTCTCCTAGCCGCTGCCCATAGCTACATAGCCACCATGTTGCCCCTTCTCTTTACACCACCACTCAATGACGTCAGCACAGGAAACTAGAATTACCCACTGCCCAGGTTCATATTCATGACAACTGCTTTGAGTTGTTCTTTACAAATGTCCCAGATAACCTTCAGCTCTTTGCATGTTCTTTATACTTGTCTGTCGCTGCCAACATCCTCTTATGCTAATTTGGATGCCAGGTAATATATGTTACCTAGGAAGGCCATAGAAATGTATGTCTCAGCTCACTATTTGTCTGATATTAAATCAGCCTCTACTGTTTATCATTATTGATGATTCCTAGTACAGAATACTAACCAATATTCCTAAACTTTAGTATGAAAAACTTAAATATGGCCTATTAGTTTCTAGTATTTATGGCTGTCACCTATACAAGCTACAAGACAAATAACTGAAACTCAGGTTTTCTGATTATCTCTTTCTCCACTCATAAACACTTACTGGATCCTTATTTTTAAGACATGACTGATCTTGCATGCACCTATTTTTAAAAATTATTTTCTTTAATTACTACTACACCATATTAATCTCCAGACAAAGTATACAATATATTTTTTCCTTAAAATTGTCATGTACTTCCCTGGTTTCACTCAATTTGTTGTAAAATGCCTTGCATATATATCTCTAACTAATAAAGCATTATTCATCTGAACCTATCTGAATGGACATCTCTTTTAGAAATCATAATGCCAAACCTAAATGACTTCCTCTTCCTTCCTTCCTGCTATTATTTCCATTCCTTATCATTCTTATTTTGTGTAGGATCTGTATATACAGGGAAGGTGGCAAAAGGAAAACAGTGTTTATTAACAACTTACATGCCAAGGAATATTCTAAGCATTTTTCATTAAAATGCATTTATCTTATTCCCTTACCATATAAAATAAGTGGTATTATCTTTACAATAAAAGAAACCAGCTTTCTTGGAGAAAAACCTAAATCTTTGGTTGGTTGGGGACAATAAAAATGGAGCCCAGAATACCTTGCAATCCCAGAAATTAGGAAAGTGACCCCACTTTTCCCCACCCCCACCAGAAATAAAAGGGTGGGAGCATCTCCAAAAGACATAAAGGACACAAAGACCTAATGAAAAAGAGCCCCTGGTTGCCAAAGTTGGAACAGTGTGCATAAATAATTAAATAAACAGTGTTAGCACTGGGTTATAACCTAAAGAATAAAATAAATATCCATGGGCCTATACTTATAAAAATGATTTAGTTCATTGTGGAAAAAAAAGGGCAAATCTTTCTTAGTGAAAAATTACAAACACTTAATGTAGGAAGAAAGGTAGAAATCGAAAATTGTTAAACAGTATACTACAGTAACAATTGCTATAGGCAAGATCAACTTACAAATGATAAAAATAATGAACAGAAATTTACAGAGAAACAGGATATTGACACAGCCTAAAAGTATCTCCTCCATGTATTTATTACTCGTAATTTTAACATGTATCCACAAATTCTTTTATAATCCTCCCCTTTGGAGGTAGAGCACAATTCCACGAAGTGCAATGGTGGCTGGACTTGGTGTTTTCCTTCTAATAATTACAGTAGGGAAAGGGAAACAGTACATTTACAGAGGAGAAATCTGGCAGATACCACTTTAGCCAAGGGATCAAGGTTATTACCAACAACAATTCACATTGATATTATGGAATCAGGTATGAGGCATAAAATACACAGCCCTAGTCTAATCATGAGCAAACAGAATGTTATACAAAAGTATTCTTCAGAAACCATGAAAAACAAGGAATGGCAGAACTGTCACAGACTGAAAGAGTTTAAGATGCAATACTTAAATGAAACATAGACTGGAAAAATGATAACAAAAAGATATATGCAGAAAAGTGATGAAATCCAAATAAAGTCTATAGTTCAGTCAGCAGTAGTTTAACATGTAAATGTATTATTTTGATAAATATTCCATGGTTATGTCAACTTTAGGGGAAGCTAGATGAAGGGATGAGAACTCAATATTATCTCTGCACACTCTTGTGAATCTAAAAGCACTTCAAAATAAATTTTTTTAAAAAATTCCCTCTATATTATCCAATTTTTGAAACCTATTCCCACGATGGTAGCTATTAGTGGGCACATAAGACTAAAGGACTTCTTTGTAAACTGATCCAACTTCCTTGGAAAGCAGGGAATTTATTTTCCCTGTTACACTTGAATTCTATCTTGTGACAAATGAAGAGGTGAGTAGATTGCTAAAATATTTCAATGATTTAACTTTGCAGATTATACACAAAATGTTCAGTCTCTTCCCAGAGCTTTGAAGGAAAAGTGTAGTGTTAGTTCCCCAAATTACACATTCTGGCTTCATAGTTTAATAACACTCAGCAAATAATTGTTTATCTTCTCATATTTCTTTTCACTGTAGACACAAAATTTCAGATACACTGCTTAGCTTCTGTTAATAAGGTGATCCATTCAGATACTGTTAGATTTTATCTCCTCCATCACCAATATAGCACTACTTCGAATCACAGGGTTTTTTTATGTAAAATAATGTCAGTTACTTCACAAGACTAACAAAGTACAATCAGAGGGCTCTTCTTCTCAATACAACGAAGTATGCATTTATGTATTTGTGATGGCTGGTTTTGATCCTAAAAGATTTCAAGAAGGGTTTATTCATAGATGAGATGTGTGACGCTCTCCCCTGTGATGAGAGCCACTAGAGATTTTAGAGCTTGGCTGCTTGATTTTAAGAGCTAAATAAATGTATTTATTTATTTGTTTTTATTTTTCTTTACCTATTTTAATTTTTTGTATTTTTTTTAAAATTTTATGGCTATACCCACAACATATGGACATTCTTGGGTCAGGGATTAAATTTGAGACACAACTGCCACCTATTCCTATCCAGCAATGCTGGATCCTTTAATCAAATGCACCAAGCCAGAACCGAACCTGCATTTCCACAGGGACCTGAGCCACTGTGGTTGGATTCTTAACCCACTGTGCCACAGCAGAAACTTCCTACTTTATCTTCTGATTGATGTACATGGATTATCTTTTTTTATTTTAAAATGACAGAATGTGTATGCAATTTTTAATGCCTCTAGGAGAAATGGCATATATATATATATATATATATATATATATATATATATATATGTGTGTGTGTGTGTGTGTAATGGCATATATATGTGTGTATATATGTATATATATGTGTGTGTATATATATAAACATTTACACAATTGATACATGTAGAAGTAGGATATTACATTTCAGATTCCTTTGGGCTTCAATTTTTTAAAGATTCTGAAAAACTTATTTCTTCAATTCTAATTTTTTTATGACTAGCAACATCAATATTAGCTGTTATAGCTGATCATCTCAGATGACTGCATCTAATACAGCCATGTCACTTTTAAAGGTAGATATTAAAAATGTACAGCAAAAACTCAATTTGGCTATTGGAATTTTCATCCAATTACTTTAGCAATTCTTAGAACATGCACTGAAACATAAAACAGGAATAAATATGATCCCTAATGTGTTCCTATGTGAGGAAGAGGGAAAGACTAGGGTGAACTAAGGAAAAGGCTGATGTGCAAAGACAACCACAGCTCCCAGGATAAGTGATCAAGACAGTGAATCCAGGGGAGAAAAGCTAACTGTGCCTGGTGAATGAATGCCTTCCTAGAACAGGTGGCCAAGGAACCGTCTCTTAAAGAGGAACAGAATTGATCAGGTTGAGGGAAACGTAGCATGGCTAGAAAAGACATCCCAAGCAGAGAAGTTCACGCATGCACGGTCGGAGAAACATGGAAGAGAATGGGACAATGAGGCCTCAGCAAGCACATCTGTGGGTCTGTACTCCAGCATATGTATCCTAGAGGGAAGGCAAGATACGACCCTGGAAAACTGGGGTAGAACAAAATTGTGAAAACACAATGTTACACGTTTTTAGAGCGTTGTGATTAAAATAAAATACTTTCCGTAACTATGTGAATTTGGTAAACTTATTTTTCTCATATTTTTTGTGAGGAATAAGAGCTGCATATAAAGCATCTAGTGGGAAGAATAGCACTGTATAGGCAAACAGTAAATGGCAGGAGTAGTTGTTATTACTATTATTATATTGCTATCATCGTCTTCATTACCAGGTAGCAATAATGCACAGTGAACACATTTTAATCAGGAAATTAGCACATTCATATTTGTAGTTTAAATAGGTAGGATTTTATCCCATTGCCTGTGTGCTGGATATTAACTGTTTTATTTTTCTTTCCTTTTTCTTTCTTTTTTTCTTTTATTTGTTTTTATTTTTTGTTATTTCCCCATATATTTTTTTTCTACTATACAGAATGGTGACTCAGTTACACATACATGTATACATTCTTTTTTTCTCACATTCTTAGTTGTTTTTAAGTATAATTTATTTATAGTATGTGCCAATTTCAGCTGTACAGTAAAGTGACCCAGTCATACATACATATGCATTCTTTTTCTCATATTACCTTCCATCATGGTATATCCCAAAAGATTGCATATAGTTCCCCAAGCTGTAGAGTAGGACCTCATTGCTTATCCACTCTAAATGTAACAGTTTGCATCTACTAACCCCAAACTCCCAGTCCATCCCACTCCCTCCCCACTTCCCCTTGGCAACCTCAAGTTTGTTCTCCATGTCTATAAGTCTGTTTCTGTTTTGATAGGTTCATTTGTGCTACATTTTAGATTCCACATATAAATGACATATGATACTTGTTCTTCTTTTTCCAACTTACTTTATTTAGTATGATAATCTCTTTAAAAAGAACAAAATAATGCCATTCACAGCAACATGGATGCAACCAGAGATTATCATGCTAAGGGAAGTAAGCCTTTCTTTCTTTATAAAAAGCTGGGACCATGGAAAGCACAGAATTTAATCAGCTGAATTCTACATTTGGAAAATGGCAAATATTGGGGGAAAATATTTTCTTTTCTGGGCTCCAGTAGGATCTTCTCCACAAACTTGCTTTGTAATTCTTCCTTATATCTCTACCATGACATACACTGAAACTTCAGTCCCATCATCTATGTTGCCTCCATTGTTTTCTGCATTTTTTTGACCCTCTTTAGTTCTACCACCAATATTTTCCAAAAATGAAACTGGGAATGGTTTGAAACTGGCAGTCAAACTAAAAATCTGTTGCTTAGAGTCTGAGCAAAAGACTAGGGTTTGATGTTGGAGTTCATGCAGTGAGGACAGAAAAGCTATAGAAAAATGAGATAGAGTTTTATGAAGTAAATTCTAAAAAAATTCATGAAATCATTTCCCGCCCTTGGAATAAAAGTAAAAATGTGGTCATATATGGTGGGGGTGGGGCAGTTCATAAACAATAAAGAGTGACCTTTGAGTTGGGCAGGACTCTCTATATATATATCATATATATATAATGATTTCTACTTTTTTTTCATTATAGCTGGTTTACAGTGTTCTATCAATTTTCTACTGTACAGCATGATGACCCAGTTACATATATATGTATACATTCTATTTTCTCACATTATCATGCTCCATCATAGTGACCAGACACCATTCTCAGTACTACATAGCAGCATCTCATTGCTAATCCATTCCAAAGGCAAGAATCTGCATCTATTAACCCTAAGCACCCCATCCCTCCACTCCCTCCCTCTCCCCCCGGGGCAACCACAAGTCTATTCTCCAAGTCCAATATTTTCTTTTCTGTGGAAAGGTTCATTTGTGCCATATATTAAATTCCAGTTATAAATGATATCATAAGGTATTTGTCTTTCTCTTTCTGACTTACTTCACTCAGTATGAGAGTCTCTAGTTCCATCCATGTTGCTGCAAATGGCATTATTTTTTTCTTTTTATGGCTGAGTAGTATTCCATTGTGTATACATACCACATTTGGATTTGGTGTGCTTGACAGACCAGCTTACTCTTCCCAACTATTTGCTCAGCCCCTGCAATAGGGTTATGTGGAACCAGCTACAATAATGTTAGAATTCCTGTTCATTCTGTGGGAGAAGTAAGTATCTGGTCCTCCCTGATCTTTGCTTGGTTACCGACATGCTCTGGACAATGGATGTAAGCAGCAATGATGTTTTCTATGAATAAGGGAAAGCTCTGAATGTGACTGCTCTGCCTCAGCCCCTCTCTCTCTTCTGTTCTCTCCTCTGCCCTGAGAACTGCAGCTGGTGGCAATGTTTCCCCTCTGGGACCTGGAACTGTAAGTCAAGTGAAACTGAGCCCTACAGAGCACAACTGGACTCAGCCGACTGGAACCCATCCTGCTGTCCTCACATAAGGAAGAAATAACTGTTCTTGTAACAGATTTGGGGATTGCACGCTGTTGCAACAAAGAGCTGATCGATACAGGCTGCCTGTGCCCCTCTTACATCAGACTGTAAAATCAACTCTGAATATTCTACTCAATAACAGGGTATTTACTTTCTCCACAAATTAAAATCCATGTCAAAATATATAAGCCCAGTCTAAAGATTTAAATCATACACTGGAGTTTGAAAAACCCTTGGAAATCACAATAGAGTATTAATCTAGAAGAGTGTGATCTGTAGGTCCTAAATTTCCTAGTTAGTTCATATTACTATTATCATTATTATTATTATTATTATTATTATTATTATTATTAAGCTGCACGAAGATCGTGAAAAGTTCCCAGGCCAGGTATCAAACTCAGGCCACAGCAGCAACTTGAGCCACAGCAGTGACAAAGCCAGATCCTTAACACACTGAGTTACCAGGGAACTCCCTCACCCTCTGACTTATACTCCCTTACCATGCCATTTTTCACCTAAAATTATAAAATTAATTAAAATGAACACATACTATATGTTGAGAGTTCCTTGAAAGTAAAAATGATACAACATTTTCTTTTTTTTTCTTTTTTTTTTTTTTTGGCTATGTGCAACTAGGTAGGACTATCAGTCTTCAAAGTGAAATTCTTAATTATTTCATACTTCTTAATTCTTAATCTTTTTGTTATAACATGATATGATGAAAAGAGGCAAGTTTTAAAATTTCAGATGACTATGGACTGGAAGAAAATATTTGCAAATAATGCAACCAACAAGGGCTTAATTTCCAAAATATACAAAGGGTGGATATAACTCAAAAATAAAACAAATAAAAACAACCCAATCAAAAAAATGGGCAGAAGACTTAAATAGACATTTCTCCAAAGACATACAGATGGCCAACAGGCACGTGGCAAGATGCTCAACATCACTAATTATTAGGGAAATGTAAATCAAAACCACAATGAGGTACCATCTCATACCAAGGAGAATAGCCATCATTAAAAATTCTACAAATATATTCTCAAGAGGGTATGGAGAAAAGAGAACCCTCCTACACTGTTGGTAGGAATGTAAATTTGTGAAGCCCCTATGGAAAACCTACGGAGGTTCTTCAAAAAAACTAAAAACAGAACTACCATATATCCAGAAATACCACTCAATAGCGTATATCTCAAGAAAACTGTAACTCAAAAAGATACACACACCCCAATGTTCATAGCAGCACTATTTACAGTAGCCAAGGCATGGAAGCAACCAACATGTTCACTAACAGATCAGTGGATGAAGATGTGGTGTACAAACACACACAATGGAATATTCCTCAGCCATAAAAAAAGAATGGAATAATGCCATTTTCAGCAAATGGATGGACCTAAAGATAATCGTACTAAGTGAAGTAAGTCAGAAAGAGAAAGATAAATGCCATATAATATCACATATATGTGAAATCTAAAAATGACACAAGTGAATTTATGAAACAGAAACAGCAGACATAGGAAACAAACCTATGGTTACCAAAGGGGAGGGGGTGGGGGAGGGATAAATTAGGATTTGGGGATTACCAGATACAAACTACAATGTATAAAATACTAATGGCCTACTGTATAGAACACAAGGAACCTATGTTCAATATGCTGTAATAAACCATAATGGAAAAGAATATGAAAAAGAATTTGTGTGCATGTGTGTGTGTGTGTGTGTGTGTGTGTATAAAACTGGAGTTCCTGTCATTGCTCAGTGGTTAATAAATCTGACTAGGAACCATGAGGTTGCTGGTTCGATCCCTAGCCTTGCTCAGTGGGTTAAGGATCCCGCATTGCCATGAGCTGTGGTGTGGGTTGCAGACATGGCTCAGATCCCGTGTTGCTGTGGCTCTGGTGTAGGCCGGTGGCTACAGCTCCGGATTCGACCCTTAGCCTGGGAACCTCCATATGCTGTGGGAGCAGCCCAAGGAAATGGCAAAAAGACAAAAATAAATAAAATAAAATAAAAATAAAAATAAAACTGAATTATTCTGCCATATACAAGAAATTAACACATTGTAAATCAACTATACTTCAATAAAAAATAATAAATTTTCAGGTAACACTATGGCTGATTTAGGTTTATAATTGTGCAAAAGTTTATATTTATGCATATGCAAAACAAAAGATCATTTAAACTCCCTTGTAATTAATAAATATTTTTTAGTTATCTATTTTTTCTATAGAAAAGGTAAACACTTCCAACGATATGACACAAAATAAAAAGATTAAGATAGAGCAAAAACATAAGTTTATAAATAAAAAGAGGGTAGAATTACTAAACTTGGTATCTATCAATCAAAATAAAGTTATAATTTATGTAAAGCTAAGATAACATTACTTATAGTCACAAAAATTAACATTTTAAAGGATGAATTCTTAATGAAGAAAAGTAATTTGATTTTATCCTTATGGTTGAAATAGTTTTAAAAATTTATACATTTGCCTAATATAATATTATGTTTTATGTCATATTCCATATAATCTAGTCATGAGAACCAGATACTAAACTCTGGCTTATACTGCCCTCTTATCTCGTATTTCTGTATAAGACAGACTCTGTTAACTGAGAATTTCTAGATGGAAAAGATTATCAGAGTTTCCTTCATGGCGCAGCGGAAACGAATCCAACTAGGAACCATGAGGTTGCGGGTTCAATTCCTGGCATCACTCAGGGGGTTAAGGATCTGGCATTGCCGTAAGCTGTGGCGTAGGTCGCACACAAGGCTCGGATCTGGCATTGCTGTGGCTGTGGTGTAGGCCGGCAGCTGTAGCTGTGATTAGACCCCTAGCCTGGGAGCCTCCCTATGCTGCAAGTGCAGCCCTAGAAAAAGACAAAAAAGACCAAAAAAAAAAAAAAGATTGTCACTAATACAAACAAAATTACTCTTCCTGTATTAAGAAATATGCAGTTTTTTGTCACCTTGAATTCACTAAACTATGATCTCGTTATGTTTTTGAAGGATAATATGTATGTAAGGTAATCGGATATTTTGTTACATATTTGCTAGGCATACATACTAACATCCCATATAGATGGTATCCTCCTGAATCTCTAATGAATATATTGTCTCCTAATCTTATAAATTTGAGGCCATCAAATACGACTAACATGAAACTATGACCAGCATAATGACCTACACATCCTTACTTACTTTTCATATAAAGCAGACCATGACAGGTACTTGCCTAGTAAACTACCTGTCTGAGCAAATACAATGGGCACTATGCAATACTACAAGCCACGTCAATGGGTAAGCAGAGCCATGGGGTAGGTCGAAGGGTTGCAGAGACTGTCAATAAATTGGCAGCAGTAGGAGAGACAAAGCCATGTGCTAAGGAAAGCACTATCACACTGAGACAGGTTAAAGGGAGGGGCTTGTCATAAGCAAATCTGCCTTGCCCTCTATCCATGGGAACCCTAGACTGTAATTAACAAATACTGTCCTTGCTAAGGGCCAGGTCTATGGTACTGAAAGGAAACTCACAATTTTTGGGGGTTGCTTAAGCTGAGCCAGATGAAACTGTTGCCTTGTATGCCTCAGATGCTTGAATATTGGTAATTTGACAAGGTTGAACCTCCTGGGCAGTATTAGAAGCTCGATGTATATTGACACATGTATTCTCATAACATGCTTCAAACAAAGATACTATCATCATCTCTTTTTTTAATAACTGCTGAAATTTATAATCAAGATGCTAAGTGACCCTGACAACAATCTGCTAGGTTCATTTTGGTGTAGTTTGTTTCTGGTACCTAAGAGATTACAGTTACGTAGCTGGTGTTCTACAATGACTGTGGTATTTTATATCTTCTAATGAATAACATGTCCTGGAGTTTGAAAATGAAACACGAATCCTTCCAAATAATGAAGAGAAAGTTTTTTACTTTAAAGCATCTTCATACACAGGCCTTCGACTCCAGCAGTACTTAAAATTAAAATTTCTTATTTTTCCCTTTTCTCTTGCCCAGAAAGATCTATCATTCCTTTTAATAAAAATAAGTACAATCTAAATCTTTCTTGACATTTCTAATCTAATGAAGGGACAAGGAAATAAAATGCTATGTTTCTTGTCATTTTTTCCCAAAGGCTTTGAAATAAACTTGTTCAGTGATGACAGCATAATAATGAAAAGTGTATAATGAAAACAGCACTCTGATGGGTTTTCAAACACTTATGTGGAAAGAAGAAAAGGGCCTCCGTTGCCTGGTAGGACTGAATGCACCAAGCCCAAAGTCAGAAATAAAGAAAATAATACTGAAGCAGCACATAACAAGTGAGATTCCCATTACAAGTGACATGTGAGTAATTAACAGAGACGTGTGACCATGTGTTCAAAGCCAAAGCACAGGCCGCCAGGAATAAGGTGAAATATTTTTCAGGTTAGAAACATAAAGATCTCCTGAATATTCTACAGCAGTGATAATAAGTGTTCCTATTAACTGTACTACCTGAATTTACTGAATGCTTATTATCGAAAATGAATGATGCCCTACTACTTCCTTTACCATCTCAGTTAGGATTCATTTCAAACTGATGAGACTGGTAGAAAAAAAAATTCTACTTAATAGGAAGAAGCCTCAGAGAATAAAAGGAATTTCACCAAAAATGAAATAGCCAGCCTTACAAAGTTCAAATTTCAATACATATCTATCTTATTTATCTTTTCCAATCTGAAATCCATTTCATTCATTTAAATGTATTTCCTTTGAATACTAGCAACTGATAGTTTAAACACATGCCACACACTCAAAAACAATATGTTGCTTTTCAAACAACACCATTGGTCAAGACATACAATATATAACCCTTCCACTGTTTTAAAATTTTTTCCACTATTTCCTTCAGATCAGTAAAGTAGTGACCAAAAGAGAAGATTTAGAAATTAAACAATATGCTGCTGACCTAAGAATAAAGACACAGATCAACACACTAAAAAGGGTAGCACAGTAATATATCCTATAATATACAAGGATTTGACATACATAAAGGAGGAACAATAAAATCAACCAATAAATGTAAAGATTGGTGCTAAACAATTGAGATATGTATTTAAAAAGCATTTTAAAGCATAGTGATTTTCACTATGTACAACCAATAAATGTAAAGATTGGTGCTAAACAATTGAGATATGTATTTAAAAAGCATTTTAAAGCATAGTGATTTTCACTATGTACAACTGAATAAAGTAATTTCTGATAGATTTAATAACTAAATATAAGTAATCAAATTATAAAAATACAAAAGAAAAGAGAAGTCAAGATTACTTAAACACCTTTGCGGGAAAAAGATTAAGCTTCAAAATAGGAGAAATCACAAATAAAAAGGGGAAGATTTAAATACATAAAATTGAAATATTTTTGACCAAAAATACTAAAAACTAAAGACAAACAACAAACTATATAGTTGTCGCAAATTTAAATTATACCCCTTAATATGTTTTTAGAAACCTAATGTAAAAATAAAGGTGTAACAAAAATCTCAGTAGTTTGTACACAGAATGAATATAAAATTTACAAAGCTTTAACAATCAAATTTGTCTTTTATATCTTCTGCCCTTAAACAAAACAAAACCCTTAAAATAGCCAATATTAAATAAGAGAATAAATAATCTTAATATTCTTTATAATTTATGTTTATGTACAAATACACATACCATATCAGAAGCTCTCAAGCACACAAAAAAATCCTTTTCTTTTATAGACAGAGTTTTAAAATAAGCAATCTCTATTAAAACACAAAGGTTAAATTGTCCAGAGTGATTCTGAAAAATGAGCCAAAAGGTAGTTTCTGAGTGTAAGAGTTCTTGGTGGCAGTGAGAATTCTGAGTTTATCATAACAGATATAACTGAAGATAAACATTCGTCCTCATATCTTTGGGAGGAACATAAATCGAGTTCTATGGTTTAAACGGAATAAAGGGATTTTAAAACCCATGGCACTTGCCAATAACTCTTCTGCACATTTGACCTGACTGATAAATCTTACATTGAAGTTTAAGTAAGAGATTAAGGAAGTATCTTATAACTTTTTTCATTCATTTCCTAGATGGAACCACATCAATTTCACAAAAAATTACACTGATTTCATTTTTAGAACTTTCTTTTATTCGAATCCTTTTTTGATACCTTCTTTACCGTGAAGCCAGCAATATTACATAACTTTAATAATTTTCCTTTACTAAAAATTATTGTCTCTTTGTAGAAGTATAATTTGAGCATGTATCATCATCATATGCCTAAATTCCAGTAGTAAAGGCAAGACTGCATAGGAGAGAATGATTTAGACAACCAAGGTGTCCACCTGCTCCAGGAACAGTGTTTTCTTCCAAATGTTCCTCAGATCAACCCCCCCCCACACACACACCCTCCCTCTCCCTCTGTCTCTCTAGCTCTCTTGCCTTTCTTGTGTAGCTACTCTATATTCAATAACTTTTGAATAATAAATGGATGACTGAAATTTCTCATAATATTTTGTTATTAATCAACTCATGAATGATAGTATTTTCCCCTTATCTTACAGTGTAATATATATATTGAGAGAAAATTTCAACAGAGAACAATAAAGCAAAGTAGAGTTTAGGTGGAAATGGACAACAGAATCACACATATCAAATTTTTTGGCCTTTTACTTTTGAGGAAGGCATTTATGATTTTTTTCAAATGTCAAAATTATTATTTAAAACATTATGAAAGAAAGCATTATGAAATGTTTCTTAGTATTTTTTTTTAGTCACACTGGAATCTTTAATTACATTTAAATATAATTAAGAATTTCCTTAATAAGAAAAGTGTCTTGAAAATAAAGATTAAAACGTACATTAAATTGTGTCAACAGTAACATATTATTAAATGCAATGAGTAAAAAATCAATCAGTTTGCCTTTAACTGATAGAGAGTGATAAACACATGTTTAGGTACCAATTCGATGAATTTAATTTCCTTAGGAAAGGACTATTTCATATTAGTACAATGCAGCAAATACAGTTTCAGTGTATAAACTTTGAATATAAATAAAATATAGTGTCAACATATAAACTATAGGGTAAGATTATCAATGGTTATATTTACTCTTTCTTGGCTTAATGGTTGATAAAGTAGATTTATCCATCATAAGGTATAGATTCTTTTAGTTCAAATGTTCGACATCTGTATTAAATTCATTATTTCAGAAAACTTTGAACCTGTACTTTATGTTTAGAATTTCCACAATTACATGTACACACATTTTTAGTATATGCTGTTCTTGAACTGCCTATAATAATGGCCAAATTTTACTGAATGACCACAGAGAACACCGAGCTAAGCATTTTACATGCCTTGTCACACTGAATCCTCACAACAATTCCATGTGATTTATACTGTTATTTGCCCATTTGATAGCTCAAGAAACTGACAGGTGAAGAGGTTACTTTTCCTCAAGTCAGATATGTTTAAACAGTGGAGTCAAATTTCAGACATACTTATTTTAACATTAGCACATAGAGCCATATTGAGGCACATGAGGCTTTTAAAAGGGATTGCCTTATTTGAGTATTTTCATTTATGTATGTACAAATGCTTCAATTTTTTTTTCCTTTTTATGCCCACACCTATAATATATGGAAGTTTCATGGCTAGAGGTCAAGTCGGAGCTACAGCTGAGGTCACAGCCACAGCAACACTGGATCTGAGCCACATCTGCAACCCAAGCTGGAGCTTGTGACAGCAACAGATATTTCACCCAGTAAGTGAGGCCAGGGGTGGAACCCACATCCTCATGGGCTCTATGTGGGGTTCTAAACCTACCGAGCCACAATGGGAACTCAAATGTTTCAAATTTTAGAGAGGTCACTAAATGTTTCTTAGAGTTTGGGGCTGACTGTAAGTCTTATTACACAAGGAAAAAATTATGGGTTATGATTATGTACCTTATATCAACAGTATTTCACAATTTCCTCTAAGATTTATAAATAGATGTGTGGAAGGGTGTCTTTCTAAAACTGTCAAGGTAACATCTTAGGCACCTTCATGGAAGAGAATTATTTTTACTCTTGAATTGTCTTTTTAAGTTAAGTTTGTTGAAAAGTACAGTCATTTTTTTAAGGAGAATTTGGTGGCTGGAGGGAAGAAAATTTTACTGTTGAGCAAAGAGTCATGCTTGTGTGTGTATTTTCCTGAAGAAGTAAGTATTATTGTCTGGAGAGAGTTTATTTTTATGTGACAGCCTAAGTAGAATAATTAAATCCTTATCAACATAAATTATTATTTCCACAAGAAAACTAGCCTGCATTAAACTTTTGTTTCTTTATACACACTCATTTTGGTGGATGAAGACACAGCAATAAGATTTTGAAGTCCCTCATACACCTAAAAGGCCTAAGCTCCCCCAATTTTTTCCATTGCAAGCCATATATGAACAGCAAACAAAAGTTTTAAAATCCCAAATTTTATAGACCTATCACTTTATATGCTGTCAAATGCCTTTGGGACAAATCCTGGAATTGCAGTTTTGTCATCCTTAATTCAAGAGAAAATATCTGCTTTGTCTATATTCTATAGTTATTGTGAGAATGAGATAACATACATATTTTAATGTATATAAACATAGAGCATTAATGAATTATTAATTGATGAATATGATTATGAGTAATATTCTCATTAGAGGAAGATTTCTTTCCTGAAAAATATCTCATTAAGCCTTTATTTCAAGGTAATGAAATTTTCTGTATTATACCCAGATATTATTTATTCATTTATGACTTAGAGTCCACTTTGTTCCTCCAAAGGCTTAATGTAGTTTACGATGTCAAATGCATATAAAACAGAACAGAAAATAAAACACAGATAAAACTGTACTGTACATAAGAGACAGATATACTATTATCTAGATATCCTAGATAAATAAATTTCTATAACTGAGCATAAATTCAGGCCAGAGCTCCCGGGAACCTGAAGAGAACTACAGAGCCCAATAGTTAATATGGTCTCCATGTTGAAAAGAATATAAAAGTACCAAGAGGTGTTCAATAAACATTTATTAAAAATGGCTAAATGACTGAGTGAGTTCACCTGGAAAAATTCTACTCCTGACCTTAAATAGATATGATCTTTATAAAGGCCTTTGGGTGACATGACTGTTACTCTACAGACCACATAATGGTCTTTCTGATGTTTATTTTATACTGCCCCTTTAGAAATCTAATTATATTAAATTATAACCCAACCAAGTCATTTCTATGAGGATTTATAAGATATTCTTGTTTTTAAAAATTATCATTTATTCCAATTAGAGAACTTAGATGAAAGACTAATTAAAGGTTTTCTGAGACATGTTGCATCTCCTTTGGGCAAATATTGAAAACTGGTTTAATTTGTGATGCATCTTCTGGGGCTTGCTTAATGATATTTAAAAGACGGACTCATATAAACTGCTTGGCAATTTTGATCATAAGACAGAAGTACTAGACCTATGAATGTTGAACTGAAATTTGGGAATCTGACCTTAATCTTGTTCAGAACAAGATCACACAGCACGGAGGTGGTCTAGAAGGAAGTTAGATGAGGCAACTAGACTGTTTCAGTGTCTACACACAATGTCACTGCTCATGGGGATTCTCATCCCACTGGCTCTACCTCCATAGAGTACTTGTGAAAACTGTGTCTATGGGTTGACTGTGACTCTTCCAAGGTCATATGGCTAGTTGTCCTCCTTGTGAAGCTACTGGTTTTTTAAGCATTACCTTTGTTGTGGAATCTGACTCTGGATTTTATCATGGAATATTAGACATCAGCAGAAATGAGAAGGAATTCTGCATTGAAAGTGGGTCACCAAGAAGCACTATTATTCATTTACATAGAACGCTGGTGTGGCAGAAAAATAAAATCAAAGTGGAAAAATACCCTTAGAATCAAAGGAGTGACTCCGAACTTAAAATGATTTTTATTCTAGTATTACTAATTTGTACCTAAATCTTTGAAGTACATATCTCCTCTAAGTAAAGAACATTTTCCTGGACACACTGTTGTCTGCTTCAGCATCATACTCTGACATTTAATGCTCAAATCTCATTCCTTCTATAGCAAGTACTGACCATGCTATCCACTGAAAAAAAAGTACAACTGAAGACTTTAGAGTTATGTTTTATTCATTTGGAGAACTTACTGAGGACTACAGTCCAGGAGATAGTCTTTCAGATAGCTCTGAGGAACAATTACAAAGAAGCAAGGAGCCAGTATACGCAGAAGTTTTTGCTGGAAAAAAAAAAATCCATGTAGTCAAACATTTAGAAATTACAATTAATCACACACACACACACACACACACACACACACACACAGGACACCTCATGGTAATAACTTTAGTGCTTTTCTAAGTATGGAAAGATTCAAGAGTCTGGGCTCACTGAAATCATTCCACAGATGCACATATTAACTATCAAGGCCCAGTACCCTTTTTTACTCCAACTCTAATTCCCCTGAGGGTGCACCATCAGGGGCTGCTGCAGTGACTGCTGGCTTCATGGTGGGAAACTTCAGTGTTTACTGTAAGGACAGGCAATACTTTGTGTCCACAATACTGTCTTTTTATCTCACCAATGAAAAATAAAAATTGCTTCTTGCCAATCAGCTCATATCCTTCCTGTAGCTGTATAACTGTTTTGTTTTCCTTTCAATCCTCTAATTTTTAAAAAATTTCTGTTCCCTCCTTTCTAACCTTCAGGCACTTTTTACTGGTGTCATATGATGATCAAGCTCTTTACATGGAATTTAAGCTTTTGATACCAAATTAGAACAGGTATTTTAGTTACTGTAAGACTGCGTGTTGATATAATTATATCCTTATTCATTCATATAACGGATCTATTAACCCACTTAACTATGGTACTTAGAAAAATACCATTGTTTCCTCACACCTATTTTCTTGAGGTGTTCAGTTCTATTCTCAGTGCTTGACTCAGGAAATAGCTTTCTGAAAATATCAATTGCAGAAGATATACATTCACCATATGCAAACAGATGACCCTCTTTAAAACAGCATCTATGGTCTTCATGATGCTAGAATAGGATCTGGGGGAATGTTAGTGTAGAGATAAATTTTATGTTTCTCTTTTTTGTGTAACAATATAGGAAGTAAAAACAATCATATATACAGAATCTTGCTTTCTGGGCAAACAAGATATTTATTTTTGAAATGTAATAGATTTCTATTGCTTTGTAGAATAACTCATTTTTCCCCTAAGTGTCTAGTATCTCAAAGGATGTTTGTTCCTCAGAAATGTTAATATACTTTTATGATCAAATAAGCTTGGGAAATTCTGGGTGAGAGAATTCTGGTTAGCATGGGTTATCTCAGAGCCTTTAATATGTTAATGTGTTTTATGAATCACCAAAGGGTTTCGAGTTGCCCTAATGCTGGTATTTCTTATATACAACTTCACAGCCCTAATTCTCCCTGGTGCACGCTTTGGAAAATGCTTGTCTAGATACCTGTTAAGATGCAAGAGTAATTACACTTTGAACTCTCTTTTAAGCATATGGCCTTAGCTCATATAGAAAGATCATGTAACTTCTGAATTACTTGCAAACATTCAAGGTGCAAAGAATGTCAGATTTCATTAACTTTTCTACATCAGATGAATTGGTCCAAACTACCTACTTGATGAAATTAGTAAGAATCCCGATATTTCTTATTTGTCATCACTTTCCTTCCCTCCTTATGCTCCTTACGTGTGAACTTTGAAAAGCCACTGGTTAAACAGCTGTCTGATGAGGTTCTTTATTCATTTAAAGTGGTCACTACTCTGACAACATCCCTACCCGGATCAGCTCCGACTGCAAGGATCCTCTCTTTGGTCCCAGAGTCAAGTGTCTGCAGGCTACAGATCCATCTCCTCAGAGGCTCGGGTTTCTTCTTGGCTACACAGACTGCTACTATGTTGGAACCAGCTTGAGTCTTACACCAGGCCATCAAATTATCTTTCTCCCTTTTGTTTTGGGTACCTCCTCTCTTTTTTCTCAAAATACCAGCATTGATACCTTCCCTTTGGACAGCGTAATTGTCCAAAATATAGAAACAAAAGCCCTCAAATGCCATTTAGCGCACCTGTCTACAATTAATCACTTTCAACCCTAAAACATGAAAGGTCTATTCACTCCTTGCAGAAGCAAGGAACTCAGATCTCCTTCCTGTGGGGTGAAAACAAAAATCACACAGTAAAATACACAAAAGATCAAAACTAATTTATTACTAGCTTATAGTCACATTTATAAAACAATCGACTCTGGGGTAGTCAGTATACAATTTGTTGCTCACACCCAAGATTCATTATATCAAGTGCTCGGAAGCTCCCCAGGTCCTTAGAGAAGGAAAGAGTTTGATTAATTTGCTGCTCCCACTGGCTAGGTGAAGGACTGATATTAACCCTGCATTTATGATCCCATAAAAAGAATATCTCAACATCAGAACATTCAAAGATATATTTCCCAGTGGTCGGTATTTTTTTAAGTATGCAGCATAACCTATTACATATATATATCTTTTTTTAAATAAGGAAAACAAAGCTATTAAAATATAATTAACTACATAGCATTCCTATTGCAAGCAAAGGATTTTTTTTAAATCAATTCAAATGAGACAATCTACTCCATAAAGTAGAACTCTTATTTATTTATTTATTTTAAAAAAAGTAAGCAGACCCTTCCATATAAATGCTATTCTCACTCAAATTTCCCCCTACTAAGGACAATATGAATAAATATTATTCAGTGCATCAATTCATAATGGATAAATATGTCTCAATTAAAAAATAAAACCCTTAATTTCAAAACAGAAATTGCCCTGGTCATGTTGGCTCTTTATTCTAATTAGTTATTGGTGAAATAAATGGACAAATATTGAGTAACAGAAAATTAGAATATAACTAATTTAAAAGGAGGGCAGGCCTTTAGGCTCACATCAGATAGCAGTATTATTTCTGTGAGATGCAGAATAAAAAAATGACATAGTACATGGACTGAATTTTGAGCTCAGGAGAATCTAGGCTATGAAGATTAGTGACATTTTACAAAATATGCTGAATATGAAAGCAGACTGACAACTGACTCCTTTCCAAATATACGCATGCACATACATTTAAAGATGAACCATGAGTTAAAGACTATTTGATGGTTAGTAATGTAAGCCCAAAATTGATTACAAAAAAACAGAGATTAAAGCCTTTGTTGATTTTGTCTTAATAAGAAGGTAAAAGTGGCAGAAGAGAGAATAATTCCCTTCAATTTAGAGCAGAACTGTTAACCTATATCTATGCCCCACTGGCCTCCTTACTGTGGTTCATTCCACACTTCTAATGTGCTGAGGGTTTTTGCATGCAGCCACTGTCTCTTTGAACTAAATAAACAAACAAAAAAAAACCCAGGCTGGAAGTGCAGGGGGAAATAATGACCCCTGGGAGGAGCAGTAGCTATTGAGTGGGGTATAAATACCACAGGATCCCTCCTCTCCCACAGAAGGTAACTCTGACCTGGAGTGTTTCACACTGATTCCCAGTTCCCAGTGGGATTAAGGTACATTATCTATAATAATAACTGGCTAGTTAGTTGGCTGCCTTTCCTCTCCTAGCTCACATCCCCACACCTCTGCCAAAGATATCACTGGGCCTAGAACCCTCATCTCACAGCCTGCTTCCAGGAGAACCGAATGAAGGCAATGCTCTAATAAAGTGCAAATAGCCAGTCAGTTGGGAATTTCTGTTACCTCTGCCTTTTTGGGGTCTGAAGCAAAAAGTAAAGGAGATAGGGACAGTCCCTTATCTCCTCCTTTCAAACTAGCAATGCTGCTATTCCTTAATTAAAAGAGAGAGAGAGAGAGAGAAGGAAGAATGAGAGAAACTACCTTAATTCTCAACTTTTAATCTTGCCTCTTTTTATAGCTTTCATCTCTGACCTACGATTCATTTTCTGCCTCAGCCATTTGATTGTGTCTTCATCAAATAATGTGTCCCTGGTCTTTTTCTTTCTCAACTCCCTGCTTATACCTCCTGTTTATACTGTTTACACTTTCTGCTTACACAGGCCATGCTGAAACAAGGCATATTTCAGCCTACCTGTCTGCAAATGTTTACTGATTCAGATCTAACTTCCCAAGAAATAAATACAGGATTAGCCAAAAACATGCTCGATATGAAATCAGGAAAAAGGACAACTGAATCTTTCTTTCTCAAATCAGGTGTTAAAATGCTTATAGTTTCTGGAGTTCCCGTCCTGGCTCAGTGGTTAACGAATCCGACGAAGAACCATGAGGTTGCACGTTCGATCCCGGGCCTTGCTCAGTGGGTTAAGGATCCAGCGTTGCCATGAGCTGTGGTGTAGGTTGCAGACACATCTCGGATCCGGCATTGCTGTGGCTCTGGCGTAGGCTGGCAGCTACAGCTCCAATTCTATCCCTAGCCTGGGAACCTCCATGTGCCGTGGGAGTGGCCCAAGAAAATGGCAAAAAGACAAAAATAAATAAATAAACAAACAAACGAATAAAAATAAAATGCTTATAGTTTCTGATGGAAAAACACTACTAATACGTGGAAATGCTACTTGCTAATGCTTTCAATGTGGAATATTTTATTTTTCACGAAACTCAGTATAAATTGAGGTAAATTATCAGTTCTTGCAGACTCTTAATATAGACATAGATTATGCTCTGAAAAGTGTCTGTGTTATTTAATGAATCACCGCCTTACTGTGTTTCAGAGTGACACCTGGCTAGCTATTAGACATGAAAAGATACAGTGTAATTACAGTATGACAAATTCAGATTGCTTTTGATATATAGTCAAGTTTCAGTCCATTGCAGCCTTCTGAGGGTTAAATTCTAAGATCAACCTTTTATGAAAAAGTCAAATAATGGAAAAGTGCTGTCTTAGGTCAATTGAAAACTACCTTTCTTGGACAATTTTTAAATGTATTTTCATGTAATGACTACAACATTTTATTACACTGACTTGATAGAACTTTTTGAGAAATGTTTGCAGGATGATTCAGGATTACACACTCTAACGTGTGAAGATTAAGTTCAGTAACATATAACCCATAAATAGATTACATTACTATTATCATGTAATACAGTGAGGGATGAAGCAATTAATTCAGTTTTTGTCTGTCTGCTCCTAGGGGACCCTAAAGACCAAGATGGCAAAAACAACACTTTCTGTGTTCTCTCTTATACCCCAAAGACTTTTATAGTGCCAGTCACATAGCAGGTGCAGAATAAGTAAGTTTGTGACTGTATAAATTAATAAATGAGCAGAGCCATTAGAAAGATAGAATAGTTGTCAAACAAGATTATGCCTTAATTTGACACACTAAAATAAAAAATGCAGAACATGCCCAACAGGATGAGAGGTATTCAGCAAAAGAAGCCTAGAAATAATAGAGTTTTACAGGCAAATAATGGAGATGGCTAGTCTCAATCCAAAGGAAAAAAGATTCTGATCTGAAGACTCAAGGAAATTTCAGGAGGTGTATCCCTGTAAGTAGATGGACAAATGTTTAAACTACACGCATTTCTTAATTTCAAATTCATCAAGCAAAACAAAGGTTTAATTTAGTTTTCTATTTACCGTTTCCACAGTAAAAAAAAAAAAAAATGTTCAAAACATGCAAAAAAATAGGCTGAGAGTGATTTCTTTATTGTAAATTGATCACTGATTTTTCTTTTATGTAATAAGACTTGTTTAAACTTGGACCTTTTAACTCCTTTCACAAGGGAAATAGTCTCCTTAGTAAACACTCAAATTTAATCTGTGGAGTCCAGACTCGGGGCTGTGGAAAACCTCTCCTGGGAAGCCCTTTAAGAGAGGGTCTGTCAGACTCTTTTATAGTTACCTGAATCTCAGCATGGGTATAAAAATCATAAGAGATTAGCAACAACTATTTAACCTTAAGGATATCGGAAAAATAAATGTGTTTGTTCTATCATCAAATTAGATCTTTTTACTGAATTAGTTCTCTATGCTAAGCCTAAAAGTGTGTGTTACATGTAGAGTCATTGCTAGGAAGTGCCTTCAGCACAAATGGTCATGATAAATGCCATCTGATCTCAGCCCTCATCCCATCCCCAGATATAGGGCATCAGAGCAATTATACCCTGGTCAGTAGCCCTGTGATGTAGTCTAGTGGAACAGCTTGGCTTAAAAGGTTTCCTACTCATTAATTAAATCAATTAGATCTTTTCTTAAGGGTTCAACTAGGATACAAAGAAAGAGCCACTTAGCCAATAGTAGAATCCATAGATAAAGGGACATGTTTTCTGCTGATTACACCTGAACTTTATTTTTTTCTCATTTTTTACATTCAGATAATCTGTGCCTTGCCTTTTCAATAAGTCAGGACATTTGTGTATAACTAGATACTATAAGTGCATGTTCAAGGTTGAAAAATGTTAAACAGAGAATAAGGTGATTGGTTGCTAGAAACAAGACTGGTAGACACAGAAGTGGAGTAGAATTAGTCACAGTAACAGGTTCACTCCTCTGGATTACTAAAAAGAATTGGGGACTAGCACTACTTTAGCCTTACCTAGTTTCTAAGCTGAGATCTAGAAGTGTCCTATTACTGTGTTTCCATAAATACCTGCTGCAGGATCAGAATTCCTAGCTTCCTTAATCCATATATATCCTCAAAATAATTTCTCCAATACTTGACATAACTTTAGTCAACCTATATGTCTTTCAATGTAAGAGCTTAAAGGACCTACTAGTTGCCAACTACTAGGTACCCATAATGCTCTAGGATCTTTGAAATACATTAAATATATTAAATTATCAAATATATTTTAAAATTAACTTACTAGCTCTTCACAGTACACTGCCAGATGGTAATTACTTTACATGATTTGTCCATATTTATACATGTAACAAAGTAGACTCACATTAAATTCAGGGCTTTATCACTCTAAAACAGAACAATAACCACTCACCAGTTACAGCCAATGCCTGCCATTGTTTAACATTTTTTTTTTCATTTCCATTTACTTGCATTATTTATTCTTTATCCATCCAAAGAAAGAACACTTTAAAGGATATTTGTCTCCAAAGTGCAACTTAAATTCAGGTTTTGATGAACATGGAGAGATGAAATGGGATATTTTCTGTCATTTGGTAACACGGCAAGATGGAATTTCTACACAGATGCCAGGTTACTCTTCAGGCAAGGAGGTTCTTGCTTCTGAGGTTGTTCAGTGACATTTATGCCTTCCTGCTCCTGCCAGGAATCACTCTAGAGTAGAGCAGAATCCTTATGACGTGTTCAGGTTAAAACAAAATCTCTGATGCCAGATGGATTTGTACCCTCACCTCTATTAGTTTTAAGACCTGAGGTGCCCTTAGCTATAAGCCAGGGTATCCTTTGATTTCAAATGTGTACCATTTCTTATATACGAAGCGTAATCTGAGGTTTTTTGTTTTGTTTTGTTTTTTTTTAAGATCAAAACTCAACAGGAATAGCATAGGAAACAATACTCACTATTTTGAAATAACCTACAAGGGAAAATAATCTAAAAAAGAGCACTATGTGTATGTGTGTGTGTGACACATGCACACAACTGAATCACTTTCCTGTACTAACACAACATTGTAAATCAACTATAGTTCAATAAAAAATTTATTTAAATTTAACAGGATATTTCATGTGCTTTGAGGAAGAGTCGTTTAATCTCTTGTTTTCAATGGAAATTGTCATTTAGAAAAATGGCATTTATTCATTTGGCCATTTACTAATATGTTTACTTCTGTTGAATGCCTAAAGATACCTTTTGCTTGGTAGTTTGGTAAACCATATCAAAAATATTCATATTTAACCTTCATTTGCTTTATTTTGTTGAATTCTATCTTCCTTGTGAGAGGAATGCAGGGTGGCAGCAATAATCCAAAGCAGGATTAAAAAAAAAAAAAATAGGAACTGCAACCAAACAAAAATTTTAAATTTTGACTGTACGTGTCTCCATTTTTTTTTTTTCTTTTTAGGGCTGGGGTTTCCCAAGCTAGAGATCAAATCGGAGCTGCAGCCTGTGGTACAGACTACCCCACAGCCACAGCAATACCAGATCCAAACCGCGTCTGCATCCTGCACCACAGCTCAAGGCAACACCGGATCTTTAACCCACAGATGGGGGCCAGGGATTGAACCCACGTCCTCATGGATAATAGCTGGGTCCATTACCACTGAGCCACAATGGGAACTCCTCTTTTTTTTTTTTTTTAATTGTGAACTTTTCTAAGTAAAAACATAAAATAAAATGAATCCCAAAGGCTGAAAAATAAACTCTGGTGCACAGAATTTTACTACTGAAAAGATGAACACATTACAGAGCAATAGCAGTTTTGGAAAGCAGAAGCAGTTTTAGGAAGCTTCCATAGTAGGGACTTAAAAAATGGATAATCTAAGACATTATTCTTTTTCAGTTTACAGGACGCATCAATACAGTTTTATTGCATGTTAATACATGTAACCCTCTAACCCTGGCTACATCACTACTTCTCAAGGTCTTTTAAAGGGCAGCATTTAGATTAGGCTGATTTCAACCAAGACCTAAAGTCCTAAACCCCAGGAATGGCTTCAGAATCACTTCATGGCACCCTCTTCCTACCCCAAGCAGTTATCTATTTAAGAAACAGCTATTTGAGGAAGCATTTGCTTGAAGAGAAAGTTTCATGGCTTAAGAAGACAAACAAAAGTTTGTACACCATTGAGACAGAATATTTTTAGTCTTTTCTAATATTCCAGCTCTCATAACCCATAACCTTTATTTAGAAGGGGAAAAATTGTGTCACCATCAGTCTTCATTGAATTTTTCTTATTCAGTATTTCCATTATCCACAACTCCATTTTGCTAGTCTATTTTACTTTTCTTTAAGAAAGTCTACCATGGAGAGATAGGCTGAGAGAAAGATAAATTTTATATGAATATTAATCTTTTTAAAAATCATGTAAAATGCTTCGGTGATCTAATAGAGTTTTATTGTACTGATGCATGTGTGATTTTAAAGATAATTATATAAGATTGAATTCCTTTTCCCAGCCAATCAGAAAGGAGAGTCCCTTCATTTTTATGACCTATAATAAACTTTGTAGATGAAAAACTGGGCTGTTAATCTCAAGTACGGTGACAAATAAAATATCATGACGAAAAATTTTCCTTGTGCTTCATGAGAAAAAAATATGGCGTCTACTTACTAGAATCATTAAAATTCTGTATTCATTATTTATAGAATAAAGCAATAGGAAAATGGCAAGAAAATGCTAAAACTGATGAAACAGTATAAATAGATGAAATGTGAATCACAGTTATGTAAGAGAGGAATTAATATTGATAATATTTCTATAAGGAAAAGAATGCTATCATACACCCACAGGGCAGATTTTAATTTTGGGAAAGACTGGTGCTAACTTAAAACATGAAGAACCTGCTTTGTAGAAATAAAAATATTTTGAAAATAAAATATCCAACATTAACATAGTATTCACTATCTCCTAAGCTGTTATCTAAACACTTATTGACTATAACTTGGAAGTTCCCATCATGGCACGGCAGAAACGAATCTGACTAGTATCCATAAGGATGTGGGTTCAGTCCCTGGCCTCACTCAGTACGTCAAGGATCCAGTGTTGCCATAAGCTCTGGTGTATGTTGCAGATGTGGCTCAGATCACACGTGGCTGTGGTGGTGTAGGCTGGCAGCTGTAGCTCCAATGCGACCCCTAGCCTAGGAACTTCCATATGCTGCAGGTGTGGCCCTAAAAAGCAAAAAAATAAACAAAAGAAATAAAAGAAACATTGACATTGACTATAACCCTATGGAGTTTCCACCATTATCCTCACCAAGTAACAGATGATTAACCTGAGATCCACTGAGATTAAGAAACTTGTGCAAGTCACACACCTAGAAAGTCATGGTGCTGGTAGTTTCATGTATGTTATCCACCCTACTAAGCAATACTTTAAGCCATTACCTCCAAATTCTTTCTATTTCTCATCAGCATCATACGTCCTCAATTACCTCCTGGATTTCCCCAGGTAGAACACTATAAGCATTTTGAAACTGTTATCGTTCAAAAGGCATCCTAAAGAATTCCCATTTTCTCTCTTAAACATGCTGCAAGGTGGAGGACGGTGATGGAAAGAGACAAGGATGGAGTACACGACTGATAGGAAATGTGAAAAGCCAACAAGTAAATATAAAAAAACAAAGCCCATTTTCTTTTTATGTTCACCGTAAGCAGGCAATTTTAAACGACATCACTGATAATATACCCCTCTTTTCTGAAACCAACGGCTCTCACAGCCAACTTTCCTTTCAAAGGTTCTCACCTGTCACTTAGGCTGATCCTTCCTCCCACCCCCCACGGCTGATTTCATTAACAGCTGTGCCAGCCATTCGGCCAAAAAGGTAAGATTTATCACAGAATCCTCCTTCTTCTCTTCATCCCTGCTCATCCAACAAACAAAAAAAATGGACCCTTCTGATATTTCTAGCATCAGTTTGCTGCCCTCTTCTTGTTATTTTTCACTGACAGATATTCATGGACAGGATCTTCAAGTGAACTCAATTTTCTCAGTATTTAAAAAGAAACACACATTAATTGAATTTTCTAACTTATAGAGGTGTACGAAAGATAGTAAAAATCACTCGATGTCAATGACCAAAGGCAACCAAGGTAACATTTTTGGATATCCTCCAGTTCCTTTCTATCCTCTCTTCCCCTCTGCTCCCCTCCCCATCTGCCTCTCTGTCTGCTCTACATTTTATAGAACTAGGCTTAGACGTTATACATAGATTTGTTGACTGCATTTTTCATCCATTTTGTATAAATAACCAGTAAGAATTTTGATGCCAACGAGGATAACAGGGTTTTTTGTTTTTTTTTTTTTTTTTGCTTCAAAGTTACATTTCTCAAAATAATAAAATGAAAGTATTGCTCACTGTTGAAGACTTGGAAAGTACAAAATAAGAGGAAAATCTAAGAGTCACTCACAGTCCAATGGCCATTACACTGTACCTCAGGCAAAACGGTCCTGGTCCCTTGCCATTCTTATAGATTACTGCTCATCATGTCCTAACTTGCATCCCTGTCTCAGTCAGGTTTACCCTCATCTCTCAACCTACCATCCACCCTTCTTCTGGGATGGTGAGTCTAAATTTCACAGACATGATGACATCACTCTGCCGAAGTGCCTTATCTACCCTCTGACTCTTCCTTACTCTAGGAATTACCCCCAAAACATCATGACTTTTCAAAAGGTACTTTCCTCACATCACTTAATTTGTTTCATTCCTCAACTTAATAGAGGAAGTTGTGCTACTGCATAAAGTTGAGTAACTCCATAGATTGAGGCAGAATTTGGGGCCATGGGGTTAAGTCACCGCATATGGAAGGGTGGAACCAACCAGACATTTTCTGGATCAGGTCAGGATGTTGCAGGAAAAGGGGATGAGAGATAATCTGTGAGATGATGGGAGAGATTTGGAAACTAATAGAGATTTAAGATTTCCTAGAAAGGATGGGTCTAGAATACAAAGAGCTAGGGAGTCAAAGAAGTCAAGCAAAGAAGAGAAATTTAGGTTAGCAATAAATACATTAGCAGGATTCAGACCACCAGGGGATTATTTGAAATTGTATTTTAAAAATACCAGTCTAACAATTATCTGGTACATTAGATTAGAAGGTTATTAAGCAGCTAGGCCTGTGTGCTGCTGTAGATCTCAGACTGTGATAAGGTTAGGGGACAGGCTAGCACAGGAACAGGTTAGTAACATACATTCCACAGGCTGTCACCAGCATCAACACCTGAGCCATATCTGTTCTACCAATGCCCCGAATCATCCTGGCACATAGGTACGCAGAGGTTTTCCCAGCATTTATTATGTTGACTTAGACATGCAATTTCCTCAGTTTCCTAAAGTAAATGCTAAATCTCATTTAGCTACGTGTCCTTGGACCCTCCATGGAATTCTGGTTCATAAATGGAAATCCAGCAGACTGTCTCCTGCAATCATGGTCATTTAACAGGACATTTGCCCCCTCGAAGGATTTAGATACAATAAAATAATTTGAAAATAATTTATATACAGTAAAAGCATAATTTTTAAAAAATTCTTCTTAGGGTTTTTGCTGTGGTGCAATTGGATCAGTAGAGTCTCTGGAGTACTAGGACACAGGTTCAATCCCTGGCCTAGCACAGTGGGTTAAGTATCTTGTGTTGCTGCAACTGTGGTGTAGTTGGCAACTGTGGCTCAGATCTGATCCCTGGCCGGGCGGCCATTAAAAAAGAGAAAATGAAAAAGAAAAAGAAAAAGAAAAAATTCTTCCTGGATATTACACGGTTTTGAGTACTATTCTCTATGCACCTTCTAAACAAAACTTAGATTATTTTGATTTGCCATTTTTGATGTAGTGTACAGGCTGCATTTCTTGAAAAACTATTACTCACAGGTATCTCGAGTTGTATTTTTATCTGTTTATTTAGTTCACTGTTGTTGACGGTTGAAAAGCATTTGGAATTTTTTAAACAGTGTTACTAGATAGCTAAAGTATTTTTTAGCTTTCAAAGGACCATTTTTAAAGCTACTCCTTTTACTTTTTCCCCCACCAATTTTCTGGTATTTTTATACTTCACTTTTTTGTTAAACGTGCACACACACACACAACTAATGGATTCCCTTAGTTTTTTCCTTTCCATGAAGAATTTAATTGAGTGATCCATCACTAATGCAAAGTGTTCTTATCCCTGTAAGGTCACATTAATGCAATTTTACACAGGCTCAGCCAATCTGAAGTCAAACTTGGCAAATTGTTCTGCTTCTACTGATGAAGAAACACTACAGAGACCAAAGTAAGACAATTTGTGGGTTACCCAATTCTCAGTTGAAGAGAAGCAAGCAAACAAACACTTTCCTTGATTAAAAAAAAAAAAAAAAAGGTTATTTGTTACAAGACAACAAACTCAGGGCTAAGAATAATGTATGATGTCTTCATTGTATTAAAATAAAACACTTAGTTATAATGTCTTAGAAAAATAATAAGCAACACTTTCATGCTTCCACTCTCCTCCTGACACAAAACTCCATTCATTTCCTGACGGAAACATAGTCTCTCCTAATTCAATGCTGGCCAACAGACAGATATGAGTGAGACTTTCTGAAGATTTAACTTGCCATAATTGGAAATAATAAGTGCACTTAGAGAAATATGCATTTCTACTCAGGTGAAAGTTTCTGGTCATATGTACCTTTTGAGAAACAGAAAGCAAGGCCCCAAATAAAATCATGAATACCATTCTACTGGCCCCAAACTAGAGTTTCTGAAAAGGATAATTTTAGCTGTATTCTGTTATTTTTCAGCTACTGAAGCTAATAGAAGGAAAATGCCTTTTAAATGCTTAGCAGATGTTTAGTGATTGTATCATCATCATTACGAATAAGTTATGCTAAATTATGTAAATCTGTCTTGGAATTTAAGGCTTGCATGTGCTTAATATCCTTTACAACTACTTCTTTCCATTTGGTAGGAACCTCTTTAGGATAAGAGCGAGGTGTTTAATTTTTATTAATAAGAATACTGCAAAGTTTATTTTCCCTCTTTGCATATCCTTCATAGACACATTATAATAACTGAAATGGAAGTGAAAAAAATTTGAATTCCTCATGGTTGTATCTGCCTTCTATTTCCACTTATGCCTATTAAGATAGTCTTAACTCTCACATTTTTCTCTAGTTAAGACTGCTCAAGTTACGTCCTTATGGATCTCAGCCCTATTCAGTAAGAAAATCAACTCGGCACACTCCAAACTGAGTTTATTAGCTTCTTCTGAAAACCTTCCTCTCATTCTGATTCGTGCACCCACACTAGAAACAGGAATATGCTGACCTTCCCCATCTCACCTCCCATTCGTGTTGGTGATCTGGTGTTGACATACACGATTTAAAACATCTTTTTCAATTGGAACAACATTCTAAATCAATTTTACTTTAATGAAAAATTTTTATATTAAAAAATATATATATATCTCTTTTGTCTTTTCAGAGCCACACCCGCAGCATATGGAGGTTCCCAGGCTAGGGGTCCAGTCGGAGCTACAGCTGCTGGCCTGTGCCACAGCCACAGCAACACCAGATCAGAGCCACGGGTCTGTGACCTATACCACAGTTCATGGCAACGCTGGATCCTTAACCCACTGAGCGAGGCCCGGGATCGAACCTGCAACCTCATGGTTCCTAGTTAGATTTGTTTCCGCTGCACGACAACGGGAACTCCCCTAAAAATATTTTTTAAATGTCTCCTCCATGACCATTTTCTGCCGTCTTGAGCTCTGGGTTTCTTCCCAGGAAGGCTGTTGCTCTGGTACCCTGGGTTTCTTCCTTCTAATTGTCTGAAAACTAAGTCAGAATCTGTGGATGTTAGTCCCATTATTAAACAAACACCTTGGCATAAAATCTAAAAACCACGCCAGACTGCCTGGTTTCCCATCTCATCTCTGCTGCTTACTTTGCTTGCTATTCCCTCCTCCAAGAAAGCCAAACTTCTAGCTTATCTGTCCATCCAATTCCTATTAAATATATGAAATTTAGTTCAAGCAGATCTTCTCCAAGGTTGGTTTCCCTGATACCCTTTTCCAGACACCTTCCCTCATGTGGCTACAGTCCTTTATTTTAATTTTTAAAGCAATTTAGAGAGACCTGGGAGTTCCCGTTGTGGCACAGCAGAAATGAATCCAACTAGAAACCATGAAGTTGTGGGTCCGATCCCTGGCCTCGCTCAGGGGGCTAATGATCTGGCATTTCCGAGAGCTGTGGTGTAGGCTGCAGACGTGGCTCTGGCATCGGCCGGCAGCTGTGGCTCTGATGAGACCCCCTAGCCTGGGACCCTCTATATGCCTCAGGTGCAGCCCTGAAAGACAACAAAAAAAAAAAAGAAAAAAGAAAAGAAATGAGAGAGACTTGGAGAACACTGGGTCCTCTTACCTACCGACTTAGTATCTAGAGAGCAGTGGTATGTTTCACCTTGTGCTACAGCTCACAAGGGTCTACACAAAGTGGCAGCCTGCCCATTTCTTGGTAGAATGAATTTCCCGGTGTTTACCAGTTCTAGATAACTTCGGCGTTAAAAATACACATATTCTAAATAGAAGTCAAAAGCCAGAAATTCTGCCTCCAACTTCTACCTCCCTCTCTTAACATGCTGTAATAAGCCTCTTTCCGTCTTTGTTTCTTTCCTCCCTTCCACCCTCTTTCCTTCCCTCCTCCCTTCTATAAACATTTGGAACTCAATGGCATGCCTGATTCCATGACTGGCACTGAGGAATATATAAATTACAGAGGATCACTATCCTTTCCTTAAATATAATGAGAATTTAATGTTCAAATTCCTTGACTTGATTTAAGGGAACTATTTGTCTCACTAGCACAATGCAGGTTATCTTTAATATGCAAAGAAATAATATGTTCTTGGACAGACATTAAGTTGCCAGAATTTTATTGGCGTTTGCTGTTCTAAAAGGAATTTTATTTTAAATATGCTCTCACGACATTAATTTCTATTTAGTTAACTTCAGTCCCTCAGCAAACTGCTATGTATGAGGACTTTCCATGAACAATCTACTTTATTTGATAGCACACCCAGTGTTTTACCTGGAGGAGACAGAATTCTTTACTGGATTGGTGATGAACACTAGTAGAAGCAATACAGACAGTTCATCCTCAGGTCTAAAGCTTCATATTCCTGAGATGAAAGGTTATCAATAATTCTAATATTCACCACACTGGAGGATACAGCAAAGACTTGAAAGCAGGGAAAGGGAGGTCCTTCTGGATTCATTGTCAATTTTTCTAGTTCCACACTCATATGTGGGCCCTCATAGAGAAGATATAAAGGGAGGACATTGGGAGGCTTTGGAAGTGTGGATGACTGTGGGAGCAGACCTGGAATTACCATGCAGAAATGGCATGACTCTGCCTAGGGAGGTTTATTCTCACACCAATTAATTGGTGCTTCAGAGCCAAACTTATTACACATGGGGTAAAATCTAAGGCAAACAGCAGTATTCTGTCCAACAAAGACCCTTTAAAAATACTCTCTGATGATATGCAAAATTGTGCTCCAATGACCAGGCCTAATCAAAATATGGGCAGAGGCTGCAGCCCAATGTCTGCTGTTCTCATTATGGGCCTAAACCCTCTACTGTGCTAAAGAAAATACTGGAGTGACAGGAGGAAGGCAATGAAAAGACAATGGAGCACAACTGTATCTCATTCTGTTCAGTTCCAAATTGTTTCTACTCTGGGTCTGTAAATCCAACAGCTTCCAACAGTCCCAAGTTTCAGAAGAAATCTCAGATGCTTATGACTAATATTTTTTAAAAAATTATCTAAGTAATACTTAAAATAATGAATAAAATTTTTAAAATGACTAAAGTTCAAGCATGTATGATAAACATGTATTTTGCACACGAACCTGAAAACCTGAAAAACATCACAATGTGTGTATTTATCTACCACTCAATCTACTTTTATCTTTTAAATTTAACATGAGCTTCTAATGAATCAAGATAAATGCCCTGACTTTAAATAGGCTTTCATCTTACACAATGGCATATGGATTATATTCAAGTGAAATTTTAAAAATAGGCGGTATATCTCAGTGTTAGAGTATTTGCAAATAAAATATTAGAAATCTTTGAGTTGCCTATTTTGTTTTCCTAATAATACATATGCAATTATTAATTATTTACATAATACATATAATACTTTCAATCATTGTTTTTCAAACTGATTATTCCAAAGGTAAATCAAAATCAAGGCAAAACAGTGTATTTTTCATCAGTGTTGTTGTATCCTTAATTCATATGGAAAAAAGTAACCTTATAAATTGTATAAGTAATTGTCCAAATGCATATTTGACACTAGTTATCTGCTGTGTATATTTATATAGACACATATTCTGTATTTATATTTATTTTTAATCATCTCACTCTCTCCACTGACCCTCAAACTACTATACAAGCTCCATCAGGATAGCATTTTTTTTTCTTTTCTGTTTATGAATGTATTCCCAATGTTATACAGTTCCTGAAATATACCAAGCACTCAGTAAACATTATCCTTATCAACAGAATATTTTTGCATTTAAAGAGGTGTGCTTTCTCATAATCACGTTAATAAAAATATCAACTATGAAAAGCATCTTAGTGTAAAAAAGTATCAAATTTTAATATACATGTATTGACTCTGTGTGCTAAGCATTATATGATGCTCTGTATATTCTGTACCTTTTAAATCCCTTTATTTCAAATGCAAACTAAGCCTTGAGCAGTTAGGGAACTACCGTTGCTGAGATGTGAATCTGCTCTACTCAATTTCTAGCTTGTGTCTTTTCTGCAATGATCATACTTTAAACAATGATAAAGGTGGTAGATACAAATGATTTCAAAATAATTTTGTATAAATTGATGTTAGACCTATCTACACAATATTATTTAGAAGCTAGTATGTTTTGAGGTTTCATCCTTAATATTCTAAGATTTTCATCAAGGATAAGCATCTTATACACATGCTGTTTGATGTCAAAATCACCCAAAATATATCTGATTGTATGAAATTTTGTCTTGACAAAGTTGTCAGTTTTTACAGAATCATAAAGTTTAAATGGCAATTAAGATATCATTCAAAGAGGCTGCAGTCAGAATAGCAAGATGTATTGGCCTGGATCCCTGACAGGAGGCTCTGGGTATTAGGAGACCTGGGATTCCGTCTCAGCTTGGCCTCTAATTAGGTGTTGTGACCTTGAGCGTATCAGTCTGCCTCTCCTGAGCTTTTGTTTCTTTCTTTATAAAATGAAGAGGCTAGACCAGACGTTCTCTAAGATTCCTCCATCTCTAAAATTCTATGATCCATCATCTTTAGGGAGCACAAGTCGTATCATTATAACTTATTTTATAAAAACTATAAATCAGTCTCCGAGACTAACATCAGCAAGAATTCAAAGGTACATTCTTAGCACATGCGTAGTCATTAACTGTGACAGTACTGGTCATAAAGAACCTAATTTTCCTCTTGGGAAAGCTCTTTTAAGTAATTTAAGGGGGCAAAAACAAAAATGTTACATCGTTAATGGTGAAAGTTTGACTCCAGAAACACTGCATTTAACTGACACTTCTAAAAGTTAACACAGCCAATCCTAGGAAAAGCTGTAAAGCCTCCTTCTTTCCTATCATCACCCTAAAGGTGCCAATGCTGCCTCTATTTTTGTTTGCTTGTTTTTAATGGCCATGCCCAGGGATTGAATCTGGGCCGCAGCTTTGACCTACACTGCAGCTGTAGCAATGCGGATCCTTTAACTCACTGCACTGGGCCAGGGATCTAATATCACCTCCACAGCAACCCGAGCCACTGCAGTTGGATTCTTAACCCACTGCACCACAGCAGGAACTCCAACGTTGTCTCTATTTATCTTTGATAAATATGCAAAGGTTTACAACAATGAACACTTCGTATTTATTTAGTAATTATTTGGTTTTTAGAGAAATGAAAACTTAATTACAGCAAAGAGTTACTCCAACCCACACATTTGCATGTAATGTTTCTTTTCACAAAGGGTAGGATAAAGAGTGGTTTACTTTATTTGCAGTTTTTTCAAAGGGTATCATCAGAAGCACAAGTGTGTACAGTGATGAAAGGCTAAATAAATCATTAACTTCTATCTCCAAATCACAAGGGCTAGGCAGGGTGGAGCCAGCCTTAAAGAGCACGCCAATTCCATCAGGGATCCTCTACCATTACTCATTTTTAATACTCATTCTCCTACACCTATGTTTTCTAATGCATTAGCCGCTAGCCACACATAGCTATTTAAATTTAAATGAATTAATATTAAGCAGAATTTAACTTGTTCAGCTCTTCAGTTAAAAGAGCCCTATTTCAAGTGCCAGAACACCTTCTCAAAGTAAAAGTCTTGACTGTCAGCAAGTAGGAATCAAGACAATTACCAAATTGTCACCATAGGAAATACACAATTTTTTTTTTTTTTTTGCTATTTCTTTGGGCCGCTTTACTGTTCACAGGATATTTATTTATTTTGTCTTTTTGCTATTTCTTTGGGCCGCTTCCGCAGCATATGGAGATTCCCAGGCTAGGGGTCTAATCGGAGCTGTAGCCACTGGCCTCAACTTTCTCTAAGTAAATAAGAATTATAATAGTAACTATTTTGTGTAATTGCCATTAAGAGTAAATGAGGCAATGAATGTAAACAACAGAGTCCTATGTCAATTAGATGCTTGAAACAGCTCATGTATTCAGAATATGTTAGCTTTCATTTAATTGCAAAATTTCAAGGTTCTTATTCTATCACTGACTTTTAAACTTCCCCTGCCTAAAATAGTAGATTTCTCTTGATCCTTCTGTGGGTTGATGTAAAGAGGAACATGAGGTCAAGTGTTCTCACACTTTCAAATAAAAGACCACAGCACGGAAGGCAAGTTCAAAATGGAATTCCATGAAAATCATATTAAAAGGCAGCACTGATGATGATTCCGGCTCCTTTGATAAAATGTTTGAGCAATATCAAAACTGTCAAAGCACATAATCCAGTTTTATGAGCCTTAGAACTTCTCAATAGCAATTCCCTAAGTTTTATCCTGCCAGTTTTATGGATGACTTACCACAGCTCAGATTTTCAGTGGGACAGTTGAGGATATAAACCAAGCTCCTATAAAACAGCTCTAGTACAAGTCCCATTTTTACATAATGTGATTTACTAGAACTGCTATTTCATGGAATGACAGGCATCAGGTACCTTAGATTTCATGTGTTTATTCCAGAGTGGGAGGCAATTCCCTTGGTTTGCTGGGTTTGAGTAAAAGAACAACAGCTTTTCAGGGAGTCAATAATCTGAGATGTGAAAGGGGTGGGCAGAAGGGGACTGGATCCCTTGGGTCAGAAGCTGTCTGAGCTTTGAGGTCAGTCAGAGATTGGCCTTCTGGGAGAAACGGATGAGCCATAGTGATCTGAAGTTGCTTCTGAAATAGTGGCTTCAGGGAGTTCAAAGGAAAAGCAGCAGGATGTTCCAAGACAGATTTTTAGAGTAACTATTGAGCTGCAATACCAAAAATGGTGCAAAAACACTAAAAAAAAAAATAAAACTCTCTCTAGTCATCACTTCAAAGAAGTCTTATAGTATTTGATATATTTTCTTAAAGTTCTGGAAGAATTGGTCAGCAATGGACGGCATCGCAATGGCTGCTGTGGATCCTCACGCCGGTTCTCTCTAGACCATCTGACTCCCGAGAGCCAGCGGACACCTGTACTTCTTTTCCTGTGGGCTTTCTCCTGTCACTTAAAATTGCTTTTCTACTCACATGGAAGCATAGAAGAGCCAGGGAATTAACCCTCCTAGGAGCAGCCCTCATCAAAAACAAAGACTGTGAGTTGAAATAGATGCCCCGCAGCACTGCCTCCCAGCATGGAGAACTCTGAGGTGCCAATTTTACACTAGTGCCTAGTGCCTGGTGCCTCTCACAGGATAAAGAGCCAGTTGCCCTTGGTAGCTGCTGTTGTATAATGCAGCTCCATCCACTGGCCTCCCATCTAGTCTAACTTCCCCTCACACCTGCAGATGTTTCTCTCACCTCCCAAATACACTTCTCGTACTTGAATCTCCTTTAGGATCTGTTTCTTGGGAAACTTAGACTACAGAAATCACTAACTCAAATGGGAAAGTGAAAGATGCTTTGAAAAAGCAAATATGATACTGGCTAAAGACAGTATCTCTCAGTACTTTCCACCCACTCCTCTCTGAATTCAATTCAGTTCAACAAATATTTATCAAGTGCCTTCTACATAGAAAGCATTTTCCCTAGATATTTAACAAGATTGTTATAAAAGCATTGATAAAAGTAACTTATCTCATACCGGAACTTTAACAAATTTTATAAAGTTTCTTCCACATGTACATATATATATTTTCCATTTTCACAGGGAGAGTCTTTTTTTCCTGGAATGACATTCATCCTGATCAATTCCCTAAAGTTGCAATTTTTGTCAGCATCACTTATCTAGTGATGAGACACAATTGTGCAATGGTTCAGAATTATCTTGAACTAAGCCTGAGAACACGGATGGGTTAATTACAGTTTTAAAGACGTCCTAAGAGAATATGATGTTTCTACAGCTTGATATGCCCTTCTTACAGAAAGTGTTGACTTTTCATAGCATGACTGCTCTTTTCATTAAGAGGAGAACTTCAAAGAGAGGGCATTTTTGAATCTAAAAAAAAAAATTTTTTGGTAAAATTGTTTCCAAGTAAGTTGACAATTGGATTACTTGAAAACCAGGTCTTAATTTTACACCATTTCTTACTACTGATGAAATAAAAGAATGTAGTTCAGGTTCACAAACCAGGAGAGTCTCTGCATTTATGGCTAGAAATTTGCTCTCCATGTAAGTAGTATTTATGCCTCTGTGACATGCATCATTTGATTTGATGTTTGCTTAACTGAAATGTGATGGGTTGACATTATCGAAGTGAGCAGATTTTCAGTAACCTTAAACTGAATGTTCTTGTGTCTGTTTGCAGTGACAGACTGGAGGGTGCAGAAGGGCTGCAGATGCTATTACATAGGGTTGTCCAATATTATCAATAAAATGCATCTGACTGAAGCAGATAAGCCAATCAATCATAAAAAGGATACTCATAATAAAACATTTCATTATATTATTTATATTAATGCTGTTTTCCTAGGGTTATTGGGGCAATGCACTGTAGCCTGTTTTTCGAAGGGACTGTGAACTTTATAAAAAGCTAATGAAATTAAGATAATTTTTTTGGATAAATTATTATCCAATGGAGATTGAAGGAGACTTTAAAAAGAGGGTAAGACATTTAAATGATTAATGCATGACTAATAATGCACATCTTAGTAATGCACAACTAAGAGACAATGGTATCTTTAATACAACAATGCTGATTCTTCATGTATTTTATTTCACAATTTCAGTATTATCCTGAAGAGCTAAATGGCATTCAATATGCGTGACACCATAAATATTTATTGTGTACCTTCAGTGTGCCAGGCAGCATGCTAGTAGCCAGGGCTGAAAAGCAAATAAGATTAACACAGATTTTTCTCTTCTGGAAATAACAAAGTCAGGCATGTGATCAAACAATGCTAGACAGTAAATACAGTGGTAGTCACTAAATAAAGAGTATTTTCCTCATATACTGCACTGAACCTTACACTTAATAAATAATAACATTTACATTATTTAGAAATATTTATGTCATTTATATTTATATTTACACAGTGTGTACTGAACTGGTGATCTCATTTCATCCTCATGGAATCCTAATAATATATGTACAGGAGAAGATCTAGGTTTTGTGAGGACTGAATTTTAACTATTTTTTTTTTGTTTTTGGTCTTTTTTAGGGCCTCACCCATAGCATATGGAGGTTCCTAGGCTAGGGATCAAATCAGAGCTGAAGATGATGGCCTGTGCCACAGCCACAGCAACAGTGGATCCGAGCCATGCCTGTGACCTGCATCACAGCTCACAGATCCTGAACCCACTGAGTGAGGCCAAGGATTGAACCCACGTCCTCATGGACACTAGTCAAGTTCGTCAGCCGCTGAGCCACGACAGGAACTCTCCAGGACTGAATTTTAAAGATGCAAGGATGGCTATGCATGGGCCCTTGCAAAGCAAGCCTTGAAACTTAATCTTTGTTGGCTTCATAATACATCCTCCTCCCACCACCAGTATTATACAAATTTTTCCGATGAGGAAACTGAGATCTAAAATGTTAAGGCAAATGTAAAAAGAAAGTTACATCTGCATGAAAAGTGACAGAGTATAGAATGTTAGGTACAAGAGTTTGCACACAGCCTCACTAGTGAAATCTTCTGAACTCTGTGGAACAAGAACGAGGCTATCACATGAGCCAATTTAGATGAGTCAAGCATTAGCTGAGAGATGGAATTAGGTTCTTTCTACAGGAGAAGTTGCAAAGATTAAGAAGTGTTCAACCTTTGTGCTAATGTTCATCTGTCAATTAAAGAACATCCCCTGGGAACCAGAATATTTGAATCTAGTGTCACTTACTACTTAAAGTAATTCAACTCACTACTTTATCAAGAAAAGTGTTCTACAAGCCAGAATAGTCGTATTAGTCACATTATTTAATTTTCAGCCTTAACGTTTGGATTAAAAATTAATTCACAGCCTGCTCATCATGCAACAGCATCACATAATCTGATAAAGTAGCGATAACTGATCTGACAGTTGATTGAGATCAAATGTCATCATATAGACAAAGGAAAATACTAGTGTCAACGGGTTACGTAAAGTAGGTTTTACAATCACATCTATTTAATTTTCAAAACTAATACATTCATGATACTTAACTTTGCTGCAGAGGATGAAAATGATTATCAAGGCTTAGGCCCAGAAAAATGCACTGAGAAAAGTGCACAGAGATTTACAGCTACCTTGAAAGCATAATTTAAAATTATAAAGAAAGTTTCTTTTTAATTTTGCGGTTTGCCAACCGAGTTGGACATGTATTAAAACTTCACTTTTAAAAAATGATAGCTTTATATGCACATAAACAGCTCTGCTGAGATGGAATTAGTCTGAAAGTGGCACCTTAGATTTATAGAGGCAGGCATGTTAAAAATTAATCACTCATTCCCCACTCTGTGATAAAATTCAGTGTTTTCCAAGGGCATTTCCACAGTGGCTGTCCAGCAGGTGTGTGTGTGTGTGTGTGTGTGTGTGTGTGTGTGTGTGTGTAAGGGGCTACACTGTTGAAAGGACTTTAATCTTTTTACACTGCATTGCTGAAGAATACTGTTGAACACAAGATAGCTGCCCATCACAGGTGTGTCAGATTAATCTCAGTCACATTACCAATCAATTTTAATCCCCTGGAAAAACACAATGTGCTGAAGAGAAATCAAGACCTCTCTGTGATGAGCACTTTGTTTATATCTACAAGGACATGGATCCTTATAGAAGTCTAAGGGGGAGTCTATATTTCCTAACTAAGTGCTAACCCCATCACTATTTTATCTATCTTCTCATCACTCATGTTTAAATACTCTTATCATTCAAGGTCAAACTCAAATTTAATTATTCTATGACTGGGGAAACTAGATATTTTCTCGCATTGCTATACAACAATTGAATTACTCATACACGTACATACACAAACTTGATAATATTTTGACAAAATACACTGGTCAGTTATGCAACCTTTTTGAAAGTCTTTCAACCAGATTGATGACTTTGACCATGTAATGCTCAAAATCAGAAAAATCCTAAAGTGGCAAGGCAGGTTACCTCCTGCGTTTCGCTTGCACAGCCCTATTATTTTAAGGCTGCACATTTACAGATGGCATTGAAATATTCTTTGGGTTTTACAAAACTTTGGGTCTACCCTAAATAAAAATGCTTTCAGATTATTCTGTTTTGGTGCTATAGAATAAATTAGGGATATTACACAAAAGTCAACTGAAAAAGTACAGTCTCTAGAATTTGTCAATGCCTCAAATAAAGAGAATTTTCTAAATAAACAGAAATTTATCCCCAATCTATTTATAAAATCAATTAATGAATTTAAACTGTTTTAGTAAAAAATCTTGTCTATATTAAAGTTTTTTAATGAATAAAGTCATTATTTTAATCATTGAATATACAGAAAGAATCCCATGAAAAAGAAGAATTTGAATGCAATTCTTGAACTGTCCCGGTTGAAGAATGAAGCTTCTTGGACACCAGGTTGAGCTTTGCAAAAGGAAGAAAACTCGCTGGACCTGGCCTGACTGGTGTGTGCTGCTCAAGACACCAGAATAGTACATCTGTTCTCAAATATATTATTCCCACTTCCTCCTCCTCTGCCCTAGATCAAATCTGTTAATATTTTGAGGTGCCCAATCTTTTTAACTTTTTAACAGATGTTTTAAATATGTCTTGTCAAAAGGCATTGCTAGATGGGTAGACAGATGCACTCTGCAATTACAAAACCTGAATTCAAAAGCCGCTCTGAAATTTACTAAGTGTGTGATCCAGGGCACGTTACTTTCCTTTTCCAAACCTCAGTGTTTTCAGATACACAATTAGATGAGTGTCTTCCTCATAAACATGAAAGGTTATAAGGATGGTTTGGGGGAGATACCAGAATGATTTATTTTTATTTTGCCCTGAAATACCCCCACCCAAAGCTTTCACCTTCAAGGGACAGTCAGGAAGCATCCTGCCCCAGGGAAGAAAGAAACTATTCTGCCTGGAACAAAGAGGCCACTAATTGGCTTTGAACACCAAAGCTGATGGCCACCAGCAACAGGAAGGTCTTGACAGCCCAGCCTTACCTATGGAAAATTACTTTCTAAATTCCTTTAATTCAATTTAACATATGAAACAAATAAGCAGGACTGATCAGATCATGGCTCAGGGTAGAAAAGAAATATAAATTCCAATCCTTCTTACCAAGGTGAAGGGAAGCAGAGATAAAGAGACCTAGTGGAAAGAAACCCACATCTTGGAAGTTCACTGTGCTAGAGAGAGAGGCAGGCAATTAGATGGAACAGAATGAACCTTTAAAGCAGAGGCACATTCTCTTATTTCCCATACTGGCACCTAGGAGAAAATAACATCACAGGGCTCACTGCCTCTTTAGCACAAATGCTACAGCAGTTGCAAAACAGTTGACAGACTAAAGTGAATCTGGGTACCACTGCCCAGTCCATAACACTTTGATAAGGTTCAGGGGTGGATGGTCCATGGCCTTAAGAGTAAATGCAGCAAGAGAGGGAAGGCCAGGCTCAGACACTGAATTTGAGTCTGATAGGGAGCCTGCAGAAAGGACTGCTAAGGAAGTAGGAGACTGGCTCCAGCTAAAAGCCATTTAATCTGAGATGGAATGAAGCCCCAACTGGACCTACAGTGGGTGGGATGCAATGCAACTGGGAGTTAGAGAGGAGCCTGGGTATCAGGAAGAGACAGCCCAAGCTTCCTGGAAGCATCACTGATAACTAGGAAATCAGCCAGAGTGAGCAGAGGCACAGGCTTCTGTAGCTAATGCCAGCAGGTAAATCAGTGATGAACCTGGACCAGCAGTACCTCAGTTAATAGCAGCCAGAGCCCATCCATAGATCAGACCAACCATTCATCAGGGTCTGCATGAGGTAATGGGCCCATCTCCAGGTCCTCCCTGAAACTTGGTCACATGTGCAGGGAAAGGAAAGGGAGAAGGGAGAAATCTGAAAGTATTCAGTGCTCAATTATCTAATCTAATGCTAGGTGATCTAATTGCTTGATTGGATTACATTTAGGCCTCCCAGCTAGCTATTTACAGGAGAAAGGAAGAAGCTTGCAAATGAGATGACAACATTTAAGGAAAGCTGAGGATGCCCTTAATATGATGTATCTCCACTGGTTACAGGTCTCCACCTATTAAACATCTCAAATAACCTTCACAATAACCTTATCAGAAAAATACAGCTATTATCCCCACTAACCATTGTGAGACAAACAGAAGTCTACTCTTCATCAACAAACATTAGGCTAATGGTGAGGGGACAAGATTATTGTTGCTTGGTGAATGGATGTGGGGAGGTAGGCTACATTTTTTTTTCATGATCATATACTACCTGTCTAACCCTGAACAGCCATGTCACCTCCATGAAATTTTGTTAAAATGGAAGAAGACTAAATGATCCAGAACTAATAAACTTTTTCCAAGGTAAAATAAGGCCCTCCAGATTGTGGGTCAACAGTGGCACACAGTATATGAAAGAAAACAAAGTGGAATTTAATGTTGCTTTGGGAGCAAAGAAACAAAACAAAGCAAATCTTTACATGTAAGGTTAGATCTAGGCCTTGCTGGGGATAAAATTTAACTAGTAACAAGTCTAGGGCTCTTTCTGTTACCCAACTAGGTCAAGCAGCAAGGTAAAATGCTGAGGTACCTAAGTTTGCAGGGAAGAGAAGGTTTACTAAAAAGGCAGAAAGGGAAGAGATAAGAATAGAGGAGAACAAGTCTCAGATCCACCTCCATGAAGGCCCAGGGTATTTACGGAATAGAGAATAAAGATGCAGGACTGGCAGAAGCATGGGGAGCACAGGAAAAGATGATTGGTAAAAGAATACGGTAATTGTCGCCCAGCTCAGGGTAACTAAAATACAGGCCACTGCAGGTTCAAAAATGGAGGTGTTTAACATTACCTGAGGGTGGAGTTTCTGGCCCTCTGATATTAAAGTCACCCAGCTGACATTCACACACCCAGCTGGAGGGTGGGTAATCTCATCCAGTCTTAACCAGCTTAGCTCAAATGAGACATTTCTGACTTTAAGTTCCTGGAAAAGAACTTGGGCAAATATCTTGTTGTTTAGGCAGCTAGCCTATTGGAGGATATGCAAGTCTTCTGTAGTAACAACTAAAACTACCTTGACTGGAGTTCCCATTGTGGCTCAGCAGGTTAAGAACCTGACACAGTGCCCATGAAGTTGCGCGTTGGATCCCTGGCCTCGCTCAGTGGGTTAAGGACCAGGTGTTGCTGCAAGCTGTGGTGTAGGTCACAGGTGCAGCTCAGATCCGGTGTTGCTGTGGCTGTGGTGTAGGCTGGCAGCTACAGCTCCAATTTGACCCCTAGCTCAGGAACATTCATACACCACAAGTGGATGGGTGCCCATAAAAAGAAAAAACAAACAAACCAACCCACCTTGATTAATGAAAGCAGGTATAATGAATTTGACTAATGTTTACCCACAGTTTCATTTCTACCAAACAATGCAAAATAAAAAATTTATTAATTTATTTCACTATAAAAGGTATATATATCTACTTTATAAAGATTACATCAGTTACTCCGAATGAAGTTGGCTTTTATTCCAGACTCCTGAAAAAAATTCAGGTTTAAATTGGGATGATAATAATAATCCTTAGGCAAATTTGAAGCAGGTTTCGTTTTGAAGCTAAAGTAGAAATCTTGAAAAATATGCCTAGCTTTCAAATACCATTTCCTAAGTCAATCATTTCCTTGATGTAAAATCAATGACCATCACCAGTCAAAAACTGGTAAGTTCTTGGGTTTTTTTTTCTTTTCGTGAAGGTGACACTGGCCTTTTAATGGTTCATTTTTAATGTTCTCATTTTTTGCTTCATAATGTTTCTATGTAGGTTTTTGTTTGTTTGTTTTTGTTTTTTAACTAGTACACATTTTAGTTAATAGTTCTATGACTGGGTCCTTGTATTGATGGATTTCTATTAATCCTTATATAATTTTTTAAGTGATATTATCTTAAAATATTACATTTCCACAAAGGTACTTTGACCACATACTAACAGAAATTTGAATAACTATTTTGGCCACTTCTGAATTACTGGGTCAAATATAAAGACATATTGTAAATTAGAGACAAACAAAAACCTAGAACTATTTATAGATTATTTATTCAAAACTAACAGCTCCACTTAGCAGTAAATATTTTAAAATACAGAACTGCAGTTGAGGGAAGAATTTTCAGGGATGTACAAATATATATTTTATATAGGAATTTGTACATTCAGAAATGTGCTAAACTTAAATTGCAGGATATCTGAAGACAAAGTTGTAGATATATTTTTATTGATAGAGTATATTAAAATTATAGTCACTGAATGACTATTAAATAACAACGCTTTTTCTCTATTTTTTCTAGTTTGTCAGATTTTATGATCATAGATCTATATAGTGCAATTTGGTATTATTCCATGCCATAATACTCTCTGAACTATACTAGGACTCTGATAAAATAAATAGATGTTAAAAGCAAAATACCATCTGTTTTAAAAATCAAAGATATTAGTTTAATAAATACTGTTTCTTAAAAATACATTCAGATGGAGAAGCATATTCAATAAACAGACCACAAACAGACCATAAAATTAGAGGACCTGGGGGGTTAAAACTTCTCATGAACTAGTGTGAATAACATAGGGTGAATTATATGAAATACATGATCACAGCAGGAGAGGCAGTTTTCTAATGTAAAATGAGGGGTTTGGCTAGAAGTACATGATTTTTGAAGCAACTACTAAAATTCTATGAATTTGTGTCCCTTGCTGGGTTCTTTTTTTCTTTAGGGCCACATCACAGCATATGAAAGTTCCCAGGCTAGGCTAGGGGTTGAATTGTAGCTGCAGCTACTTATGCCACAGCCACAGCAATGCCAGATCTGAGCGACGTCTGTGACCTACACCATAGCTCAAGGAAATACTGGATCCCTAACCCACTGAGCGAGACTAGGGATCGAACCTGCATCCTCATGAATACTAGTCCGGTTTGTTACCACTGAGCCACGATGGAAACTGCTCTTGTTGGGTTCTTTGTTCATTTAAGCTTCTGCAGTAACAACACTTAAAATGAGATCTGCTCTCTTAACAAATTTTTAAGTGTATTACCCTTTATTAAAATGTAGGCATTACGTTGTACACTAGATCTCCAGAAACTTCGGGAAGTGATGGATATGTTTATTACTTTGTGGTGATGATGTCACTGGTGTACACATGTGTCCAAACTCATCAAATGATCTGCATTCAATAGGTGCAGTTTTTTTATTGTTTATCAGTTACAATTCAATAAACTTGCAGGGGGGAAAAAGATTCTATAGATCATTTGACTTACTAAACAGATTTTGGAAGATTTAGCATTTATAAATGGTCCAGAAAGTGCTAAAAGCAATAAATCATCTGCCAGATTGGGCCAGGTGAGAATCGGTGCTTCTTTTTCTTAAAATGTTGAATTATCTAATAGGCACAGAGCAGTCTACCTGGCTTGCACTCTACCTTTAGAGAATGGACTAGTTAGGCTTATAGTGGTAGTAGCTACCATTGGGCAAAAACGGAAGGATGAATCAAGGAGAAATCCAAGTTAAGGAAGTGTTTTATAATTCCCAGTAGAGTATGTAACCAGGGGGATTCTATAGATATGGAGACAGCACAGGTATAGCATTGCAGGGGAGGCAGCTTACGTGCCTCTCATAAATCAGTTCTGACTGCAATCTTAAGGGAAGGCTGAAGCTTTTCTATTTCTACAGGAAGGCTAACTCTGTGTTCCTCTTATTTGGCTTCTTTCCAGGTATTTACATGGCGATAAAGTCCCCCAACAGAAAGAGGCATCAAAGGAACTGAAACTTTAGGGATCCACTGTGAAGCCAATTCTTCACTTTGGAGCTGATAAATCTAAAGGGCACAAAAGGCTTGAAAGAGGCTAATGTCCACCTATATTACACAGGACCTTTATCATGACTCTGAGACTTCTTAGAATCTCTTAGCCCGGGTGATTCCAAAACTCTCAGCTGTGTTTTATCTTAGCCATGTCATAAGCATGCAAGCTAGATGGAAGCACTCTTTCAGGACTGGCCTACAGTAACAAACCTAAAGTTTGAAATTCCTGTCTATTTAGAAATGAAACAGCAGCAAGGTCAGTGATAAGTTTCAACTGTAATAGCTGTGTCCCAACCCTGTCCTGGAGTTTCTTGTTCCATGGGTGAATTAATAATTTAATCTTCATGAGCCATCAATTCTAGTCCTCCTTCCAAAATTTGGCAGTGGTCCCAGCTAATTTCATTTATGATGTGGATTTTTTTTTGAGACTATGAGTCTTCAGAAAGTGAAAAAGGGCAACCATCATCTCATTATGTGAGTGTTTCTGTTCTTTTTTTTTCCTTCCAGTAATACTCTATTGATTTATTAATCAGCAACAAATCAAAGGGTAAGGACATGCCATTTCCTCATTAATTAGTCATAGGAACAAGCAACACTAATCAGTCTAACTTCAACTATAAATAATTAGTCTTTTTTATTTCTCTTGAGAGAAGAATGAAGTATAGACATTTTAATATGCTTTATAATATTTTCTCATGGAATGAAAATGTATATATTGAGTACTTAGTGTAAGACTCAAATTTTGAGAAATGTATAATCAATAAATGACTTTTTATGCAGGTTTTATTAATAACTTTAAAGAGTTGCTCGGTCATTGGCTAGCGAAGTGTTTTGTTATTGGGGTTTTCTGGATACACCCATCTTCCTCTGACCCCAAATAAGTCTGCTAAAGTGAGAAAGGGTAATAAGAACAAATTTTAGGTAATTCTACTTATTTGCTCACTAAATTCTGGTAACTTTTCTTACTTTTTTTAATGTATTTATTTATTTATTTTTTGTCCTTTTGCCTTTTCTAGGGCCACTCGTGCAGCATATGGAGGTTCCCAGGCTAGGCATCTAATAGGAGCCGTAGCCACCGGCCTACGTCAAAGCCACAGCAACGCAGGATCCGAGCGGAGTCTGCAACCTACACCACAGCTCACGGCAACGCCAGATCCTTAACCCACTGAGCAAGGCCAGGGATCAAACTTGCAACCTCATGGTTCCTAGTCAGATTCGTTAACCACTGAGCCACGACGGGAACTCCCAACTTTTCTTACTTTTAAACAGATGTTTTTCTAGCATTAACGAAACCATTCACTTATTCATTGGTCATTCATCACACATTTATTTGGCTACCACTATGTGCCAAGCATAATGCTAATTTCTATATATTTTATATCCTGTGGTACCATGTAGATGCGTTCTTGTAATCATGGTCTACCCTTAAATGAAGGATGCAAACATTATACCAATAAACAGAAATATAAACACACTATTATAAACTGAGGTAACTTCCAAGATGAAAATGATTACTTCAATTTCTTAATTCTGAACATTTTTGATGGTTTCAATTATTATTGTGGTCCACACATCAGCTGACAATTAAGTAAAAATATTCCTTCTCACTAATACATATTTTTTCTTAAGAGATCTCTTCTCCAGCCTTTTTACCTTGACTATGCTTTGCTTAATGACCTCTATTCAAAAGAGGCAGGAAGGTCAGATATTTTGAGACTGACACAGTCAATGCTACTTGGTCATTTCAAGCAGCAATCACATGGAGAGATTTTAGAGGTAAGCATTTGAGGCCACCCTTGTTCTTGGGCTCTTTTATTTTGAGATCATTATCAGTGAATGCCTGGTGTTAGTTGAGAAGCTATGTAACTGATGTGAATAAAAATCTATGCAAACACAGCATAAAGAAACAAATATCTGAAGACATATTTTGATTATCGATTAGCTCATTAATATTGGAAGAAATTAATGCTGTATTTAAATAAAGTTTATGTTGCCACAGCATCATGTTGATGATTCATTTAAATCTGAAAGTTTGACTGGTGACATCTAGCACTAAAGGAATGCATGTCTAGATATTGATTCATTATATTTTTTAAAAGCTGTATAATTTAATGTTTTAATGGATTTCAACATTTTCACCTTGAAGCTCACACAATAACATTGACAAGAAATACCTCATTTAAAGTACTGCTTATAAAAAGAGAAATGGTGTATTATATTCCTGACACTTAAGGTCAAGTACTGAAGATGCATTGTATATTAATGTATCTAATACATCAGACCAGCAGTTAATGTCTACTCTCCCTTTTGGGTCTAGACTATTTCATAAACCTATTTTTACTTTCTTCAGTCTGATTAATAGTATCCTGAAATACCCTGTCCTGACAGCATGTAATGACAGCTTTGATGTTATTTGAGAATCACGAAGGAACTAATTCTTACTATGTTGGAAATGATACATTTCAGAAATTGACAATAATTTCAGGCAGTTTTTATTGTAGTGTGTTCTTTTCCTTTAGGAAGTTATTCAAAGCTGGTGGTTATCTGTTTCAATTTCCACTAAATTTTTAATGAACTCTCCCACTAAAACTTGGCTAGAATGGAGTTCCTGTCGTGGCTCTGCAGTTAGCGAACAGGACTAGCATCCATGAGGATGCGGGTTCAATCGCTGGCCTCACTTAGTGGGTTAAGGATCCGGCATTGTCATGAGCTGTGGTGTAAGTTGCAGACACGGCTCAGATCCTGCGTTGCTGTGGCTCTGGTGCAGGCTTGCGGCTACAGCTCTGAATGGACCCCTAGCCTGGGAACCCCCTTTTGCCGTGGGTGAGGCCCTAGAAAGACAAAGACAAAAATGAACAAACAAACAAACAAAAACTGGATAGAATGGTTCAAGGTGCCCTTTTTTTTAACAACATATGTCAGTTTCAACAGCTATGATTGACATTCAGAACACAAATATATTTTCCAATTTTTTTTTTCTATCTGGGTCAATGATTTTAAATTGTGATATGTCCTTGAAAAATAGTGTGGGGTTAGTGTTAAAACAGAATTTAGCTGAAATCAACACAAATAACAAAATACTTAAGAGTTCTTATTTGGAGTAAATAGGTCTGGTTATGGGCCTGGAGACTGATTTCCAACTTCGTTACCTAGTGCCTCTACAATGTTAAGCAGAATACTTAAATTTTTTGCTCAATTGTGTCCACATGTTTTATAAGGAGGCAACTACCCTGTCTAGATCTAGAACTGAGGTAGGAAAAAATAAGATGATATATGCTAAAAAATACCTTCTAAAGGCTAACTTCTACAACAGATTTTAATTGAGTTCCTCTTCCTTTCTCATCTCATTATTATTTCCTTCTGTTCCTTTTCAGAAGTCAAAATTAATGGAGAGAAGATAAGCTATCCCTTACACTCTGCTGTTTTTACCTTCAAGTCCTTGTTCTCAACATAATAATTTTTTTCTCCCACTAAATTTAGGGAAAATGTCACTAAATAAATATCTATGATTAAGAATATACTTATCAGCCTGAACCCATGTTATAAATTAGATAATTTATGATCACAAAATATGCATTATGCACACTGAAATGCATGCAATCTTCCTATGAAGATAAAATGGGGGGCTCTGAATAATTTGTATCAAAAATTTACCTTCCAACTTCAAAATTTTTTAAATTAAATGACTCATTCAGGATCCTAACTTTTGAATTAGAGTATTTAGTAAAAAGACTGTTTGCAAAAAGAGAGTTGAAAGAGAGAAACCTCTGGGATTAGAAACAGAAGGGGGAAAGCTGTTAGGATTCCTACCACTCCTACCACATGACAACACTATCACCACAGACCACAGGGGCACAGAGCTTCTGGTGTACACAGAAGAGTACACCACCAGCACACATGGCTTTAAGGAGGGAGCCAAAGGAATAAATTCCTAATTTGTCTCTTTCTCCCTCCAGGTTTTTAATAGATGCTGCCATGTACATAATACAACTGTACGAGAAAGAGAAAAGGGACCCCATTTATAAAGCCAATGTTCAACTCCTGGAGAATGGAGGATGAAGAATGCACTTGAGGGGCTAACTGGTAGACCACCAGCCCAGGAGCGTTGAAATAAATATAATCATCTCAGAATCATCAGTTTTGCATTGACATGATTATTTATATATTGGAGAGACATTATGATACATCTTATCTTTTCCTCCTTTGAAGTGGGAATTATTTGCAGCAGTAAAATATTAAAGATGAGGGAAAAACTAAGGGATTGGCAGTTTCCAATCCCAAATTAAAGACTGAAAAAAAGCAAATTGTTTTTTCAACATTACTAGAGGATGTCCTTTCAGAAGGCAGCATTTGCTAAGGTTTGTTTGGTAAAAAGCATTATATTGTTGAAGAGTCATACACATTTATTTTTTGGAGCACAAAAGCAGAAAAACTCAACTCTTGCTTAAGCACATGTCAAATGGCATATCATGCTTTTTTTTTTCAATAGCAGCAGAATTGGCCACTTTCCCAATTTCATTTTCTGCCTTCAAAGGCACACACAGTGTGACCCCTACTCAGTCAAGTAAGAAAACTAATGGCTAGGCTAAGCTCAGCCCCAACAAAAAGAAATAATGTTAAATAATATGATAAGAGTTTTCTAGGAATGTTATCTACTGAGAAGTCCCCCTTTTCACTTTAACAAATCATGGAAGACTATGCAGCGTTTATTCACTGATCTTCCAAGAGTGACTCAACACATATTCAAACAAAAAAGACGCAACTCCTGTGTTTTTACAGGTTTGTAAAATAACAATGAAAAATGGAAATGGAAAGGACATTGGAAGAGTGCATTGAAGATAGATAGCTTTTGTTTTAAAGAATAATCATTGTCATCACACAGTCTAAATATATTCTGCCTGTGGTGTTTCAACTTTAGAAATCACTGAATATAGAATAGGATTTATGGGTCAGAACAAAATAAAAAACAAAAAGGAGATTCTGACCCACAACTTAAACAGATACATCGTCCTCTGCCATTTCAGCTAAATGTAAGGACTAACTGGTAATATTACATAAATATTACTCATAAGTCTTACAAATGCAATCTCAAAACATAAGTTGGCATCTTGATCATGGGTACTAATTTTTAACATGTTCTCTAGAATAGTTCCAATTCTCAATATTAGGCAAAAATTAACCTAAAATTATTTGACTTTCTATTAACAGACTCTGTACAATAGCCTGCATTTTCGCAGATTTATCTTCCTATGTAGGTGGACTCACAGAAAATCATGATTGCTGTGTTCCCTGGCTGTATGGAGAATATGCTGCCTTCCACAACTCCTTTATATACAAAACTTAACCTTAACAAACAGGAAAGTCATTCTTTAGTATATTTTCAGTGACCTTAAATATTACAAACAAAGTCTCTTGAAAGAGGCAAATTGCTGTGTTAAACATTTCATCATTATTTTATATATAATATGGCTGGATACACGTATATATAAAATTTCATATGTAATTTATTTGACAGGGAAAAAATGGTCAGAAAGGCAGGAATGTAAATTTTTCCTCAGAAACCAATACTTCTTCACTATATTCTTTTTTTTTTTTTTTTGGTTTTTAGGGCTGCACTTAAGGTATGTGGAAGTTCCCAAGCTAGGGGTCAAATCAGAGCTGTAGCTGGTGGCCCACACCACAGCCACAGCAACAAGGGATCTGAGCCATGTCTGGAACCTACACCACAGTTCACGGCAATGCCGATTCTTAATCCACTAAGCAAGGCCAGGGATTGAGCCTGCGTCCTCATGGATACAAGTCAGATTCGTTTCTGCTGTCCCACAACAGGAACTCTCTATATACTTTACTTTTAATATTTTAAGTATTTACGATTTTAATTTCCAAATCCCTATAATAACACAAAAATAATAATAAAAGTTCTCAAAATGAAAAGGCAGTAATGGGGTGCTATTAATAGTTTCCATTCTCCTAAAACATTGTCATATTTAAACATTTTTTTAAATTTACAGATTTAGCTTCAAACGTTCTAAAGTTTGAATAGCCTTTAAAAGTTTCTAGAATAGTCTTTCACATAGAATACATAAATATGTTTATCTGAAGTGGTTCTGCTCAGAAATTTAATAAATTGTGCAGTCCACAGGGAAGACCATTAATTATGTAAAGACTGATGGGGATTCATTTACTTGGTTTCTTTCAGAACTACTTGACTTGTCACTATTTAATTAAACAAAAATAAATGTGATAGTAGGGAGAAATGCATGCTGTCAGTGAACACTACTAAATACGCCCCTGGAATAGACAGTTGGATTTTAGATGTCTCTATATTTATAGGGAAAAACAGAGAAAGAGAATTATAAACACTTGCCTACAGAACATATATCTCCAACTACATCTTTTCTTAGTTTCTTTTTAAGGAGAAGACTATGAAGACAAATAACTACCAGTGCATGAGTACACTCCTTTATTTCATCCCTTGAAGAGTCATTTTCTTCCAGGGCAGTAGATTTTATGTATTTGATACAATGTTCACACATCTTAGTTCAATTTGAAAACATGGCACTGTGCACACTGCCCATGTCATTACTTGGTGAAAATTCCAACATCAAGATATTAAAGACAAGCTACTGAAGGGTAGGGAAGAGGGGCAGAGTGAGTTTTATACAGTACTTAGTTGTAAAAAAAAAAAAAAAAAGTTGTGATTACACAATAGAGAGTACTTTGAGTGTAGATGATAAACAGTAGGAATATCTATTTTAAATACAGAGTTGAAATATTTAGATATTTTTTAAACTACATGATCCCTGACCCTATTAAGCTGTTAGCGCCAAAGGACTGGTGAGACTGAGACAGCATGCAGGTGGTGGCAACTTGTCAATTCTCTAGTTTTGGGACCTTGGGCAGAGCATGTAACCCTTTGACGCTTGTTTCTAAAATGGCCATGCAGTTATTTACATTGGATTAGACGTCACATATATAGTCATAGATACAACATACTCAAAGCATCTATACTAGTGCATATTGCAAGAACAGTTATTACAAATAGATATTGTAAATCTTTTCTCTGATTTTATGTTTGAGAACAACTTTAGCACTAAGAGTTATAAGCAGAGATCACTTTTGTCACACTGAGACAGGATTAATAGACCTACTAACTGACTGGAGGATTTATATTTAATTTCCTATTTGGACTAGCATGTATCTTCCTTAAGGTATTATCTGGCCTGTGAATCTAAGAATAGACAATATAGCTATCCCTGAGATGCCAAGGAGATACTGCACAAAACGATGTTTTACAGGAACTCTCCCCCATAGATATATTTTATTTAGGTTAAAGAATGTCTTTTAGGAGTTCCTGTCATGTTCCTGCAGAAACGAATCCAACTAGGAACCATGAGGTTGCGGGTTCGATCCCTGGCCTCGCTCGGTGGGTTAAGAATCTGGCATTGCCGTGAGCTGTGGTGCCGTGAAATGCAGCTCACATCTGGTGTTGCTGTGGCTCTGGCGTTGGCTGGCAGCAACAGCTCTGTTTAGACCCCTAGACTAGAAACCTCCATATGCCGTGTGTGCGGCCCTAATAAGACAAAAAAAAAAAAGTATTTTAATTTATGGTAAGTCAACGTGAATATATTTAAAATTAATGCTGTGATGCTCCAAATGATTTAATAAATAATTTTAATTTCATATATTAAGTGAAAGTAGTCTACAAGTTTTGCATGAAAAATAATCTCCCCCAAAACACAGTTTCTTTGAGTAAGCTGGAGCTTTTTCTATTAAGTTTGAAAAATTTGTATGGTGAAAAAAAATTATCTTGCATAAACCACAACACTCACAGCCACACAGTACATCAAAAAACAGAATTTTCAAAACAGATGAGAGGTTTGTCCATTTCTAATACAACATTCTCTATGTATCAAGTAGAAAAAAATTAGAAAGAAAAGGATAATTGATTCAAAAATGCCACTACCAGGGACAAACACTGTCAATATTTTATATTATGCACATCAATTTATAATATGAATTTACTTCTGGCCTTATAGTATACATTTTCTGTAATCAGAGTTCCTTTTCACTATGAAATTTTATATAATACTATTAAAATTACCGAAGTCTCACTATATATTTATAAACACTTTATGAATGTTATTTTAATAGCTACATAACATTACATCTAGTAGCATGACATCTAGCAGACTTTTCATAATTTGTACAGCCATTCCCCATTGTTAAATATTTTAGCTACTACAAATATCCGTATGTTACAGATATACAACAGTGAACTTTGGTGGGGGGGCGGGGAACATAGGTTGCTTTATATCTTGTTTTTTTCTTAGGCCTGACTGTCAGGAATGAAATTCCTGGGTCAAAGCTGAGATTTTTCTATGGCTCCTGATACACAAGCATTGGGTTTTTACATTAAAACTGAAGTTAGATAAATGATATTTTCTGCAACTAAATCTGAGGACCTCACTTGAGGAGACTTATTACCAAGTTTCATCCTTGATAGGAAATACAATTCCCAATACAATTTAGCCACCAGTAAAAAACAAAAATCCCTTGGCTGAAATCAGGTAACATGGGTTACGCATGGGGGCCAGGAAAGGTTTTCCTATACTGTTAGTGGTGTCTTTTAATGTAAATATATAACTCTCTGGGGCAGTTCAACAAGATGGTTTGGTGCTAAAAGTTCCACATAAACTCCACTAGCAACCCTCCAAACAACCATCAGTAAGCATGGGGTCTACAGGAAACAGTGTTTTTCATATACAAACAAGACACCCATCTACACCACTGGGACTGTCATCTCTAAGTGCCTACTATACACAGAGGCAGGAAGCCACAAGTAAAATCTATTCTTTTCTACCTTTTTCTCTGTTCTAGCACCAACCTCACTTCAACTGTCAAAAAGTGTGATTTTACACACTACTGTATACAAAATAGATAATTAACAAGGACCTACTATATAACACAGGGAAATCTACTTGATATTCTATAATAACCTACAGGGGAAAAAAGAATGGATATGTTGCTATACACCTGAAACTAATACAACAATGTAAGTCAATGATACTCTAATACATTTTTAAGTGTACTTTTAGTGCATATTTCTCAAACTTGGGATTTTATAGAGATGGCAAAACAATTTGTGACCAAACCAAAATCAGCAGTAGAATGATATACATTTTACAAAACATTAACTGAAACAAAAATTACAAATAATTCCAAACACACTTTGATAGAAATAACAGAAATCAGTTCTCAGTTCTACCTTAATAGATATCTGATACACACACACACACACACACACACACACACGTGAAAAACTAGTGAGGATTAAAAAATATTATTTTCCTTTCTGCTTTATTTGGAAATTGTCTTCTCCCACTATCTATTGATCTTCTGTGTTATTGTTTTCCAATGGTAATATATTCTGCAAAGTCCAATAAGTTGTAAACATGTTGTAAACTACTGCTGCACTAATACACCTCAAAACACATAGCAGAGTAATCCGTACTTGGTAGGTGCCAATAAACCCGTACTGAATAAATGTCCCATGTAATAGCTAAAAATCCCCATTAAGTGTACTCCTTGCTGATTGTTTTCTCCAGTGCTGTGCTTTTCCCCCAGAAAGCTCAGATCCTGTGTGCTTTACCACTTAACCTGAAACAGTTTCTAAAATTTATTTAACAAAAACACTCTACACATTTGTACTTTTTTCCCTCTCCAAGCAGTGAATATCTTAACTGGGGCTCAACTAAATAAATGGCAAACACCATTTTGTAGAACTATGGATTTGACGGTGACTCCTCTGAGTAATGTCATGAAACCCCTCTTCTGGTTTCAGCCTTTCGGGGTCTGTTTTTAACAAAATCTTTTTTAACCCAAATTGTTCAGGCTATGGAAAAACTTTTCATTATCCATTTTTCAGTATGCAACTTCTTTTTTAGTTACTTTCAGAGGCCATGCTCATTGCTACTTGGTAATGGCAAAGACTCTCCTTTTCCAGAAGCAAAAGATTAGAAGAGGGATACACATTTTAGGTAATGACAGCTCTAGTCCTGGAAAAAGAACAGAACAATCACTGTGGATATTTTGGAAGGACTCCACTTCTTGGTACTACCAAAAGCCACTACAGACAAATTGAAGTGTCTTCAGAACCAGTTATCAGACTCTATGAGTTGAGATTTTTGAAGAATAAACTCAAACTTTTTTGACTAGCTGATTTTAGCTAAACACTACCTATGAGGCTATAGTGGGCAGGGGTTGAGGGCTGTGGTGGAAGGGAGGCTTTTTTTTCAAGCACGGCAACATAAATATTAAAAGTTCCACTCACAACCCTTTAGGGGAAAAATAAAGTAAGAAATTCCATAGCACTGATGTCACCATGTTCTCACAACTCCATCAGTTTCTTCCTTCCTCTATAATTCTCCACTGGTCTGTAGCACAGATGATGGCACACCCTACCCAAGGAGGTACAGTGCTTTCTTCCTTTTTTTTTTTCTTTTCTTTTTAGGGCTGCACCTGCGGCATATGCAAGTTGCCAGGTTAGGGGATGAATCGGAGTTGCAGCTGCAGGCCTACACCAGAGCCATGGCAACACCAGATCCTAGCTGCATCTGCAACCTACACCACAGCTTGCAGCAACTGAAATCCTTAACCAACTGAGTGAGGCCAGAGATTGAACCCACATCCTCAAGGACACCATGTTGGGTTCTTAATCCACTGAGTCACAACAGGAACTCCTGTTTTCAAATAGAAAATTTATTCTTAGGAAAATAAATTATTAGAACTGAAACACTTCTCCATATACACAAAAGAAAGGACCAAACAAGATATTTTTCCTGCCACTTTTGCACAAGGATGAAATTACAACCCTCATCACATAATTTATGTGGTTCTAGATCCTATTTTTCATTTTCAGTGAGTTGTTATAGTCTCTCGAATCTCTGGTCTCTCCCTTCCCTCTGACTGCTCCCTCTCTCCACTCTTTCTCCTTTCCCGCCCTGACGGTTTCATCTTTTTGCTCTGCCCACCCCAACAGGCCCCTTCCTACGGCTCAACCCATTGATCTGTCTCCCAGCTCTTAGTCTCTGACGCCTTGGTTCAGTGCGTTATGATTGATTTTGGGTGATCAATTCTTATCTAGAATTTCTCCACCATAATTCAGGTTGCAATTTCAAGGTACAATAAAATTGTGTCCCATTTACTGGAGTCCATCTCTGATACGTTATGCGTCCCCATCAAGTGACAGGGAAGAGGCAATTTCTAGAAATGTTTTAAAAGAAGAATCCTTGCTTATGAGATGGATATTAAAGAGAACTTAAAATCATCATTGCAATCATCCTTATTTGGAGAGGTACTGGAAAAGAAAGTCGCCTTTGGCAGGAATCAACAAGAATGGATGTAGAACTGAGGATGCATTTGGTTGAGAAAATGAATATAGGTTAGTGATTGGGGAGAAATGGTATATTTTGAGGTGCTAAGATAGTTTTTGAAGGAATAAAGGTGACTCTGGAACTTAATATGTACTGCTGAAAATATGCCAATAAACAGATGAAATCAGTCATCCAACAAGGTCCTTAATGAAATGCTACCTTGGAATTCAGATAACACCAGATAACAGACGAAATTAGTGTAAGAAATGCAGAACCTAGTTTTACTCAAAAACAAAAGATGTTCTGTGCTCGGCTCATTTTTCTTTTCATTAACTCTGATGAAGACTCACACCTAGAATATCAGATAAAGGAATATAAATTTGGCAATATCCTGAGTTTTCCTCCCCAGCTTTAAGACAGGATAAGTAATGATTTCACACATTCTGTACAAAATTTAAAGTAGAAAACAAAAGAATGCCTCAGTGTAGTTGGTTGAACTTATACAAGTGAGGTGATATAAGTTAGGAACATACATTTAAGTATGCTAAAGCTAGTAAGATTACCATTTCACTGGCAATGCCCAATTAAACAAATGGGCAGCACAAATCCTGGGCTATACATGGAGCTTTGAACATTTCTATTATTTGTGGACTCAGGCTTTCCATTTTTTAATACAGCAATCAAGTTGTTCACCTTTAAACTATTTAGCTGTACAAGGCATCGCTCTATCCATTTGCCACAACTCTTTTTAAATCATCACCATTTTCTGAGTATTCAATTTAAATTTGGCATTTTATAGAAGATTGCCCTTAGAGATTTCACTGCTTTCCTTTGTATTTATCCTAATTCTAACTTAGTGGGAGATATTTCTAAAGTGTAAGCAAGAGTGCTGGGAGACTAAAATCTCTAAAACCCACTTTTAGTGACAGGCATATTTTTAAAGCTTGAAAAAATATTTGGTTCATATGAAAGTTTAATTCTAAAGAACAGAATGAAGTCCACATACTGTCAGACTAGCTGAGCCACTTTTCCTCCAAAAATGTAAAGCAGACACATATTTTGAAGAAGTCAAGGATTAAATATCATGTTAATGCTACACTTAAATTTTGAGCCTAATATATCTGAAAACAAATTAGTGAGGCTGTAATTAAACCTATAAGCTTGGAGCACATTTTGAAATAGAATCATAAAACAGAAATCCACAGGAATTTTTAAAGCCAAGGCTCCCAATCTATATGTTGCACTTAAATTCCAATCACATTGTCACATCTTAATTTTAAAAAATGTTGAGCAATTACATATACCTGCTTTCTAAGGACAGTTTAACTACCTTTCAATCTTTAAAGGGAGCTGTTTGAATTTACTTGATGAAAAGACGACAACTTAAATTAGTGCAAACAGACCACCTACAACATAAGGCAATAATTCCTACACAGATTTCTTTGGTTTGTCTTTTGTAATATTATTTGCTACAAGGAAGAAAAACTGTGATTTAAGTAGGAGTATTCTTTTCTGATTTTTACACCATTCTGGGTTTTACACTGTTTTTAGAATACTTAGTTGTTCTAAGGTACCCTAGGAAGAAAGAAAGTGGAAAGTCTCATTAGCCTATAATGTTGGAAATCTTTCCTTTCAATGCCAGTGGTAAATTTTTCTGTAGCTGAAGAGAGGAGACCACTGTATAAAGAGAAAAAAAAGTGAATCTTGGGGAAAGGAAGGGAGTTTACTGGTTAAAGAAATAAATTGTACAACAATATTACTCAGTGTCTCAGAGATAATATACTGCAGCTCTGACACTTCCAAGAAGGAGGAAGTAATAAAGGAAATAAAAGGAAGTCTTCCAGAACATTAGGTGTGGACAAAATAAACTTAGCAATTTCCAATAATACTACAACACCACAAAGAATCTTTAATTATCGATGTATGTCTTTCTATGCATACATTTCTAGGTGAATATACACGTGTATATTTAACAGCAATTAAAAATAGATTTCTTGCTATTGGTAAATCTTATCTGGATTGCTGAGCTGTTTGTAATGCCCTATATTTGCCCATATAATCTTTTCTTCTACTGGTGCCTTCTGAGGTAGCCTTCCACTGATGCTCCATAACTGTCTACAATGTAATTTTCCCTGTAGGCTTAAGCATACCTTAAATAAAACCTAAATATAATCTTTTGGGACCTTCAGAACTATAAGTGATCTGGCCACTCAAAATCCTCATGTGATGCCTGATGTCCCTTTTCCTTTCTACCTTTCCTAGTACTCATTGCTTATACACATCGGAGCTTGTGTCTGCTGTTCTGACAAACATAAACTAATACCTATGTTAAGAGCCTCTTATCATTTATTTCATTTTGCTCTAGAAATAGGGTAATGCCAGAGATATGTTATTTCTAAGCGTTCATCTTAATTTGACCACAAGTGTGACTGCTGCTTTGTCAAAAACTTTTAAGGTCAAGCACCATTAGCTAACACACCGCATGACTCACTGTGCATTCAAAATAGTGATGCATAATCTTTCTAGAAGTCACATGCAAACAATTTTCTTCCAGTGTTCTAGAGGTTGGGAGAGCAAACGTCAAATTGCACAAAAACATAAAGACTGAGACATATGGTAAATTAATTCTAGTCTCGAGTGTCTGGTGGTCAAGCGAAGGCTGATGGATCTCTTGCACGGGGTAGGAGTCACACCTTCATTAAGTTTTGGCTATTTTTTTTGAGAAACATGCCATAGATTTTTGAAAACTAGAAAATAATATGTTTTCTTTGATTAAAGAAACAAAACCCCATAGTTCCTGTTGTGGCTCAGCAGGTTAAGAACCCAACACAGTGTCTGTAGGGATGTGGGTTTAATCCCTGGCCCCAATCAGTGGGTTAAGGATCCAGTGTTGCCAAAAACCACATTGTAGGCCACAGCTGCAGCTCTGATTTGACCACTAGCCTGGGAACTTCCATACGTTGTGGGCACAGCCATAAAAAGAAAAAGAAAAGAAGCAATGCCCAAATCTTGACTTCTAAAAAAACACCCTATATTTTTATAAAAAATTGTATTTAAAAACATGTTTCCAAACTTGGAGTATATGTAAGAAAGTTCTTATAGACAGAGAAACAATGTGCTAAGTATAAATCATTTTCAAACACTGGGATAATTTGGACTCAGGTATCAAAGGCAAAAAGCCAAGGCCCCAGGATACTGTACCTAGTGGCATGGAGAATCAGGAGAGCATTTCATGCCACAGTGTTTTCTAGCTGGCAGGTCACTGCCCAGCTGGGCTGATATGGTCTGGAATCCCAATGCCATCTTGTTTTTAGTTTAGTAAGTCCTGCATCTTTTGTAATTTTAATTCCAAGCAAGCAAGCCAAAAACAGTAGAAAAAAGTCTTTTCAAAATGTCTGAATCTATAATTTAGTATCTCTTTTAAGTATCACTGGCAGTAAAAAAGAGAAACTGCAAGCAGAGGGAGTGGGTTAATTGAAAGTTATAAAGAAGCCATTGAGTGAAAAGTGTTAAGAAGGAATGAAAGCAATTTCAGCCTGCGTCAGTCACTATTTAGTTTATGCCCTCTGTGTTAGCGCTATTCTGGAGAACTTTCTGCTCTCCTCATTTTGTTTTTGAACATTTGAATGTGCAGTCTTTTCTGCATTATTTACTGTCTGGTATTCCTTGGTTTGTTGCCATATAAATTGCACCTCATTCAATGTTTTAGTGCATTTTTTTTAAACGAAAATCAAGTCATCCTTAAAAATGCAATCCTTGTTTCTAGGATAAACTGCATGCATAAACATTGTAGCAAGGCAAGGAAGTTTTATTTTATCAAGCTCAAGACACTTGGAATGCCTGCAGCAACTCTTCTGGAGAAGAAAGGTTAAAGTAAGAATACCCAGAGAATGGCTTTTGTTACATTCTTCATTGTGGAGTAACTGTCTATATTGTTTTTAAAGCAACAAAGCCCGCTTTAGAAATAAACAGTCACTGATTCCTATTTAGACCTTTCAATGTCTGTGGAATATACTGTATCAAGGGAAATCCCAGGTTGGGGAAATGGCTAGCAGCAGATTTGAGACTAGAATTGAGGTCTTCTGAACCTCAGTTCTGTTCTTTTCCAACTATATTTTACTATTTTTTATAGTAATCATTGACTCAGAAGAGACAACATTATGTGACATTTGTTTGCAAGGATATATATATTTTTTTATTTTTTGGCCACCCCTCAGCATATGGAGTTCTCAGGCCAGGGATCAGATCAAGCTTGGAGCTGCAACCTAAGTCACAGCTGCAGCAACAATGGATCCTTAACCCACTGTGCAGGGCCGAGGATTGAACCTACATCCCAGTGCTCCCCAACACTGCCTATCCCATTGTGCCACAGCAGAAACTCCTACAAGGATATATTTCAGCACCATTAAAGCATGAGGTATTGTAAACTTCAAATTAAAATAATTTTAAGGCCATAAATGTAATTATTGTTATTATTTCTACATAGGTAAAGCTCATTAGTTTATGGATAGCAATCAAAGACTGGTCTAAATTTTTTAAAATGTCTAGTTTAGGATAAAAACTTTAAGCAGAGTTTATGCACTTTAAGCCGACAGTGCATTTTGGAAAAGGGCTACTAGAAAGCTTCTGGGGCAGGCTGAAAGTTTCACATTACATGTATTTATAGGTTCTTTTGAATCCTGGATTCAAGAGAGAAACCTATGTTTGAAATGTAAAAAATAAAATTCTTGGTGACCAAGAGGTAGCCCCCCACCATACATATATATAGATACACACACACACATACACACACACACAAAACACACACATAATGGACTAGATTAAATTTCTGCAGCTGTGACAGCTTCATGTGATTAGAGTCCCTCAAATTTTGTTGTAGTTTGTCATTTATTTCCCTGACCACCACATTTTAGAAAATGCTTTTTAAAGAAACAGAAGTGACATTTTCCACATTCTTAAGGAAAATCTGTTCTTAGAATCTGTTTAGAAAGAGAAAGAAGGCACTGTCCTATTTATGCCATTAAAGAAAAATAGTTAAGTCTTTGAAAGTGTCACTTCTGATGCTGCGGGTAGCAGGATTTTGTCACTTTTTGATTCATTAGGATCATTTTCTTGAATTACAAGACTTAGCATTAAAAATCCTGCTTTTCTTTTTGTCATTGCTTATAAAACATTTTGGAATGCTTTCTATGTTGTTTCTTTAACAAATATGAATTGATAGGTCATGTTTGTAAGGTGGGATAGATAAAACCACAAATTCTTATTTTGGAGGTAGGATATCACTTTCTCTCGCTGAAGGATTTTGGTACCGTTGGGACTTAGGGTGTTTTAACAAAGGAACATAAAATGATTTTTTTAACAGAAAATATGTGCCCACCGGATGGATTCCGAATGTGGTGGAACCATGAAACTGGGATGATTAGCACAGACATTGAAAATCAGGCTCCACAAAAGTAGAACACCTGTGTTCATCTTTTATCTCAGTAGTCTTTCCAAGAGGATAAGGTACAATTTGACAGTGAAGATATTTGATCCTACACTGAGGATTAAGGCCCAGAACCAGTAAGGAGCAAAGCTACGCAATTCTGCTTGTCTCCATAGCTTACTATAGGATGGCCAGAGCCGCCGGTGCCCTTCCTGTGTAAATAGAAGCCAGTGTAGATTAATGATCAGTCTGCTAATTAACAAATGAATCCCTGATGTTCACATCATTTTCCTGTGTTCTTACCAAGGGTTGGTAAGGAAATTGCTCCCTTGAAGTCTATCTCTGTTATTACCCCATGCTGTAAGTCAGAGTGCTGTCTTTAGTGCTTGTGAACATATGTTCTTGGAAGATTAGCCACAAAATCACAAACTTGTGTGAGAAAATTACTGCTCCATTAAAGTAATTTATGGGATCATGTACAGAAGAGCCATTAGATATGGCAACCATGGTGATTGGACGGTATTTCATATTGTTAAAGGGGTGTTGTACATGATAAACTCTCAATAGAAACTGCTGTAAATTACTTGCAGTTGAAGTGTGATACGGCTTCAAATGACTACATTATATGAACACAAGTGTTCAAAAATTGCATCTAAATGTTGAAATTCAAATGATTTATTCTGAATTTCAAAAACCTTCACTCTGTCACGCCTGCAAAATAACACCTCCATGGCCCTATCTCTTCCTTTTTATTTACTTTCTGGCTTAAAGGTCAATTCTGGCAATGCCCTGTTTGACAATATCTGAATATGCAAACCCACTTGATTGTGAATTGCACTCATTATGCATGTGCAGAAACTTTATTTCACATTTTGCCTTTCTCCAGGCCATTCCATTAGCCTTAAACTACCTTCAACTTTACACTAAATAATATGTAACTGGCAGTAAGAATTTTATATTAAGATATATATATATATATATATATGTTGCAAGCTGTAATCCCCAGTCTGGCCTTAACTAGCTGTACGGTTCTGGGAAAGTTATTTAATTCTTGAGACCAAAGTATTATTATTGATAATATGATTACTCTGGCCATCATCATCATCGTCATCGAGCATTTGCTTTATGCACACTGCATCATGTGACCAATTTCATTCTCGTGCTTATTTTATGAGATAACCATTATAATTGTTAAAGAGTGAGTATGTAAGTAAAGTAAGTTAGAAAGAGAAAGACAAATACCATATGATACTACTTATATGTGGAATCTAAAATATGGCACAAATGAACCAATCTACAAAATAGAAACAGACTCACAGGCATAGATAACAGACTTGTGCTTAATAAGGGGTAGCGAGGAGGGAGTGGGGTGGATTGGGAATTTGGGATTAGTAGACGCAAACTATTACATTTACAATGGATAAGCCCTGAGGTCTTACTGCACAGCACAGGGAACTATATACAATCTCTTGGGACAGAACATGATGGAAGACAGTATGAGAAAAAGAAGGTGCATCTATCTATCTCTCTCTATATATATGAGAGACTGGGTCACTATGCTGTACAGCAGAAACTGACACAACTCTGTAAATCAACTATACTTTAATAAAGAAATTTTTAAAAGCAGACTAAGTGAATATGAATCAAAGAAGGAAGCCCCAACTCCATGGCATGAGAGAATTAGAACATATCTAAAATTAATACCTTTTTCTTTGTCTAATTTTTATTCTATAATTACAAAGAGATTTACTATCAATCTACATTTCCAAGTATTGTGATTCAAAGTACATTTTGCACTAAAGAACTTCCTAATGACTATGATACATCATTACTAGCAAAAAAGTAACTGAATTTCTCAAAACCAGAGGCCTTTAAATATCAATGCTTAGGCCCCCACCTCCAGAAATTCTGATTTAACGTGTACCTGGATAGTTTTTATGTGCAGCCACCTAACACAGTTGTGACATTATCCATATGACCTAGAAATAACCAATTGAGAAGTCACATTGATATCTACCAGATGTTAGATCAATAACTCACCAGTTGGGTGTATTCTGGTCTATGCACGTGACAGCAGATGCAAAATAAATGAACCTTTATTATTCAGTTGGCTGTGGGTATGCTGGCTACACAATTTTTAAACTATTCTACTTTCCATGTTGGTAATAATCTTGTAAGACTTATACTGGAGAATCACCAGGAATGACAAAGTACTTTAACATAATAGCCTAGAATCAAATGATCTCACATGATAAGAAAGTCCCCTAGAACACATTAACATATCTAAGCTGCAGGATATAGAGGGAAACCAGATACAGTGGGGAAAGGTTGGTTTTACAAGTCCCTATTCTAGACTAGGTTCCACCATTAACTAGCTCACTGATTAGAGCAATGCATTTTTTTTTTTTTCTGAGCCTGTTTCTTCACTTGAAATGCAGAGTAAGAGTTAGATTAAATGACTGCTAAGGTCTCTTGTAGCCCTGACATATTTTTCAGTTCTGAGTTAGATCGTATAAATGTTAGTTAACAATCCAAAAATGCAGCGCGGAAAAAGTTCAGTGCATTATTTCAAATCTCATTTATATCAAGCAACAAATACACTGATGGACTGAGTTAAATGTAAGTCAGTACATGAAGTACCTTCTGGAACCTTTTTTTTTTTTTCCACGAGTCTATTTCAATGTAGGAATTTACCTTCAAAGATAATTTCCCTTTGAGAGTTTAGTCTATCAACCATTATAAAGTTTTCTTTACATTTCAATGTAAAATCTTTTAATTTACTCATACCCTAGTAAGTACTCTTGGAGTACACACTGGACTATGGAGAAAAGCATAGAATTGTGAGTTTCGAAACCATCAAAAACTCAAAGGAACTCTTCTGGTCACTCTGGTAATAATAAACACAGAAATGCAATGAAGCAGGCACGTCAGCAACGTAAGACTTATTAGTGGGTTATGGGAAAACAACCCTGCATTTATCACTACACATTTCAGAACAGCAGGTTTCCTGCTTGATAATAATCCATGCTCTGTTCTAGGAAGACACAACATGTGCCCATGGTAAGCCTGGCTAAGAGAGAACTCTATGCTCTTTGACTGAATCCCGTCTTCAAAGATGCTCCTTGAGAAGTTTTCAGAGAAAAAAGCAAGAGATGGGGGGGGAGGGAACGAAGAGAGAGAATGTTTTATGTACGTCAGGTTGTACCAAACTAGGGAAAAGAATGGTCACAAGGTCAAAAATAGTGACAAAACAGAACTGACAGGCTCTAATTTGGGATTACACGTATTTTTATGAATTCCCAAGAACTGTCCTACCTGTATCCTATGGAGTACTGTCTTCTTGCTATTTTGTGACAGCTGATGAGGGAGAGATAAGAGCATGAGCAAAGACTCTATACTCATATTATTTCTCAAATACAAAGGCAAGAGAAAGCTAAGTTTGAATATATCGCAAACCATGAAAAAATAAGCAATGGGATGGAAGAGTGGTAAGTTTTTTTTAAAGATATAAATGAATAAACTATGATATGAAACTGGAGGAAAGTGCAGATACAATTAGAAATACAATCTAGGTGTCCAAAACTATGATAAAATTTATTCTATCACATAATATGTATAATTTAATACACATAATTCAAATCAAAGTTGTACAGTTCCTTGAAGGAAAATTCACAGAGAAAGATAGGTACAACAGAGAAGGAGATCCAAGACAAAAATTCCTTCTGTTTGTTCTGTTGCTTGGAGGAATGGAGGGGAAAGGAAAAGGAAAATGAGATGGGAAGATGTCCTTTCTCTCTCAAGGGACATTGACAGACACCATTGAGTAAAATTAGGCAAATGGAAACAAGGAAGCTTGAATGTGAGATCAAAAATATTCAAAGCAGAATTCAGTATAGATCTTATTATACAGTGTTAAGAGGGTCTGTTTTATGGATTGAAATTATAGTCTTTAAACACTGGCTGAATGCCCTGATACATCTCTGAAGCAGTTATTGTTGGCAGTGTGAGAAAAAGCCCAAAGAACCAGTTTCAATACTTGTCTCAGTCTGATAAATCAAGTACATAAAAATATCTCAGGAAAAAAGCAGATTGAATAATTACAAAGTTTTATCTGATAACATTATTTCCAAGCACATACTTCTAGAACAGAAGTATATTTATTTTAACTCCAAGTGCCAACAAAATATTTATAAAATCAACTCTACAATAGGTTGAAGAGAGAAATTCAGTGTTTTCCAAAAAGAAGAAATGATACAAACTACACTCTTGGGAAATAATATTTAGTTATAATTATACAAGTGAACTGACAAATGAGAAAGAACTAGAGGCATCATCAATTTGTCAAGCCTCTGAAAATTTCCTAACATTGCATTGATGTATATTTATTAAGCACCTACTATGTGCCAGGCATGAGTCTTATCTCTGGAAACAGATGTTCAGTGAGGCACAGCCACTGCCCCTTGAAGCTCAGAGCACAACAGAATTCAGAGCACAATGTGATTCACCATTAGAATCACAAGTATTTCCCTCTAGCTCCTGCTCCTTTTCTAATTCAGGGACCAGCATTTTTTTTTTTCTGTCAAGGGCAAGACAGTGAGTATTTTTAGCTATAAAAACCATATGGTCTCTATCATAGCTACTGAATTCTGCTGTTGTAAGGTGAAAGAGCCATAGGCAAAATGTAAACTAGAGTAATGGCCAGATTTCATCTGCCATGTAGTTGGCTGACTCATGCTCTAGTGAAACCTACATTCTTTCCTAGCCAGAACATGAAAAATAGCTCCTCTTCAGTTTGGGGGGGGGGTGTTTTTAATAAACTCAACAAGATGTCTTATTTTGTATCTTTTAATACAAATGTGCTGCATTTGAGCTGTATTATGGACTTCTGTTTGTCAGATCTGGGAAACTGACCGCCATGGGTTCGTAATCTTAATTTCATGAGACACTGTGTTCCAACTTCAAAAATCTTCCATGATCAAGTACAATGTTTGGAATATGGTATGTTAGGAAAGTAATTATTACATTTTTAATTCTTTAACTTTCAGCAGAACTGACACAGTAAACCATTATCAAATGTAGAACAAAGAGTGACATTACTTGCAACATAAAACTAACAGAGTATTTTTAAGCTTATCTACAAATAAGGGGATTTCTATGAACCACCTTCTTGCAATTGTGAAATATTTACATACATGCTCAATCCCTCTTCTATTATCTTTGAAGTCTAATGTTTCAAAACTGTCTTTCTTCAACTACAAAGATAACTAAATTATCATTCAAGACATACACCTTTCCTTTGTAAAATATTCAAAAACTCCAATCATCCTTCATGAAGCACTAATATCCACCAGGGAAACTCTAATTCAAGATTTCAGGAAGAAGGCAGCAATCCTTCCAGGTATTTAACTAGGCCTGAAACTCAGAGAATAGAGCAGAACACAAAAACAAAAATTAAAAGGTATTCCATTAAAACATTATCTAATTTTTTTCTCTTAAAAATTATCAATTAGTTATCCCTAACATAATTTTCCACATCACCATGATACAGTCTTTTAATTCCTAGTAGTTATTAATCTTTAGGATTATACAATCCTTAGTTCTTTGGAGTCAATTTAGTTTCTATTGTATTCCATAATATCCCATATTACTGTGTGCCATTTAAATTAGGTTAGGAATCTTATGTTTTACTTTTAGGCTTTATTTGAATTCTTATAATACTAATTTATCCTCAAGGCATTTCATCAATTGATCCATTAGTTTAAAAAAAATCTATCCTTATTGCATTAGACAATCTAAGAGTTGCAAAGTGACTACAAGGCATAGATTCCTCAAACTTACAGCCTATGATTTTTCCTTCTAGGCATATTGATAAGCTGGTTGGGAAGAAAGTCCATGCTTAGGATACTGGAAGCTGAGGCTGGACATATAGAGAAAAGAGAAAACAAAACCAGTGGCCTTCATAAGGGAGATCTTGAGAAATAAGAAAAAAGTCCAAAAGTCAAGTCCATAATTGTTCACAGAGATCAACTCCTGGGTCCAAAGTAAAGAGTTGGTTACTATTAGATTACAAATTGAAGTATAAGATTCAGGGGCTGAATCTTGAGAGATTTCTCAAAGCAATGGAAAGTTAATACACAGGGGGAATATTTTATGGATATTCTAAGACAGAGAGAATGGCAAGGAGAAAGAGTATTATTATAAAGGGCTCTGAGTTGGTTTGGACAAAATGCCATCACTCCAGCTCAAGCACTGATGTTAGGGAAGTAACCCATCTGTCTTCCATACAAAGTTGGGAATTTATACACTCCGATGAAGCATATCTACAGGGGCAATAGCAGCAAGGATCCTAGCAGGGCTTGTGGTGAAAAGATTTCTTGAGGCTGGAGGGCAGTGAGTGTAGATGTGCAGGAGTACTAGATGACCTTGCCTCTTGTTTCTTGGCAGTTTCCTTAGTAAGAATTAGCTGGCCTTTTACTACAAGATCTCAGTTTTCATTAGGCCATAGAGTACACAAGTGGGGCAAGCCTCAAACTCATAGCCAAAGGCTAGTAAAACGAGGAAACAGAGTTGGGGAGACATTTATAGAAAGTCCTGGGTATCTTCTCCTCAGTATGTTGAGAGGAGAGTTTAAGGCCCATGAAGGACTGATTGCAGATAATGGGTCCCATGGCTGTTTGCACCAGAATCCCAAACACCAACTGTTTGGTGTCTCCTCCACATAGGAGCATATGGTGAAAGAGGATTCTGAAAGACCTGGCATCTCCTCAATGAGGACTAATAACCAAGGAATTGTGCATGATGCCTGTTTATAAAGGAAACAAAAATCAAGTTTGAATCCTGAAAGAAGACTGCAAAATATGGAAGGTCCAAAAACACCATTCCCAGGAAGGAATCTTCATATGATACCCGTAATTGTAGCTGTTAGCTATAGTCCATCAGGCATGATATGCATGTTTCAGCAAAGAAGAACTAATGTATGCAAGTGCAGGAAAACTTAAATGGTAACGTCTAAAAGAAAGGAGCAAGACATAAGAACTTCTACAACAAAAAATGTTGTAAAAGGGTGCTATTTGATAGACACAGAAGCTGAGTAGGACTTAGATGGGTACTGCGATAAAGACACAACATTTCAGGAAGAGGCTAAATGTAATCTGACAAGAGAGCTACATGAGTATGACAGACACGAACTAGGATTCTAGAACAATGAGTTAGATGTGTGAGGCTGGATCACACATGAGGGATTTAGAAATCAAAAAGAATGAAGTTAAATTTGGAAAGGAAAATTTTCAATCAATAATTGAAAGGGTAAAAGCACTGTTTAAAATGGATGACTCCAGAGTTCCTGTTGTGACACAGTGGGAAAAAAAATCTGACTAGTATCCATGTGGATGCAGGTTCCATCCCTGGCCTTGCTAAATCAGTTTGGGAGCCGGCATTGCCTTGAGCTGTGGTGTAGGTTGCAGATGCAGCTCAGATCCCAAGTTGCTGTGGATGTGGTGTAGGCCAGTAGCTCTAGCTCTGATTCGACCCCTAGCCTGGGAATTTTCATATGCTACAGGTGCAGCCCCAAAAAACAAAAAAGAAGGAAAAAGAGACCTAAAAGCAAAAATAGAAGAAAAAAAGGAAAGCTGTACAGTGATCCAATAAGATGCAATGGGAATGCATTAAAAAAAAAAAAAAAAAAAGATAGATTTTGGGACCAACATCTGCAGCAGGCTATGAAAAAACCAACTCAAGAGAATTCCTTTCACTGTTTTAGAAGACATTGTGTGTATTTTTGGGGACGCGTGAAGTACCAGAAAGGAAGCAAATATATCTCCTGCTTGCCAATAAAATACATTTTCCATCCTCCTAAGAAGAAAAATACGAACAAATTATATGTACATGTCTCCTAAAAACTGTCAAGCCTTCCAATTTCGTACCCATTTTTAGAAGGGATTCCTGTGGGGATGTTGTTAAACATTAGAGGAGAGATAATTAGGCCAATGGGGTATCCTAGATAGGCAAATCCCCCAAACAAACAAATAAAAAGTAGCAGCGTGATTCCCTTGGTCTCTGGAATTTTGTCTGACACAGACGCCGTTAACCTCATTCACATTTACTTTTCTGTGTACTCTCAAGGGAAACAGTCCTAAGTATTTTAGACAAACTTCTTTATGTGATTTCTGTTCTTATTTAATTATTCTTTTATTCTGTGTCATTTTTCAGAGCACTGGCTTTTATCCACTGTAGGCATTATGACTGTCAGAATAACCTTCCACATCACACAGACATTAAAACTAATTCTGGAAACACTAAAAAGGATGGGAACATTAGCTTGAATCTAACCTACACAACTGGATCTGACTGGAACACATTAACCTATTACAGGCTATTAAATCAGCTTCTGCTGAAGAAACTCTACTGTGAGTGCCAGGAAGTCTACTTGTGTAAGAGTCTGGGTGGACAGTGATCTCCCTTTAGAGCCTCAACAGTTTTGATTTTTTGCTTGTGTGGACAAAACTTAGCAAATGCTTTGATCATAAAATGTAACATTTCTGTACATTTAAAGCCTTGAGTTGCAGGCCTTCAGAAACAAGGCCATTTATTTTGGCCTGTAAGCATACAACCACAACAAAATGCAATACCCAAGATACATGGAAGTTCCCAGGCTAGAGGTTGGGAACTACAGCTGCCGGCCTACACCACAGCTCATAGCAATACCAGATCCTTAACACACTGAGGGAGGCCAGTAATCAAACCTGTGTCCTCATGGATACTATAGTTGGGTCCGGTACCACTAAGCCGTGATGAGAACTCCAATTTTTTATATTTCCGATAAGGAAATTGTAAATATGAAAATATTAGCTCTAAATGCCAGAGGTGTTTAGTGGCAGAGCTGAAAAATCCAAGTGTTTTAAGTTCCTTTATTCTATTTATTTTAGTTTCATTAATACAAAAATAAAGAAGACGAATCACAGACATAGCTGTTTCTTGGCAAATGTTGCTGTCTTTCTTAAAGGTGCTTAAAATAATGTATTAAGGCTGAGAAGCATATACATTCAAATTTAAATTTGAAGCCCTGGAATTGTTTCTGTTCACTGTTAAGAGTGCAAAATGGTTCTTAGAAACTGGGTAGGAACACCCATCACTCCTCCTCCTGCTGTTAGGGCAATCACCTTCTAAAGGGCAGGTCACCTAGGCCTGGGGTTGACCTTCAAAAGAACTGGGCTTGAATCAGCAGTTCTACTTCCTGGTTATTAAACTTGGTGATCTCACACAATGTTTCTAAACTTTATTTATTTTTACACTCATACTAAAGTCAGGACAATGATATCCACTTCAAAGAACTATAGGGAATATTACACATGACAAATCCAAGCTTGTTTGGTAGAATCACAGGAGCTAGGAGACTATCATTATTTCCTAATAAAGTATGTAGCACAGAGGAGGCAGTTAATTCATGGAGAAAGAAGAGAGAATGTCATTGGCTATATGTTGAAAACATATTTTAGTTCACTGGGCAAACTAAAGTTTTTTGAACTTTAGTAAGTTCTAAATGAAACATACCTATAAAGCCAATATATTTTGATGGAGAATGGATTTAAGTTCCTACTTATTCCATCTTAAACTTTAACACCTTTAAAAATAAGCAAAAGAGAGGAAAAGAAGGATGGAAAGGAGAGAGGAAGAAAGGAAGGAGAAAGAAAGGAAGAAGAAAGAAAAGGAGAAAAAGAAAAAACACTGAGACAGAAAAAAAATGGTAGGGGTCATCTTGATAAATATTCAGGAGGACTTCCTAGTAGCTAAAGGCAACATCTGTAATTGCCAGCTACTTAAAACCTAAGCATCTAGTCAAAGAGGCTGTGAATTAACACTGTTATAATTACTGAAGGGAAAAAGCTACACAAAGTCTACACTTTCCCTGCGGGTGTTTTTCCTGTTACTTACTCTCTGTGCCAAAACATCCAACAACAAGAGGAGCTTAGTGCTTTGGCAATCACTGTTACAGTATTTGAGTAAGTTTATTTAACTATGGATGGTTTAGGAGTGAGGGAGTAAGTATAACACACACACACACACACAGAGCTGTTACTTTCCTATTGTTTTAAAGGAAATCAGACAACTGATTCAATGTGCTATTTCTGTAAAATAGGCTATTTCTGTTCTTTTTCTTTTGCTTTTAAAGCATTTAATCCCAAATAAAAGATTATCTTCTTGATACATTTTCTTTAATCTTAGTCACTCATCTATAGTCTATAAAAATTTTAGACAAGTTGGAACCATTTCCTCTTCATTTTGGAGAAAGGTGACATAGGCTATTTGACCAGGTTAACTCACTTAATTTCTGGGCTTCACTCACCTCATTTGTGCATTTACCAAGTTCCCCACAGTCAATGATTCTCTAAATACATGCTATGTGCAGGTTTGTTTGTTTCTTTTTTTTTTTTTCCAGTGAAGTTGCATAAGCCTAAAATTCATAGAAAGCTGTGCTTGGGTAGGTGTATCAATTACCTCTGATCATTACTTCTTTTAGTGAACTTAATGCTGAAATTTTTTTCTGACTTTTTAGGTCACATTTCTTTGATGTTAAAAATTAGAAATAGGCTTGCATAGATTGTTAACCCTGCATACTACTGAGGATGATCTAGGATAAATACAAACAAGTATGGGAACTTCGGGTTTTTAAAAAAATAACAGAAAAGTAGGGTTTAAGACAATAAAAGTAATGGTAGAAATACGGTCAATCCAAGCCATTAGTAAAAGAGAAAAAATAATATGGTCAGTATAAACCACTTACATAGAAACTGGATGGTGCATCTACAGCTATCATGAAGAGAAAAATGAAGCAAGCAAAGTAAACGAATACACCAATAATGTGACAAGTAATCAGTGAGACTGTGACATTAACAATCTATCTAGATTCTACCACATTCTATGCAAAGAAGCTGCACCAGGCTGAACCTATCATCTTTACCAGCAGGGAGTCAATAATGTTGGATCCTTTACAACTGGACTTTCTAGCACTCACCATTTATTCAACAAAATTGTGATGATATCAATTCAATGTACATGTAATATTGTGATAGCACTTCTTAAAGGCCCATAAACCAGTTCTTCCCACCATTTTTTTATCCTGTACACATGTAGGTGGTGCTGGGAATGGCTAAAATCTCCTGAGGATGTACCATCTGTACCTTCTATTTCAATCATAAAAGCCTCCCTGAAAAAGTCCCTGTTTTGTGGTGCATTGTGCTATGAAATTAGTCTCAGAGGGAAGACAAGAATGGAGCTGACAGGAAAGATGGGAGAGGAGAAGGGAAGAGACTTTACAGGTCTGTGAGTCGATCCACTCTCCAGTCCCCAGGGAACCAGACTTACTCTGTCAGCCCATGGGGAAATCCTTCCTTACACTGAATACAATATAGGGACATGATCCCTTGCCAGACATCTAGAAATTTTCAGTGGATGGTGGCAAATATTAATGGCAGAAAAGATCCCTGTAGATGAGTCCTCTAAAATGGGGAAAATCAGTTAGCTCCCCTCATGATTTCTCAGAGTTCTACTTCAATTATCCTCCATGACCCAAGCTACTTACCGGTAATTCAAAACCTTTCACTGTGATTCTCCGTTCAGAACGTGTCTAATGTCTAATACTTGATCCCATGTCAAATACTTCCTTCTAGTACCTAATATTAGCTCCACCCCAAATCATCATTATTCCTTCTTAATTGTCTCTCTCCCCTTCAAAATTTCTATTTCTCCAGTGTAGCCTTTTTTTAGCTAGGTGGTCAAAGATGAGACGGCTAATAAACTGATATAAGTTTAATTTAAATACAACTAAATATCACCTGCTTTATCTCAGACAGGAAAATGCATATGTTATAAAATATTCAGGTTTTTTTAAAAACTGGTGAATTTATTTGTTAACTTAGAGCCCGTATGGGGGTGGAGACAAGGACACCCACAAATCATACCATACAATAGACTAACTGCTTGCTGTGTGGCCTTAATCTCAAATTTAGGTTTACCCAGATTAGGATCCAGGCCAAGTTATCACAAGACTTTTTCCTAATCTTAGTTTTGGGGATTATAAGCAAAACAGGAATTGAACTGAAAGAATAATTGTGTTACTCTGCACTCTACCTGTAGATAAACCATCTAATTTTCTAATAAAATATTTATGGTTTGAGGAATAACTCAGTAGTGCCTATTTTTCAATATTAACATCTGATATCTGGGAATTCCAAGAGCTAGTATTGCCAAAATGGAAAATTTTTTAAAATCTTAATCCCATCGGAATGCACACTGGCGGTCAAACAGAGGATGTATAGGTTACCCCTTGTACAGGTAGCTGGGAATTTTTAATTACTAAATATGTCAAAAGCTAACTTTGTGATTTTGTGGAGTAATACCTAGTAAAATAATAGCAAAGTATAACACAATTTACATTTAGAGGGGCATGGTTTCATACATCCCATGCATCACAGAGTAGCTGTGACAATATTACAGATTTAAATAAACTATGTTAATATGAAAGAAATGCAGGAAAGTGAGAAATATGTTCCATATAACTTATGAAATAAGATCAAGCACAGGCAACATAAAGGCATTTCAGTGTTACTAGGTTATATTCAATGGAAGGAAGACCATTCTCACGGGTAAAGCAGAAAGATTAAACTTGATGATCTCTAAATTTCAACACTATGATTCTTTCAATGCTAAAAATGTAAGCTTCTAAAATTGATGAAATGGTATAAATAATAAGAGAATCCTCTATGTCTAGAGGCAAAGGTAAGTAAAATAAATGAGAAAGAAACCGCAGGATAATGCACCCAATATTGTGAATAACAAAATAGTAGAATGTCCAAAATAGTTCTTACATATAAATACCTATTCTTCTGTTACAAACAGAATAGTTCAAGAATTATTTTCACAGGAGGGAACTGGGGAGTCAACCTTTAGATTTATCAGCTTGTTTTTATGTCTCTGTATTGACATGTAGAAGAGAAATCCAATACCAATGGAACCAAAAAGGAATAGTAAGGAGTTGAAGCATTTTTCAGAAGTAATAACATAACGGCTGTTCTAGTTCAGTTTAGCTTTTCACTGCTATTTCTTTGGTTCTAAGAGCAAACAAGGTGAACAGCCAAAGAAGAAAATTACATGACTTTATTGGAATCAATTGCAAGGGATTCCAATCTGTAGAGATTTCTGTATACAATTTGATAGTAGTTTTGTTTTTTGGCTTTTTTTTTTTTTCACATTGTGTCTCTTGCCTGAAATACAAAGCCCGTTGATGACTGAGATTTTTAAGAACCATGAAGGAACTGAATGTTATCCCAGAATTTCTCATACAAAATCAATACAGCCAAAGCACTTGGTCAAGCAAAACAGGCTCTTGGGGAGGCCCAGCTGCCCTTCAGTACTGTCCAGATCTGCAATTCAGGAAACGCTATAGACATGAGAGCCATTCAAAATTTACAGCCCCTGAAGAAGCACCATGAAAGGGGAGCAGAGTGGAAACAAAGAGTGATGCACATCAAATGGAAGAGGCTGGAATAAAAGGCAGCTGAATTCAGGCAAAGACAGAGCAGATTAGATGCCTAATGCTCTCAATGAAGCAAAACCAATGTGCACATGCCTCTCTCTTGAAGACCCACTCTGTGCCTGCTGGTCCCATGCTCTCCCTCCCTCCTCTGAAGACTTGAGGTCATGTGTGGCCATAGGTGGAGGCATGAAACCTTCCCCTAACTGGTATCTTTTCTTGCAGCAAGTTATTCAGACACCAAGACATAACTCTATCTAGATGTTTTAAGTACAACTAATTGAATTTAGGACAGACAATGGCAAATTTGCCTACATATTATCCAAAAATAAAGTAATCCCATCAGAAGTAGCTTTATGAAGGCCAGGAGCTAACCTATATCGTTTTTTTTTTTTTTTTATTGCTCAAATGAATTTATCACATCTGTAGTAACCTATATCATTTTTATCTATATGTTTGAGCAGCTAAAATGGTTTGGCAAGTAGCAGATGTCTCAGATGTTTGAATGATGAAATGAGTCACAGATTCAGAGGTCAGCTTTATGGAGAATTTCTACTGATTCCCGGGGAACTGCATATTCTGGTTTTCATCCTCTTTAGGATTAGCTTAAGCTCCTTTTGCCTAGCCTTCCAAAAGCATGCCTAAATTTTTTCTCAATTTGGACTCTAGTCTAAAGTGACATTCAGGAGTTCCCATCGTGGCGCAGTGGTTAACGAATCCGACTAGGAACCATGAGGTTGAGGGTTCGGTCCCTGCCCTTGCTCAGTGGGTTAATGATCCGGCGTTGCCGTGAGCTGTGGTGTAGGTTGCAGACGTGGCTCAGATCCCGTGTTGCTGTGGCTCTGGTGTAGGCTGGCGGCTACAGCTCCGATTGGACCCCTAGCCTGGGCATCTCCATATGCCTCGGAAGCGGCCCAAGAAATAGCAAAAAGACAAAAAAGAAATAAATAAAAAATAAAGTGACATTCAAAACCCATAACCAGAGTACTCCTGTCTTCTGAAAACAAATGATTTTTCCTTCTTTCATCTTCCTCTTTATACCTCCAGGCTCTAAACTTAATTACCTTGTTATTTTTTTTTAAAAGGAGCCATAGACAGTGTGGTCCATATCCAAAGAAGGGACTAATGTATTACGTTCTGATTTCAATTACCAATAAAGCATATGGCAGACTTCAATGTTCACAGGTGTGAAACTGAACTGATAATTATTGATTCCCAATATGCCATATTTATCAGTTATTACGAAGACCACTCATTATAAATAATTTATAAATACTTCTTAACTAGTATGTTGTTTTATTCTGCAGTGTAAAGGCAGAAGTTTTGTTCTGAAATGAGAAGAAGTCTCAATATGTTTTCCTTAGGAATATATCTGCATATATAGTATGTAAAAATTTCCCCTAGGGTAGCAATAACTGTAGATGTGGAAAGTGAGAGATTGCATTAGAAGAACTGTGAGTCCCTTTCAGCTTTTCTGTATACTTTCTGTGGCTCCCACTAGGGACATAAGCCAAGGCTGCTAAATATTTAGCATCTCTAATCCTACAATAGGACTACTGTCAGTGATGCAATAATAGAAACAGAAGAAAGAGAAAAAGAAGAGAGAGGGAAGAAGGCAGTGAGAGAGAGGCAGTGAGAGATCAAGAGAAAGAACAACCAATTGTAATAACACAGAAGTTCCAACTTAGAACTTAATGAAGATAATGCATTTGGAAGAGAAAAATCAGAGAGGAGCAATATACCTATTCATAAAAATCTAATAATATTAACTTGTCCAATAACTGCATTTCTTTTTCTTTCTTTCCTTTTTTTGATTTTTTTAGGGCCACACCTGTGGCATATGGAAGTTCCCAGGCTAGGGGTCAAATCAGAGCTACAGCACTGATCTACACCACAGCCACAGCAACAAAGGATCCAAGCCATGTCTGTGACCTACACCACAGCTCACAGCAATGCTGGATCCCTGACCCACTAAGCAAGGCCAAGGATCAAACCTTCATCCTCATGGATACTAGGCAGATTTGTTTCTGCTGCACCACAATGGAAACTTCCAATAACTGCATTCCATCTTAAAAATTGCTAAAGTTTTCTTAATATTTTTTAGGCATTCATAATCATGGAGATTCTTCTTTTTTTATATAATCTCAACCCACTGGCAACCATTGGGTTGTGATGATCATTGTACCACTAGAAATGTAATAAAATTTATTGAGTAATTAAAAAAAAAGAGAAAAGAAAAAAAGAATGCATTTATCTATTGGGTACTCTTTACAGTACTAAATAAGCAAAGTCCCAGAGTCCCAGTACTCATGGAACTTATTATCTAACAAAGGAAAGAAGCACTGTAAACTACTATTCACAACAACAACCACAAAATTACAGAAGTGATAGAAACTTTAATAGGGGCCTTAAATTTATCAAGGAGGTGAGAGAAAGACATATGGAGTTAGAGATTTTAATTTAGCTTTATGTCCTAAAATGCACATGCATATTAACATGCTGTATGTAAGCAGACAGCCAAGATACGAACATATGTGTATGCGTGTATTTAAGAAAGCAGAGAAGATTATATCAGGTTTTCAAAATATCAATGTTAGTAAGAATTGAGAAAAATTTTCATAAAAAGAGTGTGTGTATATATATACATACATACAAATATATTTGCTGTTATAAACTTCAAATGAATTATTCGATCTTAAAATGAAATTGGATTAAAAACATGAACCCACTTTGTTCTCTGTAGTAAATATTAAAACAATAAATGTCTATGTTTTTTATCCTTAGAATATTGTGTTTCTACTTGTTCTGGTGGAGAGACTGGACCACTTGGAGTGTTTTACAAGCAGAAAAAATTAGACTGGTGTTTCCAAAATGCAGATTTTCACTGTAATTTTGTGGGTGAAAAACAAAACAGGAGTTCCCGTCGTGGCTCAGTGGTTAACAAACCTGACTAGCATCCATGAGGACGTGGGTTCAAACCCTGGCCTCGCTCAGTGGGTTAAGGATCTGGAGTTGCTATGAGCTGTGTAGGTCATAGACATGGCTAAGATTCCCACATTGCTGTGTCTCTGGCGTAGGACAGTGGCTACAGCTCTGATTCAGCCTCTAGCCTGGGAACCTCCATATATTGCCAAGTGTGGCCCTAAAAGACAAAAAGATGAAAGAAAGAAGGAAGGAAGGAAGGAAGGAAGGAAAGAAAGAAAGAAAGAAGGAAGGAAAGAAAGAAAGAAAGAAAACAAAATGTTTAGCTATTTTAAAACAAAAGAAGCTGGATAAAAACGGATTAAACAGGTCTCAATTCCTCAAGATTTCTCAGGGCCCTTGACAGGGGCTAAGAAGACAATCATCTCTTGTGGAACATGAGCAAGTCTGGTCTTCAAAAGAAAGCATGTCAGAAAACACCAAGGGTTTTTTAAATTGAGAGTTCTGAGCGAGGCTACCAGCTTCTCCAAAGTGTTAACACTGCAGTATGCATAGGAGCTAATTAGCTATAAGATCCCTCCAATTATCCACAGAGAAATGAAACACAGGATAAGTAGAACTTAATTCACTATTAAAGATCTAGAGTGGTGGTAACTGAGAAACTCCAAAAGCAATGTTCTTTATTTAAATCAGAGCTAAAGTTGTTAATTTGGGGAAGAACAAAACAAGAATGAAGAGAGGGAAAATTTAAAAATTGTTCCATCAAAAACAACTGAAAGAATTCAACAAAATCCAAAGAGGCAGGAAAATCTAGACTGGTAGGAAGACTGTGCAGAGTAAGTATACATCAGTGTTTCTCAACCTTGGCACCACTGACTTGCCGGGATGGAAAAATCCTTGCTGTTCTGTGCATTACGGAATATTTAATGGCATCCTGACCTCTACACACTATGCCAGCAGCACCCCTTTCCCCCAGTTGTGACAACCAAAAGTGTACCCAAATATGGTTAAACAGTCCTTGAGAGGCAAATCACATTTAGTTAAGAGCCATTTATTTAAACGGAAAAGAAATATTTTCAGAAACAAATAGTAAGACATTTAAGTATGGTGGGTGAAAAAGTAGTTAACGAAATAAGAAATTTTCGAAGTAAATATTGTATTTTAAAGCATCAGCCAGTAAAATATGGAAGCAGAGTAGTTTTGCAAAATTTGTAAAAGAAATGAAAGGACAAAGCCAGTTTGCCATTCTTACCCTAATTAATGAAGAAATGATATAAAATAAAATCTGTATTTAAGGTTAAATATGATTTGAATTAATTTCAGTTTTGTTACCTTTGTTACTTTTATTTACCTACTGACAATGCAGCAACATAATATGTTTTTAAGTACATAAAACAATTATTTTATAATGGTTTCTTTTAACTTTAGCAATTTCATATATATATATATATATATATATATATATATATATACACACATATATATATATAATTTTTTATATATATTTTGCTTTTTAGGGCCCCACCTGGGGCATATGGAAATTCCAAGGCTAGGGGTTGAATCAGAGCTACAGCTGATGGCCTATGCCACAGCCACAGTAACAGGAGATCCAAGCTGCGTCTGTGACCTATACCACAGCTCACAGCAATACTGGATCCTTAACCCACTGAGTAAGGCCAGGGACCAGTCCCAGATCCTCATGGATACTAGTCAGATTTGTTTCTGCTGCGCCACAATGGGAACTCCCAACTTTATCAATTATATCTTCTATAACATTATTTCTACAGCATTTAAGAAAAACATCGTTTTCCTTATATGTTAACAGCAATTTTGGCCAGTTCAAATTCCCAAACTGATAATGACATGTGATGAAAAAAGAAAACTGGGCAATACGTATTTTTGATACCAAATGAGTTAGAATTGTAAAACTATAAAACACTTGATTGTGGCTTTCGCGTTAAAGGAAATAAATGTTGAACCTATAAATACCATCAAAGTTAAAGTTTCAAAATTGGTGAATGGAGGATTGTTTGGCCATTTAACATATTTCAGTGTTTTCTCACCTATTTGTATGTCCACTTGTTATGTGCGATATATTCTGATGATTTCTCTTTTACCCATACTGTTCTATCCTACCTCTAAAGAACTAATATCAAAGAACAAGCTCAAGCAAAAAAGAAAACTGAATTTACTGAAATTACCAAAAGCAGTAATTACCCAACCATATTTCAAAATACTGTTTTGTCCCATACAGTTTTTTCTTCCTCTCCTTAATTATTGTTTGCCTAGGGACATTATTTAAAGATAAGAAGGATTTGAGCTGGCCACTGAAAATCAACCATGAAGAGTTTTATTGGAAAACTATTAATTAATTTAGCCAAGTATGCTGGCAAGAAAAACAAAAACAAAACAGAAACCTGTTCCCTTGTTAAGAAGTGAATATCCACACAAATGAATAAACAACCCTTAATGTCTTCATAAACTGTCTTTATTATTAGTTTTGTTCACATTGCTCTAAAAACACTCATGTTTTGCCTAAGCCTGTATTTTCTTTAAATTTCCAAAATTAGTTTTTCTAAAATTATTTTCTTTTGATCATTTTATTTTGATTGCATTAAATCTACTCCCCAATGGGGAGTGGGGGGGGGGGTAGTAACACTACTTAAAACATATCAGCACTATTTAATCTTTATTTTGTTATACAACAAATAATTACCAGGCACTTACTATGTGTCATATCTACATCAGTGAAAAAAAGAATAAATATCTCTAGTTTTGCGTGGCTTACAGAAGAGAATGTTGTTTAAAAAAAAAAAATGTTAGGAATTCCCACTGTGGTGCAATGTGATTAGCAGTGTCTCTGGAGCACTGGGACGTGGTTGGGTCCAATCCCAGCCTGGTAGTAGATTAATCATAACTGCGGCTTGGATCTGAACCTTGGCCTGGGAACACCATGTGCCTTCCAGGATGTCAAAAAAGAGGTTGATGGGGAAGGTTTGGAGGGTGGAAGGCAGGAAGTTTTTTTTTTTAAAAAAGTTAGTATAAACAAATTATATATATATATATATATATATATATATATATATATATATGGTGATAAATTATATGGAAAAGAAAATGTAAAGGAAAAAAAGGGCTTGGATGAAATTATGCAAGTCCCCTTGAGAAGGGGACATTTGAGACAGTAGAAGGTGGTGAAGGTGCCCCATGTGGGTATCTGGGAAAGAAAACAGCCCGTGGAAAGGTCCCAAGGCTCACAGGCCCAACAAGTTCAAGGGCCTGGAAGCCAGTGCAGCTGGAGCTGAATGAACAGTGGGGACAATAGCAGGTGATGAGTGAGGAGGCAATGCAGGCAGCTGATGTAACTCCCTGAACACTTCGGTTTTTATCATGAGTGAAATGTACAATCATTGCAGGGTTTTAAGCAGAGGAGAAATACAATCTGACTTAAAAGATAACTCTGGCTGCTATGTTAAGAAAAGCTCATAGCAGAAAAGAGCTGGAAGCTCTTTTCTTCCATGGAATCAGCAATTTTAACCATGGATAAGGGGATGAACCCTTGATGAACTTCAACGATGAACCAAGGGGAGCTACTGGAATAATCCAGATGTGAAATAATAATGTATCATGGAGGGGTGAGGAAGTAGACGCAGTGAGAGCTGTTTGGAACCTAGGTGCATTTTTGGGGTAGTGTTAACAGGATTTCCTTACCAAGCATGGGTACAAGATGAAGAATGGACTTGAGGAAGAATTCAAGTTCTTGGATTGGACAACTGGAAATAAATAAATATGCCACAATCTGTGATAAGGAAAGCTAATGATGTGGCATATTATGACTAGGGGACAGAGATGAGTTTTAACCTTAAAAAGGGGAGGGAGTGTCCTTAATTAATACTGTCATTAAGGAAAGAGGTCCAAATCAATACCTGCATCTAGACACAAATTTAAAGCATGTATTTCCAAGGTCATATTGAATTTTTCTTCATACATAATCCACAACCACCTCAAATTTTCTGCATCCAAACCAAAGTCCAATAACTTTCCCCTCAAACATGCTCCACCTCTGGAATTCTTTACATCTTTAAAAGAGAAAACCAAAAATACAGGTGTACTAGAGGAATAACTAGGCATAATCCTAAACTCCTTGTCCTTCTTAATCAGACATCCAAATTTTTAAATACCTCTCAAATCCACGTCCTCCCCTTCATCCTTTATACTATGAGTTAGTCCGACAGTATTTCTCACTGAATCTTTGCAGGGGCTCCTCAATACCTCTGCACACAATAGCTGTGATGTCATCAGCAAGACTGTTGCTTTCAAGTCTCACCTAAAGCACTGTTGTCATCTGAAGTCTCTTACAACTTCCCCAGTTTTATCTGAATCATGTTTCTGTGCTCCCACCATAACCAAACAGGTGTCCACTCAGACTCAACCACTCAGAACACGCATCTGTCAAATGTTTCATGTCTGAATAATTCATATTAGAGCTACTAGAATGAACCACACTGGCTTATGGATTTGAGGTTTGGCCATAGGGTCTGTTGTAGAAGATAAATAGAAAAAGAGCTAGCTGATAAGAAGGTAGAAAGAATTCTAGGAAGTCCCTTCTCTTGTGATTTGAGTTCAGAGAGCAGCTGCTGGATAGCCAGTCGTCACTCCATGCCCTTGGCTCCATGTCTGGAAAGAAGGCCCCCAAGTATGTCATTCTTCCTCACTACTACATGGCAAATGGGGAAGCCCATTTCACCCTTTCTCAATAAGATGACACACATTTGGCTTTTTTTTTTTGGCCATGTCCATGGCATGTGGTAGTTCCTGGGCCAGGGACTGAACTCATGCCACAGCAGTGACTATACCTGGTCCTTAACCCTATGAGTTACCTGGGAACTCCCATATTTTTGGTTTCTGAGTATTTCTTTCATTCCCCACTACTTCACAACTTTTGTTCCAGATGTGAGTTCTGACGACCCAGCTTATGCATTCAGAGCCCGAGTACCCAATCATTAAATCCTGATCTTCCACTAACTTTCCTTCTCTTCTACAGAGACAACTGCTTCCTCAGGCCTACCCAAAATTCTTATATGATTTAAGGCAATCAGAGTTAACAATCCAAGTAGGCTGGATGGGATTCTAGCATATGGAATAATTTAAAAAACCAGTTTAAACATCAGTTCACTAGTTTCCTGGTAAACTTTTCCAATGAATAACTAGTGATTAATGACTTGTTTGTAAAGTGTATATATCTGTATTTTAAAAAAATTTAAACTGTACAGTATTTCATTTGGTAGTATGATTTAGGTAACGCTCATGAAGTCAGCTTGAAACCTTATCCAACATTAATACTGCTGAGTCTATGGAAAAAAAATAAATTTAAATTTCCAAATAAATTAACTTTTGAAGTAGAGTCCACTGGACACTGAGAAACTGACTGACTGAAAAAAGGGGAAGAATATGTTAATGTTCTCAAACATTAAGGACATAGTGTTTCTAATAGTAAAATCACACACACTCAATAACTGTGATGCTACAGGAAGAGAAGGGTTGAATGACTTACTGATATACAATAATGACATATGCTTTGAGCTATAGTGACCTCATAGAGCTATCACTGTAAATCACACAAATGATGCCCTACAGTCCAAAGGGGAAATATTTTATTATTGTGGACTGCAACCTGCTAACTCTTGCTAGCTGTATATTTATCTCACATTAAATTCTTTAATGACATATATTTTCAACTTCACATGGCATTGTGAAGTAGATATTTTCCTGTCAGGTGGGGTATCTATGTTATCTAGAGAGCCAATTGGAAAATTTAAACGCTGTTGATATAAAATTTCAAATAATCAGTTAAAAATAATATTTGATGGACTGTCTTGAAATATTGATCTTTATATTTGCTATTAACAGAAATTGATAATTTTTAAAACCTACATAAAAACTTACGCAAAAAATTTGAAAGAAAAATAGATAACTTTGATTTTTTTTATAACACGTTCTTATCCTTTTGCCTACTCTAAGATTGCTTGGTACAAAATTTATCTCAAGCATGCCACCTTTTGGAAATATTACTTATTCATAACAAAATTATCATAACTGATCTGAATTAAGAAAACCTCAGTTTATTTTGTATTTCTGATGAATTAAACATTAAGCATTTCAGTCTAAAAATACATTTTCTGCTTTATTGAACATTGCCAAATTCTCTGAAAAATATCTCAGTAATCATGTTATGCTTTTCTAAGACACCAAAGTTTAAAAAGACAAGCTCAGCCAAATCACAATAGATCTTTCCACTGCTTCATAGTTTGGAATTTTAACAATAATTATTATACATTATAGTTTTGCAAGGGCACCTATTTTAATTCCCAACTATAAATATTCACAGGAATATATACAAATAGCTAAAAATACTGTCTTGTGGATTATTAACAATAATTCTTTATGTGTTTATATGGCTTTAAGTCACAGGATTCTTGCAAGAATCCTGTGACTTAAAGCCACACATGCACGCGCGCGCGCGCACACACACACACACTCCTTATCATTTGAAACCCCTAATAACTTCATGAATAACATTAGTCTCAATTAAAATATGAGAGAGATGATCATCAGAAAACTCAGAGAAGGACAAAATCTAAATAAAAATCATCCTTTACACACTTTATGAAAATATGAGATTTATTTTTAAATTATGGCAAACTTGTAAAACCATGAAGAGTAAAATAAGAATAATGAACTGGGAGACAAAAAAAAAAAAAAAAGAATCAGAGTGTCCATAGTCATGAAAAGGTAACCCAATGTGCAAGTCTATGCAATAAAGCAGGGAACAGGCCTGCTTCTTTAGTCAAATGAGAAGGAAATTGAGAAATGACCTATTGATGGCCTTCAAGTTCATCAAGAGTTGCTATTTAGGAAATGGAAATCTGTTCTAATCATGCAAAGGCATTTTCTACAACATAAGGCCATGGAATCAGCTCTACAAAATAAGTGTATTTGCGTACAGCTACAGATAGCAACTTAAATTATAGACACACACACACACACACACTACTTTCTCTAAATACTTTAAAACACTAGTGACTTTTCTCTTTAGGATCAACTTTTCTCGAAATGAAGAGATGAGTGAAATATGACTAGGACATGCCTATGAGTTAAGATTCTGTCTTTTAGTTTATGTTCAATGAAGTCTTAGCACATACAGATTAGAGCAAATGCCACTGCATTTATTTCAGAGTAGAGAAAGCAGAACTTAAAAAGAAGAAATTATTCAAGGTGTACAGCTATAAGATATTTGAAAAGTTCAACCGGAACTAACTGGCTCAGCAATTTTAAGCAGGAATTTTTGTAAAAACCTGAGAAAACTTATGGGTCCCCATCTGGATATTCAGACAGTTTTTTGTCAAAATCCGGAAAGGCATTAGTAGTCTCATTTCAGTGAAAAAAAAAAAAAAAGTTGAAGCTCAGAAAAGTTTGTGTGTTTAGGATTCTATATATGAGTGAAGCAAATCTTAAACCCTTGGCCACCTGTATTTCCAACAGACCATATTAACTCCCTCTCAAAATATAATGGTACCTTTTATCTAATGCAACAGGTAGGGTGAAAATATTTCCTTCAAAATAATATTACATAAAAACATCTTGGATTTAATATCATTTATAGTGTATATTAATATAAGCATTAAAAAACACGGCATATGGGAGTTCCCTTGTGGCACAGCAGGTTAAGTATTCAGCATTGTCACTGCAGTGGCTCAGGTCAGGAACTTCCACGTACCATAGGTGTGGCCAAAAAAACAAACAAATAAGCATATGAAAAATAAATTAAAAATATATAAATAAGACATATTTCACATATATTCATGTTAGGGTAAAATTAAAGCTAGAATTTAAATACTTTGTTACTTATCTTTTCCTTTATCCACCAGGTTCCTTGAACTATTTACTTATATATCTCCCTGTCTCTGCCTTTCTCTCTCTCTCTGTCTCCCTCTGGAGAAAAATTACTACAGGAAATTAAATGAAACTTTTTATCGCATAAGTGGTTTTTACTCCCTACTATATCTACCATATTAAACATACTATAAAGGGATCAACATATCACCAGAAATGTGTGTACAGATTTTTATTTTCAGGGAAGAGCATTACTTGTCACTGGAGTAAAAAGGAGGCAAGAGTGAGATGTAGCTCCTCAATAGTCATTACATGGAGAACTGAGTCTAGAGCAGTTTTTCTATTGATCAATTCTCTCAAATATCAATTATAAGTCTTCCTGAGAAAGGAATTCCTAAGTAGAAACACTTTATGTAAATCTGTGAAAACTCTCTTTTCTACATGCCCGCATTCTTACCAATGCACTTCAAACAGCCTCTGTGTTAAAGGGCATTTTAAAAACTGCTAAAGAACACACATAGAATAACAGTAAGTCTACACTATAAAGCTCTTTGCCATTAATTATTGGGAAAATGGAGTTCTGTAATGTTCTTTGAGATGAATGCAGAAACACAGACTCCAAGTTATTCCTCAAAATTGCTAAGTATAAAAGAGTCTCATGATATTGATGTTTGCAAATTCCATTTGTGTCACTTGCCTCACTTTTTTTTCATTGTTTTACCCCACGACCTTTACCCTAAGGTAGCAGCAGCACATGGTTAAAAATATGAAAGTCTGAGTCAGAACACTTTGATTCACTTCTCACTTTTACCTTTTGAATTTATGACCTTCCTCTTTGGATTAGAACCTCTATAAAATTGCTATAAAGCAAGTATTACCTTAAAGGGGTAAGTAAAGGAGAAGTATGAATAAGTGACAGTAATTAATGCTGTGCTATTTTGCATACATTAATTTTATCACATAGAAAGTTTTTTCATTTTTTCAAGAAAATCTCTTTATCTTTCTCAAAAAAAAAAAAAAATAAGAGAGCGAGAACTTCCTGTTAACTTCATTTCAATTTGTAGTTTCTCTCGTACCTGTATATCACTAGTTCTCATTTTGATTCCAAAAGATGGATTAAATAGCAGATCTACAGAACTGTATAATGTACTGATGTGCTCTTTAAAAAAACAAAGGAGGCAGAAGTTCTCCCTTCTTTATCTTATTCTGAGCTTGGTGACACTAATATCAGTCCTAGTACAGTCACCCTTACACCTCACATTTCCTTTGAGAAACTGGAACATCTCTACCCATTTAAGACACACTCTTTACCATCAGGGATGATCACAGGTTCTAAGGGAAGGTAGCTGCATCTCCTAAAATGTATGAGGGGTTATTCCCAGGAGCTGACAGCATCAATGTTATAGGATGATTGACATACGAGACAGGAATTTTCTATTTCGACATAATACTATCCTTTTTGTGTAATGACTTATCTTTTTATTTCCTTTCCCCTAACCTCTATTCCCCATTGCAAAGTTTCCAAGAGCACATTTTGCAAATCTGACCAAGCCTCAATAATAAGCCCATGACTTGAATTCAATTCACTTTATTTCAAATGAACAAGTATTTGTTGTAACTAAGAGTGTCCTGGTCACTCTCAGTTACCAGGAATAAAACAGTATGGGAGACAAAAGGATTCCATGACTCCTAAAATTTACTGTTAGGTAGAATTAAATTTTTTAGGGCTTGTTGCCCTGAAACATTCTTGTAATCTGGGACAACATCAGCAAAAAGCTTTGGGGGAGTAAATTTAAGATTTAAATGCCTTAAGCAATAAAATCACTATCCATCATTTAAAATCAAATGCATTTATACTGCTATCCCCAGCCATAAAGAAGCATAGCACAATGAGGAGTCTAGGCTCCAAGGTTAGCAAAAAATCTTGGCCATACCACATAGGAGCTCGGCACCTTTTGACAAATCATTCAATCTTTCAAAGCCTGAGTTTTCTCATCTGCAAAATGGAAGTACTAATTAGCACTTACCATAAAAGTTTGTTGAGGGATTAAAGGAGTTTATATCTGGAACATGGTCATGTTTAAGAAATACTATCTGTTCTTATTCTTACAAACAACATGAGTGATAGCAGAGGGCAAAATCATCATGTACAATTTCAATATCCTTAATCCATGGATCACAGACATGCAAAGAGACCTACTGGAAGATAATAACAACTTTTCCTCTTTGGCCCTGAAGAGGAGAAATACCTGCTTCCCATGTTCTTTTGGTCCACTGATGCTTTTTACCAGGTGTAGAGGAACAGTCCCAAAAATCTCAGCTATGCCTTGGGAAGAACCAAGTAGTGCTCAGTAAACTGATGGGCAGGGTCCAAGGGCATCTCTGAGCCATCAGAAGGAAGCCCACATTCTCTGCCACAGCCAGAGGGTATTTTCTTTCTGTGGCTCAGAGGAACACTGTTTAAATGGTAGTGAGATCCTGGGGGCAGTGTGCACCAGAAGTGTGGACCAGACCGACTTAACTAATGGGCACTGTAAAAAATCAAGTTGTCATCTTCAACTCAGCACTGCCCTCCCTGTCAAGGTTTTAGGAGTACCTCAGGGTCTAAATGGAGCTGCCTCTTTCACATCATCTTTGTTTGCACTAGTGCAACAGAACAAGTTTTATTCTGACTCAAGTCTTAATCTGGTGCATGTGATAAAACCAATCCTTGAATTAAAAAAAAAAAAAAACAGGCAATCTAAGTATATGTCTTGTGGAATTAAATATCTCAAGATTTGTATAAGACTTAAACAAATTAAAAATTAAAAACAAAATGAGAGAAAGTAACTTTTTCAACACTTTCACATCAACATATTAAATGAAATAACTATATTATTAGTTTATATATAACTATATTATTATTTTCCAAGTTCAGTCATTATCACATTCTTTCTCTAAACCATCCACTGTAAACTTAGAGCAAAACTATTTGAGGAAGATTAGAAGCCCCCTTTTCAGTCAAAGTCTGTAGGAACTGACATACTTTGCTCAAAACATAAAACAAGTCAAGGAGGCAAAATGAAAATGAACAATCAGTATTTTCCAAATTGCTTCTTTTGTAGTAATACCTTATCAACGCAATTTTTTAAACAAAAAGGTGGAATAAATTGAAGAGGTAGAGCAGATCATAAAATAAAACTGGAAGTTCAATAATTTGCTGCTCTTCCTTCAGTCATAGAAAATATGCTTTATGAATATATAAAAACATTCTGATAATAGAGATTATTGCTGTTCTGTATTATTCATGTGGCGATGAATTCACCTGATGCTTCTACATCAAGCAAAGCAGACTAACCATAAGGAACTAACTTCAAAGTACACTGTCTTTTTGGTCTCCAAAGCAATAAAGATCCAGACACTTCCCTTTTAGGGCATTTGTTCTGCACAATTTAGAAGGTAGTAGTTTCTTTCCTTCATTAGGCCCTCCACGTGAGATAGGCTAAAACAGAGGCTACAGAAATAGAGATTTCTTTGTACTGAGAGTCTCAGATGTTTAGAACTGTTTCTACACTAGTGGTTTCATCAACCTTATGCCACCCAATCCACCCATTTCTTAACAGCTGTGCTGATGACTTTCCACTTTGGTTGCAGTTTGACTACATTCTCCAAAGAAATAACAACCCAGTCAGACAGTCCAAAATTAGCAGATTGATGTAAGCTTGGCCACATTTCCTAAAATTATGTGAAACTCTTGCTTGTTTATAACCAGTCTCTATTAAAGAGCATTCTGTTATATGCTGCTTCAGTGCAGATCTGGCAAGAACATGGAGCTGTATTTAATTATTTTTTGCTAATAATGTCAGGAAGTCACAGTAAAAAAATTAAGATCATAAATTATAAAAAATCTTATCATAAATTTTACCAATAAATTGCAAAATAAAATCAGTGACATTAGGCATTTCTGTAATATATGAAATGGGAGTAGTAAGAAAATACAACTTGCATAAAAATATGCAAAGCAAAAGGTCCAAGATTAATTACACCAGAAAGAATTCTACAGTATTTTGGTTTTGATCAGATTTATTGCATGTAAAGTTGTGCCACTGGAAAAGTCAGGAAGTAAATCATAAAACATATATTTTTATGTTGTATTTATGGGAAAACTTCCTGGGACTGAGCCATAAGAAGGTTTAATATCCTAAAGAGGGGAGTTCCCATTGTGGCTCAGCAGGTTACAAACCCTACTAGTACCTAAGAGGATGCAGGTTCCATCCCTAGCCTCACTCAGTGGGTTAAGGATCTGGCATTCCCATGAGCTGTAGTGTAGGTGCCAGGCGAGGCTCAGATCCCACGTTGCTACCGCTGTGGCGCAGGCTGGCAGCTGCAGCTCTGATTGAATCCCTTGCCTGGGAATTTCTATATGGGACATACTTTCATTAGGTAATTTTTGATCATCACAACATCCAACCTAGCAGATATTTTTTATTATATGGCCTATGTAGTAATTCCTTCATAGGCTTTGAAATTATAATTTAAATTAGGCAATGATCGGAGTTCCCGTCGTGACACAGTGGTTAACAAATCCGACTAGGAACCATGAGGTTGCGGGTTCAATCCCTGGCCTTGCTCAGTGGGTTAAGGATCCGGTGTTGCCGTGAGCTATGGTGTAGGTCACAGACGCGGCTTGGATCCCACACGGCTGTGGCTCTGGCATAGGCCAGCGGCTACAGCTCTGATTAGACCCCTAGCCTGGGAACCTCCATATGCCAAGGGAAGCAGCCTAGAAAAGGCAAAAAGACAAAAAAAAAATTAGGCAATGATGGTGAAACAAAGCTCTAGATGACTGTTCTCCAATCTAACATGGATTTCCTGCGAAAGGCAGTCATTATCAACATTATTCTTAGACACTGTATTGGAGGTGTTAATCAAAGCAATTATACAAGAAAAAACAGAAATACAAGAATTGGAAGGAAGAATTAAACTGCCTCTCATTGGAGGTGCTCTAGTGTTAGATGCAAAATTGCAAAGAAAAGAAATAAAAAAATCTATAAATATTAAAAAAAACATGATTCTGTATACAGAAACAATAAGCACTGGGAGATACAATCAGAGAACTTCTTGACAGTGTGTAAAGATACACTCCCAAAACATAAATAATTTATGAGTAAGGGTATTCCCTGCATCACTATTTGAAATTGCAAAACACTGGGAACCAGACAAAAACCTATTAATAAGGGACATGGCTTTGCACAAACTATGGAACAGCTACAAAATGGAGAACCAAGAAAATGTAAAATAGAAAAAAATCTTCATGTACAAATATGAGGGAGATCTCCAGGAGAAGTTACAAGCCAATATACAGAATAAAGTTCACTAACTGTTGTGTTAGGAAGAGAAATAGGAAAACACATATACCTATACTTAGTTTTGTAAAAAGTAACATTGGAAGGACATACCACAAACTAAAAATGTGACTATTTACACAGGTTAGGGTGAAAACCTAGAATGGACAGAGGGAACTGAGTTTCTCTGAGAGTACTTTTCATATGGTTTTGACATCTGAGCTGGTTAAATATTTTACATATTTAAAAGGAAAAAAGTCAAATAACTGGAAAGTCCTTTGGTCACTTTTCCATTTGTAAAATCCAATGATAAAGCTTAAAGTTTCCTAATTGTCCACTTAAAATAAATCAGGAGTCTAATCCCTCGAGGGAAAGAGGTAAGACAGATACTTCTGAAACAAATGCCAAGCTGGCATACATGGTGTAACAGCACAGAGGCTAAGGCATATGGCATCTTTAAAACAATAAGATACATATTTTATTAAGAAATAAAATATTGCCTATTTTGTCATTCTCGTTTCTTATATAATAGTTTAAATTATTATGGTATATTTTACATATAGTAAAATTCAAATATCTTATTATTTACTTATTTTTTTTCTTTTTATGCCCCAACCTGCTGTAAATGGAAGTTCCCAGGGTAGGGGTCAAACAGGAGCTGCATTTGCTGGCCTACACCACAGCCACAGCAATGCTAGATCTGAGCCACATCTGTGACTTATATCATAGCTTGCAGCAACACCAGATCCTCAACCCACTGAGCAAGGCCAGGGATAGAACCTGCATCCTCATGGACGCTGAGTCTGATTCTTAACCTGCTGAGCCACAACAGGAACTCTTTCAAGGCCTTAATTATCTATGCAAGTAAGTTTTGAAAAATATTCTCATCCATAACCATTAACCCAAACAAAACTGCTTCAGTGATTACCATTTCCCCTGAAACAAACTAATTTCCATTATAAATTAGCATTTCCTCTTCTTAAGCTTCATATAAATGTATATATTTTTATGTCTGGCTACCTCTGCTTATAGAATAATATTTGATATTAATCTCTGTTTTGCACATCAGTAGCTGTTGTAATGCTGAGTAGTATATATTAATACAGTGCTATTTAGTTAACCATTCTCTTGATGGAATTTGGGGTTGTTTTCATTTACTGGTTCTCTGAGAACAGCTGTTAGGAGCATATTTTTACAAACCTTTTTGTGAATGTAAGCTTTTATTTCTACTGAGTAAATACTCAGAAGTGAAGCTGATAGGTGAGAGGGTGAGTGTATGCTTGGTGGTCAGAGAACAAACTTCCAGTTACGAGATGAGTAAGTTCTGGGATCTAAATACAGAATGATGAATATGGTTAACACTACTGTATCTGATACTTGAAAGTAGCTAAGAAAATAGATCTGAAATATTCTCACTACAAAAAATAATAGTTGGAGATCTGTTGTGGCCCAGGTTAAGGACTCAACGTTATGTCTGTGAAGATGCGGGTTCAATCCCTGACCTCACTCAGTGGGTTAAGGATCCAGCATTGCCCCAAGCTGCTGTGGAACAGGCTGGCAGCTGCAGATCCAATTTAACCCCTAGCCTGAGTACTTTCCACACGCTGCAGATGTGGCTGTAAAAAGAAAATAAATAAACAAATAAACCTTTCAAATCTATCTATCTATCTATCTATCTATCTATCTATCTATCTCTCTATCTATCTCTCTATCTAGGTATCTAGGTAGATAGATAGATAGATAGAGATACAGAGATATATATAGAGAGACTTTTTATAATTGATTTGCAGGAATTCTTTACACGGTCCAGGTAAAAGTTCTTTTGCAAATACATGCCACATGAATATTTTCTCCTATGGCATGTGCTTTTATTCTCTTACTGGATTTTTCCAAAGAGTAGAATTATTTTGCTGAGTGAAATGTAATTTTTTTTTTTGCCTTTTCTAGGGCCGCTTCCCGCGACATAGAGGTTCCTAGCGCCAGAACCACAGCAACATGGAATCCGAGCCGCGTCTGCGACCTACACCATAGCTCATGGCAACGCCGTATTCTTAACCCACTGAGCAAGGCCAGGGATCGAACCCACAACCTCATCATTCCTAGTCGGATTCGTTAACCACTGCGCCACGACAGGAGCTCCATGAAATGCAATTTTTATGGCTAACACAGTTTGGGCCTTGGCTATGAAATCTTTGCTTAGTCCAAGGTCCAGAAAAGGTTTCCTATATTTTTTTCTAGAAAGTACAGAATTAGAATTAAAATCAATTCTAGAATTAATGTTTTTATGTGGAATGAGGTAAGGATCAAGCTCTTCTTTCCAACACTGATATTCAATTTTTGAGGTCCGGAGTTTGACAAAATTTTCCTTTCCCCATTTGTGCTTTAGTTGAAAATCAATTATCCATATATGCGTGAGTCTAATTCTAGACTCTCTTTTGTTAGTTTGATTTGTTTGTTTATCCTCACACCTATACAATACTAATTACTATGGTTTTATATTAAGTCTAACACAGTGTCACTGTACCAGCCGCTGTTGACCCAGGATGATAAGCAAATTCAGATAGAAAATATTTCTCTCTTTGAACTTTCACGCTTTTCTGATATAAATGTCAACATACATGACTGACACAGATGACAGGATGGGATAATGAATGAGAACACAGTCTTTGGCGAGAAAGAGATCTGAATTTGAATCTATCACACAGGAAAGGTTTTTCTGCTCTTTATGTGTCATTTTCCTCACCTAATAAAATAGGGATCATACTACCTTTCTCATAAAAATTTTGAGAAGTTTAATAAGATAGAATAGGTAAAGTACCCAAGGAGGTATGGGACATACATGGAGTAAAGCTAATAAATAACACAGCTAATTATACGACACTATAGGCACAGAAAGTGAGGGCGAACGATTCTTTGAGAAATTCAAAACATGGAGACAATATTGAGTGACCACTCCATTATTTTTCTGGTTTTTGTTCAGATGAGCAATTTCTTTCTTTAGAATATATTATCAATTACTTATACTACGTTCTCCTGCTTATGACAAAATATTATACTTTATGCATTACTAATTATTAATGGTTGCTTTTATAATATAATAATTAACACAGTCATTGTTTTTTCATTGTGTTGACAAAAGATAAGAACTTCACTGTTTGTTCACCTACGTTTTAAGTATTTTCTCTTAGTTCAGAATTTCCCAGAATATAAAACGAAACAAGCAGGCACATCTTTATCAGGAGAAAACAGAGCGATGTTACTCAGAGCATTTTCCCAATTGGTTTACTCTTTCATTACTATGTAATTAACCCCACATTGAGAATTCTATTGTGAATTCTTCTGCAGCAGCAAATTAAACATTTGACTTGCAGACTATTATGTTTCTGTGAAAGTGACTATCATGTCATTAGAAAACAGGCGAGCGATATTGTCAGTAATGAAGAGTTTTCAGGGAGGCTTTCAATGAAGCTAGATTTGCCCTGGGAGAAAATACTCTATGTATTTCAAAGGCCTCCCCATAAAATCCATCAAAATCTAATAAAATAGCTTCATTAGCATGATCATCACCTTATTAATAATTTATTGGTTGGCAAAGGTGCTGATGGGATTATAATGCATCATTTGAAGCCCAAAAGAACACTATTGTGAAGCTCATTAAGGTGAGCACAACAGAAGTCAAGTCTGCAGTAAACAAATTTGCTATCCTTAAAACTATAACTAGGTATCCTCCTGTTAACTAACAAAGCAGCATCCTACAACACTATTTTTCTAGGGGCTTTCAATTCAGATCTAAATATGACTTCAAGACAACCACTCTGACATCTAGAAAATACAGAAATATATGTTTCTGATCAAAGTCCACATTTGAGAATTTGCACAAAATGACCTATTTTAGTAAAACAACCTAAAACAAGCAATGTAAGTGTGAACATGTAATATTAAAATTCCCATGCACAGAAAATGAGATTTCCAATGGACGCAAAAATATTTGTAATGCCCACTGTATATTTATAACCTATGGTATACACTGTATTTGGAAGTCAATGTAACAGAACAGATGTCTATTCTAAATCCTCATATTCACTGACATTAGAGAGAGTGACTGATGCTACTTGGCTGAAGGGACTGATTAGAAGAGAATACGGAGGAGCAGCACCCAGGACAATCACTATTAGGGCAACATGCCTGGGGAAGAACAGGACTTCCTACTCTAATCATCTGCATTACAAAAGCCATAGTTTTATGGATATGAGTGTCCTTCACCACCTAATACTACACTGCCACTGCTTGAACAGACAGGCATAACCCAGCGGTCCACCTAGAATGGCCTCTTACAAGACATACTTTTTAAAATCCTCTTATTTGTTTGAATGAATCTCCTCTTAAAAGGCTGTCCTGCTACTTGGCTCCAAATGGGCTGCCTCCTAATTGACTGTCTTACTTTATGAACTAAAAACAAGAGAGTGCGGTGCCTCCTTCCCAATTAGACGTAATTCAATCCCCAGAGACATTGCTCCATTGTTGTTCCAGTGTTTAACTTCAGTATTTTAAAAAAGGAAGGAGAACAAGAGGATTTAAGCAAAGTAGAAGTTCCCAGCAACTTGAATCACAGGATCTTCAACCTTATGTTGAGGAGAAATGAGAAACAGAAGCGGTCATTCCAGGGCTGTCATTTGTCCAAAATAAAAGCATGTATTAGCCTATCTATTTATTTATTTACTCTTTAGTAAACAAAGTACTTGGAGCCCAACTAGGGAATGTATGTGTTAATTAGTCACACTGATTTCACATCCTTCACATACCATTTGCTAGGACAATTCTGTCCTAGAAATGGAAATATAGACTCTATGACCTTTTTCTAACCAGGCTTCTCTGATGCACACCAGAGTCTACACTATAGTTCATTATCTAGAAACTTCTTAGGAAGACATTATTCCTTTCTCAGGAAAAGTTTCACATATGGCTTAGCTTTTAATACATGCATATCTGCCCCAGAATTTGATAGAACATTTTCAACAGTAGAATCTTTAAAAAAAAAAATACTTTCTTGCTCATTAGTTTTTCAACATTATCTAACCGGTTAATTATTCAATATTTTGTCAGGGTGATCTTAAGGTTTCCACAAAGACCAGAAAGCCATATATTAAAGTACAAAAACATCTACTAAAGAGAAGGAATTCCTTTGTGATAAGTCACTTCAATGTAAATAACTGAACAAATGTCAAGGAGAACAACGTACCTCAACAATGATTAGCTCTACATTCTTGAATTAATGGAGTAGGCCAGAGGAAAATAAAAACCAAATTTAGTTGTATGTATGTGTCTCCAGCAAGAAATTGTAAACTTCCTATGGTTGGGGGCATGAATATTCCATGAGCTTAGTTTATCTCAGTTTATAATAGCTGGCTTTGACTAAATGTTTGCTTTTGAAATTACCCTTGAAATCTGTCCTTAATAACATGTGAAATTTACATAATTAAAAGAATCTGAACATTTTGTCCAAGTGCGAAATACTGTGTTATTATTGTTTAAAATCTGAAATATTCTTAAAGTCCCTTTTTAAAATAAACAAAATCAAACCACAGACTTGTGGTTGCCAAGGGGGGTGGGCGAATGGGATGGCCTGGGAACCTGGGGTTAATAGATGTAAATTATTGCCTTTGGAATGGATAAGCAATGAAATCCTGCTATATAACACTGGGAACTCTATCTAGTCACTTTTGATGGAGCATGATGGAGGATAATGTGAGAAAAAGAATGTGTATATGTACCTGTGACTGGGTCACTTTGCTATCTAGTAGAAAATTGACAGAACACTGTAAGCCAGCAATAATGGAAAAAATATAAAAGTCATTTGAAAAATAAAAAAATAAATAAAACCACATGAAACCTTAAAGGGGTCTCATTTAAGTAAATATAATTCTTTCAACTGATCACAGTTTCATGATAATCTGCTGATCTTGAGGTGAACAATATTCCTAAATGTGAAATAGTCCTATAATAAAATGTATCATTTACAGATCAGTAGTTCTAAATTCTATTTTCATTTTAGTCATTTAACAACAAATGGTATTGTCAGAGTTATACAGGAAACGCTCAACTCTGTCCTCCATATTGAAAGAGGAACACAAATGATAAAAATTCATGGCTTCTCTTGAAGGTGAAAACTTGCTTCGTTGGCCCTGTTTGTATAGCTGGGCTCATGTTTACCCACCTTCCAGAAATGGTACACCAAAGCACTCTATTTTAGTAGAGCTTTTGCGCTCTTTACACTTAAGACATTAATTTTCAGAAGTGGAAACCAGCCTTTGAGCCTCTGCTCTATGAGATCTTTTTTCCTAGTTCACTGCTAAAAATAGCACTGCACTGCTGAGGGACCACAGTCATTGTGAGTGAACATGGACAACATATCTGAGAGCCGCTTAACATGCAGAAGGGAACAGTTCCTATTTCTCTACGAAACTCCGCTGGGAAACCAGCGCAAAGGCAATTTTCCTCACTCTAACCATTCTATATCAAGGACACAAAAAGACCTCAGTTGTTTTCCAAATATAGAATATCTTCCTTTCTTTCAGATACTCTGGCCAAGATTTCTAGTTGCCTGCTCCCCATCTATTCTCCTTTTCTTCCTTACTATAGCACCCTAATTTGGTCTGGGATTACAAAGTGCCCAGCTGACCTCCAACAATTTCTAAGTTCATTTGGAAATAAGCGAGGCCATGAGACACCCTTTGGGTCAAAGGAATGTAAACAGAAGGCACTAGGTGAGGCATTTCAGAAGGTTCCAAGGGAGACTCAGCTGGGACCCTGGTGCCCTTCACTTGATTCTCTCTCTGGGCAGGAAGGTTAGAACTAGAGTTGCTTTCTTTCAACCATGAACAATCATCAAGCGAATCTCAGAGTTTGAGTTTCTAAAACAATGTCAGCATTGCCTATCTGTGGATTTGTTTGGCAGAGTCAATGTTTGGGGGTTTTCTGGGATATATGATCAGTATAAATACTAACTTACATGAATAAAATGCATCAATCAACTGAGTTGATCCTCTCCCAGGCCCTACCTGCCCCCAACCCTGGAGGCTTTAAAAAGTCATCTAGAGACGTTGGTTGCCTCCTTCTCTTCCTTTAGATCCTAAGACTTTCATTCTTTCACTTTCCTCTGTGGTCACTCCTGACTTAGTTTCGCCCCTCACACCACTACAGATATGTCAAAATATTGCAGAGGATGAAATTAAAATTAGTTGCAGAATTTTTTTTAATGACAAGAAGCAGGAGGAAACAGGAAATAATTAAAATGAGGTAAATAGTTTACCTTCATTATATTTATCTCTACAATAAACATGAGTATGACTCCAAATTCTAGAAGGATATAGCCTAAGTACATAAATATCAGTGATTCACAATGGCTCTAACAAAAGCCTACTCAACAACAGCAAAATAACCTAGAGTCTTACACACACACATACACACACACATCCACCAACAAACACCCCACCCCCAAAGAAATGCCAGGAACTAGGAAGAGTACAGTAAAAACTAGATGTTTCTGTATATTATGATGTAAAATGCCCTTGTATGGGAGAAACATTGACACACAGAAAGTGTAACACTGATTTAAATTTAAGTATGATATATACATATATATGGTATTCTAAATAAGATTATAAACCTATTTTTTAAATGTTCTTATTTACTGAACAAATGATTTTCAGGAAACAATATAGTAAGCCTATAATTTCTTTAGGAGATTGGGTATAGTAAACATTGGAGAATAAATTTAAAGATTTTCTTCATTCTCTAATAGGGATGAGCTATATAATAACAGAAGCCAGTCTAAAGAGATTCAAAATTATGTTATTTCTGGAGGTTATGTCATTTGGATAAAAATAAGTTTATAGGAGTGAGAATCATAAGACTGGACTTAATCCTCTAAGGACTCAAATGAGACAGCATAATTTAAATTGTGACAAGATTTGGAAATGAGGTTTTTGTCCTCATTCATAAAAAAAACTAAAAATTTAATAACTTAGTATCTAATTTTAGGCACATCATTAACAAAGTGCAATCCATTATCTCTGTTTTCTCACTTATGACTTCAGGAGAAAGTGAACTGAAGTTCTTTATTTTCACCAACTTTTGAACCAGTATAATAAAAAGGAAGCAAAATGTGAAGAATTTCTTTTTATCCTAAAGAAATTGAAAGAATATAAACAAGAGTGAAGCCATTCTCTACTGAGAGTCATAAGGGATGGTTCTCTAGTGCCATAAACCAAGAGATTTATTATTTCATATAGAATTAGAAGAGAAATCCAAGTTAAAATAATACGAAGTGAGGAGTTCCCGTCGTGGTGCAGTGGTTAACAAACCATGAGGTTGTGGGTTCGATCCCTGGCCTTGCTCAGTGGGTTAAGGATCTGGCCTTGCCCTGAGCTGTGGTGTGGGTCGCAGACGCAGCTTAGATCCCATGTTGCTGTGGCTCTGGCGTAGGCTGGCGGCAACAGCTCAGATTAGACCCCTATCCTGGGAACCTCCATATGCCATGGGAGCGGCCCTAGAAAAGGCAAAAAGACAAAAAATAATAATAATAATAATAATATGAAGTGAAAATTTATATAGAATATAATAACAATGTATGGCATAGCGTTTATTTTTTATTGATAGGTGGTAGAATGGGTCACCCCTGAATTTTAAAAAAATAAAGCAGGAATTCCTGTTGTGGCTCAGTGATAACAAACCCGACTAGTATCCATTAGGATGCAGGTTTGATTCCGGGCCTTGCTCAGTGGGTTAAGGATCCAGCAATGCCGTGAGCTGTGGTATAGGTCACAGATGCAGCTCAAATCCTGTGCTGTGGTATAGGCCAGCAGCTGCAGATCTGATCTGACCCCTAGCCTGGGAACTTCCACATGCCACAGGTACCACTCTAAAAGAAAAAAATAAAATATAATAAAGCAGACTAGATTGGCCATGGACAGGTTTTTCTATCTTTTTTGTTTTTCTGCCGCATGTGTTGGCTTGATATGGGATCTCAGTTCCCAGACCAGGGACTGAACCCGTGCTGTGGCAGTTGAAGTGCCAAGTCCTAACCACAAGACCACCAGGGAACTCCCAAATTTTGCTATCTTTAATTTCTCCTTCTTAACTGTTTCTTCTTGTTTTTCTCATAAAAACCTCTTTCACTCCCTTGTAACTACTATTTCTTTGAACACTTGGAAATTTTTCTATTTCTCCCTTTCCTTCCATAGCTAAGATCATGTTCAGTACCTAGCTGAAGGTGCAACTCCCTGGCTGAAACTGATTTCCCAAACTGCTGTGAAACACACTGTCTCTCCAGGGGAAGGGAAGGAGGTTGTTAGAAAGGAACCCTCGGCTCACCAACCCCTGAATTTGAGGTTACATTTGCCAAGGGAGAAGGTCGACTTTCTTTCTAATTCTTACAGACTTCAGATAGCCCAGAAGCAGCTCTAGTCTTGAGTTGCTGCTCCCTCTGAATATATTTCTAATATTTTCCAAGGGAGTGGTACCTATTAAAGCTGATTGTAACACAATAAGGCATGGGTCAATAATGAGGACATACAGGTGAAATTCAGGGTGTGTAGAATGGAGAAATACAGAAGCAGAAGACACTGCATCACTTAGTATCTCTCAACTACACACAAGGAATCAATGCTGACCCCTGTTTACTTTCCCAGTAAACCACACTATTAAGGAACAGAGGCTTGGAGACTGTGAATGCGTAATTATGTCTGCTAAACTTCTTTGGTAACTTCACCTTGAGTTGGATCTTACCTGGACCTTCGATTTTTCTGTCAAGAAGGTCACATACGTCTTATGTGAATCTGTAATATGCAACATTAGTGAAATTTTAATAATGACTAACAAATTACAAAGGAGAAATCTGATTATTTCAATTCATTATTAGTATCCCATATTGTGTTTTTAATGCTTGAAAGAAAATCTCATAATGTGACCAAAAAAAAATTAAGGTTCTGTTTTCCTGAAATGCATAATCTTATAATTAAAAAAAAGAACTCAATAATGAATCTCAAGTTTTTAAGGATGTAATTGGTATTGAAATATAAAACACACACCAAATGTTAACTTTCTAAGCAAATGAAAGCTCTATTTCTCACAGTGTTTCTCAATTAACCTAGATTGCTTCTGGCCCACCAAAGGGCAGATGGCTATCCTTTTAAAAACCTCTAGGTGAGCCATCTCTTGAAAAGGAGGTCCTGGGTAAAGTAACCCTATGTTCCATTTCAAACTAAGTGACTGTCTCCTTTTGCACCGAGTGCTACACCCTTTCATTTAAGGAAAGATTAGGTCAGAAAAGTCTGTCCCTCAGTCTATAGATAAGACGCACAAAAGGGAAACAGAGAAGTGATAGCAGTTCGTAAGACAAGGCTTCTTCACCTTATCAAGCCTAATGTCATGTTTGTATGAATCAACATTTAACCCTCTTTTTATAAACCTGAAACAAAATTCATTACATTACAAATCTACTCACAACATTTAAACATCAATCATCTTAATAAAAAGAAAGTGATTTATGCCGACAATATGTATATTTCAATATGAAATGACCCAAGGTCAACTGGAAGACACAGTAGTCAGATGTGTTATTCATACCTAGAATCACAATGAATAACTACAAACACAGACTGACACAAATATGTTGTATTTGCAACTTAGCTACTATGAGCATCACTGTTATTTCTGATTTTCTAAAGTGCTAAAAACTCATATTAATGATGTAAAAAAGCACAACGTTTCCTCCACTTACAGAGGAGTTGTATCTGGAAAATTCGTTCATATTAAACCTATGCAATGTACTTTGTGTTTTTATTCAAATTCTAGGTAGGTTCTAGATTCAGATATTCCTAAACAGATTCTCCATTTAGTGGAACCTTAAATATATTGGGTGTTGGGAACATTCTTTGTGGTACCAGCACAACATGCAGATGGCCAGAGGTCTTGGTCTCCACTCTTTCAACATCAATAACCGCCACCCCCTTCATTATAACCAAGACCACCACAACAAACTTCCAAAATGCTCTTTTAGATTCTGTTTTTTTTTTTTTTTGAGACTCTACCCATCAGGGAGAAGAGAAAAAGAGCACTAATTCTTCTTCTTTCTCTTTACAGTTAGTGCTACACAGAGAATAAACAGTCTGAGGCGATTTAAGTGAAGATTCCTTATCAACAAAATATCACTTGCCCCTGCCAAGAACTGAAATAACATTTTTTATTAAACAGCCAAGAGAAACTTGGTGGGAAATGGCATAGGTCCTTCAGATTGCCCAACTTCAGGTCAAACCACCTGAGAGAATGGATATTTTATAGATAGAAATGAAGAGAGTTAAGAAATGAGAATCATATTTCAAACACTTTGTCCTACTGTCTACCTAATCTTTCCCAGATCCCAATGACATGGTTTTGCATAAACCACCACATGTATTAGACACATCAAAAACATATGAAGAGAATGTGAGGTAATCTGGAGGAGACAGTTCCAGTTTAAATAATTAAAAGGCAGAATGAGGACACTAGAAATCATTTTCGAAAGGAGTTTTAGAAGGAGACAGATGAGGAAAGGAAGAGAGAGAGAGGTCTCAATATGTCAAAGCATATTGGTGCCTTTTGTCAAGGAATTCAATACTGTTGTTGCTTTTTCACTGCCAAATCCCTTTCTTGATATTTTTTTTTTTCCTTTTTCCACACGGGAGGGAAGAAGTTCATGTGAGTCTTGAATCACTGAACAAGATGTAGTCTCCACCATCAGTCCTGGATCTGTACAAGAACCTTCCCCTCCCTTCTTTATCTATCCTTTGATAATCACAGAGAATGTCTCATTTTCTCTTTTCTAGTTCATCTAGCAGTGAGTTGCCTACACACTCAATTTTTGAAATGGGTTTCTGTTCAGCAAGTGAAGCTAAATCTATTCAGGCAAACTTGGAGACAAAGCAGGCAGTGTGACACTTCATAGAGTAAGACTCTGATAGCTATGCAGATACGGCAACAAGGAGCTAATAGGAATAGAGCTAATGTGAATGCTAAATCCCTAAAACCTGTATGAATTACCTGTTAATTTTACACTAAGATAATGCGAAGAGAATTGACAGTTATGACTTACCCGCATCATGCCATTCAGTGAAATATGTGCTTTGTCATCTCACAGTCAACTCGAATAGGTATTATTATTAAAATTATTTTACCAAGTGAGAAAACTGATGTTCCTGGATAATAAAACACATTTCCACAGACTTCTTTAATAGAGTCCCTTAGTTGAATCTGGAGGGTCCAATATAAAATCTATTACACTCAGACAACAAATCAATATTTTAAAAGTGGGAGTTCCCGTCATGGCGCAGCAGAAATGAATCTGACTAGGAACCATGAGGTTAAGGGTTCGATCCCTGGCCTTGCTTAGTGGGTTAAGGATCTGGCATTGCTGTGAGCTATGGTGTAGGTCGCAGATGTGGCTCAAATCTGGCATTGCTGTGGCTCTGGCGTAGGCCAGTGGCAACAGCTCTGATTAGATCCCTAGCCTAGGAACCTCCATGTGCCGCGGGTACAGCCCTCAAAAGACAAAAGACAAAAAAAAAAAAATTAAAGTAACATACAGAACAGATGAAGGAATGAGTGTATTGATAAAAATTAATGAAAATAACCAAATGCCACACATAGAATTTTAAAGAAAAGTAATCAGAAGCACAGAAGAAACTCTGAGGTGTGCAGAGGTCCACTAAAATGCAACTTTAAGGGAGTTCCCATCGTGGCACAGTAACAATCTGACTAGGAACCATGAGGTTGTGGGTTCGATCCCTGCCCTTGCTCAGTGGCGTAAGGATCCGGCGTTGCCGTGAGCTGTGGTGTAGGTCACAGACACGGCTCGGATCCCATGTTGCTGTGGCTCTGGCGTAGGCTGGCAGCTACAGATCCGATTAGACCCCTAGCCTGGGAACCTCCTATATGCCGCGGGAGCGGCCCAAGAAATGGCAAAAAGACAAAAAAAAAAAAAGAAAAAAAAAAGAAAATGCAACTTTAATGCATCTTCTAATATGACTAGATCTATCACAATCTTTCTCATTGGTTTCAGAAGTCCGTTTTAAGAGTCCGTAGTCAAAAGAGAATTTTGACTCAGCAGAATGAAATAGCAAAGCACAGTGGCTTTAAACCATTTAGTGGTGGAAAAAGCATTCCAAAGAGTTGACTGGCCACTGAAATAATAATCAAAATAGTATATTCAAGAAATATTTATAGCCATATCCTTAAGTACTCAGGATAATTTTACACTTTATTTGGATCAAGAAGTCATGAGATATGTAAGTCATTTAGAAATGTTTTAAAAGTTTTTTTAAAATTTATTTTTTAGTAGGGTATAGTTGATTTACAATGTTGAGTCAATTTCTTCTGTACAGCATAGTGACCCAGTCATACACATAGAGAGATAGAGAGATAGGCGATAGATAGATAGATAGATAGATAGATAGATAGATAGATAGATAGATAGATAGATACAAATTATTTTTCTCATATTATCTTCCATCATGGTCTATCCCAACAGAATGGACATAGTTTCCTGTGATATATACAGTAGGACCTCATTGGTTCTCAATTCTAAATGTAATAGTTTGCATCTACCAATCCCAAACTCCCAGTTCATCCCACTCCCTTCCTCCCTCCCCACTGACAACCACAAGTCTGTTCTGACATAGAATCCTTGAGTCTGTTTCTGTGGAATCTAAAATATTGCACTAGTGAATCTATCTACAAAAATAAAAGTTTTCTTTAATTATGTCACTTCATTGAGGCAAGTTTTATTTATGAAGAAACTTCAACTATGTGAGCAAAACAATTCTCATGATGTAGGCTAAATAAACTATGACAACACCCCTCCACTATACACACACACATAAATGTGTATCTTAGTGAGAGATATTAAGATTTAGACCTGTCATAAGGAACACTGCTTATTAGCCAAACTGAAAATGGACTCCAATATCTAGTGTTCGAAAGTTACATTTTTCACTCATATACAATTTCCCTTAATATATGTGAACAATATTGTCTGTGCTGTTTAATATCTAAGCTCATTTCATGGACATTTTCATTATATCCTTATTTACAAATTTAACAGCAATATTAAAAGATCCCTTGTATGAAAATGACATTAGTAGCGCAGTAAACTCTCAGTATTAACAACAATCAATAGCAAAAGTCAAGCGATTTAAAGATTTGAGATAAAAACATAAATATACCTAATAAATCTATGGTGGATTACCCAAAATTCTTCATTCTTCAGACTTCACATACCATTTTGAAATTCAATGCACAAACTACATTATTTTCACAGAGTAAATAAAGTTGGAAAATATCTCGCACCTATTTCTTCATAGAATTCCCAGAAGAAAAATGTTAAAATGACAATATGACATTTGTCATCAAATTACAGGTAAAGTTTTACAGTTTTAGAACTTGAGAGTGTTTATTCTCTTAGGATGTTTTTCTTACATTGTGCCAAACATCTGGCTTGAGTTTTGTAATATACAAGAAGTGTACTTTGTAAAAAATGAAATTTAACTGAAAAAAATGTAAGCATAATCTGTAAAAAAAATCTCACTATTAATATAGATAATTATGGTGTACTTGAAGAAACAGCAAGATAATCTTTCAATAATCCTTTAAACAGTTATGTATTTAGGTATAATGTGGTTTTCTCTAATTTTTCAATTCAATTTTATTTACAATTATTTAAATTATAATTACATAATACCAACAAAAAGTATCTTTGGTCCTACCTTTATACTACTATATGTGTGGGACAAAAAAATAATAATTTTTAGTACAAAACTCTTCTTGAGTGTTTCTATGAAATGTGAAGCTTTAACAAAATTATATATATATTTTCATCTTTCTTTGATTCTAAATGATAATGTAAACATGACCTTTACATCATATTTTAATAGTAAAATCAAGAGTAAACAAGAAGCTCACTTTCTTCTTTCAAGTACTAAATATTTCTTCCTGTGTGGCAGATGAAAAAGAAAAAAAAAACGTGGCAAGAACATTTCAAAAGACACAAATATCCCTTTATGCTCTTAAAAATGGATGAAACATTCCTATCCTCCATGTGGCAGGTAAGTGGGTCTTTAAATAACGTATTACCTTTTCCAGAAGTATATATTATGATCTAATAGAATTCTTAAAATTAAACTTTTAGAGCAATTTCATGATTAAAAAATATTCACTTGATTATTTACTAGTTAGTCCTAAGAATGAAGTTCCCAAGCAAATCAAAATGCAATATTCAGGTTGCAAAACATAGAAGCATATTAGTTCTGCTTCTGATGCAGGTTCAATTCCTGGCCTGGGAATAAGTGCATGCCACGGCACAGCCAAAAAATAAATTTCTAAATGCAAAACTAAAATTTAGAAAGATCATATAAATTGACCAAGACTACCCAACTAACCCAATACCTACACTTTTTGCATGTTCTTCTCCAAATTATATCATAGACTACACTATTGTGCTATCTATCTACATACTAAATATTTAATAGTGTGATATAACAACTGTGTATTTCAAAATTAGCAAGAATTTCATTGTGACATCTTTCATTACAGATTCCAAGTTTGAAACTTGCTACTCAATGTGTGATTCATAGACCATTCTCAGCATGAGCATCATACGGGAGCTCCTTAGAGATGCCACATCTTAGGTATCACTCTAGACCTACCAAATCCAAATCTTTCAGGCAGTTCATATGTGTACTAACAGGTGAGAAGTACTGCTTTTTCAAGTTCCCACTTCTTTTACACCAACCTCCTTAATACCAGTGCTAGTACCCAATGCCCAACAAACATCCATGTATAACCTCTTGTTGGCCAGTGTTTTAAGTAAATAGATCATCTACTTAAAAATACACTTTTGCATATACTATAATCTCAGATAAAGATTAAAATGTGAGATACAGAGATAGATACTGCTTAGGTTTGTTACAGACTGTCTTCTAGCACTTGCAACTGTGCTTTATTTTATATCAAATGTCAGTTTAGCCTTTGATGTACAATGTTGAAAAGGTAAGCTGCAAAGATACTGAGAGTATAAAATCATATACATCAAGCTCTACATTGCTCTCTGTTTGAACTGGTGTATTACTCAAATTCTGAAATAGTCTTATTTTAATATTCCTTAAAATCAAGCAATTAATATGAATCAACTGTAATAAGAACACAAGGGTATAACTGATTTACAATGTTATATTAGCTTCAGGTTTACAGCAAAGTGAATCAGTTATACATATATACGTATCCATTCTTTTTCCCATATAGGTTATTACAGAACATTCAGTAGACCTCCCTGTGCTATACAGTAGGTTTTGTTAGTCATCCACCCTACATATAGTAGCATGTATGTGCCAACCCCAGCTTTCCAATTTATCCCTCCAGGCATGGTTTACGCTTTGGTAACCCTAAATTGACCTCAAATCCGAATTCTGATTCTGAGAAACAGAATCTTTGAGTCTGTTTCTGTCCTACAAACAAGTTATTTTGTATCATTTTTAATTAAACTCCACATACAAGAAATCATATGACATTTGCCTTTTTCTGCCTGGCTTACTTCATTTAATATAATCATCTCTAGATCCATCTATGTTGCTGTAAATGGCAACATTGTAAATCAACTATATCTAAAAAAATTTTTAAAAAAACTTGCATGAGAAAAACACTGACACTTCAGGAAGTGGTTACTTCTAGAAAAGGGAAGACAGTACTGGGGAAGGGAGTTTGAGGGATTTCAACTACACCTGAGATGATTTTTTAAAACAATAATGATGACATTGATGAAAATATTAAATGAAGCAAAGACCTGAAGCAAAAACAGTATATTTTCTAACAATCTGTGGACTTACCAGTGTTTATAAATATATATATATATATATTTAATAAAACTCAACCACAATCCACCTCAAAATAGACAGCAATTCTACTAGTTACAACCTTACAGGTGTTCCCATTGTGGAGCAGCAGAAACAAATTCGACTAGCACCCATGAGGATGTGGATTCTATCCCTGGCCTCGCTCAGTGGGTCAGGAATCCGGCAGCATTACTGTGAGCTATAGTGTAAGTCTCAAATGCAGCTCAGGGCCAGCATCGCTGTGGCTGTGCGTAGGCCAGCATCTGCAGCTGCAATTGAACCCCTAGCCTGGGAACTTCCATATGCCACAGGTGCAGCCCTGAAAAGAAAAAAAGAAAAAAAAACCTTACTAAAATGAGAAAATTTCTGAAGTATAGAGCACAGTAATGCCAAAGGTAACTTAAGAATATGAGGCATATTACCATTAATCACATTAAGAATAACTACAAACACCCCGTAACTATTGAGTTAATATATCAATATGATATTGTGTAAAAGTATTTTATAATTACATGCCATATTATATACTTCATAAAAGTCAGTTATAAACAATACACTTTGAAATACATGTTATTTAGGAAACTGCCTCTTACAAATGAGTGCTGTTTCAATAGCACACATGTTAAATGATCAAAGCAATCTCTCTCCTTGGCAAAATTCTCTGAGCTAAATATCATTGAATTATTGCAAATATCAGTACCGATGTTTCTAAATGAATCTGGAATGATCACTTATGTAGACGGAATTGTCTAGAACAAAATAGTATTTTTATATAATGAAACAAATGTTCCTTTTTGATATTAAAATTTAGGCAATACACATTAACTACAGTGTAGTTATAAAAATTAAGATGAATTTCTGAAAATCATATACATACAATATAATGATATATTAATGCCCTTAGTTCATTTAACATTTCCACCTCTTCCTTAATGACTAAATATTAGAATTTATTAAAAAATATTTTGGATTTACTATTGTCCACCTGTCCCTGATTTATTTTGGGTTTAAATGTGTTTTGTATTAAATAATGAATTTAATTTTCAAAGAACAAGCAACATTTAACTTCTTTATGTGTAATATCCTAGAGTCTGGTGGAAAAAAACAAGTAATTTTATATAAAACAGCCATGGATGAAAGTTACCATGTGGCTCGGAGGGTTAGGGATCCAGCACTGTTGCAGCTGTGGTACAGGTTACAACTGCTGCGTGGGTTCATTACTTGGCCTGAGTACTTTCACATGATGTGGGTATGGCCAAGAAAAAAAAAAATGGATACTTTACCTTATTGCTAATTGTTATTATTTGAAGAGGTGAGGCCAGTGATTTTTCTCTCTTTAATGCAATCCAGTTTCCTTCTATCTCACCTTAGATATTTTCCTGTTTGATGGGAACAGGCAGAAGAGGAGTACACAAGGATAATTTTTAAAAAATTTGAAAGGGTAACTAAAAAAAAAAAAAAATCTACAGCAGGTATTCAGTTTCCCAGAGGTCATTCTCTCCTTTGTCATTCTTTTTCTATAAAGGAAATAGTAAGTCCTCCTGCCTTTACTGAAGAAACACACATTTTCCAAGTTGGTTGACTCAACTCTAGTCTTTAAGTCTCTGCAGTCAGGAACGTGGAAATTGGGAAAATAAGTACCTAATACATATACTCTACAATGTCAGACAGAAAATAATAAATAAGTCACTGGAGCGACTCAGCCAGGCACCAAGGTAGGGTCTGCTCAAAGACATAGATGGCCCCAGGGCTCTCCTATCTTCCAGGAAACAGAATGACAAGAATTCACCATGAACTATTGACCTTAGAATATGTCCTAAAATATAATTTTCCAGTGACTAACTTTCTCCATCATTTTTATGATCCTATCATTTCCAATTCATACTTTAATGTTGCAAAATGTAATTGTTAATTTTGCCTGGGCCTTAGCTTTTAGTATAGGAAAAGTTGCTTTTTAAAAAAATTGTTTCCCATCTTCATTGAGATTATAAAACCTGGGAGTTTCTGTCGTGGCTCAGAGGTAACAAATTCAACTAGCATCCATAAAGACTCAGGTTCGATCCCTGGCATTGCTCAGTGGGTTAAGGATCCAGCACTGCTGTGGGCTGTGGTGTAAGTTGCAGACGCAGCTTGGATCCCACATTGCTGTGGCTGTAGTGTAGGCCAGCAGCTATAGCTCTGATTTGACCCCTAGACTGGGGACATCCATATGCCGTGGGTATGGCCCCAAAAAAAAGATTTAAAAAAAAGACTATAAAACCTTTCAGGACAGAGACCATGTCTCCAAAGGTTTTTTTTGTTTTTGTTTTTGTTTTGTTTTTTGTCTTTTTGCCATTTCTTGGGACACTCCTACGGCATATGGAGGTTCCCAGGCTAGGGGTCTAATTGGAGCTGTAGCCACAGGCCTACACCAGAGCCACAGCAACGCGGGATCCGAGCCGCGTCTGCAACCTACACCACAGCTCATGGCAACGCCGGATCCTTAACCCACTGAGTGAGGCCAGGGATCGAACCAGCAACCTCATGGTTCCTAGTCGGATTCGTTAACCACTGCGCCACGACGGGAACTCCCAAAGTTTTTATAATCTCAGGTTTACCCCAGTGACCTATTTTTTTTAATGTTTTTATTGTTATTTACCAAATACAAGTTTTTTCTACTCTTTTTAATAGACACTCAAATGTTTCCATTAATAATAATAATAATAATAATAATAAAATGTCTATAAACAACTTCAGCTGAACCTCCAAAAATCCTGGGCACTGATTTGTACAGGAACTTAAAATAAAATCACTGTTTGATTTCTCAGCTTTTTAGCTATTTGGATAGTCAAATTCAAAAATGAAAAAAAAAATAATGTCAAATTTCTTTTTATACTTTCCATCACATTTCAGAAAACAAGCTTTCTACCATCTGCACATACAGCTGACAAGTTATAGTAAAAATGTTTATGCTTTTGGATATGTTCCTTAGGACAAGCTCTCTGATTTGCAAATGTTGTGGTTTTTCAGAGACATTTGTGACTAAGGTAATTGAATACCTACGACACTGTAAAAAAGGATCTCAAATAGATTCATGGCTTTACACTGCTTGAATAATTTCTACCTTACTTTTTAACCTGAGTATACTTTTAAAATAAATGACTCTTAAGTATCAACATCTCTGCAGAGAGTATAGCTCTATTTATACTGTCACCTATAACAAATTATAAATTCAATTAATACAAATGATATACACATTACTTCCTTCAATTAAGTCTTCCTTAATATATATGAACTATATTGTTACCTCACTTGTTGACCATTTACATGTGGTATTATGTGAAAATTAACTAATATACTGGTCTTACCTTTGCTAATTATTCCAACTCTGTGCCAGCTTCCCAATTAAATTATGAGATAAATGGCTGAAGCAATTACACATGATTTTGCAGCATCTATACAGTCTATTTAGTATTATACTCATCAAAACTGTATAATAGATTTAATGCATTGAAAAATAACCAAAATTTACTAAAAATCAAACTATCATCACATATCAGTCACTACACATTCTGTATTTAACCTTTACCGCAAGCCTTTCATGAAGGTACTGCTATTTCATCATTTTCAATATTAGAAATCCGGGGCTCAAAATTTAGATAATTTGTCCATGGTTACACTGAGGAACAAAACCAACAACTGAACTCAGTCTTTCTGACAAGAGTCTGTTAATCTCCACTACAATATACTTTTCCAAAAGAATATTTAGATTTTTTTTAAAAAACATGAACACTTTTGTCAAATCAGTGTCAACACATTTCAGCAGGTACCCAGCATAAAAATAATTTTCATCAATGACTAGAGGACATGGTATTACAGTGATCTCTATTTTAGCAGCTTCTAAAATAAGATAACCTTTCATAGTAAAGGACTGTTTTATTTCACACATTTAAAGAGAATGGCTTTGACAACAGAGACATCTTGCCATAGATAATACAGTTAGGAATGCTGCCATTGAGATGTCTAGTATCTAGAACTCATGGGTGGTGAATAAATAAATACATGAATACATACATACATACATACATACATACATACATAAAACACACATAGTGTTCCGAGTTTTGTTTGCTTCAGTGAAATCGTCATAACCAAATCTGCCATTTTAGATTAAACCGAGGTAGATTCCAACTACTTTGAGTTCATATCATCAAAGGCAACTAGAGAAAAGCAAAACATCCTACTACTGTACAGCATAGGGAACTAGGTCCTATTTCTTGAACATGATGGAAGATAGTATGAGAAAAAGAATTTACATATGTATGACTGGATCATTATGCTATACAGCAGAAATTGACACCACACTGTAAATCAACTACATACTAATTTAAAAAAAGAAAAGAAAAAAGAAAAAAAAAACACAGAAACAGGAATTCTCATTGTGGCGCAGCAGAAACGAACCTGACTAGTAACCTTGAGGTGGCAGGTTCGATCCCTGGTCTCACTCAGTGGGTCAAGGACCTGGCATTGCCGTGTGCTGTGGTGAAGGTCACAGACATGGCTTGGATCCCATGCTGCTGTGGCTGTGGTGTAGGCCAGCAGCTGCAGATCTGATTTGACCCCTAGCCTGGAAACCTCCATGTGTCACAGGTGCCACCCTAAAAAGCAAAAAAAAAAAAAAAAGAGATAAAATTTTACAACTGAGTAATTTAAAATGGCAATTAAAAAAACTTCACCCCTACCCACCCTGTACATAAATCTCTGCTGAGCATTCTGTGTAGTAATTTATCTGATTTTTATACTAAACACCCAACTTAGCAGATAGTGAAGTTCATTCATAGAGTATAAGATGTTCTCTTTTTCTAAACTGACATGTAACACTATATTAGTTTCAGGTATACAACATAACGTTCGGATATCTGTATATACTGTGAAACAATCACCATGATAAATCTAGTAAACACTCATCACACACAGTTACAATTATTTTTTCTTGTGATGAGAACCCTTAAGATTTACTCTTAGCAACTTTCATATTTGCAATAAGGTATCATTAACTATAGTCACTAAGCTGTACATTATATACCCACAATTTATTTATTCTATAATGAGAAGTTTGTACCTTTTGACCCCCTTCACCCATTTTGCCTGTGCTCTCAACCCCCCATCTCTGACCACCGCCAATCTGTTCTCTGTATCTATGTGTTTGATTTATAAATATACTTTTTTAGGTTTCCCATAGAAGTGAGATCATATGGTATTTATCTTTTACTGACTTATCATACTTGGCAAAATGTCCTTTAGATCTATCCATGTTGTCACAAATGGCGAGATTTCAATCTTTTTTATGGGTAAATAATATTCCATTATCTATGTGATATATATCACATCTTTATCCATTCACCCTTAAATGGACACTTAAGTAATTCTATATCTGGCTATTTTAAATCATATTGCAATTGGGAGTTCCCATTGTGGCACAGAGGAAAAAACCCAGCTAGTATCCATGAGGATGCAGGTTCAATCCTCGGTCACACTCAGTAGGTTAATGATCTGGCATTGCCGTGAGCTGCAGTATAGGTCACAGATACATCTTGGATCTGGCGTTGCAATGGCTGTGGTGGAGGCCATCAGCTACAGCTCCGATTCAATACCTAGCCTGGGAACTTCCAAATGCCACACCTGCAGCCCTAAAAAATAAATAAATAAATAAATAAATAAATAAATAAATAAATAATACTGCAGTGGACATGGGGGCGCATACATCTTTTCAAATTAGGGTTTTCGTTTTCTTCACATAAATACCCAGAAGTAAAATTGCTAAATCATATGGTAATTCTATTTTTTTATTTTCTGAGTAACATCATGTTGTTTTCCATACATTTCCATAAATCTACAATTGTACAGATTTACATTCCTACCAACAGTGCACAAACATTCCCTTCTCCTTACATCCTCACCAACACTTATTAGTTTCTCTCATTTCCATAAAAGCCATCCTAACAGGTGTGAGATGATATCTCATTGTGGTTTTGATTTGCTATCCCGTGATGATCAGTGATACTGAGTATCTTTTCATGCACTTGTTAACCTTGTGTTTGACTTCTTTGGAAAAATGTCTTTTAAGATCTTTTGTTCACTTCTAATCAGAGTGGTTTTTGTTTTGTTGAGTCATATGAGTTCTTTGTATATTTTGGATATTAACCCCTTATCAGATACAGCAGTCCCTCCCAAGATTCCCAGGGAGTGCCTGAAACCATGGACAGTATAACAAAACACAAACTGTTTTTTCCTATATGTACATATCTAAGTTTTAATTCATAAATGAGGCACAGTAAGAGATTAACAACTAAAGTAAAACAATTATAACAATACACTGTAACAAAATTTTTCTGTTTGTGGTCTCTCTCTCAAAACATCTCATTGGACAAATTTAAGACCTTTTCCATCTTCAATAAGCCTTTACCAAGCACTGTGTCCATAACTCTTGCAATTTGAAGTGCCACAAAGTAGCATGGATATTTTTTCCTGCTTCACGATTTCTTGAACAGAAGACTTGTTCTTAACACAGGTCTTACCAGTTTAACATATTTCCTTTTCTAATTAAGTTGAGAACATTCTGCTTTTCACTTAAAGGAAACACTGTATATCTTCTCTCTGGCATACCCGACCTGCCAGCATCATTTCTGTTGCACTTTGGTGCCATTATTAAGTCAAATAAGGGCCACCTGAACACAAGCACTGCAACAGTCAACACTGAGAACTCAAAATCAGGATAATTACCAGGTTGGCTAAATGATTAAGGAGCAGTGTATACCGTCCAAAGGGGTGATTAATGTACTGGATGGGACAGAACGTGATGGTATGAGATTTCATCTAGCTACTCAGAATGGCATACTATTTAAAATGTAGGAATCGCATATTTCTGGAATTTTCCATTTAACATTTCAAACTGCAGTTGTCCTTGGTTAACTGAAACCTTACAAAGCGAAAATGTAGATGAGGTACTACTGCATATGATTTTCAAGGATTTTCTGCCCTTGTGTAGGTTGCCTTCTCATTTTGTTGATGGTTTCCTCTGCTGTGATGGATCTTTTTTGTCTTATGTAGTCCCACTTACTTATTTTGCTTTTGTTACTTTTGCTTTTTGCGTCAGATTGAAAAAATCACCAAGACCAAAGTCAAGGAGCTTACCACCTATGTTTTCTGCTAGGAGTTCTATAGTTTCAGATCTCACATTCAAGTCTCTAATCCATTTTGAGTTCATTTTGGTATATGGTGTAAGACAGTAGTCCAGTTTCATCCTTTTGCATATGGCTATCTAGTTTCCCGAACACTATTTCTTAAAGAGACTCTGCTTTGCCCATTATATGTCCTTGGCTCCTTTGGCACAAATTAATTGACTTGGCAGATGGTCAAACTCATTCACAGAGTGCAAGATTTTCTTAAGGCTGCTTATTTCTAACAAAACTGATAAAACATATTTTGCTCTTATTAAAGATAAAACATGCTTATTGTCTATATTTCAACCATTAAAAATTTATTTTCTCTTTATTTGCTGATGAGCTATTAAGCAGTGTCATTTGCTTAATAACTTATAACAGACTTATTCCAAAATCACTAGATACCTCCTCATCAGAAGGATGTCCAAAGTTGGACAATATGAGAATTGCTCAGTTGTTCTCTTCTGGGTGGGACATTCCTTCTCTCCTCTTTTCCTCATTTGTTCCTTCTTATTCTTTAGGTTACAACCAAAATGTCATAATGGAGAAGGTTTTGTTACTCACAGATGACCTTACCTCTGGCCTGGCTGCAATGACTGAATAAATTTAATTTAAATTCTAACATGCTTAATAAATAAAAAAGAGATTTAAGGTAACTTGCTAATGTGAGATTTACAAAAGGGACAGTTAAAATAATTTGAAATAAGAAATAAGAGTAAAGAAATCATGAATAGGATGTGTCCCTTATAGAAGCATATTATTAGCTATTTTTCCTACTAAAATTATATAAAATGAAAGTGTTATGTAAAAGCTAATAAAGAGTATAACAAAATAAAATAATGAGAAATAATTTTAGGTCAGGGCCTAGGTCACTAATTTTTCTAAAACATGATAATCTCTAAGGCATATTTCTGAGCAGTTCCTCCTTAACAATTCTCGGGCAACACTCTCACAGGACCACTCGAGGAGGCCCACACTTCCACTGCCAGTATGGTTTGTCTTTGGCTCTACCATTTGTGTAATTGTCATTCGAAAGTTCAATATGTAGAAACAAACACAGTATGAGATGCTCTAAATACTGTAATTATGGACATACCAAATGAACAAACAACAGATCTGGAAGTCCTTTGTAAAAGCCTCATTGATGTCAATTTTTTAGAAGAAAAGGCATCATTTTTTATTTATAAGATTTGAAATTCCTTTTTGAAAGCAGATACATTACTCCAGTTTTGCCACCTATAATCTAAAACTGTGCACTAACAATACATTTTAAATTTCAAAGTTTATATTTTGGGTTATGATATCCTCTTGTAAAACTGAAATGCTTTAGGTCATTGCATACAATAATTATGTAACATTATACATGTTCCCATGATGTGAAAATTACTCAAACTGTAATAATATTTTCCTAATGTTCTTTGGGCAAAGAACAGATAACAAACTGAAATTCAATACTATGTTGCCTTTCACTATGAGCAAATAGATGTAAATCTGACTTAAAATAATTTCAACAGCCCCGTTACTTTCAAATGGCAGTCCTCTGAAATACTTATCTTTTCTTTTTTTCTTTTGGTTCATACAGACAGGGCAGTTCTAACACTGTATTTTTATAAAATGAAGATTACTACTTACAAATTAACTTTAACTAATAATATATTAAAATTACATTACTTCTGATTTCAATGCTTTTAGCTATAAAAACACAACTAAGAAATCTTTACTTGTTCCTACAAGCTACCTATTTGCATAATTTATATGCAGAAGTAACCCACCATATAAATTCCATTATGTTTATTTTTTTTTCTTTTTTGGCCACCTTGCAGCATAAGGAGTTCCCGGGCCAGGGATCACTTGAACTGTAGTTGTGACCTAAGCCACAGATGTACCAACACCAATCCTTAACACAGTGTGCCAGTCTGGGGATCAAACCTGCGTCCCAGTGGTCCCAAGACATGGTCAATCCCATTGCACCACAGCAGGAACTCCTCCATTATATTTATTTAACACAGCTTCTGTACCTATAAATATTATAAGTAATTTGTAGGATATAAGTAAATATATATCGCAGTGTTTCCTTTTAATAGATACATTAATCTTTGATGTATTAACTAGCTATCTAGAAAAATAGTGATTATTAAAAGTATATTTAACAGACTTTATGATATCTGTCCTCAAATACTTTATGGCAGTAGGATATGGGGTAAATATTAAGCTTTTATTACTTTAAAGGCCAACTATAACGAATGGCACAAATTTATGAAAATGCAGATTTCTGTGTTAGTATAAGGGATAATTTGATAAAAGTAAAAACCCTATAAAAGTGAAATCGGTGAGCTTTAAATTTTTTGAGCATTCTATGCTTTGACTATCCCAAAAGAAAGGTAATTGACTAATTACATGATAATTCAATGCAAATTGGACAATGCCTCATATAGTAAAATAAGTTTACTGAAATCTAGTTCTTCTGATACAATCACACCCTTTTATCTATTAATCTAAGTAAAAAACATAGGCTGTGTCTATGCAAACTGTAGGCTAAGAGAAAAGGGAGTAACCTGTATTATCAGTAGGCAGTGCTGGGGGAATTACTGTAAAGGATATAAATTTTGAAAGAGGCTTTGCTGGATGGCAGACTTTGAAGAGGCAAAGCTGAAGGACATTTTAAGGCTGAGGTGCAGCATTTACAAAGTTTCAAATGTATGGATGAAAAGAGTTAATTAAAAACATAAACACATAGAAGTGCTTTTTTGTACACATGAAAGGGTATTTTTGTTACATTAAAAATCAAAATGAAATTCAATGAAATTCTATAGCAACTTTGACAATATCAACTAATATGGTGTATTATTATACACTAAATATATATAATTATCCAGTTTCTCTACAACAATCTTTATCATTTACAAGACTTTTTGACAACTTAAGCATTCTATTTAAAGTACCTGTTAGGCACAATAATTATCTTGTTGACATCTGTCTTCAATATGCATGCAGATTACAGATATTTCTTTGAAACAACGTGTTTTGAAAAGGGCGGTCATGCATAGCTTTTAATAAGTCTGATCAACTATATGGCTTAATGAAAGTGCTACACAATAGAGCCATGTAGGAAAAGGGTTGAAGAAGTTATCGAGATTTCACAGCAACATTTCATAATTTTCCTTGAAAGATTAATATGCATGTATAAAAAATGATAAACAAGCATCTGTGTTTTATCATTTAAAAATGATATATCTTGTCTTCCTTCTATTGTCAAGAATTTGGATAATTTCTCATTCTAACATCAAATAATTGAAGCTGACTTGCATTATTTGTCACCACTCTAGCCTTTCTAAGTCCAAATAGCAAAGACATTGCTTATTATTGCATAATTTCTCATCACTCTATCTCTTTTAAGTACAAATAACAAGGAGATTGCTCATTATCTGTTTAGAATTTTGCTTGCAATTATGCCAAATCACCACAAGGAGGTGATGGTACCTCCAATCTCCAAAGTTCTGCTCTTTGGACTACATACTAGGGTTTTTTTTTTTGTTACTGTTTTGTGGGTTTTTTGTTTGTTTGTTTGTTTTTTCCTAAATCAGCACAGATAAAATAGGAAAAGACATTCCAGAGAGAATAGAAGAAGGCATACAAGGAGTTCCCGCTGTGGCTCAGAGGAACAAACCCAACTAGTATCCACGAGGACATGGGTTCAGTCCCCGGCCCCACTCAGGGGGTTAAGAATCTGTAGCCAAGAGCTGCAGTGTAGGTCACAGATGCAGCTGGGACCTGGTATTGCTGTGGCTGCGGCATAGGGCAGCAGCTGAAGAAGCAGGAGGAGAAGAAGAAGGCATACAAGAAATGTGATTGGAAACAGGATGCTATATTGGAGAATTACAAGGATTTCAGTTAAGGGGAAATTGCATCAAAGAGACAGACAAGAACAGGAGAAGTGGAAAACTACAACAAGATCTGAATTTTAGAAAAGTATTTCTGGAGTTCCCATTGTGGCACAGGGGAAATGAATTTGACTAGGAACCATGAGGTTTCAGGTTCGATCCCTGGCCTCACTCAGTGGGTTAAGGATACAGTGTTGCCATGACCTGTGGTGTAGGTCGCAGACGTGGCTCGGATCTTGCATTGCTGTGGCTCTGGTGTAGGCCAGCAGCAACAGCCCTGATTAGACCCCTAGCCTGGGAACCTCCATATGCTGCAGGTGCAGCCTTATAAAGACAAAAGACAAAAAAAAAATTTAAGTATTTCTGGCATAGATATAAGTGATAAACTATAGATTAAGAACAAGGAGGAATATGAGGAGGTTACTAAACTAATGCCTGGAAGGAAATGCTGAAAATCTTAACCAGAACTGTGGTGATGGAAATGGAAAGCAGGGAATAGGTAAGAGAAATACTTAAGCAGTAGAACAGACAAAGATTTCTGAGACACACATTTTCCCACTGTCATTAAAGTCAAAGAAGTCTCCCTCTAGACAAAACTCTCAACATTACATGAGACTAATACTCAAAACCTTCAGTAGTAACAATGATATTTAAAGTTCTCAATAAAGACTGCAAAATGTCCTGAGAACCAGTTTCACACAGCTTTTATTCGCAGCTGACAAAGTACTTGAACAAATATTTTACACAGCTTTAAATAAATATTTCCACCCCATGCTTTTAAGATGTATGTTAATAGTACGCAAAAGATAAAACTATGTTGTAAATCACTTTCTTATCACAAGGAAGATCATAAATAATATTATATGTACTATTATTTAATGCTATCATTGAATTAGAAACATTATGATGAGGGGTTTCTTTCCCCTATAACTACATGAGCAGGTACTTAACCTTTAAAACACTGCTTAGGCTCAGGCTAAAACTCAGCATTAGAGAACTGGAAATCAAGGGACCACTATTTGACTCAGCCATGACAGCACAGTTAAGAACACAAGCTACAGGGACAGATCTACTGGTGGCCTGGATGAGGTACTTAATTTTTCTGTCTGCCTCAGTTTTCTTTTCTGGAAACTGGAGCACTGCTGTAAGAACTGAGTTAATACATCTAAAGAGTGGTGCCTGACCTGAAGTCATCACTCAACAAATACTGTTATTCATATAAATTGGCAAAAAAAAAAAAAATTAAAGCAAAATAATGTGTGTTGATCCTTGAAGTTCTGAAAAAGGACACAAACTGATTGGGGCCGAAAATGTTAAGTTATAAATTTATGGAACTCCAGGAAGCAATGATTAAAGAAAAGATACATACTTCTTGATCAAGCATCCCAGTCTTTGACATAAATTCCACAAAAATAGACAGATCAGTACGTAAATATCTGAAGGATGCTGTTTATTGTTGACTTGTTAGTAGCAAAAGCAGTATAAATACCCAATTAGGACACATTGATATCTTTGACAAAGTATTATCTTTGTCAACTGACATAATAAAATGGTTCTTCTTAATTCCAATAAGCCAAAAAGCATGGTAAACACCAGCATCTACTTTAAACTAGACATATGACACTTAAATGCTTTATGTTAAGATATTTGAGTAAAACTCACATATACTATAGATATGCATGAGGTATAATGAAATTGTATTCTTGGAGATTTTATCATCACCGTTAAAAACCTCTTCTAATTAAATATCCTTTTCACATGATAACATTTAATGTTAATTAGGGGATTTAAGTAACAATGAAGATATTTTCTCACTAACAAAAATCAGCTGTTAAGTTCCCCTTGTGGATCAGCAGGTTAAGAACCCAACCAGTGTCCACGAGGATGAAGGTCCGAGCCCTGGCCTCACTCAGTGGGTTAAAGATACAGCGTTGCCACAAGCTGCAAGGTTGCAGATGCTGCTCGGATCCAGTGTTGCTGTGACTGTGGTGTAGGATGGCAGCTGGAGCTCTGATTTGACCCCTAGCCTGGGAACTTCCACAAGCCACAGGTGCAGCCCTACAAAAAGAAAAAAAAAATCAGCTGAAAAATGTATAGTGATGATATTATATATACTATGAGTAAAAAATAAAGTTTTTATCTTATAGATCAAATATCATGTGTTACCTAGTATATAGTGTCCAGAAAGATTTGATTCTGTGGCCATATTCAGAGTCACTCAGGAAAAAAATGCCACGAGGGATTAGCAACATTTGCCTTGATGGTAGAATCAAAATCAAGTGTTAGTGAGGCCATGGCATAGAGGGGAAAAAAAAATCTGGATCATGTGTTTTATATTGGTTGACATTAAAAACATTGAACTAGTAGCATATTCATGCAATCATCTGAAAAAAACCTGACATTCATCAATGAATTTCCAGACATATATTTTTGTTTGAATCAAACATGTTTCAAATATACTACACATATCTATAAATTCTGAGCTAAAATGTATTAGCAATTAAGTAATTTAATGAAGAGCCAGGCCATTGTTCATGTGTAATTAATAGATTTTAAATAAATGGTACCCCTAAAATAGGCTAAAATTTTGCCACATTACATAATTAGGCAAACATTTGTTTCATATATTTCTTCTTTTCATATATATTTGCCTAATATCTGAAAAAATCTATAAAGTATATGAAAGTAAACATTTACTTATAAGGTTGTTTAATAACTTAATTTCCATCAAGTAAGAGATGGATGCCTAGTAAAGTGAGTTAACTGAGTGATACATTTTAATCAACATACATTTTATGTTAGTTCAAAATAACCATTTGAGTCCATATGATTTATAAATAACAACAAGCACTTTCCTTTTTTTTTTTGTCTTTTTGCCTTTTCTAGGGCTGCTCCTGCGGCATATGGAGGTTCCCAGGCTAGGGGTCTAATCGGAGCTGTAGCTGCCAGCCTACACCAGAGCCATAGCAACGCGGAATCCCAGCTGCGCCTGCGACCTACACCACAGCTCACGGCAACACCGCATCCCTAACCCATTGAGCAAGGCCAGGGATGGAACCTGCAACCTCATGGTTCCTGGTCGGATTCATTAACCACTGTGTCACAATGGGAACTCCAGCACTTTCCATTTTAAAAGAATAGTCTAAGAGATAAGTATTTTATTTTCTTTGGCAAAACATGTTATTTCTCCATACAATAGGCTGCTTTATTAGTTCAGGCTATACATATCTACTTTGTCCATGTATTCCTTTTAAACAATACAATAACTGAATGACTTGGCTGACTTTGTTATAGTAGCTGGCAGAAAATTAGAGGTTAAGACAAAATTTGTCTTCTCACATACCTTTTTTCCAAAATGACATCTAATGCATAGCAGTGAGCAAATCCTTGTTGCATTTAAACTTTATATAATTTGATTCCAATGCAGATACACCACACAAGATAGAGTCAGGAAGCCTGATGGTATGAAAACCTTATTGCCATTTTCCAGGACACACATTTCCAGCTTGCTAAGACCAATACTTCAGGGCAACAAAGCAGGGGTGAATGTGTTAGAAAAGGAAAGACAAAACTTACACATCTTTGGGGATAATTTTTCCTGGCCAAAATAGTCTCAAGAACTAATTTTACCTTCCTCCTAAATATGAAAACATTGAAGAATGTATCACTATGTCAGTTTATGAAGGTATTTCAAACAAACTTAAACTATAAGGGAAATGTAGAATACGGCACTCAGGAGTCTGCCTGTATTTCTTCAGCGCTTTTACAGTATACCAAAAATATGATCTTCAGCAAGCAAACTCAGAGCCAACAAATACATCTTTATTTCCAGATTTTCTACTATCAGGGGAGGTTTAAAAATCTGGAGTGCTATAAAAAAAATCGGTTACTTCAAGCTGTTATGAGAAGTCTACCCCCAAAATGAACTAAACAAGAGTTTAACAAGCACGTTTTCAAAATATACAATGGAAGAAATTATTAATTTTGTTTTCAAAGTGCTAATGACTCCCTTTTTTAAAATAATTGACTCCAAAAATCTAACTCTTTGTGATTGCGAAGGAGGAACATGAATGGGAGGTAACTATCAACTCAAGACATGTCAAATTCATCTGATACTTAAACGGATAACATGGAATTGACTGTGTAGCCACCGAAATCCATAACCAAGATGTGTTTACAGTGGCAGTGTTATCAATCATCGATAAAGAAATGATACGTTAAAAAATGGTATTTTAAATGTCTCTCTAAAATAAATATCACTAATAGGACTATGCAGAAATATGAATGAATGGATGAGTGAATAAATGAACAGAAGGGCTTGGAGGTCATAGTTACAATAAGCCCAATTCTCCAACTCAACCTCAAAGGGGAAAAACAAGTCCCAGTTCACTGCTGATTTTTAACAATGTTCACCTAGTTGAATACAAAATAAGCTTATGACTGGCAATGTTAATTTTTTGGGTTTTCATGGGGGACAATGAAGTGCATTCTTTTCTCTGCCTGAGTTCTTGATTAGAAAAGAAGTCACAGATGGAGAGCAAATATCATCCTTTATGTAATAATTGCTAATACAGAGGGAAAGGGCTAAAAGTGTGGCAACAACAGAATGTGTTAACCTTAATTCTGAAATTAAACAGACTTTCTAGCCATATTATCACAGAAGTTGTTGCAGAGGTATAGCCTACTCTTTCATGTCTTTCAGTATAATCTAGAGCTTCTGCAGGCAGCCTGAAGGAAGAAGGAAGGAAGGGCTCAGCTATACAAGGTCCTTGCAAAGTCACCTAACAGGTAAGTCACTCTGCCTAGCCCTGGATGGAATAAGTGTACTGTAGCAGTAGAGGCTAAGATGTTACAAGCAGTAGAGGCTAAGATGTTACAAGTGCAGTTAGGGGCAGCACCTCCGTGTCCCAATGATATCTTTATTTGGTCAGAACTAAAACAGGTTCTATAGATCCCAGGAAATGGGAAGGAGTGATCAAGTGATCCCATTGATCATTCTGTTGAGAAGTATTTTCTCTTTTTTTTGGGGGGGGGGTTCTTCTGTCTTTTTAGGGCTGCACCCACAGCATATGGAGGTTCCTAGGCTAGAGGTCTAATTGGAGCTGTAGCTGCCTGCCTACACTACAGCCACAGAAACTCAGGATCTGAGCCGCATCTGCAACTTCCACCATAGCTCACGGCAAAGCCAGATCCTTAACCCACTGAGCGAGGCCAGGGATAGAACCCAAAACCTCATCGTTCCTAGTCGGATTCGTTTCCACTGAGCCATGATGGGAACTCCAAGAATTCTAAGTTTCTCATTTGAAGAGTTAAAGCCCATACCCAATATTCTGTGATAATCTTTATGGGAAAGGAATCTCAAAAAGAATAGATGTGTCTGTATGTATAACTGAATCACTCTGTTGTACAGAACTAATCACAACACTGTAAATCAACTATACTTCAATAAAACTTTAAAAGAAAACAAAAAAGAAACAAAAGTTAAAGCCTACATAAAGATCATTTCATCATCATTCTTACATATTAACAGGCAAAAATAAACACAATTTCTACCGATGGCCAAATATCAGATAACTTTTAGAAATATATCTCATTTTTCTACAAGTTAATTATCTTAAAATATGTATTTCTCTGGAAACACTGATAACATTCAATTGCAGATACTGATATAAATACAGCATTCACTTTAGTTCTAAAATATTGAAGTTTTGAGGTTTAAATTATTATGTACTCTGTTGTTTAACTTAGCAAACAGTGATGGATGATGAAATAAAGCACTTGTCAAATCGATTAGATATGGGAAAACTTTGAAATTACACATTCACTTCTTCATCCCATTAAAAATCAATCACTACACAGACAACATGCAGAAATTGGTTCTCTGAATGTTTGATAGTTTTAAGACAATCTTCTACTGGATTTGAAGAATCTCTTCTTATTCTGTATATTTACAACAAATAAAATCTACTTTAAAAAAGAGAAGCAAGCCTAGGGGAGGTACGTCAAATTCTTTTTATGTTTCGATCATGAAAAGGTTATATCAAAAAAGACATACTCGTTCACTTTTAAAGACTTTTAAAGATTATCTCTGCAAGAATTAAGACAGACAAGTGATATAAAATCTCAGAGAAGTTATAGACCTTGAAATGTTCTAACAATTAGGATAGAAAAAATACTAGAAATGTGATTTTAAAAATATGTATTATGCCCATCAAATAACTTTAATGTTACTGACCTAAAAGTGATATATTGTATGTTTATAACTGTATAAAAATGAATAAGAAACTATATCAGATTGTGGATTCCTTTTTTATCCACTTTTTCCATATACTGATGTTAAAGGAGAAAACTTAAAGATCCTCATTTCCTGAATATAAGTGCCTACAAGGAAATCAGGATTATATATTTCTCTCTAGTAAGTAAATAATAATTTTCTTATTATGAGCTTGGATCGAGCAAATAATATACAACCTCTTATCAATCAATGAATTTTGTTGGCCTAAAGCACTTTTTAGATTAAATCCTTTTTTATTAAAACAAACTCATTACTATGTTCTATGTACTATGTATTTGCTTTTATATTATATATTTTACATGTAACTCAATTATCCAGAAAATACCATTTTAAGGGTGATATATGAATTAAAGAAAGTAGATATACTATTATTTTGATATTATTGATTTAGTTACTTGAAATAACTGCACACAAAAAGACCTATTTATAAACTTTTAAGCAATTTAAACACTTTGAAAGACAGGTTAGAAAATACATAAATATACACATATTTTACATATAATAAATATATGTTTATATTAAATAATATTGTGTCTCCATACATTATATAACATCTATTTAAAGAATTTTACCATATATACATATGGTATACATAGATATATATGGTAAAATTCTTTAATACATAAACATTTATATGTATTTGTGTTTATATATGTAAAAACATATTTGTTAGAAATTATTTGATTGACTGAAACCAAATTTCTCAACTGTGACAGTAGGTTGAAAATAAAGTTTAATGGCTATATAAATTAAAGTGACTTTTTATCAGAAAGTGCTATTCAAGCCAAAATGTAGTATACTTCAGGAATAAATTAAATTCAGTAGATGTTAGCTCAAACTCCTCATCATTTAGAACTATACCCTCAGGGCCCTTCAAGCATGTTCAAAGACACACAACTCCCTAAGAGTAAAAGATTCCACTTGAACTTGACATACGTGCCCTGTACAAACACATTTACAAGAAGGGAGGTTATAGGATTCCATCAGCTCAGTATCAGCTCATTTCCACTATCTGCCAAGAAATTAAAATGCATTTCTACTTAATCCTAGAGATAAGCTTCTTTAAAGTTTATTTTAGTTTAGTTATTAAAAAAACACAGTATTAACAGGAACAGTATTTTTATAGACATTTCAGTAACAGAGAAGAGATAAGCCAAAAGCAAATGTATATTTGAAATGATATCATTATCAAATTAAAAAATATTAACTGTATCTTTTAAAAATGTCCATCATTTGAAAAAGCTATCTGGAGACAGAAAGTTTTTGCATAGTCATCATATTTTTAAAATGTGTGCCACATAAAAACATTACTTTTAGATGTTCATGCTACTTTTTGTCTTGTGATGACCCCTCCTGGTTGAGTTGTTCATTATCTTAGACTCTTGCGGGGTTTTTTTTTTTCCCTTTCTCTTTTGGATGTTTTTAGTATTATGAATAAAACTATTAAACTTTTTCAGAACTTATATAATATAAATAAAAATGGTCATTAAGTGTAAAAATATAAATTTAAAATACAGAGTAGGTGAAGCTCAATCTAATCAGGAAAATTGACATCATTGCTATTATTTAATTTATTTCTAGGATGGGGACAACTTTTGAGTTTTGGTCACACAATTTAAATTCAAATTAAATAAAGAATAATATCAATTAAGCCATTATACATTTGAAGCCTAGGGGTATAACATATAAATAAATAAATCTTAATAATCAAACACAACTATTAACTATCTTAAAACTAATGGTTTCTGCTCTTCCCTACCACCAAACTCTACTAAGTTGTGAGGACTAAGAATATATTTTGGAAACAACAACTTTTCCAGTCTTAAAATATATCAACCTAATGGCTATTTGTGTGCTATTTTTGACACAGTGAATTTTTCAAATTGATTCTTTAAAATTGGAGTACACAGACAGATGAAATACAGAACTCAGGAAAAACTTGATGTGAGGGCCTTCAATCTGTGAACATAATAATTTAATTTATAATGAGTTTATTTTCTAAGAAAAGTGGCAATTTAGTTCTATACAGCCAGACCCTGACAAAGAAACTGAAATTTCATCAGAATAGTATTCTCAGTATATTGTTATATATTTATGTAAATATATCTGCATAATTTATGTTTAAATCTATAAAACTGACATTAAATCTTAATAAAACATCACATTCTGAATATAATCTATTTCATGGAAAAAACTATAAAAGTGTTTTCAAGTTCATTACAAACTTAGATTCCCAATTAGTGGTTTCTCTATCTTTAAACGCGAGAAAAAAGAAGCAAATACTATACTTGGGAAAATATGTCAAAACAGTAATACTGGTTCATCACACGATATTATTACTTAGCAGAGTCTTTAGCGCAACTTCTAAAGTCCTTTTTCAATGTTTATTCTTATTAATATTTACATACCAGGATAGGAGCATTCATATTAACATATAGACAAAGATGCATTCATGAATCCCAGGATATGATAAAGAGGTAGTACTACTTCATATATGAATTCTGGAAAACACCAAACTTTTTTTTCCTATAATGGAAAACACTTATTTTCAAACTCTAAAATCTCCATGATAATTCTTTAACAACTCAGTCATCCTAAGAAACAAGTATGCCTAATGAATATTATCCTAAGATTCCTATAGGCAATCTTTCTACTGTTTAACTCTTTCTGAACCAAAGGAGCAACCATGCATTTCCTCTCTAGATGCACAGCATGCACTTCTAAAGCCCTGCAGACGATGAGCTGGAATCTTCCATTTCTTTTTACTCTTTCTAACCTCATGAATAAATGAACAATCTTTTCTAGAAGAAGCCACCTAAACACAGGGAGAAATATATTGAACAGCATCATTATTTTCCTGAGAACTCTTGTAAGAAATCTGTTCATTACTGCCTTGATGATGTTTTGCACTGACCGTCCCAAGTCCTAGACTGCATTACACCCAACTGCCAAAGAGGCAAAGCAATTTCAGGTAAAATATTGGATTCGCCGTCTTCCATTTTAATAAGCAAGTACTAAACGGTCATTAATTTGTTGGGGAGGGGGTGATAAAGAGAAGTCCATAGATGCCCAAGCTGCTCCAAATATGATCCTTTTTTCATCCCCAAAGCCGTGTTCATTTAAGTTAAAACCATAGGTATAAAAATAAGAAACTTATTTTTGCCATGTTTTCACTTTTCATTTACTGACCTACCTAAGCAAAACGCAATAAACTTCCTCTACACAAACACATCGAAGTGGAAGAATAACTCCCGAGCAGCTGTCACCTACACTAATCACTCTAACCAAGCAGCAGCCAACCAATCTCCAGGACCAGAAACAACTTTCCAGAAACATCAGCGGCGTCAAAACCCTCTTCCCCCAAACCAAGGGAGCGGGATTTGGAGCCTTCCCTGCTGCAGTGGTTCCAAGTGCGTGACAGCAGAGCCACACACACAAATCAGGGAGCGAGACCAGAGAAGGCACCTCAGAGTTGGTACCCTGGGGTGGAACATCACTGCGGCACTGAAAGTGCTCCATCGCAGAGCAGGCTCGCGCTAGGGCTACTTACGGGACGTGGCGGGAGCCGTCCAGGCTCTGCAGAGGATGCTGCCGACCAGCCAAAGCGAAAGCGCTGCCCCGCAACCGGAGCGCGGAGCCTCCACCATCCTTAGCCCCCGGGCTCGCGGTACTCCAAAAGCTCGCTGCAGAGAGACGCCGTCCGTCTCCCCGTGGGGTGCTTGGAGAGAGATGGGCTGTCCTCAGGCACCACAGAAAGCCGAGCCCCTCCGGCTTCCTCTTCTCCCCTCACCCCCTCCGGGCTCCAGTCCGGCCGGGCTCGGAACAGCAGGGCGGTCGCAGCCTTCCTCTTCCCTCCGCGCGGTTCTTGCCTCTTGCTCTGCGAACCAGTGAAATGCCAGGGGGAAGAATTCAAACCAAGAAGAAAAGGGAGGGGGGAGCAGAGGAGGGGACGCCTACCCCGCCCTCTCCCTCTCAGGGGGGGGAAAAAAAATCACCAGGGGACTAGGTGGAAAATCAGAAGAGCGGAGGCTGCAGAAGAAGGGAGCGCGCCAGAGACGGCGGTGCTGATGCTGCCACTGCAGGCGGGCGAGTGCTCCCCCGGCCGCTGGGCAGCGTGACTCAGAGGGGTTTCCAATCGCCTGCCAGCTCACATGGAGGGACTATGTTCGCGCGGAGCACGCAGCCCCGCCGGCGGACGGGCGCACGCACGGCCTCAGCGCGGCGCGGCGCGGAGCAGCATCTCCCCGGCTGTGCAGCTCGAGCAGCAGCGGCCGCGGCCGGATAGCTGGAGACGCCGCCGCGCCGCCGCCAGCAGCGCCTGAGGAGCCGGGAGGAGGGCGAGGCGGGGAAGCCCTCCCTCCTCTCCCCTTCTCCAGTCCCCACCCCGGCCCCTCCTTCGCCGCCGCCTCCTCCTCCTTACCGTACCCCTCTGGCTGTCAGAACCCTTCTGCCCTGCCCTCGCCTCGTTGGGAAGCAGAAGGGAGAAGGGACCCACGGGCCCGGGTCCATCAGCTGGGGCGGGGGCCGAGGAAGGAGGCGAGCGCCTCTCCCCGGGCGGGAGGCGGCGCCGAAGTTGGGTATTCGCAGTATGATCTTGGAACCCGGCTCCAACCCTGGCTGCCCCCCGCCCAGCTGCAGGAAACAGAACCCCTTGGCTTGGATGCCTTCTCTCTCCCTTCTCTCCTCCCCTTCAGACAGAGATGGTACAGGCTCCGGGAGCTCAGGCCCCCTGGGAGCCAGAATTCGGCGTCCGACAGGCAGGTCTTCCGAGTGGTCCTAACATCAAGTGACGGAGCTGAACATCCCGACTGGAGCCTGGAGCCGCGGGGACTGCAGACGCGGCTAATGCAGATGTTTTCAATATGTAATTAATTCATACTCATACATATTTACACGTACACCAAACACACGCCGCTGCCAGGAAAACTACATTCAGGCGAACGCTCACACAAACAGCCACAAACACAAAACTGAAATAAGCAGGCAGACGGATCTAACTACTTCAAAGATATCTGATGCATTTGCAAGTACCAGGAATTCCGAATATCTAGGGAAACGCAGATTTTCTTCTCATATTCAGGTCATTTCAGTAATAAATCTCAAGCTCTTCTCCTTAGCTCACACCTCTCCACACTGCATCCTCCAAAGACTTTCCTCCATCCAGTCTACATATAGTACTGGGATTCTTCTATCTCTGCAGAACCAATCCTTTCACTGACTTTACTGACACGGTTAAGAATTATTGGTCATCTAACTACCTAACGATGTTTAGGGAGGAACTAAGGAGGAGGAACCATGTCTCAATGTTATACAATGAATAAGCATTTGCCTTTCAATATAAATAAAATTTTTATGGAGACTTGCCTACTCCTGGAATTCACTCTGAGTTTAATATTATGGTTGGGTCTTAGAAAGGTCCCCTGTAAACAGTACTGTGTGCTCACTGCATAATTAGCATGGTGGTAATAGGCCTGATTCAGCATTCTTTATTAGAGCTTTGTTTCTGATTGATTTAAAGGGATGTTTCCTCCCAGTGAGAACTGCAGATTGGGTACAATCTGGAAATGAAGAAACACACAGATCACTAAGAGGAAACTTCATCCTCACACCGTACAACTCTTCTCCTATAAAATAATACAGTAAATCCATGGATTATACAATGCCTCTTTTCTATTTTAATTCTCTCAAGCTGTCAAAAGTCAGTGAAAACTTGCAGAAATGCTGTGGTAGAGAACTGCCATCAACAATTTGTTAGGACTCAAAGAAAAACCAGTCATGGGAAAAAATCTACCTTGAGGAAGCACAATTTCTCAGAAGTCAATTTTTTACATATGTCTATTTTAACCATTTCAGTAAAAGCCACTAGTGTTCAAGTGTTTTTAATAGAAGAGCAAAAGAGGAAACAACTGAAAGTATTTTTATCATTTCAGTATCTCAATGGATGCTACTCACTGGGTATCTCAAGCAGATTGAACTGAAACTGAATCCATTTCTTAGGGTACTGAGCAAAAGGAAAAAAAAAAAAAGCTGGAAGGAGATATCTACCTTAATTGTTTTGCAGCAGAAAATTTTGTACGCAAGGGTGTTTTTTTTTTCCCCCCTCCAAAATGCATTCAGACCAGTTTGTAATAATTTCTCTCAATGAGTAAAAACAAACAAAACCTTGTTTTAGTGACACATATATAACCACCCTGCATCACCACTGTGCTACATAATATGGTCTTATTTCATGCCAGTGTAAGCTAAGAACCTGCTTTCATCAATTTTCAAGGCATTTGGCCATCTTTGAAAGTTAACAATGGCACATTCCTTGTAATGAAACTTCTTTTGCTTCAAATTTGTGTGAACTAGATCTGGACATTGTGATTCATAAATATACCTAAAGAAATAAGACTTTAATAGTTTCAGGATCAGACATTCTTTAGATTCTAATGCTACATGCTCCTTATCCAGTTTACCCTTTTCATCATTAGATATTAAGAAGTTTCTTTTTGACTTCAGTTAGAACTAAAACTATTAGTGAGGAGGTAGGAACTGCTAAGCCTATTTGGTCTGGTCAAAACCTTTAAGAACCTGTAAAATTGATAAACCAATCAATAAGTTGAGGATAATTCCACCAAATGGCTTCTAGATGTGGTAAACATGGAATATCTTGTCCCAGAGAGTGAATTCATTATCAATATGTTCATTGCATTGTGGTTGCAAATAGTTGAAGACAGCATATGATCAGGAGAAATGTTTCTCTAGTTTGATATATGTTAATCAAAGTTTGAGAATAATAAAACTAAGTGCACCAAAGGCACACAAAGAGCAAGCAAAAGCATGATTAGGAAAGAAGATGGGCAAGTTGCATTATTTTGGAAGTGAAGTAAAGTAAACTAAGAGGGGAAAGATAATCCCTGTTTCCCACCACTCATGTTCTATTTTCTCCTTCTACAGAAATTATTACATTTTTTAATATTAACCTGAATCCATAACTGGAACAATTCATTGTTTCACAAGCAACATATTCATCATTCATTTTTGTCTCCAGTATTTGTTGAGTTTCTACCACTATTGAGCTGGACATTGTGCTAGATACTGAGATTAACCTCTGAGCAATCAAGTAACCCTTTTGCCCACATAATTGGTAGATAATGGTTGAATAAGGGATAAAAATAAATCTGCCTCACTTCTGTACTGACATCTATTCAAGTAAATGTTGACTGGGTAATTATTCTAGTATCTTCACATATTCTTTAAAAAATGAACATACTCAAAAAGTGTTGTTATCATAGCCACCATCATTATCATTCCAGAGATCTGTAAATAATCTCTTACATGGTAAATTATCTCAAAAGTTCTCCCCAAATTTTCGAACTCAGCTAACAAAAAGAGTCAAAATATATTGGTTGTAATAACACTTTGAAATGAGTCATTCTATGGTATGAAGCATTAAAAAAATTCAGTACTGTTCAATAAGTAGAGAAACAACTGGTACCTCTCTAGGTGAGGTCCTTGGAATAGAATTTCCTTCCAGAAATCAAGCTGTTCAACTGTGCCCAGATATTGGTGAATTCCCTCAGAAAAAAAAAATATGTCTAAATAGAATAGAAAGTCTGATTGCCAGTCTGATTGTACACTCCAAGAATTTAGGACCTAGTTATGTAGGATCTGTGTAGGATGCATTCTCTAGTGAGGATGAACAGAATGAGGTCAAGTCTTATAAGCAAGCCTCTGGTGTACAGAAGATCACTTGGAGTCTGGACCTTTGGCAACACTAATTGGCCCTGGGCACAGTGCGATACTTCCCATCATAATCAAATATTAATTGTGAGAAAGACTGTTGATAAAAATGGCATAAACTACAAGCAGCTTTCAAAATCCCAGTCTATTTTAAAGGTATCAGAGAAATGCATGACAACTAGTGTTATTTGGATTATGATCTCTGAGGATATTTTTTAGAAATAATTCATGCTTAATGATTTAATATTTTAATATTAATGAAAAGAGTATAATTGGCAAAAAAGGTGGTCTTAATGCATGCATAAAACATCCTTAAAATCATTGATCAAGTTTAGGAAACTGGGAGGAATGTGGCTAAACCAATATGTAGTATTTAGAATATAGAATCTAATCTTAATCTCTATCACATTTCTCACTTTTTGGACACCCAGTTTTTTTCTGATTATAGTCTAACATGCGTTTGAATAGATCATATAACTCAGGATAATTGTTCTTCCAGAGTTGCAATTAAAAATTAGCTTTTTCTAATGGCATTTTAGTGCTTTAGCCCTGACAAATCTAACCTAAAACTTATATAATGCTTACTTTTAAAAATCTCTCATTATTTGATGATCTCACAGATTAAGGAATATATAATTGCAAATAAATGTACCAGGAAAAATGCCATAATTTCAAAAAGTAAAATAAAATATTTATCTTTCAGAAAAGGAATTATAAAAATACTTATGCTTTTGAATATCAAATCATATGGTAATTTCATGTTAATATGACAGATTTCATGAGGGAAGAAGAGAGCTCTTAGAATTGACTTATATATTTACTGTCTTATTTCTCTTTCAAGTGTTGTAATTGTAAATCAAATCATAATTACAGAGAATAAAGGGAAGAGTCAAAAAAAAAAAGAGGAATGAGCGAAAGAGAGAGAAGAAAGGTTTAGTGTACATCTATAATTTCCTAGTTGTAAATGCCTCTGAAAATACCTAATTACACACAGGAGTAATGGCTAAACTATAATTATTCAGCAGTGAGTGCGCATTTTAGGTTTCCACAAACTCAAAAACTTCTTAAATGAGCTCAATATTTGTAAAGCCTCAATTTGATTTTTAAAATAGAATTTTATTTATGAGAGATTAAAACTAGCTAGAAACAGATTGCTATAAAGAACCTGAAGAAATGTTCTACTCAAGGAACAATAAAGTTTCCCTCAAACCCCACCCAAAACATAATAATATTAAGTGGATTGCTTTTGAGTGTTACAATCACATAGAATTTAAGAAGAATCAGGTGATCACACCACAGGAAGCAATTTAGGGTAGTGTTGAGTCTGGTCTTTGGGTTCCATGTTCTGTCTCCATACAGCTCTGCATGTTGTATCAGAAACATCACATCAAAAAATGGGCAGAAGAATTTGCAGCAACATGGATTCAATTAGAGATTCTCATACTAAGTGAAGTAAGTCAGAGAAAGACAAATACCATATAAATCTAAAATACGGCACAGACAAACCTATCTACAAAATAGAAACGGACTCACAGACACGGAGAACAGACATGTGGTTGTCAAGAGAGAGGGAAAGGGAGTGGGATGGACTGGGAATTTAGGGTTAATAGATGGAAAACTATTACATTTAGAATGAATAAACAATGAGGTCCTGCTCTACAGCACAGGGAACTATATCCGGTCACTTGTAATAGAACATGATGGAGGATAATATGAGAAAAATAATGTATACATATATGTCACTTTACTGTATAGCAGAAATTGATAGAACATTGTAACTCAACTATACTTTAATAAAAAATTTTAAATGGGCAGAAGATCTAAATAGACATTTTTCCAAAGAAGACATCCAGATGGCCAACAAGCTTGTGAAAAGATATTCAACACTGCTAATTATTAGAGAAATGCAAATCAAAACTGCAATGAGGTATCACCTTACACCAGTCAGAATGGCCATCATCAAAAAGTCTACAGATAGGAGTTCCCGTCGTGGCGCTCTGGAAACAAATACGACTAGGAATCATGAGGTTGCAGGTTCCATCCCTGGCCTCGCTCAGTGGGTTAAGGATCTGGCATTGCTGTGGCTGTGGTGTAGGCCTGTAGCTACAGCTCTGATTAGATCCCTAGCCTGGCAACTTCTATATGCCATGGGTATGGCCCCCTGAAATGACAAAAAAAAAAAAGACAAAAGTCTACAAATAATAAATGCTTCAGAGGGTGTGGAGAAAAAGAAACCTTCCAACACTGTTGGTGGGATTGTAAATTTGTGCAGCCACTATGGCAAGTAGTATGGAAATTCCTAAAAAACTAAAAACAGAGCTACCATATGATCCAGCAATCCCACTCCTACACATTTATCCAGAGAAAAACATAATTCAAAAAGATACATATACCCCAATGTTCATAGCAGCACTATTTACAATAGCCAAGACATAGAAGCAACCAAAGTGTCCATGGGTAGATGAATGGATAAAGAAGATGTGGTACACAGGTACAATGGAATATTACACAGCCATAAATAAAGAATTAAATAATGCCATTTGCAGCAACATGGATGGACCCAGAGATTATCATGCTAAGCAAAGTAATTCACAGAGAGAAAAACAAATATCATATAATATTGCTTACAAGTAGAAGTTTTAAAAAAGATACAAATGAACTTATTTCCAAAATAGAAATAGACTCACAGATATAGAAAAAAAAACTTATGGTTACCAAAGGGGAAATGGGGGGAGTGAAAATTAAGAGTTTGTTATTAACATATAGGCACTACTATATATAAAACAGATAACCAACAAGGACCTACTATAGAGTACAAGGAACTATACTCAAAATCTTCTAATAAACTATAATAGAAAAGAATCACCCCATTGTATACCTGAAACCAACACAACATTGTAAATTAACTGTATTTTAATAAAAGTTAAAAAGAAATAATTTAAAATCTTGAAAAATATTATATGTGACATACTCAATATATGCTTTTATTTCCTAATTTATAAGATTAGGCTATATTTATACCTGTACAAGTTATATATCTGGCTCATAGAAAGTACTATTATTATTAATGATATAAATGAATATACCAAAATTCTGGTAACCTGAAGACCTAGAACTTCAAATTCACCCCTCAATATATTTAAATTGCAAAATTGTTCAAAATTTTTTGGATAAAAAATAAGGCTTCAAACAGAAGAAAAAATTATTTCAAATTGCCTAAACATAAAGATAAGAAATTTATTTATTGATACTAAAGAATAGCATCTTTCCCACAGAACAAAATGCATACTGAAATAAAATTTTAGAAATTTGTTTGGAATTTGAAAGGACTGTGAAAAAGTGAGAGGTATCAGATTATAAGGCAAAATATGGGAATTGCCAACATTAGAGACCTTCTTCAGGTTTAGAAAATTATCTTTATTTCAATTAAAAGAATAAAAACCAGTTTTTTCAATTATTCTGAGCATTAAGGTGATAGTATCCTGTTGAGACTGGTAGAGAGGAATAGACCTTCCTTAGCAACAAAAGAGACCCATTTTATAAAGCAATATTTCATGAATAGGGAGGAGAGAAATGAAATTTTCAAAAGTGTTGATTGTTCTCAAAGATGAATGGAATAACAAGGGAAATTCAATTAGGGGGGTGATGGACCAATGAAATTTGGAAGAATTCAATTTGTCTAGAAGTTGCAAGCTGTGTCTTTCATCCCTGTCATTTCCACAACCCCCTCTCACCGCCAGAGGTTGCTCAAGTTTTCAGCATGCTAGAGTTCCCACTGAGGCACAGTGGGTTAAAGGATCCAAGGTTGCCACAGCTGCCACTAGGATTCAATCCCTGGCCCAGGAACTACCATATGCTGTGGGTGTGGCCATAAAAAAAAATTCTTTTTACATTTCGGTATCCTCATCCACAAGATAATTCTGGACCAAGATCTGCTAGAGAATTGTCAGCTCACTTAAAAAGAAAAAACTCCTCAGAAATTTTTAGTGTCAGCAAAGGTACACCCACATTTTCAAGCTAGATTGGACATGAATCCTAGTGCTTCACACAGTCTATAAAAGAAGGAACTCAGTTCTGAGGCGGAGTCTAGAATTATCTCGGATGGTCCCACTTTCTTCACTGCTAATGTTTTTCTAGACAAATGGGAATGCACATAATTATAGTGAGGATCAAAAAGGTCCTTTTCAGAAACAGAAACATCAACAACAAAATAAGGTTAAGAAAACTGATCTAGTGCATAAATTATTAACACTTAAGCCAATGTGGGAGATGGTTCCCATGTTAAATTACTTCTTTACATGCTATGCATACTGTGTGATGCTGCCTATTGAATGCCCAAATCTTGCATAAGATCTGCAGTTTACCTTAAGTATTTCTTGAGCTTTCACCTTCCATTTTCTGCTTATTAGTTTTTGATAATGCCAGGCCAACTGACAGAGTCCAATGGCACTGGGAACATTCAAAACACGGCACAAGAATTAGATTAAACTAGTAGTCATGTTAGACCAGGGAACATAGCAATACAAACAGGTCATATTGTTCTGGATAATCTGGGCATTTTAAGAACAGCAACAACAACAACAAAAAAAAAAATGAAGAAAAAGGACAATGAGTGTTCACACTGTAGGGGTTAGCATCATTGATTTGAAACTACAGAATGCTAAGAACACTCTTTCTGCTCCATTTCAGAACGCTGAGTTTACTTCTGTGCAATTTATTTATTATGTCTTCAACTTGCAGTGGTAAAGATATTGACTGGAGCAAGCTTGGAGGTGATAATTACTGCCTACATGCTTTAAGCCAGTTGACATAGTTACTGCCAAAACATCTCAAGCTAGATTCCATAATTCATAATGTTTCCTAATTCCTATGAGGATGCAATGCTTCATCAGGCAATAGGAAATGGTAAGCACTATTTTACTTTTGAAAAGTTGAAGAAAATTACTGGACCTAAAGTTGTGTTTTATATCAGCTACAGATAACCAAGAAGAAATTCTTTCACTGAACTTGGTGTGATAATTGTGAAATGAATATCAGAGATGGCTTTAACTACATGCTTCAGTCTAAACTTTGTTAATTTTTCTTTTTAAAAATGTTTTTCATTTGAACAACATATAAATAGTAAAGTTCTCCTGGTATGTTAGCAATTTTACTAACACATAAATACCTGTGTTACTATAATTTAAGGATACTTAAGACAGTTTATGTGACAATAATTAATGATCTCTTGGTCTGTTGAGCTTTCTGCTTGATAAGCATTTAGCCAGGAATGAGGAGGAGAGAGGGAAGATCATTTTTCCACTTATGTCTTATTTAACAGTATTTCTCCTGTATAATTAGCTCATATATACCTACTTTAGTACTTTGAGTAGACTGACATAATTGAAATTTTCTTTGATAATTCATAAATTCAGCAATGCAATCTTTTTTTGATAACTAAAAATCATCTGGCCCAAATCTATTATGTGTTTCTGAAGGCATATACTATAATTTAGGATATAAGTTTGGATTTTTTTCTGATTTCAGAATTTGTGTGATGTTCTTTTAAATTTGCTTTTTTCCTGATCTTCTCTTCATCTTCTTAAAGTGCTAAGAGCTCTGCAGCAAGTTGGGACTGAAGTTACTTACTACTTGGAAGAGAACTTGTCACTTTCTTAAAAGACCTTATGGGGGAGTTTCCTGGTGGCCTAGTGGTTAAGGATCCAGCATTGTCACTGCCATGCTGCTGGTTTGATCCCTGGTCCAGGAACTTTGGCATGCTGAAGGGGTGGCCAAAAAAATAAAAAAATAAAAATAAAGACTTGTGGTTGCCCGGGGGTGGGGGGGAGTTATACATGTGTGTGTAACTGGGTCCCCATGCTGTATAGTGGAAAAAAAAAAGTGTGTTGGGGGAAATAACAATAAAAAATAAAAATAAAAATAAAAATAAATAAATTAAAAAAATATATATATATAAAGACTTGAGGAGAATAACCTCAGTCTAGGGGTAAAATGCACATGAGTGGATAATCTTTGAGATAGCCTGAATTTTTAATTTGGTTTATCATCCTGTTTTTTTGTTTGTTTGTTTTTTTTTAATCTGTCAAGGTGGTAGATTTCCAGTACAAGATGGGAGTAAATTATTTGACTATTTAGGGTTGTCTCTGCTTATATCCCTTTGGGACCATGGCTATAGCTTTCTGGAAGAAAAGGCCATTTCTTCCGCAAGTAACTTCATACTGTATATATGCCAGTTCTAATGTTTTCAATTTATGCCATCTTCATAAATGCCAGCTCTAGAAGACAATGCTGGTTTACTGTGAGTTCTAGTCACTGACATTAGGCTAATAATTGGTTGTGGCTATAAAGGTTATGGACTGACCTGTTGGCATTTTCACTCCTCAGAAGTTCTGTATCCTTTTCTCCCTCATCCTGAAATCTGCAGCAGAGGTTAAAAATCATTTACAGACTTCCATATTGGGAGTCATTGTAATAAATTAACTAAAGCTCCCATTTCCTGAAGTAACTAAAATTATGTGTGTGGGGAAGAGAGAGGCAAAATGCACATGTATCACATTCTTAGAAGGCTATGCATGTCATTTTCAGTGGGGGAATGATCTTTATAAACACACTTCACATTTAATACATCATAAGCAATATTGTATGTCAATACCCAAGCACTCTCCAAAGTGTAGCACACTTCATAGCTATGTAATTTGAGAGTAACAACCACTAGCATCTTCTTTAAAAATATTTGCAATGTGACTGTGTTTATTTTTACCATGCACAATGTCCAGGGTTAGTGAGAAGCACTTTCACCATATTGCTTTTTAAATTCCTGTGCTGTGGGAATGTTGTTCACATTCACAGTTGGGATGAGTTACCAGAAGGATAGGCCCAAGGGAGAATTTTCTGTTCTTTCTTCTGCCATAGTCCATTACTTAAATTCCACCAGATGCAGGAAGGGATGGACTGGGTTGAGGGTGATTGAAACTTACATTTAGCAGACACTCAGTATTCTCAAATGATCCAAATATGGCTCTTGCTCCAAGTCATTCTGGTGATTAGTTTATATGTGTAATCAAAACATCTTAATAAGAATTCCCTCAATTTTATTGATGAAAACACTATAAAGACCTTTCTACTGTTTGTTCTTTTTCTTAATGCTGCTATTCTGACTGGAAAAACTGTAGGGTAACTTCACCCTAAGTTAATCAACTTCAGTCCAAAATGACCAATGTGACTAAGGGAGTCAACTCTGATGATTGTCCACTGGCTTCTGAAACAGAAGGATGAACACAGAGCAAATTAAACTGAAATAGTAACACACAATCTGGTGACTTCACGAATGTGCTTGGATCAACCCACAGCTCTTGTACGAAATCAGTCTGTGACCCCGGACTCTCTCTCTCAATCTGATCCTCCCAAGTTACTACCACTGCATCAAATAAACAGCATGATCTGTTCCATCCTTTCCTCCTCATCCACCTTGGCATCCTTTAGGGGAGTCTGTGTGAAGTTTATGACTCACAGAGAGATACAATAAGGACAAGTACAGGAGGGCATGAAAAAAGGTAAGTGACATACAGTGAGGTTTGTCCTGGGAAAATGGCATTGGCACCAGTCCCACTTGAATAAGTTTCGCCTAAACTGTGAAATGGGATTTGAATTTTATAAGTTAATAGGTTCCCCAAAATCCATATGTTTATAGTTCACAAAACTTCAGGCCAGAATGTTCCCAGAGTGCCCATTTGAAAGTAAAATGAGGTTTCGTAAAACTAAACTCAAACTTTTAAAAACTGAATCAAACTTTACTGCCTTCGGTGGTGGAAATCAGTAATGCAACTGTATTTTCCTTATGCTTTGGGGAGGACTTTTTAAATAAATATTTAGTTAAAGCATATACTACATAGATTTGGAATTCTCTGGGTAAAGCATTTTCATTAGCTCATTTCTCAAATTCGTTTCTCAAATGAATTCTCATTCTCTAATCACTACATTTGAGGATTGTTCAAAAACTGATAAAATTACCTTATAATAATTAACAAACTAATTATCTACTCCAGACTACTCTGGAAAGAACATACACAGAGAAATCAAATAACTTCTCCCCCTTATTTTACTTCAAAGAGCATATACCATATGGTTCTTATTTTCAGGAAAAGAGATAGAGAAAGAAAGAGAGTATGCGAGAGTGAGAGAGAGAGAGAAACAATACATATTTTAGTTTTTCTAAGAAGAGTGAAGAGGGAAATTACCCAGATAATTATAGCCATCAAATAATTTTTACTTACTTATCCCTGTTGAAGACTACTATTTGAATATATCTTCCTCCATTGTACAGGAATTGCTTATAGTGTAAAAAGAAATTTAAAGAAGATGGCCATATTCCATGTCATCATTTTAGAATAAACAACAATAATTTAAACAGAAATCCAAGTTCTCTGGTGGCCTAGCGGTTAAAGATTCAGCATTATCACTGCTGTGCTTTGGGTTCAATTTCTGGCCCTGGAATTTCTGCATGCTGCAGGTGCAACCAAAAACAAAAGCAAAAACAAAACAAAACAAGCAAACAAAAAAGAAAAATCAAATCCAAGTAAATAAAATATTATCAGACCAAGAAACAATTTGTAAAGGTCTAAGTCTTGAAACGCCTATCCCTGAGTTGATATCATTAGCTCATATTCTATGGTATCTGTAACATTAAATACATGAAATCAATGGACAAAAACTGGGTGAAGGAAAAAGTACTCTATACTGGTTACTTTAGATTCCCCAAAATACAATAAAAAATAAAAAATAAAAATAGATTCTCCAAAATATCAGTATCAATTTTAAACCTAATCAGAATTATGTCAAATCCAAATATTACCTCAACTTTTATAGTGTTTTCTGTTCTTTGAATATAATGATCAGTTAACTTCAGTAGAACAGTTATAAAATGTTAGAGGAAAGGTTCCAAAGATATTTTTTTTTTTTTTAACTTTTTACAGCTGCCTCCATGTCATATGGAGTTTCCCAGGCTAGGGGTGGCATCGTAGCTGCAGCCACCGGCCTACACCTCAGCCACAGCAACTCGAGATCCGAGCCACATCTGCAACCTATGCCATAGCCACAGCTCACGGCAATTCTGGATCCTTAACTGACTGAGTGAGGCCAGGGATCGAACCCGAGTGCTCATGGATGCTAGTCAGATTTGTTTCCACTGAGCCACAATGGGAACTCCCCAAAGAACTTAACATTTAAATTCATCCTCAAATTATAGTTTTGAATAGCATGTAAAATTATGTTTGAAAAGTCCTTACAGAAGGAGTCAAAGGAAGAAGAGAAAGTAAAACTAAAACAAAACGAAACTGTAATTTATGGTTTATAGTTCTCTAGCAGGCAAGGTAAGAGATTAAAAGCAGCATATGATTTGTTTTAGATTAAAAAAAAAAAAGTAGAGTTCCCATCATGACTCAGGGGGGTTAAGAACCAACTAGTATCCATGATGATGAGGGTTCAGTCCCTGGCCTCGCTCAGTAGGTTAAGGATCCAGCATTGCTGCAAGCTGTGATGCAGGTTGCAGATGCGTCTCAGATCCGGGGTTGCTATGGCTGTGGTGTAGTCTGGCAGCTGCAGCTCCGAAATGACCCCTGTCACGGGAACTTCTATTTGGCTCTCAGGTGCAGCCGGAAAAACAAAAAGAAAAGGAAATGTCCTTCCTCCATTGCTTTAACTGCGAAAACTGCTAAACATAAGTGTTTCAATACAATAAGAAAAGAAAATTCTTGGTTAATCAAAAAAGCATCATTAACCTACTGTTCAGTCCAATTCTGTTTCCTGTGTTTCACCAGAAAATAATCTCTATCCCACCCCATACTCCAGGAAAAAAAAAAATTACAAATTGCTCTATTTACATTCAAAATAAAAATAAATTTAATTAATGTCAAGGAAAATAATTTTATAATTTAGAGAACATGATTTACCAAATAGAAGAATTTCACAAAGAAACCGACACTTGTTTTTAAACACTAAATGTTAAAAGCCGGGCATTTTAACAACTAGTAACAAGGAAGCCATTTCCTTTTTTTTTATTGGCCACACTCATAGCATACAGAAGTTCCCAGGCTAGGGATTGTGGGTTATACCCCACAGCTATAACCAGAGCCACAGCAGTGATGACACTGGATCCTTAACCCACTGAGCCATCAGAGAACTTCTGTTTCTTTTTTCAAAAAGCACACTTACCTAGTATTTCAAAGTCCATTTGATACATAGAAATCAGTCTCATTTCATTCTTCAAATACAATGTCCATTTTTACTCTGTTTGGGGAAAAGAATACTAGATAAGGTGAGTCTTGCAAATATCTCATACAAAGTTTCATTCATTCATTCATTCATTCCTTTATTTCATTCCACAAATTTTGTAACTTCCTTCCATGAGTTATGCATTTCTCTAGGTGTTGCATATACAGCAATGGACAAGGTCATTAAGATGCCTGATTCCATAGGTCTTTCGTTATAATAGGGTGGGACGAAATGTTATGCAGTGATAAATGATTGGTTAAAATTAAAATAAATACGGAATTTTCTGGTGGCACAGCTGGTTATGGATCCATCATTGTCACTGCGGTGGCTAGAGTCACTGCTGTGGTGTGGGTTTGCTCCCTGGCCCAGGAACTTCCACATGCTGTGGGCATGGCCAAGAAAAAAAAAATTAAAATTAATGTGATTCAGAGCCTGGTGGGCTACCATAGTTTGAATGATTGACAGGGACCTCTTGTGGAAGTGAATTTTTTTAAAGCTGATCCTCAAAAAACAAGAGGAATCAATCACACGAAAATGTGAAGGAAACATATTTCTCCCTTTTTTCCCCAAAGGGAATAGCTTTTGCAAAGCTGTAAAGTGGGAATGTATTTGCATTTAATGTTATTGTGTTGCAGTAGCTCAGTCTGGTAAGGGGCCAGTGGGAAAGCAGGAAAGGAGCAGCTGATGAGGTTTTCAAGATAGACTGGAGCCTATCTTGGCACCCAGGGGGCCAGGATACAGAGGAGAGAAGTCAATTAGAAGGCTACTGCGTAGTCAGGCAAGATAATGGAAACCTGAACTGCTATAATACATATGGAGATGGAGAGAAATGGATGTTTTGGATTAAATTATGAAGCTAAGGTGAATAGGATCTCTTAATGGATTAGATATAAATAGAAGGGGAAATCAAGTATGCCTGCTATTTTTATACATTATGTTTTTTGGTTTTTTGCTTGTTTGTTTGTATTGCGTTTTAGGGATGCACCCACGGCATGTGGAGGCTCCCAGGCCATGGGTTGAATTAGAGCTACAGCTGCCGGCCTGTGCCCCAGCCACAGTCGCAGCAACTCAGGATCCGAGCCGAGTCTTCGACCTACACCACAGCTCACGGCAACACCAGATCCTTAACCCACTGAGCGAGGCCAGGAATCGAACCCTCAACCTCATGGTTCCTAGTCGGATTCATTTCCACTGCGCCACGAAAGGAACTCCTATGTATTTATTTTTATTTTTTTATTAAGTACCTGGATACGTAATGACACCATTTACTGAAATGAGAAGGGCTAGGATAGCAGGATATTTGGTATGAAAAGCATTATGCTCTTTCAGAAAATTAAAAATTGTAATGCCTCTAAGAAATTCAAGTTTGAATGTCGAGAAGGTAGATAGATATGTCTGGTCTGGAGTTTGAGAGGGAAATCGGGGGTGGAAATAAATTATATAAAATTGCCTGAAAAGAATGTGAAGATTGAGAAGGCAAGGAATGTAAGCATCATTTAGAAGTTCAGCTGGGCAGGAGGAGGAGGCAGAAGTGAATGAGACAGAGTGGCTGGTGGCTAGGAAGACATCCTAATGATTTTGCATTACAAAAATGAGGAAAAATGAAACTCTTGAAAATTGAGATGGAATGAATCAAATTATTTCAGGGTAACATTCATTTTTTCCTATTTTTTTCTTTCTTTTCCCTTTTTTTAAAAAAAAAATTGAAATGTAGTTGATGTACAATGTTGTGTTCATTTCAGGTGTACCGCAAAGTGATTCCGATATACATACATATAGAGATTTCAGATTTTGCCATTATAGGTTATTACATGATAAGTTGATTACATGAATAGTTCTCTATGCTATACAGTAGGTCCTTGTTATCTCTTGTATGTAGAGTAAGTGTGTATCTGTCAATCCCAAACTCCTAATTTATCCCTCTCCTCCCCTTTCTCCTTTGGTAAACTTTAAGTTCGTTTTCTTGGTCTGTGCGTGTATTTCTGTTTAGGCATTTCTCTGTCTCTGTTTCCCTTAAACTTCTTACAAATAGACTTGCCATGAACCCTTTAATTTTCTTTCCCCCCATCCTCTTGGATACACTCCTACCATTTTTTAATGCATGCTAATGTTTCCCTGTTTCAGGGGCAAACAAAGAAGCTGCCTTTTCTAATTTGTGCTCTCCATGTGCACACCTATGGTGGGAGGGTGGCTGTCTCCCTAAATGTCCTGGTAGAGGTGTTACTGATATACCATGTGGATGTTAGCAGGAATTAAAAATTGTGGGGTGTGTATATCAGGTGTAGGGGACATGGCCCCTGAATGCTCTAGTTCACACATATCCCTTCACACTCAGTATCCTGACTTCAGAGTAAAATAACCCTTGGGTAATAACCTGAATTCTGACTCCTCCTTCAATTAGGGTTGCAGAGAAGGAAGAGGCATGGACTCACATGTTTCTCAGCCACAGACTATTTCTTCTTTTCTTGGTAGCACAGGAGCATTATAGAACTGCATGTTAATTCAATGTCTTAGTCTACTTAGTCTACGTGTTCCTTAATGTTATTTTGTAGCAACTACAATTAGGTAGCATTATGGACTCAAAATTAATGTATTAAGGTCCAGCCCCAGTATCTTACAAGGCAACTGTATTTGGAGACAGGGTCTTTAAGATGTGATTAACTTAGGAGTTCCCTCTGTGGCACAGTGGAAATTAACCTGACTAATATCCATGAGGACATGGGTTTAATCCCTGGCCTCGCTCAGTGGGTTAAGGATCTGGTGTTGCCATGAGCTGTGGTGTAGGTTGCAGATGCAGCTCAGAACCCGTGTTGCTGTGGCTATGGTGTACAATGGCAGCTGTAGCTATGATTCGACCCCTAGCCTGGGAAATTCCATGTGCTGCAGGTGTGGCCCTTATTTTTTTATAAAAATAAAAAAATGTAATTAACTTAAAATGATGCTCTTAGGATGGGTCCGAATCCAGTAACAATGGTGTCCTTATAAGACAAGGAAATCTGAACACGGAAAACTCCAGAGAAAATATCGTATGAGGACGATGCAGGAAGCAGATGGCCATTTACAAGCCAAGAAGACAGTCAGAAGAAATCGATTCTGCTGACATCTTGAACTCAGACTTCTAGCGTTCAGTACTGTGAGAAAATGAATTTCTCTTGTTCATGCTGCCCAGTCTATGGTACTGCCTTATGACAGCCCTAGCGAACTAGAACAGGGAGAAAAAAGATTTCTGCCCACACCCAGTTAATGTAGAGAGTTACACAAGTTCAATCCTGAGTCCTAAAGACAGTTTAAATTCTCTTCCCTACCTTGCATGTTTCCTTTGATGTATAAGTGTGAGAATTGGATGGAACAAGAGCTAAGCTATGTCACTTAGTTGAGTAGTCAGGCATGGTATCCATGGGCAGTAGATCCCTTGTCTTTCTGGCAATATGTCATGTTTGGTTAAGTGTTCAATGAAGCTAACCTTTATTATAGATTGCACCAGACTGCTAGTATAGAAATGTTGAAATGAAGTTAACCCACTGGCTGTCTCTCAAGTCAATCATAGAACCCTGGTTACATCTAGTATCCCTTTACTACATGGTAGTCATCTATCAGGACAGGTCAGTATCAAGTTTCTTCCCTCAAAAAAGTTTTACCATTCTCCAAGCTTCAATAATCTACTGTTTCCTTTGTATATTTCTAAATAGAAAGAGATGTTTTTAAAATGGAACTTTGAAACTAGTAGAATACAACCGGTAGGATCGCTGTTTAACTGCATGTGCAGTTCCTACAACACTGGGGGCTCTGAGTAGGGTGAGCTCTGCAAACTTCATTATGTTTTCCAGTCTCATCATGCTTGAGCATTAATATAGAGAAATGAACATGGTTTACTAAAATTATTTTTCTTATAGTTTCTTACAGTTTCCAGTTATATTACAGTCAAGGCATTGCACTGACTTGAGGTTGGGGAGTGGTGGGGGGACTTGTGTATTTAGTGTTTCAAAAAGTGTTATCAAATGTTTATTTTGATAGCGGTGTGCCTGCTGGGGTGGGCTGCTTTCTCATCATCATGAGAGTGGATTTGCATTCAAGTCTTCTTGCAGTTAACACATTTTCAAAACATTGGATCCCAGAGACAGAGTGTCTTATTATTTCAATCTCTAAGTTATTTTCCAAATTAAAGTGATTAGAAAGGAAGAAAACATTTATTAGATGGATGCCAGAGTGACTATTTTTATCCAATGTGCAACCACTTCAACTCTTTTTGAAGAATGGAATGAAGGCCATCATTTCAAGGATGTGACTCTCACTATACTCTCATTAGCAAACATATTTTCTCATTGTTTCCACCTTAGACCTGAAATTCAGCATAATTAATCATATCTGTTTTGGCTGCTCAGAATGTGGTTTTGCTACCAAGCTAAATTCCATGAAGTTAATCATGTTTTTGATTTATTATTTAGCAGATACATATAACACTTCCTAAGTGCCAGGAACTGCTCTAACACTTCATAAATATTAGCTCAATTTATCTTTACAATCTTTACAACACCTACCTTATTATCCCCATTACACAGAAGAACAAACTGTGGGACTGACAGGTTAAATTGCTCAAGGTCAGTGATAGCCAGGAACTTTCAAAGCCTGGGTCTAAATCCAGGCAATATGGCCCTAGAGACTACAACTTGACTGTGTTACGAATGCCTTCTAAAGTTTTCACTCAGCAAATGGGAAAGAATTTTGCATTAAAAAAAGTGATGAGCAAATGGAATTAGTCTATATTGCTTTTTGTCATAAAAATTTTGCTTACATTAAATAAAATTGATTATATTGTAATAGGTCTGAGCAATCAATTCAAAATTATATTCAAATAAAGATCCATTGAATTGTTTGTAATACATGAGAAGTTACATCAAATTTGACATTGTAATTTCCCTGTAATGGAAGAGAAGGAAATCAAAGACATACTAGGTATTACTAGATATATTATGACAATTTATGAAAGGAAATGAGGAGAGAGAGGAAGGGAGGGAAGAAGGGAGGAAGAGTAAGAGAGAGGGGCAAGGAGGGGGAGAGAGAGATGAGAGAAAGGATTCAGGGTTAAAAGCAGAGGAAAAGATGTGAAAAGACCAATGGTTGATGAGAGGAAAATCTGAGCATTTCTTATCTACCTGGTCCTGGCAAATTTCCGGTGTTTGATATTATTGCTTTTCTCATCCAAGATTTGTTAAAAATGGTATCCTTTTTGAAGCCAGCTTATCCACAGCTTCCCCTAGTTCCAGAGTTGTTTGTCCTGGGAAAACCAAAACAGTTCTGGACACACTTACTGTTTTAGACTTGTATTCTCTTTCTGTGGTGTCCTTCTTTTGATTATATACAGTTAGAGCTTTCTTCACATTGCTCCTATTTTCTAACTGTGAACATACCATTTTAGTCTTTAAAGTAACTAGAACATTATATAAACATTTCAGAAAACGATCCAGGATTTATGTATTGATGGCTTTTTGTGAATGGAAGTCATTGCTAGGGAAGGCAAGCTATGTACAGATCAATCAATTCAAATTATAGTGAGAAGATTCTGGTGAAAGAGTAACGGTGGAAGGTGAATAATAAAAATAAAATTTCCGTCAGATGGAAACATTATTATTGTTCCTTCTAAGTCTCCTTTATTTGTTATGATTTTTAAAATTTATCAGTTTTTTAGCATTTCCTTTGCCTCCTTTTTTGACTTCCAAAAATCACCATTTGGTCAATATTTACATTTTGATCTCATTTTCTTTCCCTGAAAATCATCCTTTTTGAATATCACAGCCATATAGTTTTGATTTCTTTGAGCACTTAGAATTTGGGATCGGTGTCTCATATTTTTTTCCAGTATTGTATAGTATTCATATTTCTTATTTGTTCTTCTTTTCAATAATGTCCCTGTTACTTTTTTTTTAACTAAGCAAAGTTATTGTTAGTCTGGACTAAAACAGTCACATGTTTTATGAATCAAGAAAATATGAATGTCTCTTCTCTTAGACTAGCCAAAACTACACATATCATATTTCTGATGGTTAAATTCAAACACAAGTTTACACTAAGAAAATTGATCCCTGAAGAATAAATGTCTATCTATACACAGGTTCTGAGGAGATCAGAAATTTGAGTAATGAAATGCTCCAGATGCTTTTTTGATGGCACTTCGTTGAACAGAATATAAATTTTGGGGGGTGCATAATCACTTAGTATCCTCCTAATTCAGTGGTAGATAACAGCTGAAAAAAGTTGCAATATGTTTTTCAATTAAAATTCATAAAAATGAAGAGTAAAGACAGGGCAGATAGTGATTAGAAACTACAGAGACCAATGCATTATGATGATGAGTAATCATAAATCTGGATTGCAAGATATCTTCTGGCATTAACTGATTATATTTGGTAATAGTCAGCAGTATTAAAAAAAAACATTTATCTAGGCTCAGTGGTACACTGCAATAGGATTATTGGTCTGACCTAGAGGAAATCTATACTCTTTATCTTAATAGTTTTAAATTCATTCTTATTTGAAAAAAAAATGTGTTTAGTGTTTGTGAAATCCTAATGTCACATTGATTTCGATGCAAAGACCCTACCCCTCACTCTGCTCTGTGACTCTAGTTGAACTTGAAAAAGAACAAACACTATTTAAAATTTCTTAAGAAGTCTGTCACTCTTTTTATAGGTTAGTTCATCCTAATTCCAATCTAAGTTAAACTATTTTAGGTCTTTCAAATCTATGTAATTTTGATACAAACACTAATATAAATACGTAGTTGTACATATGTATTCATATTCACACAGATTTGCACATACATAAAGCACATGCACATGCTTCATAGCCTTCTTCTTTAACCTAACGGTGCATAAATGTGTCTGTTTCAATAAATATTATTTATAGCATGCTTTTTAATTGTTTCATAATTTTCAATTGAAAAGTTATGGGTCACACCTATAATTGGCTTATCTAGTAATTTGCGGTTGGTTATTTATATTATTTTCAATACCTAACATTTATAAATAATGTTGCACTTAACAGTTTGTACATATTTGCGCAAAGTTCAGCTGACTTGTGCAGCAATGATTTGGTGAGTGTGCTCTCTGTTCTTCTTGTCCTGAGTGTCTCTGGACATCCATTTGCTGCCCTTTTCATTGCGCTTGGTATCCTGGCAGAATCACCTTCATAAGCCTCATCACTTGAGACTCTGGCTTGCCATTGGTTCCCATTGGTTTCCATTGTCCAATGGAAGGCCCTGGCAGATTAGTGGGTGGAAGAAGAGAGGAGATGGAATGTTCATTCCACAATGCCCTTACCTCCTAATTTTAGGCTCAGGTCTGACAGGGGCTGAGTTTTGTGATTTAAACACCTCCCCTTTTCCTGCATACTTGAATCTCATCAGTTATTGACTTACCTCTCTTGGGTTAGAGGTGAGAATGACTTCTGCATGTTGCCAGTCTCTAAATGCTTCTCCATGACTTGGTTCTCTGACCTCTGGCCACACCTCTGTAAATAGAACATTCATTATCTTTCTTCATTTTTATCCTTTGGGTGAGTCTTTTGTCTACCTATGCACAGCATAATATCATCATCTGTTGATTATTAATGAGGATAAATATTAAGAGAATGTGTTTGTGTATTTACAGATCAATAGTAGATAGTAAAGTGTCAAAAAAGCACTAGCTATGGATTAATGTTCACATTTCAGCTCAAGCACAGATTAGCTATGTGGATTGAGGCAAGACCCCTTCTTCTTTTAAAGCATGCTTAAGACTTCTTTTTATTTTTGTCACACATGTAATGGAGTTAACAAAAGTGTTTGAAATAAAGTGATTGGATTAGATGTCTGTGGTCCCTTCCAACTTTAAGCCTGTGATCTTACCTCTCCAGAAGTAACAAGACACAAAGAAACTCTGCCTAGTTTGATAATGCATGAAACTCCACTTCACGTGTTAAGTTACTGAAGCATTTGTATGGCAATTTTTTTTTCATTTCATTTTCTCCAAAGACATAACTGTTAAGGTGTGTCTTTTTTTAAAAGGCCACATGAAATAGACAACATTTTACTATGTTAATAGTCAGATCCTATTAACCAAAAGCAACCATACTAATAAGAGAAATGGCATTCCACATTTCTATCAATTTGCGTATACTTATTTATCGCTTTTTCTGAACTACTTGGTGAGCAAATTGCATTTTGTTACCCTTACATTATCCAGAAAGGGCTAGAAATGCTATCTGAAATTAAATACTTCACTTAATCGAATGTTATAGATCACATTCTTTCTCTTAGCAGGTAGACTTCCTAGGAATTTAGAAAGGCTAAGGATCTTGAGGTACATGGAGGAAATGGAATATTTCTTAGAAGATGAGGAGCACGAACCTCAGAAGTAGCTAATTTGTACTGGAGGTAATGGTGTGAGAGAAAGGTAATGCAGAGCCTTTGAGAGGTTCAATGGAGTGGAAAAGGTGGAGAGAGCTTCCAATATTTTCTGCAAATGTCTAAAATTTTCAATACAAGGACTAGGGCTGGGAAGAACTTATAGTGTATAATCGCACTTGCTTTGCATTTGAGTATGATGTTATTGACTCACCTTCAATGGGTCCTGTGCTTGGAGTTGCTGGGGTGATGGATTTGCCCTGCTTATTCTGCTCGTCCTCCATGAGCAGAGCCTGGGTTTGTGAGACATCTGTGTCGGGTTAGGAGGGCAGCTGAAAGCTGTTGAACAGAATGGAACTAACAGGCTTGTGCACAAATTATACTTGTAAGTGTGGAGTCATCAGGGCTCTGCTGAAATGCTGAGCAACCAGAGCTGAGGAAGAAAGAGAGAAGTCTTTAGAGAGGTGATTTGGAGAGATTAATGAACACTTGAGTGGATGTGAAATTCACTAACAATATTTCCATGCATTGTTTGCAAGACAAAGAATGTACAGAAATAGCATAACCTCTCTCAAAAGGAAGCGTAGTTCTTTAAAAACACATTTAGGTGTCTATGTTTAGAAAACTTGATTTTTAAATATTTTTCTCTAACACTTAACAGAAAATCTGGCATTAACGCAAACTATCATTGAAACAATAATTTAAAAAACCCTCTCTGACCCTCCCCCAAATAGTGTAATGCTTCTCCTGCAGAAGCTTCAGGTGAGTGGAAGAGGAGGCAGAATGTGGGCCCTGTGCTTGATGGCAGCCAGCCAGCTTGGCCAGAATTGACCCGGGGCTCCATGACCTTTCGGCTCTCCTGGGAGAGCGTAAAGTTCTGTCAGCTTATCCATTTGGATAATTAGCAAAAGATATTATTTCCCTGCTCCATCTGCTTGCATTTTTGCTAATAATTGGAACACTGAATAATGTTCCCAAGTCCTTTAGCTCTCTGTCACCGCTACAGAGCACTGAAAGGCCAGGCACGCAGAAGCCTTAGGCTGTTTTCCTCAGTGAGGGGTGACCTTAAAACCCTGAGATATCACCACAATCCAGAGGCAATTCAGAGCTCCCTTGTTATGGAGCCAGCTGAGGCCAGTGTTGCTGAGACCACACCATTGGGAAACCCACAGCTGACTCCCTTACATACAGACAGTTGTCTTGCAAATGCAGGGCTTAGTGAACTGGAGCTCACCAAAAGGGAAGACATCCTAAAGCCGTTTGCTCAATCAGAGATCAACTTAAGAAATTGCCCCATAATGGTGGGTTGGAAATATACTATACTTTAAAAAACCCTATTGCATGCATCCAGCTGGGGACTTGGCCTCCTCCTTCACTCTGTGTAACTCCTGCAGTACAATGCAGAATGGTTCATTCAATTGAGTCTAGTTGGCTGGCTGACTGAGAATGCTTCAAACCAGTGAAGAACAAACTGAATAGAAGCAGAAAGAACATATATATATTTTGCATTTTGAAATGAGTGTTACATTATCTTTTCAATACTAAAAGCCCTTCTCACATTTTTTTTTTCACATGAGTCTATGAGTTGAATCTCAGTAGGAGAAAATATTTCATATCCACATAAGCATTTATTCACCGGTGTGTTTTCTTGAGTATCTTCCATGTGCCAGTAGCTGTGCTGGGCACTAGAGGAGCCAGGTGGATCACATTTCTGCAAGGCAAGCACTATATCTTTGCAGAGTCAAGTGTTCTAATGTATTACCAACATAGGTACATTCAAATCTAAGTTAGTTGTAATTAACATTTGCTGCTAGATTCTATGACATTTAGAAGATTTTATTATTAATAAATTATGAGAGGAAGTAGTTATTAAAAAATTGAAATCATTCTACTAATGATTCATGTTTTTCCTGAAAATTCATTCTCCTGAAGTTATATGATTTCTTTTCTTCCCAGGGCTGATAAGTGATAGAACTTGAACCAAAACTGAGGTTTTTAGACGTATTGATAAATATTTTTTTCTCTATTCTTTCTCCTTTTCATGACATAAGAAGAGTACTACTATTTACTTCAAAAAAAGAGCAATTTCAGTTTTTAAAAAGATTCTCAATATTTTCATGTCAAAATTAAGATGTGAGAGGATTTAGAACAGAAAGATCTTTATATTACAAGACAAATTTGCTTATGTCTATAGTAGAGAGAAAAGAAATCAAACACATATTTCATGATACATTTCAATGGTTACTTTAAATAATATATTTGAACTACTAGTAGGAGAAACATAATTTTCTGATTTTTATTTTTATTTTCAACTTTTCCAAAAACTTAAATACCACAGAATAAGCGATTTTTAATTATAGGATAAAATTAATCAGATAAAGTTAGTTGTTGCATATTTTATAAAATATAGTTGGTTGAGTTTTCTGGTTTTTTTTTACCCTGGAAATTCCATTTTATAAAACTCCTGACAATGATATTGATGCATTATTTAGATAAATTGTATATCATTTTAAAATAAATTGTATCTTTCTGTTGGTTTGAGTGTTAAACTGATGCCACTGCTTTATGCTACATTTCTGCTCATTAGGAAACACAGTTGGATATTATTTTAAAACTTGATGTTTTTACAAAGACCAACATTCCCAACATTTCATTGTAGATGAGTATAAAGAGCCTTAAAAATATATGAAACTGACCAGTATCACAGAACTAGGCCTGAACTGGGTCTTCCATTGATATCCTAGTAGTTGGGTTGACAAGCAGCTACCTGGAGAAAAAAGCATTGAATTTCAGCATGTGCTAACATCCAGGGGGTACATAACTCCCACCATAGCTGATTTCAAGACAACAACATGGGAATTCCCATTGTGGCTCAGCAGGCTAAAAACTCAACTAGTAGCCGTGGGGATGCAGGTTTGATCCCTGGCCTTTCTCAGTAGGTTAAGGATCCAGGGTTGCAGTGAGCTATGGTATAGGTTGCAGGTATGGCTCAGATCTGTCATTTCTTTGACTGTGGTGTAGGCCCACAGCTGCAGCTCTGATTCGACCCCTAGCCCAGGTACTTGCATATGCTGCAGGTAAAATCCTAAAAAAGACACCAACATGATGTCATTGAATGAGTAGTTGCAGAGATATGCAGTAGTAACTCATTGTTTTATGTTGTTTATAAAGTATGAATTTGTATTCATATTTTCTGTGTATATGACAAAATATAAAGTGGATATAAATAAGTTGAAGAGCATAAATAACAGTAAAATATATAACTAATAAGGAATTACAAGAATTTACTGCATTTGTTTTCCATACGGTTTATTTAATTGTAAGTTTATACAATTTAATACTAATAGTGGCTTTGTTTAACGCATAGATCACTGAATTCCTGAATATTTAGCAACTAGCTCGATCGACTCCTACAAGCTGGGACAAGATGTTTCTAGCACCACACTGGATCCCCAAAGAATATCGTAAGTCATTTTGGTTGGTTGAAAATATTTCAAATGTTTCCTCTCATCTTTTTGTGTGTGTAATGTGCGTATCTGTATGTGTGATAGTGATATGTCATGAAGTGCTTCCATAAGTGTGTCAAATATGGGATAAGTGATGGCATAAACTGCAAAATTATAAATGTTTAAATTGCATATCTTTGCATAAGCTTTCTGAAAAACAATAATTTTCTTATTAAACCATGCACTTAAAAATAGATGTACATTATATATAATATATATATATATATATAATATAATATATATCTATATATCTATATCCATTTTGTGCTCCTCCCTCTTGGCTCTCTGGAGATTTCCAACCCTATTTCATCCAGATAAACATTTGCTAAGATTCAGTCCCAGATTTTTCATGTGAAAAACTCTTGCCAATTAAATATAATACTTGTAATACAGAATTATTGCCATACTAGCACATACAAGAAAACTTGATTATGTTTAATAGAAAATCTGTAGCCACACTGTCATTGTATGCTACATATTTATCCTGTTTCATTTTATGAACTACATTACTTTTCAAGATTCTATTTTGTTGTGACCATTTTGTGCTGAGTGAAAACATTTATTATATGGGCTGATGTTTGATTTCTGTGGTTAAAAATTCATAGTAGGTAAGCTGATAATGGTGGAGGGGATTGGATACAACCATCTGATACCAAAGCAGAAAAGAGATTTGGAGTGAGGAGTTCCTGTTGTGGCTCAGTGGTAATGAACCCAACTAAGTATTCATGAGGATTCAGGTTCGATCCTGGCCTTGCTCAGTGGGTTAAGGATCCGACGTTGCCATGAGCTGTGGTGTAGGTCGCAGACGTGGCTTGGATCTCACGTTGCTGTGGCTGTGGTGTCGGTCAGCAGCTGTAGCTCCAGTTCTACCCCTGGCCTGGGAACTTTCATATGCAGTGGGTAGGGCAGTAAAAAGCAAAATAGAAAAAAAGAGGAAAAAAAAATAAATTTGGAGTGATGAAAAAATCCCTTAAAATTACAGCAACAACAGAAGCTGCCACCCATTAATAACAGGCTCCCCAAACAGGTACCTGAAAGGAGTTCACGCAAGGATATAGAGGTAGGTATCATGCATGTTGATACTTCTAGCAACTCACCCTGTGCATAGTATGTAACAGCTAAAGGGTCACCAGAGAACTATACGTGAGAATATATCATGAGCATATATTATAAGGGCAAAGTAGAGATGGCTTAGTTAGTCATAAGATAATGGGTTTATTGAGGAGACAAGAACATCCTCGAAACCCTGGTAGCAAACATACGAAACCTTTGAGAATCTGCTATAATTCTCCAACTCTGATATCACTATATGGATGTTGGGATGATAATTACTGTCTGGGGAGTTAGTCCTGATGTGCCAGATGGTAGGAAGAAACTCCATGCCCATGACTGGCATTATGAAAAAGCAGAGTGGCAGCTCTCCTGGGATCAGATAGGTGTCTGAAAGGCCTGGAAATCCTAACAGCTGCTCTTGGTCTGCTACCAAGCTTAAATGTCCAACATTTATTTATTTGGGCCTTGAAAGCATATCCTGATAAAGAGGCAGGTGGAGAGCTGGAAGTGGGGTAGAAAAGGAAAAGAGAAAACTGCATTAATTATTCTCAACTAATAACTGTAGAACTTTCTCTCCAAACCAAGACAGATCATAGACAGCAAACCTTCCACCTGCCCACCATCAGGTAGAACACACAACGAATGGTCCAGCAGGGACAATGCATTTAAAGTGACCCCGGGGATAAATAACGATCATAGGGGAAGGAGGAAGGACTAGCAATGCAAACTTTTACAAAGGACTGGCCCACGTTATAGGGCTTGTTAATCTGCTCTCTCTGAAGAAATTAATTTGTGTAGAGGAGTTTTTTTAATGTCTCCCAAACTATTCAGACGGTAAAATGCATTTAGAAACTTCTTGAATATGGTATCAAGGAACGTACGCAGTGCACACTTCATGTTATGGAATGTATTCGGAGATTTACGTGCTTTATAGAATAGTGGTAAAAACTGAAGAGGAAAAGTATAATGAATCTCCACTAGGTGGCGAGTGTGCTATATAGTGTCCAGATCATCTGTTAAAGGTGGAGCTGTTTACTCTTGTACATAAAGGGATCCTATCAGATTGTTTTGATATCTGATGTAGATTTTTAAAGCCAGATAAGAGTTTCCAGCTATTAGAGAGCAACTCACTTTGTGATTAAATGTCTTCCCCAAGCACTAAACAGCATGAAGGGGCTACTCGTTAGATCATATGTGTCTTAATACCATTGGTCACTGCTCTCTGAATTTATCTGAATTCTCTCTTCCAATTACTCACCTACTACCATGAAATCTGGAGTTTTAAGAGCTACTTCCTGGGCAGCAGTTCCTCTTCTGTGATTGTCTATGTATTAAGCATTATTCATCAACCAAATAGACCCGAGATCCCTTCTAGCACTTTATAAGTCTTTATTCTCTCTTTATAGGTCTCTTATGTGAAGGACCATATTTTAAGCACTAGACACTAAGGATTAATAATTGCAGGGTTTGAAGATAAAATTAGCTGTTTTGGGCAAGTGCAAAGCCAAAGTTACTCTACAGTGAGGCTTCTCTCTTAGAAAACCTCTCATGACAGACCTTTTTCTGGAAGGGAGGGAGTAATTTGCATTAAGATGTTGAGTAAATTGGGCACATTTTAATAGTGATCTTTGGACTTTCTGAAGTGCTTCACCATTGAATTTGACTCACCTAACAAGAAGTGTTCTCTTCCCATCTTACAATGAATGAACTCTCATAGTCAACTTTATATCCTTAATTTTCAATCTCTGATATATTATTGCTCAATTATAGAAAAATCATAAATTTTAATAATCCTTATCTAGTAGTGCTGACATCTTTTTTCAAATGTTGTCAATTATAATATTAACCTTGTATCAAATTTTTCATACCTCCCTTTGCAAAGTTCATGGAGATTATTTATGTGTATTGCAACTTCTGATGACTTTCACTTGTACAGAGCATTACAGAAAAGTCAAAACAGGAAGAAAAAGATCATTTGGAAAATCCAGGCAGAAAACTGTCCATAATCTTATGTAAATCATTTATTAACTTAAAATTATATTCATATAATTTCATGAACAAAAGTATTTTTTGGTCTAAAATCATTTCCCCTAAGTGCCAATCCTTCCTTGTGATTGGCTCTGATTTACTGGCCTTTCCTCCTATGATAACATCTTCACTTTCATAAGGGTATTGATGGATTCTGCCAATTAGAAAGTAATGTGATAATCTACATTAATTGTATTTAGTTATTAATAAATAACTCATAAACTCATATATTTTCCTCAAGAAGATATACTTAAAAATAATGAAATATCTTATCCCCCAAATGGTTTTTCATTGATAGAATCTCCAGCAATAATTAGAATATTCTTTCAAATATCCACATTACAGCCAGCCAAGATGCATGCCCTTCTGGATTTTTTCCACAATCAGAAGCCTATACCAGTGTGGTGACGAGAAAGTCAACCAGTTAGAATCTTGGTGCCACCACTTATTAGTTGAGTGGTTTTGCACAAGATCCTTAATCTTTCAGAAACTCTACTTCCTAATCTATTAAAAGACAGGTGTTGGGGGGGTGATAGTAATGAGTCATACATAGGATCAATGGGAATTTAAATTATGCATGCATTTACTACTCTGCTTACTACAAAATACGTTCTGAATCAGTAGTTGCACTGCTTCTTTCTGCTACTGTGATAGAAGATGGGTCAGATAAATTACAGAGGCATGTTTATTACCGTCGTGATTTAAGCTTATCAATATTTTCAAGGAAAATACATTGAAAACTTTTTTTTTGGTCTTTTTTTTGCCATTTCTTGGGCTGCTCCTGCATATGGAGGTTCCCAGGCTGGTGGTCTAATCGGAGCTATAGCCGCCGGCCTACACCAGAGCCACAGAAACACGGGATCAGAGCCGAGTCTGCAACCTATGCCACAGCTCACAGCAACACCAGATCCTGAACCCACGGAGCAAGGCCAGGGGTCCAACCAGCAACCTCATTGTTCCTAGTCGGATGCGTTAACCACTGCGCCACGACGGGAACTCCCAAAAAACATTTTTAAAACTGTATTTTAAAAGCATTTATGTTGCGATGTACACAATTTCTGTGATATTTTCATTTCAAAGAAGCAAAAAAACTTGTAATCAAGTCACTCAGTATTTAAAGGCTGTCCTCAAAACTCATTTAGACACATTCATTTTCCCAATATCCCCCCATGATACCCCTTTAGTCATTTAAATGTTCACTGAATATATCAAAAACAATATGAAGAAAATAGAATTTAAAAAATTAATTGAATATGGTTGAAGAAATATATGACAGTTTAACATTATCTTTGAAAAAACAGGAAATGTTTTTATTGTTGTATAAGATAAACTAACTTTTTAAAGTTTTTAAAGAAATTATGATTAAATAACATTTAATACATTATTGAAGTCAGATGTTATGTTTTAGTAATAGACATTGTGAAAACTAGCATCTTATGAACAAGATTTATTGAAAGATAACATGCACAATTAGAAACACATTCTAGAGACAAAAAAGAATTGTAGTCAATAATGTCATCGTTAAATCCCTTATCTAAGTACATTGGGTGATTATGAATTGAAGATTTGTTCAGATTTTCCTTCCCAGGACCTAGCAACAGCCTACTTAATGAATGCTGCTTAAACTTAGACAACATGTCATATTTTATATTTAATATATTCCAGGGAGTTCCTGTTGTGGCTCAGCAGGTTAAGCACCTGATATATTATCTGTGAGGATGTGGGTACAATCCCTGGCCTCACTCAGTGGGTTAAGGATACAGCATTGCAGCAAGTTTTGGCACAGATGTGGCTTGGATTTGGTGTTGCTGTGGTTGGTGTAGGCTTGCAGCTATAGCTCCAATTCAGCCCCTAGCCTGGAAACTTCCATACGCTGCAGGTGAAGTCCTTAAAAAAAAAAAAATTCCAGTTTTTTAAAAAAATCACAAATTATTATGTAAACATGCTTAAAAACACATAATTCAAACATCCATAAAAATTTAACTTGGCTTATTGAACTTTGTATTTTTTATTGAAATGTTATATTGAAAAATGTGTGATTATTACAAAGAAACACTATCTGGTATACCTGTTCAGAATTAAAAACTAAAAATTTCAATTCATATGTCAGATTCATTGTCTTCTCTATCTACTCCATTTTCCTAGGTTCTATTTAAACATTTGCTTATCTCTCCATTTCTCCCTAGTGATATGAGTATCATATGCCATGTGATCTTCATGAAAAATTATATGCATCTACTGTAATGTATATCCATTTGGCCATAATAGCAAAATTCAAACTAAATGATAAGCTGATAGCCATAATAAAAAGCTTTGACTTTTATAGAAATGCACCCAAACACACACATAGTAAAATGTGAAAATATGTGTTATGATTCTTGAAGACAATTTTTGACCCTAATGCAGAGATAAGAAGCCAAAGTCACAGTGCTAAGAGAAGGGAGTGAAGAGAGACAATGGGCCAAGAAAGAAAAGCTTTCATTTCTTACAGCTTTTACAGTCTTATTTCCAGGCTTCCTGAAGCTCATATATTTCCTTTTCACTTTGATTCCATTAATACTCAATTTATCCCAATTGCATATTTCTCTAGTTTTGCTTTAGCTAACTTAAAGTCAGTTCTTGTGCATGCATATAAGCAAGCAACATTTCATAGGAATGCATTGTGGCATTGGAAATACATAGTATCCCTAAAATAAACTATATAAAATCATATTTTGGAGTTCCTGTTTTGGCGCAGTGGGAACAAATTTGACTAGTATCCACGAGGATGAAGGTTCGATTCCTGGCCTTTCTTAGTGGGTCAGGGAATCAGGCTTTGCTGTGAGGTGTGGTGTAGGTCACAAACTCGGCTTGGATCCCGCATTGCTATAGCGGTGATGTAGGCCAGCAGCTGTAGCTCAGATTCAACCCCTAACCTGTGAGCTTCCATATGCCACAGGTGCAGCCCTGAAAAAGCAAAACCAAAACAAAACAAAACAAAAATATATTTTACAAAGCTGATGATGTGTCAAGTTCCTTTAAAAATGGTACTACAGTATGACTGAAGTACAGAAAATACATTTTCTTAGACATCAAAATTTTATAGATATAACTATTTATTGCCAAGTAACTATTCGCTACAGAAAAGTATAGTACAAATCATTGCTAAAGGAATTATTTAATGAATAAAAACCAAACTAACCAAAGAATATCAGTTGTTTCAGATCTTTCTGTTGACTTAGGTACTTATTTTATATATAAACATAAATTAGCTTTTATTAAATTCATATCAGAATAAGTAAAGATTTATGAAGGGTCAATACTTAATGTAACTTCTTAAATAAAAAAATATTTTATTGATCATGCTAAATATTGAGATTCATGAAAAAATTTTTATGGAATAGCCACAGAAATCAGACTTAGCATTAAATAATACTTTTTACATAATTTCTGGATCTGAGAGAAAATTTCATTTTCAACTTGTGGATATAGCCAGTATTTTTGGAATCAAAATGGAGGAACCATTAAAAACAAAAAAGAAAAATTAAGCACAGAAGAAACTTTGAATATATTGCAGATAGGAGCAATTTATAGACCATAAGGACCTAATGTATTGAAGAACTCTGAAATAATACAGATTTTTTTTTTTTTTGCAAATTTTCGTGTTTTCTCAGTCACATTAGGTTTGGAAATCTTGAAAGTTGTCTTCATTTTTTAGAACTTCTGAAGTTAAAGTTTTCAGCCTTTGCTTATCAAATTACTTTCCAACACAATTTTCTTCTTTGGTTAAACTTTGAGAAATTATACTGCTACCAAAGTAACTCTGAACAAATAAGAAAATACATTAATTTGAAATGGTTGAGAAGACAGCTTAACCCATATGAAGTTGACATTTTTAATTCATACATGTATGATTATAACATCATGCATGACGATGAACAAGATCTGGATGTTGATTTGAAAAAATAAAACGGATATGTTTAAAAATTAGAAGCATCAATGATTTAGAAAACTGCTTTCAAGATTTATTTTAACCATATGATATGTTGTATATATTTTTAAACAGCATTTTAGTTGATATTATTGTTAACTTTCTGCTGTTGCTCAATTATTCTTCTAAAGGACTTCTTCCTACTACTTGATAATCTGCTATTCTTAAGCCAGCTTCAAGTCTCCAAGTCAGAATAGGAAGTAACTTTGATAGACACTTGATTGTGATATTGTATAGCATTAGTTTATGGAATCTAGATGATTTTATTAAGAACAAATGCAAAATTGTTGGTCAGTGATACAGAGCTACGTAGTTTAAATGTATTTAAACAGGTCCCCCCCCCCTTTTTTTTTTTTTTTAATTCTGGCACACAAACCCCTTAAGAAACTTAAATCATCTTAGCTGTTTATTATTACAGAGAAGCTACATCTGATGTAAATGATTATTAGTGGCTGACAGAAATGCATTATTAATTTGGGGGATCGTACTTTTCAATATTAATTATCCATGGCATGGGTTTTCAGATCCATTCTCATTAATCTCAGGCCCTGGGCCAATATGCTAATTTGAAGTCTATGTAAGAATTAGTAAATATTTGTACATTGGTAATACAGTGATAAGACTCTGAACTGAAGTACAGCATATCCAAGAATCACTGCTCAAGGGTCATATAGTAGATAACCCTAGCTGACTTGAAAAGTCATTCTTTTTCCTTAGAGCCTATAATACCTTAATAGTTTGGAGCAAGTAAATTAGATTAATTTGAATCAGAGTGATCACTTGGGTTTCTTGCTTGTTTATGTGTCCTCTTTCTTGCCTGATTGTTTTTATAGTCCAGCAATGTTATTCAGTTAATTATCAAGGAAACAACTATTTGAAATATGAAACATAATGAGCTATGTGTGAGCCAGGATCTTTGTTAAGGAAGAATCATTCTTCTAATTACAAGGAAAAATATACAGGGAAAATTCCCTGACCTGTTCTGCAGCCTATCATGTGTTATAAATACATGACACATTCCCTAAGAACTATTGAAGATTATATATGAGAAACCAGTTCTTGGGACATAGGTTTAAAGGAAAGTCCAGTCATCATTCTTCATGAATATCTTTCTTACACACATTTTTTTAATTAAAAATTTTTTTTTTTCATTTTTTGCTGCCCTGTGGTATATAGTGTTTCTGGGCCAGGTATCATATCTGAGCTGCAGTTGCAATATACTGTGGGAACCCTGGACCCTTAACCCACTGTGTTGGGCCTGGGATCAAACTTGTATACTTGAGCTGCAGAAATGCTGCAGATTCAGTCACATCAAAGCAGGAATTCCTCCCATACAAATTTGAAAGTGTCTCTCTGGAACTGCTTTTCTTTTCTTCCTCAAATTACGCATTATTTACCCTATGACCCAGATCCTTAGAGTTTTGTTCTGGTTATGTTGTTTCTTCCTAGTTTGACAAACTAAGTGGTGCTAGGGGATAGGTGTAGGTTAATATGCTATTTCTCCAAGATGATTTATTTGCAAGTTAGCTATGCTTCAAATCAAAGAAGTGATTCTGGTAGAGAAGATTTTAAGTTGGCAATGTGGGTATTCCATAAAAGCTTTTACATCACATTGAAACTACGCTGCTCCTTTCAGTTCTTTGGTTGGTTTTGACTCTACGTTTAATTTCTCAAATTACCAAAACTTCTTATATCATGGCAGATCCATGACATGTTGCTCCTTTGGCATATGGTTTAATTTCTACATCTCTGAGTCTCATTTCTCTTATTTACAAAAATAATCATTATTCTTTTGATTTACACCTAACAGGAATTATTAACGAACCAAACTTGGGTCTGCTCGCCCAACATGCAACAAAGCCAATCTACTAACCCTAGATTGTGGTGAAGGAAATGACTCTATAATATATAATTATATGTTTATTATTTTATAAATACATTTATGGCTTTACAGATTTTTTTTATGCCTACACAGTAGAATATATATACTAGATATGCATAATAAAAGTTTATTAAGCCATAAATGTATATATAAAATTACAAAATTTCTAGTCAGCATTTTTTAAAAAATTAAAATAAGGAAAGAAATAACTTGAAAAAAACCCTTTAGAAAAATTGATATTCCCTAATCTCTAACTTGCTCTTAAAAATCAATAACAAAAAGACGAACAATACAATAGCTGAATGGACAAAAACATGAACACAGCCAAGACATGTCATGATAAATAATGCTATCATGTCCTGCTTATTCTATTCGCAATTTAATAAAATTTTAATTAAAAAGGAATTTTTTTTTAACTGTACATACAAATTTAGTAAGGGTTAAATGTTTAACAATCCCTAATATGTTGAGGGCAGGGAGTATGATATCAAAAACCATAAAGTCTGACCTCTTTAGCTGATTTATAAGTCCCTCTGACTTGGACACTTCCTGTCGCATCAATGTGTTTCCAGCATCTCTTCCAAGCACCAGGCCCTGTGGCCTTCGGTGCTTTTACCTAATAACATAGATTATCTTTAGTCTTCACAGAGGTTTTTTTTTTTTTTTTCTCCTGCCAAAACATGTTTCCTCTTTCAATTCAATTTGTTAACACATCCTTCTTTTATGTTTCATTGATTAAATACACTTTATTAGACGCCTCCATTCTCTTTCATAAACTCTGGTTGGGTGGCCCAGCCACATCTTTCTGCAGTACCTCTTTCCTCTCATTTTTCATTTATATGCTATGTAATGTCAATGCTTGTTCAATTTTAACCACCCAGAGACTAAACCATAGGCTTTCCTGAGCTCTTTCACATACTGACCATCTTAAAAAAATATGCCTAAAATATAATGGGTAGTCAAGAAACAAATAATTTGTGAACAGCTAATATTTGAATATTTTTACAAATAATATTTGATCATTCATAGACCAATAAACTTGTCACAAAAACCTTAAATGTGATTGTCAGCATATCAAATAGTTCAGGATATCATCCATAAGTTTTTTGTTCTGATATTGCAATAATACTCTTTACTAAAAGAATAACAGAAATATTTACTCAATGTATTTTATTGTTAAAATAGGACTCCTGCTGTGGTGCAGTGGGTTAAGGATCCTGCATTGCTACAGTTATGGCTTAGGTTGAAGCTGTAGCTTGACATAGATCTCTGGCCTGGGAACTTCCATATACCATGGGTGTGGCAAAAAAAAGAAAAATAAAAGATATAAGCAAGATTGAAACACAGGGCTTTGTAAAGCTATGTGTAGTCATCAAACACTGGTTTTCAAGCATCAATTATAATCTTAGGAGCCAGGTTAGGTTGTGGTTTTGGAGCCTGTGAACTGGGTCTGCTCTGAGCACTGAGAACAGGATGGTTTTGTATTAAATAAGGTTTAAATGGTTTTGTATTAAATAAGATTTAAGGGGAGGTGCAAGGGAGGGAGGGATGGAAGTAGGAAATGGAGAGAGAGAGGCAACTGGGATATACTGGGTCTATTATGAATGAGGAAGTTAGACTCAATTTTGTTTTCTTTTTTAATCAATAAAAAAGAACTATTCGAGTTACAAAATCACTAGTATACAAATTCCTCCATAATAACAAGAGCCAGTGCTCTTTAATCATTAGAATAGTGTCACAAAAGAATACATTTCCTTGGGAGTTGGTGATTTTTCTGCTATAAAAGTATTCAACTAGAAGCTGAGTGCCATTTGTTTGGGTGATTAAAAAAGATTTCTTGAGAGGTTGGACTCTAGTCTCTCAAATCTCTCAAGTTCTGAGATTAATGAGTCCAGGGATATGTGAAGACACCATAATTAGCTTGCTGTGATCACAAATGTTATACAAGCAGAATTCTATCTCAGGCTCATAAAAGTTTTAGCTGCCTTGTAATGAAGATCTAGTTGACAGGATTAGCTATACTTTGTGCCAAAGATGACAACTGACCTGAGGATAAGCTATCACAGATCAACGTCTCTTACATTTCTTATAAAAAAAAAAAAAAACCCACACAAATTGAAATGCATTAAAACTCATGATGAATGTGTACAAGAAGTTCTGGACGAGTATGAATCCATCTTACAAGGGATCTTTATTATAGTGTGTTTTTCTGCATTTCAAATTTCTTTTAAAACAATAGCAAAGATATATATTTTTAAGATCTTTTGTAGTTAGAAGTTCAAGTGCTATAAAACAAGGAGCCATAATAAACATTTAAAAGTACCAGTGGAATTAGAAGCATGGTCAGATATCCATAAAATACTTCCTTCTGTTTATTATTACCATGCAAAGTTTCTGGATAGGTTTTTCACTGACCATAGAGGAGCCATTCAAGATAATCTGTGGAAAACAGTCTAGTCACCATGTGCTAACTTCACTTCTGGAGTCTTCCTCTGCAGCAGTTAAAGCCGAGAAACAGAAAACTGTCCATTTACCTGTCCATGAGGAGAGACATCCATGTATTAAGGTATCCTGCAAAATAACCATTGTTTTAAATAGTAACCTCAAATAGTAAACCACAAAGGCAGGTGCTCTGAATAGGGAGCAATGTTTTGCCATTGAGCTGTTTTTCAACGACCACATTTATACATCATGCATAGCTAGGAGTGGTAGGAAGTGGCGGAGTGGCTATACAGGTTTTTTTTTTTTTATCACTTATTTATACATATATTTTTTTCTACTGTAGAGCATGGTGACCCAGTTACACTTACATGTATACATTCTTTTTTTCTCACATTACGTGTTCCATGATAATTGTTTAGACAGAGTTCCCACTGCTACACAGCAGGTACCCATTGCTAATCCATCCCAAAGGCAACATTCTGCATCTATTTGCCCCAAGCTCCCAGTCCCTCCCACTCCCTCCCCTTCCCCCTTGGTAACCACAAGTCTGTTCTCCAAGACCATTATTTTCTTTTCTGTACAGGGATTTTTAAATTTAAAATTGGTTAATGTTTCTAAATGGGTGACGATGAGCAAACTGAGTTCAGTTGTCTATAAACCATTTAAAGTCAAGGATCACATTGCTGTGGCCAGAACTGGCAATGTCTCTGCCATATATATTGCTTGTTTACTCTCTAGGATATTTAGAAGTAAATCTGTTTAACACTACTAGAGTGCAGTTGTGTTCTCAAAGAAAGTTATTTCCTTAATCATCTGGGTGAACTTTTAAAACATTTTTACTTATTTATTTTTAATTGAAATATAGTGGATTTATAATGTTATATTAGTTTCAGGTGTACAACATAGTGATTTGATATTTTTATAGATTACAGTCCATTAAAGTTATTATAAAATATTGGTTATAGTAGTTCCTGTCATGGTGCAGAGGAAATGATTCTAATTAGGAACCGTGAGGTTGTGGGTTTGATCCCTGGCCTTGCTCAGTTAGTTAAAGATCCAGCGTTGCCGTGAACTGTGGTGTAGGTCACAGATACAGCTTGGTTGTGGCATTGCTGTGGCTGTGGTATAAGATGGCAGCTGTAGCTACGATTAGACCCCTAGCCTGGGAACCTCCATATGCCATGGGTGCAGCCCTAAAAAGGAAAAAAAGTGTTGGTTATATTTCCTGTGCTAGACATTACACCCTTGTGTCTTATTTATTTCATAGTTAGCAGCTTGTACCTCTTAATTTCCTTCCCCTATCTTTCCCTCCCCCCACTCTTCCCACTGGTGACTATTAATTTGCTCTCTGTACCTGTGAGTCGGTTTCTGTTTTGTTGTATTCATTTGCTTATTTAATTTTTTAGATTGCACATATAAGAGAAAACATAGTATATGACTTTTTCTGACTTACTTAACTAAGCATATTACTTTCTAGTTCCGTCCATATTGTTGCAACTGGCAAAATTTCATTTTTATGGCTAATATTTCATTTTGTGTATATATATATATATACATATATATATATATATGTATATATATATATATATATATACACATTTTCTTTGCCCGTTCATCTGTTGCTGAACATTTAGTTTGCTTCTATATCATGGTTATTGTAAATAATATTTCTACGAATATTGGGATGCATAAATCTTTTCTAATTAGTGTTTTAATTTTTTTGGATACATACCTAGGAGTGGAATTGATTCTGAGGTTTCTAATGGTTCTACCTTCAAGGACTACATGTCACATATTAGGACAATCTGACTTTTATAAAGATACTATCTCTAAAAATCATTTTCAGTGCCAGAATTACAGATTGATAGCAAGTGAGTTATTTCTGGAAGTTAGATGACTTTGTATATTTGCATTTGACAATTAATTTTAGGATAGTAACTCCATTGCCTGTCAAGTAAGTTAGTCCAATTTAAGAGGCTTATACTCATAGAGGTTAATACTGACAAATAGTGTTGCCTGAACTAGGCCTCTGTCCACTGGAGCCCCGTAGAAACATGGAGATAGAGTTTTAGGAAAAGGAGAAAGAAAATAGCTTCATTGCTTGGCTAGGCAAAGGAGGTGACAGCAGGCTAATGCCCTAAAGACTGTGCCCTCTGTAGGGAGAGAATAGGATGTGACCTCTGTTAGATTTTCTGAGGAAGGAAGGTGCATGCCAAGCCAGTAAAACAGGAGAGATTTACAAAGGCATCCAAAGCAGATGGGCTGAGCTCAAGATGGCACCAGTGCCAACTGTGAGGAGATGCTAGGCTTATGAAGGGTCGGTGGCAGGAATCTGTGGCAAGAGTTTATGGAGGGAACTTTTGGCAGGAACAATGAAGAAGGAGAAGGGGAAGGCCAGCGGAAGGGGTCTAGTCCCATGACAGAGGGCAGTCAATCTTTGCAGGTGGTTAATCTATGCAGGCAGTTGTTTATTGCAGGCTATTGTTTCTTGCTACCCGACTTGAGCCTCCACATTCTGGGAAAGGGTGTAGATCTTGTGTGGGGCCTTACCCATGTCTGCAGCAGGTCTCCAAGGTAAACAGCCACATTTGGGGAGTCGGAGGGTCTGTTGTTATCTTCCTGGTCACCTATCATTCTAGTCATTTGTTATATAGGATAGGGATGATGGTCTTGCTGGCTAGGGCCAATGGTGCTGCTGGCTAGGGGCCCAAGTGCTGGGTGGCTGTACATGTAGGCTCCTACTATGGAGGATGGGAAGAAAAGAGAAATAAGATTAAACAGGAGTTTGGGGGTATAGGTTGATACCAGTACTGCTGAAGGAGAAGCTCTGGTAGCTCTCTTGACCATGGTCTGGACTGTGTTTTGTATGAAATTAATTAAGAGACATATTAGACAAGGGCCGAGGAGTCCTATTAAGAGATGAATTATAAAGGGAGTATGAGGGAAAGAAGTATAGCTTTATGAGGGGAGGAAAGCGAGGCAAATAGGGATCCTAAGGAGGATCTAAGGCAGCATGTTCTCTTACCCTCTGTATTATTTCTATGTTATCTTTTAAAACTTTCTGATTTTCTTCTACTTGTCCTGTAGTAATGACATAAAAGCAGCAGGTTTCATTAAGTATGGCACAAGTGCCTCCTGCTCCAGTGGTTAGAATGACTAGAGCTCTTCTATTCCATAGGACCACATCTGCTAGACTACTGAGAGATCTCTGCTGGTGTTTGAATGCTTTCACTGTGGCATTCCAGGACTGTTAGGACAGTGACAAGAAGGTTAGAGAGATGTTTGAAATAGATCTTTGCAGTAAGGGAATCCTCACAAACCAGAAGAGCCCTCACCATATGGAATGGCCTACCCCTGGTAATGACAGGTTCCCAGGAGGATGGTGACAGACCCCCTGAACCTCCCTGAATGTGGCAATTCACCTTGGAGACCTGCTTTGGACATGGGTACACAAGATATGCATCCTCTCCCAGAATGTGGATGCTCAAGTTGGGCAGCAAGAAACAATGTCCTGCAGTAAAGAACTGCCTGCATAGATTAACTGCCCTCTGTCATGGGACTAGACCTCCTCCCCTTCCCCCCGACTTTCACCTTCTCCTTCTTCATTATTCCTGCCACAAGTTGCCTCCATAAACTCCTGCCACAGATTCCCACCACAGATCTTTTATAAGCCTAGCATCGCCTCACATTCAGGGCTAGCACCATCTTGAGCTCAGTCCGTCTGCTTCAGAGGCCTCAAAAAATCTCTCTTGCTTTACAGGCTTGACCTTGGATATTCCTCCCTCAGCAAACCCAGCATTTGCTGCCCAAATCCGGGAGGGAATGGTGAGGGAATGGGAAGCTGGTCAGTGGTGGCCAAAACCCCTGGGTTTGCAACCCAGAGATAAGCAGGCAGCGGCAGCTCATCCTGGGCTAACCGCTGGATCCCACCCAGGTTTGGAGCTCTGACTTAAGCTTCTTCCTTCCAGGAAGGAATGCCAAACTGGGAACTCAGCCTTTCCATTACCAACTCCGCATCCACATCCAACACTGGCCTTTGATTCTTGGGTGAGTAATTGCTACCTTTCCCAGGTCTTCTGTCAAGCATGGCCACTAGAACCTGGTTCCTCTGATCTGGGGATACACACGCCAGAGAGCAACCTCTCTCTCTTCTCAGATGCACCACTCAGACCTTGGGGAGTGGCACTCCCAAAGGTGGTCCTTTCCCTACCCTCCATCCCCTGTTAGTCCTCTCTTTCCTTCTCATCATGGGGAAAACTTCCTCCACTCCTCCGGGAACATGCCTCGTGTCTGCCTCTTATGAAATTCAGATACTCTCGGACTAAGAGGAGTCATTAGGTCCAAGTGTCTTAAGTTCGTAATATCATTTGGACAGAATACAGTTTGGATAACAGGTTTAAAATGGCACTTTAGATTTTAATATCTTGTGTGACCTCGATAACTTTTGTCGCCATAAGGGCAAGTGGTTCGAATTTCCCTGTATTCAGGCCTTCTTTACCCTCTGCTCTGACACTCCCTGTGTTTGTCTTACTCAGCAGTACCTGAATTTACAGGCCCCATGCACCACTCAAATCTCTACTGTGGGGGTTGATGGCCTAGTTTCCAAAGCCTTAACAATACCCCCTCTAAATTGCACCTCATCAGGAACACCTTTCAGCCATTCTTCCCAGACATTACCCAGTACCCAACCCAGATTCTCAGCAGAGATATTCTATCTAAATTTGGAGACTCCTTTATGCTTCTCACTCCTATTTTCATAGCCACCCCTTCTCTCCTCTTTCTTCTTTCTCATCCAGAACCTGATAAACTACCTCTCTCAACCTCCATCGTTTTCCCCAAAGTATGGGATACCCCCACTCCTCCCATAGCTCAACATCATGCTCCCATTCAAGTTGAGTTAAAAGACCCATCCACATACCCTTGCCAACCCCAATATCTTTTGTTTCCTGAGGGCAGAAGGGGCCTCCAACTTATTATTAACCACCTTCTTTTCAATAACTTACTCCAACCCACTTGCTCTCTGTTTACCCCTCCAATCCTACCAGTGAAAAAGCCAGATGGCTCTTATTGCCTCATCCAAGATCTCTGCATTTTAAATCAGGCCGTCCTTCCAACTCACCTGTTGGTTCCTAATCCCTATATTACCCTTTTATTCCCCCAGATACCCGCCAACTCCACGGTACTCGATCTTAAGAATGCCTTCTTTACTATTCCTTTACACCCAGACTCTCAGGACCTTTTCACCTTCACCTGGACAGATCCTGACACCCACCAATTGCATCAGCTCACCTGGGCAGTCCTTCCCAAGGGTTGTTGGGCAGGCTCCATTTTTTCAGACAGGCCCTAACTTCAGATCTCACCATTCTCAATATCACCCTGGTACCCTCCTCCAATATGTGGATGATCCCTTACTCTGTAGCTCGTCTTATGACGCTTCTCTTAAACATACAGCAACACTGTTAAACTACCTGGCTAATAAAGTTATTGGGTCTTTCCTGCCAAAGCTCAACTTTCCTCCCCCAGGTCAAATACCTCAGATTCTCTGTTATCCCAACATTGCGCTATCACTGTAGATAGAAAAGAGCTCATTGTCTTTCTCCCAGCCTCCTTTCAAACAGGAACTCCTATCTTTCCTTGGCCTTGTGGGATTCCTCTGTGTCTGGATCCCCACCTTTGGGTTTTTGGCCCATCCCTTATATCAAACCAACAAAGGGCCTCTAACAGAGCCATTGGATCCTACTGTCAATATTAAAGCTCTGTTCCATAAATTACACCAGACCCTTATCTCTGCCCCTGCTCTCTCTCTTCCTGACTTATCACAACCCTTCAAACTCTACACAATGGAAATGGAAGGAATAGCACTTGGTCTGTTGGGCTTATTTGGGCATTTTCTCTTTTCTTCCTCACTCCTCCCTCTGACACAATTCCCTGGTACTCCTCAGAATGCCTCCACCAAGTATTTATTGGGAAAATGCCTCCCTCTTTTTAGAATAATAGTCCTCTATGAATAGAACATATTGTCCTTGCCACTCTGCTTCCCCTATATCTTAACACCCCATATCCCCTCCCTCTGCAAGTACTGTCCATACTAGCCTCTGCTCCTCTTGATCTTCACATTCATATCCTCACCTTCTTGTGGGAATTGCTCCTACAGGGAGGCTTTGATTACCCACAAGAGTTGGAGCACACACCTTCTGGATGCTTCTCAAGAGGTTTTCCAATGCATAAGATCCCCAAATCTTCTTTTTCCACCTCACTAATCCTAATATTTCTCTTTTAACACCTGCCCTCTTCTGGAGGGTCTCATCCTCCCCTCACCCCAACTGTCTAGTCTATAGCACAGGCTACAAACCTAACCAATTGCTGGATTTGTCTGAAAAGTTCTCAAGAGTCCTCAATGGTTTTACAGGCCTTTCGCCTAAGTCCAGAGATCCTTCTTAGCCTAACTTTAAGTTAGGAGACCATAAGGCCTCCATTTTACCAAAAGATCAACTGTTTAGGACCAATTTAAGTAAACTTCCAAGTCTTTCAACTGATGGAGGGAGTTAATTATTTGGGTGATAAGACCTATCTCTGTTTCCAATACATATCTGACTACAACTGGTACTTCCTCCTAGGAAAAGTGAACATTTCCTGCTGCAACCACACTTTCACTCAATGCTCCTAGCAGGAGGTAGCTGCAGAAGAGAGGACAGCCATCCCTATCCCATATAATAAAAGGTTGGAATGATAGATGCCCAGGAGGATGGTGACAGATCCCCCCCCCACACCACAAACCCAAATGTGGCTATTCACCTCAGAGACCTGCTGCAATACGGGTATGGCCTCACGCAAAATCTATACCCTCTGCTGGAATGTGGATGCTCAACTTGGACAGCAAGAAAAAATGTCCTGCAGAAAACAACTGCCTGCATAGATTAACCACCTGCAAAGTTTAACTGCCCCCTGTCATGGGACTTGACCCCCCCCCCCCCACAACCTTCCCCTCCTCCTTCATTGTTCCTGCTACAAATTCCCACTGTAAACTTCTGCCACAGATTCCTGCCACAGATCCTTTATAATCCTAGCATCTCCTCACAGTTGGCACTGGTGCCATTTTGAGCTCAGCCCATCTGCTTTGGATGCCTTAATAAATCTCTCTTGCTTTTTGGATTTGGCCTTGCACATTCCTCCCTCAGCAAACCTAATAGTCTTATAGTTTGGGAGTGGAAAATAGAGCCATAGATAAGGATGCGGGGAGGTGCAAATTGGTATTCTTCTTCAAATCTGGTGTTTAGGGGCCCCAGGACTGTTTCTGGTGGGCCTCCTTTCTGGAAGGAAGAATGGCGTCATCAAGTAGCCTACATCTTCCATTTGTTGGGGGCTTTAGTTCTGCACAAGAGCTCAAATATATTGTTTTGCATATTCCTTGAGGAGGAACCAGGACACTACCCCCAGGCTGTACTATTTTTCCTTAAAGCCTCCTCCCTTGTTTCTGCATCCCATCCTTTCCCTGATTAGCAACTGTTTGAACCTACCCTTTGGAACTCAAGGAAGTTCTGCGAGGCTGAATGAAGCCTGTTTTCCTTCAAACAAGAAACAGGGGACTTAGGAAGCCTTTTGTTCCCAGAAGCCCCACAGGGTCCTGCTCATTTTCATTATAAGAGGTTTATATTTCCAATTTTGATCATGACTTTATCATTTGAAAAGTTTTATACATGTTTTGCAAGTGCAAATGCTTCTCATGGAATTTTAGTTCCTCATACTTTTTTTGTTCAACAATATTGAGTATCTACTATATGTCTAGCACAGGGTTGCATTTCATATGTAGGGATAGACAAAATAATCATGTTTCCTATGCTTATAGTTTAACGTGATAAAGAGACATTAGTCAAATAGTTGCCTGAAATGTAACTGAAAGTATAATAGATAATACAAAGGAAAGAACAAAATGATAGAGTTCCTATAGCAAGGAAAGACCCAGTCACTTGTCACTTTGAAGACAGGACATGAACTTCACCTTGAGATGAAAGATGAGAATAGATGAAGTACAATATGGTGGAATAGTGAGGGAGGGGACCAGGAAAACCCTTCCAGATTTCTAGGTCAGGTGTTTATATTTTTACTAGCCACCATGACTGCTGCCAGGAAAACCTTTATCCTTGCTTGTTTGGGATATAAAAATCAGCTGGTAGTCAGGGAAGATGAAAAAGAGGAAAAGATTCAGAGGCTTCCAAGAATCCAGAATGTGATAGGGATAGAGTAGGCACAGGTAGTTGTAGAAGTCCCAATAAGGGATCATAGATAGAGAGGGAAATCTAGGGGAGGTCGGAAGATCACTGTAAGTTAATAAGTGGCTCAAAACACCATTAAAACAAGGCCAGACTTGCTTGACTAGTAGAAGTGCAAAAATTGCCTCAGGTCATTGGGTGGGGGATGGGATGAAGCCTCCATTCTGATTTACACCTAGGGCAGGAGTTTGAGGACCACCCTATTGCTGATTTGAATATACACCTTACTGGATACCTAGGAGGAACTACTACTCCCAGAAGGGAAGAGGCGGTCTTTTCTGACCATCACTCCTCTAGGACGTTAAAACTGTAGCCCACCCTCAGGGGCAGAGCTTCCTTGCCTGCCTGCTTGCATCTCTCTCAAGTGTCCTATCCTAATAAATCTATTCCTTGCCTATCACTTTGTCTCTTGCTGAATTCCTTCTCGGGGAAGCATAAAGAACCTGAACCTCAGTAAGTCCAGACATCAGGTGAGTGCTAATTTAAAACCATGGGTTCAAGTCTCAATCTGGGTTTTGGCTGGGTTAGAGTCCCTGGCTGAAGTCCCAGTCTGGGTTTGGCTGGGTTAGAGTCCCCGAATGTGGGTTCAAGTCCCAATCTGGGTTTGGCTAGGGTCAGGCCGTTAGTGCTCAGTTTCCAATGAAAGGGCGGATTTACTAATACCATCCCTTACTTTCCAGGTCATTCACATAGATAGACATGACAGTCAGAATGTCAATGATATGTTCCATTTGGCTCTGCTTTTTGTATGCCTTATACCTTCAGCTTACTTCCAAATTTTCTCCCTGCTCCCTCCAACTCCCCACTGTTTTTTTAGAATGGCAACTGTTTCTAATTCTGCATCATCTTGCTCTTGCTACAATATATCTTTGGGACTCCAGGCTTAAGGTCTTCAGGCTTACTTTACACTTGTGTGGGAAAAATTCTATTATACTGTTTGTACATATGCCAAGTATGCAACTTAAACATAAATATTTGTAATCTTTTGTTTTTTCATTATTTGTTAAGATCTTCTTTTGAAATAGTACTCATCCATTATCTTTGGGTGAGTACTTTCTAATAACTTAACTCACATATAGGGAGGGTATTTATCACCAATTAGGATCTTTCTTTTGTCTCCTAACTCCTTGATCTTCTAAAAGATCTTATGGGAAACCTATAGAATTGAACCCTCAGAGTCTGCTATCTGCATATCTGGCAGTGTTGACAAGGGCTTATGGTATTGCTTCCGCCTGGAATTCCCTCCATCCTTATTTCTATTTGTCTAAATTAGGAACTCTCCATTTAGTTCTATTGATAACAGGCTTTCAAATAGTGATATTTTTGGCAGGCATGCTGAAAATGATTTTAAACAGGTTAGAGTCATTAGTGAGCCAGCCAGGCTAATTCAATCACTGTTACAGGCTAGTAATGACTTTGAGTCCGTAAACCTGTCCACAGATGCTAAACCTTGATTGGGTGGCCCTGTGATGCAGTAGGAGGAGATTCCAGTGGGAATATACCTTTTTGGAGGAATCGTAGGAATTACCTGCTGTTTTTCTCCTGTGAAGACAAATATTGGCAACCTTCTCTGTGCACTTAAATGTACAAGGGGCCTCCTCCCTCCACAAGTGCTGATAATGTGTTTTCCTTTATCCTTTGTTAAACAATTTGCTCCAGTCTCTTCAATTGCTATCTTTTGCCCTCCAGATATGATTAAAACTATAAATCTCTTTAAGTACTGCAAAGACAATTTTACATATTGACCAAAACATGGCAACAAGGCCAAAAGGATGGTCTCACAGCCTGACAACCCTTGAACCAAATGCAACTTTTCTTGGAGGTCGAGGTTAAGTCACACAGCATCCTGAAGCCTCATTCTCTCCTCTAAATTCCAATTATTCTTTCTATACTTTTTTTTTTTTTTTCATTTGGCCTATTGTAATAGGTATTGTCATTGTTACCTTCCTTCAAATCAGGGACAATTTCTTCTAGTCCTTACAGAGAGCCAGGCTTCTGAGAAATGTCAAATTAAGGTACTTTAAACTCATTATTGCTTTATGTTCATTTTCCCCTTACTCTATTAGATTATAAGGGATGTTGACATTTTCTTATCTTGCTTAATCCTTCATAGTTAGTCTTAAGTGCATTTTAGAAAAAGCTGGAGTAGAAATAAGCATATGATACTTAAAGAAAAAAAACCAATCCACTTGAAAGAGGCATATTTTGTGGTCTCCATATTTTTATATTTTCTGAAATGTGATATAGATATTAAATATTTTAAATTTTTATTGAATTCATTTACATGTTGGTTCATTTACATGTTGTGATAATTTCTGTTGTACAGCAAAGTGATGCAAAATTTTTTTTTTTTACCATACACACAGCATATGCATGTGCCTGGGCTGAGGACTGAGCCCATGACTCTGCAGTGACCTAAGCTTGCAGTCAGATCCTTAACCCACTGTGTGGCAGCAGGAACTCTGACAAGGGCATTTTGGAAAAGAGCTGTATGAGAACACTAAGGTTGGAGAGATTATTTAGGCCTTAAAATGTGAAGCTAAAGAATTTGAATTTATCCTCTGCTCTATTTGCCAAAGGAAATTTTTTATCTCCTGCTGTGGTCTGATTCCTTTTTCTCTCCTGCTGTGGTCTGATCACTTACTAGAAGTTTCAGATTCTCAGAGGCACATTAGAGGTGGCTTATGACTTTTACAAGTTTTCAAGGGAAATATCTGATCATATGTAATAAATGTGTAGGAAATGTATGGATAGAAAATTTGGAATATTCTTAATTTTTTGTCTCTGCATATTGCTTTGATTTTTATTTATACCCATTTTTTTAATTGGGCATGACCATAGCATGTGCAATTTCCTGGGGTGGGAATTGAACCTGCACTGTAGTAGTGATCTGAGCCACAGCAATGACAATGCTGGATCCTTAACCTACTGAGCCACCAAAGAACTCCTAAAGGTGTTTTTTTTTTTTTTTTTTAATGGCTGTACACAATGGAAATTCTAGTGTATTCAATAAATACTGAATAAGCTCTTAACATATGTACATAATTCTCCAATTATATTGTTGGGTTCTTTTTAAATTTTATATTTCTTCCTTTCTTTTTTAATGCTGCACCTGCAGCATATAGAAATTCCAGGACCAGGGGCCAAATTGGAGCAGCAGCTGAGGCCTACACCACAGCAATGGCAACACTGGATTCAAGGCACATCTGTGAAGTACACCACAACTTGTAGCAAGGCTAGCTCATTAACGCACTGAGTGAGGCCAGGGATCAAACCAGCATGCTCATAGACACTGTGTTGGGGTCTTAATTTGCTGAACCACAACAGAAACTCCCATTGATATTTTTAGAATGTCAATTCTCCAATAAACACTGTTTATTTTTACATATTTATTAACCTTATTTATTCCTATTTATGTCTCCTGATAATGAGAAAGAATATAAATGGTTCTTGTATCTTTGCAATTTAAAATTTTCAAAAATTAGAACTCCAATGATAAAATAAGTGTTTTATAATAGCCACCATTTATTGCATGCATATTATATGTTTTTTTTTTTTCTCAAAGTAAGTGCTCTGAGTAATGACAGCAATCATGAGTATGCTAAAATACTTCTATGCCAGGCTCTGTGCTATCACTTACAAATAAATTAGCTAAGTTAATCTTTTAATTCTATTAGATTGTTATTATAAACCCCATTTTACATGGAAAATGTAAAATGGAAAGATTAATTTGCTAAATTGTAGATGTTTAGAAAAAGTCAGAAACAAATTTGCAGTCAAATAGTAGTTGCTTTTGGATATGGCCTCACCCTCCTATGCCATAGAGTCTCCTAAAATGTTTCTCTGTGCATAGTTATTTTTGTTTGTTTGTTTGTTTTGTTTTTGGCAAGTGGAAGTTCCTAGGCCAGGGGTTGAACCCTTGCCACAGCAACAACACGCTGCTGTAAAAACAGCAGATCATTAACCTGCTGAGCCACAAGGTAGCTCCCTCTGTGATGATTTTTAAATTTTTTTTACCACAAACGCTTTTAAACTACAGTTTATAATTCATAGTTACTCCCTTGCTGCAGTGTTTTCTTTGCCCTTCTTTTCATTGATGATTTCTATCCTCCTAATGTTGTTCGTACCTTTAAGCTTTTGTTATCTGCCTGGGCCATACTTTTTTCTGAACTCATCTGTTGGTAACAGCAGGATGGTCTCAAGGCCATGTAACCATCCTCTGTATTCTAGGGCATAAGGAGGATTCATTCTGCCTATCAAATGCATGGCTATTGTAGGGGTTGTACCATTATTTTGTTTAGTCTTGCGTCTTTTATTTATTCTGTATCAGCAAACACCACTCAAACCATAATAGCCTTGACTACTTTAACAATGAATGGGGAAAAAAATGACTCTCCCGAAATGCAAAATAACCACTTCTTCTGCAGGCTGACAAGGATTACTTGTTCTACCTCTGATGATGGGGTCACGTTTTACAAGAGAAATAATAGCTGGAGGTCACTGCTCTCTTTCTGTTTCCTTATTTTTCCTTCAAAATCTCTTTTCCATGCCCAAACCTACTTATTGCCTATTGCACTAAAAGAACAGAATCAAAGAAACTATATATTCCTGGTCTGTGATGGTTAAGTTTAACAAAATTCTTGAAACTGTGTGTGGATTATATGTATACAATGCTAAGTCTGAGCTGTGAAAGATTCAGAGGGCCTTGCGGGGGGTGGTTGTCGTAAAACCAATCACTTCTTTGCCCTTGAGATCCTTATTGTCTGGTTTAGGAGAAAAGACATAAAACAACCAACCATACGTGGACACCAGACTCTAATAGACATGAGCCCACTAAATGTTTTAGAATTTAAAGGAATAGAATATACACATGCACACATGTATATATATATATATCACATACATATACACATCCATATATATATATACCCTAATATGTATACTTTTTTCTACTATATGTTACCTGTTTATATTATTAATATATGACCTATTGCCTTACAAATCTTAATATATTTATCTCATCTATAACTATATATTCCCTAATTCTAGTACATTTTAGGATTAGTAAAGAAAGAGGTCTTGAGCTAGGTAATCGACAAAAGAAGTACAGGTTTAGGAGTTCCCGTCGTGGCTCAGTTGTTAATGAATTCGACTAGGAACCATGAGGTTGTAGGTTCGATCCCTGGCCTTGCTCAGTGGGTTAAGGATCCGCCATTGCTGTGAGCTGTGGTGTAGGTCACAGCCACAGCTCGGATCTGGCGTTGCTGTGGCTGTGGCGTAGGCTAGTGGCTACGGCTCAGATTAAACCCCAAGACTGGGAACCTCCATATGCCATCAGAGTGGCCCTAGAAAAGGCAAAAAGACAGAAAAAAAGAAAAAAGGAAGTCCAGGTTTAGTCTCTGCGTGAAACAAGAGTAGATGTCTCCAGTTGTGCTATGGGAAAAATAGGGTGGCATGATTTCCCATTTGTTTAAATCCCTCATACGCCCTTTAAAAGTGCTCTATAGTTTTTCTCATGTATGTTTGAAATATTTCTTGCTAGGTTTATGTTGAGGATGTTATTTCACTCTACAATCTCTGTTCAACTCCCAAGGGTACACAGGGGCCAGGACGGTCCTCCCAGTGGTATCTGACCACATTCACTCTTATCCTGCAACATCTTTGCAACTAGCTTTTGTGAAGATGATTGTGAGCATTTTTATCTTTATCTCGTCTGCTTGTATAGTCTTTTATATGAGGAAATTGGTAGAAATTCAAAAACTTTGCTGACATTATGGTCTTGTCTGGACCAGAATATTGGTTTTTATTGAAATATATTTGACATATAATATTTGTTAAGTTTGAGATATACATGTTGGTTTGATACATTTATATATTGCAATATGTTTGCCATTGTAATGTTAGCTAGGACCCCTATCTTGTCACAGAATTATTATTTCTTTTATTCATAATAACCAAGATATAGAAACAATCTATGTGCCCATCAATGGATGAATGGATAAAGATGTTCTTTGATTAATATTGGCAGTTGCTTTTTTTGGAAGAGTGGCCTATACTTTAAAATAAAGGAAGAATGAACATAGGCTTTACAGTAATTTCAAGTAATTGATTAACTCTCTATTGATATTTTATTTATTGAAAACTATCAATTATTGTTATTAATTAAAAATAAAATAGCTACAGTGAAAAAAATTACAAAAGTAGGAGTTCCTGTCGTGGCTCAGTGGTTAATGAATCTGACTAGGAACCATGAGGTTGTGGGTTTGATCCCTGGCCTTGCTCAGTGGGTTAAGGATCTGGCGTTGCCGCGAGCTGTGGTGTGGGTTGCAGACGCAGCTTGGATCCCACATTGCTGTGGCTCTGGTGGAGGCCGGCGTCAACAGCTCCGATTGGACCCCTAGCCTGGGAACCTCCATATGCTGCGGGTGCGGCCCTAAAAAAGGCAAAAAGACAAAAAAAAAATTACAAAAGTATATTAGTGTAGTATAAAATAGATATGTTTATACATATCAAGGGCTTAAATTGATCATATTTTCAAGTCCAGGAATCATACTTTCAAGGATCTATTCTAAAAAAAAAAGTCATCTTTGGAATAAAGATGGTAATTTATCAAAGTTATTTCTTCTTATAACAATTAATAATAGTAAAAAATCAGAAACAGGCAGTCAAAAACCAGAGAAATGGTTAAATAAGTAATAATATACTATAGAATAATAACAGACATCTTCTCTGGCTAGAGCTGAAATTTATACAAATCTAAAGGAATTCTTGGGAAAAATTTTTGCACCACATTCGTAATTATCTTTAAGATATATGGAGGAGTTCCTGTCATGGCGCAGTGGTTAACGAATCCGACTAGGAACCATGAGGTTGCGGGTTCGGTCCCTGCCCTTGCTCAGTGGGTTAAGGATCCGGCGTTGCCGTGAGCTGTGGTGTAGGTTGCAGATGCGGCTCGGATCCCGCGTTGCTGTGGCTCTGGCGTAGGCCGGTGGCTACAGCTCCGATTCAACCCCTAGCCTGGGAACCTCCATATGCCGCGGGAGCGGCCCAAGAAATAGCAACCACAACAACAACAAAAAGACAAAAAAAAAATTGTAAATAAAAAAAAAAGATATATGGAGAAGTGCCTAGTAATCTGGGTAGAAGAAAGATTGGTGAAAAGAAGCTCACAGCAACAATGATTTGCTAAGAATCAAAGATAAAAATCATCATAAAGGAAGACTCTTGCTATTCCAAGTAAAATAGTAGAATAGGCTTGTGAGTCGAATGGAGGTAGTGGATCCAAATATAGTACAGGATCTCTTGAACTTGTCTATGCAGACATCCTGGCTGTAAGAAGCTCTCTTGGGAGAATGATAATTTCTGAGCCAGCTAGATGAATGGAAACAGCTCACCATGGCTAATTTGAATATATACATATTTTAAAAGCCTGATTAAATGGTCACATGCCTACCTGCTGTGTATAATTTAAATTTAGTTGCATACATATTTTTAAATATTATATTAAAGAATATATTACTATAAAAAGATAGTCTTCTACTGTCACATTTCATAAGTTAATTTTATTCAAACTCTTTACATTTTGACATCAGTAATTCTGTCATCATTACAGCCAATTTTTGAGTCGTGTTTCACAGTTTTCAAAAGCACATTATCCTCAATTCTCATCCAAGTTGTTTTAAGGACTATGCTGTTTCTGGGAATTTTATCCTAATTGCCCAAACAACAGGCATAATTTGCATAACATCACAAATTTACTTTCTCAAGAATCTTGTTGATAGGTATTCCTGACTTACACAGGGTGATTAATTTTAAACCCATCATATTTATAGTGGTAGCCAACATATTTATAGCATTATCCAATATTTTAAAAGCTTAAAATAACCCACCAAATATCTATTCAAGGTCTTTCCCAACTTTTTACTTATATTGTGACTGAGATCAGGGAAATTTATATGACCCTGAGGAACAAAATGAATGTATATTTCTGTTAACTGACAGTGAATGTAAACTTATTTTTCTGATAGGGAATGAAAATAATTGATTTGTTTGATCAGGCGCTAAACATCTGGTATCCAATGTGCATGGTGAGTGCTTCTACTGAAGGTACCACATTCTGCACAAGAGCTGTGATTGGGGCTACCACTTGGTTTTGTTTATGGCAATTCACCCTCATCTAACATACTCTGAGTTTTTCAGTGGACAGATTGAAGAGACCAAGGCAGACACAATGGGGGCCATAACTCCTTCATCTTTTGTGACTTTTGAGGGTGGCACTAACATTTGACATTTCACCTCAGATAGGGCTTTAATTCTGATTTAGCATCTTGGCTGAGGACGACAATATTGGGGTCTCCCACTTAACCTGCATTACCGTTGCGCATCTTACCCTATAGTTCAGGAGATCAATGTGAGGAAATAACTACCAAAATAACCTTCCATGTGTTCCCCTTGTGATTAGGGACTATGATCCTGTTGTAGGGCACCAGGTGTGAGTAAAAGCTCATACCCTTTATCCAATAAGTCTTGAGACAATAGCTATTTTCTCTTTTAAATATTGATGTATATTTGACAATTACAAATTGCATCTGTTTGAGGTACAGTTTGATGATTTGATATACATTGTGATAAATATCACCACATTCAACCTTATTTAATATATCTGTCACCTCAGTTATCACTTTTGAGTGTATGTATGTGATGAGAACCCTTAAGATCTATCTTAGCAAATTTCAATGACACTGTATAGAATTGGTAACTATCATCGCATTGCTGTACATTCAGTCTCCAGAACTTATTCTTGCATAACTGAAGTTTTGTACCCTTTGACTGGCATCTCCCTATTTCTGCCCCCCTCCATTCTTCTCTCTGCTTCTATGTGTTTGACCATTTAATTTAATTAATTTATTTATTTTGTCTTTTGTCTTTTCAGGACCACAACCGCAGCATATGGAGGTTCCCAGGCTAGGGGTCTAATTGGAGCTGCTGCTGCCAGCCTGTGCCAGAGCCACAACAACGTGGGATCCGAGCTGCATCTGCAATCTACACCACAGCTCACGGCAAGGCTGGATCCCTAACCCACTGAGCAAGGCCAGGGATCGAACCTGCAACTTCATGGTTCCTAGTCAGATTTGTTTTGGCTGTGCCACGACAGGAACTACGTGTTTGACCATTTTAGATTCCACATATAAATAAGATCATACAGTATTTTTCTTTCTTCATCTGGCTGATTTCACTTAGCATAATGTTCTCCAAGTTCACCCATTTTGTTGCAAATGACAGATTTCTTTTTTAAGTTGGAATAACAATGAAGTAGTATGTAGAGTAATAAAATATGTATTTTATTATTATATTTACTTTATTCATCCATGGATATTTATGTTGTTTCTATATCTTGGCTATTATGAATAGCACTGAAATGAACATAATGGTGCTGATATCTCTTCGAGACGTTGATTTCATTTCTTTTGGATATACATCCAGACGACTTTCTTTTCTTCACTGGGGAATCCATTCTGAATATACTTCTTTTGTGCTGTGAGGTCCTTCCTCTCAATTGATGTCCTCTGTGTCTGAGAACTGGCTTACAGCTGGACACAAGATAAGAATTCTCTTTTTACCATTATTCTCCTCCCATCTCCATCCTCTTTTAATTGAACACAGGTGAATTCTGGAAAGCTATGACGCTAGAACATGTAAAGAAAATACTTCATTCCATTTATCACTAGAAATAGTTTCTTTATTGTTGGCCAGTGAATGATCCAGTTCCAAAAATCCCTTCCTCAGGGTCTGCATTCTGCTGTAACTGCATCAATTTGGGCTGCCCCAGAAGAAAACTCTGAGACATAGATTCAAGTGCAAGTATTTATTTGGGATGTAAAAGAACCACCAGTATGGGAATGGAAAGAGATAAAAGCAAAGTAAAGCATTCAATAAAAAATTGTTGTTCCCCTGGACAGCTGGAGGATTAATTCCTCTAGGGGATTTGGGGAATTATCATACCTCAGAGAGGAATGAGGTGAAGTATTTGCCTACCAACTCTTAATAACCATCAGTTTGGCATCGATGAGTGCTGTGGGTGTAAAGCAGTAGTATCATTAATTTTTTTTTAGTACTTTCACGTTTTCACACAAGCAGAAATGAGGCTCTAGTGCAAAAGAAAACCCTCTATCAAAGAAATGTAGGTGATTGTAGTTAGTGGGCTGGTATGTACTGGAAAAATGAGTAAGGAGATATGAGCATTGCAACAAAAGAATCTCTTTGACACCCTATGCTTGACAACCAAGTTCTAATCCCCTTGTATTGGCTGCCACCTTATTCTTTTCCAATAGATTCAGGGTGTGTCCATATGAATTTTGTTTATCCACTGTGAAGGTTGCTTCATTAGATATCAAGTGCATTCAAGAGAAGGATATGTTAAAGTCACTCCATTCCACTCCACATATATATATATATATATAATGGGTCTGGTTCATTGGCTTATCAAGGTTTATCAAGAATAAGAATATTCAAATATATATATATAAATATATATATAATATTTTATATATATGGCTTTTAATGGCTCCATCCCTGGCATATTATATTCCCAGGCCAGGGATAGAATATGAGCCACAGCTGCGACCTACACCAGATCCTTTAACTCACCGTTAAATGATCCTCTGCAGTGACCCAAGTGAGCACCTGCAGTTGGATTCTTAATCCACGGTGCCACAGCAGGAACTCCCCAGGATAAAATTTTTGTTCTTGCTATTTTATCATAGAAAAACTGTTTCAAAAACAATTTTTTTTCACTTCTTTCCTTATCTTCCAACATAGAAATCAGTGTATTATTACATGAAGAGTTACCTATGCATACAACAAATTCTCTAAACTATGTGACTCTAAACAAACATTGGGAGACATGGCATATGATTTGAAGCTTCTGGTGACATGACTTTAATGACTCTAAAGAGTAGGGGACTTTAGACCTTCCTGATAAATGCAGTTCTTTTGTAGGTAGATTAAAATAGAAGCACATTAGTTCTGAATGATAAAAGTAGTAGTAGGTCTTATGTGATGATCTAGTGCATTTACAGATGACCTAGATAAGAAAAATAGAGATTTTGCCTTGCTGTATTTTTACTGAGTAGAATGTTTGAAGTTCAATCACCATGAATACTGACCAGGTTATAAAGCGTTCTGTGATGGCTGTGGATAATTAGTTACTGTGATAATTATATTTCTAATAATGTTAAAAGAACACTGTTAATAGAAAATATCTTGAGTGATATTTAGGGCAGGTAATCAGTCAGAATGCAGCTGGGAATTGAAATTACTATAATTACTTGAAATAGGGAAAGTTTACTAAAGGGAATTGTTACATGAGTGATGGATATGCTGAAAATCCAAACAGCAGATGGTGAACAACCCAGAATTTAGCAAAAGCAGAACGCTGCAAACCTCTTAAAGCTAGGGGAAGTGAGAGAAGAATTCCCAGGATGAGAACTTCCTCCTGGAACTGTGATGGGCTTGACTGGCATGAACTGGAGATTTTATTTTATTTTATTTTATTTTATTTTATTTTATTTTATTTTATTTTGTCTTTTTTTTTAGGGCTGCATATATGGCATATGGAGGTTCCCAGGCTAGGGGTCCAATCGAGCTATAGCTGCTGGCCTATACCACAGCCACAGCAATGCAGGATCCAAGCAGCATCTGCCACCTACACCACAGCTCACGGCAATGCCAGATCCTTATCCCACTGAGTGAGTTCAAGGATTGAACCCGCATCCTCGTGGATGCTATTAGGGTTCTTTAACCACTGAGCCACGACGGGAACTCCAGGAATTGGAGATTTAAAAAGATGCAAACACTGTGGCTAACAGAGAAACAATCTAGTTTCTCTCCATTACTTTCTATTCCCAATTTCCTAGCCTCCAATTTTCCATCAGTTGCTTCCCATTGCACAAACTAGCAAGAAATCAGCAGATATGGATGGCTAAGAAGCATTGTCTACAGAGCAGTGGAGAGGAGAGATACAGGCAGAAAATAGAACTGAAAGCCAAGGACTGGAATAAGAAAGGCATGATTTCTAGTCAAAAGAAATGACTATATTCTTGGATCTGGTATGTGGTTTAGAGTTTTCTCTACAGCACAGAATAGCAGAAGGAATGACCGAAGGGTCATCGTCACCTCATTGAGAATTATGCATTTATGTCCAAAACCGAAGGACTTTGTTCCGGGTGCTATTTGAGAACACTGGCTATAAGAGAATTGATTGGCTTAGACTGAGGAAAGCTGCCATGGTCAGTGAAGAGCCCACAAAACCCTGCCAACACAAAGAGCCCAGGGCACTATTATTCTCTTGGTTGGTAAATTGGACCAAATATCCATGCCCTTGAGAATTCAAGACCCCAAGACCAGAAAAGCTTTTTATGTCAAGTGAATAGAAATAGAAAGAGGAATGAGATTTTATTTTATGAGAATAACAACGAAATAATAGATAATGAAGTACAACATCAAAATCTCTATCACCAGAAACTAATATTTTACAGTAAAAATGACCCACAATATTTTACCAATGGTTAAATTGTGCATTGGAATTAGAAAGTTATTTATTTATTTATTTTTGTCTTTTCTAGGGCCGCTCCCGTGGCATATGGAGGTTCCCAGACTTGGGGTCTAATCGGAGCTGTTGACACCGGCCTCTGCCAGAGCCACAGCCACACAGGATCCAAGCCATGTCTGCAACCTACACCACAGCTCACGGCAACGCTGGATCCTTAACCCACTGAGCAAGGGCAGGGACCGAACCCGCAACCTCATGGTTCCTAGTCGTATTCGTTAACCATTGAGCTACGACGGGAACTCCTAGAAAGTTATTTAGAAACAGAGAATACAGTTTTTACTGTTAAATAAAATGAAAATAGGTTATCATCCTTAAAATTATCAGAAGTTTTAGTAAAATGTGAGTTCCTGTTGTGATGCAGCGGATTAAGAACATGACATAGCGCCTGTGAGGATGTGGGTTCGACCCTGGCCTTGCTCAGTGGCTTAAGGATCTGATGTTGCCACAAACTGCAGTGAGGTTTGTAGATGTGGCTTGGATCTAGTGTTTCCATGGCTGTGGTGTAGGCTGGTAGCTGCAGCTCCCTTTCAATGCCTAGCCTGGGAACTTCCATATATGCAAGTACAGCCATTAAAAAAAAGAAAATGAAAAAAGAAAAAAAAAGAAATTTTATTAAAATGTGTTACTGTTCCCAAAAGTTTGTTGCCCCTGCCTGTAGTGGAGTTATTGGCCATGTGGTTTTCTTTGGTCAATCACCAAGAGTGGTAGCATTTTATGTCTATATTCTAGGCAGAGGATTTAAGAGCCAACACACAGGTCTGCCATTGCTCTTTTCCCACTGCCTTGAGATTGCCATATCACAAATAAGGTACTGCTGGCCTGTAGAAGATATTTGATCTGATGGCACAAATATCCCTAGTAAATAAATATCCCTTACAAACCACTGAGATCATGGGGTGTTGAGATTTTGGTTATTGCAGCATAGTTGAGTGGAAGCTGACTGATAAAAATCTTGATAGAGAGTGAGTTCTTCTATCACTGAGACAATTTAGGTGACCCTTCTTGAGCTACTTAGCCCCTGATCATCTTTAAGATATCATTTAAGTTACATTTCTCCTGGCAATATTTTCTTAACGACTGCCACCATATCAGGCCAGCTTTCTTTGTTTAACCTACTGTAGAAATTTGCTTCTTTGTAAGCAACTATTATTTTAAAATTTTATGTCAAATCTTATTAGATGTTTTATTTCATTCCAATGGTCGTTTCATTATCCCCTATTCCCGAGAAACACTATACTTTCAGGCAATCATTTCATCGTAATTACTAGATCATTCACTAAGTTCTCTGAATCCACCACACTCCTTTTAAAATGCTCCTGTCAGAAACATGCACGTATTTTGAGTAATGAAAAATGCGTAACACAACCAACTGTTTTGCCTAAAACACAGCTATATATTACCCATCTGATTCTTTATGCATTTTAAAGTATATCTGTAGTTGTGCTTATTATATTCTTAAAATATTGCTTTCTCAAATATTGTTTGTTATTGAGGTATAATTGACATATAGCATTAGGATATGTACAACATAACAATTCAGTATTTGTAAATATTGCAAATTGATCACCACAGTGAATCTAGTTAACGTCTATTACTATGCATATTTACAGAATTGTTTTCCTTATGATGAACACTTTTAAGATTTACTCTCTTAGCAACTTTAAATATGCAATACGGTTTATTAACTCTAGTTGCCGTTTTGTACACTACATCCCCATGACGTTAATTTTTAAATATATAAAGGTCTTTAATCCAAAGTAAATATCTTATATAAGACAAAAAAATTTATATTTGCTATTTATAATTCCAAGCCCATTATTTTTCAAAATTCAAGATTCTACTATGTCTTCATCGACATCGCTAATGAATGCCGTGAAATGTTTGATTTGTACTATTTCATTTCAGCTGACCTAAGGGCCACAGAGTTGTACTTATTGATTTAATTTAGAGAATGTAAGGTGTCCGGAGACCTCTAAATTTATCTCAGGCCAATCTATGCCTTTTCCCCTTTACTCTTGCTTCAAATTTTCATTTCTTTGAGATGATATATTTGTATGGACTGATCAATTTATATTCAGAATAATTAGTAGTTTGTGTTATGGAAAAGCTCTTCAATCATAAGTGACGTTAAAATAAAATTAAAATAGTGTATGACATAGTATGCTTCAGCTGTTTGTGTAAATATGATATTTTTTGGAATTTGTGCTGTATGCAGAGATAATTTGAGTGTATTTTCTCCCTCATCTGGAATGAGGAGAAAGAGAGAGAGGGAAAAAAGGAATACCATGACAAACATGGTTTTGGGAGTTCCCATCATGGCTTAGTGGTAACGAATCTGATTAGTATCTGTGAGGACTCAGGTTTGATCCCTGGCCTCGCTCAGTGGGTTAAGGACCTGGTTTTGCCATGAGCTGTGGTGTAGGTTGTAGATGTGTCTTGAATACCCAGTTGCTGTGGCTGTTGCAGAGACTGGCAGCTATAGCTCAGATTCGACCCCTAGCCTGGGACCTTCCATATGCTGTGGGTACAGCCCTAAAAAAGACCAAAACAAAACAAAATGAAACAAAACTTAGTTTTAGGTAGCAGTCAATTTTTTTTTTCATAAAAGTACTAGCCTTCACAATTTTTCTCGATTAAAATTATTACTTTCTATGTTTACCAAAGCGGACAGACAGTTCAGGAGGAGGGAGGGGTAGAGTGGGAGTTTGGGGTGGAAATGTGCTAAAATTAGGTTGTGATGATGATCCAACAACTCTAAGTGTAATAAAATTCATTGAATTATTTAAAAAACTATTACTTTTAATTATCTCCATTAATTATGACTACTAATGACATCAAATACAATATGTTTTATGTAATTGACAAAATAAGAAGTGAAGAAGCAGAAAAATCAAACTATTTACTTACTGATAAGGATAGGGAGCGACACAATTAATTATTTTTGGCTGCACGTGTGGCATATGGCAGTTCCCTGGCCAGGGATCAAACCCACACCACAGCAATGACCCAAACACTTCAGTGACAGCACTGGATCCTTAACCTATTGGGCCACAAGAGAACTCCAAGGGAGTGATATTATTTAAAGCTAAACTGAGATTTCCTTTCCCTATAGTGCCAAAATTCCTCTTTGAATATATATTGTGAAAGTATGTGTGTTTCCAATACAAAATCCATCTTATTTCTATATGCCAGCAATGAAAAATCAGAACCAAAAAATTTTAAATATATAATGCCATTTGCATTAGCACCAAAAATGTGTATTTACTTAGGCATAAATCATATAAAATATGTGCATGATCTATACTAGAAACTGAAAGCTTCTGAGAGAATTCAGCAGACACATAAGTAGAGAGGTACACCATATTCATAGGTTGGAAGATTAAGTCTTGTTGAGAAGCCAGTTCTCCTGTTTAAAACCATAGATTCAACATGATCCCCACTGAATTCTCAGCAGGCTATATTCATAGGTAAGCTGCTCAATAGTTCATTCGATATGAAAGGTGTACTCACTCATTACTAATGCCCTTTCTGTCTTTATAAAGTCTCAAGTTAAGAAATGACATCAGTGCTATTAGATAAAATACCTGTGATCTGGGTGTAACTGACAGCATCTCTTGGCCTCTGAATTCGGTAGAATCTAAGCGAGCAGAAGATACTCTTGTTCTAGTTCCATTGACACAATTATAGATACTATTAATATGAGAGTTTCCTTTTTTTCTGTGTAATCATTGGATATTTAGAAAGACTATTTTATAGTCATTTGGAAGAAATTGAAGAAATAAAAGTTTAAAAAACCCAAATAACACCAAAGTTGGTGTTAAAGGGAAATTTAAATCATTATATTGAGATGGCTATGAAAAGAAAATAGAGAATCAGATCATCACTTTACAGTTTTATTTTACACAAATAAATTCAGTTTCCTAAGGAAATAGAGTTTGTAAAGGATTTAAGTGTATAGTCATCAATATGGCATATAAGCATTTGTAGTGAGTTATTTGTCAGTGAAATGTAATATTAAAAGTTTTTGTATATATTACATTGCCATTTTAAGAGACTTGCATAGATGCCAAAAGTTAAAACAATTTGCATAAATATTTTGAGCCATTTCTAAATGAGAAAAAAAATGTAAGATTAATTTCTATTCTATTACGACTTAATGTATGCATACATTATATATTACACATAATAACTCCATTTACTGCAGATATGTTTTTTTAACATTATCTTTCTAAACATGGAAAGAACAAAGCCTTCATATAATCACTGAGTGATTCATATATTAGCATTAGTAAATATTAATTACTTAAAATCAGATATTGAAAAATAGGAAAATTACAAGATATCTATTTAGCTCAGGTGAAAAGAATTTTTTTTTTCTTTTTTTTTTTTTGGCTTTTTAGGGCCACACCCTGGGCAAATAAAAGTTCCCAGGCTAGGGATCAAATCATGCCACAGCCACAGCAATGCCAGATCTGAGCCATGTCTGTGACTTACACCACAGCTCACGGCAATGCCTTATCCTTAATCCACTGAGCAGGGCCAGGGATCGAACCTGTGTCCTCATGGATACTAGTCAGATTTGTTTCCACTGCACCATGATGGGAACTCCAAGAAATTTATTTTTTGCTCATTCAGGAATGTCTTAATTTCAAGCTCCCCCTTCTTTCTAGAATTGTCCAATCCTATCCTCACTCCTCTCGACCCCTACTGGCTTCTTCCTAGTATGTTTTCTAGACTCATGATAATGGGAGTGAGGATGGTTGAAATATTATTTCATCCTTGGTCTTCCTTGTCTGCCCAAATTTGCATCCATGTGCTTTGCCACATCCTGTCCTTAGAATCATTCATTTAAACACTGGTGTCTGCTGAAATATTCCATTTTTATACATGCTCTGCTGGTGTAGTTCACACAACATCCATTGCTACAGCCCCTTGTTTGAATTAAACACTTCTGCAGTTCGGCTAACCTCCTTGCCCTCCGTGCAGGCACAAAGAAGCTTTGAAAGCTCTCTGTCCCTCCCAGAAGCCATGTTACCTAATGTCTCCTTACCCAGTGGGTCTCCTTTTCTCAGAGCCTCACCTCATCACTGCTACGTTCCAGCTAGCATGCCTTGGCATTTGCATTTATGTAGTCTTTGTCTAAGTTTTTTTGTTACCATCTTAAATTATATATATATTTTTAAGAAAGTTCTTTCCAAAGGCAGCCAAAGTTCATTATTTTAGAATGTGCAATTTCCCCATTATCTGAATTCTTTGCATATTTACTTCTCCAATACTGAAAAGAGAGATTATGGAAAATACATCCTCTGCCAAGTTTCTTTCCTGGTCCTACACCCCTCTTTTTCTACTTTATCCACACTGTCAGAAATCAAAGCAGCCTCTAGAATGCTTCCATGGCATTCATATTCAGAAACACTCAAGTAAACTTCAAGCTGACATGACCGCAGCAGTGGTCTTGGATGATACTGTGAAAACCAAATTATCTTTTTCAAAGTTCAAAATTAAGAGCATGCTAATATAGATATCACCAAAAGTATACACTGAAACTCAACTACCACTGTTAAGAAAATAACGCTGCTTTATTTTTCTCAGCAGGATTTTCTTACAAATGTAAACCAGTCTCTTAGATGCAAAGGCGTGTAGATAAGAATGGTTTGTTCTGAAATTAAAATTTTCAAAATGTGACAGGGGAGATACACTGGAAGATCTAGATTACAGTTATTTTGCCAGTGTTTGCTTAGTGACTTTGGGCATTAAAAATACTTTTTAAGTGCTATAAAGAGGACTCTTATGAAAGAGACCTGAGCAAAATCTTGTGAATTTTGCTGAAATTTTGATAAAACAGATTACTAAAAGGAGAAAGAATACGTATATGTTATCCAACTTCTGGAGGCTTGAAAGTTGAAAATGTTTCAAAGAATGGTATGGGGATGTGTTTTAAACACCTCCTATTCACCCCACTGATGAAGGGAGAGTCCCATCCTAGGGTTATGAGGTTGGTTGTCACTAGAGAGATGAGACCTATAGTAGTAGATTAGATACATAGACTCACAGCTTGGGATGGAGAGACCACACTGGGCTGCACCTGGAATCAGAGCGAATGACATGGCCTATGGGAGGCAGGCTTCGTAGTATCAAGACGGGGAGGTGGCTCTCAGTTCCTACAAGAGGATGAAATTGGTGTGATTGACTAATTCCACAGGCTGGCTGGGGTTGAAGCTTCCTATCCAGAGTCAATCAGGAACAGTGCCTGGTCCCTGTAATAGGGAGGGCCATTTGTTTGGTTAAGGAAGGAGGGTGGGGAACGTGTGGTTAAGCCATTAGAAACTGTCCTGGATTTTCCCAGATGTCAAGGAATACATATTACTAGACCAGAATTTTAAGGCCTTCTACCAGAAGTTACTCTAAATCCCAAAATTTTGACCTTAAAATTACGGAATTTCCAGAGGTAAGAGGCAGCAGATCTTCATCAAAGGTAAAGTGTTACATGAAGCAACTGCAGAGATGATTACCTGAATCCGCAAAAACAATGTAAAAGGAAAAATGCATTAGCAATATGAAAAAAGGAAACATATGTAAGCATTCTTTCCAATTCAACTATGCTTGATGGAAAAAATAGAGGAGATCTGTTCTCTGCATAAGCTAGCATTTTATTAGTATAGAGCAAGATGTCAATAAGCTTTTTGTGGCAGGGAGCAAATATTTTAGGGCCACAAGGTCTGTTACAAGTACTAAACCCTGTTCCAGCTTGAAAGCAACCATAGGCAGTACTTAAATAAGGGGGTGTGGCTATATTCCAATAATATTTTGTTTATAAAAACAGCTAGAAGACCAAATTTGACCCATGGTGATAATTTAACTATTAGTGAACAATATATTGATACCATTAAGTACATAATCAGAGAAATTCCAGGCTTCTTGTTTCTATATCAGAAGGCAAATTATGCCTTATCAAAGGCTTTTAACTTTTTCCAAGAGAGAGAAAAGGTTTTATGTTAATGTACATTACTTGTAGTAATGGGAGAAATTTTCTGAGTACAATTTAAAAGGTTTTAAAAGAAACTTTATCTGAATAATTTTAACCTTATTAACATTTCATTGATTCCAGTCACTAATTTGTAATATCATTGCATATTTAAAAATTTTTTTTCTGTGCTTAGAGATTTAAACAATGGTTTCAGATTCAGAATTCTTTGGTTTCCTACCCCGATTTTAAATTAAGTGTTCTATCTTCTCAGTTTATTTTCTACTTTCATCTTTTTGTAAATGTTAGGAATCATAAAATATATTTGATAATTGAAATTGTAAACAGGGGATCCAAAAAAAAGAGAAAGGAAATGAGGAATTAAATATGTGTTTAATAGAGAAGGAAAAATATATCTGAGTTAGTCTTTATATTAGTATTGTGACCTATAATGAAATATAATCTGTTTATCCTTTATAATAATGAACAATACAGACAAAAAGTACCTATTTATTTAGATAATTAGATTTACAGTGTGAAAAAACTGACCATGCCTTTTTTTTTTCTTTTTTGTATTTTTGTATTTTCTTGGGCCGCACCCACGGCATATGGAGGTTCCCAGGCTAGGGGACTAATCCAAGCTATAGCCACTGGCCTATGCCAGAGCCACAGCAATGCGGGATCCGGGCCGCGTCTCCGACCTATACCACAGCTCAGGGCAACACCACATCCTTAACCCACTGAGCAAGGCCAGGGATTGACCTCACAACCTCATGGTTCTTAGTTGGATTCGTTAACCACTGAGCCACAATGGGAACTCCAGACCATGCCATTTTTTGTCTTCTTCAAGAAGGCAATTGTAAAATTTTCAAATATCAAAAGACTACTTATCAGTGGAAATAAATTTATGTAAGTTTAACACCTTTCAATGTTATATACTTACTCTTTTAAGCCAATTGCTACGGACTGAATTGTGTCCTCTCCCCCCTCCCTGCCCCATTCATACTGAAGCCCTGAGCCCCACTGTGATGCTTTTGAGAGACAACTGGGTTTTGATGAAGTCATGAGGATGGATGGGTCCTCATGATAGGCTTAGTCTCATCAAAACCCAATTATCTGTAAATCAACTATAATAGAAAAAACAAAAATCTTAAAAAAAAAATTGATATGGGAACCAAAAAAAAAAAAACAAAAGAGAGAGAGATACCACAAAGCTTGCTTCTTCTCTCTCTCCCTCTGCCTCTCTTTTTCGTGCTCACATGAGCTTGTGCGGACTGAGAGAGAAGGTGGTTATCTGCAGGTCAGGAAGAGAGTCTGCAACGAGAAATCAGATCTGCTGGCACCCTGGCCTTGGACTTCCCATCCTCCTTAACTGTGGACAAATTTCTGTTGTTTAAACTCCTAGTCCATGGTATTTTGTTATGGCCACCTGAACAGACTAAAACACATCAATAATTTCATTAATTATTGATAAATAACTCCATGGAGTATAAATGTATTTTGCTTGTATTCAGTTCAAAATTCCAGAACGGAATTCAGTGCTGTAATGACTTCCCTTAAGTAATTTTTTTTACCTAAAACATTTATGTTTCTCTTAATTCCTCTACCCATTTCTTTTTTCTTCAGCAGTACTCACCAGAGTTAATGTGCTCAATCACAATGTTTTCGAAAAACTAATGTGCTACATTTTAGTCCTGAAGTTCTTTTAGACAGTGCATTGAAAATTCAAACCCGAAGCCTGAAGCAATTCTTTAGATTTTGGACAATTAAAATATCTTATTACAGAGACTAGGGCAGAGGATTTCAATATATTTTTTCAGTGGTTCAGCTATGGTTATTTTTGGATACACGGATTTTCAGGTGCCAATCTATTCAATCTACTTATACCAAAAAATGTCTATTATAGGGTAATGAAGATGTGCTTATTAAAATTCACTTATGTTAATCCTTTTATTCATCTATTTATCATTCTTTCTGTATGATCAATCATTGGTCAATGTTTAATACGATGATTCTCAGGAATTGTGTTTTCTGAGGTGGAAATTAGCATTTTATTTATTTGCTATTGTAAACTAGCAACTAAAAAACATAATAAAATCAGAATTGATGAAGACAGTATCACTGTAAAACTTACTGAATATAAGATACAAAAATATCTTCACAAATCTAAAAACCCCTCAGCAGTACTTTAAGTTCTTCTAGAATGGTCCCGGAAACATCCTAAAGGTATGAAAATATTTTTGTCTTCATACATTTTTGAGCAAGTCCCAAGAAACATAACAGGTGAAATCATGAATTCATTACAGATTCTATATCATATAATACATACTTTTTAAAAGATAAGCCCATTAAATCTACATGCACAGTAAAGAGGCAGGAAGAATGGCAACATATCTTATTTCTACGCTATAAAATCTTAGAACTGTGAATTTAAAAAAAATTCAATAAAAATACTCAGAGATTTTATAAGACTTGGTCCTTGCCCTTAGCTACTTCTCTTCCATAAAAACGGGAAGTAAAATTCATATGCGTTTTATTATTCATAAAAACAAGCCATTGTTGACTGCTTAGCAAATAGAATGACAAAGGGCAGGAAAAAAATACTGTGAGAAAGGAACTAGAGTCCATCCACGAACTAATCAAACCACTTTGCCCCTCATTTCTATGATTTTGGATACATCCTCATTTCCATTGGATAAAAAGCTGGATATTGGCAAGCCATTCAGAAAAAGCATCAGTGAAATAAATACAGAAGCAGACTTTGCGTTCAAGGACCTTCACAAGAGTTATTTTATTTTGATAAAGATAATGTGTTTCTATCCAAGGACTTTTTTTCTTTAAGTTTTTATTTGGAAATAATTTTACCCTTGATCTTAGCCAAAAGGCCAAGTTTAAAATAATTTTAAACTTACAGAAAAGCTGCAAAAATAAAATGAGTACGAGCATCCATATATATAATTTACATACATGCACACACATGTAATTTTTTCCTAAGTCTTTGAGTATTAAGTTACTTATATCATGTCTTCTTACCCCTACATATTTCAGTAAGTATTTCTTAAATATATCCGTGTTCTTTTATATAACCACAGTAATATTAACCTCAAAAGCTTTAATATAAATGTAATAACAATATATGAAAACATCTTAATTTATCATTCACCCTCCACTTTTGTCAGATAACCCCATAATATTCTTTACTGGAGTTTTTTTTTCCCCTTCCAGTATGGGATCCATTCTAGGGTCAGGATTTGTGTTTAGTTATGTCACATCTCTTTGCATTTCATTAATTTGGAATATTCATACAGCTTTCGCTTTTATCACATTATCCTTCTGAAAAACACAACTGTCCCCTTCTTTGGTACTTGACAGAAACATCCTCATTTTGTGCTCATTTGGTATTGACTTGTGATTAGGTATTTTCATTCTGAGCAGGATTATTGCACAGGTAATGTGTCCTCAGGGTATCATATCTGAAGACACATGATATCCATCTGTCCCTTACCATTGGAATTTGTTTTGGACACTTGAACAATTATCTATATGTATAATTACTTTCTTCCTATAACTAATAAGTAGTTGTTTGGGAGAAATTTTCCCTTTCCTTTCCTTTCCTTTCCTTTCCTTTCCTTTCCTTTCCTTTCCTTTCCTTCCTTCTTTTCTTTACCTTGGAATCAGTCAATATTTGAGGAGTCCTGGTTCAAAGATCAAGAGGCCAGTTTGGTCATTCACACTAACTCTCAGGCCACTATTAACATTCTTCTGACTCTCTTCTCAAAATGAAGCAATAGAGATTAGTTAAAATGACAAATATTAATTGTGCATTTCTTATGTCCCAGGAACCGTTACTGGATTTATACATATTAATTCAAATATAGAACATTAACCTAAAAAGTAAATGTTGCTATCACTATTTTACAGTAATAAAATGATATCATTTGTAATTAAGTAACTGGTCCAAGGTTAAATAATTGCCAATGCAAGGTCAAATAGTTGTCAGAGCTAGTTGTGAACTTAGTTTTGTTTATCAAAAAAATCAGGTCCTTATCCTGTCATATCAAGTTCCAGTGCTATTATAACAATGTGCATTGAGTGAAACAGAGTTTAATCTAAAAGCAAAATTTAAGAGGATATGGCACACAGGTTGCCCAGGATTTATTGTGTTAGGCATTTTCCTGAGTAGTCCATGGGTTGTTTTATAAAATATTCAATAGACTAGCAGTTGTAGCATGAGTTCTTTTCTTTAAGCAAATAGAAGGCACATAGTATTTCAGAGTACTTTCCAAGAATTATCACTAGAAAGAAATAACGAGGTCAAGTTAGAAAGAACCTATCAGGAATACAATTAGGGTAACTTGTTCAGGTGCCCAATCTGCCTAAAGACAGTTAATACAAACTCATGGGCTGTTTCAGCATGTTTTTCTAGTTTTATGGTTCCTCTCATCTGTTGTGAGTTGATAGATACTTATTTTTGCTCATACATTCTTCTTTCTACACCAATCTATTATGTCTATTACGGCAGAGTAATCTCTCTCTTTTTTCTTTTTTTTTTCTATTTTATTATTATTTTAATGCAGATTTGGTCACATAACCCCTTAAGATTGTATGGAGTATCAGAAGACAAGAGTCTCAGATCACAGAAATCCTGGACACACTTTCTGTTAGGTTCAACCAGGCAGCTTTGCTTTTACCTGATATAGGTAATCAAAGGTAAGCTTTATGATGAAGCAAACCCTGGGCGTCATTCAGGAAAGTATGCATTTTAGTCCACCATTTCCCCCCCTCCTTTTTTCCTTTTAGACCATACCTGCAGCAGAGGGAATTCCTGGGCTAGGGGTCGAATCAGAGCTGCAACTGCTGGCCTATACCACAGCCACCGCAACGCTGGATCCCAGCCACATCTTTGGCAACACCTTAACCCAGCAGATTATTAATCCAGTGAATGAAGTCAGGGATTGAACCCACATCCTCATGGGCACTGTGTAAGGTTCTTAACCTGATGAACCACAACAGGAACTCCAAATCCACCATTTGTTAGTATGAGACAAACCACACCCTTGGAGTGGACTTTAGTGTCTGGGATATACTATGGGTACAGGAAAATTTACCCTGCCTACATCGCAGAGCTTTTGCTGAGATGAAATGAAGTAATTCATGTGAGTAATTCATGTGAATTCTTATGCAAACATAAGGTATTGTTTCATTCTTCATGGAGTGATCATTACTAATATCTAGAGCTGGAGAAATCACTGTGAAATATTTACAAGTGTTGTGTCTGGAGGTGAACACTTGAATTCACTACTACTGAAATCCTTTGATGTCTCTGATGTGCCAAGGCTACCTAGTGTTAATATTGCCAAAAACAATTTGACAAGTTATTAGGAAATGATAATATTTTGTTCTGTGCCTGATACAAATTGTGTCATACCAGCTGGTAGCAAGGAATAGAACAGATAGGTTTCCCACACATTCTGTTTATGAAGGCCTCCCTGCAACATTTAATGATGATGAATTTCTTCCAACTGGGCAAATAAAAATGGTGATTGTGGACAATCTGATGGATAGAATCTTTGATGATCTGATGATCCGCCGGCAGCTGGCTTTCATATACTAAAAGGAAATTTACCTTTGTCACACCACATCCACTCTTTTCAAAAGCCCCTGAGAGAGGGGGAGGCTTGAGAAACAAACAACCTCTATGTTTGATGAAGCAGTTGGAGGTTGAGCCTGCCAGCTACAATGTAGTATATAATAGGGCTCAGCAGGGCAATCTAGGGGGTTAAGGCCACTGTTAGCAGGAGGCATTTAGTGAAGTGTAGGTGCTAGGGTTGATTTGCAGAGCAATCAAATAAGGTAGAACACTGTCCTTTTAAACAGCAAAGACCTACAACTCAGACAAGGTCAAGTAGCTCTTGAATTGGGAAAGTGAGAAGAATTTGGGGTACGGGCAGAAGTTCTGGCAGCAGTCTGTTAAGATTTCTGGAACAAAAAGACCAGGTCAAAGCTCGAAGCAACAAGAAATCAGAATCCAACAGGGATTTTGTGTGATAGCGCAGATCATTCACAGCCAGCATGGACTTTGATATGGAAATAGCCATCTTCTGAGGCAGCTTAAAAAGAAAAAAAAAAAAAAAGATCATTCATTCCCAGGATAACATTTCTGTCTAAAGGTCTGGGCAGCTTAATACTCATAGGATTGTGTAAGATCGAGATAAATTATAGATCGGGCAGGAATTCATCAGAATCACTCCTCAGATTTCTTCAATACACCCTATGCCCTAGAGTTTAGCTCTAACATTGAAACACTTAACCCAGCTTGATACGATGGCAAAGCAATGCTCGTGATTCCAGAACGATTGCCCTTGCCCTCAAGGGCTGTGTGAGGATCAGACTTCCTTTGACTTCAACTTTACTTGAAATCAAAAAACAAATCTAATTTTTTAAAAAAATAGTTGAAATGGGCTATTGACCTACATGTTACAGAGGCCAGAATCTTCTTTTCAGAACTCTGGGTTTTGAATGAATCTCTGTCTAAGTTCTTTTGGAATTTCAAAACAGTTTTCCCCCTTAAGGAGACAGACAGTCACTTTTGTGGCAATGCTGTGGTCTCCTCCCCCTACCCCTATTATAAAAGGATAACAGGATAAATACATCACTATCAGGTAGACCATACAACTTCTTAACTTAAAGGTTCTCCCCATTCACTTTCCAAATGATATCTGAAACAAATTTTATTTTCTGAATTTAACCACAATATTAGTCATGACAATATCTACTGGTGTGTGCGAGGAAAATGTCACTTTGGAAGAATATTGGAAGTGTAAATACAGACTGTGAAATCTCCCAGGATAGTGAGTACCAAAATCAAGTGAATAAAAGTACAACATGGGGACCTAATGAAAATGTAAACTACACAGAGATTTGTCTGTAAGTATAATCATAGCTAAAAATCAAAACTCTAGCCAATACTTCTGGTGATTGTGGAACCATAATATGGTCTTTAAACTTAATGCCCATAGAAAACTAAAGTATCAGTCCCTTTCTTTAGATGCTTGACTCCATATGAAAATTACTCCACTGAAATATTTTAGTGTTATCATTTCACATATTACTTACATATTTGTGGAATGCTTGTGATGTAATACTGTGCCTTATGAAGGAAGAAAAAAAAGAGACAAAGTATGTATTCATCTTCCATAAAGCAGATCCTCAAATTGAGCATTGTTGTGGGCTATCTGTATATAAATTGTACCAGGTTTTTTGTTGTTGTTGTTGTTTTGGGGCCATGCCTGTGCATGTAGAAGTTTCCAGACCAGGAATCAAACCTGTGCCAAAGCAACCACCTGAGGCACTGCAGTGACAACACGGGGTCCTTAACCTGCTGAGCCACAAAGGAACTCCTGTGTCAGGTGTTTTTATTAAAAAATGATTTCAAAGTACCACTGAAAATCAACTGATACAAGTCTATGGTAATGGATTCCAGATGTCTTCAATTTTTCAACACCTGGACAGGTGATTGTAATTCACTGTAAGTTTGAGAACCTGTAATCCACTATTAGTTTGAGAATCATTTGCTCTCCTACGTCACGTGGCAGCAGAGTGCTGACTACATTGGTTAAATGAGGAGGAATATTTAGAATCACGAAGTGCTAGAAGGAGTTAGTTGGCCTACTTCAGCAGAATAAAATGGTAAGTATTCAGAATTAAAATTACCAATGTGTTTGACTAACAAATGTGGAGTGAGTATGAGGGACATGAGAGTAATTGAGACCAGTTTTCTGGTCTGAGAATGTGGATTGTTATGCAAGATAATTCAGGAAAATGGGCAGGTTTCAGGAAGTGGGGGCAGAAGATATTCCCCAAGGAACAAATAAAGCTTAATCGTCTGGTTAATCTTTGAATCCTAGGTGAACACATGGCTATATTATTGTAAGTATTTCAAAAGTAAGATTTATCTATTTTTCCTGTTTTTAAAAAGGATTCTCTCAGTTTTATATTTCATACCTCACAGAGATTCACTGCAGAGTTGGGAAATGAGGAGACTGGATTTACATAGTAGCTGGGTGACTTCCAACTAAAGTTGTCTTGTAACACATTTTACATGCTTCCCTAAAAAATTGGGGATGATATTTTCTTATAACCTGACCGTTTAGAAATAAGCAGTATACAAACATCAAAACACAACTGTACTTCATTCTAAGATATTGCCAAACACATTTTGCAATGTGGCTTATATATGCATTTAGAAATTAATTCTTCAGGAGTTCCCATCGTGGCGCAGTGGTTAAGGAATCCGACTAGGAACCATGAGGTTGCGGGTTCGGTCCCTGCCCTTGCTCAGTGGGTTAACGATCCGGCGTTGCCGTGAGCTGTGGTGTAGGTTGCAGACGCGGCTCGGATCCCGCGTTGCTGTGGCTCTGGCGTAGGCTGGTGGCTACAGCTCCGATTCAACCCCTAGCCTGGGAACCTCCATATGCCACTAGGGCGGCCCAAGAAATAGCAACAACAACAAAAAGACAAAAAAAAAAAAGAAATTAATTCTTCATAGAATTATCTTTTAAGGAACTGATATTTTCAGAAAAGAATAATTTATTTCCACATATCAGTGAATGAGTATTAAATAAAGTAGTATTTTTTTCCCTTTTGTTTGTCATCATTAAGCCCAAAGTTGCTAGTCTAGAGTGGGAGAGGAAAGAGTAAGTGGGAAATTACGTTGAGATGTACTAAGTACCACAATAGATGTGAGCGAAGGGACCCATAGATCACCAGGCTGGCCTTAGGTGACAGGGACTTGCCAGAGTCCAGCTCCAGTGGCCAGGGAGCATACGCTTTTTCCCTATCGGAGAGAGGGATGCGGCGTCGGCAAATGTACAATTATGGAGACAGCCTCTTTGTCCCTTCTTTCAGGGCGCTGGACTGCTCAAATTTTATTGGCAGCAGTAGTTGATTATATAGACAGTTTTTCATTGCAGATTACATTACAGTGTTAAAAGTACATTGGTTAACTATTACATGGTATAGCAGCTATGCATCCTGTTTTAAGATATCTATCTTAACTAAGCTTAGTGAGTACTTTGAAGAGGCCATAAAACACAAGAATTTAGCATTTACAAACTTTGTAGACTGGTGTTTATCTTCAAAGCGTTATGGCAGGGAGACAGTGTGAGTAAATATAAACCAACTTAAACTAGCTATCACTAAAAAGCTTTTCAAATCAAAGACACAACTCACAGCTAGGTTTTTTGGATAAGATATGTCTAACTTTTATGGACCTCGTTAAGATTCTAACTCTAAAGTTTACTATATAACTAGTTAATAGATAAACACTATGTTTTAACTAAGTTGGATTAAAATAGGGGAAAGTCCTTCAGGATGAAATTCTTATTATATTATTGTTGTAACTTTGTTAAATCACAAATCACCACAGGAAAATAGGAATGGAAAATAAGAATAATAAGTAAATAATCAGGAAAGACTGAGGAAAACTGAATAACAAATAAAACAGAAGGAAAGACTAGGTCGCCCGAGAAACAATCCATGTTCTCCAGTGCAAACATGGAAATTGTTTTCCCAGGAAAGCCTTAATTCTTCCCCATCAACATCAAAGTGAGAGCTGTGTACCTGAGGCCTGCCCTCAGCTTGTACTCTGCAGGGAGGCTTTCACCCTGACCAGAGGCTCACCTTCGGCATGCACCGTTCAGGTGAAATTTTTTCCTGACCAAAAGCCCACCTTTGGCTTGTACCGTTCGGGTGGGCTCCCTTTCTTGGTTAAGAACCTGCCTTCAGGTTTTTCTGCCATCAGGCAAGGTCCTTTTTTTGAGTCCCTGCATTTTCTCGGCTCCCCGCAGGGACTATTCCTAGAGGTGAAGTTAAACTTGGTTTTTAAGGATGGATACAAGAGCATGGCAAAGAGCTAAAGGACACTGACGTTATACTATAGATTAAAACAGTGGGAGCCAGCCTGATAAGGCTCCTTTATGAAACTAATTTTGAGTTATGGAATTGGATATTCACATGTCATTCCAGTTTTGTTCTATTTATTAACCAGACATTGCTGAATATAAGGCAGGGATTCTATGTCAGATAGTACCAAGTTAAAAGCAAAAATCAGATATTTAATAACTTTGGAAATGTGTTCAGATTATGTACACTTCCTTACCTTTAATTTCCAATAAGTAAAGCTGGAATCATAATATCGTCATTACTATTTTGATGTAAATTACATGCAGTATATCTGGTGCAATGTGATCATGTGTTTGGGGCATCATAAATATATCCCCTGTAATTCATAACACAATAATTTCAGTAGATTTTGAATAACAAAAAAATAGGAGTTTGATAAAAAATAAGGTGTCTAATTAAGATAATATTAATGATTCATATATATATGTATGTGTTTAATGCTTCAGATATGAATTAGGTTTAATCAACTTCTGTCTGTATATTTCCTCCTTACACAGTAGAAATTAACCTCATCTCTTTTAACATAAACTCTTTCCTCCCTTTGTGTGCTTCTATATAAAATGATTTTATAATATTTAGCTGGGTGTATTTAAATATTCTTATGATAATTTTAAGTGGTATATCAGATATGGTCATTCTGTTTATACTTGTATACCATTGTTTATATACAATGGCCTCGTACATAAAAAAATAAGTAAACTCATCATAAAAATCACACTATAATTAACAATAATGAGAGATAATACTTCATGTGTAATAGTTATTTCCACATGAGAACACTGGTCTATAAAAGGATGCATTTATTTTTATATACCGCATAAGAGATGACATCTAGAAATTCTGGTTCTGAAATGGATGCCATGATTTTTAGCTTCACCGTCTCATCTGGCCACTCTGAACAGAAATGGACCATCTGCCTTGGCTTGTAAATAGAGCGTCATCTCATGGATTCTTTTCAGGCACACATGCTTTCAATTACGATCCATCCCCAAATTGCAGGGCCTTTCATTGTCCGGGTCTTTTTTGCTGCTATTATCCAGCCCCTTTATCTGTGTTGGCTCCCATACTTTCACATTGCAATGATCGCTTCTGAAAACTCAAGACAAGAATTCTGATAAATAATGCAGTGCTTTAGAGTGTAGAAGTTATTTTAGTATGTATTTCTGCATCTCAGGATCAACATATGAAATATTTTTAATATTAGAAAATAATGGGAGATTTGTTTTGCATTGTACAAGCAGACACTTAATAATATAATATCATCACACCAAAGTCCATGACATAGGGATAAGCTGGTCTGTAAGGTAACTGTTATCTGTTTTGTTTTTTTTTTTTTTTCACCGAAAAATGCATTATTTTTTAAAAGTCACTGTGGAAGATATTATAGTCAATTTGGACAAGGACTCTAAAATGCCTAAGAAAACTTTAAATTCCTAACTAAACAATTTTGCCTTTTTTTCACTTCAGGAGTAAAAGTAAGAAAAATACATATTAAAAATTATTTCAGTTTGATAAAAATACTGAACACTTACATTCCTCCAATAAAAAAGTTGTACTTTTCACTTTTGATTCATATATATTGAGTTTAGTCAGGAAAGAAATTCCATTAGCTTGGTTTGAATTACTGATAAAGTCAATGAAATATTAACAATAGCTACGATTTATTAGGCGTATACCCTGCCGCACACATTATACCACATTTTATTTATTTTATTTTACTTATTTTTTGCTTTTTAGGGCTGCACTCATGGCATATGGAAGTTCCCAGGCTAGGGGTTGAATTGGAGCTATAGCTGCCGGCCTATGCCACAGCCACAGCAACCTGGGATCCAAGCTGTGCCTGCAACCCACACCACAGCTCAGGGCAACGCAGGATCCTTAACCTACTGAGTAAGGCCAGGGATCAAAGCCACAACCTCATGGATCCTCCTTGGGTTTGTTAACCACTGAACCATGAAGGGAACTTCGTTATACCACATTTTTAATATGCATTAATGAATTTACAAAACACCCTAATGATTTGAGCATTTAATTTACTTTATTTTACAGGTAAGGTATAGGAAGCATAGAGTTAAATAACTTTCCAAATTTCATGTTGCTTACTATTGAGGTAATTGTCAAGGTTAGGATTCACAATCAGAAATCCAAGTTCCAAAATCTATATTCTTAACTGATAGGCTGCCTAAGACTGATAGATTAATCCCATATTCCAAAATGTGTCAAAACCTGTTCCATTCCAGGTTAAGTTTAATATTATTGATGCTCTAGTGGCCTTATGCCCATTCCATAGGCAGATATTTAAAAATGTTTTAAATTTTGTATAAATCCACAAAGTATGAAATACAATATATATGTGATTTATAAACTTTGATTATTTTTAGGTTTTAATTTTTCTAACCCTTTATAGAAAAAACTTTAAAATATGTTTTACATAATTACAACTTTCCTTACTTATTCATGACTAAAACTAAACTCTATCTTACTCAAAACTAGTCTCTTTCAGAAGTTCCTGCGGTGGGTTAAGGATCCGGGTGTTGCTGCATCTGCAGCATAGGTTGCAGCTGCAGTTCAGATTCCATCTCTGGCCAGGGACCTTCCATATGCTGCAGATGTGGCCAAAAAAAGAAAACCAACAAAATAAAACAAACAAATAACTAGCCTCTTTCTAGAAACTTTCTTTTTGTCACTATTAATCAGCCTTCCTGAAACCCGGGTTTGAAATCTTGCATTGAGTTCCCGGAGCTGGGGCACAGTGAAAACATACGCCTTGAAATTAAAGATGATATAGCTCTTTTCAAGGGACTGAAGGAAAAAGGACTGAGGATATACAAACAAATATAGATGGCATTTAGAAACGGGATCAACCTTTAGGGAAATCTTAGTCTTAATTTTTCTCAGAATTTTGTAACCTGGCTGTATACTGAGATATAGAAGCCTGAGTTTGGTTAGTCTCATAGCATATGGAAATAGACCTGACCAGGATCGTGTGAAATAACATCACAATAGTGCCAAGAGCCCAGCCGAGCTTGGAGACTGTGACCTTCGAGAGGCACTAGTTCTGAATTAATCATGTTCTTCCATTCAGTCATGCTTAGTTCCTAGTTATTAGAAGCAGAGAGAGCACTTGGGTGGATTAATCGATGTTTGGATATTTATAAGGTAAGGATAACAGAAGGAAAAGAGACCAGGAACTGAAGGCGTTGACAATAAGTGGTTGAAATTACAAACAGTGAGCCCCTTGAACTATAGGTTCTAGGCTGTGTTAAGAGAAGAACGTTGGAATGAGAAGTGGCGTTTGGTAGAAAAAGGTCTGTGTTTTTTAGCATGAGACAAAGAGTAAGAAAATGAGATTTGCTAGAATGGAATTAGAAATTCAAGGTGGCTGCAGTTTAGGGCAGGACAAGACAAGATATGAAGTATGGTCATGAGATTTTGTGGCTGAAGTGAGCATTGGTCAAAAGGTAAGAAATACTTGACTCGTAGCTATAAACTGGGTTGATCACAGGGAAGCTGTTCAGGGTGGTATCAAAACTATGCACTGAGAGGACTTCAGTGAAGCAGATAATCAAGCACTGAGAAGAGTGTCCAGAATGGTCTCTGATTATTACAACCAAGACTGACAGAACAATCCAATGAGAAAGGTTTGGGGTGTACGAGTAGATGAGTTAGTGATCTAGGTTTCTAGGAGGATATCAGTGCCCTTTCTCCCACATCATATGATGTGTAGGAGCAAATAGTTTCAAGTCAGGAAGGCAGTCCTCGGGTGGGAATCTGATTTCAGTTAACATAAGGGAGCATTGTGCCAAAGGCTACAAGTGTAGTTTTATTATTATTTTTTTAAATTCCTAACGCCAAGAATTTTAGCAAGTGTTGTAGATAATTTTGCAGAAGGAAAGGAGATAGGATGAGTGACAATGAATAGCTGAGTAAATATTATAAACAGTCTTGCATTTTAGGTCATGGCAAAAACATATGAGGTGTGTATTTTATCTGATGCTATATAAAAAAATCTTACTTGACTCTTCATAAAAGATCTCTAGTATTTGTAAATTTATAGTGTTTTGAGTCTGATTCACTCACTTAGCTTTTAGTCACACAATTATAATAATTCAGGCATCGTAAAGATGTTAGCATGTATTTTCCAAAGTGGACATGGACAGTATACTTTTAAAAGTGTGTATTTAATTGGATACAGATTAACTTATAATTAATTAAAATTTCCAATAAAAAGGAGATTTAAAAATTTTTCCAAATGCATCACAAATATGGCAAAACATTGCCCTTCACTTAATTGTCATGCTTTCTATGTTTCATTTTGCTTTTGTTAAAGTATCATATTTGCTTTTTGCTAGTGCCATAGTTATTAAGCATAAATTTATCTTCATACCCTACCCTGAACATTCAGTCTAAATCATATTATGTGGAAATATGACTAAAATACTATTTCCCTAAAATATCAGGAAAATTACACAAAGTACAGATTTGGTTAACTCTGTTTCCTCTGGTCCTGATTTTGTTCTGATATTTATTTTATAAGGGTATAGATAAAATTCTTTAGCACAACTGGAGTGACCCCAAACCCATCATTCTATACCAGTCCCATGGGAGGAAAATATGGAAATGGATTTAAGGAACACTGGCATTTTATACAGACAATATATTTCTTGCAAGGTTTTATTATGGAAAGTTTTCAAACATATAGCAAAGTTGAATTTTTTAAAGAAATGAACAGTCATCACCAAGATTCCAAAATTAGCTTTTTTCTAAAAATGCTATATCAAATATCCACTTATCTCCTTCTCTCTCCAATTACTAAACCATCTCATTTTTGGTGCACTTCAATGAAAATTGCAGACATCAGTGAATTTTGCCCAAATCACTCAGCATGTGCATGATTAACTAAAGCTTGACTCAAGTGATGTCTTGGCTCATATTATTTTTGAGCCAAAATTGTGTTGTGTGTGTGTGTGTGTAATACATTTACAACACAACCTGAATTGCCAGTTTTAAAAATTAATTTGAACCAAAGCTCCTCAGATTTCCACAAAACTTCTCTTTCTAAATTAAACTTTTAATACCTGGCATAGGGCATATATTTTTTAATTGAAATACAGTTGATTTACAATACTGTATTAATCTCAGTATATAGCATAGTGACTCAGTATTTCACATATTATATTCTATTATAGGTTATTATAAGATAATGGGTATAATTTCTTGTGCTATTCAATATATCCTTGTTGCTTATCTATTTTCTATATAGTAATTTATATTGATTAATTCCATACCCATTATTTGTCACTTCCCTCCTCCCTCCCCTTTGGTAATCACAACATTGTATTATATATCTGTGAATCATACATTCATTTGCATTATTTTAAAATTCCACATATAAGTGATATCATATAATATTTGCCATTCTCTATCAGATATTTCACTAAGCAAAATACTCTCTAGGTCTATCCATGTTGCTACAAATGACAGTATTCCATTATTTTTTATGGTTGAGTAATATTCCATTGCATGTGTTTTGTTGTGTTTGTGTGTGTATTGCATGTGTGTATGTACCACGTCTAACTAATCCAGTCATCTGTTGACTGGCACTTTGGTTTCTTCCATGTCTTGGCTTTTGAAGGCAAATAGTGCTGCTGTGAACACTGGGTGCAAGTGTCTTTTCAAATTAATGTTTTCATTTTTCCAAATGTATACTTAGGAGTGGAATTGCTGAATCACATAGAAGTCCTATTTGTAGTTTTTTGAGGCACCTCAAGACTGTTCTCCAATTTACATTTCCATCAACAATGTATGTTTTCTCCACATTGTCTCCACCACTTGTTATTTGTAGACTTTTTGATGATGGCCATTCTGACAGGTTGAAGGTGATGCCTTGTTGTGGTTTTGATTTGCATTTCCTTAACAATTAGCAATGTTAAGCATCTTTCATGTGCCTGTTAACCATCTATATATTTCTTTGGAAAAACATCTATTCAAGTCTTATGCCCAGTTTTTGATTGGTTTGAGTTTTCTGATATTGAATTGTGTTCATATATTTTAGATATTAACTTCTTGTCCATTGCATCATTTGCATGCTTGCAAATATTTTCTCCCATTCCACAGGTTGTCTTTTCAAATTTCCCATTGCTCTGCAAAAGCTTTTAAGTTTAATTAGGTCCAATTTGTTTATTTTTTCTTTTATTCTTTTGCCTTAGGAGACTGACACAAGAAAATATTGCTATGATTTATGTAAAAGAGTGTTCTATGTTTTCTTATAGGAGTTTTATGTTTTTGGACTTATATTTGTGTCTTTAATCCATTTTAAGTTTATTTTTACATACAGTGTGAGGAAATGTTCTAAATCCCATTGGTTAACATGTATCTGTATAGTTTTCCCAGCACCACTTGTTGAGGAGACTGTTTTCTCAACTGCATATTCTTACCTCTTTCATCATAGATTAACTATAGGTGTGTGGATTTATTTCTGGGCTCTCTATTCTGATTCATTGATCTATAAGTTTGTTTTGTGCCAGTACCATACTGTTTTGATTACCATTGTTTTGTAGTATTGTGTTACGTCTGAGAGGTTTATACTTCCAACTTTGTTCTTCTTCCTCAGGGTTGCTTTGGCAACTCAGAGTCTTTTGTGGTTCACCATATATTTTAGGAGTATTTGTTCTAGTTCTGTGAAAAATGTCATTCATATTTTGATAGGTATTATATTAACTCTATGGATTTCTTTGATAGAATGGCCATTTAAATACCATTAATTCTTCCAATCCAAAAGCACATGATAGCTTATCATTCCTTTGAATCATCTTTAATTTCCTTCGTCAGCGTTTTATAGTTTTCAGAGTATACTTCTTTTATCTCCTTGGTTAAGTTTATTCCTACTTTTTTCTATATGATTTTAAGTAGAATTTTTTTAAAAAGACTTTTTCTTTCTGATATTTCATTATTAGTATAAAGAAACAACAAATTAAGCTTGTATCCTTCTATCTTACTGAATTCATTTACTCTCATATTTTTAGGTGGAGATTTTAGTGTTCTCTATATAGAATTTATATATTGTTATCTGTTTATAGTGACAGTTTTACCTCTTCTGTTCCAATTTGAATACTCTTTATTTCTTTTTCTTGACTGGCTGCTGTGGTTAGGACTTCCAATTGTATGTTAAATAGAAGTGGAAATAGTTGGCACCTTTATCTTATTCCTGAATTTAGCGAGTAGGCTTTTAGCTTTTCACCATGGAGCATTAGGTTAGCTGTAGGTTTATCATGAATGGTCTTTATTAAGTTGAAATATGATGCCTCTGTACCCACTTTGATAAGGATTTCATCAGGAATGGATTGTTTTGTTTTGTTTTTATAAAATATTTTCTTTTTTCGGTTGTACCTGTGGCTTTTTGAAATTCTTGGGGTAGGGGTTGAATTGGTGCTGCCAGCCATGGTAACACCAGATCTGAGCCACAGTAACACCAGGTCTGAGCTGTATCTGCAATCTGTGCTGAAGCTTGAGGCAATGCCAGGTCCTTGACCCACTGAACGAAGCCAGGGATTGAACCCGCATCCTCACAGGTACTGTGCTGTGTTCTTAACCCACTGAGACATAACGAATTCCATGAATATATGTTGAATTTTTCAAATGCTTTTTCTGCATCTATTGAGATGATCATATGAGTTTTGTCTTTATTTTTGTTAATGTGGTTTATCATGTGGATATGCATATGTTGAATCATTCTTGTGACTGTGGATAAATCCAGCATGATCATGGTATATGATACTTGGTATGTATTGTTGAATTGGTTTTGCTAATATTTTGTTCAGGATTTTTGCATCTATATTCATCAAATATATTGGCCTTTAATTTTCTTTTTGGTGGTGTCTTTGTGTGGTTTTGATATCAGGGCAATGGTGGCCTCATAAAATGAATTCGGGAGTGTTCCTTTCTGTTTAATCTTTTGGAATAGTTTGAGAAGGATAGGCATTAATTCCTCTTTATATGATTGGTAGAATTCCCTGGTGAAGTTGTCTAGTCCTGGATTTTTGTTTTCTGGGAATTGTTTTTATTATTTTATTATTATTTTATTTTATTTTTGTTGTTGTTGTTGTTATTGTTGTTGCTATTTCTTGGGCCTCTCCTGCGGCATATGGAGGTTCCCAGGCTAGGGGTTGAATCAGAGCTGTAGCCACCGGCCTACGCCAGAGCCACAGCAACGCGGGATCCGAGCCGCGTCTGCAACCTACACCACAGCTCACGGCAACGCCGGATCGTTAACCCACTGAGCAAGGGCAGGGACCGAACCCTCAACCTCATGGTTCCTAGTCGGATTCGTTAACCACTGCGCCACGACGGGAACTCCGGAATTGTTTTTACTATAGATTCTTTCTCACTTTAGTGATTGGTCTGTTCAGAGTCTATCTCTTCTTGACTCAGTATTGGAAGAATATATGTTTCTAAAAATTTTTCCATTTCTTCTGAGTTATCCAATTTGTTGGCATGTAACTGTTCATAGTATTCTCTTATGATTTTTTTATATCTCTGTGGTATTCGTTGTTACTTCTCCTCTTTCATTTTTTATTTTGTTTATTTGGGCCCCCTCTCTTTTTCCCTTGTGAGTCAAGTTTAGGATTCTTCAGCCTTTCCTCTATAGTAGGGGTTCTCCACACAGCCAGGGGGCTTGTCTCTTCTGCATAGAACTTGAAGACTAGGACACCTAACCTCTGGCTCAATCCACTCACTCACCAGGGTGAATTTCTGCCTGGGCAGTCTTCCATTTCCTCTTACTCCCCTCCTGCAGGCAAAGGTTCTGACTGTATCCTTTTTTTCCCTGTCCTACCTGATTATCTGGAAATTTTTATTGCAGCTTTGGTTGTATAGGAACTCTTCTGCCCATTTTCAGTTAGTTTCTTTGAGAGTTTTTCCCTATGTAGATGTATTTATGATGGGTTTCTGGGGAGAGGTAAACTCTACATTCTTTTATCTGCCATCTTGATCCCCCTTCCAAGGTTGATATTTTAATTGGATTTTATAATGAAAGAATATCTGATTTAGGCTGGATTTTTATTTCTGATGACATTTTTACCCCTTTCAGTCTATTTTACCCTTTCCTAAATGATATCTCAAGACATCAGGCTGAGTGATGTTGTATGAATATGTAAAGAAAGAGGGTGTGAGAAGTATCTGCAAATGCAGAGGCCCTTATTAGTTGTGGCCTTAATATTGCATAGACTGCATTCTTTATCCTGTCACAGAGGACGATTTATTTTTTCCAATCAAGGTTGTCTTCAATTTCAAAATCTAACTGATATTCTAATTAATCAAAGTGTTACTTTTTTGAATAATTTATGGAATAATGCAATGGCATGCAAAGAGTAAAATTTAGGTTCTATGTGTGTCCCATAGATTGATGGGGTTGAGATGCCAGATTTTGTGACCTGACTCATGTTCAGATTATATAACAGTTAGTTATACAGTAACTGACTAAGTAGAATACACTCCAGCTGTTAAAGCCTCATAGTTTCCTGGAGTTGGTTCTCTACCACTTTCCCTACTGTTTCATAAGTAGGTCTGGGTTATACTGAGGAAGGGGCAAGAGGGTGGAGACCATAAGAGGTTTGGAACAGTAATTTGTTAGCAAATAGGAAAGTATTTCAGCTTTTAAACAATTTGTCCAACTCTCACGGTAGGTATTGCCTGAATGTCTGTCCTACTCTTAGGTGAAAATCAAAGCAGTAGGCTTGGTCGTGTAAATATACTTCCACCCAAACTTGGGAACATTGCCAAAGAAAGGTTTGGCTTTTCAATATATTTAATTCTTTGCTGGACTTCTGCATTTTTAAAATGTCATTGCATATTCTGCTTTAAGAGACAGACCTATTTCCTCTAGAGCAGGGCATGTGAAATATGTAGTTAGTCAAATTACCAAAGACGACATTTGAAAGAAAGATAGATCAGTGAAGAGGGACGAAGTAATTAGAGGATGAGAGGGAAATACACAAAGAAAGGTTAGTTAATCTTGATTTCATTTGTTAAAACCTTAGTATCTTCTTTTGCTATCAATTAAAAACAAACAGCAGCTCATTAAAGGAAACAGAGGCACAGGGGTTACCTCAGCAAAACAAGGCTGCTAAAGTGTTCCTCTTTGATTGGAAAGGAGAATGTCCTATTCTGCATATGCTGTAATGTTCACTCAGCAAGCAGCTTTCTTGCATTATTGGTCTTCCTGCCTGTACAAATTCAATGCTTTTTTCTTCCACTGCTCTGTGGAAGTTAAGTCCTTTGAATATATAATTGCGCGCGCGCGCGCACACACACACACACACACACACACACACACGAGTCCTCTTAATGTTATTTTAAGAATTGACTATTACATTTATTTAAATACATTTTTTGGAGTTTCAGATGGGGTCTGAAATATCAATAACCAAACAAACCAAAAAACCACCCATCAGCAACAAAACACAAATTAAAAATACTCCTCACCTAGGAATTTCAAATTGAGAATTTTTTAGTAAATCAAACAAGTTATATGCGTATTCTAATATATATCTATATATCTATATATGTCTATATATATGTATTTATACACATTTTATCTAATATATATACACACACTATGTATACAAACTGAGAGCAGTGGAGAGCAAAGGAAATATGAGTGATTAAGATTTTACTAAAGGTAAGTGTATCTACAGAGAAAGAGGGAGGAGCTGGTGAGAAAGAGTGTGAGAGGCTGCCTCTGTTGTGCCTGCTGGAGGGCACAGGCTTTGGAATGATTAGGTTTAGAGGGAGGAGCTTCTGCTGAGGGCAGATCTTTCCCTGTCACAGACCCAACTGCAGCTCTGAGCCCCAGTACTCCTGTGTACTCACATCTGCACTTACTCTTTTAAAATTTACTACATAGAGCTTTTTCATGTGCCAGATGGTTCAGATAAGTAGAATGTAATCTTTAAGAATTAATTTCAGAGGTTAAGTTACAAAATGATGGAGACAGACCAGTATGAAGTTGCCATTCCCATAAGACACTATTAAATATCTCCATTTTCAAAGTTCTCCAAAGGATCAGCCCCACAGAATGAAAACATAGCCCAAATGGTCTCTCTCTGAGAGATGGTGTGGGTGTGGGAGAAGTTAGTGGATAAAATATATGAGGGAAGGTTCTTGGAAAGCATTTCTGCCTGAACTCTTTGATAGATTACGAAATAAGACAAATGACAAATCCTGGGTGATGGAATATACCCATTTATTTGTTCAAAACTTCTCTCTTCTGTGTACATGTCAGAAATATGGATAAAACTTTGGATGCTTTTTTAAAACAGTATTCAAGGCCAACATCACTGGCCACCAGCCTGGAACTGGTCGGGAGTTGAACCCCTTTGGCCCACTCTAGTCTGGTAAAGTTATAATCTGGTCAAAGCTATCTGGTAAAGTCTGGATAAAGATACTCTAGTCTGGGTAAAGTCTGGGTTAAGAACAGCACCTAATAACAAAGTCCTTGGCTGTACTTTATATTGCTATGAATTTTCTTTTAAATATTTACCATTTAAATTATTTACATAGTGTATTAATGTAATCATGTCAATGAAAAAATTATCTAAGCCAAAGGAAATCTAAGTTACAGTGATTCTCTACATATAAAACTATTGGAAATGTATGCAAAATGATACTAGTCATATTGTGGAGAGAGCATCAGAGAGACCAAATGCATAATCATATAATTTATATCAGATTTTATTCTTATTAACAAACATCATATTTATAGTGTGTAAAGCTGTACAGACTATCTTCGTTAAACAAAATCTATAGCATATTTTCTGAAATAATCAACAGTAAATATATTTTAATAATAAATGCTATTTAATTTTCTAAATTGCCTTTCTTAAAAGCTACTCCAGAAGATACTGTGTTTTAGGAAATTCCCAATTAGGCAAATGGATGCTCAAATTAACAATTACAGTTTCTATATCATACATATTATATATTAAGTAAATCAAAACTGTTCAAAGCAACACAAAGTAGTAATAGTACCAATTCTAAAGTTAATATCACTAGTCATTTATTACATACTTTTAGTTTCAAAGAGCTTTACATTTCTATATCAATTATTGTCATAATTTGGACTGTGTGTGTGTGTGTGTGTATGTGTGTTTCGTTTTAGGTTACCTGGTGGCATATGGAGTTACCAGGCCAGAGATTAGATCTGAGCTGCAAATGTGACCCAAACCGCAGCTGCGGCAACACTGGATCTATAACCCATGGTGCCAGGTGGGGAATTGAACCTGCATCCCAGTGCTCCCAAGATACTCCCAATCCCATTGTGCCACAGTGGGAACTCCTGGAAATTGTTTTTGATGAAGCATGGGAAAAAATATTGTTCTTCTTCAGGAAACTAGAAAGTATAACATGTTTTATGGTATTATGGGGTGGGGTGATAAAAATCAGAATTTAGTTACACTTTAGAATTCTGGGAAGGAGGAGTCAAGTAACTATTCCCCAGATTTTAATTACTTTCTCAAAGAATTATATCCAAAGAGTAAGAGTAAACCCGGTATAACATAGGACTCACAGTGACTGAATCCTCTAGCCTTGCTGTCTGCCAGAAGCCAAAATAATCCTCATTAGAGGAAGATAATAGCATTAAGAGCTTCAGCATATCTCTGTAACTGTTAATACATGTTGGTCCAGCATGAATATGAAAAGATATACCAGAATATAAGCTATAACATAAAACAAAGGCATACCAGAAAAAATTTAAAAGCCATACAGGAAATGAAGATAATTGAGTTATCAGACATTGTTTTGAAAATAATCAGAAATGATACATTCAGGGAATTAAAGACAAGATTGAGAAATTTGTCAGAACTAGAAACTATATATAAAGATAATTTTAGCAGTAATAAAATGCAATACTGAAATTAAAGTAGAAATTTAATAATGGACTAGACACAGTTCAAGTGGTTATTAGTGAAATAAAAGATAGATCTAAGTAAAATATACGGAGTCTTGGCATGCTCACAAAGAAGAGAAAACTGCAAAAAAGATTATAAAAGAACATATGGGAGTTGGTGCAGAAATTTAATTAATGTCTCAGGAAGAAGAAAAAAAGAGGCAAAATATGTGAAAAGAATTTCCTAAAACTGAGGAGAAATACCAAACCTCAAATTCAGAAGAATGACATACTTGAAAAAATAGTAAATCCAAAGAAAACAACACCTAGGCATACCATTAAAAATTACTAAAGGCCAAAGTAAGGATAAAATATTGAAAACTGCCAGGAAAAATGCATCATAACTTTATATGAACAACCATAAACTTAACAGCTACCTTCTCAACTGAAAAAACATGGAAGTCAGAGAACAAAGGGGCATGATTTCTTTAAATTGCTAAAATAGCTCTCAACCAATAAATTTATACCTACATATCCCTCAAGAATAAAGACAAAACAAAACAAAACAAAAATGGTTTTAGACAAAAAGAAGCTGAGAGTATCTGTCGCCAGGAGAAATGCAGAAAAGAAAGTGCTGAAGTACACTCTTTAAGAGGAAGGAAAATTATCATGCTCACACTTTGCTTTGCTAACACTTTCTAGTCCACCAGGGATGTGCTATAAATACAAACATTCAAATGCCATTTCTCCAGTGAGTTTTGTATTTAAAGTGTTCTGGGTAATTTGATTATTTGGGGGACTGAGAGTTCACTATGTTGCTCTATTGCTGCTTTTCACTATTTTGTGATTTACCTATTTAGCTCTATTTTTAGCTGTTTAATGAACCTTGAGAAAAGGCAAAACTTCAAGTTTTGTTCTTGAATTTTTTTTTCTTTTTCTTTTTTTCTTTCTACAGCCGTGCCTGTGGCATGTGGAAGTTCCCAGGCTAGGGGTCAAATCAGAACTACAGCCGGCGGCCTATGCTACAGTTCACAACAATGCCAGATCCTTAATCCACTGAGCGAGACCAGGGATAGAACCCGCATCTTCATGGATCCTAGTTGGGTTTGTCAACTGCTGAACTATGAAGGGAACTCCAAATATTTTTGAAATCTTTTTAATGAAATTGGTGTGGCTACTAAGGATTTGGGGAAATGTGTTCAATTAGGGCATTTAGACAGCCAAAACTTATCCCTATATGAATACATGTTCATTCATTTGTTTTTATTGACTGCCAACTATGAAATGAACCGTTTTAGGTAATATATATAAGTTAATGAATTAATAGTAAATAATCCTTGTCTTCATGGAACGTAGTTTCTTAAGAGAGACATACAAGCAAAGGGAAATATTTTAAGTTAGAGTGGTAAGTGCTGTGGACATTTCAAGTGGGAAAGTGGATTAATTAGCTGATGTGGGAATGGATGCCGAGATACGTTTTAACTAGGATATCCAGAAAATACCTCACTGAGAAAGTGACATTCGCAAAGGGACTTAAAAGAAAAGAGAATGGATCTTGAAAAAGTAAGGGTGTGAAGTGCAGGAAAAATGATTCCAGGAGGGGAGAAGCAAATGCAAAGGCCATGAGGCAATAATGTACTTACTCGGGTTCCTGTTGTGGTGGAGTCCTGGGACACAGGTTCAATTCCTGGCATTGCACAGTGGGTTAAAGATCCGGTGTTGCTGAAGCTGCAGCTGCAGTGTAGATTGCAACTGCAGGTTGGATCTGATCTCTGGCCCATATACCTGGGGCAGTCAGAAAAAAATGTACTTACCATTCCTGTGTGGCCAGTGAGTGTTGGGATTGAAGCTGAGTAGCTGGAAGGGACACTACGGTGTTGGACAGACAAATAGAATCTCAGTAGCTATCGTGAATATTTAGTTTTTACCTTGAGAGAAGTGGGAAACTACTGTAAATTTTTGAACAGAAGAGGGACAATCTGAGCTGCCTTTTAAAATGATCACTCTGTCTGCTCTGTGGAGAACAAGCTGAAATAATGAAGACACAGGGAAGAAACAATGACAGTGGTTGGAAAACTATGACCATGCTCCATGCGAGAGATGATGGTGTAGTCAACAGGCAGGCAGCTCTAGAAGTAAGGATAAAAGCTAGAACTTGCTGTCATATTGGACTCAAGGATGTCTTCCAAGGTATAAGGCCTGAGCATATCAGAAGGATGAATTGGACCCACCAATTGATGCTGATGTTAGGAAAAGCAGGTTTGAGAGGCGTTTTAAATACATTTTCATTGTTATTTCAAATGAAATGGTATCTTCTAAGAACTTGCTGAGCAAAATTTTAAATGCATTTTGGCAATGACCACTTTGTTTACTTAGAAGAAGTGATTTAGAATTCTCACTCCTGTATATTAAACAAAATTTAATAGACAAGTAATCTCATTCACTCAGTTTTCTAATCTGTAGTCAGTACATGCTTCTGTGAGAATGAAATGACAAAATGCATTTAAAACATTTGGCATGTAGTAGGCCTTCTCTTATCTCCTTCCTTTATAGCTCTATAGTATTTAATATCATTACTTTTTATGGGCTATTGTTCTGTTCATCATGAAAAAACATGTCCTGGAGAAATCAAATAAAAATTTTGAAGACTCTCTTTCCTGTTTACAAAAGGGCTAAACTGAAAAGAGCATTACAAAGAAAAGAAGAAATGGTGCATGGATATTGTCAGATTTCTGCAAACTGTTCCAAACCCAGGTGTTGTTACTATGAATTATAGGGAGATATGCTTTCATAAACTGGAAAAAAATTATGGAAGCATATCTCCTTGTAATTCAGAAATGTAAAGCTATCTTGAGCTTATGCTGCATTAAAAACAGGCAGAAGTCCTGCGTAAAATTCAGAATGCAAAATGTTAACAGGGGTGATCGATAGCTGCAGTGCGGAAGATTGATTTTTTTCTTTAATCTTTCTGCACTTTAAGTTGTTTTCGACAATGAGCATTTTTTACTTTAATAACTAGAGAAAATGGAAAGAAAGTAAATCCCACTATCCAAATATTACAACGAATGCTCTAGCCTTTTAATTTATTAACTGAAGTCTTTAACAAATCATGGCACAATGATTTAGGCATGTTCCCTGGATAAGCACCAAGGTTTTTGGGAATTTTTCACCTGTTTCTCAAGTTGTTCAAATATCCTTCTATCAAAGTCTTTGTTTCACACAGGCCCTGAAGTGACCTCTTTGCTACTTCTAAAGTATTCAGAAGTCCCTTTTTTTTTTTAATCCTTAAGAATATTTTTCAACTTCCCTGCTGGCTCCCTTCAATTCTTTCAGAACTGATCTCTTCTGTGACTTTTAAGGCATCTTGAACCTGCTCCATCTCCCTGCTCTTCTTTCCACCTCCCTGCTCTTCTTTCATTTCAATAGTCCACTTTGCCACCGCTCTATGTCCTAACATTCTCCTAGGCTAAATGTTTTCCTGAATTCTAGAAACAGTCTGCACAACCTGCTCGATTAAACAAACTTTAATAAAGCATTTTTCTTGCCAGCTCTAGACCCAGTCTTTAATGCAGTTAACCTGACAAATCTTGTGAGCAAAATAAACCCTTTCTACAGGGTGATCACTCAAGGTGGGTGGTTTGAACCTAACAGGCAAAAATGTTAGTCATATTGTTGTAGGCAGTATTTCCCTGAGCACACTTTTAGAAATAGAGGTACATTTCTTGTCCATAAAATATGTAAATACATCACAAAATCTCACTACTGGATGCAGCCTTGAGATGATCGGCCCATCACTCTACCAATATTGGATCACTTCCCTATTTTCCTTGCATAGCAAACTATGGAAATTCAAGGAAACACCAAACATTATGCCAGAGTTTGGAAAACTCAAGGAAGCACCAAGTTAACCCAGTGGGACTATTAGCTAGCTCTTTCCCTATGTTATGTTGAAATCTGTCTCCCTACAGATTTTAGTTATTTGTCACAGTTGTTCCTGAATTTGTATGGGGCAAGTTTCACCCCCTCTTTTACTCAAGAGCCCTTTAAATAACAAGGGCAAGTATACACCTTCTCTTAGCCTTCTCTCATCCACATTTGTCCCTCTTCTACCTTTGTCTTCATCTTTAAAAATCAGTGAAAGAAAATCTTTTTAAAACACACATACCTCGTACCTTGTTATGAATTTGTCTCTAATGCAAAGGCAAATGCAAATTCAAAAGAAGAGGCTGGCTTCTCCTTGTTGAAAATAAAGGAAGACTTCCTTCCCCTCCTTTTCTGTAGGGCATTTACTTTAGAAAACTTGTGGGTATTTTCTTTGCCTTTTTGAAATGTATGTAAATCTTTTTTAAAGGCTATGTAAAGCAACCTAGGATTATTTTCTCAAGGGCCTGGGAGCCCTGTGAAATGTAATCATTAAGTATCATGGAGCCCCTATCTCCAGTTTCCTGGTTTGAGAGGAGCCCAATTTCATCTGGCTTTTGGCTCCCAGTTGCAATTCTCCCTCTGCTCATAAAGATACAGCAGTTTATGTGTTTATTTAAAGACAGTTAGCAAAGAGTGGTAATTACCTCAACTCCAAAATGAATTTAGCATGAACTAGGAGTGGCAAGTTGTGCTCTCAAGTTCTCTTCTTTTTTTTTTTTTGTCTTTTTGTCTTTTTGTTGTTGTTGTTGTTGTTGTTGTTGTTGCTATCTCTTGGGCCGCTCCCGCGGCATATGGAGGTTCCCAGGCTAGGGGTTGAATCGGAGCTGTAGCCACCGGCCCACGCCAGAGCCACAGCAACGCGGGATCCGAGCCGCGTCTGCAACCTACACCACAGCTCACGGCAACGCCGGATCGTTAACCCACTGAGCAAGGGCAGGGACCGAACCCGCAACCTCATGGTTCCTAGTCGGATTCGTTAACCACTGCGCCACGACGGGAACTCCTCTTCTTTTTTTTAATTAAAAACTTTTTATAATTATTTTTATTTTTTCTATTATAGTTGCTTTACAGTTCAAGTTCTCTTCTTGAAGACTAATTATTGTTTATCTTGAGAACATGTGTGTAATGGGTTTTATCTGCTTGGCTGTATATGGGGTGAAGATTTCTTTCCTCTGCATTCCCTTTAGCAGACTGTGATGTGCATCTTGTCTGTGATGGGCATCCCATTCTAGTTTAATGCTTAGTCAATAACAAAAGGGTTTTCTTTCTCTTCTAACTTTGGGGAGAGGTTTTCTGAGGGGGCAGCAGATTTTGTTTTCAAATGTATTTGCCCATCACTGTTACATGGACTCTCATACAGGCATTTAATTGAATGCTTATAGGATTTATTTATAAAGTGTCATCATATAATCAGAGCCTATTACTTGTGATGGAAAGCATAGGGAAGCAAAATTTTCAGATTACTTTTAAAATGTGCTTTTAAAAACAACTTGATGACATGCATTGAAAGCATTTAAGAATTAGCTGCTGTTACTGTAGAGCAATTAGTTATTATTTCTGCCAATTTCCTGAAGGTAAAAAATAGTCGGAAAGTTACAGATAAAAATATATGTGTTTATGTGTGTGCATATATATGCATGTATATATGCCTGTATACACCTATGTACATACGTATATATACACACATATATACAAATATACGCATGCACATATGTGTATACAGGCATATATACCACAAACATATTTTTATCTGTAACTTTCAGACTGTATATACATATATATATATATATGTAGTTTTAAATGAGTTTAGATTATACTAATGTTACATTTCCTGAGATTATTGAATAAAACAACAAGCAATCATTTCATTTGCCAAAAACTTGAAAAGGACAAACACGTTTTGAAGGAAACTATCAGACCAATAACGTAAATAGCAGAATGCAAATCCACAAGGAAAGGGAATAAGTGATATGGAGTTATATATCTACCTTTACATTCTTTTCAACGTAGTTGAGAAGGGGCTTACATGGATCATTACTGCTATGTGACTATCCTTCCAACAAGCAGAGTGATTTGAAGTCATAAAATAGCACCTAATATTTCCATTGATGACTTGCAAGTCTGGATGGGATGCCTGCTCATTAACTTGGGACAGAAATAATGGATTAAATGAAAGAAGTAATCACCCATTTATTCATCTGATAAGTCTTTATTGGTCATGTGCTCTGTGTCAGACACTGTAGTAGATACCAGGAATTCACTGAAAAAAGATATTCTAGTTGTTACAAATATGAAACTGTCAGGGAAATATAATCAAATAAAAATTCAACAACTGTCATCAGTGAGAAAAAAACATAATGGGTGCTCTGGGAAGGTGTGATGGGGAGGGCACACTATGGGGATGAAGGAGAGAGTCCCTTAGAAAGTACCATGTGAGGTGATCTTTGGAGGCTAATAGAGATGGGGCAGGTGAGGAGGGCAGGTACAGCAGGCAGAAACAACAGTCTCAAGGGCCTAAAGCAGAAATTAGATGGGTACATTTAAAAACTTGAAATGTTAGTGCCACTGGAGGCTAGTGAGGTGTATCTGTTTGGCAAAAAGGCATCGCCCTGTTCTGCCTTTATGTTTAAATCTTATTGCTCTATTTAAGATTTCTATTTTTAAAAATTTTTTATTGAAGTATAATTGATTTACAATGTTCCTTCAATTTCTGCTGTACAGCAAAGTGACCCAGTCACACACACACACACGTATATATATACATACACATATATATGTATACACACACACACACATATATATACACACACATATATATGTATACACACACACACATACATTCTTTTTTTCATACGTTCTTCCATCATGTTCTAACTCAAAAGATTAGATGAAGGACCTCATTGCTTATCCAATCTAAATGTAATAGTTTTCTTCTACCAACCCCAAACTCCTTGTCTATCCCACTTCCTTCCCCCCCCCTCCTGGCAACCACAAGTGTACTCTCCACGTCCTTGATCTTTTTCTGTTTTTTAAATAGGATCATTTGTGCCATTATTAAGATTCCACATATAACTGGTATCATATGTTATTGTCTTTCTCTTTATGACTTACTTCATGTAGTATGAGAATATCTAGTTGCATCCATGTTGGTGCAAATGGCATTGTTTTGTCCTTTTTATGGCTGAGTAGTATTCCATGGTACTTAATCCATTCATCTGTCAATGGACATTTAAGCTATTTCCTTGTCTTGGCTATTATGAATAGCGCTGTGATGAACATAGGGCTGCATGTATCTTTTTAAATGAAAGTTTTGTCTGGATATATGCCCAGAAGAGGGCTTGCTGGGTCATATGGTAATTCTATATTTAGTTTTCTGGGGAACCTCCATACTGTTTTCCATAGTGGTTGTACCAATTTACATTCCCTTTTCTCCACACCCTCTCTAGCATTTGTTATTTGTTCATTTGTTAATAATGGCCATTCTGACTGGTGTGAGGTGGTACTTCATTGTAGTTTTGACTTGTGTTTCTCTAATAATTAATGATATTGAACATTTTTTCATGTGCCTGCTGCTGTTTGTTTTCATTGGATAAATGTCTATTTAGGTCTACTGCCCATTTTTCACTTGAGTTATTTATTTTTTTTTTGATGAGTTGTATGAGCTGTTTGTATATTTTGGAGATGAAGCCCTTGTCAACTGCATCTTTTGAAAAGATTTTCTCCCATTCTGTGGGTTGTCTTTTTTTTTTTTTAATGGTTTCCTTTTCTGTGCAAAAGCTTTTGAGTTTAATAGGTTCCACTTGTTTATTTTTATTTTTATTTTCCTTATTCTAGGAGGTGGATCAAACAAGATGTTGCTGTGATTTATGTCAAAGAGCATTCTGCCTGTTTTCCCTCTAGCAGTTTTATGGAATCTGGCCTTACATTTAGGTCATTAATCTATTTTGAGTTTATTTTTGAGTATGGTGTTACAGAATGTTCTAATTTTATCCTTTTAGATGTGGCTGTTCAATTTTCCCAGCACCATTCATTGAAGAGACTATATTTACTGTATGTTCTTGCCTCTTTTGTCATAGATTAGTTGACCATAGTTGCTTGGGTTTATTTCTGGGCTTTCTATCCTGTTCCATTGATCTATATTTCTGGTTTTGTGCCAGTACCATACTGTTTTGATAACTTTAGCTTTATAGTTTGGTCTGAAGTTAGGTAGCCTGATTCCTCTAGTTCTGTTTTTCAATTTTTCTTTGGCTATTGAGGATCTTTTGTGTTTCCACACAACTTTTAAAATATTTTGTTCTAGTTCTATGAAGAATGTTCTTGATAATTTGATAAGGATTGCCTTGAGTCTGTAGATTGCCTTAGTTAGTATGGTCATTTTGATAACATTGATTCTTCCAATCCAAGAGCATGGTTTATCTTTCCATCTTTTTGTGCCATCTTTGATTTCTTTCATCAACATCTTAGAGTTTTCATAATACAGGTGTCTTCAGATAGGTTTATTCCTAGGTACTTTGTTCTTTTTGATGCAATGTAAGTGGAATCTTTTCCGTAATTTCTCTTTCTGATCTTTCATTGTAAATGTATAGAAATATAATAGATTTCTGTGTATTAATTTTGTGTCTTGCAAATTTATGAACTTCATTGATGAGATCTAAAAGTTTTCTGGTAGTGTCTTTGGGGTTTTCTAGGTATAATATGTCATCTTCAAATAGTAATAGTTTTACTTTTTCTTTTCCAATTTGGATTCTTTTTATTTCTTTTTCTTTGATTGCCATGGATAGGATTTCCAAAACTATGTTGAATAAGAGCAGTGAAAGTGGACATCCTTGTCTTATTCCTAATCTTAGCAGAAATGCTTTCAGTTTTTCACCATTGAGAATGATGTTAGCCATGGGTTTATCACATATGGCTTTTATTATGTTGAGGTAGTTTTCTTCTATGCCAGCTGTGGAGAGTTTTATCACAAATGGATGTTGAATTTTGTCAAAGGTATTTTCTGGGAGTTCGCATTGTGGCTCAGTCATAATGAACTTGACTAATAATCAGGAGGATGCAGATTCAATCCCTGGCCTTGCTCAGTGGACTAAGTATCAGGCACTGCTCTGAGCTGTGGTGTAGGTCACAGACATGGCTCAGATCCTGCGTTGTTGTTGTTGGGCTGTGGCTTCAGCTCAAATTTGACTCCTAGCCAGGAACGTACATATGCTTCACATGTGGCCCTTAAAAAAAAGTTTTCTGCATCTTGAGATGGTCATATGGTTTTTATTTTTCAGTTTGTTGATGTGGAGTGTCACATTGATTGATCTACAGATATAGAAGAATCTTTGAATCCTTGGGATAAATCCCACTTGATCATGGTGTATGATCTTCTGAATATCTATTTGGAATTGGTTTGCTAGTGTTTTATTGAGGATTTTTGCATCTATATTCATCAATGACATTGGCATGTAGTTTTCTCTTTTGTGGTATATTTGTCTGTTTTTGGTATCAGGGTGATGGTGGCCTCATAGAACTAGTTTGGGAGTGTTCCTTTCTCTGATACTGTTTGGAATCATTTCAGAATAATAGGTGTTAAACTCTTCTTTGAATGTTTGATAGAATTTGCCTGTATATCCATTAGGTCCTGGACTTTTCTTTTGTGAGTTTTTAAAATTTCAGTACTTGTAATTGGTCTGTTCGTATTTTCTCTTTCTTCCTTGTTCAGTCTTGGTAGCTTGTACCTTTGTAAGAATCTGTTCATTCTTCTGGGTTGTCCATTTTAGTGGCATGTAGTTTCTTATAGTATTCTCTTATGATCCTTTTTATTTCTGTGGTGTCTGTTGTAATTTTTCCTTTTCATTTCTACTTTTATTGTTTTGGGCCCTCTCCTTTTTTTTTTTTTTTTTCTTTTCTTGGTGAGTCTAGCTAAAGGTTTATCAATTTTGTTGATCTTTCCAAAGAACAACCTTTGGTTTCATTAATCTTCTCTATTATTTTATGTCTCTCTTTCTGCTCTGATCTTTATGATTTCTTTCCTTCTACTAACGTTGGGCTTTGTCTATTCTTCCTTCTCTAGTTGTTTTAGGTGTAAGATTAGGTTGTTATTTGAGCTTTTTCTTGTTTCCTGAGATAAGATTGTATTGCTATAAACTTCCCTCTCATAACTTCTTTTGATGTGTCCCAAAGGTTTTGGATTGTTGTATCTTCATTGTCATTTGTCTATATGTATCTTTTAGTTTCCTCTTTGATTTCTTCAATGATCCATTGGTTGTTTAGTGCCTATTGTTTGGCTTCCTTGGGTTTGTGTTTTTTATTGTCTTTTTCCTGTAGTTAATTTCTGGTCTCATAGTATTGTGGTCAGAGAAAATGCTTGAAATAACTTCAGCTTTTTCAAATTAACCAAGGCTTGATCTGTGACCCAAGATGTGATCTATCCTGGAGAATGTTCCATGTGCACTTGAGAAGAATGTATATTCTGCTGCTTTGGGATGGAATGTTCTATAAATACAAGTTAAGTCTATCTCATCTAGGGTATCATTTAAGGCCTGCATTTCCTTGTTGATATTCTATCTGGATGATCTGTCCATTGATGTAAGTGAAATATTAATATCCCCCACTATTGTGTTGTTGTCAGTTTTTCCTTTTATGGCTGTTAGCTGTTCCCTTACATATTGTGGTACTCCTATGTTGGGTGCACACACACACACACACACACACACAATTGTGATATATATATAACACATGTACATGCACTGTGGCATCTTCTTGGATTGATCTTTTGATCATTAGGTAGTGTCCTTCTTTGTCTCTTGTGACTTTATTTTAAAGTCTATTTTATCTGACATCAGTATTGCTAGTTCCACTTTCTTTTGAATTCCACTTGCATGTAATACTTTATTTCATCCCCTCACTTTCAGTCTGTATGTGTCCTTAGGACTGAAGTGGGTCTCTTATAATCTCTCTCTCTCTCTCTCTCTCTCTCTCTATATATATATATATATATATATATATATATATATATATATCTTATTTTTTGTATCTATTCAGCCATTCTGTGTCTTTTGGTTGGAGCATTTGATCCATGTACATTCAGTGTAATTATGGATAAGTATGTACTTATTGCCATTTTCTTAATTGTTTTGGATTGTTACTTTGGGACTATTTTTCTTTCCTTCTTCTTTTGTTGTCTTCTCTTGTGATTTGCTGAGTATTTTTAGTGTTGTGTTTAGATTGCTTTTTCTTTTTTATGTGTGTGTCCATTATAGTTTTTTGGTTTGTGTTCCCATCAGATTTTGATATAACCATGTGTAATGTGTACAGAATTGTTTTTGGTTGCTGTTCTCTTATTTTCAAACTCATTTTTATGTTCTGCATTTATCCTCTTCACTTCTCATGCTTGCTAGTTTTGATAGCACGTTTGTCAGTGGGTGATTTTCTACCTTCATATTATGTTTGTCTTTAACAGTGAGTTTTCTCACTTGTAATTTTTTTGTTTCTTATTATGACTTTTTTTGTCTGCCTAGAGAAGTTGTGTTAGTAATTATTATAGAGCTGGTTTAGAGATGCTGAATTCTCTTAGCTTTTTCTTATCTGAAAAGCTTTTGATCTCTCCAAATCTGAATGTGAGCCTTGCTAGGTAGAGTATTCTTGGTTCTATATTCCTCTCCTCAATCACCTTAAATATGTCTTGCCACTTCCTTCTAGCTTGAGGAGTTTCCAATGACATCTTATCTGCTATCCTTATGGAGGTTCCCTGGTATGTTTGTTGCTTTTCCCTTGGGAATTTTACTATTTTTTCCTTTGTATTGAATTTTTGTCAGTTTGATTTATATGAGTCTCACTGTGTTTCCCCTTGGGTCTATCCTGTGGGGAATTCTCTATGCTTTTTCATCTTGAATGTTTCTTTTAGCTATAATCTCTTGGAATATTTCTCTGGCCCTTTCTCTCTTTTCTACTTCTGGAATCCTTATGATGCAAATGCTAGTACATTTAATGTTGTTCCAGAGGTCTTAGACTCTAACCAGTTCTTTTCATTCTTTTTTCTTTATTCTTTTCTGTGGCAGTGATTTCCACTACTCTGTCTTCCACTTTTCTTATTCGTTCTTCTACCTCCATTACCCTACTATTGATTCCTTCTAGCGTATTTTTCATCTCAGATATTGTGCTATCTGCCTCACTTTTTTTGTTAAGTCTTGTAGATCTTGCTTAAACATTTCTTATAACTTCTCTCTCTGTGCCTCAATTCTTTTTCCAAGATCTTGGATCATCTTTACTATAAATACCTTAATTCTTTTTCAGGTAGATTGCCTATCTCCTCTTCATTTAGTTGTCTTTGTGTGTTTTTGCCTTGTTCCTTTGTCTGAAAGCTATTTCTTTGTCATTTCATAGTGTCTAATTTCTTATGTTTTTCATCTCCTAGACAGCAGGTATGTCATACAGCAGCTGGTGCCCAGTTCTGGAGCTGTCAGAAGTGGTAGTGTGATGGGAGCAGTGGCATCACTCTACCTCCCGTGGATCTGGGTGGTTGCTAGGAATGGGGTCCATGAGAGAGGTGGCAGTTGTTCACAGTTCACAGGATTGTTTTTGTGGTGATGGTGGTGGGGGAGGGCAGCACTAGCTCCTGCTACCAGGTAGCTCTGAGGACTATTATATCTGGCAATGTCAGAAGCTGCTCTTATAGTCCCTCCCTTTGCCAGGGAGGCTCTTGGGGATGTTCTCTGTAGCTGCAGGGCCAGGCCCATTTTCAGTCACTCCCTTTGTTTGGTCACTCTAAGGAGCATTCTTTGTAGCCCCGGAGGGGGGGCTGCTCCCTAACTGTAGCTAAAAGGCTCTCTGTGTAGCTATAGGATGTGTGCCATTCCTGCTGTCCCTTCCCCTGCTGGGAAAATGGCAGAGTGTTCCTTGTAGCCACCACAGAGCAAAACTTGCACCAGCTGTGTACTGTACACCTTATCCATGGTCTCCTGCCTGGTTTCTGGCAGGGATCATGAAGCTTGTGCTATTCCTGAGGTCACTCTGATGGCATGCCAGGCCATTTGCGATGTTCACTTTGCCAGTTTTCTGAGCCTTTCATGGCTCTCAGCCCACCCCCAGGCCATTTGTGGCTCTTTGAGCCTCATGTACTGTTTCAGCAATAATTTTACCAGTGTGCTTTCATGTTCTCCCACCCACCTGCTAGCAGGAGTCATAGGATCTGTGTTATTCTTGAGTTCCATCTGCCCACTCCATGTTCTCTGTAGCTCTAAGGGCAAGGGCTGCTCCCCAGCTGTTGCTAAGCAGCAGCTGCTCCAGGGGGGGTCTTGGAGCTAGAGAAGGTGGGGTCTTGCAGCCTGAGAGCACTTGCTGAAGATAAGGCTATAATGGTGGATCCCGCCCCTTCCCTCCAGCACCCTGATGTGGGGACTCCTCGGAGTGCAGGAGCTTTTCCTCTTTCTAGATCCTTCCTAGGAATGCAGGTCCTGTCCCTTTTCCTTTCTTCTCTCCCTTTTTCTTCTTTCTTTTGTCCTACCCATGTTTGTGAAGCTTTTCTTACTCTATCAGAATCATAGAGGCTTTTGTCATCATTCAGCAAATTTCTGTATGAATAACATATTTGTGGGAGTAGATGAACCTCATGTCCTACTTCTCTGCCATCTCTCTGCCCCTCAGGATTTCTATTCTTGATAGAGCCAATTTTTATGCTCTATATAATTCCAGGGTTTTATATGTTTACCCTTTAATGTTATTTCATAAATGCTTATCATTTTTTCTAACAAATGACTATTGAAAATGAAGTTATATGACTGTTGGCATCATTTATTGAGATGAGGAGAAGTATTGTTTTAGATATTTAAATGTGTAGTACCTCTGTGAGTCATCCAGTTGTAGGTATCCTGTACAGACTTAAGTACATGGGCTTGAATCCAGAGGATGGATCTATGTAGAGATGCATTTGAGAGACATTATTCTATAGGTCATATTTCAAATCATGTAAACAAATAGTTTGCTTTGTGGAAAAAAAGTGGAGAGATTAGAAAAATGAAAGATTATGAACGAGAAGAGAGCCAGGAATGAAGCTCTGAGTAAATACAACTCTAATGCTCAGGCAGAGAGTATGACCCTTCAAAGGAGATAGTGAATAGGGAAAAAAGGAGGGAAAACCTAGTAATTTCTCATACGTTGTCTGGAGGTGAGCATGTTTCAAGGAAGAGGGCATATTCAATATGCTTAAAAATAAAAGAAGGAATTACAGGCTCCATTGGCATCCACAGCTTGGATTTCAGGGTAGGGGTAAAATTTGGACTGGAACATTCTGAGTGGGTGGAATGGGTGGGAGGAGGTAGAGTATGTATGTGCAAATGAATTTTGTTTTTCTTCTTAATTTCTCTGCAAAAAAGATTTGAGGCTGAAAAAATGGTGGTGATATGAGGAAAATGGATCAGTGGAGAAGGAGAGTTTGAAGGAAAGTAAGAAAGGTCAGCTTTTGATGGTGAAGGGACATTTCTTCCCTAGTAATAGGAAAGATGAAGGGGAAAGTGAGTGCAGACAGGCATGTAGATATTGCAGCCGGTCACCAAAGGACATCTGCTGATGGCTCCTATTTGCTCTGGCTTTCAAACACTAGCTGGAATAAAGGACCATGAAACTTCAGAAGCTTCAGGAACTACAAATTCTTAGTGGATTTGTAGTTTATGGCACATCTATGTTTTCTCACTTGTGTAAGTTGATGTCTTTATGGCTTTTTAACTGGACAAAAACCTAAGTGGTTTAATTCTCAGCCACTCTAGTTTTCTTCTCAACAGGACAGAGCTATTTGTTGATGTTGTAATTTACCTGTTTTGTCTGTTTTTCCTTTTCTCATTTCCCTAACCTAACCTACTAACTGAAATATGTGAATGTCCACATAGAGCATATCTAACTGAGGGGACCACTGAATAACATCCAGCATAACCTGGTCTAAACTTTGTCTTCTGGAGACTTCTAGGATTTTATAATTTAGATCTTCCTCATCTTATGATGGGGTTATGTCCTATAAAACCATTGATTTTGAAAATATTATACATTGAAAAATCACTCAATACGTCTACCCTACCATACACCATATCTTAGCCCAGCCTCCCTTAAAAGTGCTCAGGACACTGATACTAGTCTATAGTTGGGAAAAATCATCTAACACATGTGTTATCATAAAGAGTTAAATGTGTAGTGTAATTTATTGAATACCCTACTGAAAGTGAAAAACCGAATGGTCGTCTGGGTTAGAATCATTGTAAGTGATCAGTGGTTTACTTTCCTGATCTTGTGGCTGCCTGGGAGCTTCCATGCTGCTTCTGACCTGCATCATGAGAAAGTATGTATTTTACTGCCTATTGCTAGCCCTGGAAAAGATCAAAATTTGTGTTTTGCTTGGTAATACTGTGACCCAGTCTTTCTTAAACTAGTATCCCTATGACATATAAATTGGGGCTCATGGAAATTGCATGTACCTTGACTTATTTTAGGAAATAGTCCATTATATTATCAAATGGTGCTGACCCCAAAATCACAAAAATGATACTCTATTTTTCTGATTTTTTGAAAAGAAACAAAAATGACCAGTAACATAAAATCGTTCTTGGAATTTTCATTCTTCTCTAGGATGAATAACTTATGAAAAAAATATCTAGAATCTGCATGGATATATTTCAAATTTTTAGCAATAGTTCTTACAACAACCAAATCAGTTGTATGACACGTTCTTACTACTAGTATAGTTTTTATTACGTTAAAGTCAACAGTCATACGAAAAATGTTTGCAAACCATTTTCTCTGCCAGGAATTAGGTATTGAAGATATAACAATGAATTAGGAAATCTGAAAATCATTGTTGTATTCCCAGAAGATTAACAGACTCTGTTGAAATAATTCCATTTATTTATCCAGACCTCTGCAGGAGTCTGAGAGATTGACTCAGACTTATTGAATTGAAATGAATTATTGAAACCATAGCCATAATTTTTCCTTTAAATGACAAAACACATGCAATGTATGCTAGTGTAAACAGTTTAAAATATCACACTCCATATCCTGTTTTAGTGCTCAAAAGGATGCAAAAGAGTACCTTTAAAGTTTTGAGCACATTTTAAACCAGACTAAGCAATATAAAATCTCTGACCAATAAGAAGTTTTTAAACATTTATGTTTAAATAAAAATAAAGCATTTACTACTTTCTTATTTATAAAGTTATTTCAGTGGAATCATTACAAATATTCAAATTAATGTTGGATTTTTAAAAAAACCTTGGAAGGTCACTCCTGAGCCATTTCTTGTATTGCTTGCTATAGCGATTGTATATAAACAATGTAGAATAAAGCAATGTAACTAAAGGTTATAGTTGAGCATTATCTCATTTACATAATCTCACATCCTTATGCCTCACTCACTAAGAAGGAGAGAGTGCATAATCAGATTACTGTATAGGAATTATAGTAGGAAAAAAGAAAAAACGAAATGTTATTCTAGGACTTGATAGCAACAACTGCAGTCTTAAGTTTCTTTCTCAAATGTTGAATGCAGTAGTTGTGGTGAGACTGTCTTAGTTTCATTCAGATTTATTTGTTTAGACTCTCTTAATTTATCCTGGGAGAAATCTGAAGGCAAAAGGAGTTACTAGGAAAATAAAGTAATGGAGAGTGACTTAGATCATTGTAGTCTATTAGACTGTTTTCAAGGAAGACCACACCTGCTCATCATTGTCATGGAAACATGTACTTCCTTGCATTATTCATGTTGGGAGTGGATACACTGCTTGCTTTGGTCATTGGAATATTAGGAGACGTGACTCAGCAAAGACTTGAATTTGTCTATAATTTATTCCTTTCTGGCATCTCTGCTATGTATTGCTAGGAGAAAAATTTTCTTTGAGCTAACACACTTTTGTCAGAAAGAAGAGAGGAACATGTAACAGGGACAGATCACCCAGGCAAACCCAGCCTAGACCAGCCAAATCTCAGTTGACTTCAGTTCCATGAGTTAAATAAATGTTATTACTAAATGCTAAGATTTGTGTGATTGTTTGTTATGCATCATTATTATGGCATAACTGATCAGTAAATACAATAATATAATTTACATATGCAGTCAACTCCAAAGAATGGAGCTCATGGAATGCAAAAAAGACCAACTATTTAGTGTTGTTGTTTTTGCAAATAAGCAAGAAAATTTAACTGGGACTCAATAGTGGGACCCAGTTGCTCAGTTGAAAAGGTAGGAGGTAAGAAAACAAATTTCTAAATTTCAAGGGGAATAATAATAACTGGGGAATTGGAATAACATGTATGTTCCCAAGCTTCTCATTTCAATATTCTGATTTAATAAATCTGAGATAGAGCATAGATATCTGCTTTTAATCACAATCGCAAGTGAAATTGAGGCGGGTAGCCCAGAGATCAAAAGAACATGGATTTCCAGATTTAAGTGACATGCCCTTTTATAAAGATGTGACTTTACTTGCAATATTGCCTTGGGAACTTGGTGCAAACAAGATGCTCTGGATTTCAGGGATCTATGATCCTGGTTCCAGTCACATTTCTTATGAGGGACAAGCAACTATCACGTGAAGTTCTGGGATATCATTCTATAGCATAAAAGGGAACTATAAGAAATCATTTATGCCTTCAAGTAAGTGAATATTCAGTGAGTAGGGTAAAAGCATGGTGAAAAACGTAACCTTTCGAAGGAAAGAAGGAAAGAACAATAATATAGTAATTTATAGAGAGGAAAAATCAATGTGTACCGCATAATTAGTTAATATTCTCTGCACAATTTTTCCAGTATTTATTAATAGTACCAAGAATAATGAACATGCATGGCACATTAATTTATGTGTCATATCTTTTAATCCTCTCTACCCCTGCAAAAACAAACAAAAAATATATATTAAAAAAGCAAAACAAAATCTGTTGGGGTAAGTCTTACTATTACTTTGAATTTCTACATGAAGAAACTGAGGACATAGCTGTGTAAACTGCCCATGTTCACATATATAGTGAAGGTGAAGTAAAGCTTGTATTTGAATATTCAGTCTGCCTGTACCATCCCTGGTCCTATCCACAACGCTATAGCATCCCTTACCTAAAGGAGGAGCTCTCAGGTCAAAGCCAGACAGCTTTCCATATTAACTGGAAGCATGATGCCTTGAGAGAATAGAAACTGTCCCTGTATGAGGAGTAAAGCAATGCGTATGACTCCCCACAGATATAATGACTACAATTTGTAAGAGTCATGTCTGTGTCAGAGATGCTATATAAATTTGGTTGTCAAGCTACCTACAAAAATCATGTAAGCATTTTAACATACAGTTTAAATATAATGGGTAGTTGCTTATTTGTGAGGCTAAGTACCTCAAAACATGGATTTTTTTTTCTGAAATGTTTTATAAAACATCCATGATTCCTATTTTAAATTGCTCCCCTAAAACAACTAATGGATAATTTGCTTTTTTATGCCCCTTGTGATGAAGGTGTGATTTGCCAAGCTGAGCCATGGCTGGTTGAGGCATCACAGCAGATCCATCTGGCCAAATCCTAGAGGGCAGATCAAAAATGATTCTGTCAGAGACTATTTTATGTGGTGAAAATCTCATAAATTTAATGGAACAAAGACAATTTACTATTGAACAAGAGGCACCAGATATATGTTCTGAAAGAGAAATCTGAAAAGGAAAGTTGTAGCAAGAGCAGGCAGGTGACGATGATGGATATTTTCAGAACTGCTCTGTCCGCTCTCCTGCAGTGTCTGCGGATTTGGTTGCTACAAATCCCATTGGTCAGCAATTTTGCCACATGGTCTTTAAAAGATCAACACAGATATTTATGTAAATAAGAACATTTCTGATATATTTGATTATTCCATGCTGCTTTGTAAAATATTTTGAGGAAAAAAGGTGTTGCAAATTCTGAAATTTGGTTAGGTAATTTCTCTTTTCATGTTACTAGATATTTATTTTGCACAGATTTTAATTTTCATTAGGAGGCATATTCAGACATGTTTGATATAGGGAAGCCAGTGCTAAATCTCTCAAAAACATATTTTGGAGTTTCCATTGTGGGTCAGTGGGTTAAGTACCAGACTAGCATCCTTGAAGATGTGGGTTTGATCCTTGGCCTCACTCAGTGGGTTAAGGATCCGGGGTTGTCACAAGCTGCAGTGGTTGTGGCGTAGGCCTGCAGTTTTAGGTCTGATTGGACTCCTAGCCCAGGAACTTTAATGCAGTACAGGTGCAGCTGTAAAAGTGGGGGAAATAAAACAAAATATCTTTAATGCATTCTTAGAATACATACTCATTTTAAGACATAAACTCTCTACAAATGCATTTATTTTGAATTATGTTTTAATCTAATATACTTTCTGTGCTAAATATATTATCTCAATATTTTTTACTATTTAGAAATAAGAATCAAAACTCAGTAGTGTGCTGGTAAATGTTTACAAACTGGCTCTGTAGGGGTGCTCATTTGTAGTGCTTACCAGTTTCTGTGGTGTAAATTCTCTAACCATGGTTGATTTCAAGCTAAGACAGACTGCCACCTGGCTTGCAAAATTCTGGAAAATCTCTCAATTGTCCCTCTATGGTAGATGTCCATATCACTGTGGAATTCCAAAAATGTCATTAATCTTTAGTAGGCTTTTTTTTTTTGATTTATATATAAAAAATCATCTATGGCAATAACAACATTTTATTTACAAATGCTAATGTTTTCTTCCAACCATTCATGCAATCAATGGAGAAGCTGATTTTATTTTTAAGAAGTCTGGTACCAGCATAGTTACTTTGATGCAGAGGATCCAGGGAAAGATTTTTCTTTTAATAAAGGTTATTATAAATCTAACAGTAAGAGGACAACAGATCAAAGATGATCCATGTGTGAGAAGTTATTCAGTTATTAGGAAGGAATGTCTAATTATTATTTAACTGATGTGCCTTGTTCATTTAGGTTGTTACCATTCTTACTAGTATAAGCAATGAGTCAATAAATAGTCTGGAAAAATTTACTAAGATATTTTACCCAGAATTTTTCTGTATAATCCAGGCCCACCTTGGAGATATGGCAGGTTTGGTTCCAGGCCAAAGCAATAAAGCAACCACTGCAATAAAGCGAGTCACAGAGATTTCCCCATACATATTAAAGTTATATTTGCACCATACTGTAATGTATTCAAAGGGCAATAGCAATATGTCCAAAAACGTGTGCTAACCATCATCTGAACTGCAAATGATGTATAATCCTTTTGCTGGTGGAGGGTCTTGCCTCGATGTTGATGGCTGCTGAGTGATCAGGTGAGGTGCCTGAAACAGTTTCTTAAACGAAGGCAACAATGAAGTTTCCTCCATTGAATGGTCATTTCACTCAAACATTTGTAGGATTATTAATTTGCTTGATTTCAATATTATGTATCTCAGAGAATAGGGAGGCCCAAGGAATGAAGGAGAGAGAAGGGAATGGATAGTTGGTGAAGCAGTCCCAACACACAAAACATTTATCAATTGAGTTTGCTATTTTATATCGGTATAGTTCATGGTATCCCCAAACAAGTATAGTAGTAACATCAAAGATCACCCATCACAGACCACAACAACAAATATGAAAATAATTAAAATATTTGAAGTACTGTGAGAATTACCATAATATTATATAGAGACATAAAGGGAGAAAACATTGTTGGAAAAATAGCACCACTAAACTTGCAGTCACAAGGTTGCCACAGACCTTCAGTTTGTAAACAAATGCAGCATGTGTGAATAGTGGTGAATCCACATGTAATAAAAGAAGATATACCTATAGACTCCTTAAATGGAATTACTAGCCTGGATAAATTATACCTCTACTCTCAAAAATATCTATAGATTCTGATCACCTCTCCACCCCCAGTGTTATTACCCTGGACAGAAGTCCTATCAGTTTCCCCCAGGATTTTTGCATTAGTTTCTAAAATATGCTATGTTTCTACTTTTGTTTTTGAACCCCACAGTCAACTCTTTCACTGCGATTTTTTTTTTTTTAATTGTCGCACCCATGGCGTATGGAAGTTCACAGGTTAGGGGTTGAATCAGAGCTGCAGCTGCTGCCCTATGCCACAGCCACAGCAATGCCATGTCTGAGCCGCATCTGCAACCTACACCACAGCTCATGGCAACGCCACATCCTTAACCCACCGAGCAAGGCCAGGAATCAAACCTACATCCTCATGAATACTAGTCGGTTTCGTTACTGCTGAGCCATGACAGGAACTCCCAACTGAGATTTGTTAAAACCAAAAGTCTGATCATAATTTATGCTTTTAAAGGTGTTTCCCCCCCATTCCACTTATTAAACCCAAAATTTTTAATGACTTATGCAGTGCTATAGGATCTAGCCCCTTTCAGCTAACTTTATGTCTTAAAGCTATCTCCCTATTTTACTCATCACATTCCCCTAGATAACTCACATCCTTGGAGCTCCTCTACTCTCTCCAGGAAAGTTTCTGCCTCAGGTTCTCTGCTCTTGTGGTTTCATCAACCTGAACTGTCCCTTCCTCAGATTTATACAGGACTTATCACTTTACTTATTTAGATTTTTGTTGAAAATCACCTTCGTAGTGATTTAAGCTTTAATTTCTCTTATCCTTACACTTCCTATCTTCCTTTATTGGTTTATTTTTCACTTGCACTTAAAATAATTCCATATACTCTTTATCTCACTTTTATGTTTGATTATTATTTGTCGACCACTACTAGAGTGTAAATAAAATAAAAAAAATATTTTCTATTACTGTATTACAAGTTGCCTGGTACATAATAGATGCTGGATAAATAGTTGAGGAATAAATGCACCAATTAATTGTTCACAAAAATATTCCCAAGAAAAATGTTTCAGTATATTATGTATCAAATCTTACATATTTAGTACTATCCTATGAGTTAATTTATATTACTCTCTCTTTTTAAAACTTCCCTAAATAGTTAAACCAAGAAGCCTAACGGAAGAGTTGGTTAGAAAGATAGCAAGGAAAAAATGAATACAATTTTTAAGCTTTTTTCATCGCCATGCCCACCATCACCACCACCAATATTCTACCCCAAACTGTTGTGTGGGGAGTGGCATCATGGAAATGGTAGAAGAGAAAGTTCAAAGTATAGATTCTCCACTGAAGTAACCGTTAAATTGACAAAACAAAACAAAAACCAAATCAAGCAAACAAAAAAAAAACAAGCCTGAAGGAATAAACTGTCAGAACTCTAAACTCTAGCCAAGAAGTTAAAGCATCAGGGGAGTACTTAATGAAGAACATGACTGCTAAATTTTGCTGTTTAAGATCATCCCTGTCAAGTCAACAGAGTTACCGCTAAGAGGATGCAACAGAGACTTCAATCAACCACATGGGAAATGGAATACAGTTTCTGTGGAAAATAGTGTGGAAAAATCACTTCAAAAAATGAAAAGATGAGGAGTTCCCGTCGTGGCGCAGTGGTTAACGAATCCGACTAGGAACCATGACGTTGCGGGTTCGGTCCCTGCCCTTGCTCAGTGGGTTAACGATCCGGCATTGCTGTGAGCTGTGGTGTAGGTCACAGATGCGGCTTGGATCCTTCGTTGCTCTGGCTCTGGCGTAGGCTGGCAGCTACAGCTCCAATTGAACCCCTAGCCTGGGAATCTCCATATGCCGCGGGGAACGGCCCAAGAAATGGCAAAAAGACAAAAAAAAAAAAAAAAGAAAAGATGGCTGCAAACTTCAGCAACTAACAAGAAAAATCACTTGAGAGGGGGGAAGATGTGCATTTCCAGAGTCACTGTTAAAATACTCAAAATGTCTAGTTTTTAGCAAAAAACAAGATAAGACAAAACAAGGCATACAAAGAAACAGGAGAATATAACCCATTTACTAGAAACAATTAATTGACAGAAAACCTCTCTGAGGAAGTGCAGACATTGGATACACTAGAAAAAAGCTTTAAATCAACTATTTTGTATATACTCAAAGAACAAAGGGCAATGATGAGCAAATAACTAAAGAAACCCAAGATAACCATATATGAATCAATATAGAATATAAAGAAATAAAATATGATCCTACTATTAATTTTGGACATTAAAATGCAATACTAGAACACTAGAAGTGTTCAACATTGTATTTGAGCAGGTATAACAAAGTATCAGTGAGCTTAGTGATTAGATAATTAAAATTGACCAATGTGAGGACAGGAAAGAAAAGAATGAAAAAAATTACCAGTCAATGAGACTTATGGAGAACAATCTAATCTACCAACATATACATTACATGAGTCCCTGGACAAAAAGGAAGAGGCAGAAATAATATTTAATTAAATAAATAATGGCTGAAAACCTCCTAAATTTGACCCTGTTATTTCTACTTCTAGGAATATAATCCAAACGAATGAAAACAGATACTCAAACAAATATTTGTGTCATGGTCATTGCAGCACTATTGACAATGGCCAAAAGTTGCAAATAGCTCAAATGTTCATCAGTGAATGAATGGATAAACAAAATATGGCATATATGTACAATGGAATACAATTCAGCCATAAAAAGAAACTACTGTGATATGAGTTACAACGAGGATAGACCTCAAAAACATAATACTAAATTAAATAAACCACACATAAAACATCACATATTGTATGAATCCATTTACATTAAATATCTAGAAGAGGTAAATCAACAGAAGGAAAAAAGCAGATTTGCTATTGACTGAGGCTGGGTGGAGGGGATAAATGGGTATGGGTATGGGTATGGGTATGCTTAATGGGTATGGGAATTTTGTGGAGGATGAATATAAGGTTTTAGAACTATATGGGGGTGATGATTTGAACAACACTGTAAATACACAAAATGCCACTTGATGGTATGCTGTAAAATAGCTAATTTTGTATTATGTGAATTTGACCTTAATCAAGCAAAAAACTATTGATAGGCAATTATTTCTTGGATAAGCTAATCAGCATCTTTCTTAAGTAGCCCACAGGGAATTCAAATGATTTTTAATAGAGAACTACAAATTTATGTATGGGTACTATGTATATTTTAAGGGAAAAAATATCACAAAGTTGTTGTGATAATTGAAACATAATAGCGAAAAATTTTCTTTCAGCACATAAGTCTTTTCAGAATTTGGATATTTATAAGTGGCCTATTTCAAACTAGTGTTCTACTGGGCTTTTCTCCAGAGCCAAATTAGAGGGATATTTGGAAAATTTTTAAAAAGTAATCTAACTTTATATGTTTTAACTTGTGGAAAAAGTCATTTGAAAGTAGAAACTGTTATTATTAATTTAAAAAATACCTGCCTTGATCTAAAACACAAATAAGAGCAAAACAGAAATTTATGTGAAACTGTTGAAATTGAATAGTCTCTAACTTTTGCCCCCTCCTCCAATCTATCTCAGCAAAATTAACCATTTGATTTTTTTTGAATTAAAGTATAGATGATTTACAATGTTGGGCCAATTTCTGCTGTACAACAGTGACCTAGCCATTCATATATACACATTCCCCTTCTTATATTATCTTCCATTATAATCTTTTTCTTCTCATCTGGTGGCTTTGCCTTTCTTTCTTCTTCTTTCTTTCTTTCTTTCTTTGCTCTATTCTTTCTTCTTTGTTTCTTTCTTCTTTCTTTCCTGTTCGTTCTTGGATTCCTGCCGGAGTCCTTCCATTGCTTCTTAATGTTCCTCCTATCGCGCTCCCTCCTTCCGTCTTCTTCTGTGTCTTTCTTTCTTTCTTCTTCCTCTTCTTTCTTTCGTGATACTTCTTTCTCTTGTTTGTCGCTTTCATTTTCTTTCTTCCTTTCTTCTTTCTCTTTTTCTTTCTTCTTTGTTTTTGTGTCTTTCTTTCGCTTTCTTTCCACTGTCTTTCATTTCGGCTTATTCTTCTTGTCATTTTCTGTTTCTTTTTCTTTTCTTTCTTTCTTTTCTTTCGTTCTTTCTTCTTTGTTTCCGAAGTAACGCATGGGGCTAAGATACACTTACATGTATACATTTTTTTTCAACCCCTTTGTTCTGTGACATATAAGTAACCTTAACATTTTTCTCATGCTACACAGCAGGATCTCATTGTAAATCCATTCCAATAGCAATAGTTTGCATCCGTTAACCCCAAGCTCCCTATCCCTCCCTCTCCCCCCGGCTGCCACAAGTCTATTCTCCAGGTCCATGGTTTCCTTTTCTGTGGAAATGTTCATTTGTGCTGGATATTAGATTCCAGTTATAAGTGATATCATATGGTATTTGTCTTTGTCTTTCTGGCTCATTTCACTCAGTATGAGATTCTCTAGTTCCATCCATGTTGCTGCAAATGGCATTATGTCATTCTTTTTTATGGCTGAGTAGTATTCCATTGTGTATATATACCACATCTTCCTAATCCAATCATCTGTCGATGTACATTTAGGTTATTTCCATGTCTTGGCTATTGTGAATAGTGCTGCAATGAACATGCAGGTGCATGTGTCTCTTTTAAGTAGAGTTTTGTCCTTCTAGGAGATTAGATAGAGTCCTCTGTGCTATACAGTAGGATCTCATTGATTATCAATTATAAATGTAATAGTTTGGATCTACTAACACCAAACTTCCAGTCCAGCCCTCTCCCTCCCTCCAAATTGACCATTTTTAATAGTGCTTAGAATTGTACTCTTGTAGTAGCTATCTTCCTACATTTAAATATTTTTTCTGTCAATTGCTTAATTTATCAACTTGTGTAGAATTTGACTCATCATTTTAAACAATAAGAATTATATGCAATTTTACCATCACCTCAATTCTTTTCATTTTTTTCACCTCAATCATTTTATTCCATTTGCATACTCGACGATTTTAAGATGTGTTTTCTGAGTCAACAACTTCAGATATTGTGTTTTTAACTCCCAAGTCAAAAAGATGAGGAAATTATTTTCTAACACCTTCTTTTCTAGAATGTTGGCAATTTTAAGGTCTTTAAAAGTCAAAGTTTGTAGCATTTACATTTCATTCTGTAACCATAATTGGATCTCTGCTTTGTCTTTATGAGTCTAATAATGTAAGCCCAGTCAATAAAGTACTAGAGTTACATGAGTATTATTTGTGGCAAATCAATCATTTGACTAAAAGCATAAGTGAGATATCTCTTTACTGAAGAGAATGGCAAAAAATGTTCTCTCACACACCACTGAACTTAAAGTTTTTAAATGATGTCAAATCTTAAAAATTTCATTTTTAGTATTAGAGTTCCTTTCATTCTTGGGCTTGCTTTGTTTATCGCAATAAGCAATACCCATTTGAAAAATGGGTCTTTTAAATTAAAGGTGCTATGAACCCTCTCAATCCATATTTAATGGTGATCAATTGAATTAAAAATTGTCAGTATATTGGTTGCCTTTGTTTAAGCATCATTTATTTTTTTTGCTCAAAGGAACTCTTTATAATTATTTGATTTGAAAACTTTTAGTATTTAGTGTTATATCTGGAAAATACTTTAAAAAGAATACTTGAGGATAATGTGACCTGCTGTGTTTTAGTCAATTCCTATATGTTATTGCCTACAAGTACATGGAACTATAATTACAACTATAGGATATCGTAGAATTCTCAAGTATATTATAATAGGGTGACTAGCATATAATTATGCATATATATTTAGTTGATGGGATTTTATGCATGTATGTATTAGATGATGGCTGACATCCACATTTTTGTGGGAAAACATTAGAAAAGGTCACTGCCCCAATTCTCAAAATTAATCTCAGAATTGTAGGAAATAAAAGTTCAAGAATATTGGAAATCATTCATCTATATATGATAAATGCATTTAGTTACTAAGCATTGTACTTATTATGCTTTGGTACAATACACTATGTAGTTAATAAGCAGTGGTAGCAATAGAACCACTAAATTGGTCTGACATGAATCTTTCATCTTCTTTTTCAGAGAGCATTTGGTGCAGTAGAGGGTGAAGGTAAAGACTCCTGCACTGGAATCAAGGTATTTGGATTTTTCTTGTTGTTCAGTCACTTACTAGATATGTCCATTGCTCTTTGTAAATTTACAGGTTCCTTATCTTTATGAAGATAATCATCATAATAAATAATACCAGTGGGTTGCTGCAGAGGTGAAAAATTATGCCTGTATAATATGAAACATAGTGGTAATTACTCTTAATGTTACTCATTGTATTATCTTACAAATAATAGGCTATTGTGGACAACCAGAGGCAAAAAAGGAAATTTTTTGATAAACTTTCATGCCAGGGCATCCCTTGTTTGGAATTCTCTTCTGTAATATAGGACTATAATAATATCTATCCCAAGAGTGGTCATAATCATTGCATTAAGAAGAATATAAATTATGTGAAACAGTGTGTAAACCATAAAAGCTCTATCAATATTAGATTTTGAAATGGGTTTTTAGGATGAGACAAAATATATTTAAAAAATCAAAACTGGCATTTGCAAAACATTGTCTCGGGTCAACCCTAAGGTAGGAAGTGTTATTTTAAAAAATACGTATTGAGGCTTAGAATACTCTTCTGCTTGGTGTATTAATTTCTGTTAGTATTTGAAGCAAAACCCTATGATATAACCACTAATTAAATCTTATAATTATGAGCCACTGTGGATTGAATCACTTGCCAGTAATCACACAATAAAAAGAGCTGGACTAGGATTCAACACAAACCAACCTAACTCCAGAGTAAATTTTTAAAGAAAGATGTAATAAGAAAGCTATTTATATGTGGAAGAAGGAAAAGGGCACATCTTTGTGGATTTTCCAGAGTGTTTTCGTTGTCCATCAAGCAATCCAAAAGACAGATTTCAAACTCATTTTTTCCGATCATTTGTTAACCTACTTACTCTCTGTTGTATTGTATGCTTTGGAGTATGTAAATGTGAAGGTGAAAAACAGGACTTGGGGAAATTCTCTTATTAAAGAACTTTCCTTCAATGATAATTTAAAAACAAGAAAGTTGTACTTTTGAGCACATTAAAACTTGAAAAAAATTTTTTGAGCTGGAAATGAAGGCGTTAATTCAGCGAGTAAACAGTGGAAACCAAGTCTAGGACAGTTAATATTGGCAGGCTCTTGGAATAAATAGCCACTACAGACCTGTCATGGCTGTGTCTTGAGTAATGGATTAATTCATTTTCATATTTTTAATGCAGTTGTAAAGTGCCATTTTCCTCACAGTTTAAAGCAGGTTTTTTTTTTTTGATGATATAGCTATAAATGTGAAAACCAAATTAACTTGTCACATTTGACTAGCTAAAGTATTTCCCAATCCCATTTTTAGGGTATTGATAAAACCTCAATAATCAAGGTTTAAATCAGGAGGAAGAATGACATTTGCAGGATCACAAAAATGTCCCAAAGATGAAAGATAGGAAGAAAGTTGGTTAATATATGGTTGTTTATGAAACACAGAATCTTATATTAAAAATAAGAACACACAATCCTGGGATTAATGTCAGTAAGTCAATAGGCACTGTCAGAAATAGCATTATCATGCAATATTGACTGGCACCTGCATTTTATTTTTTCACTAAATTAACCCTAATGTTTCCTCAGAGATTTCTCTATTTGGAATAAGCTACATTTCCTTTTCCTATCTTAATCCAGCTGTTTGTGAAAGTAAAGATTTTTTTCTAGGTAGTGGTAAACTTATTCACAGGTCCACACAGAATACTACCTTGACAATGAAAAAACCATCAACTTGAGAAGAAGGTGTGCTTTATGCAGGTGTGCTTCTCCAAATGAACCTTTATGCAGGTGTGCTTCTCCAAATGAACCTTTGGTGGGCTAGACTAAGGGCCACTCCCACTGACATCAACGGTGGTTAATTTACAGAATATTTCCTGGGAAATTTTTATTGAAGAAGCATCTCCAGTATTCCATCATATAAAAAATATATAAATGATATAAAGTATATAAATGATACCTAGAGAATCATTAAACGTAAGCTGCCTCAATCTTCCCAACCTTATGCTTATGGAATAAATACTAACAGGATATGGAGTTCCCATAATGGCTCAGTGGAAACAAATCTGACTAGCATCCATGAGGAAGCAGGTTTGATTCCTGGCCTCACTCAGTGGGTTAAGGATCCACCATTGCCATGAACTGTGGTGTAGATCACAGAAGTGGCTTGGATCTGGCGTTGCTGTGGCTGTGGCTGTGGCATAGGCCGGCGGCTACAGCTCCGATTCAACCCCTAGCCTGGGAACCTTCATATGGACAAAAAGAAAAAACTAGCAGAATATGTGGTGATGTTCCCGACGTGGCTCAGTGGAAACGAATCTGGCTATCCATAAGGATGCAGATTCAATCCCTGGCCTTGCTCAGTGGGTTAAGGATCTGGCATTGCCCTGAGCTGTGGTGTAGGTTGCAGATGTGATTAGGATCCACATTGCTGTGGCTGTGGAGTAGGCCTGGGAACCTCCATATGCTGCAGGTGCAGCCCTAAAGAGACAAAATAATAATAATAATAATAATAACAATAACAATAACAGGATATGTGGTTAAAAAGCAAGAGCTGGTACCTCTTTAGCAAGAGCTACCTAGGCCCACTTTTTTTCCCCATAAAATTCTGATAAATTGAAAAGAAGTCCCAAATTAAAACAATGCAATCTTTTTTTAAAAATTAACATTGGAGAACATCCAAGAACACTGGAAAACTTTCTGCTCAGTTTTGCTGTGAGCCTAAAGCTGCTTGAAACAATACAGTTTATTAGGTAAAAGAATACTGTAAGTAGTTTTAGTGTCTAAATAAATGCCAATATCATCATTAAAAAAAAAAAGACTGGATATCTGTTCCTATGGCATAGAAGAGCCATGAAAAAATTATGCTAAGTGATGAGGTTCTGTGGTGAAGCAGGTTAAGGATCCAGCATTGTCACTGCAGTGGCCTAGATGGCTGCTATGGTGCAGGTTCAGGCTCTGGCCTGGGAACATATATATATCATAGGCACAGACAAAAAAACTTATGCTAAGTGAAGGAAACAAATCACAAAAGACCATATATTGCATGGTTCCATTTATGTGGAATTTTCTGAAGAGAGAAATCTATAGGTTGCCTAAAGGCTGGAGTGAAAGGAGGAGATAGAGTGACTGCCAGTCTTTATGGAGTTTTCTTGAACAGGGATGATGAAAACATTCTAAAATTATTTGTGAGGATGACTGCATATCACTGTGAATATGCTAAAGACCATTTAATTACACAATTTAAATTAGGACATTTAATGATTTGTAAATTACATCTCAGCAGAGCTGTTAAATAATCTATGGATATCTTGTGTTTTAATATAATATATACATACCTCATGACAAAACATACATCTTATTAGATAGTCTTTTTGAGGAATATCATGCTTTTTTCAAACAATTGCCATTTCCTTTTTTCGTATTTAATGATTGATATTAGATGAATTCAATGATTTATATTGAAAATACATGCTGTAATTTAGTACCTGGATTTTTTTAGGGAGCACTATATATATGCATGTATATTTATTTAAAGACATTCTGGTCACTTGAAGAAAATAATGCTGAAGAAGTAAAAGGAGGTTAGGTAAGGACCAACATCTATTTCATCTTTGGACAAAGGTAATTTAGCATATAGCCAATTTTTACAATAATAAAAAGTAGGTAGAGTTGGATGGGTTCAATTCTGCAGAAAGATTTTCTCCAAAAAATAATGTCAAGTCACATGATTCACAGTACATATTTTAATCTTCCATAGAAATAAACCGCCACATATACATTATTCATGATTAAAGAGATTAGAAATTAGGAAATCTGATCTCCAAAAAAGGATATCAGAAGAAAAAACAATTGACTTTCAAGGTGTAGACCCTTCTTTATCCTCACCCTCAGTTTCTGGGATGATATCTTGTTCTATTTTTGGAGTGTAGTGCTTGTTCTTAGATGGATCCTCCTCTTTTACTGAATTTAGTGTGTTCTGAGCCTTTGTCCTCAGAGCTTTTTTTTGTTCTATTCATTCACTCCTAAGTGACTGCATATAACTCTGGTTTGATAATACCCTACATATATAGGAAAAATCTCAAATTTAAACCCTAGTCCAAATAGATTCACATTACTGTGTCAAAGCATACTGGAGCTTGAGGCAAAAGGAGAAGATTGGTAATATTGATCCTGTTTATAGTAGGTTTCTATTGTTACTATAAAAAATTACCACAAATTTAGCATCTTAAAACCTAAATAAAACAAATTGAGTATTTCACAATTCTGCAGGTCAGAAGTCCAGTAGATTCATCCGACTTCTCTGCTTGAAGTTCCACGAAGCTGATATATAACAAGAAAGTAGCTGGACTGGCTTCCTTTCTGGTGGTCCTAGTGGAGAATCGGCTTCCAGGCTCACTCAGTTGTTGGCAGAATTTGGTTCTTTAAAGTTATAGGACTGAAGTCCCTGTTCCCTTGTGTCCTGTTGTCCAGGGGTCATTTTTAGCTTCTCTGACTCTTGACTCAATGTGGGTCATCTTCTAAGCCAATGATGGTGATTTTATCTTGCTCATGCTTTTTAATCACTTCCGTCTCTGCTTCTACCCTATAACTCTGACTCTTGTGTCTTTCTTTTCTGATTTTAACTGTCCATGAGATTACAATGGGCACACTTAACAATTCAGGCTCATTTTCTTGTTTTAGGGGAGTCGATTAGCAAGATTTGTACCATCTGCAAAGTCCCAGTGATCTTATAAAGTAATATGTTCACTGGGGATAAAGGTCATGGGGCCAAAATTTGATTTTTATTTTAAAAATTTGCTATTTTATTCTTCAGGGATTGTCTGCATTAATTTTGAGTTTTAAAATCATTAAAATATTGATTACTGAGTGTTTTGGTGCCCCACTAAATTTTGCATCTTGGATTAGTTTCCCACTCATCTCACCATAATTTTGGCTTTGTAATATCAACTGCTTGCGACCTGAGATCTTCAGCTTGAATTACAATGGGCATCCCAAATATATCATGTCTAAAATCAAACTCCTGATTTCCCCTCCAAAACCTACTCTTCCCTAGTGTTCCTTATTTTCATAAATAACACCTCAATTGACCCAGTTGCTAAGCCCAAATTCTTGGAATTCACCCTTGATTTCTCAATTCACCATTTTCCAATCCAATTGCATTCAGAATGAAATTTAAATAGCCATCTGTGGTTTATATGCTGTCTATTACCTGGCCCCTGGTTAAATAATTTAACATTCTTTCTCTTGATGACCCTACTTCCCCTAAAACCATAGCAACCCTCCTGTAGTTTAACGAATATTATAAATAAGAACCTAACTGGAACTATTTCTTCTGCTGGAAATTTCTTCTCCCAGATTCCACTTAGCTCAGTCCCCAAATTTTATTCACATCTCTGCTCAAATGTCACCTTCTCAAACCCTTCCCCAGTGTCTGTCTCTTTACTTGTCTTATTTTCTTTCTGGAGCATATCATTACCTGGCAGCCTATCATAATATTTTAAGTGTGTTTATGTTTCCCATATGAGTGCTTCATATGGACAAGTATATTTTTTCTTGATCACAGAAGTAATAACCAACACTTAAAAGAACACTGGATGCACAGTCGGTGCTCTAGATACTAAAGAAATACTTGTCAATTGACATATACATCCAAGCCACAGCACAGAATACAATGTCATGTTGTTTTTTGTTTTTTATTTTCATTGTTTTAATGGTTAAACCTGAGGCATATGAAGTTCCCAGGCCAGGGATTGAATCCCAGCTGCAGCTTCAGCAACACTGGATCGATCCTTTAACCCACTGTGCCAGGCCAAGGATCAAACCTGTGCCTCTGCAGAGACCTGAGCTGCTGCAGTCAGATTCTTAACCCACTTCACCACAGTGGAAACTCCCAATTTAATGTATTTTTATGGAACATAAATATGGGTTAATGAAATCTGAAGTCCCTGGGATATTTGTGGAAAATCGTAGGGTCTAAAATCATTAATCAATTTGTTTGGAAAATTTGAAGAGCACTCATATTATGAAAGGACCTCTCTTCAATCAGAAGATATCTACAGGTCCAGGGATTGTAGAATTATCGATATTCATACTAATAAATTCGTGCATAAGATCAATGACATTATAAACAATTTACAATGGGAAACTGATGGGCAAAATATTAATTTATCTCAGTCTTACATAGCCCCACTTACTGTACTAATAACATTGGGTCACAAGTAAACAAAGTCATAAAGAGTTACATGGTGCTTAGATTATCGGTTTCACAGATTTCTGGTGTGGATGCAAATTGTGGTCCATATTCCATTTAATTAAATTGCTTAAAGACATACTTTGCTTAGAAAAAACCCGATCCTTATTATCTCACCAGAGGATTATTATGTTCACATGTGCATTACTTAGGCACCGTGTGTGTAGAAATCTATATAATAAATGTTTCTGCACAAAATAAAATACAATCTGGGTGCAACATATTGCATATGTGCACTATAACTTGTCTACATGGACAGGAATAAAAATACAGAAAAAAATTGATAAGTAGATATTAGATACCTATAATGTTCAAAACAATGTTTTAGGAGCAATGGAGCACTTTAAGTACACTCACCATTCTTGGGTTGCTTAAAACAATTAGATGTATTTTTTTAAATTTATTTTTTTATTGTTATTTCCCCCAGCACACTTTTTTTTTCCCCACTGCACAGCATGGAGACCTAGTTACATATACATGTATACATAATTTTTTCTCCCACTGTGGTGCTGTGTTGTAAGTATCTAGACACATTTTCAGTGCTACACAGCAGGATCTCTTGTAAATCCATTCCATGAGCAATAGTTTGCATCCGTTGACCCCAAGCTTCCAATCCCTCCCACTCCCTCTCCCCCCCGCCAGGCAACCACAAGTCTATTCTCCAAGTCCATGATTTTCTTTTCTGTGGAAAGGTTCATTTGTGCTGTATATTAGATAGCATATATGAGTGATATCATATGGTATTTGTCTATCTTTCTGACTTATTTCACTCAGTATGAGAGTCTAGTTCCATCCATGTTGCTACAAATGGCATTATGTCATTATTTTTTATGGCTGAGTAGTATTCCATTGTGTATATATACCACATCTTCCTAATCCAATCATCTGTTGATGGACATTTGGGTTGTTTCCATGTCTTGGCTATTGAGAATAGAGCTGCAATGAACATGTGGGTGTATGTGTCTTTTTTAAGGAAAGTTTTGTCTGGATATATGCCCAAGAGTGGGGTTGCTGGGTCATATGGTAGTTCTATGTATAGATTTCTAAGGTACCTCCATATTGTTCTCCGCAGTGGTTGTACCAGCTTACATTCCCACCAACAGTGCAGGAGGGTTCCCTTTTCTCCACACCCCCTCCAGCATTTGTCATTTATGGACTTATTAATGATGGCCATTCTGACTGGTGTGAGGTGGTACTTCATAGTAGTACCATAGAGATTTGCATTTCTCCAATAATCAGGGATGTTGAGCATTTTCTCATGTGCTTGTTGGCCATCTGTATATCTTCCTTAGAGAAATGTCTATTCAGGCCTTTGCCCATTTTTCCATTGGGTTGTCAGATTTTTTGCTGTTGAGTTGTGTAAGTTTTTTGTATATTCTAGAAATTAAGCCCTTGTCAGTTAACAGAAATACCCCAGGATAAAAAGGGTCTTTTAAGAAAAAGAGTACTGTGGGGTGAGAGATCAATCTATATTTATTTATTATTTGTTATGCAAGAAAGTATTTGAACAGAGAGCTCTTTGAAGGAGTAAAGAGAGGTATAGTGGATATTAGAGGCTGAGAAAGTACCCCAGGATGCAAAGTTATGGATGCATTGTAATTAATGTTAGTAATATTAGCCTACATGCATATAGTGCTTTTCATTTTACAGAGTGAAGGCAATACTTGAGTTAAAATGAAGAATTCCTATACATTGATTTTAAACTGTTTCTCTGGATTCAGAGAACAAATTAAATTGTATTAGTCCTTTTGACTCCTGTAGACAGCCTGGCTCCAAATTCTTACTCATATCTGAAAAATTCATTCTTAGAAACAAATTCTTGTTTCAGGAGTGCTCTTTAATATCGTAACTATCTGAAAGGTTTAGTGCCTTTAATAATGATTTATTGGACTGTCTGCTTAAAACACATATGTTTATTTTAAAAAGTAAGGATGCTGAGTACAATCCAGAGCACTTTGAATTTCCTTCATTCCCTCTTCTTAGTAGAGCCTAAAAGGGCTAAACTGAAAGTTTCAGGAACATGTTGGTTCTCCTTTGGGGTTTTCCCAGAGATTGGCTTTTCATGTACATGTGAAGAAAGTGATCCTGCCAAGTACAGTTAAATTATAAGATTCATAGTAAGTACAGGAGCATAAAACTTCCTACAAGTCACAATGAGGATTAGGGGGAGGAGATTGGTAGGGCCAAAATCTCAGTAGTTGATTTCTAGCTTAAATGATTTCAGCTCAAAGTAATGGTCATCATGCCAAATGTTTTTTATTTCCCCACCAACCTGTTTTACATTCTATAATAGATTTTCCCATTGCATCCCTTTAGTTGAATGCTTTGTTCCATGTGAAAACTCAATTGCTTCTTGCAGAAGTTATAGATATCAGTTTTTGCAGCCTTGTGTTACATGGGCAGCTAAAAGCTTTTTCTGAGTCTACCTAGAGAAGAATAATTGAATGCATGTGAATGAAAAAAGAGGGCAATGTCAAAGGAGCAAAAAGTCAGAGAAGGGATGGATAAAAAAGCTTAAGACAAAGTACCCTTAAGTTAAAATTTTTCTCAAGGCTTCATTTGAATTACTCACCTCCTTTATACGAAGTCTATTACCTTTATCTGCACGCACTGTAGACTGGGCATCGCTTTGGCTATTTCATTCTGTTCAATTCCATAACTACAAATCACAGAACTTGTGTGAGGGAGTCATCTGATCAGGTCCTAGTATACATTTGAGCATAACATTCCTACAAATTTATTAATGGACATCAAGAAAAATTTCAAATTATCTGAATAAAATAAAATTATGTCTAAATACAGCATTCTGTATCCTCTTTCCTATCAAACAAAACAGAAAAAGAAAAAAAAAAGTAGGCATTGAGTCCATGGGCGGAAGTGTTTAGTATCTGTCATGTGCCAGGCTCTGGTCTAGGTATATAACATGCATCAATGAACAAAAGAGATGAAGATCCTTGCCTTACTGAAGCATAATTTCTAGCAGAGAGAAGACAACGTAAAATTAGCCTAAAAAAAGCATGATCCAAAATGTTTAAACGCTCTGGAAAAGAGAAAATGTAGAATAGGATGAAGAGCTGGGAGTACAGATCGATTGGGGAAATATGCAGGTTTCCCAGAAAAGATGCTCACAAATTCGTTAATCTGTGAATATTTATTCTTATGAATTGAATCTTTCAAATTTAGTTAGGAATGCAGAGTTTCCAGGAAATTGTAGGAAATTAGCTCAGTAAGAAAGGAAGCCATTTCAATCTAGTTTAATTAACAGTAATCAATACTTATTAGCCAGTTTTTGAGCTAGGAGTATACTGTGCTGTAATATGTGATTTATGGTGATGTATGCTGTATGGGGTTTTTGTAAAATGGCCTACCAAGACAGATCTGAAAGTAGGCCTTTAAATATGAAGAGAAAGACAATAAGATTATAAGGATGAGTTCAAAATTTCCTGGACTGCTCACAGACAGCCAACCCCAGAGCCCAGAGAAGAGTGAGTCAGTATTGAGTTCAAAATGAGAGGTCATTTTAAGTCTGAAGTTGTCTGCAATACGAGGGGCAGAATAAAATTGAGAACTCCTTAATGACCTCTCAGCATGGAGAGCTACAAAGGACACCATCCCGACGTCCAATGGCATGAACTTGAAATGATAGACAGGCACTAAAGGTGATATTTTGATCTGGACAGAAGAGCTGTTTTAGTCCCAAGGTGATTGGCAGGATTTAGAGGGCTGATTAAATTGTAGGCCAAAGCAAAATCCATGTTTCAAAATATCATTTGTCCTTTAAAAGAGACAGGCTGAGAGATTTTAATATGGTTTGAGGATGAGGACAGCTGTAATTTACTCAGCACTGAAATGATAAAGAATAAAAAGACCATATTTAGACATCAAATTGAATTTTCACCGCAGAAAATGAATACCGAGAACATAAATTTTCTTAATATGTTTCCTATTATCAGAAAGACTGTAAGGGGAATCTGGCGAAAGAGAATTATAGACAATGCAGAAGTCTATGCATAAAAAACAGCAAATTACCAGTAAATATTTTGTGAATAAAAAAATGAGTGAATGCAAATATTTTTACTTGAATCTCAAACATTGTAACTTGGTTTGATTTTAATACATTTTTGTAAATGGTAGACAATTAAAAAGAAATTTCTCAAATTTAAGTATCAGAAGAGGGGATAGGAAAGAAAAATAAAATGTTATTTATCTATGATTTGATGCCAGATGACCTTCCAAAAATTCCCAAAGGAATTCATTACGATTAAAGAATTGTTTTGTTGGAATATTTACACCTGAGTTTAGCAGCTCTAAGATTTGTACCCAAGTATAACTGACTTTACGAACTTTGTTCTTTTCATACTGTGCTGTCTTCATTGAAGGGAAAAGGAGTTCAATCAGGGTGTAAAAGACTTTAAATTTCAATTAATTATAGTTTTATTGCTCTAAAAGAGTTTCATTGCACAAAGTGCATTGAAACTATGAAGTAGAAATTAGCAGGAAGAAAAATCATTCTCAATGTCCTCACTTTATAAAATGCATATTTGGTTCTCTATCTTTCCACATATGTATGTATCTATATGCACATATACTCATGTATATTACTTTTCATGTGCAATCACATAGTAGTCACTATGCTTGTTATTTTACTTAAGGTAAAATCATAAGCATTTACAATTTGTTGACTAACTTTCTAAACATTATTACTAATGCTGCAAAATATTCTATGGATTTTATGAACTGTTATTTGTATAATCATATATATATATATACACACATGTAATTATTGTGAATTCATGTGTTTAAACATTTTGGCAATTTTTAATACATTGCATTTCTTGTTTCTAATGATGTATAAATTAATCTGTCATTGACTGTTAGGGGCTTCAAGTTGGTCACAGAGTTATTTTGACATTTTCACAGTTATCTTTGGCAGTTGCTTGCTTCTTGAGATGATAGAATAGACTGAACTCATCCAACACACTTCCCTCCCTGTATCTAGAATAAGACATATCTCTCAGGAATCCTTGTTTATTTAATGTAAGATTATATTGAGTCACCAATATGGCTATTGGGGTGCTAAGAAATTTTTTTTTCTTTTGAAAAATACAGCATGGGTTCATGATGATGTATCTGATACAAAATTGGAAGAATGATCTCTAAAACTGAAAAAAAAAACTAATTTCTACAGTCTTACCTTTGTGCCCTCTTTATTCCCTTGCCCTAACTCCCATTCTCAATGAAATAAACAGTACTTATTAACTTTCTTCTAAAATATACACACAATGGTTTTGAATTAAAACTATCAGCAATACCATCAATCGTATATTATCAGGAAGCAGCTTAAGGGTTTTTGTTGTACTTTTTGTTTGTTCTTAAGTTATATCCTATCAAGGGATGTAAAGTACAGTTACTTGTGCGTAAAATCACTTAGTATAGTTCTTATTTGTGTGGGTATATACTAACAAATAAGCAAGTTTTTTTTTTTTAGTGCCTTTTATTATTAGTTGATTTTTAACATTTTTTTGTAATTTCTTTTACATATATCTAAAGTCAAATCTGTAAAGTATGGTATATTCAATAATTTATATTTTCTATTAATGTTTCTTCTACTCTATTCGTTCCTTCTTCTAATAGAAAAACTTTTATTATTGTTCATATAAATATACACCTTTAAGTCTGTGTTTACCTCAGAATGCATTTCTTGAATTTCTGTTTTATTTGTTTAATTCTATTATTTTGATTTTATTATTTCTCTTTAATATTTGTCTGTTATTTCCCTACATTTCCTTTAATCCTTCTTATGTCTTTCTTCACTTACTGATATTGAAATTTTTCTTTTTTTTCATTTTGTATTTTGAGGACATTACTTTGTTTATCATGTCTATCCACTCTTATACTCCTTCTAGTTTATTCTTTGTTACATAGTTCTTATTTATTAATTGATTTTAATTTCTTATTCTTTCCATGTGTTCTCTTAACTCTTTTTATTGCCTAATTGTTGCATTTCTTTTTTAGATAGGATTTTGCAGTGCTTTTATATCTTTTATTATTTATTTTATCTCGTTTAAAAAAGTTTAATCACACTTTTCATTTGTGGGGTGTGTTTTCTAGCATCCCTTCGTTTGTCTGTGTGTAAATTTTCCTGCTAAATTTTTGATTATCTTAATTTAATATGGGGTTTGAATGCAATTATTTTCTATCACATGTATTTAAAGGGAGTGGGTTTTTTTCCCCTAAACTCTTAGAAAAGGAGTGTAGCAGATAATGATCATGCTCCCTTAAGTCCTTTTAGAGCCACTTTTCCCCTTCCTGATCCCTCTAGGCATCAATGTGATTTAATTCCTTACAGTTTGCACCTGCTCTCCTCTCTCAAGGGCTGTTCCTTAACTCATGCCATGTGTCCTTGTGGATTTGTGCGGAATCCTTGTACATCAGGTGGCAGTCCTTAAGGAACAGACCTAGCGTGACTCTATTCCAGATTATTCTATCAACCAAGGTAAGGAGAGATATGGGGTGGAGAAAAAGATTTTAACAGAAGATAGATGGAGGGATGCTAATAATATGAGAAACACCCGCCAGGACATATATTTTTTGAAGAGAGCAAGGCATTTCAATTTTTCTTCTGATTCATATCTTTGACATGTACCTTAATCAGCTATGTAGAAATACTCAGTCATCTAAATGGATGCTTGATTAGAAAAACACACACATCCTTACCAAAGAAAATAGTGACTTAGTTAGAGATAATTGACCTTCTTTTCAGAGGGTGAGTGAATATACTGAAGACTTATTTATTGACACCATATGGCACTTCCTCACAGTGATACTCAAATTATGTAGAATAAGACTCATCAAAACTACATAACTTATCAAAAGGTCTTCCACTCTAAGATGCTTTTTTTTTTTTTTTTGTCATTTTGCCTTTTCTAGGGCTGCACCCATGGCACAGGGAGGTTCCCAGGCTAGGGGTCTAATTGGAGCTGTAGCCACTGGAGCCACAGCAACGCGGGATCCAAGCCACATCTGCGACCTACACCATAGCTCTTGGCAACACCAGATCCTTAACCCACTGAGCAAGGCCAGGGATCGAACCCATAACCCCATGGATCCTAGTTGGATTAGTTAAACACTGAGCCATGACAGGAACTCCTAAGATGCTCTTTTAATTCTGGAAACTTTTGATATCTCTTTGGATCCAGAAGTACTTTATGCATTCTTTATTCAAAGCATGCAGAAGTTCCCCTTTTGGTGCAGTGGAAATGAATCTGACTAGTATCCATGAGGATGTGTGCGTGTTCAATCCCTGGCCTCACTCAGTGGGCTAAGGATCCAATGTTGCCATGACCTCTGGTGAAGTTCTCAGATGCGGCTCAGATATGGCCTTGCTGTGGCTGTGGCCTAGGTTGGCAGGTGTAGCTCCAATTTGACCCCTAACCTAGGAACTTCCATATGCTACCCTTGCAGCTCTAAAAAAAAAAAAAAGAAAAAAGTAAAGCATGTTGTTTTCAGTAAAGCAGCCTGCCAGAGTTATCCATAATTCTCAAATTCTAAATGTTGCTTAAATGCTTATCATTCTTATCAATTTATTAAATACACCTTTTCAATAATAACTGTACAATTGCTGTCAGATTTTGTGTTAAAGCTTGCAAAGGACACTGCTCTTAAAGAATTGACCTGCTTTCCATTTGAGATCTGATTTGCAAGCAGCAGATTATGTCTATGTAAGGTATACGCAGGAAATGGATGTTTGCAAAAAAAAATTGGGGTAGCTCAAATAATTTCTGAGAGCCTAGGCTCTTGGGAGAACCAGACTCAGAGAACAGAAAAAAGAGGGGCTGTCAGGTCAGATCCACAGTCAAAAGCCACAGGTCAGGAACCAGTCCAGTAAGACCCCCACTTTTGGGACACTTTTGCAACTATTCCTCTAGAGACTACACCTCCTCAAATTTAACAAACAGCAGCTACAATGAAACCTCCTGCTTTCCTGTATTTTTTGGTTATTGGCTCTAGAAGCAATATTCTAGACAGGTACCTACCATCTGTAATTCTGAGCTGTCAGGCGATATAGCTTTGTTAATGGGAGACAGGCTCAAAATTTATAAGATAGGTAATTTCCCAAACATCAGTAGATGATTCATATATTATGGAGGAATAAAAGCAATATCTGTTATGTACCTTCAACATGCTGAAACAATCTATGTAATTCACAATATATTGAAATGGTTTTTGATTTGTAAAAATTAAAATCATAAAGATATCTCAGTCCAGATTTAAGACATATAATACATGTATAATTTTAATGGTACAAAATCATTTTTATGACTTTCTCTATGTTGCTCAGATCCTAGTAATTTTTAGATTTGTTCTTTCTTTCTTTTTCTTTTTTTTTTCCCTGCTTTTTAAGGCCACATCTGCAGCATATGGAAGTTCCCAGGCTAGGGATCTAATCGGAGCTGCATCTGCCAGCCTACACCATAGCCACAGCAATGGGGGATCCCAGCAGCATCTGTGACCTACACCACAACTCACGGCAATGGTGGCTCCTTAACCCACTGTGCGAGGCCAGGGATTTAACTCGCATCTTCATGGGTACTAGTTAAGTTCATTACTGCTGAGCCATGATGGAAACTCCTAGACTTTTTTCATAATATCAGCAATTATATATAGAATATTATTTAATACTGGTAATATATGCAATATATATTGTGTGTCATATATTTTGTTATATATTATCTATTGGGTATTTCACATTTCATATTAAAAGAGAAAATATCTGACCATAATTTATCTGCTCACAAGTTCTATAAGTACAAAACCTAACTTATATAATGAATGGTGTTAAAATCTTTTCACAACCTGTCTCCAACCTATCTTTCTGGTATCATATTCTGTCATTCTCTTCTATAAAGTTTATGCCCTCACTTAACCTATTTCTAAATGTGGCATACACTTTAAAAATTCTGTGCTTTTGCCTAGCCTAGAAGATTCTTCCCCCTACTTGAGCTCCTAAGAGAATATAACTGGTATGTTAAGACACAGCTGGAAAGCTACCTTCCCTGTGAGCCCATTGCTAACTTTCCCAGAAAAGAAAAAAATACTTTTTTTTTTTAAAATTTTTGCCCTAGCAATACATTCTCTAATGATTTCACAGGTGAATTTCCTTGCAAGGGCGTGAGATCTTTGGGAATCTGCAATAGCATCTTACACTTCTTTGTGTCTTTAAAAGTGCCCAGAAAAATGTAAATACTGGCCACATATTTTGTTAAATTAAATATTATTATTAGGGAGCAGCAAGTGATTTAAAAATGTTCCCTCATCTGCTCACTTTTAAACCTTACCAGAATTGTAAGGTGGTATATTTTTCCTATTATTGTGTAAAAGTTTTCCAACAACATAAGGGATAGAGAATTTTTGCAACCACAGAATAACACTGTGATTCTTAAGGTGCACTATGTTCAAAGATTAAATTATACTGACTTGAAGTGGAGAAACTGATAAATGTTAAATGGCAAGAACACAAAACTAGACATTTATTGTCCTTGTGTATATTTGTACAGATATTACAAACACTCAATATGTTAAATGTCCCTTCCTGTTTCTGTTTTCAAAATCTGCATATAAGTTAGTCAAACGGGAAGTGAAGGAAATTCATGTCACAGCAGAAGAGTAAATTTCACTCTTCTGCTATTTTCTTAAAATATGCTAGTCTTTGGGACCAAAAGTGTATTTTGCTTTCCGCCCCCTGACACCCACTTCTAAGTAATTCTTGTTTCATTTATTTGTTATCTTTTGATGTGCTGGCATACTTCCTTAAATTTCCAGGTCATTTGAAATATTTGCCAGGAAGTGATGGCATTTTTTGACTTTCATCATCTAGCCATAGATAGTGATATACACCTTTGGTTAAAATAATAATAAGTACCATCTATAAGGCAGGAAGTCAGAAGGGTTCCTGCTGTGATGCAATGGGTTAAGGATCAGGTATTGCCTCAGCTGTGGTATGGGTCACAGCTGCAGCTCAGATTCAGTCTCTAGCCTGGGAATTTCCATATGCCACAGGTGCAAAAAACAAACAAAAACAAAAAACAGAAAGCAAGAGCCAGATACTTTTATAAACACATTATTTGAAATGTTTTAATCCTTGAAACAAAATTAAAAAATCACTATAATATCATTTTAACTTATAGGGAGATTGATAGTCGAAGTTGTTATAATGTAGACATAAAGTGTCAAACCAGTTTGTATTGGATTTGTATTTCTCCAAAAGACTTGCTCTTTTCATTGTATTATCACTCATCAGGAAAAAAATTATTCAAAAAACAGCCCTTGCAAGCTATCCATGTGTTAGGCGCCTCTATTAGTTGAAAGCTAGTGTGTGATTCTGATGGTTTATGTTTCTGCCCACATAAATTATTGGGTACCTAACACATCTGCCTTGGACGAGACTTTGGTTTGATAGCTTGTATTGCCACACCCATCTGGTTAATAATCACATCCATTTTTAGGACTAGAGAATGTCCAAGAATAAGTCTATTATTTTTAATAATAAAGCCTATTTCCTTAAGTTGTTGGAGCAGAGTAAATGATGGATGAAAACATCTGATGGCTCTCTTCTGATCTAGACATAATGGAGTAGGGGGCTTCAGATTACCTCCCATAGTAAACAATTTTACAACTGGAAAAACTGATGAAGAAACAGTTATTATACAGCAGATCATGCAGGACTGCAAGGCTTAAGAGAAATAAGCTCCACATTTACTTCATTTTTCGCCTGGGAGCATTTACTAAACTATGATGCAGAGAAATAAAATACAAGAACAAAAGCCAATCTCTGTAGACGGAGAAAACAGAGAATGGAGGAGTTCCCATCGTGGCGCAATGGTTAACTAATCCGACTAGGAACCATGAGGTTGCAGGTTCGATCCCTGGCCTTGCTCAGTGGGTTAAGGATCTGGTGTTGCCGTGAGCTGTGGTGTGGGTCACAGACACAGCTCAGATCCTGCATTGCTGTGGCTCTGGTGTAGGCCGGTGGCTACAGCTCTGATTAGACGCCTAGCCTGGGAACCTCCATATGCCACAGGAGCGGCTCAAGAAAAGACAAACAAACAAACAAACAAACAAAAAAACAAACAAAAAACCCACCAAAACGAACAAACAAGCAAAAACAGAGAATGGAGTGTGGAATTGCTAAGGCAGCTAGAATTTGCAAGACATGGTGCTGGAAAGGATTTCATGATTTAGTAGAAAGCTACTGTGCTATAGTATAAAACAGCAATAATTAGGAGAGTGTGTTTATTGGCATAAAGATAGAAAAACGGCTCAAAGAAATAGACCAGAGAATCCAGAGAGGGACTCACAAATATACGGCCAATTTAAATTTTAGACAGTATCATAAACATGGCTAATTAATTTTAATTTTAGACAATAGCACCAAAGAAATCATTGAGGAAAGACAATTATTTTCAACAATTGCTGTTGTAACACTGAATCTTTTATAGAAAAAAATAAAGTTTAATATCTAACTGGCAGTGATGAATAATTACTAGAGAAAAATTTTGATCTAAATATGAGAGCTACAATTTTGAAACTTTTAGAAGAAACCCTGGGAGAATATTTTTCCAAACTGTGGCAAGCAAAGATTTGTTATTTTTTTTATTTAAAAAAATGTTTTATTATGGTTGACTTTCAATGTTCTGCTAACTTCTGCTGTATAGTAAAGTGCCCCAATTATGCATATATACATATGTATACATATGCATACATACATATATATATACATGTATATATACATATGTTCTTTTTCTCATATTATCTCCTACCATCTTCTAACACAAGTGATTGGATATAGTCCCCTGTCTTATACAGCAGCACCTCATTGCTTATCCACTCTAAATGTAATAGTTTGCATCTACTAACCCGAAACTTTCAGTTCATTCCATTCCCTCCTCCCCTCCCTTGGCAACCACAGGTTTGCTCTTCATGTCTGTGAGTCTATCTTTGTCATGTACATATAGGTTCATCTGTGGCATATTTTATTTATTTTATTTTTTTCCTTTTTAGGGCCACACCACAGCATATGGAGGTTCCCCGGCTAGGGGTCTAATCAAAGCCACAGCTGCCAGCCTACACCACAGCCACAGCAATGCAGGATACGAGCCATGTCTCCGACCTACACCACAGCTCACAGCAACAGTGGCTCCTTAACCCACTGAGTGAGGCCAGGGATCAAACCTGAAACCTCATGGTTCCTAGTCGGATTCATTTCCAATGTGCCACAACAGGAACTCCTGTGCCATATATTAGATTTCAGATATAATATGGTATTTGTCTTTCTCTTTCTGACTTATTTCACTTAGTTTGAGAATGGAGTGATTGCCATTATGATGTAAGTTTACTGTGCAAGTTAATTTTTTTAATGGTTTTTATTTTTCCCATCTTAGTTGGTTTACATTTAGATGACTGAGTATTTCTCAATTTTCTACTGAACAGCAAGGTGACCCAGCCACACATACATATATACTTGCTTTTTCTCACATTATCATGCTCCATCATAAGTGACTAGAAATAGTTCCCAGCAGGATCTCATTGCTTATCCATTCCAAAGGCAATAGTTTGCATATGTTAACCCCAAGTTCCTAGTCCATCCCCCTTACTCTACCTTCCCCCTTTGCAACCACAAGTCTGTTCCCCAAGTCCATGATTTTCTTTTCTGTGGAAAGGTTCATTTGTGCTGTATATTAGATTCCAGATATAAATGATATCATATGGTATTTGTCTTTCGCTTTCTGACTTACTTGAGTTAGTATGAGAGTCTTTAGTTCCATCCATGTTCTTGCAGATGGCATTAGCAAAGATTTGTTATGACACTAAGGACATTGTTATGGAATGTCCCACTTCCCAAAATTCATATGTTGAAATCTTAATCCCCAATTCCTCAAACTATGACCTTATTTGAAAAGTTTTTGCATATATAATTCATTAAATTAAAATGTGGTCAATAGAGTGGGCACCAATCCACAATTATTGCTGTCCTTATATAAGGAAGAAATTTGGAAACAGACATGTTCAGAAGGACCATGTGAGTATACAGAAAGAAAGAGCCATTTATAAGGCAAGGAGAAAGGCCTCAGAAGAAATCAACCCTCTTAACCCCTTTATTGCATATTTCTAGCCTCCAGAATTGTGAGGAAACAAAATTTATGTTATTTCTATTACCCAACTTATGGTACTTTGTTATGGTGGCCCTAGAAAACTAATATAGGCATTAACCATAACAAGGGGGAAAAAAACCCTTAAAAGTATAAACTGGCCCTCATCAAAGTTGAAAAAAAAACTTTCTCAGCCCATATCACTATTGAGAAAATGAAAATGAAAACATCAGAAGACAGAAAGAAAATATCTGTAAGATGCATATCATAATCTAGCTAAGAAATAGCTCATGTGCGATGTGTATATAGAACTTTTACAAATCATAAAAATCAAATAATCCAATTAAAATGCACAAAATCCTTTAATGTCTACTTCAGGCAAAAAATGATGTCAAAATTCTGAATACAAAAAAAGATGTGCTCAGTATCATTAATTATCATGACATTGAAGATTAAAACCACAATGAGTTTATCACTCACATTCAGTAGAATTGATAAAATTAATAATACACACTATATCCATTGCTGGGAAGGATATGGTAGAAGCATACAAGCTAACAATAGCTAGTGCCTATTTAAAATAATGGATTTTCTTGTGAATACCATATTTCAGTTTCTAATGTATTTAATCATATGCCAAATTTATGACAACAATTTTACTCCTAGATTCACCAAGCCTATGTCCTCAAAAAGAATCATATAAAATTAAAATCAGCTTTATTCACAAAAACCTATTCTATAAATTATATACATGTCCAGCTGATCCATGGCTGGATGAGTTGTGGCGTATTCAAACAATGGAATACTATTCAGCAATGGCAAAAATGAATTGCTCATTTATGCAAAAACACGAGTCAAACTCAAAAGCACTACACATTATGAAAGAAGCCAGACAAAGAAGTACATATTATGTGTCTCTACATACATAAAGTTCAAGAATAGGCATGTATTTTATAATGGGCAGAAGTTTGAATAGTTGTTGTCAATGTATGTCGGCTAGAAGTGGCACTGAGGTACATTGAAATACATCAGCACTACTGTGGAAAGACTTGGTCCTGGGAGTTCCCTGGTGGTCTAGCAGTTAGAACTTGGTGTTTTCATTGCTGCAGCCTGGGTCTGATCCCTGGTCTGGGAATTGAAAATCCCACATCAAGCCATTGCATGCCATAACCAAAAAAAGAAAAACAAACAAAAAACTGATGGTAAAATTTTAAAAATGTAATTAAGTAAATTTGATTAATACTTTAAAATTAAATTAGCAGTGAATAGAGGTTGAGTATATGGAGTTTAAAATGTCAAATGTGACAACTTCTCTATTTACTCCTGGAGTCATTTAAATATATTTAATTTCAATTTGTACATTTATATATTTATATCTATGACAATATCCGTATCTTTATCTAAATGTAACTTTCCATGTTTAGATAATCACAAGAAGATGAAATGGCAGATCAAAGATAAATGTTTCCTATGATTTCCTTTAGCATTGTACAAATTAATATGCTTTCTATTCTTAATACATTCTGGCTTTGAGTACAGCATTCTACCTATAGTAGTTCAGTGACTCTTGATTGTTTTTCAGTATTGACAGTATGTGTGCATACTTAAATATGTGGCCTAGGGAGTTCCTGCTCTAGTACAGTGGGTTAAGAATCCAACTGCAGCCGCTTAGATCACTATGGATGTGAAGGTTTGACCCCCAGGCCTGGTGCCTTGGGTTAAGGATCCAGTGTTGCCGCATATGTGGCTCAGATTCAGTCCCTGGCCTGGGAACTTCCATATGCTGCAGGTGTGGCCATAAAAAAAAAAAAAAAGGAAAAGAAAAAGTGGCCTGTTAATCACTTTAAAAGTATTTATAATCTAATCTGCATTTTAAAAATGATTCATCTATATGTTCAGGAACTCCTGTTTGTGAGCTGATGAAGACAGCAGAATGAGTTTTCCAGACATGTTCACTGTTGCTCATACTTAACGCATTAACGGATGTTTGGCCATTTTTCTCATACACAGTTGATGAAAATCTATAGAGAATTAGATGAACTGGAAAATATTAAAGAAAAAGGAACTTTTATATAAGTTGTGGTAGCAAAGCAAAGCTCAAAGATCACTCAGGGTTTTAGTTGGCAGGTGTTTGCAAAGGGTCATTTACATACGATGAGCTACAAACACCTGTTTCCACTTAAATCATTTAAAAGAAGAGTGTAAGAAGGTGAATTCTGCCATATTCCTTAAACTTCTTAATGACTTCCAGGTGGGAAAAAAATAGGCATAGAATTTTTTTCAGAAATTGTCTGTGCTCTACTGAATTTTTCCATTTTTAGAAGTCCTGATTCTTAAAAATTGGAATAAACTTTTCCAACATCTCTGTGGGGAAGGAAACTTTAAACTTTTGATAGTTTCAAAATTACCTCAGCTTTAGTTTTTTTTTTTCCTGAGTTAGATGCTTATGCATTTTATGAATAAAATATAGCTATAACTCTAACCCTAACTGGATGATGAACCTACTTATATACAGCCTTCAGATTTTATTCTGATCAATAGAAAGGCCGTTGGGGTTTATGCAGTAAACAAGAATAGAATACATTCACTACTTCAATAATTTTTTCTGTCTGCTTTACCATCTAGTAATTGTAGAAACGAGCTAGAAAAGAACCCAAGGTCGCGAAGTCCAGATTCTTCATCTTCTAGCTATATTAGGATAAAAATATTTAGTAGAAGAAAAAATTTATTCTTAAGTGCCTTGGCTCAGTCTCATACTTATTTATTATAGATCAGTGTTTCTGATACACCATTCTGTGTTTTGTTTCAAATGTAAACACCTATTTCTGCATGAAATATTAATAGTTCACTTAAACACATATATTTATATATAATTTGTATGTTCAGCTTATACATATACATGCATTTCACTAAGGAGCTGATGTTAATTTTTGTCAGAAAGACATATTGCCTTGCCTAATTTTCATAAAATGAGTGTGAGGGAAATTAATGAACAAGGTTTCTCAAAAAGAGTTTAATTTTTCTATAACTGTTTAGTTCTTTAGTTTAAGCTGATGATATCTGTTCTAGAATGAATCTTGATTTTGGCAGCTAAATATGTGTGTTTGGTGAGGTGGGGGGTTGCTTCGAAGTGGGGGATTGCTTTGAATTAGAGGGGATATGCAAAAATAGGAGCCATACTGGCTACTTTGAAGAAACTGAGTCCATGTGTATGAGACATTCAGAAAGTCTCCCCATATCGTGTCCTTGCTTGATTTCCAAACATTACTGCTAGTACGGGTGCCTGTGAAGACACTAGGCGTCTCACATGGCCACAAGTTTTCACGCGAGCTTTCCTGAACTTCTGGCGATAGGTTAAATGACAGATCCCTCCAGAGAGAAAATGGAGGCATATTTGTCCTTCCAGTAGGTGTGGAATATCACTTTTTCCCCTAACCCATCACATGGGTTTTCAACAATATGCTTTGGTATCCATACTCTTAAAACAGGAGTATTTATTATTTCCGATAAAGGTTACAAACAGAATAATGTGGTGGAAGCTATTATCCCTTTCTCTGCCTGTTGCAGCATATGTATTTGGCACAAGATGCCATAAATTCATTTATCCTCTGATGAAGCAAGTACTTTAATAGCATGTGCATATCAACAGATAGATCATGTGTGACTGATCAACCATGGGTCCCCAACCAACATTAAGAAAGGCCAATATGGCGATAGGGATCCTGTGAGGTCACATGGGCTTCAGTAAAACATTACATGTTACTCTAATATCAATGGGAAGCAATTTAATTGTACTACTAATGCATGTCTTATTATTTTACCTCTTAGACATCTTTGGAAGCACTGCTTTTCCTTGCCCTTTCACAACACTTTGGGGCAAATTCCTTTTTTTTTTTTTTTTCACTCTTAATCCATGAGCAAATCTCTCAGGCTCTACTTTTATAGCATACTGAAGATACAACCTAACCTCCACCTTTATCACATTGGTCCAAATTATCATCATTAACTCATGCCTAAAGCATACTCTCTCAGGCTACATTCCCAGTAGACTGACTCTGAAACAGAGCTTTACATGTAGGGAGTTTATTAAAGATGGTCCTTGGATCCATCACCTATGAAGGAATAAAAAAAGTAGGATTAGGTCAAACTGAACTGCTATTCATGACAGAAAGTGTTTCCAGCTCATACTAGAGGGCTCTCTTGAGTTGGAATATCTACAGGGGATCCCATCTTCTTGCAAGATTCCCAGGATTTTACACTCTCCATTGTTAGTAGTGGCTGTTACTAGAAAAGCCTCAGAGGATGTGGCATGACCTTTTGCAAGGTGATACTTGTAGGCTGATAGCAATCCCTGGAGAGAGATTCAGCAGGAGCTCTTGGTCACAAACACTCCATGCTTGGAGGAGTGAATGCCTGTTCTTGAAATAAGGATGCTGGTGGTGTACCGTAACATTCACTTGACACACTCATTTCACCTACATTCTGGGAAAAGCTCTTCCAGGGTGAAGTCGGTCTCTTTTTCTGGAAAAATTAACAGGAGAAATGTTCACAGATGAACTCATAGTCATGTGAAATCCCAGGATCAGTCTCTCTCCTTCTTCCTGAACCCAGTGGTAAGGGAGGAACTATTTCTCAATAAATGTCTTATTCCATATGGAGAATTGCATGTCCTAGCTTAGCCTGCTATGAGCCTACATGGTGATTCTACATTTAGGGTTCCGTAAAATCTACACTGGATCTTTTTCTACCACCACTGTGGCAACTTGCCACAGCCTGAATATGCCCCAGAGTCCTGTATTGCTTGGTACCCTGCAAGGGATCAAAGCTGTTTTGTGTCACTCACTAGATTGGTTAGAGTGATAGTCTCAAGTCTGCAATGGGCTTCTCCCAAAACCTGCAGAAACTGAAAAAAAAAAAAATGAGTAACTTGAAGAGTCACTACATCTGTGAATTAGACCAACCATATAAAATTTTAGCATTGAAATTGATTAAAATAGTAACAACTATTATTTTGATAGAATAAGAGTTATGTGGAACTAAGGAATGTGATATTAATGGATATCAGTTTATAAGAATGAATCTTAAGTAACTATCCAAAATCTAGGATAATTCATACTTAAAAATTAGAATATATTTTAAATAATTTACAATATAGTCTGCCATCCATATCAGTGGATGTGGAGAGCGAGAGGAGGGCTGACTATATTCATGGCACTAGCCACTTTACATAAGGAACTAGAGCATCTACAGATTTTGGTATCTGTGAAGGCTCCATAACCAACACCCTGCATAGATATTGAGGGCCAACGGTATGTATTTTCAAGTGCTTTTGCAAGTACCTCAAAAAAAAAAAAAAGAGGGTAGTTATATAACCAGAGTGGTCCAGAGCCAGAGGAGTCTCATGGGAGCATCTAATAGCTATAAGTCAGTAAAATGTAAAGTGTGTGATTATGTAATTATGGTTTGTATCTATCTTCTTAATGGGAATAATACAGGTCGTTGAGTGCTGTCATACTCCTCCCAGCTCTCTACATAGCTGCTACCATATCTTTCCTGTTGCTATCCAAGTCTGTACTCTAGAAATTTGGATATCCTGTTTTCTTTTCTGCTACATTTTAAACTCATTCCTTTATATAGTCTGATCTTCTTTCCATCCAAAATATTTCATTAAAACAGTTCTTTCTAAAAACACTAAAGTGCATTTTCAGTCCTCATTTTCCCTGACTACACAGAAGCGTCAACACGAGTCACCATTTCCTATTTTTTAAGCAGTGTCCCTTTATTTGTTTTGATAACACAAACACTCATTTTACTTCTTTACTTATTTCATCACTTATTATACTCTTATTTTTTGTTTGGTCTTTTTAGGGCTGCTCCCATGGCACAGGGAGGTTCCCAGGCTAGGGATCGAATTGGAGCTGTAGCCACTGGCCTATGACACAGCCACAGCACTTATTATACTCTTTTGATACCTCTTTTCCCTTTCTCTAGAATTTAGGTAAACTGTCCTTAGGCCCTCTTCACTTTAGTCTGCAATTATTTCCTAGAAAGTCTCATCTAAGCCTTAGCTTCACATGCACTTTCTCTGTCAGTAATTCTACTTAGCAGTCCCATTTGATATCTCACAATAATCTCAGGCTCACTATGTCAAACAAATATTATTGATGCCCAAATTTCTTACACTTAAAAAAAAAGGTCCTCTTCAAATGTTTCTTGGTTCAATAAATAGGAACAAAATCAGTTAAGTGATTCAAACGAATGTGGAAAGTCATTGTCTTGGTCACTTCTACCGTAGACTGGGTGGTTTAGACAACAAGCATTTATTTCTCACAGTTCTGGAAACTGGGAAGTCCATGATCAAGGTACTGGCAGATGAACCATCTGGTGAGATCCCACTTCGTGGTTCTTCCCGGTGTGTAGAAGGCCATTTTCTTGTATCCTCACATGACAGAAAGTGAAATCCTCTCTCTCGTCTCTTTGTACAAGGGCACTAATTCCATTCCTGATGGTTCCACCTTTATGACCTAATGACCTCCCAAAGTCCCCACCTCCAAGTACCATCACATTGGAGACTAGAGCTTCACAAATGAATTTTAGGTGGGACACACACTTTCAGTCCATAGCAGTCATCTTTAATTCTTTATTCTCACTGAAACAGTCAAGAAAATAATCGAACAAGTAAGCTGTCCAAGTTCTCTTTCTTACATCTATCAGATCCACCTACTTGCATCCTTCGATGATGCTGTCATGGTTTCTAGGTTATCATCATTTCATTGACTACCATAATAACCTCACTACTGGGCTCTTATGTTAATAGGACCACACTTCAAAGCCGTTCTTTATAAGCAGAAAGAATACAATGCAAATGACGTCCCAAAGTCCCCACCTCCAAGTACCATCACATTGGAGACTAGAGCTTCACAAATGAATTTTAGGTGGGACACACACTTTCAGTCCATAGCAGTCATCTTTAATTCTTTATTCTCTCTGAAACAGTCAAGAAAATAATCAGACAAGTAAGCTGTCCAAGTTCTCTTTCTTACATCTATCAGATCCACCTACTTGCATCCTTCGATGATGCTGTCATGGTTTCTAGGTTATCATCATTTCATTGACTACCATAATAACCTCACTACTGGGCTCTTATGTTAATAGGACCACACTTCAAAGCCGTTCTTTATAAGCAGAAAGAATACAATGCAAATTTTTAAAATGCAAATCTGGTCCTGTTGCCAGTACTCAAGAAGGAAAAAAAATATATGTATAAAAAAGCATTATATACATAATGCAAAAAGAATACCATACTAAAAATCTACTAAAGAAGGATTAATTAGGTCCTCATAAACCTCCTGGATGGATTATACTTTCTAGTCATATTGCATGACTAAATTCATGGCACTTTGAACACTATCATTCCTTCATTTGATCCCTGGATAGTGAGAAAGATAAGATTTTTTATTTTTTATTTATATATTTTTTAGGGCTGCACGTGCAGCATATGGAAACTTCCAGGCTAGGATCGAATTGGAGCTACAGCTGCTGGCCTATATCACAGCCACACTGAGGCCAGAGCTGAACTGTGTCTGTGACCTGCACTACAGCTGATGGCAACACTGGATCCTTAACCCACTGACCAGGGCTGGGGATAGAACCCACATCCTCACTGATACTCATTGGGTTTGTTTCTGCTGAACCACAATGGGAACTCCAAGAGGGAGATTTTTAGATATTGGGAGGAACATTGGCTAGGAGGTAGAAAAAGCCAGGGATCAGAGATTGGAAATGCAGTATATGAGATGTTCAGATTTTTACTTCTCATCTATCATACGCATAGCCCTACTGGTTAATACAAAGAAACAAAACAGCAGAGCCAGCTGTAGGTAGATAGCTGTATTGAGGATGTCACATAGAGATTATTTAGATATCCAGTTACGAAGAATCCAAGTTAGGAGATAAGCATCAATCAATCACTTACGACTAAAGAAACCTAGAGAGAATAATCAGAATAGAAGGGACTTCCTGGGAGTTCCCGTCATGCCTCAGCAGTTAACAAACTTGACTAGCATCCATGAGGATATGGATTCAATTCCTGGCCTCACTCAGTGGGTTAAGGATCCAGCATTGCTGTGAGCTGTGGTGGTAGGTCACAGACACAGCTCAAATCCTGTGTTGCTGTGGCTCTGGTGTAGGCCAGCAGCTACAGCTCAGATTTTACCCCTAGCCTAGGAACCTCCATAGACTGCGAGTGCAGCCCTAAAAAGATAAAAAAAAAAAAAAAAAGCGGGGGGGGGGACTTCCTTAGTGTGATAAAATTGGACTATCAAGAAAATAGTAGGATCACTTAAATGTAGAACTGTCGATGAATTCCTATTAGGTACTGAAAGAAGACAAATTTGCCTGCTTGTGTATATCACCACTTTTGTTCAATAAAATACTAGAGATCCTTGGTTAAACAATGGTAAGTAGAGTGAAATAAATGAAAAAAAAAGGTTTAGAAGGGAAGAGACTATATTATTTTTATTATGTTATCTCAATACATAAGAATTCCTCTCTGCCAGTAATAATTAAGAAGAAAATAGAAAATAGGAAACCATTTCAAATAACAATAAAATCTATAGAGTATCTTGGAAACTACCCAAAATAAACACAAAAATTTTATGGAGAAAATAGTTAATGTTTAGATATTTGTAAAGCAAAATGTATAGATCTAAAACAATAAAAGTTTAACAAGTGAGAAGCTTGATGGTCTTTGTAATACAATAGCACTTATATAAATTAAAGCATATATGCAAGAGAAGAGAATTTTTTATTTTTTTCTTTTTTGGCCACCCCATGACTTATGGAGTTCTAGGACCAGGGATCAGATTTGAGCTACAGTTATGACCTAAGCCACAGCTGCTGCAACTCTGGATTTTTAATCAACTGTGCTGAGATGGGGATTGAACCCACTTCCCAGAGGTCCCAAGATGCCACCTATCCCATTGTGCCAAAGAGGAACTCCAAAAGAAGGGGCTATTGCTCAAAAATTCTTATCAACATAAGTACATGGAAAGTTGATTTAAAAAGACCTGCTTTATATGTATTAGCGTAGTTACATATCAGTGTAAGAGTATAGGATTGGAGGTAGAGTTTGAAAGAAAAATATACACTAAAAAAAAATTTTAAAGTTATTCTATCTCTGTTCTCAAAATGTTGGTTTTATTCTTTCTTTCCCTTATTTTTCTCACTAATCTGAACTCTATTTTATTTTATTTTTTATTTTTTCATTGTTATTTCCCCAATACAATTTTTTTTTCTACTGTACAGCATGGTGACCCCATTACACATATATGTATACATTCTTTTTTCTCTCATTATTATACTTCATCATAAGTGACTAGACATAGTTCTCAGTACTACACAGCAGCATCTCCTTGCTAATCTATTCTTTCTTAAGAATAGGGAGTTCCCGTCGTGGCTCAGCGGTTAACGAATCCGACTAGGAACCATGAGGTTGTGGGTTCGGTCCCTGGCCTTCTCAGTGGGTTAAGGATCCGGCATTGCCGTGAGCTGTGGTGTAGCTCGCAGACGCGGCTCAGATCCCTTGTTGCTGTGGCTCTGGCATAGGCCAGTGGCTACGACCCCTAACCTGGGAACCTCCATATGCCCCAGGAGTGGTCCAAGAAATGGCAAAAAAGACAAAAAAAAAAAAAAGAATAAATAAGTCAGTAACACTTAAGCATGGTTCAGACAAGCTGCTCTGTGTCTCTTTAGGATTCCATATTATTTATTATTTTTCATTGTTTTAAAAAAATTACCATAATATAATTTGTCAATTTTGGATTTCTATTTGTCAGCTGATTCAACATTTCATCCAGATTTCCTATTTATTTGCTATCACAGTGGCCTAAATGTCCAAAACAATGTGAATCGTGAAGAAAAGTTACTGCACATTTATAAAGCTATCTTTCTCTCATACTAATTGATTTACATACTTGCTTAACATTTTGATACTTAATGCTATGTAAATGGAACCCTGGTGTGATATTCAAAACGCTTTTGACCATATCTCTATTACCACCCTAAAAGACAAAAAGTTACAAATAAGTTATTAAACAACAGTAAGATAATAAATTAGTAGAAATAGAAAATCGGGTGTGTGAGAAAGAGGGTAATGTATGATTCAGATACAATAAGTTTGTATTTATTGGTACATGCTTATAAAATTATATATTTTGTCTCACCATGTTTAATTCCCTTAAATTTTTTTGTAATATAATTTAATCCCATCCCTTATGTGAGAGGCTCAGAGAAACTGAGTTAACCATCTACATTTGGATTTTTAAATGTAGTCATTATTTAAACTCAGGAACTCTAAATTTCAAGTTCATAGATTTTGAACGGGTTATCTTTTAAAACAATGTAGAATACTGAAATACGTCATCTTGATTTAAACAGTCTGAATAACTGAAGGTCTCCTATTTATGTATAGTTGAAAGCCAATAAGTTGGATATTATATGGAGAAACAGACTGGAAATTTCAAAGCAGAATTAAGATTATATGACTTCTCATAGAATAATAATTGGAATGATTTCTTTCCAAATCAAAATTTAAATATTAAGTGAAATGAAATTAAATAGAATAATCTTTACTACTGAAAAAAAACTCTTTGAAATATTTATTCTCTCTCTCTAGATGGAATAGCCTTAGGTAGAAACAAAAATAGAGGCCAATAACTATGGTGAACTGGGGGCAGGCTAGCCGTATTGTATCATTAGCCACCTCTAATTGATACAATGACTAAGTAAAATATAAAGTGTGTGATTATACAATTACGGCTGTGTAAATATTTCCTTATATGGGTAGAATGCAGACCCCTGAGTATCGATGTTTGCCTTCAACCATCTAGCCCAACATGGTATAAAAAGCAAAAGGTAAGAGTCCATGCTTCTGAGTTCCTTTACCTGTGAATAAGCATTCCACGAGGGGTGCTTAGACCAGAGAATATTGGATATCCTTTTATGAAGTATAAAGTAAAACAGCAGTGAGCCACATCCACTTCTTTTAAACTTAATGTCATGCAAATCTTTTGCACTTCTGGTCTGCTATGCTGACAGTAAACCAAAACGACGACACTTTGTTTTTCTCTCTAGTACTTCGTCCTGAAAGAGCCTGCGATTGGACTGGCATAGCTGGATCATATTTGGTTTCAGGACCTATCAGTCTTGCCCTGGTGATATCCTGTGTTTGATAATTAAGTCTCATGCTGCATCTAGGATTATCCCAAAATTCTATTTTGGTTTTCTGCTGAGATCTGCCCTAACTGAATAGCCTCCCATCTCTGCATACTTTTGTTCCTTTTCATTTGCATTGAAATGGGCCTGTGTCATGTCCCACATCCCTTATGGTCCCTCTGTGTGCAGTCAATTACATTGAAAAAGCTAATTTGTGCTAAGTTTTTAATGGTCCATTTTACTGCCCTTCTGAGAAATCATATTTATCTACGATACCAATCCCAAGTAATATGGTCAACCTGAATTACAGTACCATTGGAGGGTAAGACTAATGAAAGCATTTCACAGGATGAACCATGCTGACTTAAATCTCTGAAAATGGTAGAGAGAAGAGGCATTTATAGGGAGAGATTCAAAAGAAAGTGGTTGATATAATTGTTGCTGCTAGGTCACTAAAGATAATTGCTCAGAGAATTCACAATCCTTTCAGGTTTTTGTCTATTCTAGCATCTTGCTATCAATCCCAGTACATTGAATCCTCCCGTTTCAACGTGTATAACACGAGCCTTTAGGCCTCTGTGCCTTGTCATAGACTATTCCCTTTGCCTGCCATGTCCTTTCTATTTCTTGTAAAACTGTATTCATTCTTTAAGACCTGGTTAAATTATATCACCTCCTCCTTAAAACACCCTCTAATGTTCTTAGGAAAACTTTAGTCTGCTTGTTTTTGTTATGATTTTTTCCACAAGATGAATATAGCAGTTATCACATTGTGCAAGAGTTATCTGATTATTTTTTTTCCACCCCTAGACCCAAACTATTCATTAGTTGCAAGCATACCATGTGCAACTTTTATTCTTTTGCAGGACTTAGCATGGTGCCTGAACAATAATATAGGGAAAAGAATGAATGAATGAATGAGGAATCAACATAAGACCTTACAAAAATGTGAAATAATGAAAAGTGGAAAGGACCTTTTATGGTTATAATGATAGTGTTTCAACTTGACAAGGACATAGGGTGCCCAGATACTTCATTACACATTTCTAGGCATGTTTGTGAAGATGTTTCCCTTTTGAATTGGTAGCTGAGTAAAGCATATTGGCCTCCCCACTGTGGATCAGTATCTTTCAATCCGTTGAGGACCTGAATAGGACAAAAAAATTAAAGAAGGAAGAATATTCTCTCTCTGCCTGACTGTTGAGCTGGACACTGGTCTTCTCCTGCCCTGAGACTAGGACTTCAGACTTGGACTAGATCTTAAACCATGATTCTCTCCATCCTCAGGTCTTTGGATTTGGACTGGAATGCCCCACCAGCTTTCCAGGGCCTCCAGCTTGTAAGTGGAATTTTCTGGGACTTCTCAGCCTCCATAATCAAGTGAGCCAACTTCTTATAATGTCCCATTCACTCATTCCTTCTATCTCCCTAGATCAGCAGATAGATAGATAGATAGATAGATAGATAGATAGATAGATAGATAGATCGATCTAGATCTGTCTACCTACCTACAAAACCTTCCTATCTCCTATTAGTTCCCTTTCTCTGGAAAATCCTGACTTATATGCTGTCTTATATGCTTACTGTTTTAGTCAGTTTGGACTCTTAAAAGAAAAAATCATACACTTGGTGGCTTAAGCAGCAAACAATTACTTCTTACATTTTTGGAGGCTAGGAAGTCCAAGATCAAGATGCCGGCAGAATTGGTATTTTCCTAATTTGCCCATCTGCCTTCTTGCTGTAGCCTCACATGGGGAGAGAGAGAGAGGACTCTGGTCTTTTCCTCTTCATAGAAGGACACTAATCCCATCATGGGGGCTCTACCCTCATGTCTCATCTAAACCTGAATTCCTCCCGAAAGCCCTAACCCCATCCCACTGGGGATCAGGGCTTCAATATACGTATGAATTTGGGTGGAAACAAACATTCAATCTATAGTGCTTAATTAAGAAAACCATCCTATGTCTGCCATCAGGGTGTTATAAGAAATCAACATTAGACCTGTTCATAATTACATATTGGGTTAAGAAATTTCCTTGAGTCCAGTCTGGTGAACTCCTGTGTTTTAATAATGATACCTCCATTCTGTTTTGCCTTTTCATGCCAAAAAGTAAAAAGAAAAAAAAACATGAAAGAGAAAGGAAGCAAGGGAGGAAGAAAAGGAGGAAGGGAGAAAGGAAGAAAAATATGTATTCTGAGTGCATTTTTTCAAGAAAAGAGAATAAAGGTTTCATTTATGGACTTTTATATGGATGAAGATGAAAGAAAAATATATTTCTAAGTTTAGTTGCTATTAATTTATGTCTTACTCATTTATGTCTCAATAATACATTTGGAGCAGTTTTTGTTTCAAAGAAACCTGAGCACAAAACTTTGTTGAAAATTAATATTAGTCCACAAGCTACCAGGTCGTAGGTAACATCATGATGTATTTTTGTCTCAAGCCAATGATATTAGTCTTTTTCAGGGTTTTTTTTTTTTTTTTTTTGATCAGATAATGCTATTACACCTTGTTCATTTTTCGAACATCTGCTGCTTAATTATTCCCATTTATATTATTACTTCAGTTACTTCGAGACAAGACAAGCTATTTTAATTGTAACAAGGGAGCAATCATTATCCACGTGTAGGTATAAAATAAGATTGTATTAAAATCTGGGAGCAATTTTAAAGGGGAGACATTATCTGTTATGTAATGTAGAATTTTTTGTATCTTTTATATGATTAAATTAGTATCATTAAGAAGAATGTATATGGTTTAGAAGGTATAGCTCAAATTAAAAAACAAAATAAAACAAAAAATATAATTTTTGTACTATTTACAAAATCTGTAAAGATATTCACATTCTTAGAAGTAAAAGCCTTTTAATTCCAAGGCATGTATAGTCCATGAGGATAAAATCATCCTGAAGATATAAAGAATCACTATGACAAAATATTTGAAATTTGTTTTCCCGTTTTAAACTTACCTTTTAAATAATTTTTCTCTGCTACTCTAATTAAGCATGGCAAATTAAGGACATAAGTTCATAATAGTTATGAATTTGGCTTTTAAAATACATTAAATTATTTGTTATATTTCTAATTGCTCCTTTTATACTTTTAAAAATTCAGTAAATGCATACTAAGACTATGTTCAGTATCCAAATCAGTCAGCTATTTAATTTTCTCTGAATATAATTTCTCAGCCATGGGAACTAGACATCTTGTTAATTATGCAGTTTGCCTGCAGAATACCAATAGATGGCTTTTGGGATTGTGGTGACCCTCAGGAATGATATTTTTGATGATCACACACATGCTAGGACTTTCTCTTCTTCCATCCTTTCTCTGCCCATGAGTAAGCACAGCTGAGATTATTAAAATAATGGGGAAAAATAATGCTTTAATACTAGCCCTGCTAATCCTAGGAATTAAGTAACGCTTGCTTTGCAATAAAACCAGCTGTTAGGGAGTCACAGAATAGGAATTCTCTTTCCATATATCCTGTCAGTGACAAGGAGACTGAAATAAATTAAAAGTATCTTTGCCATTCCAATTTTCCAAATATAGAAGATATTTTCAATTTTCCCTTTATTTTCTGGAAATAATCTATTGTTCCAAAATGATTTCTGTTCTGTGCATCTGTGTTCCTGACATACATGTGCAAAATGTCATTATTTTGTAAAGAGATGATAATGCAGATATGTTGGATATAAAATGCTTAAGCAGCTACAACCCCTTTAACATCTGCAGCGAGAAATTGAATTGTTTGCTTAGCGTTGTTAGCAGGAAATATCATTGTGTTTGTTTGCCCAGCAGTAGAGGATAGGAAGTTAAAGACTCCTTTTACATGATGCTAATCAGAAAGAACTCTGTCACTGTAAAATAGCAGAATATTCAACTTGTAAAAAGTTGACCATTACTTCTCAGGTAAAGCAGGACAGGCAGAATGATAGCACAGTGATGTTTAAGGAAGTATTATGAAGTTAAGATAAAAAGTCAGAGAAGTTGGAAAAGATAAATTGTACCCTAATCCCCCAGCTAAGTACAGCTAAGTATCTTGTGCATTACATAGAAAACCAACATTAGAGTACTCTAAGGAGTTCCCGCTGTGATGCAGCGGAAATGAATCCGACTAGTAACCATAAGGTGGCAGGTTCCATCCCTGGCCTCACTCCATGGGTTAAGGATCCAGCATTTCCGTGAGCTGTGGTGTAGATTGCAGACTTGGCTTGGATCCCGTGTTGCTGTGGCTGTGGTGTAGGCCTATGGCTACAGCTCCAATTCAACCCCTAGCCTGGGAACCTCCATATACCACAGGTATGGCCCTAAAAAGCAAAAAAAAAAAAAAAGAAAAGAATACTATGAGAAGAGGAGACAAGAAGTCAGCCAGGTTAAGGGCTTTGAGTTGCCAACCGGTGACACGGTAGTCATTTATCTGGGCTTTCATTTTTCCTCATATATTCGATACTTAAAGCTGAAGAAGGTAGCAATTAAGAAATACCAACTCGGCCAGGAAAAAGACAAAAGAAAAAAACAGTTCCAAAAAAAGGCTACTCCTTTTAGCCCTGAGACTGGGCACAAAGTGAAGATATCCATTTTTACCACTTTCATTCATTATAGTTCTGGAAGTTCTATTGAATGCAACAAAGCATAGGGCAGGATTGGTAAATAAAAGACATACAGTTTGGGATGGAAGAAATAAAACTCTCCCTATGTGGATAGTATGATTTCTATGTAGACAATTCCAATGAAGCTACCAAAAAAAAAAAAAATCTTAGAACTAATAAGCGAATTCACCAATGTGCAAGATACAAGAGAAATCTTTTAAATCAATTGTACTATTATATCACCATAGACACATGGACACAAGAAAAATACAATATAATTTACAGTTGATTAAAGATAATAAATTAATTAGGTATAAATAAAATACTTAGGTATCAGTCTAACAAAACAGGTACAGGTATTATATGTAAATAACCACAAAATGCTGACCTAAATAGATAAAGAGCCATGTTTTGCTCATGGATTAGAAGACTCAACATTGTAAAGATGTCAATTCTCCTCAAATTTATGGGAAGATTTGACACGCTCCCTATCAAAATTTCAGCAGAATATTTTGGTGGATATTAACAAGAACTTTCTGAAATTTATTTGAAAATGCAAAACAAATTTGAAAAAGAATAAATTTGGGAAAATGAGTATACTTAATTTTAAGACTTTTTTTTTATAGCTGCAATATTCAATATTGTGCGATACTGGAGTTCCCATCATGTCTCAGCAGAAATGAATCTGATTAGCATCCATGAGGACACAGGTTCAATACCTGGGATTACTCAGTGGGTTAAGGATCTGGCATTGCTGTGAACTGTGGTGTAGGTTGTAGAGGTGTCTTAGATCTGGTGTTGCTGTGGCTGTGGTGTAGGCCAGTGGCTGCAGCTCCAACCTAGGCTGGGAACCCCTAGCCTGGGAACCTCGATATGATGAGGGTGCAGCCCTCAAAAGACTGTGCAATATTGAAGGAAAGATAGATATATGGATCAATGAAACAGAATAGGAAAAACAAAGATAGACCCATACAAATACAATAGATTTTTGACAGAGGTGGAAAAAAATTAAATGGAGCAAAGATAGTGTTTTTAGCAAATGGTCCTAGTGTAATTGGATATTCACAGGCAAAACAAAACAAAACAAACAAAAAACAAAACAGAACAAAAATCCAAAACTCAGAAATTTCATGTAAGTCTCCCACCTAATGTAAAAGTTAACTCAAAGTGGATCATGATATAAACATAAAATGTAAAATTATGAAACTTTTAGAAAAAAACCTCAGGAGAAAATGATCAGGATATAGGGTGAGGCAACAAAAAGCAGGATCCATAAATTAGATTTCATCAAATTAAAACTTTTTATCAGTGAAATGTTCTGCTGTTAAGAAAAAACAAAACAAACAAACAAACAAATAAGATACAAACTACACTCTGGAAGAAAACATTTGCAAACTACATATCTGACTATCTGACAAAGGACAGAATATATAAAGAGTTCTCAAAATTCAACAGGAAAAAATATTCATTTAAGTAATTGAGCAAAAGACATAAAATGGTATTTTACCAAATAGATAAGAGAATGTATACATGACAAACAGATGCATGAAAAATGTTTAATATTATAGCCAAAATACAGACTAAAATCACGAGATATCACTATCTACTCATTAGGATGGCTAAAATAGAAAATAATGAGAATATCAAATACCAAAAAGAGTGTATAAAACTGAATCACTAATATATTACTAGTAGGAATGTAAAATGGTACCTCCATTCTGAAAAACAATTTGGAAATTTCTTAAAATCTCCAATCCTCAAAGTCCATTGATGCCTAATCAAACTGTAGTGTATTCACTCTATGAAATGATACTTAGCAATAACAAAAGAAACTATTGATAAACAGAAAAATCTGAATGACTCACCAGAGCATTCAGCATTCATGTGCTGAATGAAAAACCCAGTCCAAAATTTTACATACAGTATGATCTCATGGTGTATAACATTAACAAAATGACAAAATTTTTAAATGGAGGAAGGATAAATAGTTGTCAGGGGTTAAGGAGGTGACAACAGCAGGAAGGAAATGAGTATGGATATGAAAGCCGCACTTCTTACAACAACGTATTTCTTACACTTCAACATCATCCCGTAATTATGGCAGAATAAAATTTGAAATATTTTAACTAAAATATTTTTCAACAAAATATTAGAAAATTGACGTAAAAATATGAAAAGAATTATACACCTCAACCAAGTGGAATTTATCCCACCCAGATATGCAAGGTGGTTCAACATTCAAAAATCAATTGTACTTCATCATATCAATACACTATAAAAGAAAAGGCATATGATGGTATCAATAGATGTATGTAAAGCATTTGCCAAAGAATTCAACACCCATTCATGATAAAAAAACTCTCAGTAAACTAGAAATAGAAAACTTTCTCGCCTTGATAAATAAACACTACAAAAAAAAGAAAAGTCACCAAAACAAAAACCTTCATATTTAATGGTGAGAAATGTGAAGTTTTCCCACTAAGGTCAGTTATAAGGCAAGAATGTCCCCTTTTATCACTCTTTTTCAACATCATACTGGAAGCTTTTACTAATGCAATAGAGCAAGAAAAAGATATAAAATGAATATAGATTTGGAGGGAAGAAATATAACTGTCTTTGTTCACAGATGGCACAACCTCCTACATAGAAAATCTGAAACAATTGACCAAGAAACTCCTAGAATTAAACAATTATAAAAAGTTTGTATGACATAGGTTAATATACAAATTTCACTTGCTTTCATATATATCAACAATGAACAAATTGAATTTGAAATGAAAAACACAATGTCATTTACATTAGCACCCTCCAAAAACAATGCTTATAAATCAAACAAAATACAATCAGCTCTAGTGATTGAATGAACAAAAGTTGGTTATCTCCAGATGTAGAACTCACAAATACAGAGAGCTGAATGTACTATACCATTTTACATAAGGGACTTGGGCATCTGCAGATTTTGGTATTGGGAGGCCCTGGAAAAAAATCATTTACAGATACAGAGGAGCAACAACTGTATGTACAAGATCTATGTGAGGAAACTACAAAATTCTGATGAACAACATCAAAGAACTCAATAATGGAGAGATAGTCCATGTTCATGGATAAGGAGATTCAATACTAAGATGTCATTTCTTTCCAACTTGATCTATAGATTGATTGCAATTCCAGTCAAAGTCCTAGCAAGTTATTTTGTGAATATTGCCAAACTTATTCTAATGTTCATAATGAGAGGCCAAAGACACAGAAGAGCCAACAAAACATTGAAGGATAAGAGTAAAGTTGGAGGACCAATGCTACCTGACATCAAGACTTCTCAGAGGCATAACGTGAAGGTAGCCTACGTCCAGTCCCAAAGCACTGATACAAAGCAAACATTTCAATAAAGCAAGTCAGACAATCTTCTTTTTGGTTTCCAAGTGTATATAAAATTTGTTTACACTATATTGTTTATAATCTATTGAATATGCAAGAGCATTAAAAATGCTAAAGAAGTAAATACCTTAGTTAAAAATACTTTTTTGCCAAAAACACTAACCATTATCTGTACCTCCAGTGAGTTGTAATAACATCAAAGATAACTGATCACAGAGGATGCTGACAAATATAAAAATAATGAAAATGTTTGAAATATTGTGAAAATTACCAGAATGTCACACAGAGACATAAATGAGCAAATGCTGTTAGAAAAAAAGGAGCTGATATACTTGCTCTGTGTGAGGTTGCCACAAACCTTCAATTAAAAAAAAAAAGTCAATATCTGGGAAATGCAGCAAAGCAAAGCACAATAAAAAGGAATTATGTCTATATGAAGCTACAAGAGTTAAGACAAAGTTATATTGGCAAAAGAATAGACAGATCAATGAAACAGAATGGAGAACCCAAACATAGATCTACATAAATGTAATCACCTGATCTTTGCCAAAAGAGCAAATGCAATACAATGGAGTATAGTGTTTGACAAATCTTGCTGGAACAACTGCTGATTTACATGCAAAAAAATTAACCTAGACACAGACTTTACACCATCACTAAAACTAATTTAAAATGAATCACAGACCTAAATGTGAAAGGCAAAACTATAAAATTACTTGAGGCTAAAATAGAAAATTCCTGTGTGGCTTTGAGTATGGTGATGTCTTCTTTGACAAGTGGTACTTCATTAAAATTAAAAATTTCTCCCTGTGAAAGACAATACCAAGAGAATTATAAGACAAGTCACAGACTGGAAGAAAATATTTGCAAAAGACAAAGCTGAGAAGGACTACTATCCAAAATAGACAAAGAATTCTTAAACTCAACAGTATGAAAACAAAAATCCTACTTAATAAATAGGCCAAAGGCCTTAAGAGACATCATACTAAAGAAGATAAATAGATGGCAAATATGCATATGAAAAAATACTCTACAAATATATGTCATCATTAAAATTACAGTAAGATACTACTACACAATGATTAGAATAGCCAAACTTTAGAACACAGACAAAACCAAATGTGACAAGAATGTAGAAGAAAGGGAACTGTCATTCATTGCTAGTGGGAATGCAAATGGTACAACCACTTTGGAAGAAAGCTTGATGATTCCTTATAAAACTAAACATGCTCTTCCATATGCCATGGATGCAACTGAAAAAGAAAAAAAAAATGCCCTCGGTGTCAGGCAGATGATGTTCTGGGGTAGGGGGGTAAAAATACATTTTATAGGTGGAGTTGCATTCCTTGATACTTATGCAAAAGAAACTAAAATTTTGTCCACACAAAACCCTCCTTATGGATGTTTATATCAGCTGTATTCATAATTGTCTACACTTGTAAGCAGCTAAGATGTTCTTTCACAGGTGAATGGATAAGTTAACTGTTGGACATCTAGGCAATGGAATATTATTCAATGCCAAAAAGAAATGAGATATCAAGCTATGAAAAATGTAGAGGAAACTTAAATGCATATTACTGTGTGAAGGAAGCCCATTGGAAAATACTACATGCTGTATAATTCCAACTATATGACAACATAACATTCTAGACAAGATGAGACTATGGAGAAAATAAAAATACCAACTATAAAAATTACAGGGGAGACAGAGGAGTAGACAGGGCACAGAGGAATTTTAGGGCAGTGAAACAATTCTGTATGACACCGTGACCATTATATCTTTGTCCAAACCAATAGAATGCACAACACCAAGACTGAACCCTCAAGTAAACTATGGGCTTTTCGTGATTATGATATGACATTATAGGTCTATCCTTATTTTAAAAATGTACCATTGTGATCAATGATGTTGATAATGGCAGAGCTATATATGTGTAGGGGCAGGGTTTTATGGGAAATCTCTGTATCTTTCTCTTAATTTTGTTGTAAACTTAAAACTGCTTTAAAAGAGTCTTTGTGTACATCAGAAATAAGCATAACATTGTAAATAAACTATCCTTTAACATATTTTGTTAAAGTCTGAAGTCTTTAAAAATACATGGAAAGCAATTCAGAGTTTTTAGAATTTTTATTTTGAGTAAAACATGGCAATCTATGGTTATATAAAGTGCAACATACTACAATGATATAGTAAATATAAATATTGATAATGCTTGCACCTGGGGGTTTTATTTAAAATGAATCCTGGTGAAAAATATTATACATGGCCTTAAAATTGACTATTGCATTTCCTTTAAAGAAATTAAAAAAAAGATGCATTGACATTAAAAATTGACTTGGAGTGGGGAAAATTTCCACACATGATAAGGTGAATGGAGTAGATTGAAAAATGCAATCAGTATATTTTCCTTCTCATCGTGACTCAGATATGAAAGGTGTATCTCAGTCACAAAACTGGCCAAATTCTACCTCGTGGATGCTGAGATTTTACTGAGAGGATCAGAAAAACAGACATGTTGATTAAATTCAGAAAAATACAAAAATTAACATATATATAATAGAGCAACTGATAGCCTGTGCCTTTTGTAAATAAGGATATAAGATACCAGCTCTGGGAGTTCCTGCTATAGTGCTGTGGGTTAAGGATCTGGTGTTGCTACAGCTGTGGCATAGATTGTGGCTTCAATTTGGATTCGATCCCTGGACCAGGAACTTCCATATGCCATGGATGCAACAGAAAAAGAAAAAAAAAAAATGCCCTCGGTGTCAGGCAGATGGTGTTCTGGGGTAGGGGGTGGAAGAATACATTTTTTAAGTGGAGCAGAGAGAATCTTTTAATGCCCCTTTGCTTGCCCTCATATATAGCTCTTTTCTGCACCAACAAATTAAACCATTCCACATGGTGGCACTAATTGTAAGCTTAAAATCATGAAGAGGATGGCAGTCTTTTCTTAACTAAGACAACAATGGCTAAAGAAGAATTAGCAAGGAATCGAGCACTACAGCTGATACATTTTTGTCTGGGAATTGAATTTTCGTAAAAAGAACTGACACCTCCATTTCTACCAGCATTGAATAAATAGCTCTAAACTCCACTAATAACTAAATATGCTGGCTAAATCATAATGTCATTTAAATTGCATTGCTGAGATGGCAGTAAAAATAAAGAGAAATTTAGGAGTTTCTGTCGTGGCTCAATGGTTACAAATCCGACTAGGAACCATGAGGTTGCGGGTTCAATCCCTGGCCTCACTCAGTGGGTTAAGGATCCGGCATTGCCAGTGAGCTGTGGTGTAGGTCACAGACACGGCTCAGATCTGGCATTGCTGTGGCTTTGGCGTAGGCTGGAGGCTACAGCTCAAATTTGACTCGTAGCCTGGGAACCTCCATATGCAACCGGTGCGGCCCAAGAAATGGCGAAAAGACCAAAAAAAAAAAAAAAAGAGAAATCCAGAAATGTAGCTGTTTATGAAGCCATTGTTCTTCCTCAGGACTTCCCCCACCCTGGTGATATTTTCTTTCTTTTTGATAGGCTTTGGAGCATGGGGAAAGGAGACAATTCCTAAGTCACATTAACATTAATATGAAAGCCAAGGTGCCAAATGGCTACATCTTTAGGGAAAGGGAGAAATCTGTCATGCAGAGGTAGATAAAAAAGAAATCTGATTAACACTCTTGTATCACACTTGCCTACTGTTAGTTTGCTACCTAGATTCAGAGGACCATCTGGACAATATGACTTCAAACTGAAAACATAGTTACCCTTGACCAACACAGGTTAGAATTGCTTGAGTCCACTGATAACATGAATTTCTTTCACTGAGTACCTAATGTAGTACCCCAGGATCCATGGTTGACTGAATCCAGACATTGGAACCTTGTGGTTTCAAAGTACTCCCCAACCCCCTTCACAACATTGTAATCATTTCAGACCTTAACTAATCCTTGCTTAGCAAGCATTACTTCTTGCTATTTCCTATCCTAATTCTTGACAATTTTCTTGACAATTTGTGATACAATCATGCATTTATTTTGCCTTTATAAGCCTCCCTCATTAGTAGTTCGGCTTCTTGAAATGCTTCTTGAATTTGTGTCTTCTGGGCTGCAGTCCTAACAAACCTCAAAAAAATGCCTCTTTATTTCAGTTGGGTCTCCAGTTCTGAAATTTTGGTTAATGAAATACTCAAGCCAAAGAAAGCAGATGGTAGAAATAACCACAGATACATGATTAGTCATAATAAGTGCAAATGTGCTCAACTCTCTGGTTAAAATGTTGAGATAGATGAATTTAAAAACAACAAACAAAACAGCCAGCTCTATTTTTAACAAGATACAAAATTGAAGTATTAAGAACACAGAAAAATTGAAATAAAAAGATGGAAAAATGATATACTTGGCAACTATTATCCAGAAGAAAGATGGTATAAAAATAAAATACAACAAAAGAAAACATTTAGAGATAAAATACATTTCTAGGCACTAAGAGGGTCATTATACAATGGAAAAACTTCAATGTAACAGAAGTTGCAACAATTTAAAATATCATATATATTCATATAACCTAACAGTATTATGAAACAAAAATTGACAGAATTACAAAGACATTTAAAAACACCTCAACATGTCATCGTTCAACACCAGCTTTCAGTAGTGGAAAAAGGAAAAGGAATAGTTAGAACATAAAATGTTAGAACAAAATAATTCATAACCTTGATCTAATGGATACACTTTTTTTATATAATGATTTTTATTTTTTCCATTATAGCTGGCTTACAGTGTTCTGTCAATTTCTGCTGTACAGCATGGTGACCCAGTTACACATACATGTATACATTCTTTTTTCTCACATTATCATGCTCCATCATAAGAGACTAGACATAGTTCCCAGTGCTACACAGCAGGATCTCATTGCTAACCCATTCCAAAGGCAAGAGTCTTCATCTACTAACCCAGAGCTCCCAATCCATGCCACTCCCTCCCCTTCCTCCTTGGCAATCACAAGTGTATTCTCCAAGTCCATGTTTCACTTTTCTGTGGAAAGTTTCCTTTGTGCCACATGTTAGATTCCAGATATAAGTGATATCATATGGTATTTGCCTTTCTCTTTCTGACTTTCACTCAGGATGAGAGTCTCTAGTTCCATCCATGTTTCTGCAAATGGCATTATTTTGTTCTTTTTATGGCTTAAGAGTATTTCATTGTGTATATATACCACATCTTCCTAATCCAGTCATCTGTCGATGGACATTTGGGTTGTTTCCATGTCTTGGCTATTGTGGGTAATGCTGCAACAAACATAATGTGTGCATGTGTCTTTTTTAAGGAAAGTTTTTCTGGATATATGCCCAAGAGTAGGATTGCTGGGTCATATGGTAGTTCTATGTATAGTTTTCTAAGGAACCTCCATACTCTTCTCCAAGAGTGGTTATACCAGCTTACATACCCACCAACAGTGCAGGAGGGTTCCCTTTTCTCCACAACCCCTCCAGCATTTGTTATTTGTGAACTTATTAATTATGGTAATTCTGACTGGTGTGAGGTGGTATCTCATGGTAGTTTTGATTTGCATTTCTCTAATAATCAGGGATGTTGAGCATTTTTTCATGTGCTTGTTGGCCATCTGTATATCTTCCTTGGAGATATGTCTATTCAGGTTGTTGGTCCATTTTTCAATTGGGTTGTTTGCTTTTATGTTGTTGAGTTGTATAAATTGTTTGTAAATTTTAGAGATTAAGCCCTTGTCAGTTGCTTTATTTGAAACTATTTTCTCCTATTCTGTAAGTTGTCTTTTTCTTTTTGGTTTTCTTTGCTGTGCAAAAGCTAGTCAGTTGATTAGGTCTCATTGGTTTAGTTTTGCTTTTATATCTGTTGCTTTGTGAGACTGACCTGAGAAAACATTTGTAAGGCTGATGTCAGAGAATATTTTGCCTATGTTTTCTTCCAGGGGTTTGGTGGTGTCTTGTATTATATCTACGTTTTTTAGCCATTTTGAGTTAATTTTTGTGCACAGCGTGAGGGTGTGTTCTAGTTTCATTTATTTGCATGCAGCTGTTCAGGTTTCCCAGCAAGACTGTCTTTTTCCCATTTTAAGTTCTTGCCTCCTTTGTCAAAGATTAATTGACCATACCATAGGTGTCTGGGTTTATTTCAGCTTCTCTAGTCTGTTCCATTGGTTTCTGTATGTCTGTTTTGGTACTGGCACCCCACTGTCTTGATTACTGTGGCTTTGTAAAATTGCCTGAAGTCTGTGAAAGTTATGCTTCCTGCTTGGTTTTTTTTACTCAGAATTGCTTTGGCAATTCTGGGTCTTCTGTGGTTCCATATAAATTTTTGGATTGTTTGTTGTAGTTCTGTGAAAAATGTCATGGGTAATTTGATAGGGATTGCATTGAATCAGTAGATTGCTATGGGTAGGATGGCCATTTTTACAATATTAATTTTTCCAACACAGGAGCATGCAATATCTTTCCATTTCTTGACATCTTCTTTAATTTCCTTGATGAATGTTTTATAGTCCTCAGCATATAAGTCTTTAATGTCCTTGGTCAGCTGTATTCCCAGGTATTTGATTTTTTGGGTAAAATTTTAAAAGGTGTATTTTTGTATTCCTTTTCTGATATTTCCTTGTTAGTATACAGAAATATGACTGGTTTATAAATGTTAATCTTATATCCTGATGCGTTTCTGAATTTGTTGATCAGTTCAAGTAGTTTTTGGGTTGAGTCCTTGGGGTTTTCTGTACATAGTATCCTGTTATCTTCATATAGTGATAGTTTTACCTCTTCTCTTCCTATTTGGATGCCTTTTATTTCTTTTGTTTGTCTGATTGCTGTGGCTAGGACTTCCAATTCTATGTTGAATAGCAGTAGCGAGAGTGGGCATCCTTGTCTTGTTCCAGATTTTAGTGGGAAGGCTTTCAGCTTTTTTCCATTGAGTATTATATTTGCTGTGGGTTTGTCAAAAATGGCTTTGATTATGTTAAGGAACGTTCCCTCTATACCCACTTTGGTAAAAGTTTTGATCATGAATGGATGTTGGAATTTGTCCAATGCTTTTTCTGCATCTATTGAGATGATCATGTGGTTTTTGACTTTTCTTTTGTTAATGTGGTGTATGATGTTGATTGATTTGCATATGTTAAAACACCCTTGTGCACCTGGGATGAATCCCACTTTGTCATGGTATATGATCTTTTTTATATGTTGTTGGATTCAGTTAGCTAAAATTTTGTTGGGAATTTTTGCCTCTATATTCACCAAAGATATTTGCCTATAGTTTTCTTTTTTGGTGGTATCTTTGGTTTTGGAATGAGGGTGATGGTGGCATCATAGAATGTCTTTGGGAGTGTTCCTTCTTCTTCAATCTTTTGAAAAAGTTTAAGGAGGATGGGTATAAGTTCCTCTTTGTACGTTTGGTAGAATTCACCTGTGAAGTCATCTGGTCCTGGACTGTTTTTATGACATTCAATTTCATTTCCAGTGATCGTTCTGTTAAGTTAAAGTATTTCTACTTGATTCAGTTTTAGCAGGCTCTAGAAAGTTGTCCATTCCTTCTAGGTTTTCAAATTTATTAGCATACAAATGTTGATAGTATTGCCTCATGGTTTTTTGTATTTCTGTAGTATCCTTTGTGACTTTTCCTTTTTTATTTATTATTTTGTTTATTTGGGTTTTTTTCTCTCCTCTTCTTGGTGAGTTTAGCCAGAGGTTTATTAATTTTGTTTACCTTTTCAAAGAACCAGCTCTTGGTTTTATTGATTTTTTCTATTGTTTTTTGAATCTCTATTTTATTGATTTCCTCTTTGATCTTTATGATTTCCTTCCTTCTGCTGACTTTAGATTTTGTTTGTTCTTCTTTTTCTAATTTATTTAGGTGGTGGGTTAAGTTGTTGATTTGAGATTTTTCTTCTTTTTTGAGGAAGGCCTGTATTGTTTTGAATTTCACTCTGAGCACTGCTTTTGTGGCATCCCATAGATTTTGAGACATTGTGTCTTCATTATCATTTGTCTTGAGGTATTTTTTAATTTCCTTCTTGATTTCCTCATTGACCCATTGGTTTTTTAGTAGCATGTTATTTAGTCTCCATGTAGTAAGTTTTTTCTCATTTCTTTTCCTGTGGTTGATTTCTAGTTCCATGCCATTGTGGTCAGAGAAGATTCTTGAAATAATTTCTATACTCTTAAATTTGTTGAGGTTAGCTTTGTTCCCCATTATTTGACCAATTCTTGAGAATGTTCCATGTGCACTTGAGAAGAATGTATACTATAATTTTTTTGGATATAATGTTCTAAAAATATCAATTAACTCTAACTTTTCTATTGTGTCATTTAGGATCTCTGTTGCCTTATTGGTTTTCTGTCTAGAGATCTGTCCATTGATGTGAGGCTATTAAAGTCTCCTACTATGACTGTATTCCCATAAATTTCTCTGTTTATGTCTGTTAGTATTCGTTGGAGGTATCTCGGTGCTCCTATATCAGGGGCAAATATATTGATGATTGTAATATCCTCTTCTTGAATGGATCCTTTAACCATTAAGTAGTGTCCTTCTTTGTCTTTCTTTATGGCCTTTGTTTTAAAGTCTATTTTGTCTGATATGAGTATTGCAACTCCTGCTTTCCTATCTTGTCCATTGCCATGAAATATCTTTTCCCATCCCCTCACTTCCAATCTATATGTGTCCTTTGCCTGAAGGTGAGTCTCTTGTAGACAGCAGATTGAATGTTTTTGCTTTTTTATCCAATTTGCCATTCTGTGTCTTTTGATTGGAGCATTCAGTCCATTGACACATAAGGTGATTATTGATAGATATGTATTTATTGCCATTTTAATCCTTGTTTTCGAGTTGATTCTATGTTTTTCTTCCTTTCTTTCTTTTGGTTGGATGATTTCCATTTATTTTATGCTTAAATACTTTTCAGTTTGTGTGTGTGTGTGTGTGTGTGTGTGTCTTTTTGCCTTTTCTAGGGCTGCTCCTGTGGCATATGGAGGTTCCCAGGCTAGGGGTGGAATCAGTGCTGTAGCTGCTGGCCTAGGCCTGATCCACAGCAACATGGGATCCAAGCTGAGTCTGCAACCTACACCACAGCTCACGGCAATGCTGGATCCTTAACCCACTGAACAAGGCCAGTGACCAAACCCGCAATCTCACAGTTCCTAGTCAGATTCGTTAACCAATCGCCATGATAGGAACTCCTCTTTTCAGTTTTTTGAATGTAATGATCAGTTTTGATTTGTGGTTGCCTTGTTTTTTAAGTATGTTAACCCCTTCATATATCTGCTTGTTTTTGCCTGATAGTCATATAGGCTCAAACACATCATTAAAATAATAAAAGAATCTATATTTTCGTACTTTCCTTCCAACATTGTATGATTTTGTTGTCTTTTTTTTTTTAAACATCTTCATGTTTTGATCTGGTTTATTTCAGTGATTGCTTTCCAGTTGTGGTTCCCTTCATCCTATTTCTCTTACTTTTTTTTAATTTTAATTTAGAGATGTCCTTTCAGTATTTCTTTTAGAATGGGTTTAGTATTGCTGTAATTTTTAGCTTTTGTTTGTTGGAGAAATTCTTTATTTTCCCTTCTATTTTAAATGATATTCTTGCTGGATAGAGTATTCTAGGTTGCAAATTTTTTTCCTTTCAGCACTTTAAATATATCTTGCCACTCCCTTCTGGCCTGTAGAGAAATCAGCTGATAGCCTTTGGAGGGGTTCCCTTATAATTAACACTTTGCTTTTCTCTTGCTGCCTTTAGAATCCTCTCTTTATCTTTAACTTTTTCCATTTTTCTTATAATATGTCTTGGTGTGGCCCTGTTTGGGTTCAGCTTGTTTGGGGCCCTCTGTGCTTCCTGTATCTTGGTATCAATATCCTTTAGATTTGGAAAGTTTTCCGCCATAATTTCTTCAAATATATTTTCAATCCCCTTTTCTTTTTCTTCTCCTTCTGGAATTCCTATTATGTATAGATTGGTCTGCTTTATATTAGATCTCTTACATTGCTTTCATATTTTTTTTTCATTTGGTTTTCTGTCTGCTTCCTGATTGGGTGATTCCCATTATTCTCTCTTCCACATCACTAATTCGTTCCTCTCCATTATTCTTGTCTTTAGCTCAGTTTGTATCTCTGCAAATTAATTTTCTAGTTTTTCTTGGTTCTTCTTTATATTTTCTAGTTCCTTTCTAATGGAATCTGCATTACTGTTCATAGCCTCTCTTAAGTCCTTGATATTCAGCCTCAATTCCTTCAATATTTTCACTATCTCCCTTTTGAACTCAATGTCTGTCAGGCTGCAGAGGTCTGTTTCATTGTTCACTGCTTTAGGTGAATTCTCCTGTTGCTTTAACTGGGAATTGTTTCTGAGCTTCTTCATCTTGTTTGTGTTTTTCTTTTTCTGTGAGTTTGGGGAAGCCAAACTGTAGTCTTGTAAGGCTACTTCTATGCAAGTGCAGCCATTTGTATATTTTTTTGGGGGGGTCACCATTTATTTTTGGTGTTTGAGTTTGAATATTTGCTCTCTCTTTCTTTGGTGTGACAGGCTGTTATCTCCAGGATGCTCAGTGTGTTTTCAGGGAGAAGGAGGCAATGGGTAGGGCCAGCAGTCACAGCCTGGTCCTTGGGCTCTCAACAGCAGCAAGGACCTGTAGGAAGGTGGCACAGGCTACTCCTAGTTGCAGGGCCTGGGAAGTGGTAATGAGCTCTAAAAGGATCTACAATGTGACCAGAGCATTTGGCAGTAGCAGCAGCAGGCTGAGTGAGTTCCTAGGGGAGTGAGGGCAACAATCGCTAGTGTTCAATTGCAGTGCCCTCCTCTGAGGTGATTGGAACTGCAGGTGGTGCCTGTTCAGGGACCCCTAGTGGTAGTGGGCCACGACCACCTCCGGAGTCAGTGATAACTGTGGTGGTTTGCCCCTACCACCTTGCATAAAACAACCCATCTTACTTAGCCCACAGAGGAGGTGCTGTACAGGCTGTTCCTAGTTTCAGGATCCTGGGAAGTGACAGAGATCAAGAGTGTGGGTTCTGCCCAGAGCATTTGGCAGTGGCAGCTGCAGGGTGGGTGTGTTCCCAAGGGTGCGAGAACACCAGCAGGTGGTATTTGGTCACAATGCCCTCTTCTGTGGTGCCCTTGAGGTGAATGGGGCTACAAGTGGTGTCTGTTCATGAACCCCTAGTGGTGGCGAGCCACTCCCACCTCTGGAGCCAGAGATAACTGTGGTGATTTGCCCCTGCCTCCTGTAGATCATGCCAGAAGCACCTCGTCCTGCTTAGCCCCACAGGAGGTGCTGCACAATCTGCTCTTAGCTGCAGGTTCCTGGGAAGGGACAGTGATCATATGTCTGGGTACTGCCCAGAGTGTTTGGCAGTGGTAGCAGCAAGGTGGGTGTGCTCCCAGGGGAGCGAGAGCAACAACAGGTGGTGTTCCAAGGCAGTGTCCTTCTCTGTGTTGCCCTCTGAGGTGGTTGGGGCTGCAAGTGATTTTTGTTCATGTATCCCCTGTGGTGGTGGGCCACTCCCACCTCTGGAGTCAGAGTTAACTGTGGCAGTTTGCCCCTGCCACCTGCAGACCATGCAAGAAGCACCCTGTCCCACTTAGCCTATGCAAGAAGTGCTGCACCAGCTGCTCCTAGTTGTAGGATCTTGGGAAGGGACAGTGACCAAGTGTCTGGGTGCCACCCAGAGCGTTTGGCAGTGGCAGCTGCAGGGCAAGTATGTTCCCAGGGAAGTGAGAGCAACAGTGTATGGTGCTTGGTTTCAGTGCCCTTTTTTTTCTTTTTGGCAAACTCCTGAGGTGACTGGGGTTGCAGGTGGCGCCCACTCACAGGCCCCCAGTGGTGGCAAGCCATGCCTCCCTCTGGCCTCCGAGACAATTGCTGAGGTCTGTTCCTACCGTGTGTAGATCGTGTGGGAGGCACCATGTCACACTTAGCCCCCTGAGGCCCTTAACCCATGCAAGAGGTGCCTGGTCACTGGTAGCTTGCACAGAAGTGCTCAGTCTCCCCTAAATGAGCAAGAAGCTTCTTGCCCCCGTAGCCTGTGCCAGAGCTGCCCCATCCTCTGAGCGTCTGCAGGCATGCACACGCTCCATTGCAGGGCGTTTCCTATGGTGGTCTGCCCCTCCTTGTCTCACCTTCCCCAGCAATGGCATCTTGCCTCTCCTGCGGGTCCAGACTTTCTCCCAGGTTCCCTCTGCCATGGTATTCCACTCCCCAGCCCATAGCACACCACTCCCCTGTGGTGCACTGCTCCTTAGCTCCTTAGTCTGTCTCCTCTCCACCAATCTCAGTCCTCTCCCCAGGACTGACCTCCAAGTGTCCCGGCTGGTGGTTCAGATGATCTGTGCAGCTCTCACTCTGCTTTGCTCTTTTCAGTCCAGATGCTGTGCTTTTCTCGGTGACTCTGAGGTCCCTCTGACTCGGCTGATCTTTATGTCAGTTAGGTGGCTTCCCAGGATGTGGGTTCCTTTTCTCCTTCACAGCTCCCTCTCAGGAATGCCAGTTCCATCCTGATTCCTTTTCTCTCTCTTTTTCTTTTGTTCTACCCAGTTATGTCAAGAGTTTCTTGCCCTTTTTGGAGGTTTAAGTTCTTCTGCCAGCATTCAGTTGATGTTCTATGCAAGTCGTTTTACATGTAGTGTTTTTTTGATGTGTTTGTGGGAGAAGGTGAGTGTGACCTCTTACTCCTCTGCCATCTTGCTCAGCCCCCATCTGGATACACTTTTATAGTACTTCATACTACACATGGAGGAAAAAAAGTGTTCTAAGCACTGCTAAAATAATAAACAAAGAAACAAATAAATGGAGCCTGTATTTGACCATAAAACAAGTCAAATCTTTTTCTAAAGATTTCTGTAGAGTATTATCATTAAAAAATCACATTATTTGACCTAAAAGCATTATACATTTGGACACTATCAATCTTAGTAGTAATTAACTTGTATGAAAATCAAAAAGAAGGAATTCAATGGAAATTAGACCTACTGAGACATGGAAGATAAAAATATTAAATATCAAAGCTCATAAGTCTATGGCAGAGAAGTTGTAGCATCCAATACACAGAATAGAAGAAAGGTTAAAAAATAAACCTGTGTTATTTAGATAGAAATAAATAAAAGATAGTCAAAAGTCAGAGGAAATAATAAAGGTAAAAGCAGAAAATAAAAATATATGTAAACAAAGAAGCAGTGGGGAGGATGAACCCTAAAATGTGTTATTTAAAAATACTAATGAAATTGAAAAACCTCTGGTGGCATTGTTTTAAAAAGAAAAAGAGAGCAATGGATGACAAATAAACAATATTAGAAATAAAATGGAATGTAATTGTAGTAAATAGAGTAATAGCTGGAGCATAATAGGAATCTGATATGTAATCATTAAAGATGAGGCTATTATAGCTGGTTCTGATATTTTGAGATCCTACAGAAGGGTGAAGGGATAATTACAGGAACAGAATCCTCAAGTAGCCTATCTTTTTTATTATAATGGGGTAATTTACAAATAAAACAACTCTAAATGTATGATTTCACCAATTACAGAAAGAATTCTTTAACACAGATAATAGCATATTGATTATTTTGGACCTCAGTACAAGTGATTAAGACAAAATTAATTCCTTAAAAAGAGGAAGGATATCACAACAATATAAATTGACTCTACTTCAATAAAACTTTAAGAAATGAAAAAAAAATGAAAAAAGGAAGTAATTGGGTGTCAGGTTATTAGTTAATTTCATTTAATTTTTATATTTTCACCTGTATGTTAACTTTATTTGAACAGTTTATTTGTATCAGAAATGTTATCAGTTTGTTAAATTGAGCTAGATAATATATCTTTATTAGCATACTGAAACAGCCTGAGTCAATTGTATTTATCTTGTGGAGGAAGATAGTTTAGGGAAAGCAGAATTAATATGTTAATATTATTCAGCAGTATGGAGGAGTTTCTGCTTGAAGAAAATTCTAAAGAAAACTGAGGTGCTTCAAAATGTTGTAGTGGCTAATATTCCTCCTTAAGAGTTGATAGTTGTGAGTTCCCGTCGTGGCTCAGTGGTTAATGAATCCGACTAGGAACCATGAGGTTGCGGGTTCCATCCCTAGCCTCACTCAGTGGGTTAAGGATACGGCCTTGCCATGAGCTGTGGTGTAGGTCACAGACACAGCTCAGATCCCACATTGCTGTGGCTGTAGTGTAGGCCAGTGGCTACAGCTCCAGTTAGACCCCTAGCCTGGGAACTTCCTTCCATATACCGCAGGTATGGCCCTGGAAAAAGACACACACAAAAAAGAGTTGATAGTTGCAGTCTGTAAAAAGGTCTCAGATAAATACAGTTTCTTTTTAACTCTCCAGTTTATCTTGCTTTTTATGGGCCATTGTCAAGATACAGGACACAAGAGAGATTTATAAATAATAGTTGCTTGAGGGTATGTGGAGTTAGGAGGAATTTAAATGATGTGTTGAAGAAATTGTATACTTTAATACTAAAGTTATTTTTCCTTCCTTCTTTTTATCTTCAAAGTAGGTTTCCATAATATTTCAATCTTGCAAATAGTTTCTGCCAAGTTAATCTACGAAGTAGATCTCATGAAGGAGGAATAGCATTTGAAGACTTAAGGATTCTAAGATCCCTTTTCCTATCTGGAAATCATGTCTAGAAACCTCAACTAAGGAAAACATAGAAGTTTGATAAATACATGTCACAGTGCTTCATTATCTTACCCATAAGACTAAGACTCATTAGATACTCATTTTAAGACTATTTGTATACAATTCTAATAAGCTTGAACATAAAAATGTACATGCCTATAAAAAATTATAATGGATTTGAGGGATAGTTAGGAAATAAAAGAACAATAAGTGACAGTGAAGATCCTGAAAGTAAGGAATTATAAACCATACAAATAGTCAATTAACTTTGAGTGTAGCTTTTCCAGAATCAGAGGCAAGAATTGTATTCAAATAGAGTCTCAAACATGTCATTAAATTATCTCAGCAGTTACCATGATTGAAATTTATAAAAAAATCATCATCTATTAAATTATGTATAATAAATATGTAAATTTATTTAGAAAAGCAAATTCTATCAGTGTCAAAATAAAGAAAACACTTTTTCTTCATATTTTAAGACAATATCTATGTGTCCATGTCTTTTCTTCTTCTCTCCCCTTTCTTCCTTCCTTCTTTCCTCCTTCCCCCCTTCCTTTTTCTTTCATCCTAGTTTCTATAATACATTGGCATATTGCTATCTAAATGCCTGTTTTACTTCTCAAATTAACACTACCCATAAGAATCATTAATCTAATCATTACTTCATGTCCTAGCTAATTATAAATGTTGATGAAGAAGACTTGACCTAGCATTGATCCATATATGTCTTGTTAGAGATTTCCTTAAAATGCAGTGTATTGCCATTCATCATTAAATTGTATATGAATCATCCTCTGCATTTGATTTCATGCTACAGTGCTCAGTTCCAAGCAGATTCTTAGATTAGATTTTCAGTTGGTTTGAGCACAAGTCTGATAAAATCAAAGATCTGACCTCAGTAAACTTTTCAGTCACAGGTTGTATCTCTTTCTCTTTGGTCCAAATATGTACCTATGTGGACACATAAACTTCTGGGAACATTTTTTTTAAAGTTGGTTCAAAGTGACCATAATCCCCTAAAATGAAAAATTAATATTCAATGTATTTAATATATTTCTCCCATAGGCTTTATTCATTTCTTAAAAAATTAAAATCTTGAATGTATCAATTCATAGATCCTCAGCAGTATAGTGCATTCATTAAGAACACTCATTTTTCAGCTAGATTTCCTTGGCTTGAATCCTGATTGCCACTTACTAAATATATAAAGTTTATTTAACTTTATCTTATAAATAAATTTTCTCATATCGATAATATAGCATCTACAGCACAGAATTGTTAAAAGGGTCAATGTGTATGTAATGCCCTTATAAACGTGACTAGTACATAGAATTATAAAAACATTTGCCATTATCATTATTGTCATTATTACTGTACCAGGAACAAAATGGTGCCTTAATCATATTTTTCAAATGTCAAAATTGTATATATCTATATTTATATCTAGATATATATATTTTTCTTTTTAGAGCTACACCTGCAGGATATGGAATTTCCCAGGCTAGGGGTCGAATCAGAGCTGCAGCTATCAGTCTATGCCACAGCCATAGCAACGACAGATCTAAGCTGCATCTGTGACCTACACTGCTGCTCGTGGCAATTCCATATCCTTAACCCACTGATTGAGGCCAGAGATCTAACCCACATCCTCATGGATAACAGTTGGGTTGTTAACCATCTGAGCTACAATGGGAACTCCTAAAAATTATATTATTCAAAGATTGATACAAAGGCTCTCTTCCAATTTCCTGGGTTTATGATCTAAACATTTTCAAAAGGGTTTTATTCCAAAATGGATGATAGGATTATAACATAGGCAGTCTTAAAAATGATATTCAAATACTACATTTTAAGGGAAAGAAAATTGTCACACTTTACATTTTTTAACTGTATTATCTATCTTTTTATTATCATTACACAGTCTCCTATCCTTGATAACCAAAGACCACTTTGTAATCATTCCCTCTTAACCCTTCAGGGCTCTTTCTCTATGTGTAGAATCTTCTCAATATCCTTACCCTGGCCCTAAAAAATGAAACAAGAACCTTTTATCTGCACAGTGTAGTGATCAGAAAAAATTGATCACTGGTTGCTGTAACAGAAAAATCCAAACACACACACATACATACAGAGTGATATAACTAAATAATTGTATTTATTGCTCAAGTCTCACTGTGAGATGATGTTTCTGACTGGATGGTGCTCATTTGAGTAGTAAACCAGACAAAAAAATCTTCTTTTATATTGTGACCAGTTTATAACTGTGACAATCACTCTAGGATTTGTCTATATGCCAGGAACTCAGAGATGGTTCAAATCAGGTCTGGCTGCTCACTGCTCACAAAAATAAATACTTGAGATAGAGACAAAAGTTGGTAGAAAGGAAAGGTGCTTTTAATCAGAATGATGTCAATCTGGGGAGGCGGTAGACTCAGTGTCCCCCAAAACCACCTCTAAATATTCTAAGTTTTAAAGCGAAGAAAGGAAGTGATCTCAGTTAATCACTGAGATGGGGGGTCAGAGTCTCACTGTCTCACACTGTGTGCCAGCTGGTCAAGTCCTTGTCATCTTCCTCTAGATGCTGTCTGTGGACACAGATTGGTCAACAGTTTTTTCACAAGGTTACAGAAGGGTAAGCTAGGGAAGTGACCTGGTCATCTATTAATTACTTATTCTTTAAATCTGGTGAAAGAACTGACATGTTGGGCAAGGTATTGTGTGATCACAAGATTTGAAAGGTGTCCTAGGGCCAAAGATGAGCAGAGCATGGAGGTGCCTGGTTTAAGGTTAATGACAAGTCAACATGGTGCCTTCTGCAGAGAGCTCTTTCCTGCCAAAAGCTGCTTACAAAACCAGAAAATAATACATAGGATCCATTTATTTTTAATATATTTATTGATTTATTTCATACTGTTATAATTAGGCACTTTTCTAATTTATAAGATGACAGGTTGACCTGGGCTGCTTGTAATTTGTTAATGCAGAATAAGAGCAAGTGGTAGAAAGCCCTGTTTACAACTTTGCAGGAAGAGTATGCTCCATGCATACACCTCTCTTCATATACTTACCTAAAGGTACAAAGATTCCCCTTTAAAGCTTTCTAACAATTATAAAAGCCTGAAGTGATGAGTTGCTCATTATTTCATTTTGTTATCACAGACACATTTCCACCAAGGTGGTCCAATTTCTCTCTGATGTTTGTACCTAATTCTTGCTTATTCTTGTTCCTTATCATTACTTAGGGGGTAATACCTATTCACATAGGGCTATAGTCCATACCTAAGGGGAGAAGATTAAAGAAGGACATGAAGTTAGTTAGGAGGCAGAGATCACTTGGTATGATTTTATATGGCTGCCTCACTTTAAAACACTCATTAAACTCTTTAATACCATGCTTGCTAGAAGAAAATTCAGGGGAAAAAAAGTTTTTTTTTTTTTTTTTTTTTTGGCAACGAATCAAATAGTTTTCTATGCTTCAATCAGAATTCTCAAAGTTAACCACATACTTGCACAACACTAAATCTTAATATGTCCTTCCAGCACATACAGTGGAATATTTCCTTTGAAATAAATTGCAAAAGCTTTGTGATTTCCCGTGACAATAGCTTACTACCTTTTATTTCCATTGGCATTTTGTAGCTTATTTTTCTCTCTTCTATCCCCAGCTTTTTTCTTCATTACATGAAAATTCCAAAGTGACCTTGCTTTGATCTTTCTTTCTAGACTGAAAGTGTTCTCTTGTCTTCATGATATTCGTGCTAATGCATATTTTAATGGACAAAAGATTATTATATTTTTCAGGGACCTCATGGAGTATGAGAACTTGATGATTGCCATTGGCATTTAGGGGCATTTGTTTAAGGGAGATAGAGAAATGAGTTATAAAATAGCTATAACATTATGGTTCTTAGTGGCCATTCAGGAATGCGTGCATTCTAATATTAATGAAAAACTCAAAAAAGATATCATAAATTTCCAGTCTTCCTTGAACACTGTATTATACTACCTGGAATATTTCTTAGTTCTTTTTCTCCTCAAAATGCGTAGTATTTTTCTTTTGAAGTGAATTATAATAAGTTCATCAGAACACTTTCCCTTTTTCTTAATTTATTTTAATTAACAATAAACTGATTGAAGTATTACATACAGCCTATTTTAATACTACCCCAAGGCAAACATATATCATATATATTACATGACATTTAGAGAGGAAACATCACTCTAATAGAATATTTTAACTAAAATTAGTCATTAGGAAATGCCTCTTTCCTAAGGGGTCTGGCAATTCTTTATATTTGAAAGCAAATTAAGAGAACATTAAAATGGATATTAATGGTATAGGTTTACAGGGATGTTAATTTGTTCCATGATTAAGGAAAAGTTTGAACTCCACTGTATAGCTAATTTATATGAAGTAATGGTGTCTAACATATTATTTAATATATGGATCAAAAATATTCTTAATTTCTCTGTCTTTATATATCCTGTGATGGAGTTCACCAAAATAAAATGAGTTTTGCTTTTATATCTATGGAAGAGTGATTAACTCAGTGCTAGAGTGGATTTTAAACATCATGTAATCTAACCAGCTGGGGGCCAGCCAGGTGACAGAAACCACATGATAACTGGCACAGGAAAGGTTAAAATAAGAAATGAACTATAACAGGAATTGGAGTAATGGGAGATATAATAGTAAGAAAACAGGAGGGCTCCAGACAGTTCAGGAGTTGCATATACAAGGAAGAGCCACTATCCCTAGGACTGAATTAATGTGCCTAAAATAGAAGTACTTACAGGGCTGAAATCCACACCTTCTCAGGGGGCATGTCCATCCATGATTTCCTGGATGATGTTGATATCAGTGAGGCACTGTGCCAATGGAAATTGCTTGGAATGTCCCCCCTCTGAGGCACTGGGGAAGATTCCACACAATAGAACTCAGTAGAAAGGTAGCTGATGGAGTGCCATTCACAGGGTGGTCCTTTAACTGTGGATTTTATGGGAAGATGGAGCAGGTGTCTGGGGAAACTTCAGGAACCAGGCCATGGAGAAGTCTTTCCCTTTAGAAGACAGTTGTTGGAGAATTCATAGGCTTCACAAACTCAGCGATTGGTGAAGTTGTTCATTGCAGGAGCCAGGCATGGGAGAACCTGTGAGCTGTAGGAGTTCAGCCCTGGAGAAACTGCAAGATGCAGAAATCTGGTGAGGGCAAGCAGTTAGAACCAGGAACCTCCCTCCATCTCCCGTGCCCCCTTAGCTCCCTCTCCGGACAAAAATTTAGCAGTGTACCAGTTAGCAAAGGAACAATTTTTAAAGAACACTGTTTCACATTTGTTGCACAAACAATGAAGTATGGATGTGTAGTTAAGATGCAATATGTTGATATCTGAGAAAGTCCTTTTTTTTTGACCACTCAGCTTTCTGATATACCATTCTACACATTTGTATGACAATGAAATATCTAACAAAGTGTTTATATCCATCTAACAGGGCACAGATATTCTTACAAGTGAAAAAGCTATCACATTTACCCCTAAATTAGGAGAGGCATAACCCAAGAGTAATTGTGTCTATTGCTGGCAGTATTATTAACTATTCATCAAATTCCATCACAGTCCCACTGAATGATCACCACTCTGCTTCTTTAAAATCTGATAGTAGCCTCAATCTTCATAGTTCCTTTAAGGATGTCATATTTATGAACATGGTTCATAATCTTCCCAGGGAGTGAATGTTCTAGAGACCGTCGCCTATCCTTTTTTACCGTAATGGACCTCACCTCAAGTATCACAGAGGCAATATGGGGATTCTGAAGCTCCCAAGTAGGTTTATTTTATTTGTACATTTAGGGAATAGATACGTAACTATAGAGTGGATCCATGAACTAACTGAGCTCACAGACAGACTTGAGCTAAGACTATAGCTATCATTAAGCACCATCAAATTCCACTTTGGCAAGAATGAAATTTAGGGTCCCCAGGAATTAGCATCATTTCAGAACCAGTGTTTTGTAATTCTACAGAATTCTGAGTTTTTCTTTTTTTTCTTTATGCACAGCCCCTCTACTAAATGTTTGCCAGCTAATTGGGAAAGGCTTAGAGACACATTATTGGCAGCGATGGTGCAGCATCCTTCCTCAAGAAATCGTGTTCTTATTTTCAATCAGGGAGTTCTATCACTCTGTACTGACTTTGATCTGGAAATTGGAGAAAGGCTGTGAGTCTTCAATGTACCAAATAAAGTCAGGTGTTTTTAATCTAAAGCTTCGCTATTATGTAGCTCAAGTGATATTCTAGTGGTTTTCACCACCCATTGCATTTGTAGGGAGATTGTGTTCAATTAGCCACTGCTAAGATGAAGGCATTCTGTTTACCAGTACAGATTCGTTTCCTTTTATTTCAGGTATCTCAGGCTTGTATTTATTAGTTAAGTGCTGCCATGTGTTCTCTGCAACTTTGAAATCTCTTCATTTACATTAAAACAGTGAGCTCATCTCAATGCTGGCAGCTTCTACAATTATAGCTGACCTAAAAAGAAAAACAATCTCAGAGCTCTTCAAAGATACAGATTTTCTACTTAATGAATTTTACAATGCTTTTTTAAAGGGCGTGTTTTTTGGATCTTTTGTGGAATGTATGTGGGAGATGGGTACGCCAGTCACACATGATAAGTCCGGCCTTTGGATTCCTTTCTCCTCATTGCGGAAGAGAAGCTCAACTTCATTAGATATTGGCCAGCTTTGTTTTCAATGTTCAGTTAACCAACCAAGTAAGTAGTTAGTGCTAGTTCCAGATAAATGAGCCAGCATGTTAAATCTAGAATCTCTAAGTGAATTCATATTAATGAATTCAGTTTGATCTTATATTCTTAGAGTCTTTTCTCTCATATGTTCTCTGAGTTTCTGCTGATATATTATTAAATGTTTTGGATAATTCTTTTGATGTGTAAGCCCTTTTTAGGGGCATCATATTGAATACTTGTCCTCTGGAGCATACTCATATTTGACCCTAGTTATAAGTCAAGTGACCACAAGGAAAAGTTGCAATGGACATAAGGAGAATGATTGATCTCTTTCAGGGCATCTACCTCAGATGAGTTTAAAAAAGTTGTTTGTTTGTTCCATCAGAGCAAGGCTATTGTCCTTGAACTTTGGAGGGAAATCTTTTTCAATGTTAAGGAAGGCTCAGAGTGACTTGGAAGTTCAATAATATCATTTAGATCCAACCATATGTTCTAATTCCAGATTTCATCAACACATTGCTTCCCAGGCAGTATTCTTTCATATGAGGAACTTGGTGAAATTTTGAATTCAACCCTTATTTCAGCAGACTGATTAAAGACACTTACCCAACACCAATGTGGGTGGGCATCATTTAGTATATTTGGAGCCCAAAGGAGAAAAATGTAAAGGGAGGGAGAAATCACTCTCTTCTTGAACTGGGGCATCCATCTTTTCCAGCTCTTGGAAATCAGTGTTCCTGTTTCTTGGGCCTTTGGGCTTAGACTGAACTCCACCACTGATATTTTGGGACTTCTCAGACTCCATAACTGTGCGAGCCGATTCCTGTAATCAGTCAGTCTATCTATCTATCTATTTATTCCATTGGTTTTGTTTCTCTAGAGAACCCTTACTAATGTATATGATCAAGTGATCTTCAGTAAGCATGCTAGGAATACAGTTTGGCTAAAAGATACTCTATTCAGTACATGCTGTTGGAAAACTATATATCCAAATGGAAAAGAATGAGTTGGACCCTTATTTTGCGCTATACACAAAAATCAGTCCCAAATGGATTAAAGACTAAACAATAAGACTACACCAAAGTAAAAAGCTTCTTCCTGGTAAATGAAAAAATAAATAGACTGAAAAGGCAACCTGCAGAATGGGAAAAAAAATTTGCAAGTCATTTACCTGATAATGAGTCAATCTCCAAAGTATAACTCAACAGAAAAAATATATTAACTCAAATGAAGGACTTAATAGACACTTCTCCAAGGAAGAATGACCAACTGGTAAATGAAAATATATTCACTATCACTAGTTATTGGGTAAATGCAAATTGAAAACACAATATTCTCACACCTATGAAAATGGCTATTATAGAAAAAAATCAATGAAACAAAATGCAACAGTTTTTGGCAAGAATGTGGAGAAATTGGAATGCCTGTACATTGTTGGTGGGAATGGAAAATTGTTCAGCTGCTATAAAAAATATAGAAGGTCCTCAAATAATTACAAATAGAACTACTATACGATCCAAAAATCTCCCTTCTAGATATTTATAAAAAATAATTTAAATCAGAATCTCAAATATTAGTACTCCTATGTTTATAGCACCTCTATTCATAATAGTCAAAATGTGAGAAAAAAAACCTAAATTTACTTTGAAAGATGAATGAGTAAAGAAAATGTGGTATGCACACATGATGGAATATTATTCAGCCTAAAAAAAAGAAATTCTGTAATATGCAACAGCATGGGTGAATCTTGAGTACACTCTGCTAGGTTAAATAAGTTAGTTCTAGAAAGAAAAATACTCTATAAATCTACTCATCTCTGATATTCAAAGTAGTCAAATTCATTGAATCAAAGAGTGGAATGGTGTTTGCCTGGTGCTGGAAATGGGGATTTGGTAATTTATCAGCATGAAGTTTCAGTTAAGCAAGATGGAGAATTCTAAAGATCTATTGTACAGTATTATACTTACACTTAATAATACTGTATTGCATGTACACATACAAATTTGTTAAGAGGGCTATTCTCATAGTAAATAGTTTTATGAAAGTAAGAAAAGGAATGCTTTAAAAAATCCAAAAAAGAAAAAAAATCTTGGAAAGGTTGTAATCTGTATTTTATCAAAAACCTTTTAAAAATAAATATATTTATAGAAAAATGCACAGATCTTATGTATATTGTTTGAGAGATTTTGACAAAAGTATACATCCATGTAACTACCATCCCATTTAGTAATTAGAACAGCTCCATTACCCCAGAAAGTTTTCTTGTATTTTTCCAAATCAATTTTTTTATTTACCCTCAAAGAAAACTACTGCTCTTATTTCCAGTTTTTGCATTTTAGTACTTTATATAAATTAGCTCACACATTCTACTCTGCCTGGCTACTGTTATTCAATGAAATGCTTTTGAAATTGATGTATATAAGAATCACTTATTTATTTATTATTGACAAGTATTATTCTGTAGTGTAAATATATACCTTAAGTTTACGGATGGCATTTGAACTATTTCCAGTTGTGATACAAGTAAGGCCACTGTGACCATTGTTTGACATTACTTTTTCTAGACATTCATTTCTATTTGCATTTGGCTAGTACTTAGAGTTGAATTACTAGCTCTTTGGGTAGGTATGTGTTTTAATTTAATTTACGTGAAATGATTTCTTACCAAAGTTGTGTAGCAAATACTCCTGTGTTTATTTGTTATTCCTTTATCTTGTTTCATAAGCTGTTATCAAGCATTTTGTTCTGACTTTTTAAAATTGAATTATAGATGATTTACATTCTTGTCTTAATTTCTTCCATGCAGCAAAGTGATTTAGTTCTACATATCTCTTTTTTAAACATTCTTTTCCATTATTATTTATCATAGGACATTGAATATAGTTCTCTGAGTTATAAATGTGATTTTTTTTTTGTTTATGCTCTCCAAGTATAATAGTTGAGCTGTGGTTGCTGTCCTATACCATAGCCACATCAACGAGGGATCAGAGCCATGTCTGTGACCTACACCACAGCTCATAGCAACACTGGCTACTTAACCCACTGAGCAAAGCCATGGATCAAATTGGCAATCTCATGGATACCAGTTGGGTTCATTACCAATGAGCCACAATGGGAACTCCTAGCATTTGTTCTTTGTAGACTTTTGACGATAGCTGTTTTGAACAGTGTGAAGTGGTACCTCACTGTAGTTTTCATTTAATCTCTCTAATGCTTAGTGATAATGAACATTTTTCATGTGCCTGTTGGCTATCCATATGTCTTCTTTGGAGAAATGTCTATTTAGGTCTTCTGCTCACTTTTCGGTTTGGTTGTTTGTTTTTTGTTGTTGATTTGTATGAGTTATTTGTATACTTTGGAGATTAAGCCCTTGTTGGTAGTATCATTTGCAACTATTTCTCCCATTTTTTGGGTTGTCTTTTCTTTTTTTAAAAAAATGGTTTCCTTGGCTGTGCAAAATCTTATAAGTTTGATTAGGTCCCATTTATTTTTGTTTGCATTTCTATTGCATTGGAAGATAGACCTAAGAAAATATTTATATGGTTTATGTCAGAAAATATTTTCTTTATGTTCTCTTCTAGGAATGTTATGGTGTCTTGTTTTATGTTTAAGTCTAAGCCATTTTGGGTTTATTTTGTGTATGGTGAGAAAGTGTGTTCTAACTTCATTGATTTACATGGGTAAATGTCCAACTTTCTCTGCACCACTTGCTAAAGCGACTTTGTCCCATTGTATATTCTTACCTCCTTTGTTGAGGATTGATTATTTGACTGTAGGTGTCTGGGTTTATTTCTGGGCTCTCTCTTCTGTCCCACTGAGGTATATGTCTGTTTTTGTGCCAATACCACACTGTTTTGTTTACTGCAGTTTTGTAGTATTTTAGTTTTGTAGTATTGTCTGAAGCCTGGGAAGGTTATGACTCCTGATTTGTTATTTTTCTTCAAGATTTCTTGGGCAGCCTTAGTTCTTTTATGGCTCCGTATAAATTTTTGGATTATTTGGTATAGTTCAGTGAAAATCATTATGGGTAGTTTGATGGGGATTGCATTAAGTCTGTATATTGCTTTAATATGTATAGCCATTTTAACAATATTAATTCTCCTAATCCAAGAGCATGGGATAGCTTTCCATTTATTTAAATCATTTTGACGTTCCTTTATTAATGTTTTATAGTTCTCAGCACATAAATCTTTCACTTCTCTGAAAAGTTTTATTCCTAAGTATTTTATTTTTGGGGATGCAATTTTAAAAGCTACTGTTTTTTTTTTTTTTGTCATTCCTTTTCTGATATTTCATTGTTAGTGTAAAGAAATGCAACGGATTTCTGTATATTAACCTTGTATCCTGCTACCTTACTGACTTTGTCCTTCAGTTCCAGGACTTTTGGTGTGACATCTTTAGGGTTTTCTGTATATAGTATCATGTCATCCACATCTAATGGCAACTTTACCTCTTCCCTTCCAGTTTGGATACATTTTATTTCTTTCTCTGGTCTGACTGCTGTGACTAGGACTTTTAATAGAATGCTAAATAGAAGATGTGACAGTGGGCATCTTTGTCTTGTTCTGGGCTTAGTGGGAAGGCTCTCATCTTTTCACCATTGAGTATTTGTTGGCTTCAGATTTGTCATAGATATCTTTTACTATGTTGAGATCTGTTCCCTCTATATCCACTAAAGTAAGAGGTTTTTTTAAGCATGAATTGTTGTTGAATTTTATAAAATGTTTGTTCTGCCTCTATTGAGATGATCATGTGGTTTTGGTGTTTGGTGTACGTGGTATATCACATTGATTTATTTGTGTATTTTGAATCATCCTTGTAAACTTGGGGTGAATACCACTTGCTTGTGGTGAATGATCTTTTTATTGTTAGATTTGGTTCTATTTTTTTGAGAAATTTTACATTTGTGTTTATCAAAAATATCACCCTGTGATTTTCTTTTTTGGCAGTGCCTTTGTCTGGTTTTGGTACCAGGGTGATGGTAGCTTCATAGAATGTTTGTGGGAGTATTCCCTCATCTTCAACTTTTTGGAAGCATTTAAGAAGGATTGGTGTAAGTTCTCCTTTGTATCTTTATTAAAATTTGTTTGTGAAGTCATTTGGGCCTGGGCTTTTGTTTGTATAGAGTTTTGAAATTCCAAATTCTATTTTACTTCTAGTGATTAGTCTGTTCAAGTTTATACATGTCTTCTTGATTCAGTTTTGTTGGCATGTTTCTAGAAACAATTCTATTTCTTCTAGGTTGTTGAAATTGTTGGCATATAATTATTCATAGTTTTTTTTATTTATGCTGTGTTGGTTGTTACATCTCCTTTTTCATTTTTTTTATTTGGGTTCTAACTCCTTTCTTCTTGGTGAGCCTAACCAGAGATTTGTCAATCTTCTTTACTCTTTCAAAGAGGCAGATCTTGGTTTTATTAATTTTTTTATTGTATTTTAGTATTTATTTTATGTAAGACTAGATACTATACAATTCCTAGAGGAAAACATAGACAGAACACGCTTCAACATCAGTTATGGCAATATATTTTTGAAACCATCTCCCAAAGCAAAGGAAATAAAAACTCCTTATTATTGTGTCATGTAATGCATAAAATGATGGCATATTCAAACGAGGTAATTAAGGGGCCCTTTATGAATGGGTTTATTTACAAAGATGTTAAAGAAAACTAACAATGAAATATAAAGCATTCCAAGAATAGCAATAGCATGGTAGCATTACCAATGCCACAGAAGAACTTAAGGTGAAAAAGTGCATCTTAGAGGCATGGAAGAAGGCTGTCCCACAGTAGTTGTGGCCCCAGGTAGAGAACTCTGACCCTGGATCTATTTCTGGCACTTCCCTTTGACTAGCTCTAAAGTGAAACTAGAGGACAAAAAAGCTTTTTATGCGCATAAAGATTAGCCTCTGCCTGAGGGCAGAAAATACTACTACCGATAAAGAAAATCTCTATATACTGATAATACTTTTAATGAAAATCTCTATATACTGATAATACTTTTAATGATGCAAAAGCAATAAACTTAAATATACCTAATATCAGACTCAAAAATATCTAAAGAATTCACAGAACTTCAGGAAAAAATGGACAAATCCACCATTTGAATGGGATATTTTTAGCACACTTCTCTTAGTAATTGATAAATAGGGCAGAAAAATAATCACTAAGGATACAAACGATTTGAATAATGCAATTAACTAATTTGATCCATTTGAATAAGTGTACCTTCCACAGCAACAGCAGAATGCATTTCAAGCTTGAAAGGACACTTATGAAAATTGACCACATACTGAGGTATAAAGAAAAGCTCACCATATTTCAAAGCTTTGTTATCATGTATAAAATACTCTCTGTATATGATAAATTAAATTAGTGATTAATTATTACAAAAAGATAACTAAATGATCAAAATTCCCAGAGAGTGGGGAGAAAATGAAATATTGTCACATCGTTGTATAAGCTTTCTCAGGAAATTAATAATTGAGGAAAGACTTGAATGTAATGAGAGTTTATCAAATAGATATCTCATAGAACTCTATTCTAGGCAGATTGGAAAGCTGAAGCAATGTCTTTAACATGGCTTTTGTTATTTAAATGTGGAGTACAGTCTGGAGTAGAATGAGCAAGAAGTAAGTAGAAAGTGAACAGGGAATTCTGCTGTGGTGCAGTGGGTTAAGGACCTGGTGTTGTCACTGCTGTGGTGTGGGCTTAATACCTGGCCCCAAAATTCCATATGCTGTGGTCAAAAAAAAAAAAAGTGAACATGATATCTCTTAGGAAGTTGTTTTTTTTTCAGCCATTTTAGAGACTTTAGTTTTTACTCTAAGTGAAATGGGAAGCCATTGCAGGATTTTGAACAGAGAAATAGCTAAATTTGAATTATGCTTTTGGATAAGATGACTGTATTCTCTTTTCTTCACTGCAGAGAGATTATAGGAGGAAAAAAAGTATCATTTGGGAGACTTACTAGAAAGTTATCACATGATCCAGATAGGTGATCATTATAGCTCAGATGAGATGGTCAGTGTGAAAATAATGAAAAATGGTTGCCTCTAGGTAAATGTTCACAGGTAGAGTCAACATGATTGGTTATAGTGGGAGAGAAAAGGACAGCTCAGATTGTTGGCTTAAGAAGCTAGATATAAAGAACTGTCATCAAATAAGAGATGAATTCTGCGATTAGAATAGGTCATGTGGCAGAAGGTCAAGCATTCAGTAATGGGTATATTTCATCTGAGATGCATATTTTATATCCAAGTTGATATATATATATATATATATATATATATATATATATATTTGCTTTTTTGGAAGTTCCCAGTCTAGGAGTCAAATCAGAGCTCCAGTTGCTGGCCTCCACCATAGCTTGCTGCAATGCCAGGTCTTCAGCCCCCTGAGTGAGGCCAAGGATTGAACCTGCATCCTCATCGATACTAGTTGGGTTTGTTTCTGCTGAGCCACAACAGGAAATCCCCAAGTTGACATATTGAATTGTCAGTTGGAAGTGTAAGTGTGGAGTTATGGGAGAAAAGCCTGAAGGTATTTGGGCATGGCCATCAAGGAGATGGTATTTAAACTGGTTGAACCTGATGATATCACCATGAGAATAAATATTAATAGAGACCAAAGAGGTCTAAAACTTGACTTCTGAGGCAAATAAATATTGAGACTCCAATATAAAGAGGAGGAACCAGTAAAGAATAATGAGAAGTAATCAAAACAAGTGAAGAAAGTGAACCAAGGAGAGAATAATCAATCATTTGTGTTAAATACTAATGATTAGTTGAATAGTATGAGTACTAAGAATTGCTATATTCAGCAAAGTGTAGCTTATTGCAAATCTTTTTTTTCTTGTTTTATTATTTTAATTTTTTTCTGTTGTACAGCATGGGGACGAAGTTACTCTTACATGTATACATTTTTTCCCCACCCTTTGTTCTGTTGCAATATAAGTATCTAGACACAGTTCTCGATGCTACTCAGCAGGATCTCCTTGTAAATCCATTCCAAGTTCCAATAACCCCAAGCTCCCGATCCGTCCTACTCCCTCCGTCTCCCCCGGGGCAGTCACAAGTCTATTTTCCAAGTCCATGATTGCAAATCTTAAAGTACAGTTTCCCTATGGTATTTGAGGGAAAAGCTAGACTGAAATGGTTTTAAATAAGAATGGGAGAAGAGGAATTAGAGACCAACATTTTGAGGAGTTCAGGGAATTTAAGAATGGTCAGTAATTTAAAGGAGGGTATATATGTGTAAAAATAAGTATAGCATGAAAACTACATGGTTTTGTAGTTATCTTATCACTGTGCCATGAATCTTAAGCAGCATAACAATAGAAGTAAAAGCAGAGAACAAAGAAAATTCATTTGAAGTAAGAAATTACTCGGAAATATACCCATGTCCATGGACTTCCATGTTAATGAGTATATCTTACACATACTCTCAACCACCTTTTTTTTCATTTCCCACATCTTTTTGTTTGCTCTTGTTTTTTTTTTAAATTTTATTATTTCTATCTCCAATCTTTTTTAGCCCTAGTGATATACTTCTGTTCTCAATATCACATTTGAGCCACTTTTACTCTTATCTTCTATTGCATTTGCCTCTGTGCATCATGAAACTTGGTTCTTTCAACTTTAACTTCACATAGCATTGTGACTTCAACATTACAGCACAAGGAACCACAGAGTACTGCCACTGGCTCTCTCTAGAGCATCTACAATGCCTGGTTAAATCTTCCATGTTTCTACTGTGGTAGAGAAAGTGGTCAGTATTGAAAGAGTAACAATTAACACTTTGCAGATTTTCCCATCTCTCTTCTTGTGGCATTTATTAATTGTTTTGGTCATCATTGAAAACCACTGCTTGAAAATATCTTTTAAAAATATTTAATTAAGAAAAGTATTATCTGATTTTTTTTTTCCTGAAAGGTAACTAAAATATGTGTTAATCAATTTCTGTTTGCAGTGTGGAGCACTTGTGTTTTTTTTGGAGCAGGCTTGTGGCCAAGATTTAGCTCTTCTCCATTCTTTCCCTCTTCCTTTAGATATAGATTACCTGAATATTAGTTGGGCCAAGGGGCACCTTGTGTAATCACCACATTTTCATGTTTCCCTTAGAGAAAAGCATGGTTACATGCCCTGCAAATTCTGGCTAACAGGATTTGGGGAGAAGTGATTTATGCTGCTTCTAGATTGCATCCTTAAAGTTGAGTTATTTTCAATACTTTTTTCCTCCTCTTCCATTGGTTGCAATATAGAATCTATACCTAGAGCCAGATTCATCATTTTAGACCATAAATTGGAGTTTAAGATGAGGTGACAGAACAATTACATTGAAGGATCTGGGTTTCTAATGATTGTGGTAATATCACCAGGCTTGGATAATCTATCCAGACTTTTTAGGTAATGAAGACTCACCTTTCTACCTCACTAAATTCACTAATTATTTTGAGTATTGTGGTTGTTCAGGGGAACTGGTAACCTAAATATATTATTTCAGTGTCTATAATAATACTCAAAACTTAGAAGGAATATCAAAACTCAGTAAAATTGGAAGTTTCTTTTAATCAAAAAACAAATATTTCTGAGTAAGCTATGGCATTTCCAAGCCAGAAATTTTATAACATTTTCTGTTTATCAGCAGAGTTTATATGTTTTATAAATAATCATTTGGATCTAACAGTGAGTTGAAATAAAAGTTGGGTATTCATGGATCATTGATTTATTGTGCTATAAATTAGGATATTGGAGTCTGTGTATAGTTAAATAGGCAGTAATTCCTTAGCTGTTTTTGATGATTAATACCAGAACTGGCTCAAAAATTCACTCTTGCCTATGTATACTTGTCTAACAGAATGATAAAGCATTAATGGATTCTTATTACTATCCAGGGGCAAAATGTGTTTCTCTTCGGCATTTTTGTGACTTTCCTAACATTTTGCAATGAATGCCCAGAGCAAAATGAAGGAGTTGGAATGTGATAGAGATGAAGCAAAAAGTAAAGTAAGTTGTGAAGCAGGGTGCAGATAGATATTTTTTAAATAAAAATTGTCCAGTATTGTTCTTGTATTCTGATAATGACCTCTTAGACTATTTGAAATTACTATTTCACAGAATCATAGGTCCTAAAGCTGAAAGCCATGTAGAATAGTAATCTGTTGAAAACCCCAGCTCCCAAGTTGGTGAGGCATTAATATCCCTGGTTCACACACTAGTTAATAGGATTTCTCTAGATTACAAAAGAGAAAAAAAGTCAGGACTAGACCCAGATTTTTAGATTCCTAATATGTGAATGCATGCATTTCTTGATGATGTATTATAAAGTTAGATTTGGTGATTCATTTATCTTGATTCAGTTATCTACTCAATTCACTTATTTTTAAGGATCTAAGATTGTGGGTGGGGCAACATTTCAGTAAGTCAGAGAAGTGATGGTGGGCTAATAAAATATATTAAAATGCTAAAGAAAACTGGGAATAAGCTGGTACAGTTCTAAAAGGGAATCAGTTAATTTTTTAATTAATTTATTTTTATAGTTACTTAATGAATTTTATTACATTTATAGCTGTACATTGATCATCACAACCCAATTTTACAGCATTTCTGTTCCAAGCCCCAGTGCCTCCCCACACCCCCCCAACCTGTCTCATTTGGAAACCATAAGTTTTTCAAAGTCTGTAAGTTAGTATCAATTCTGCAAAGAAGTTCATTGTGTCCTATTTTTAGACTCTACCTATAAGTGGTAGCATATCATGTTGGTGTCTCACTCTCTGACTGACTTCACTTAGCATGATAATTTCTAGGTCCATCTATGTTGCTAAAAATGCCATTATTTCTTTCCTTTTCATGGCTGAATAATATTCTACTGTGTATATGTACCACTTCTTCTTTATCCACTCCTCTGTTGATGGACGTTTAGGTTGTTTGCATGGCTTAGCTATTGCAAATAGTTCTGTGGTGAACATTGGAGTATATGTATCTTTTCGAGTCATGGTTTTCTGTGTATAGATGCCCAGGAGTGGGATGGCTGGATCAAATGGTAATTCTATTTTTAGTTTTCTGAGGCATCTCCATACTGTTTTCACAGTGGTTGCACCAATTTACATTCCCACCAACGGTGTAATAGGGTTCCATTTTCTCTATATCCTCTCTAGTATTTATTGTTTGTAGACTTTTTGATGATGGCCATTCTGGATGGTGTAAGGTGGTACCTCATAGTGGTTTTGATTTGCATTTTTGTAATAATTAGTGATGTTGAACATCTTTTCATGTGTTTTTGGCCATGTGTATGTCTTCTTTGGAGAATTGTCTGTTTAGATCTTCTTCCCATGTTTTGGTGGGGTTGTAGTTTTTTTTTTTTTTTTTTGGTTGTGAGCTGCAGAAAGTGTTAATAAACTTTGGAGATTAATCCCTTGTCAGTTGTTTCATTTGCAGATATTTTCTCCTATTCTGTGGGTTGTCTTTTTGTTTCGTTTAGGGTTTCCTTTTCTGTGCAGAAACTTTTAAGTTTCATTAAGTACTATTTGTTTATTTTTGTTTTCATCATAATTTCTCAAGGAGGTGGATCTGAGAAGATATTTATGATAAGACTATGTCTTTTGTAGGAGAGTGTTTGGCCTATGTTTTCCTCTAAGGGTTTTATAGTATCTGGTCTTATATTAGATCTTTAATCCATTTGGAGTTAGGGAATCAGTTTAGTTTTTACATGAAGGGATTTCTCTAACCTTATTTTATTTTATTTTATTTTTTGTATTTTTAGGGACACTCTTGCAGCATATGGGAGTTTACAGGCTAAGGGTCGAATCAGAGCTGCACTGGCTGGGATCTGAGCCATGTCTGTGACCTACACCACCACCCACTGCAACACTGGCTCCTTAACCCACTGAGCAAGGACAGGGATAGAACCCAAGTCCCCATGGATACTATTTGGGTTTGTAACCCCTGAGCCACCATAGGAACTCCAGACCTTTTTATTAAGAATAGTAGAGAAGGATATTCCAACCAGAAGGATTGTCTTATGTGGGGGGAGTGACCCACAAAAGATCATGGTGTGATTGAAAATCTGAGAAGCCCCGTGTAACTCAGACACTGAATGGATTGCTAGAAGTGTTCAATGGGTGTCAACAGGGATAATAAGTAATCTGACTGTGTGTTGCTTTGCAGGTTAGCTCTGAAATTTGGATTTTTATTTTGTAGGGAATGAAGAAAAGTGATTTTAATATAAAATGTGTTAATTTTTTTTTAAGTTTACCTGGTGATATTTAGGGTTGAAAGTTGACTGAAGTCAAGAGATACTTGGGGTGTGGATAGCATACCAAGTTTAGATATAATAACAAAGTTTCTGAGGTGGGGACAGTGCAGATAGAAAGAAAAGCCCAAACTTGATAGGAATTTCTAAATAAGAATTTACAATTAAACATGAGAGGTATAAAATTGATTGGAAGGTATTGAGCACATATTTCTCTGTGCTAATATAGATTTCCAGTTGTTTAATTTTTCTGAGCCAAATTAAAAAACAATAGCAATGAATAATATGTCAAATGATTATTAAACTCATAGGAAAAGTAAATCAGATAATGGACATAAAGTAGCCATGAATGCCAGCTAAGTGGTAGGTATTGAATAAAGGATGGTTATCATCATTTATTGTTTTCATCATGGTTATTATTGCAGTGATTTTAGAAATAAGTAACCGATAGGAGAATGAAAATAAAAATCTGGACCTTCGAAGAAAGTCAGGTGTACATGTCTATTTGACAATCATTACTATAAAGGTGTACAGTTAAAAACACAAGATTAGTCATAATTCTAATCATATTTTGTTCTTTTTATTGAAAAGAAAATTGACATTTATAAAATTTGAACAATCTAAGTTAAATGAATAAGCACAGGAACCTGTTAACTATTAGCAATGAGTCTATAGACATGGTGGAACTGCTGGATTTGTGCCTATGCCTGAATAAATAAATTTTAGGCTTCAAAGCATTCTCTAAGTAGTAAAGTAGGTTGGCTTTAGGCCAAAATTTGAAATATGCAAAGTTTGTCTTCAGATGCTGCCTTTTCAAATCAATTGCAGGGAGTGGAAGGAGAGAATTAATAGACTGAGACCTGAAGAATCCCTAGGGGTGAGGGGTTTAAGTCTTAGGCATGTCATAGCATATTCTATTCTCTCCACTATATTTTTTCATAAAAGTGAAATCGAGTGAAATGAATATTTGAAATTGACTTGAAGGAAAAAGGAAACCACAAAAGGGAAGCATAGTATTAAATAAGCATAGAGAATTATAGAGGAGACTTGACTATTATAGGGATTGTTGATACTGATCACTGGTATATAAAACTCAAGTTATTTGTAGTGGCCACTGAAAAAAACATATCCTTTGCTGATAACAGGATTTCTAAGTCACTGCTCAAAACTGAGATCCTAGTGAACTCAAAACATGATCTCCAAAACAGTATTCCTGGAGTATCTGTGATAACAGATTTGCTTTCCATAACTGTGCACCACAGGCAAAAGAATATCTCCTTCCATTCCTAGAAGAAAAAAGCACCATGGTCACCATCATAATCATAGGTCACAGACACTTATAAGACACTATGTAGAGCCAAGTCCTCTTTAAGTTACATTTCAACTATTAACTTATTTAATTCAATAGTAACCTTATGATATATGCATTGTTGTACCTACTTTATAGATGAGGAACTCAAGGTATAGAGAGTTTATAGGACATTGCCAAGGTCATACAGAAAAATTCTTTCATTAATTTGTCTATCATTTCCATGGGTAAAAACTGTCTATGTCTAATCTGATCATGCAGGGAAAGTAATCTTTTTATCTGTTGGAAGAGACAGGGCTGCAGAATTGTTAAAATTGGTTGCTGAAGTTATTCTAGAACTTTAGGGGAACATGGATCCTGTTCTGACCTGTTGTATGGCTTTAAGAAACATATCTAACCATTTTGAACTTGAATTTCTTCTTTTAAAAAATATTAAAGGATAGTTGGCTTAAAATGCTGCTTCAATTTCTGCTGTACAGCAAAGTGACTCAGTTATACACACACATGTATACTTTTTCATATTCTTTCCCATTGAGATTTATCACAGGGTATTGAATTTAGTTCCCTGTGCTATACAGTAGGACCTTGTTATTTATCCATCCTATATTTACTAGTTTGTATTTGCTAACCTCAAACTCTCAATTCTTCCTCTCCGCCACCTTGGCAACCACAAGTCTTTGAACTTGAGTTTCTTTTTTTTTCTTTCTTTCTTTTTTTTTGCTTTTGAACTTGAATTTCTATATCTGTAAAATGAATAAGAGTGAAAGGAAAAATGGAAGTGTTAGGTTTTTTGTGAATGTTCCTAACTGAACCCAAATGAAAATCTTCTATGTCCTGAAGTGCAAGTGTAGATAAGGGGAGTTGACCCCAGTATTCTCATAGAAAGAATTCTCAGACCCAGAGCCATATAGGTGGTCATGATGTATAAATAATTCACTGAGTAGCAGAACTATTTTCCTGGGTGGCTGTGTGAGTGCTGATATGGTTGTAACATTGTAACAGCAATGAGCCCATGGTTCTACCATTCCCTAAACTTGTTGATGTTTCACTCTGAATAAACTGCCAAGACTACCAAACTCCAGGTAATTCTTTGAGATATGAAGCAGGCCATGGGGGGACTTGCCCATTCACCAACATTATTATTTGATTCACAATTTCACCTTGTTTATTTGATGACTTCCAAAATTAAAATAACTTTGGACAAAGTCTAAGTCATCATTTTCACCCATACTTGGATTTGAAATAGCCTATGTGTCTTAACCTAGCTTGGGATATCAAAAACTTAGCCAGGACTCTCTTTACTAACATATATGTGAGAAATGCTTGTAATATTTTAGGAGGGGAAAGGCTTTTAAGACTTTTCTCTGCAATGGCCTGATTATCATACTATTAGCTGACCCCATTTAGTAGGTGACTCTCCATAAAGAATAATCAACACTATATTTGTTTTTAAAAATTAAGGATTTCCTGTTGTAGGTCAGTGGGTTAAGGACTCAACATTGTCTCTGTGAGGATGTGGGTTTGATCCTTGGTCTTGCTCAGTGGGCTAAGGATCTGGTGCTGCCTTGCTGCAAGCTGCAGTGTAGGTTGCAGGTGCAGCTCAGATCTGGTGTTGCCATGGTTGTGGTGTAGGCCGGAAGCTGACCCTTAGCCCAGGAACTTCTATATACCACAGGTGTGGCCATAAAAAGAAAAATAAATACTTTGAGCTTTTCTTGTTTGAAATTTTACTCACTTAAAGACCTTAACTCTTTTGACACTTTGCAGTACTTTGACTACTATAAATCACTGCTATGCTACTTTAATCCAGATGAATTTGAGTATAGCTTTTTTCTTCCTGCAGAAATCTATTTATTTGCTTATTTTTTCTTGTATTTGCTCTATGGATTTGTGCTAATTGAGACAGATAGTGTTATTTTTTTTAACATTGCATCCATAAAATGAGACTTTCAATTGATGTAGACTTGAAAACTTATAAATATTTACATCATCATTTGTAATTTTTCCCCATAGACTCCCTAAAATTGTAAACATTTTCAGTTGGCAGAAATGAGAAACAGAATTAAATTATTTGCAAATACTACAGAGAAAATTGGAGAAACAATTCACAATCAAGGTGAGGTGAGACAAATCAATCCTAAATGCATTTAGGTTCATTTTAACAAATATTAGATTGTGATTCTAAAAATAATTCCATTGATAGAATTCTTGCATTTGAAAGTATTTTCACTAAGTATTTTTGCAAGTTTAAATCAACTTGGTGAACTATACTAATTTTATTTGCAAACCTGCCTGGGTTATATGTGCTGACAAGAATGTGGAACAATTGAAAGTTTTATACATTGCTAATGGGAATTCAAAATGATACAAGTTTGAAAATAAACTTGGCAGTTTGTTTTATATTAAGATGTATTTGACCATATGCTACCACAGTGCTACAACAGCTAATTCATTCTGAGAAATTTACCCAAGTGGGCGAAAGCATACATCCACACAATGACCTAGGTTCAAATGTCTATAGCTACTTTATTCATCATCAGAATATAAAAACAACCAGAATGTCATTCAACTAGTGGCTGAATTAAAAATGTGTAATAGTCGTACAATGAAATAATACTTAGAAATTAAAAACAACAGTGTTCGTGCAACTATATGAATGCATCTCAAAAGCTTTAAGTCAAGCTTATGCTCACAAAACAGTCTGACATTAATATCCTTGAAGACAATGTTCAGTAGAGCCAAAATATGCATCAATAAAAAATTATTGGAAGAGAAAATTAACTTATGACTCTAGATGTCACATACTTTTTAAATGACCATAAAAAGTTACCAGGTAAACCAAAATGGACCCCCCCACCTCCTAGAGTGAGTCATTCTGCAATGGGAAAAAAAATCACTCTTTGTTACCGTATCTCTGTTAATATGCAGAATATATATGCAAATATTAAGGAAGATATATCAGATTGATACTAGGTTAGGATAATTCACAAATTGAGTATTATTTTTATTGAAAGAAAGAAACAATAAACATGAGGCTTTAGCCTACCTTAAAATTTTAATTGGACTGAGGCCCAGAAACTGAATTCCTATGTAATTGACAGTCTTAATTTTAGCTAATCTAGTTCATGTAAAGTAGAATCTTATTCTTATTGTAGTTTGCATTACTGTTGTGGTTAATGAGGTTTAGAAACTTTTCATGTACTTATTTTTTCTTTGTGTACCTTTTTTTGGTGAAATGTGTGTTGATTTTTAAAAATGTTTGCTTGTTGTTTAAATTGGGCTGCTTGTCTTTATTTTCTTAAATTTTAAATTTCTCTGTTATATCCTGGATACAGGTTCTTGTAAATGTCTCTTGCAAATATTTTTTCTCCAAGTCTGAGTCTTCTTATTAACATGAGTGATCTTTCAAGCAACAGAACTCTAAAATTACAATATAGTTTCTCATTGTTGTCTTTTATGTTCTATGTTTTTTCTTTATCACGTATAAGAAATCTTTGCTTAGATTACAAAGATTTTTCCTATACTTTCCCTTAGAAGCTTTATAGTTTGAATGCTTATACATGATCAATTTCAAATTAAGTTTTATATATGTTGTGAAGTAGTATTTTTGCTTGCATATGTGACTACCTATATTTTCTTTGTACTTTTCCAGCATGGGATTGCCAAACTTTTTGAATCTGTGGCTTCTCATCACTTGTTATTTTTGGAAAGTTCTTGTCTGAACATTTCTTCTCATCTTTCTGCTCTCTACCTCTGGTACTCCAAAAACATCTATATTAGGTACTTTAAAATTGTCCCATGGCCCTTGGCTGCTTTACTACTTTTAATTTACTTGTTTGTTTTCCTTTATTGTTTCCTCTCTTTGTGTTTCAGTAGTATCTAATCGTTGATATGAATTTGGATATATATCTAATTAGCCTTTTTCACATTCCGTATTTCTTCATGTAGTGGTGTTCAGTCTGTTGCAAAGCTCATCAAGTAATTCTTTATCTTTGATATTGTGTGTGTGTGTTTATTGCTAGCATATATAGCCGACTTTTAAAATGTAGTTTCAATCACTCCTCTACAATATCCCATCTGTTCATGGGCAGTGTTTACCTTTTATACTATGTCCTTTAAATAATAATCTTAGTTATTACGGTCCCAGTTTAATTGTTCCATCATGAGGGCCATTTCTGGTTCTAGTTCTGTGAATTAGTTTATCCCCTGACAATAGCAGAACTACACTTAAAGAACTGTTGTTTTTTCCCTTACTTTCCTGTGTCTTATAATTTTTTCCTCTATGCTAAACATTGTGTGGAGATGAACAATTGAATCTAAGTTATAGTATTTTTGCTTAACAATGAACACTCCTCTTTCCTCAGGCTGCTGATATGATGAGTTGAGCCAACACAGACATTAGTTTGGTTGGTTTGGGGTTTAGCTGTTGCTATAGTTATCTTTAGTAACCCCCAGTTTTCAAATTCTGCCAACGTTGTGCAATGACTCTCATGTGCTTAGTATGAGGCCTGCTGAACCAGAGGCTTGTATTCTCAGTGTCTATGCACCATTCTCAGTGATTTGCAGGCACATGTTTCTGCCTTTCCCTCTTCTAGTATATAAGCTCTGCCATGTATTGCTGGTAGTTTTGTTTTTGTTTCAAATATATATATTCTGTTTTATGTTGCATTTCCTCTATTATTTTTTCAGTGATACATTAAAATATTTCTTAGCATTCTTTCTTGTTCTCTATGTTTTTCTAATTAAAATAAGAATATATTGATCATTTTATCATCCTTGTATCTGTAAAATGACAATACACAAACATGCAAGCAGCAATTATGTATTGTGGTCCTTAAAAGCCATGTATTGGTTGCTGTGAAATAAAAATAGCAAGTTGCAAAGCAATGTATATATTTCACTCTACTTGTGTGAACAAACCTGATATATGTATTTATATATGCATAGACTATCTCTGGAAGTGTGTAGAGGAAATAGTTAAGAATCATTGACTCTTGGAAAGGAACACTGATAGGCTTAGTAGTTTTAGACTTTTCATGTCACTCAATTTTATTTAAATATTTATTAAAAGTTTAAATATTTTACAATGTGGAGGTTATATTTAGTCCAAATTAGCTAAAGTAATTGTGTAATCAGTATAATTTAATACTTAAATATTGTAATATATTTATGTGTCATTTATGTAAATAAATGTTTCAACTGAATCTATTGAAAATGTACCTTAAATCATGGTCTTTTTGAAATATCTCTGAGGCCCACAGAGTTCTTATGTTATAGCCAGAAACTGCTGGCCCAGATATGTGATTCCTTCTCTGGATCCACACTAGCCTAACCTGGATACCTTTAAAAAATTACCCAGACTGCATCAGAATCTTGGTTAAATTAGTGTTATACAAGCAACATACATTAATAAACTCTTTTGTTCAATATTCCTTTTACTTCCCATTTGGGGCAGGGGAGCAGTGTTAGTAAAGAAAACTGCAAAAACAAAAGCAAATAGTTTAATAAATAATTATAAGGAAATGTATATGTGTACATGGGTCAGGTCAAGGATTAGAATATTACTGGTTTTTCCAATCACATTTTTTTCTCTTTCACCCCTTTCTCTCTAGCTACCACCTCTAGGTAATAATTGTCCAGATCTTTAGATTAGTTATGTCCTTGTTTTATTTATTGTTTTGTCACCTAAAAATATAATTTTGCATACCTAAAAACATAATTAGGTTTTTTCTGGCATAGAACCTCAGAAGAGATAATCCTACATTTCCTTTATGTCTTAATACTTTCAAACTGTTTTGCAGATGATTTATTTCTTTTTAAAAGTACTTGTATTTACATTCAAGTTTTTTTGATATTTTTATTATGGTTGATTTACAATGTTCTGTCAATTTCTGCTGTACAGCAAAGTGACCCAGTCATACATATATATATTCTTTTTTCTCACATAATCTGCCATCATGTTCCATCACAAGTGAGTAGATATAGTTACCTGTGCTGTACAGCAGCATTTCATTGATTATCCACTCCAAATGCAATAGTTTGCATCCATTAACCCCCAAATCCCATCCCATCCCACTCCCTCCCTTTGGCAAACACAAGTCAGTTTCCATGTCCATGAGTTTCTTTTCTGTAGATAGATTCATTTGTGCCATATATTGGATTCCAGATATAAATAATAACATATGGTATTTGTCTATCTCTTTATGACTTATTTAACTTAGTATGAGAGTCTCTAGTTCCATTTATGTTGCTGCAAATAGCATTATTTTGTTCTTTTTTATGGCTGAGTATTATGAACAATTATATGCCAATAAAATTGACAACCTAGAAGCAATGGACAACTTTCTAGAGACGTACAGCCTGCCAAAACTGAATAAAGAATAAATAGATCAATTGAACAGACTGATCACTAGAAATGAAATTGAATATGTAATAAAAACCCTCCCTGCAAACAAAAGTCCAGCACCAGATGTTTTCACAGGCAAATTCTACCAAATATACAAAAAAGAACTTATACCCCTCCTTCTTAAACTTTTCCAAAAGATTGAAGAAGAAACACTCCCAAAGATATTCTATGATGCCACCATCACCCTAATATCAAAACCAGACCAAGATACTACCAAAAAAGAAAATTATAGGCCAATACCTTTGATGAATATAGATGCAAAAATTCTCAACAAAGTTTTAGCCAACTGACTCCAACAACATATAAAAGAGATCATACACCATGGCCAAGTGGGATTCATCCCAAGTTCACAAGGATGGTTCAACATATGCAAATCAATGTCATACACCACACTAACAAAAGAAAAGTAAAAAACCACATGATCATCTCAGTAGATGCAGAAAAGCATTTGGCAAAATCCAACATCCATTCATGACAAAAACTCTTACCAAAGTGGGTATAAAGGGAACATAACCTTAGCATAATCAAAGCCATTTATGACAAACCTACAGCCAATATAATACTCAATGGAGAGAAGCTGAAAGCCTTCCCCCTAAGATCTGGAAAAGACAAGTTTGTCCACTCTCACCACTTTTATTCAACATAGTATTGGAAATGCTAGCCACAGCAACCAGATAACAAAAGAAAGAAAATGTATCCAAATTGGAAGAGAAGAGGTAAATTTTTCTATATGAAGTTTTTTTGTCTTTTTTACATTCAGTTTTAATTGCCGTATTACATTCCACCGCATGAGCATAGCATAAGAGGTGTGTCTTTTCTATTCTTGGTGGATATATGGATTGTTTCTTGTAGGAACTATTATAGACAAAGCTCTAATAAAGTTTCATACATATTTACTCAGTGTTCATATGTAGGATTTTCTTTAGGGGTTATATCTAGGGGTGGATTTCTTTTTTTAAATATATAATGATGTTTATTTTTTCCCATTATAGCTGTTTTACAGTGTTCTGTCAATTTTCTGCTGTACAGCATGGTGACCCAGTTACACATACATGTACACATTCTATTTTCGCACATTATCATGCCCCATTGTAAGTGACTAGACATAGTTCCCAGTGCTACACAGCAGGATCTCATTGCTAATTCATTCCAAAGGCAGTAGTTTGTATCTATTAACCCCAAGCTCCCCAGCCACCCCACTCCCTCCCCCTCCCCCTTGGTAACCACAAGTCCATTCCTCAAGTCCATGATTTTCTTTTCTGTGGAAATGTTCATTTGTGCCGTATATTAGATTCCAGATATAAGTGATATATTGCATTTGTCTTTCTCTTTCTGACTTACTTCACTCAGGATGAGAGTCACTAATTCCATCCATCTAGTTGCTGCAAATGGCATTATTTTGTTCTTTTTTATGGTGAATAGTATTCTATTGTGTATATATACTGCATCTTCCTAATCCAGTCATCTGTCGATGGACATTTGGGTTGTTTCCATGTCTTGGCTATTGTGAACAGAGCTGAAATGAACATGTGGGTGCATGTGTCTTTTTTAAGGAAAGTTTTGTCTGGATATATGTCCAAGAGTGGGATTGCTGGGTCATATGGTAGTTCTCTGTATAGATTTCTAAGGTACCTCCATACTGTTCTCCATAGTGGTTGTACCAGCTTACATTCCTACCAACAGTGCAGAAGTGTTCCCTTTTCTCCACACCCCCTCCAGCATTTGTCATTTATGGACTTATTAATGATGGTGATGGCTATTCTTACTGGTGTGAGGTGGTACTTCATAGTAGCTTTTATTTGCATTTCTCTAATAATCAGTTATGTTGAGTATTTTTTCCTGTGCTTGTTGACCATCTGTAATATCTCTCTTTCTGATAAGAATTTCTGTTTAATCTTCTTATTTTTCACATTTTAGGCTTTCCTCACATGCTTGGTGATCCTTGTAAGGCTGACAGAGCACTTGATATGTGGGAAGCCCTTTGGACTGATAGGATTTACTTTAGATGCATGTCTGGGAATTGAGGCATTTTTAAGGGGACCCTCAAAACTTGAGTTAAGAGAATATTACCCTTGAGTTCCACCATTGTTTTTCTCTATATCTCATTAGATCATTTTAAAAAATTTTAAGAGGAAAAACTACTAATTATTTCACTGATGTTATAACTTTCATTTCATTCTGAGTCCCGTTGATTCCTGCTTTTTTTGGGGAGGGGGCACGCTGCACCCATGTCCTGTGGAAGTTCCCAAGCCAAGAACTGAACCCGCACCACTGCAGTGACCCGAGCCACTGCAGTGACAATGCAGAATCCTTAACCCACTGCACCACAAGAGAACTCCTGATTCCTGTTTCTCCTTTGTGTTTAGAACCTCTCAGGTTTATACAAAATATGTTGGATTTGTCTTCTTTCTCTTTAAACAACTAATTTATTTTTTATTTTATATTTCATAAAATTGAAATTTCTTGTTTTAATCTCTTTCTGATACTGCATATACCATAATTTTTTTTCTTATATTGAAATGAGGTCTCAAGAGAAGGGAGAGTTACTAGATGATTTTTTCACAGTCCAATATCTTAATCTGAAAGCCAATTTTATGTTAGCTTTTAAATTGCTGGTAAATAAAAACAGTTGTATTTTAAAATTTTCCTGTATTAATTAATACTTTTTTTGGAAAATTGCCTTTTGCATATTCTTTCAATTTCCCTGAATTTCCCATTTCTTACCCATTGTTAAAGTCATGAGTTACTAAAACAGATGGCATAAATTGCTATTTTCCTGCTTTTTATTTTCTACCTCTTCAATTACATAGTAAAACAATTATTTCTGATGAAGCTAATGTAAGCAGAGAAGAGGAAGAGATTGGTAAAGCTCCTACTATACACTTGATTAAACATAAAACCAAAGCTGATTATTAATATTGATTGAATTGCTGAAACGAGATATGTTGGAAAATATAGATTCAGTTTGCAATATGTATTCTCAAGGAAAAGACAAGCTTAAACTAGTCTTCAAGTAATAAAAGCTTCAATAAATGCAGTAAGTGATTTTATATACAATTTTAAGTCACTTATAGACTTCTAAGCTGATTTATAAAATCAGAATCTTTTAATTCAGTGCTCATAATTTCAGAGTTTGTGCCATTAAATTCCAAGTTATATAAACATCCAGACTCAATTACCTATCTTAAATCATTACTTATGTTACTATGTATTGCTTAGAAGACATGGAAAAATTATTTTTAAATCTAAATGATCAATGAATTTGAATGGCTTTCATTTTATCTCTAGCAACATGATATCAAATAATTAAAAACCAATATGTGGAAGATTTTGGAAGGAAGGCAGAAATGGCATTATTTTGAATGTCCCAGAGTCCTCTTATTAAGCAAACATAGAAACTAATTAGGAAAAGCTATAACTCAAAGGCATTAGAGATATTTATAAGAAAGCTAATTGACAAGGTACCCTTATGAACCCTGAAACAACAGACATATAGTTAAAAGCATTCAACCTTTGTTACACCTGAATGGAATCAATTCTTTGCAGAAGAAAGCAGAGGAAAGAAATGAGTACAAAAGGTCTGGAAATAGAAACATTCAAAATACTCAATAGTTATTTACTGAAAAGCATCTAAAATTGAAATGGGTTTTGAATGATCCAAAAGTTGTGAGTATAAAGGATCTGAATAGGCTGATGTAGTGGAACCCTGTGATCCTGCAAAACTCATCAGCCCAGGCTAACTTTTAGGAAAGACTATATGTTGAGAAGAAACACTTGCCTTTTTTTTTTTAAGAGCTGCACCGTGGTATATGGAAGTTCCCAGTTAGGTAGGGGTCAAATCGGAGCTGTAGCTGCTAGCCTAAGCCACAGCCATAGCAACACCAGTTCCAAGCCACGTCTATATACTACACCATAGGTAATGGAAATGCTGAATCCTTAATCCACTGAGCAAGGCCAGGGATCAAACCCACATCCTCATGGATACTAGTTGGATTCATTACTGTTGAGCCACAGTGGGAACTCTGGGCATGGCTGAAAATTAAGAAGCAGAAGGATAATAGAGACAAAGGAAGAGGATATTATGACAACAGTAAGAAAGTGGAACAGATTCAGTAAGCCTCAGAAAATAAGCTGTGGTATGTGGGTGTGTATGTGTGTGTATATAAATATATATATATGTGTATATATCTGTATGTTTATGTATATATATACAAATGTGCACCTATGTGTGTGTGTGTGTATAGTCATTACAAAAAAAATAGTAAAAGGGGGCTATTTTAAATTAGAAAAACTACTTAAACCACAGGTCCCTCTAAAAAGTTCAGGCAAACAAATTCCCCGCCATGGCCCCCCACCCCAAGCCATACAAATTGTAGTTAAACTCTTGATAAAGTGATTATATTAGAATGAAAAGCAGGATAATATCTTTAGAAAATAGAATGCAGAAGACATCCATACAAAACAGAACTGAACTAAAATCTAGTATTTCACAATGATTTAAATGAATAAAAGATTCTCTAAAGACTTTTGCAAACTCAGACTAATTTATGCTATCCACCATTGAGAGGCCCCTCTTCCTGTTTTGCTCCTATCTCAAGTAAGGATTGGTGGCATCCATTAGTCTCAAATAGACAATAGAATGTATCATTTGCTCCTCATTCCTCAGTAACTTCATGTCTCTAGCCAGTTGTTAAGTTCTGGAAAAGCTTCCTCCTAAAGATTTATTCCATCTGTTTCCTCTTCTCTATCCTCCCTGGCACTGATTTATTGAAGAATTTACTATCTTTCATGTGTATCATTGTGTTGGGTTCCTCATTTGTGTTCTTATTTCTTGTTACAGTCATCTCCAATCTACCTTGCAAGTTGATTCCATGGAAAAATTGAAACCACACTCCTTTTTGGATGGGACTCAAACCCAGCCAAAACTTGGACTGGGCATGAACCCATGGGCTGGGATTGAACCCAGTTGCATCTCAGATTGGGACTTGAATCCACAATCTCTGATGTAGGAGAGGACTCGAACCCAGCATATTTTGGTCGAAACCACTCACCTGGCACATGACTTACTGAAGCTCAAATTCTTTTGTCTTGTCACAAATAATTCAGCATGAGGCAAAGTGATAAGCAAAGAGTGAGTTTATTGGCATTGGATGCTTGTGAGATATATGTGGGCAGACAAGGGAGCACAGCCCCAAGAGCAAAAATGGCTACAGTTTAATAATCTAAGACATAGTGGGAGGGGAGAGAGCCATCTTCTTCCTCATTCTTGGGTGGACAGCAAGGCTTACATCACTAGTTCCTCTTTTGACCCATATGATTTAACTAGAACTGTCATCTGTATAATAGCTAAAGGGTGGTGACACATACTAAAATATGGTGATTCATCTCAGGTTTCAGTATACTCTCCCCTTTCATTGATTTCTTTCCCCTTCTGCCTATATTCATGTCTTTACTATACGCACAAATGCTGCTCCTCAGGGACCATTAATTCCTTGACTGCATCTAACAAGATTCAGACTCCATATATTGTCTTGTGTTTGAAGTATCAGGGTTTGTGGCTTGAGTGTACCTGGCACATGAATGCACCCTGTCTTCCTTCAAGGTAGAGTAGATAGTTGCTAGGTTACTCTTTTCTTGAGTGGTCATTATTTTACAAAATCTCCCAAACTCACTTAAATTCCCTTTTTATCTTTAATCCCTTAGTGGGATTTCTAAACTATGTAATTATCTTACCCTATCCCTATCAAAATGATATAAAATACAACATAAAAGCTAATAGTTAACAAGTCAAGACATAGTGACATTTCATTTTCTTACTGAGTCTGCCTCTCCATATTATCTTCTCCCATTCCTTCTTATGTACTTTATAGAATACTTATATTTATGTGCATAAACCATTACCTTCAACATGGCTATGTTTTTTGTTTTAACTTTGGTAGAATTCTTTTTCTGCAGGTTAAATTAAGATATAATTGACATACAGCACTGTTTATATGCTTTATTTGATTTATTTCACTTAGCATAATATTCTTGGAGTCCATCCATGTTGATGTAAATGGCAGGCTTTACTTTGTTTTTATGCTGTATAATATTTTGCTGTATATTTGTAACACAATTTCTTTATCCATTGATGGGTATTTATATTGCTTTCATGTCTTTGCTTTGAAAATAATGCTGCTATGAACAAGAACATTCGATGTTTTTTTAAAAATGTTTTTATTTTTAAGTAAGAATTGTTTAAATGGGGGCATATACCATGATAACTGGATATACATAGTTATAGAAAAATGATTACTATATTTAAGCTCATTAACATATCATTTCCTCACATAATTACTTTTTTGTTGCGGGAGAGCTTCTGAAATCTACACTCTTAGCAAATTTCTACTGTGTAATATGATTACCTGTAGCACCATGCTGTGTATTGGATCTCTAGACATGTTTATTCTCTATAATTGCCTCTTTGTTCCCTTTGATGAACAGACCCCCATTTCCCTCACTGCCCACCTCTGGTAACCACTGTTCTACTCTGATTCTATATGTTCAATGTTTCTTAGATTTTATGCATAAGTTGATCACACAGTTTTTTTTTTTGTGTGACTCATTTTACTGAGCATGGTGTCCTCCAGGTTCACCTGTGTTATGTAACTGGCAAGATATCTAACATTCTTTAAGACAATAATAAACACATATATGTATGTATATATGCCATTTCATGTATGGTGCACTCTGCTTGAATTGCCTTATCCACCCTTATCCAGCTGGTAGACTTCACTTTATACATCGAGACTCAATTGAAATATTATCTCCTCTAGGAAAGTTTCCCTGACCTCAAAAGGTAAAGGGTGATACCGCTTTTCTATCATATCTTATATGATAGAATTATTATTACATGATATTAATATTTTATTGATATTTGTTTACATTCAAAAGTCATCTTTGGTTACATCAGTGGTTGGCTTTTTTTTTTTTTCTGTAAAGGGCCAGTACTTTAGACTTTGTGGGCTATACAGTCTCTGAGTATAATTGAGTAGTCGCTATATAGCTACTCAACTCTGTTACTGTAGTGTGAAACAATATGTCTTAAACAATAAGCATAAATAGCCATAAACAGTATTTAAATAAAAATGCATGACTGCATTCAGGTAAAACTTGACAAAAATAGGCAGCTCCTAAGTTGGGCCTTTGGTCTACAGTTTGCCAAATTTTTAGCTCACTGACTAGGATGTACCTTTGATGCTTGCTGTAAAATATATATGATGAAGCATTATTATTTATTATCTAGTAATAAACACTAAAGTCCAGACTAGGATTCCCAGTGGAAACACTTTGTCTTAACTGGATGTTTCTCATCACCAGTAACAGATTTTTGTGCATAAAAAAAAACTAAAACATAGCAAATTCTATGAAGAAGAAAGTAGACTATCAGAAAAATTAGACGTAACACATTTTGTTATAGTATTGCTCAGAAAATGGCTGTAAAGCAGTCAGTCAAGAAGTGTACATCTCCATTATATATGGGACTTCTGGTATCAGTATCATCAGGTACCAGATTTGGTGCTCTATGGTGCTTTATTCAGGATACTCCTTTATCTAATATACCTCACAGAATCTCTCAGAGGATCTTCACTCTTAAGAGTGTTATAATTTGCTAAAGAACAATATAAGGACAAAAATGCACACCCCAAGAATGGTATTGCCTTTATTTTGATGTAAATAATTTTAGTTTATAATAGAATCATTTTTACTGTAGACATAGTTTCTTTTTCCCTAATGATTGCTGCACAGGGTGATTTTATGATCTCACTAAGTTATTCTTGGGTCTTGTGTCAACAATAATCTTTCTAACCCTCAGGTAGTTATAATTCTCTGCCTTTGTCCTAAAAACTGGGACAGGAGAGATACAGAAAACATTAAGCATGGAAGCATGCCATATAAAACCTACCATAACAGATTGCTTTATTTTAAAGGTTAAAAACCTTAAAATCTAACCTTGGTTTTATTTTTAAGTACAGTAGAGCACCAGATACTTAGAGTTTGAATTCCATGTGCACATACATTTCCTAAGCCCTTTAAAAATGATCTAATAAAGGTTAAAGTAATAAAACATACACTTAAAGATTGCTATTAAATCGAAATGAGGGAATAGTAGTGTTTACTGTATTTAGATAAATATAAAACCCCAGTGCTATTTTCTTTTATACATTTAAATTACTTTTACTTCCAAGGTTTTCACAAGGGACATTAAAATTAAGATGAATTGTACTTAGTAACCGTAAGTATTTCAAGTGTATGTGTGTGCACATGTGTGTTTTTAGCACATTTGTAACAACTTATTTGAAATTTTTAAAAACAATTTCCTGAGCTTTGGTGTGGACTCTCATTGCAATAATTCAATTCTTTTAATTTTTCAAATTTAAAGAAAATAATAATGATAATAATTAAAAGGGAATGTAATTTCTAGAACTATAACACAAGAAGGCTTATGTTTTTATAAGATTTAAAGTATAAGTTCTAATCATAGTATACATGTGGATCTTGGAGATCATTTTTTATTTGAAAATGAAAAGTTGAGAGTTCCCATTGTGGTGCAGTGGAAACGAATCTGACTAGTATTCATGAGGATGTGGGTTTGATCCCTGGCCTCACTAAGTGGGTGGGGATCCTGCAGTGCAGTGAAGTGTAGCTTAGGTCACAGACGCTGCTGGGATCCTGCATTGCTGTGACTGTTGCGTAAGCCAGCAGCTGTAGCTCCAATTCAGTCCCTAACCTTGGAACTTCCATATGCTGTGGATGCAGCCCTAAAAAGCAATAATAATAATAATAATGATAATAATAAATAAAAAAATATAAAGTTTTGGGATAACCGCCAGAGAAAATCTGCCTGATTATTTTGTGAAATAAATTCCCAAAGATGCTTTCCCACTGTACTTCTCACTGAACATTTAAAGATACAGATTTGGTTTCAGTTTTATTTTGGATAGCTCAGTTTTTCATCCCTGTAAACTTAATTTATAAACTCTCAGAAGAAATGTCTTCTACCTCAGTAGTTCAAGTTTTCTACCGAAACATGGGTCAAGAATATGGTGAATGAATAAGACAATGGAACTTTTTTCTTTCATTGAATCTAAGCATTGATCAGACCATTTTTTTTTTTTTGGTATATATATATATTTTTTTTTAAGTTTTGAGGTAGTTTTTATTTTATTCTTTTTTATTTTATTTTCCCACTGTACAGCAAGGGGATCAAGTTATCCTTACATGTATACATTACATTTTTTCCCCCACCCTTTGTTCTGTTGCAACATGAGTATCTAGACATAGTTCTCAATGCTTCTCATCAGGATCTCCTTGTAAATCTATTCTAAGTTGTGTCTGATAACCCCAAGCTCCCGATCCCTCCCACTCCCTCCCCCTCCCATCAGGCAGCCACAATTCTGTTTTCCAAGTTTTTCTGGTATAATTTTTACTTTAGATTATTACATTTAAGAACATTAACACACTTGAGTATGTCCAAAAGGGAATGAAAAATACAATTATCAAATTTAACAACTCTATTTAAAAAAAAATGTTTGATGAAGTTGTTTTGTCTAGAAAAAATTTGACATGTGAATTTTTCTATATTTCATTGGCTTTGCTAGAGAATGTTGATGCTTCTAGTACTAAAGTATTGTAGTATATCCTGTAGTATATTGCAGCATTATTAAAATTATGGTAGCTCATTCTCCAAAAAAAACTCAGAAGTTTCATTTTGGCATTTAGCAATATACTTGCAAAGTCCTCCTTTTGTCACAAATATTTACTGAGGATATTCTGAGTACATGGCATATAACGTACTAACACTGCAACACACACACACACACACACACACAAAACCCCCAAAATAAATGAATGAAAAAATACCCCCTCCTGTTAGAATTACATTCTAACAGGGCAAAAGAAAATGAAAAAAAAAATTGAGGACATTGTATAATACAAGTACCAGGGTCTGTTAATTTTCCCTTAATGTTTACCCCATACTTCTTTCACCTTGTCATAGATACCGCCCATCAGATTTTTTCTGGGAACATATCTGTCAATTATAGTTTTTAGTTTTCAGCATTAATGGCAGCAATATGAGGGCATGTGCTTAAATTCTTGTCAATGATTGTAAGTGAAATATTTGTATCAGACTTCTGCATCTTGGAGTTCCCTAGTGTCTCAGTGGGTTAAGGATCTGGTGTTATCCCTGCTATGGCTGTGGTTACTGCTGTGGTGTGGGTTTTGTCCCTGGTTAAGGAACTTCCACATGCTGTGCGGCATTACAAAAACCCAAACAAACAAATACAAAACATAAAACAAACAAAAACTTCTGCATCTAATGCCTAAAGAAATCTCTTGAAGTGTTTTGCTTGTAGCTATGTTGGACTAACCAGTTTAGGATTAACCTCATCTTTGTGAGTAACTAGAATAGTTGTATAAAATATGAGATAAAGAGTATATATTACTAGAGAACTATCAAGGCCAAGAGTATGGGTAAAAGAGAATTCTAGAGAGGGGAAATTTACATTTGATTTTGATTTTCACCTCTAGATATTTTGCCATTTAAAACATCAGCTAAATGGCTCAGTAGCTAGCTGAAAGCAGTGGGGTCCTAAACAGAGCTCTTGGTAATTTTACAGGGAAAGCATAACCACAATAGAGGTTTGTAACATGGGAAGAAACCTAAGAAAAAACTTATAGTTTGGTAAGAAAAAAAAAAAAATCCACTCTTCTGTTAGGAAACCCAACGAGGTCTATCATAGGGAGTACTTGAAAAAAACTCATATCCTAAAAATTCAACCCCTGTTTCTTATCAACTCATTTTCTGAATTAAGTTTATCTGTTCCTAGCAACTTGCAATAACTAAATTGCATCCGTTCTGGCAGACAATGGCACCATCAGAGCCTAAAAAAGGTTCTATTTTTTCCCACAAAAAAAGGGTTCCTCGATTGAATATAATTAGGCATTAAAATATTTTGGAAATCCAGAAGAAAAAAAATAATTAAAAAATGCTAGGGGAGTTCCCGTCGTGGCGCAGTGGTTAACGAATCCAACTAGGAACCATGAGGTTGCGGGTTCAGTCCCTGGCCTTGCTCAGTGGGTTAATGATCCAGTGTTGCCGTGAGCTGTGGTGTAAGTCACAGACGCGGATCGGATCCTGCGTTGCTGTGGCTCTGGCGTAGGCTGGCGGCTACAGCTCTGATTAGACCCCTAGCCTGGGAACCTCCATATGCCGCAGGAGCGGCCCAAGAAATAGCAAAAAGACAAAAACAAAGACAAAAAAAATGCTGGGGACCCATAAATTGGAGTTATCAGTAATTGTTTAAAAATCACTGTATTTAGGAGTGCCCATCATGGTGCAGCGGAAACAAATCCGACTAGGAACCATGAGGTTGCAGGTTTGATCCCTGGCCTCGCTCAGTGGGTTAAGGATCTGGCGTTGCCATGAGCTGTGGTGTAGGTCACAGACGTGGCTTGGATCTGGCATTGCTGTGGCTGTGGTGTAGGCTGGCAGCTACAACTCTGATTAGACCCGTGGCCTGGGAACCTCCATATGATGCTGGTGCAGCCCTAAAAAAGGAAAAAAAAAAGACAAAAAAATATATAAATAATAAAAAATAAAAATCACTGTATTTAGTAGATCCAAGGGATTAAAAGCAAGATGGAATCTTTCACCAGAAAAATGAAAAATACAAAATATCAGATATTATTTCTATAATGAAAGATGAATAGTTCACTGATGGTTTTAATAGTAGATTAGGCACAGCTGAAGAAAGAATGAGTAAATAAGGAAAAAAAGACTTGAAGAAAATACCAAGATTAAAAATGGATGGAAAGACAAAGAGATAAAACTTTTACAAAGGGGTGAGACATATGGTTTAAAATATAAATTGCATGTTACTAAGATTCTAAAAGTAGGGAGATTGTTAAATATGCAATATTTGAAAACATTAAGGTCATTGATTTCCAAAATCAATGGAAAACTGTTTGCTGGTTCAGGGAACTTTACAAATCTTTGCTCAAAATTTCTACAAGAGAATCTATACCTAGATAGATACATCATAGTAAAACAACTGAAAATTTACTAAAAAAGAGAAAAATATATCTTTCAGATATGAAGAATGACTTCCCAGTGTTCAGTCTGGTGCTTTTTTCAACCCTTAAGTCACTTTTTTCTAGTTTTATCATCACTGAAGGCATTTTAAAACATGTCTTTCTTTGCTGTTTTTTAATAGTAAGCATTATTGATTTACAATCTCAATCAAAAGTCTTTGTGGATGCTGTGGTATATTGTCTCAGCTGTTACCTATTCAGTGCACCTTCTGTACTTGTAATTATATTGCTTTGGGCTTCTCATTGTCTTTGTTCCTCATCCAATAGGCCTCTCTGAGATAGATAAAAAGCCTGGCCTCCTAAAAAGGAATTTAATTAAGTTCATTTTCCAAACCATCTATATCTTCTAACTTTTGTCTCCCCCCCCCCCCCCCTCTAATTTTTGTCTCTTTATCTGAAAGAGAGATAGGAACCTATTTAACCATGTCAGGCTTTTTCAGCATTTCGGTATATATTGTGAGGGTGGTTAGATCATCCAGGTTTTGGGTATTTAGGCTTCAAATCAAAAAACCCATTTGCAAAACCTGACTGATGATTGCAAGACTCAAGTCTCGCGGAAATTGATTTTCTGGCTCAGGAACAAAGCTTTCTTTGTGATTGTCTGAGGAATGTTTACTTCTGATGCAGCGAGGCAATGGAGGACTCCTCTAACAAACTTCCAACTTCAGGAAAAGGTACTGTGTTTTTACTTCTGTCCTGTTTACCTCACAAATTCTTTAAACCTAAAGTTCGACTATGCCTGGTTCCATGAAAAACTGACTTCAGTGTTCCTCTTATTTCTCTGGGTTTTGGCTTTCTCATGGATTCTTTCTTATCCCTTTGGAATTTTGATACATTAAATGAGCAACATTGCTCACGAGAATGAGACATTTTTTATGAAGAGTGAACCTACCCTGATCCATCATAATAACCTAAAATCTGTGGTTTACCTACCTGAGGGTTCATTCTAAATGTTGTATACTCTGAGGATTTGGGCAAAAGTATAATGACATACATCCATTATTAAAATATCATATACAGTATTTTCATTACACTAAAAAATCCTCTCTGTTCTGCCTATTGACTTTCCAGCCCCATCTATGAACATTCTTTCTTTCTTTTTTGGTGGATTTTTTTTCCCCCATTGATAAATGTGTTAACTTCAGTGTGCCACCTGAGATGCATCTCTTAATTTTAAAAACTTTATAGCATTTTCTATTTAGTCTGTGGATTGTAACTTTAGATTTCAAAGGTATTTTTGCTACCATTTTAAGTATTGGTTTCTAACCAAATTTAACTGTGGAAAAAGAAATATTCTGCAGGCAACTGATTATTTCTTTGGGGTTGTAACTTTTGCGGGCTGCAGAATTGTCAATTTTTAGAAACAAGAAGAGCAGTGCTTTATTGGTACAGTTGTATCTCTCTGACTCCACCTATCTGTGTTTTAGTAAAGTTTGCAAGTATTTTTCCAACCTGTTATATGTTTTCTATTTCTGTATCCACTTAGACTATCATTTTTTTGAGAAATACATGTTAATATTTCTCATTATGGTTACAATTTTTTATTAAGATTTTGTGCTTAAGTTTTAGCTTCACAGCCAAATTGTCAGGAAGGCACAGAGGTTTTCCATATACTCCTGACACCACACATCCATGTAACCCCCTTATTATCGACTTCCTCCAACAGAGGGATATGTTTGCTATGACCGATAGTTCTACATGGACACGTCTTAATCACCCAAGTGCGTATTTGACAATATGGTTCATTCTTGGTGGTATACATTCTGTGGGTTTGGAAAAATATCTAATGACGTGATATGTATCCCTCATTATGGTATAATAGTATTTTCACTGCCTGGAAAATCCTCTGTGCTCTGCTCATTAATCCCTCCCCCCACGGACCCCTGGAAACTACTAATCATTTTACTGTTTCCGTGGTTTTGCCTTTTCCAGAATGTAGTATATTTGGAATCATATGGTATGTAGCTTTTTCAGACAGGCTTATTTTATGTAGTAAACGGCATTTAGAGTTCCTCCATACCTTCTGATAACTTGATAGCTCATTTTAGTGCTGATTCATGTGCAGACATTACACTGTATGTGTTGTAGTTGCTTCCAGCCATATTTGTCACTTCCAAGGTTTGCAAATTATGAGTAAAGTGGTCTATAAACATGCATGTGGAGGTATTATGTGGACATAGTTTTCGATGCCCTTGGATAAACACCAAAAAGCTGGATTGTGTATTAAGAGTGTATTTAGTTTAATAAGAACTCCCCAAGCAGTCTTCCAAAATGGCTGTACCTTTTAATGTTTCCCAACAGCAGTGGGAGTGTTCCTGTTGTGCCACATCTTTACCAGCATTTTGTGTTGTCAGTGTTCTGATTTTGGCCATTCAAGTGGGTGTGTAGTGGTATCTGCTTTTCAATTACATTTCCCTGATGATATAATTTGGAGCATATTTTCATTGGCTTATTTGTCATGTCTATATTTTCTTTGGTGAGGTATCTGTTAAGTGTTTTGGCTCATCTTTTGAGATACTTGCTTTCATATTGTTTAGTTGTAGAAGCTCTTGAAGTATTTTGGATAGCAGTCCTTTATCAGATGTGTCTTTATCCAATATTTTAAACCACCCTGTAGCTTGTCTTATAATTCTGTTGATACTGTATTTCACAGAGTTGCAATTTTCAATTTTAGTGAAGTCCCACTTAGCAATTATTTATTTTATGTACCCCATGTCTTTGGTGTTTTAATTTGGGTGTTGGTGTACCCAAGCTCATGTAAGTTTTTTTCTATGCTATTGTTTAAGAGTTTTGTAGTTTTGCATTTTTCATTTAATTCTGTGATCTGTTTTGAGCTAATTTTTGTGAAAAGTGTTAAATCTGTATCCGGATGCATATATATATATATAATATATATATATATAGTCTTTTCTAAGGCTGCGCCTGTGGCATATGGAGCTTCCCAGGCTAGGGGTCAAATTGGAGCTGTAGCTACCAGCCTTCACTAGAGCCACAGCAATGCGGGATCGGAGCCACATCTGTGAAATACACCAAAGCTCATGGCAATGCCGGATTCTTAACACATTGAGCAAGGCCAGGGATCTAACCCGCAACCTCATGGTTCCTAGTCGGATTCATTAACCACTGAGCCATGACGGGAACTCCGGGATTCATACATTTTTTTTTTTTTTTGGATGTCCAATTGTTCTAGTCATTTTGTTTAAAATGTCTTTGCTCCATTTTATTGCATTTGCTCCTTGATCAAAGATCAGTTGACTATATTCATGTGGATCCACTCTTATTTTTTAGTATGTTTCTGTTAATTTTTCCTTTAATGTTAGATGACTGTATTTTGGGACTCATTCATTCATAATTGTGATATCTTCTGGTGGATTATTTCTTTAATCCTCATGTATGTAATGACACTCTTTGATTATTTATTTATTTTTATAATTTTTTTTTTATTTTCCCACTGTACAGCAAGGGGGTCAGGTTATCCTTACATGTATACATTATAATTACATTTTTCCCCCAGCCTTTCTTCTGTTGCAACATGAGTATCTAGACAAAGTTCTCAATGCTATTCAGCAGGATCTCCTTGTAAATCTATTCTAAGTTGTGTCTGATAAACCCAAGCTCCCGATCCCTCCCACTCCCTCCCCCTCCCCCTCCCATCAGGCAGCCACAAGTCTCTTCTCCAAGTCCATGCTTTTCTTTTCTGAGGAGGTGTTCATTTGTGCTGGATATTAGATTCCAGCTATGAGTGATATCATATGGTATTTGTCTTTGTCTTTCTGGCTCATTTCACTCAGTATGAGATTCTCTAGCTCCATCCATGTTGCTGCAAATGGCATTATGTCATTCTTTTTTATGGCTGAGTAGTATTCCATTGTGTATATATACCACCTCTTCCGAATCCAATCATCTGTCGATGGACATTTGGGTTGTTTCCATGTCCTGGCTATTGTGAATAGTGCTGCAATGAACATGCGGGTGCACGTGTCTCTTTTAAGTAGAGTTTTGTCCGGATAGATGCCCAAGAGTGGGATTGTGGGGTCATGTGGAAGTTCTAGATATAGATTTCTAAGGTATCTCCAAACTGTTCTCCATAGTGGCTGTACCAGTTGACATTCCCACCAACAGTGCAGGAGGGTTCCCTTTTCTCCACACCCCCTCCAGCACTTGTTATTTGTGGACTTATTAATGATGGCCATTCTGACTGGTGTGAGGTGATATCTCATGGTAGTTTTGATTTGCATTTCTCTTATAACCAGTGATGTTGAGCATTTTTTCATGTGTTTGTTGGCCATCTGTATATCTTCTTTGGAGAACAGTCTATTCAGGTCTTTTGCCCATTTTTCCATTGATTGATTGGCTTTTTTGCTGTTGGGTTGTATAAGTTGTTTATATATTCTAGAGATTAAGCCCTTGTCGGTTGCATCATTTGAAACTATTTTCTCCCATTCTGAAAGTTGTCTTTTTGTTGTCTTTTGGGTTTCCTTTGCTGTGCAAAAGCTTTTCAGTTTGATGAGGTCCCATGGGTATTTTTGCTCTAATTTCTATTGCTTTGGGAGACTGACCTGAGAAAATATTCATGATGTTGATGTCCGAGAGTGTTTTGCCTATGTTTTCTTCTAGGAGTTTGATGGTGTCCTGTCGTATATTTAAGTCTTTCAGCCATTTGGAGTTTATTTTTGTGCATGGTGTTAGGGTGTGTTCTAATTTCATTGCTTTGCATGCAGCTGTCCAGGTTTCCCAGCAATGCTTGCTGAATAGACTTTCTTTTTCCCATTTTATGCTCTTGCCTCCCTTGTCAAAGATTAACTGACCATAGGTGTCAGGGTTTATTTCCGGATTCTCTATTCTGTTCCATTGGTCTGTCTGTGTAATGACACTCTTAATACTTATTTATGCTTTAACACCAGTTAATGTTTTTGTTCCTTACTCATATTGCTACATCGGCTTTCTACTGTGAAGCTACGTCATTTCTTTCTATCTCAGATAAACATAACCTTTCTATGTCATTTTGTTTTAAATATATGCATTTTTAAAAAATATCATGTAGCTAAATTTTGAAAAAAAAAAGCAGTTTAAATCAGCTTTAAATGTATTATTAGCAACTATTACTATTGTTTTACTATGTTTCAATGAATTGCTTTTCTTTCTTGGCCTTTTTCCTCCTTCCAATGGTACTTTTACTTAGTAGCTCCTATCTGTGTAGTTGTTCCTTCTTAACCCTCCTTTTCTTATCTTGGATGCATAATTTAAATTTTCAATTCACATTAAATTTACTCATGAATATAATTTTTAAACATTTTACCAAAATTTGATGTTACTAAACTAAGTTTTTTTTTTTAACTACAGAAAGGACAAGGACCTATCATTAAGGTGTTTGTTATTCTCTGTGCTCCTACACATCACCTGTATTGTGTTGAAGTTTAGATCCTAGTTCTTCATCATGAAAACATGAATATTATTTTTAACAATCTGTAGTTAATTACATCCAGTAATATATTTTGCCAGTTCCATTTGGGTTTAATTTTCTTCTTACTGAGTTATGTCCATTATTATTAATTCTTTCCAGAAGGTCTTTAGGTATAAACTTTTTTAACACTTGATAATAAAAAATATTATTTCATTCTCACAAACATTTATTTGGCTATATCAGGTCACTTTGACAGTTGTTTACTTGCAGCACTTTAAAGATAAAAATTGGTCATCTTCTTCCATATGTTACTGCTACTGATAAGTGAATTGTTGGCCTCATTATTTCCATGTAAAATAATCTGCCCTTTCCTATAGCTGTTAATATTTTTGCTTTATCCTTGACCTTAAATTTCATTAAGATCTGTCATGGTTGAAACCGTCATGTTTTACTTATCCTTTTCAGCAATTTTTATGTAGATATTTTGAGATCTTATTACCTTTCTCCATTGAGGAAATTTTTAGTCTTTTTTTTTTAAGCCATTTCTTACTGTCTCTCTGCTGAATTCGCTGTTACCTGCATCAAGAACTCATGGGTTCAAACTTTTCAATCAATGAGTTTGTTTCCCTGATTTCACCATTAGTTCCTTCTACATTCCCATTTTATCAAGAGATTTTGTTAAATAAACTTTCAATTTTAGGACAGTTTTAAATTTAGAGAAAAATTATGAAGCTGCTATTGAGATCGCCTTCCATTATCATCTTCCATTAGTGTCATACATTTGTAGCAATTAACAAACTAATATTGAAACATTATTATTTGACAGCCACACGACTCAGGCTGTGCTAGTTTTTACCTAATGTCCTTTATGTTCTCAGGATCCCATCCAGGATACAACCTTAAATTTAGTTTGTCATGTCACGTTAGTAGTTTCTCAGATTTTCCTAGTTTTTGATTATATTTACAGTTTTAAAGAGTATTAGTCATTTTGTAGAATGTTTTTCAATTGGGTTGTCTAATATTTTTTTCCATGATTAGATGGGGGTAATCGAGAGAGAGAGATCACAGAGGTAAAGTGTCATTTTCATCACATCCTATTAAAGGTACAAATTGTCAACATGACTTATGTCTGTTGGTGTTGACTTTGATCACCTGACTGAGGGAGTAATTGCCAGGTTTTTCCCCTATAAAGTTATTCTTCATGCCGCCTTTCCATACTATATTTTTTAGAAGGATATCACTAAAGAAACGCACATTTAAGAAGTGGGTGAACTTCTTTGCCGAACAGAAACAGACTCACAAGACGTTGAAAAACTTAGGTTTACTAAAAGGTACAGGTTGAGGGTGGGAGAGATCGACTGGGAGTTTGCACAATGAGGTATATGGAATGACTGGCCAACGGGGACCAGCTGTATAGTACAGAGAACTCTGTCCAATATTCTGTGATAATCTATGTAGGAAAATAATCTGAAAGACAAATATACTGATTGGCCCTTCAAAGGCCTTCTTTGTTTCTCTTAGTGCTTTTCACTTCTAACATTTCCCTTTGACTCCTTTTCATTTCCCTTTGATTCTTTTTTTTTCTTTTCTGCTTCTTAGGACCACACCCTTGGCATATGGAAGTTCCCCTACGCCAGAGCCACAGCAACGCGGGATCCGAGCCGCAGTGTCTGCATATTGCAGCTCTTTGAATTCTCAACCACTATTGTTATACTGGTGTGGTAATAATTTAATTTTTCAATGAAATCTTAGTCTTTTATTGGGTCTGTGTTTCTGGCATGTACCCTTCACAACCATTACCTTATGACATTTTTGGCTTTCTATCCCCTTAAGTAAGACAAGAAATCTAGAGGAGGATGGAGTGGGAGAAATGATCTTACCCCAGGTCGGGTAAGGTTCTGGTAAATTATTTTCTCTTGAGCATAAATGTTTGTTCTGGAGAATGTTTTGAGAATATTTCCTCTCTCTGCTCAAGCCACAAGGAGTGTTTCTTGGTTTTTGACCTTGAGAATCTGGTGGGGGTTCCTATAGATAAAACCCAGGGAGGTTTGGAAGTCCCTAGGACTGCAGTCTCTAGGAGTTTCTTGCTTTCATGCTGCCCCATGCTCAGACTTGAGCAATTTGTCTAAATTACCTCTTAAGTGCCCCACCTGTTTATGGCCCCTGCAGCTTCTGCTCCAGAAATTCAGATCTTGATTGTGACTCTCTGGACTTCCCCATTTTTCCAAATTTTTTACCTTATGACCTCTTTTCTGATGGCGTCCAAGAAAAATCATTGATTTTCCAGATGTCCACCTTTTTCCTTGTAAGAATAGGAATACTGATTTCCAACTGCTTTGTACATTGGAGCTGTTTTGACGCATCAGTACACTTACATGGGCTCAAACGTTAAAACAAGTGTAAATAGATCTCCCTCGCTTTACTACTCATCTCTGTGGTTGTATAATTCCTAATAGGGTAATATTGTTATTTTATGCATCCAGATAATTTATGCCAGTACAGATATTATTTTCCATTTTTAAAGCAGAAATGCTTGTAAAATATATTTTCTCTTTGTTGTTATACTTATTACTAATTCCAAGCCAGTTTATTCAAAGGATTGTCTTCATTTTCATTGGAATAGTGTTCCATTATATGGCTATGCCTTAACTTTTACAAATGATTCATTATTGTTATATATTTAGGGTTGTTTCCAAACGTTTGCTATTTCAAAAATTTTTCATTAATTGTGTGTATAGAAATTTGTCGTATGTCTGATGATGCTGGTGAGACAAATTCCTGGAAGTAAAGTACCTGGACTGAAGTGTATATTCGTTTGCAATTTTGAGAAGTATTGACATAACAGTTGAAAAATTTACACTATCTCCAATAATGAATTCCTTTTTGAACTATCTTACTAAGGTAGGGTGTAATACAATTTTATGTATTTGCCAGTGTGGTAGGTGAAAGTTATATTTCACTGTAGCTTAAATTTATATTTATCTTATTTTAAAATGGTTTAATATAGTTAAGAATTATTTTTATATCACCCCATTTATTACCCTGTTTCTCTTTCTCACCAATATTCATGAAAATTGGCATTTTTACTATGTGATATGAATTTCAAATATTATTACTTTATGATTTTACTCACCTTTTGAGTATATATGTGTTGTATGTAGAAATATTTTTAAGATACATTTGATTTTTTTTAAATATTTAGGACTTGAGAAATTTTTTGGCATGGTGAGATGTTTCTTCATAACTGTGGAGTGATATAATCTCTCATCTTCCATTACTTACACTTAAATCACTGGTATATTTGGAATGTATCCTAGTGTAAAGTGTATAGATATGGTGATAGAGATCTTTTTTTCTAGTTTACCTTTTCTCTTCCAAAATTTAGAACTTCATACTTATTAATACTACTATGTTTTCTCTTCTTAATAATGTTGCATGGTGCTTATATGAAAAATTAGTTATGTGGTAGAAGCAGACTTGTTTTGTCTTTTTGGTTAAAATTATTATTTCTCTATTATAATGCTGGCTTTTGAAACTTAACACATTAAGAAAGTTTTTATTAATTCTGTAGTACTAGTTTATCTTGATTGTTGAATTTTGCTAAACACTTTTTCAGCTTACATGTATATAATATGATGATTTTTCCTCTGGTTTTAACAAACAATTTCCTTAAAAAATTAAGATCTTTTCTCATTTCTGGAATAAACCCTATTTGTTGGTGAACTGTTATTTAAAATTTTTCCTGGATCGTAATTGCCAGTTATTTATTTACATCACTTTCATATTCATATGAGAAATTTGTTTTTGTATTTGTGAGCAATACTTTCCTATTTTGGTATCATTGTTGTGCTACTTAAAAAGTATCAGAAAAACAGGATTTTCCTGGTGGCTCAGTGGATTAAGGATCCGGTGTTGTCACTGCTGTGGTGCAGGTTTGATCCTTGGCCTGGGATGTTTTGATCCCTGGCCCTGCATGCTGCAGGTGTAACAAAACCAAAAAGTATCAGAAAATAATATTTTCTTTTGTATGTTTTTAATGTGTTTAAATAGGATTTCTTATCACATTACTATAAAAAATGTCAAATTTATGGAAAAGTTTAAAAAAATGTAAGTTGAATCAGTAAATATCTACATTACAACCACCTAAATTTATAATGAACATTGTGCTATATTTCACACACACATCTATAATTAATTAACATTGTGCTATATTTTACAGACACATGCACATCTATTCCTATATTTGCTATTCTTTGAAAGGCTTCCAAAGTAAGTAAGATTTTATTCAATTAAGAATAGCTCTTCATAATTGTTAACAGTATTATCCAAGTATAATTACATATAATAAATGGCATGTATTTAAAAAGTTTTGGACAAAGTTATCACTATAATCAAGATAATAACACAGCCATAAAAAAAAAGGAATGGCTCTCTCTGTACCCCTGTACCCCAACCTCCTTCCCCAGGCAAACACCGATCTCCTTTCTCTCACTGTATATTAATTTCCTATAATGTTATACTATGATTCATAGAGCATGTCCTCTTTTTGCATTGCTTTTTCATTCGGCATAATTTATGTTGTATTACCTACATTTCTTTTTTTATTGCTGAGTATTATTCCATTATATGGATATATTACAGTTTATCCATTCATATGTTGATGGAAATTTGGGTTATTTTCAGTTGTTGGCTAATGCAAGTAAAAAATGCTGTGAATATTTTTGTACAAAATTTTTGCCTATACCTTCTTTTCTCTTGGATAAATACTTAGTAGTATAGTGACTGGATTCTATGGTGGTGTATATTTAAAATTTTTAAGACTGTCCAACTGTTTTTTCCAAGGTATTTGTATACCTGAGATATAAGAAGGTTCCATGTATACACATTTGTACACCTTCTTTGAGATACTGGATGTATTGTCTATTTCATTTTAATCATTGTGATTAGGTTTGAGTGGCATTACCTTTGGTTTTAATTTGCATTACATTGATAACTAATGATGTTGAGCATTTTTATGTGCTTTTCTGCCATTTACATATTTTCATGAAGTGCCTATTCAAATTTTTGCCGATTTATAAATGGAATAATTTTATTTTTGAAGGTTGAGGGTTTTTAAAGTCTCTATTATAGATTCCAGTGCTTTATCGTATATACAATTTCAAATATTTTCTCCCAGTCTGTGACCAAGAGTCATAGTCTGCCTCTACTGTCCATCCTGTGCATGTGTTGAAAGGATCTCTTTTCAACTGGTAAAAACAAAGCTGTAATCTAAGATTGTTCAGTAAGGTTGTTTAGTTTTTTTCTGGGGAGCCAGAGAACTGAGGCTTGTGAGCAAATTATTTATTAAAATTCAATTTTAAAACTTCGTAATTCTAGAGAATTTTACATTAACAACATAAGAATCAGTGTATTGTATTTTTTAAAAGGTAGTGTTATTCTTATAACTCAAATAAGAAATGCAAAAGAGATTCTGATTTTTCCAGTGTCACACAAAGATAGGTTGGAAAATGTTTTCAGTATCTGCAATTAACCAAATCAATATAAGTGATATATGAGGTCATTTTTTTAGATACTTAATATTTGATAGAGACCATTTTTTTCACTTATTCATATAAAAGGACATTATGGCTGTATTAGGCACATAAGTATAAGGCTCATAAGTGTAGGAAATTGAAAATTGTAGATCTCTCCAACGATGTTATCTTGGCCATCTACATTTATTATGTTTAAGTAATTTTAACATCAAATAATAGGAAAATTTGTCATTAATGAAAATAAGTAGCATTATTCCCATATAGAACTTGATCAGGTTGTAGAATTCTCCTTTTAATTGAAAAACTCTCTCGTAATATATAGTTGAGGGAAAACCTTTATTATTTTTTGCTTCTGCATAATGCAAAACATGTGACATGAATAAAGACAAGTTGAATTAATGGCCATAAACATTGTCTCTGACCTTGAGTTATTATTCCATTTTGAATGGTGGATTTGTTACTGTGTCTCATCATAGAATCTGTCTTACTGTTTCTCTACACTTTATCACTTTTACCATTTGGGTCAGCAACACTTTCCCAAGTCCTTCTGCATAGACTTTGAGTTCTGTACTCTGTATATCTAAAGAAACTCTTCCTATTCTCCTGTCTTGATGGATGTTTTTTCATTGTACATCCAATAAGATTCCTTTCCAGTCAGTTGGCTTGATTTTTTTTATTAAGAGGAAACTTCCTGCATAAAAATATTTTTTAAAAAATGATGGGTTAATAGAAGTATTTAATTTCAATTTATTTCCTTTGGTAGGAAGCATGCTATTAAGGGAATTAAAGATTTTTACTTCTCATATGACAATAATTTAGCCTAAAAATAAAGCATTTCATTCTCATAAAGTCTCATTTTAGTTCTCAAATTGCATCTCCAACAGTTATTTTTATTATGATATTCATATTGATTTTTTCACTGTTTATTAAAGTATTGTGCTTTTGTGCTTTTCTATATCACTTCTTATTTACCTAACATTATCAAGTCCCACTAATAATTCATCTCCATTATCTTTCACCTTAAACTTAGTGTGTATATTTATCTACACATTTATAGTACCTACTGAAAGTTTTCAGTAGTATAATAAAGCTTATTTCTTGCTCTCTTCTCTGTATGTTGTGTTCCTATTATCTAAATAAAGAAAACCCATAGCTTCCTCTTGATTGATTCTTTAGACTTTCTGTATATTTTAACATTTCCTAATTATATTTCAAAGAATATTTCAAAATTGAATACATTCACTTTTATATGTATCCTTTGTTTTTCTTGTCTTTTTAGGACCACACCCATGGCATATAGAGATACCCAGCCTAGGGGTTGAATTGGAGCTGTAGATGCTGGCCTACACTACAGCCATAGCAATGTGAAATCCAAGACATGTTTGCAACCTACACCACCACAGCTCACGGAAATGCTGGATAGCTGACACACTGAGCAAGGCCAGGGGTCGAACCCACATCCTCATGGATCCTAGTTGGGTTCCTTAACCACTAAGCCAAGACAGGAACTCCCACTTTTATTAGTATCTTACAACCACAGTCTGTTGCCTGTCTTCAGTTTGATTCTAAAAGCCAAATTCACTGTTTGCATTATTATAATCACACAGCTATTATTCACTGAAAAAACCAATTAGTATGCTGAAATTACAATTGTTCCCATGTGAGTCTACTGTCACAGTCCCTGTCCCAGGGAAGAACAGTATGTTGTCAATATCAAATAGATACTCTTTTCTTATACATCATCAGTAGCTTCATGGGATGTTTCAATTTGCCTTGTATTTGTACATTACTTTCTGGAAAATATTTGTTTTGGTAATTTTTTTTCACACGTTTTGATAATTCCCAGTCCATCTAGAAAAAATTTGTTGGCTTTGGGCTTCTTACTTAAATCTGCTATTTCTTTTATTCCACATTGATCTTCTGTGGTTGTCAACTTGGTTTTGTATAAATATATCCCCACATAACCGTCTCCAAAATGATATATGGGAGGTACATGCTCTGATTTCTTGAATTTCTCAAATGAGTTTATTTCACCATTTCCATTAAGTTATAGCTTTACTGGACATAACATTCTAAGTTTAAAGTATTACTGCCTCAGAGTTTTGAAATAACTTTTACCATTCTTTATTACCCAAAACTTCTAATTAAAAAGTATGAAGTAATTATAACATTAATTGCTTCAGAGAATACTAATAAAAAATAGTATGGGAGTTCCATTGTGAAGCAGCAGAAACTAATCCAACTAGGAACCATGAGGTTGTGGATTCAATCCTTGGCCTCGCTCAGTGGGTTAAGGATCCGGCATTGCCATGAGCTGTGGTGTAGGTCACAGACGTGGCTCAGATCCCATGTTACAGTGGCTGTGGCATAGGCCAGCAGCTGTAGCTTCAATTACTTTATGATAATTTTTTACATCTTTGATTACATTTATACTTCTTATTCCCTAAATTTTGTTAACATAAGAACTTGAGGGATTGAAGAGAACAATGAAAATGGAAGTATGGCTGGCTACAATAAATTGAAAAACATGAAGCTTATAGAAGAAGAGAGGATAGATATTAGGAACATGAAATACACTGATTTATGAAATTATGGTTCAACAATAAATAGAAGTTTTACATAAACAAGAATGGATACTTTTTGCTTAGAACTAAACTCAAGCAGGAGGTTATCATATACTGATGTTCAAAGATGTATTATTGCATATATGAGCTAACCTGACATGGTAAGAGTGGTCTGAGAACAATTACTTTAAAAGCAGTACACTAAAATATTATTTCCCTAAAGAATGTGTGTATTGACTGAGTTTAAGGACAAAGGTAATTCCAAGTAGTGACAATTCATTGCAGGAATATCTTCAACAGTACAACAATGCCCTTTCTAGACTTTGCTTTTTGAGTATCTTAAGAGCTCTTTGGGCTGAGTCCCGCATGTTCTGCTGTTCTTAATGTAGAACAGCATGTCAGGGGTGACACAGGAAGGACTTCCAGAGTAGGAACAACGCTTTGCCAGAGCTCCATCTCTCCCATGGATTTGTAAACCCAGTTGCTGAATCTGCTGAACCCAGATCATAAGACCAGATTTCTCCAAACTCTGTGAACTGAGTTTCCCTTTTGTTCAATTCCCTTTTTTTTTTTTTAAACTTTCCTGATAGGCCTTAATTAAAAGGACTCTGGGGAGTGCCCACTGTTGCACAGTGGGTTTAAAATCTGGAGTTTTCTCTGCAGAAGTGTAGGTCTGATCCCTGGCCCAGGAACTTCCATATGCTGTGGGTGTGGCCAACACACACACACACACACACACACACACCCTGGTCTTACTTAACAGGTTTATTGAACTTAGTATCTAAGGGCTAATAAATTGAAATCTATTAAGTCCCTTGAATTCCTTAAGGGCCCAGATTCCTTGTAAAAATTGATTCAGATTTCTTTTAATGAAAAATATCTTCAATAAGTTGCTATTTTAGAATCTTGAGAGTTCTGTGTATACTTAGCCAAAATTTGGAAAAACTGAAGGAAGAAAAATTATATTTTTAGGTATTTGATGATTGTGGAAATGTTAATTATGACATGACTTATGATTTATATATGTCATATATAATGTCATATATTATTTCCTATGCTCTTTTCCTTTATTTAGTTATTTTCTTTACAAAAAAAAATCCCCTTTATTTATTTAGAAAGACTAAAAAGATTGTATGCTAATTTGAAAGCTAGGTTGTATAAGAAAATTCCACTTCTGATGTCCTCCAAGAGTTGGATTCCATTGTGTTAGTACATGTTCTTTCTTCTAACCTGGAAAAAAAAAACATACTCAATTTCAGACTGGAGTTGAGCAGAGTATGGCTTACACCTTTCACCTCCAATCATCCTCAGGCTCCAGACAAGATGGATCTTTGAGTGAACAAGTGGCTAACTGGTACAGGTACCTTTTAACTCTGGACGTTTAAATAGAGGAACAAGATACTCCTTTGAGGATACAGGAACAAGGTGCCCCACTCTTAACTCTTTACAGGAGTTTGACCCTGAGCAGATTAGCAGGGATCTTAAGACAGATGAATGTATCACCATCAAGACAACCTGTATTCATCCTGGGAGGCACTTGAATTCCTTAGGATTGGTGATGAGCTGGAACACCAACGCTGTGCTTGATCTATACAAAGATAGATCTTGTCCCATCCTCCAGCCTGTACACTCTCTTGAACTAAACCACATTCTAACAACGGTCCTTCCCGACACTTCAGCGTCAGATGCACGCCTAAAGCCTGCAGAGGAGAGAACCTTGGCTCAGACCTCGATTATTGCGCCAACACATCGTTTTCCGAAGCCAAGGCGGCGTCGGCTGTGCCAGGCCGGTCTCCTCAGAGTTTCTTCTCCTCACGGAGCTCAGTACAGGTCTGTGAAGGTGGACTCATCACAGAAGCCCTTTTCCTTTATTGTGATGATTATGTATACAAGTAAAATGGAAATGTTAAAAAGAGAAAGGTGTGATCTTGGTAAAGAAAATGCAATGTGAATCTACTTATAAAGCAGACCCATTTGATTTCACTTGGAATTAAAAAATTAATCATTGTATTCACTTTTCTCAGAGATCCGTGAACCCTCCTGCTCACTCCCAAAATGTGCTAAGTGGGGATCTCTCTGATCTTATTTCACAAGACGTCATGGTAATCCACTCTATTAATAACGCTATTCCAATATACTGAATGCCACAGAGGCCTCAGTAAGATATGTCTCTGCTTAAGGATGGAATATGAAACCCCATGAAAATTCAGTCTTTGACCCTTATAAATTTCAAAGTTTTTTATTTTTATTTTTATTTTTTGCTTTGGTCCACAAAAATGTAACCACAATAAGGCAAATGGCTAGAGGCTATATCTGGAATCTCCTACCACCAAGAAAATAGCACAATGCCTTTTGGATTTTAGTGGCAATGTACAACAAGTAACAGAATGTTGCTGCAATACACTGACAAAATAACTCTGAGTTTATTTTGTGATCAGAATGATAGAAGGCTATAGAATTCTGAAGCAAGTTGCACCACCAGTAAGCCATATGAGCCAGGAAATTCATGGGCACTTAAAAGTGTTGCAGCTAGTTTCAGCAGTGTTCCATCATTAAGTGGGAGAGGTATATTTAATATTAGGCTTGAACAGGTTCTGAAGGCACAATTATATACATAGGCAAGAGGTTTTGACTCTTCATGCATCTACTTTGAAAGCACTGCCTCCTCTCTATGAATGCACTGTTGAAGCTTTATAAAGAGTTTCCTATGGCAAGATGTATGAAGAATACATATACATTTAATTTATTGATGGTTCCACACTATATAATAGGAATACCTAAAGTGGGTGACTATACTGTTATCCCTACTTAGGTGTGATAAAGAAGAACACAGATGGAAGGAAATTGTCCAAGGGGTAGAATGTACCTGCCTGTTTACTTTTCCTGGGAAAATATCAGATTCACTGTGATTTTTGAACAATGGTTAATGATTTGTCTGAGTAGCCACAGACTCAGAAAAATATTGGAAAATTGGTGACAAAGAGGTTTGGGGCAGACCTCTTGTAATGTGCACAAAGTGTGAGGATGTTTTTGTCTGGTATAAAAGTTTGCCAAATGGCAACCATGGCAGACAAAGCTGTCAAAATTCATGTAGACTAGATGATGAACAATTATGTAGATACCTGTGAATCTCTTTGCCTGAATATTATAGTCGTCGCTGAAAGGCCCTGAGGGACCAAGTGGCTGTGGAAGCAGGCATGGTGGTTATATGTGGACTCACCAACATGGGCTTCTACTTACTTTGGATGGTACTGCTGTAACTATTGGTGATGACAACAATAGAAAGTGGCATTGTGCCATCAATATGGTAATGTTTTCAAGATGAACAAAGCAGTCAGCTGGTGAAAACTTGATTGCATTCAGTCATTTCCATCACAGAAGGGAAAGCAATTTGTTCTTTGTGGAATAGCCACTGATTGGGGAGATAAATTTACCTTCACTGCCATCTAATGACCTTGACAAAAAACCTTCATGATTTGGGGCCTTGCTTTACTCACTGTCAAGAAATTCTCCATAGTGTTTCTTCCGAACAAGGAAATCATCATAGAATAAATGAAGTATAACAGTTGGCTCAAGGTTTGGATTCATGGTTCCTTGTATATACCCCATCCCCTGCCTGATAGAATGGTGGAATGGGCTTCTGAAACTTCGGGCCTTGCAAGTATCTCAGTTTATCATCTTTAGACAGAAATTTATTTCTAAATCCCATATACCAATATGTGCTTCTGTTTCTCCCATAACTAGCATTTATGAGTCTAGGATCTAAGGGATGGAAGTGAGTCTTTCCTCTTCATATTTAGAGAAACTTCTCTAGTAACAAATGACAGAAGTGATCCTTGACAGTATAGTTTTCAAGAGCCATTCCTCTTATTATTATTTTTTTAAATGGCCGTATCCATGGCACATGAAAGCTCTGGCTACTTTAATGCTCTTTGCTGGGCTATGGTTAGAACCCATGCCTCTGCAGAGACTGAGCTGCTGTAGTCGAATTTTTAACACAGTAGGCCATCAATGGAACTCCAAAATCCTCTTATTTTTAAACCTAGTGAAATATAATGTTGGTCTCTGATGGTCTAAAAGTCGTAGTTCCCTAAGAAATATTCCCACTAAGGACACACAGGGACAGTGCTATGGGGAAAATGGAAACATGTTTTCTCAGAATACCTTTTCCTTGATACTAAATTTTGCCAATGAGAGGAAATTGCAAGAGATTTGGAAGAAAGCAAAGGAAGAGAATCCGTGATTCTATGGAGGAGTTTGTACTCAGATGAGTACTTATTTATTGTGAATTCTCATATTCCTTAGTTTACTAATTTTTGTTTAAATACAGTATCCAGTATGCTGTGACATTTTATTTGACCACATTCTGATATTTCATCATTTTATGGTTTGTTGATTTGTTTCACTGAATAATTGTGATTCAAAATTATGAAGTCCACATATTAACATTCTGGTTTCTTATTTCCAATTACTGTACTGGCTCTTTCTACAAAAAGAAATATCCATACCTGAAATAATGTGTGAAAATATAAAATTACCACTTTCTGTTGAGAACCACCCATTTTGTCTGTCTTATCAGCACCTATAATCTATTAAAATCTAAGCTATAAAAAATTTAGGTGAAGTCCCACCTCTTTCATGAAAACTTTCCCTACATGAATATTCTGTTGATATCTTAAACTTAGTACACATCCTCTCTTATACAATACAGTGGCTACATTTTTCCTGACCCTCTGGAGCATAGCTGGTATGATTGGAAGTCTAGCTGCATCAAATGTTGCCTGTGAGACTGAGAAACTGGGGAGAAAATTTGAGGGCTTCTTAACATGCATCTCACTTTCCATAATGAAAAATTTAAGCAAAAAAAAGCAACAAATATTGAGTAGCAGAAATGTGATTTCCTGGTGAACTCTCCTCTTTGGTTATCTTCTTTGGAAGAAGTAGAACAAAGAATTTAGTGACTCAGGATTGGGAAATTCCAGAGACAGCATACAAAGCTAGCTCCCTAAATTTTAGAATACTGAGAGAGAGAGAAAGTCATGTCATTACTCTGTCTGCTTTCCATTCTATTGGTCTCTGAGGCATCTTGAATGAATCGAGGGAGAGGCATTCTCTAAATTATAAGACATAAGCAACATATTCACTGGAGACCAGAGGATGCTTCCCCTATATAGCTGCGGGAGCCCCGTCTCAGGCACAGGTGACAACTAGGAATAGTGAGATTAGTCTAATAGAGTGAAGTAAAAGTCCCCTGACATCAAAATATGTTTCAGGCTAACTATCAATATTTATCTATAATTAACCTTTGATCATCCTGGAGATGAGGAGCCCTGACGTCCTTGGAATTTAAAATCTGATTATAACTTTACAGTTGCCCTCAATATGGAGGTCTGCATCTGTGGATTTAACCAACTGTGAATTCTATTTTTTTTTTTTTTTTTTTTAGGGCTGCACCTGCAGCGCATAGAAGTTCCTGGGCTAGAGGTTGAATCAGAGCTGTAGCTGCAGGCCTATGCCACAGCTAGGGCAATGTGGGATCCGAGCTGTGTCTCTGACTTATGCTGGAGCCTGTGACAATGCTTCATCCTTAACCCACTGAGCCAGGCCAGGGATTGAACCCACATCTTTGTAGAGACTACATTGGGTCCTTAACCCACTGAACCACAATGGTAACTCCCTGCTATAGATTCTGTAGTACGTATTTATGCAAAAAAAAAAAATTGTGTATAAGTGCACCAGTGCAGTTCAAATCCATGCTGTTCAAGACGCAACTGTATTTGTGGGTAGATTGGATGATTTAGGTTAAGAATTTCAACATTGTTTTATCATTCTTTGCGGAGGTGCAAATCTAAGAGAATTTTAGGTAAACCAGTCCCTCCTTGAGGAGATAGATTTCATTTCCATTTATTTCTAATATGTGGTTTTTAAAATGAACTAGAGTTCACCTCAGAAGCAGTCATAGAGCAATGAAAAGTAACAGCAGGCCATGGTTAACAAAGAACACTTCAAGAGAATTTGGCCTATTTTTTTTTTCTGGCCTTGGTAACACATCTTCACTTATTTCTTCAAATACTTTTCAGGCCTTGTAGGTAATTATTGACCTATAGACAGAATAAGGGTGGTTTTGATTGTGAATAGAACACACAATACCCCAAAAACAGATTTGTGAGGTGGGTGATCTAAAAGGAAGGTGATGTCTGACTCCCATCTCAATTTGCCTTTTTCATAAATTTTCCATTTCCTGGGGAATAACCGTGTGTGTGTGTGTGTGTGTAATATGACAAATAAATGAAATCCTGTGAGGTAAGGCCCAGAACCAAGAGAATGTTTCTGGAAATGAACTTTGGGTCAAGAAAGTTAAAAAAAGGAAAAATAAATTATATAAACCCATGGCTAGTTGTAAAAGGTAAACAAGATTCCACTGCAAATTTCAGTTTTACCACAGAGATGACCACACTGAGAGTGATTCCAAAAAATTCACCTTTTGAAATTCACCCATCTTGCACATAAATGGAAACCAGCACTATCTATAACTATTTCACCACTTATTCCAAGCAGGACTAGATAATTATCCAACAATAATTTATGTTTTAATAGCTGCAAACACAATACTAGATGAAGAGATGAAATCCTTGCACTGGAATTTTATAGAAACTGATTAGGGTCTACAACTTTGGTATTAAACCAAAGTCTTACAAATAGCTATAATGAATTTAAATTTTTTTTAAAACATGTTAGCTTTTACTTGCTCTTGATGTTCTCCCTCCTTTTCTTCCATTCTTCTATGCTTCCTTCTTTCTGTCTCTTTTCCTTTATTCCTCCCTTTCCTCTTTTTATCGCTGATAGCTAATAGTGTGTCATATCTTCTCTCTCTCTTTAGCTCTCTCTTATTGCCTTGGTGTAAACGTGCTCTACACAATTAAGTTTCCAGGCTCAAAATGATTGATCAGGTTAAAACAAAATCACATGATAGATACAGAGATAGATAGATAAATTGATGAAAACAGAGAGGGAAGAAACCAGGGAAAGCCTGGGAGGCACTTTAAAATGTAATGTGTCCATATGATTACATTACACAGGTGTGCAGTAACCTTCTGGTGTCCCACAGGTTTAAATCAAATACATTACAAATAGCTGCCTTAATGTTGGCTCCCATGTGATTAACTGGGCTAACAGCAAAAGTGACTTTAAAGATAGCTCAGGTTAAAGATTATAGAATTAGAGGCCAGGATATACAATTCATAGAGTTCTTTGTCATATCCAGCATCCATTTATCATTTCTTATCCTAAATCGCAGACATTCATACAAATCCTTAAATTCCTTCTATTTGTCCTCTTGCTTGAAATTCAGTCTTAACAGTTTTCTCCAAATCCTCACATCCTATTGTTAATTTATCTGAGATATGTTTTTAGGTAACTCCTTACTGCCTTCTCTCTTGCCTTTTCATCCTCTCTGTAAATTAGCATATTCACTGTCTAAGGTGAAAATTCCCTATTTTATCCTTGGAAGGCACTTCTTAATCAAGGCTTTGTTGATAGCCAAAAGTTCTGAGGCCTCTAAGAATTTTGCAGCATAAAGTTGAGAACAGTGTATAATAACTGAAAGTCTTGAGGTCAGAAGAAGATAGAGGACTGATTTAATACAGTGGGATCCAGAATCTGAGTCTGGAATGAAAATCAGGATATATTAAACAAAAACACTGTCACTTATTTTTTTAAAAAAATTCCTATATAAATATGTATTCACTGTGTTTCTTGGAATTCATAAAACGAGGTACTTTTTCTCATCCTCCATCCTATCACATTTCCTATTCATCTCCTAAAAGAGTATTAGAGCATTGCTTTATATAATATCCCTTGATAATAAATCAAATTACCAGATATTGGGAAATCACTGTGATGTTGAGTGTATGCTGTTTACAGTAGCGCTAAAATAATAACATACTTAGGAATAAACTTTACTACACAGACAAAAGACTTTTATACTGAAAAGTGCAAAACATTGATGAAAGAAAGAAGATAAAAAGCAATGAAAAGCCATCCTGTGTTCAGTTATTGGAAAACTAAATGTTAAACTCTCCATACTACCAAAATCAATCTGCAAATTCAGTGTAATCCTCTTGAAATTCTAATGGTATTTTTATAGAACTAGAAAATAATAATTATCAACTTCATATGGGACCACAGAAGATGAGAAATGGCCAAATCAATCTTGAGAAAGAATGAAGATAGAGGCATCACACTTCCTGATTTAGAAATATACCTCAAAATTACTGTGATTAAAACAGTATAGTACTGGCATAGTGACCTAAAAATATATCTAATGACCTGGAACATACAGACCAATGGAACAGAATGGAGAACGTAGAAATAAATCCACATGTAGAGGCCAATAAGTCTTTGAGAAGAGTGCCAAGGATTCATAATAGGAAAAGAAAAATCTCTTCAACAAATAGTTTTGGAAAAATTGGATATCAGTATGCAAAATAATGAAATTGGACTCTTTATATTACACAGAAAAATCCAATCAAAATGGGTCGAAGACTTCATTGTAAGACTGAAATTACAAAACTCCTGGAATAAAACATAAAGAGGAACTTCATGTCATTGGTCTTGGTAATGATTTCATGGATATGACAACAAAAGCATAAGCAGCAAAAGCAAAATTAGACAAGAGGGACCACATCAAAATGAAAAGTTTCTGCACAGCAAGGGAAACAACTGACAGACTGAAATGGCAACCTTGAGGGATAGGGAAAATATTTGCCTACCATATATCTGATAGGATGTCAATTTCCAAAATATAAACTCCTACTACTCAATAGCAGTGAAAACCTTTATAACCTGGTTAAAAAATGGACTAAAGACACTCATAGACATTTCTCCAAAAACAGATGAAAATGTCCATATGTATACCTCATTAGCCTTAATCATTAGAAAAGTACAAATGAAAATCAGAATGAGATATCACTTCATACCTTTCAGGATGACTATTAAAAAAAAAAAGCAAAAGACAAGTGTTGTGGAGCATGTAGAGAAATTGGAACTTTTGTACACAACTGGTGAAAATACGAAATGGAATAGTTATTGTGGAAAATAGTGTGGATGTTCCTCAAAAAAAACTAGAACTAGGAATACTACATGATCCAGAAACCCACATCTGGAGATTTATCAAAAGAATTGAAATCTGAATTTGAAGAGATATTAGCCCTCCTGTGTTCATTGCAACACTATCACAATAGCCAAGACATGGAAGCAATCTAACCATCTATTAAGTGATGAATGGGTAAAGAAAATAGTACATACATACAATGGAATATGACTCAACTTAGAAACAAACTGCATTTTTTTTCTTGGCTTTTTAGGGCTACATCCATGGCATATGGAAGTACCCAGGCTAGGGGTTGATTGGTACTGCAGCTGCCGGCTTATACCACAGCCACAGCAACGTGGCATCCTACCCACGTCTGAGACCTACACCACAGCTCATGTTGGATCCCTGACCCACTGAGCAAGGCCAGGGATTGAACCCACATTCTCATGGATATTAGTTGGATTCATTTCTGCTGTGCCACAACCAGAAGTCCAAACAAAGCCTGTATTTTTAACAACATGGATGAACCTGGAGAATGTTATACTAAGTGAAGTAATCCAGTCGTAAGAGGGTGAATACAGCATGATTTTGCTTATATGAGTTATATTTAAAATAGGCAAATTTATAGACTCAAGAGTGGAATGGTGGCTGCCAGGGACTGGAGGGAGGAGGAGTGAGGAGCTGCTGACCAACAGGCTTAGAGTTAAGCAAGATGAATACATTCCAGAGGTTGCTGTACAACCTTGTGCCTACAGTTTATGTTGTATTACACACTTTAAAATTAAGAGGATATAGGGAGTTCCTGTCCTGGCTCAGCGGTTAACGAACCCAACTAGGATTCATAAGGATATGGGGTCAATCCCTGGCCTCGCTCAGTGGGTTAAGAATCTGGTATTCCTGTGAGCTGTGGTGTAGGTCACAGAGGCGGCTAGAATCTGGCGTTGCTGTTGCGGTGGTGTAGGCCAGCACCTGTAACTCTGATTTGATCCCTAGCTGGGAACTTCCACACGCTGTGGGTACAGCCCTAAAAAGAAAAAAAAAAAAAAAAAAAGAGGCTATTTCATATCAAGTGTTTTTAGCATAATAAAGTTAAAAAAAGAACAATCCCTAACAAAAACAGAAAATGTACCCATAAAAACATATCCCCAAATCTCACCTGACTTAGTAATTTTCCTTTTCCAATGGGAAGCTCTTATGCCCTTATCATCAGTTTTCCTCTTTAATGATCCTCAAATGAATTCATTTTGCATTTTGTTCTGCTTTTTTATCTGCCCTCCAAGTGAGAGGGGCTAGTTGGTCTGCTGAATGGATAATCTTCCATCATCAAAATGGCTCATTTACTTTTAGTTTTTGCAAATTCTTGGGTGTTGTGGTTGTCAGTAAAACAGTGTTCTCTCATAAATTTGTTTTCAGAATCACCCTTTGCCCTTAATGCCGTATTAATCCCACCATAAAAATAAAATAAGGTCTGTGGTAAACTCCAGGCCTCATAGTGTAAACACTTCTCTATATGAAGATAATTTCCAAGCAGAAATAAACACTTAATCACCATCACAGGAGGCAGGCAAGAGCTTCATCATTATGATCAATTAGTTTCCTACCTTCACCTCTTCTGTGAGCTAGATTCCAAGAACTTTCTATCCAGAGAAATAGGGAATAAAATACCAAAGGTCTGTAAGTTAACTAATGTATTTCTTCATACATATCGACATTTTAAAATTCTATGCACCAAGCATAGCACATTTCATAATTAAATACTAAGGGCAACTCTAATCTCTGAAATCACCAGTCTTCAAAAGAAGTTCAGATTATGATAATAACTAACAGGTTCCTAGATGGAAGGCATGCCTGCCATGCTACCTGGACAGTCCTGCATTTGCCTTTTTCCGCGAACATATCGGGAACAATCCTAGTTGGAAAATGAAGTTTGAGCTCTTTTGAAAACACTGAAGTGAATTCCATTGCCTCTGATTATTAAAGCAGCAATTTTGTGATGTCTCTGAAAAATAGGCCAAAGCGAACAAACCCATCAGCTAAGCCAAGATTTTAATTTCCTTGCTGATTTCCAGCCTCTATCAGAAGTTTGATTGCTACTTTCCTGCCCTCTGATTCCTTGGACCCAAAGTTGCTGCCACGTGTTTTTGATTTCTATTTGTGTCACTCCATTTTTTGGGGATATATAATTAGTTTTCTATTGCTGTGTAATAACTACACCAAAATTTAGTGCCTTATAATAAAACTATTTTATGTTTTGCTTGTGATGGTCTGTCCTCCTGCTGGTCTCACCTTATTTCCTTCATGCAGGGATCGAGCTTACCCACTGGGGCTGGGTAGACTGTGATGGCCTGATTCAGAAGTGTAGCAGTGGATGTTGACTGTTGATTGTGCTTCATTGTGGCAATATTCATTGCTGGTGATGGTGCAAGTCACTCGCCTCTTAAGGCCTAGGCTTGAAAGTTGCACGATTTTATCTCATTTAATTAGTCAGAACTAGTCACAAGGCCAGGTGAGATTCAACTTATGGGGACCAATGACCCCTCTTAAAGACACATGCTATAAATAATTTGTGGCTGTTTTTACTCTACCGACGTCCTATTGACTTTAGGTGATTTTACTCTCAGACCTCGGTTTCCCAGTATTCCTAGGAATATGAACTCTTTGGGAATCTACCAATCCTTGGTATAGTTGATATTAATTTCTCTCAGGTGCTCTTAATCTGTTTTATGCCACCTTATTTTTTTTCTTTCTCACTGCTTTTCCCTTCAAAATTTCCTTTCCATTTAATGGTTCCTAAAATTAATAATTTTAATTCATTTCCCAGAGTAAACATTCTCAAAATCATATTGAATTTATCCTGTATTTTATTTATCCTTCATTTTTAATATCTAATGTGAAAAAACCTATTTGAAATAATTTGATTCCCTCTACTGTTTTAATCCAGTTGCCTGACCATCAATCACAAAATCATGACTGTATTATGTAACACAAGACCCCAAAATGTGGCTTTAGTTTTACTGGTTTCTAGCTACTTTACCCATGTTCTTGGACTATACATTCTAATCCACTGCTACTTTAATTATCCCTCTCTCTTGATCAGAATCTTTGTTCAGTTCTCATTCATGTCATAGCTAGAACTTCCAAACTTTTGACTTTTTTTTTTGTCTTTTTGCCTTTTCTAGGGCCACTCCCGTGTGGCATATGGAGGTTCCCAGGCTAGGGGTCAAATTGGAGCCATAGCCACCGTCCTACGCCAGAGCCACAGCAATGCGGGATCCGAGCTGCGTCTGAGACCTACACCACAGCTCACGGCAACACCGGATCCTTAACCCACTGAGCAAGGCCAGGGATTGAACCCACAACCTCATGGTTCCTAGTCAGATTCGTTAACCACTGTGCCACGATGGGAACTCCCAAACTTTTGACTTTTTAATGTATATTTCTACCTTATCTAATTTTACTATTAATATATTATGTGTGTGTGTGTGTATCTCATAGGCCTTATTATCTCATATGTACTTTATATGGCATATTCATTTCTGACTCTTACATTTGCTATTTTATTCACTTCAAAAAACATGAAATAATTTTCTTTCATTTGCTTGCATATATGAATATAGCATCAAGGCTGCCCAATTTAATTTGTGTGTTCTTCTGAGTATTCCCTAACTACTTAAACTAAAATATATATCTACCCTCCTTAAAATACAGTTTATTTATACATTGCAAACATATAGTTTAACATTTAAAACTTTAGTTTCATTTTTTAAAATTTCCCAATATTTACCAAGTTATTTTTGCTTCCATTCATAAGGACAGCATCTCAGTTGCTCATTTCTCACTTTCCTCTCTGACATCCTGACAGCTATGGGCAAAAGTTGGAGCCTGCTGGACAAGAATTCACATTGAGTAGTCTTGAAATGTGAGACCATTAACAAGCCCCAGGGAAATCCTTAGCCAGTGGGATTGGGAATCACAGAATAAATATTTCCCTGTTCACTTGTAGGCTGGACAATTCTGAGGTTATAGGCAGGGTGAAGTCTCAGTTTCCCACAGGAGAAAACTCTATCATGTATCCCTGTTTTGCCTTTTCTTCATTTTCCAATTTTTCTTTCCCTTTACAAATGGCCCATGCACACATAGGTCCTTGTTTTGAGTTTTGCTTCAGGCTGAGGCAATAAGTTCTTTTTCTGAAAACAAGAATGGTGTGCTCTAGTCAAAATTTTGAGATAGGTGGTTGTAAAGAAAAACGTAACAGAAATAAAGAGCAAGAATTTTTTTCTGAAATACACGTTTGTATTTTCTCCTCAATTAGGTTATATCCCTAAAGCTAGACTTATACCTTATAATTCTGGCATTTTCCTATAATATGTTGCCGAGTACATGACAGATAATGATAGATACTAGTTGATTTTCTGATAAAATTGATTCATTATGAACTATTTTTGGGTATGGGTTATAAAATATATCATAATATATATCATATGTATATGATATAAGTATTTTACTTTCATTAAGGAAAAAACCTATACACCCAAATACTATTAATCCAAAAGGATATTTTTTGAATATAGAATATAGAATATAGAATTCTTATAATCTGTGACTGTTATGATTATCATGTGAAATGTAGAAAATGTAACTGCTATAAAGTGAGAAGATGGAACCGCTTTTACATTTTTTTTTTCTGTCATAAAGCAATTGATTTTGTTTAGTCATAGTGTAAGTCAATGTGAAAGAAACAACAATAAGGCATTAATCAAACTAAGCACTCATAAAAAAAGCATTCATTGAATGATTTCACTATTCCCAAAGAGTGATCATTTTTAGATTACTTCAAAAATACTGTCAACAACATTTTTTTTTTCTAGTGGTTAAAAATGCAAATTTAGGGACAATTTGCAGAAAGATGGTATGAGGAAGGAATTTCATGGACCTTATCTCAGTAAACAACTGTAACTGGTGAAATTTATTTTAAAAAATCAACTAATATCTCTGGCATTTGCCCAAAAAATATATACCAAATGACAAAACATATACATATATTCATATTTATTCTTTTAACCTCTGTCAGAACAGTGAGCGTCTAAGGCACTCGGACCTGGACACTCCTTCTAAAACCCACCCATCTGAGTCTGACAGAAGCTCTAGTCTGAGTGAGTGTAGCCAAGAAGATAGGGTTCCCTCTGTGCAAATCTCCCCATCAGGGCCATGGAATCATCCTGGGAAGTACAGATGGCCAATATTTTTCATTCTCTTCCCCCATTTCCATGTTGTAAAGGCTCAATATCAAGTGAGTGCAACTGAGGTCTGAGGTTCCCTTCTTCCACCCAACCCCAAGTTTTGGGACATAGAAAGACCAAGAATATTGGGGCCCTATTTGCCCTTGACCAAGTTCACTTCTAAGGTGGATGTTCCAGTCCAGGAGAGCCAAACCAGGGACACCAGAGTCTATCACTCAGAGAAGCAAGCCACACTTCCCCACCCCAACTCCAGAACAGTGGTGCAATACTGATACATGGTACAGCAAGATGAACCTGGAAAACATTATACTAAGGGAAAAGGCAATTATAGGATACATATATTATATGATCCTAGTTAAATGAAATATAGAGAATAGGCAAATCTATACAAAGAGAAATTAGGTCATTCGTTTCCCGCCAGAGTGATGAAATTGTTCTAAAATTGATTGTGGTGGTGCTTGCCAAAGTCTGTGAGCATCCTATGAAACATTGCATTGGACATCTTAAGTGGTCAGACACCAAATAGTCAGAAAGGAAATTAAAATTAAAAGCTATATATCCTAAGGGAGTTCCCGTTGTGGATCAGTGGGTTAAGAACTTGATAAAGTGTCCATGTGGATGTGGGTTCAATCTCTGGCCTCGCTCAGTGGGTTGAGGATCTGACATTGCTGCAAGCTGCTGTGGCAAGATGCAGCTGGAATCTGGCATTGCTGTGATTGTTGTGTAGACTTCCATTGCAGCTCCAATTTGACCCATAGCCTGGGAACTTCCATATGCTACAGGTGTGGCCCAAAAAAGAAAAAAAAAAGTTACACATCTTAAAAATTAAAATTGACTTGGATTTTAGTAACAATTCAACATTTTTAAAAAGATAAGCCATGGAACCTTCATATGCATACTCATATATGGTAGATGTGGGTGTGACTGGACATTATGTAATGTGTAAGTCACTGGGAAAGCCTTGCTTCAGGTTAAAAGCCCATGTGTGATTTTTCAGGCCTGACCACTGGCAAGTGCAAAGACTATATCTGTTAGGCATCACAGGGGTGAGCTGTCATCCCCACACCAGACTCAAGGCAGAGCCAGGGCTTTATAGTCTGTGAAGGGAGTTGTAGTCAAGGACTCAGACTCCTGGCTTGGTCCTGCTCTTTGACAGATTTGCATTCCTAGCCTTGAGACTGCACTCCTGGGTCTCTTGATCTGAGAACTTGGGCAGGGATCTTCTTCACACGCTTCTCCTTAGCTTTCTTTTATGATGGCACGAGTGGGAAACCTTTAAGATAGTTTTCCTCCTCTTAACTCCATACCTGGTATAGCCAGCCCTTGTTATCAGTGGGGATTTTGGTATCCGCAGGGGTCCTAGAACCAACCCCCCCTTGGATACCAAGTGATGATTGTACCTCTCTCCCAGGTGTACTGCCCTTTCTGCTCCCCTTTATCCCAGATTTGATGAAACTTCCAGAGATTTTGGGGGTTTCCTTAACAGGGAGATGACCCCCATGTTGGTGTTGATTGACTTGACTATTAACCAGTGTTCCAATACATGGGGAAATGGAATAAGGGGCTTCTGAACATTCTCTGACTTTAGGCACTTGGCTTATACCAGTGCAGTAAGTGGTTAGAGGCTCCTTAAATTTTGGCTGTTGCTTTGATCAACATCTCTGATACTTGACAGCTCAGCTCTCTCTCACAGCTCCATTGAACTGACATCAATTAATTGACTTGACCACTTGTACTTCTTAGCAATAAATTATGTTCTTTATTGAGACTTTCATCTTCACTGAGACTTTCTGAGGCTTTTCTGAGTCTTTGAGACTGATTATCTGTTGAGTGTCATTCACCTCCTATCAGAAAAAGCACACCCTCTCAACACCAAAATTATAATACAATGTTAGTGATTTTGAGATTTGGAAATATGGAGTTCCTTCTATATGGCATATTATTTTTTATTGCAGTAAGTAAAATTTTAAAAATACCAGGAAAAAGAAATTAATGAAAAAAGTTCAATTGTCTCTTGCTAAACAACATTCACATATTACCTGGATTTCTTCTAGCTCTCTTTTAAAAGTAAATCTGTGACCAAAAATTCCATGATCCTGGGCTGCCATGGTACGCAGACACAGCCAAGACTTTGAGACAAGACCCTGAGAAAGAACCAGAGGGGAAAAACGTATTACCCCATGTATTAACTCCTCCAAAAACCATCTTCCAATCATTATTTTCTTAACATTATTTAAGGGCAATTCATTGATTAAAGTTGATTAAAGTGCCTTATTTTGGTTAAAGAAATAAGAGTGAGATTCTTGTGTTTTCTCTAGTAGAAGAGTATTTTTTTTTGACAAAGAATTCTCAAAGACATTTTGTACACTTCATCTCTTCTCTCCAAGCAATGTGTGTATTTTATGTGTTGCTTGTTATATATGATTCAGTAGCTATCATATGCTACAATAGGAAATATCCAAGAGGAATAAAAGAACAAACATGATGTGGCGATATTACAATATAGAGGGTTATAGATCTCTAAAAGCCTATCCATGGATGGAGTTCACTAAATTTAGGTCAGAATCCCCCTTCTAAATTTTTCAATTTAAGATTTCCAAGGTATAGTTTTTTTTTTTTTAACATTGGTCCATTAAAATATATATAACTATAAATTAAAAACAGCAAGAAAAAAAGCTTTGTGTTTGGAAAATGTCATTATAGCTTCTTGGAGATTCACAACACATACTAGTACACTAAAGGCTCTTTAATTGTATGTTTATAATGCTGACTACTTAATTAACTTTATTCCAAAAGGAATGATAATTTTACTGTTTTCTTTCCCATACTGGATATTAACAATCAGATTTTAGGAGGATATATTCAAGGGTGTGCTTTCCAGTATTACAGTATTAATATTACTATTAACAGCGAATTACAAGAAGACACTTTGAGAACAATCTCAGACGAGTGCTATTTAAGAATATGGACTCTACCTATTCTGGGTTTCAATTAAGCATGACTATAATTTTGCAAGTGGGGATGGGTAGGAGTTTGGAGATGCAGCACATAGGAGTCAGAATAACTGTACAGTAGAAAAAAATGTATTTCGGAAATTAACAAAAACACAATTCTTACTGGTTGTTTAAAAACTTCTTAGATACAATATGCATGAAGATAGGACTTTTTTATGGAAATATCCAAAACCTAATGGTTGAGAAGAAATTCAAATTAGATATTGTTGATCATGCAGTGTAAAAACATTTTTTAAATATATTGTCTAGAGAAGAAAAGTAAAGAGTAAATAAGGGCATTGATAATGTGTCATAATTGTAACACTAGACATAGCTTCATTAAATGACCAAATGAACCATTACTAGCATAGTTTAAAATTTATTTAAAATAATAAAAATGAAATTGGATGGCATAGTTTAAATGTTGCGAAGAGCTAATAAGAGCAACAGCCATGCCCTAGATGATTTAGGCTGACTATCAGTAATGAAGTCTTTATTTCATTCAATGACAGATTTTTGCAGTGATCAAAATACTACAATGAAGTGCTGTCAAAGTGAAAACTTTGTAGTATGCTTTTAAAAATAGATGGAATTGTAAATAGATTATGATTCTACTCTGTATTTTAGATAAAAATAATAAATACTGTACATAAAGGTTTTCACAGTTGCAGCAGTAAACATAAGGAAGTTGCTAAAAAATAAAATGAGAATAAAACTCCTTAAATACAAATGAGTAAATCTTGGTTTTGAAAACTCCATCACCAAGGTAAAAAGCACCCTGAAATGTTTGGTGGGGAAGAATCAGTTCACTTTCAATGAAGCATTTGCAGAATTCAGTCTTTTATATCGTAGTTAATTTCTACCCAATGTTGTTGGTTGGTTTATTTATTTATTTATTTATTTATTTATTTGCTTTTGTTGTCTGGAGCAAAGAGAAAACAAGGATCTTCAGGTTTTATAAGGAAGTTAAAATGCTTGGGGGAATTCTTGGGCTATTTTCTAGATTATCATGAAAATAGGAAGCAGGCACTAAACCAATGAAAAGATGCTTCCTATCTTCCCTTGATCTCAGTATATTTTCCACTAGTCTAATTTATGCTTTTAAGACTCCTCAGTATAATCTTGTTGTGTTTTCTGCCTATTGACTATGTCGAATGTTGGCATTGTTCCTTTATTGATAATGCTTTAGTCATGTTAAAACTTAGCAGTGTCCAGTTAGGTAATTGTAGAAATATAGTATTTAATCAACACAGTGGACACAGAATTCTAGCCTTAGGAATGTTACTGTCTGCTCTGTGATTTATAGGAGATTTCCTTTATCTCAAATTGACTATAAAATAGTAGGAATGGAATTCATTCTTGCTGAAATATTGATGCCTATATTGAAGGGTGTATAATAAGAAAAGTGTTTTATTTCTTTCATTTTTAGTGGATAATGGTGTGAGTGCTCTTGCACTCCCCCATGTTATGATCAAAATGCCTTTTTGGTAAGTTTCAAATTGTGTCAATTGCATGCCCCAGTGGGTTTTACTCACTAGTTTTGGGGTGTAAATTTATCACATATAAATATGAATCCGTTAAAGCAGTTTAAAATTCTATCCATTCAATTTGAGAGGATTCAGTATTTGAAATTTAGAAAGAAAAATTGTTCCTGGAGAGTTTGCAGTTATGGAAGTTCCCAGGCGAGGGGATGAATCAGCATACGCCTACAGTTGTTGGCCTATGCCACAGCCACACCAACCCTAGATCCAAGCTGCATCTGCGACCTACACCACAGCTCATGGCAATGCCTGCCCTTAACCCACTGAGTGAGGCCAGGGATCAAACTAGCATCCTCATGGATACTAGTTGGGTTCATTTCCACTGAACCACAAAGGGAACTCCCAGCTGTAGTATCTTTAATGGTGGTTTAGTGTGCTGCAGGAGAAATTGTGTACTGAATATATTTTTTATTTAATTTTGTACAAAGTTCTTAGAAATGACAACCTATACTTCAAATATTTCAAAAGTTAAAGAATGTTAAGTAGGAGATTTCCTTACTTGTTTATAAAACTGTATTAGAGTTAAACCCCAGTTATATTTCATCTATGAAAGTATTGCTTCACTGATATGTAGCCCTTCATTAACTCTAAAAAAATGCTGTACTATATAATGCAAAATATCATGTGTAAGAATTGAACACATCTTTTTATTGTTTAAATTTGAGTAAATACAACTGCTGGTGTTTATTACCACCTACTAGAGACCAGACAATAGATTCATGTTTAATGGAGACAAATGTGATGATGACATTGTCCTTTAAAGAATTTATGCCTTACTAATTGACTTTTAGTACAAATTGTCAAGTTCAAATCAACGCAGGAAAAATGACATGGTTTTCTTTAAAAATTTTCCACCTGTCAAGGGAAAACAAAATTAGACAATTTAATTGATTTTAATGTCACTGAACCTAAAATAACAGAGAATATTCTATTTTAACAAGTAATGTTCAGATTAGAGATTCTTTATAGTATACTAACAAGTGTACAGCTCTATGAACATCAGCCAGTCACAAGATTCCATTTGATTCAGCTTTAATGATTTTATCCATCTGATCTTTGAATGAATTTCTTCATTTCACCTCTCCAGAATGTTAGATTCTTTCTTGAGATCTACTCTGTGACATTTAGAGATGTGTCTCTTCTAAGAAGTGAGTATTTTCATGCTCAAGGTACAACAGAAATTGAGGAAACATTGTAAATCAACTATACTTTAATAAAAAAATGTAAAACTTTTCCTGAATCTCCTTACTGTATGTATCTCCTTTAGTGCATCTCTGGATTAGAAAAGATCAAACAGCAAATGAAAAAGAACTCAGACTTAAGCAAAAGAAGTATGAGAATATGAGACATCAAGATATGCCTATTAAAACCTTGCAGAAAAGCAAAGCAAGTTGCAAATGAAGAAATAATCAGTATACTGTCGAGTTCTGGGAAGCAATGGAAAATGTCTTTTTTACTGAAAGTAATTTTAACTTAGCTAGCCAATCCTAATAAAACATGATAGCCAAATAAAAATATAGGTTTAGACATGCAAAAACACAGAAAATATATCTCCTATATGTCTTAGTTTAGGATGTGAATGGAGGTTATCTAGCACCAAAATAAGGGATAAATGTGAGGAAAAGGAAGATATGGGCTCTGAAGAAACAAGGTTTTAACTCAGGAAATCATTATTAACAATCAACACTTTTATAGTAAAAAAAAAAAGGCTCTTCTGGAGGGGGCTGTGGTAAATTAAGTAATAAATCATCTAAGACTTTGAATATTTGAAAAAAATTAAAAATGCAAAAAACATTGGTGATTAACGTATGGCTATTTTGAACCATAAGTTTATAGAATATATTTTTTTACATTAACGTGGGGGAGAGATTACACAAGAAAATAATTATAAACATAATAAACTACTTGATTTAACAAGAAACCATATTCAGACAGTCAAAATTATGTAACTGTGGATCAGTGATTTATCTATAAATTGGAATAAGTCTATAAAAGGAACATGTGGGGAAGCAATTTTAGCTTTAAACTATATGGTAATATCTGATTTTAAAAATAGATACAGATTAAAAAATGAAAGTCTAAAAGGATTTTATATTCCAATAATTCACAAAATTATATCACCCAAACCTTTCAATCATTTAGAGTTTTCCAACTTTTAAAAAAGTTATCACCTTCTTCATTGAAGTATCCATTTTATTTCCTGATCTTTTTTTTTTTTTTTGTCTTTTTGCCATTTCTTGGGCCGCTTCCGCAGCATATGGAGGTTCCCTGGCTAGGGGCCTAATCGGAGCTGTAGCTGCCAGCCTACACCACAGCCACAGCAACGCGGGATCCAAGCCGCGTCTGTGACCTACACAACAGCTCACGGCAACGCCGGAGCCTTAACCCACTGAGCAAGGCCAGGGATCGAACCCGCAACCTCATTGTTCCTAGTCGGATTCGTTAACCACTGCACCACGACGGGAACTCCTCCTGATCATTTTAGTCTCAGCAAAGATTAACAGAAGCCTTAAAATGTGTGAAACCCATTTTGCATTTTCATTAATCTTTAGTTAAGTGGAGGCTATACACCATTCACTTCCTTTTTTCTTATTAGAAGGTATTTTACTCTACAGTTCAATGCTATAATAAACTATTTTGAAAGATAGAACTGAAATATAAAAAGCATTTTAAGTACTTTTATACATTTTAATGTTTTACAAATATAACTTTTCCAAAATTAGCTTAACTGAAAGTATTTTTATATTTGTAAAAGGAAGTCAATATGAATCAACACATTAAAAATAACTTTCATACATCTATAAAAGAATGATGGAAATTCAAATTGTTTTCTGTTATGGATATTTAGCACAAATGTATGGGTTTTGGTAGAATTTTATTAAAATAATAAACATGCATGCATTGTGTTTCAAAAATCATGTAGAAAATTTATCATATTCATATCAGAAAACCTCTGTGTAATATTATATACATTAGTTTACAATTGTTAGTGATATTTCTAGAAAATACAATGACTTTACCTATTTAGCACTAATAGGTAATAAAAGGGTTAAAAAGTGAATTCTGCAGAAAATTTGAGACTTTGAGGTATATATATATGTATATATGTATGCATAACTGGGTCACTTTGCTGTATAGCAAAAATTGACAGAACATTGTCATATTATCAACTGTAATAAAATAATTAAAGGAGTTCCTGTTTGTGGCACAGTGGTAAACGAATCCATCTAGGAACCATGAAGTTGTGGGTTCCACCCTTGGCCTCGCTCAGTGGGTTAAGGATCTGGCCTTGCCGTGATCTGTGGTGTAGTTCGCAGACACAGCTCGGACCCTGCGTTGCTGTGGTGCTGGTGTAGGCCTTTGGCTGTAGCTCCGATTAGACCCCTGGCCTCTATATTCTGTGGATGCGGCTCTAGAAAAGATAAAAAAAAATAAAAAAGAAAATATGAAAATTCCACCATTTTGGATTTTCTTCTTAAGCTGAAAGGTCTCTTTCCTCAGTAAAGACGCTAACCATGATATCTACTTTTGATGATTAAAACTTTCATTTTGTTATACAGTCTTCCATCTAGAATACTGAAACATGTAGAACACAGGCTATGTTCTTTATTATTTGATCTGTTTGAATGTTTTTTGTGTTTTTTCTCTTCATGACTATGTCAGCCATAACTTCTGAGTGTTGTGGCGTAACTGATTCTATTAGAATCCTTCTCTGTTTTCTAAGTTACTGGTTCATTTACAGTGTGGTTAAAAAACATAACACAAGTGAGATAACCACATTTCCTTTTTAAGAATTAAAGGAAAAGTTAGTAGAGAAAATCTCTTAATGGTTGATTGTGTAAACCTTTTTCCCTGCGTAAGTGGCATGAGCTGTAGCCAAGTTCATTATAGTTCATAAATGTCTCAAGGTTAATTTCATTTCTTCTGTTTTCTTTTATATTTCTTGTGGTTATAGTTGGTGAAGAAATGACCTCTGAAGAAGCTGAGAATTTGAATATTCAGAGCCTGAAATAGGGCAATAACACTGTGTTTTATTCAATATTTAGGAAAGACATACTACGAACAGAGTAATGACTTTGTCCATACTGGTTTTAAGGGGAATATAAATGATATATATATATATGTGTATAAATACACACACACACACACATATATATATATATATACATACACACACACACACACATATACATATATATGGATATGTAAACTCCCTACCCAGAGGTCATCATGCTTTTTTTTTGCTAACATAACTCTGAAGTACTTTCCATGTAACCACTGGAACAGTCTTTCCCATCTCTTGAGTATAGCTGGCATTCACCTAGGAGGCTTTCACACCATACAAATTCCTTTGCTCTTCCACAAAAATTCAGATTTCATTAGCCCAAACGAATCCCAGGCATTGGTCTTTATAAAAGTGGCACCCCTCCCCAGTTGATAGCAATATGTAACCATGGATGCAAAAAAAAACCCCACTAGAATTAGTCATGTGTTTAGATTTGACCAGAAACCCAGTCTACATGATTTAAGGGAAGACAAGAAAATATTGAAGACTATTAGCTCATAGAGCATCAAGAAGAACCAAAGTATCAGGTTTGGGAGCAGAGTAGGTAATAACATTGACCCTATGTCACCTACTGGCCACTCCAGGGTGGAGGTACTGTGACTACCACAGAAACTCCTGCCACTTCTGCTCCCAGTCTTAGGTTTTTACTTCCGGTGTTTCAAGACTTGATTTCACAAATGCTACATTTATGAATAGCTCATGATTAAACTGCCTTTAAGTCTTTCTCATTCTGTGTTTTGTTTGCCAATCTAGATAACATTCTTGTAGACTAGGTGCCAAGGATGCTGGGAAAATGTATTCCCAGGAAGTGTTAAGGGAACAATAAGAAAATTTAGAAAGGTTATAAGGCATGCATAATAAGAGAGAGAAATAGGGTCTCTCCTGAAAATCCACTTGATTTAAGTTTTGTGGTTTTGGGAGGAGTATGGGAAATTGGGGATGGGGGAATAGGTGAGCATTCTTAGAAGGCTTGCTATGTTATGCGTTGGATTTATTTTAATATCTTTAGCAAGAAAAAGTGTAACAATGCTACATTTAAAATATTTGGGGGCAGGTATAATTATATTAATAATCTGAACTTTGTCATTCTTAGAAATCCTCAATCTATTACAACTAAATCTGTAAAAATATAGAGAAATTATACGTTCCAAAAGAAAACTGGGAGTTCCCATCGTGGTGCAGTACAAACAATTCCAACTAGGAACCAATGAGGTTGTGGGTTCAATTCCTGGCTTTGCTCAGTGGGTTAAGGATCCGTGAGCTGTGGTGTAGGTCACAGACACAGCTTGGGTCTGGCATTGCTGTGGCTGTGGTGTAGGCCAGCAGCTACAGCTCTGATTCGACCCCTAGCCTAGGAACCTCCATATGCTGCAGATGAGGCCTTAAAAAAGAAAGCCAAAAGACAAAAACAAAGAAAATAAAAAAAGAAAATTGGCTAAAAAAATTCTCATAAAATCAACTAAAAATTTGAGTTAATTTTTTTTTCTTTTTAAACACAATGACAAGTAGACATAAATGTAAGGAAAGAATACTTCAAATGGAATTAAATCAATAACTTACAATTAAGAGCATTCAAAGGCTTTCTCTCAAAGAGCAGTTGTGTCAAAAACTTGAAGAAATTCAATCACTACTTTTGAGACTTCATGGAGTAAAGAGGGCAAAAAATAAGCCCCAGAGCTCACAGAAAATAGGGAATCTGACAAAATGTCTCTGTACAAAGCTGCTACTGCAAAGGATATATCTGAAGTATAAGAGTGAAAAAGAAATAATACTTTCACACAAAAAAGTAAAAGCAAGAAACTTGTTTTCTTAATCCTTGAACTAGATGGAGAGAAGAAAAAACATTCCACTGGAGAATTTATAAATAGCAGTGATCCCTTAAGTTGTTTTGCAAAGCATATCTGTGGTACATATGTGGTCCAAGAAGACTGCAAAGAGAAACATTAATAGAAAGAGGTCTCAAATTGAAAACACACACAGGTGACAGGCAAACATAAATCTTTTTGGTAAGAACTCAAAGTCAGTCAGGGCCTTGGAAAATTTCCCACTGAAAGAAGGCATAAAATTCAGCAGGAAACAAAAGATATTGGTAAACATCTAGACCAATGTAAGCAAGGCTTGACTGTATATTATAACTTGCAGGTGTCTCTTAGGGGGTGTAATAAAAGCAAGCTAAAATAAGAGGAAATATGATGTACAGTAGAAGGGAATTAATGTTGCTTTCATGTATTGGCTATTGTCAATAATGTTGCAATGAACATTGGTGTGCATGTATCTTTTTGAATTATAGTTTTCTCCAGAAGCAATCTAACCATCAGAGGAATGGATTAAGAAGATGTGGTACAAATATACATTGGAATATTATTAAGTCATAAAAAAGAACAAAATAATTACATTTGCAGTAACATGGATGGACCTAGAGATTATCATACTAAGGGTAGTAAGTCAGACAAAGACAAATACTATGATATCACTTATTTGTGATATCTAATAAAATGACATAAATGAACTTACTTACAAAACAAACTCACAGATCTCAAAATCAAACTTATAGATACCAAAGGGGAAATGTGGTGGTGGAGGGGGAGGGATAAATTAGGAGTTTGAGATTGACATAGACTCACTACTATATATAAAAGAGCTAACTAAAATTGACCTACTGTATAGCACAGGGAGCTCTATTCAATATTCTGTAATAACCTATATGGGAAAAGAATATGAAAAAAGAATGGATATATACATATATTTGTTCACTTTGTACTTGAAACTAACACAGCATTGTAAATAAAATGATTCCCCAATACAATTTAATAAAAAATAACACAATAAAAAAGGGAATTAATGGAGTTAAGCTTTGTACTCTGGAACCCAGAGGTCTATGTGGAAGTGGGGGTTGTTACTGAAGCTGATTAACTTAAGATATGTTTAAACCTAGTAACAATGATTTTAGCTATTGTTAAATATGATAACCATTTGGTGAATAAACGTAGGAAATAGCATATGAAATAGTAAACGGAGGAAGATGGAATAGAGAACCTTATCCATCAAACGAAGGTATGACAGGAGAAAAAAAATTTAAAAAGTATTTGTAAGAAAAGCCAGGTCCATGATAACAAATAACTCAGAAAATCAGTCTTTAAGCAAAATCAAGTTCTGTTTCTCCCAAGTAAATCTAATGTCTTGCAGGACAGAGCTGAGCAATGCAGGCAAGGTGATCTTCCACAACCTCTTAGCCTGGCAGGTGATTCCACTTGTAAGGACCTCTGCATCCTCTCCCTGACCTTCCCAAAACCACTCTCCAGGAAATTGTTCACAGGAAAATGTCAAAAGAGCAGTGTTCTTACAACACTTCTCTGAAGTGGTTAACAATATCCCTAAATATGGATGGTTCCTTCATTGGACATCATTTCACATTGCATGCATGTCTTTAAGGGCTCTGCGCCCCACATTATTACCAAAATGAAACCACTTTTTTTCTAGAAAGTGTTTATATTAGGGTATTCTTGGATCAAAGAATTTCTAAAAGGCTTTAGCTGAACAAATGTTTAGTAAGGCAAATGACGTCAACTTAGGATCAGAGTAACTCAAGTCCTTTTTACCTCCGACAAGAGGAGCTCTTCCACCACGTTCCTGTTCTCCTCTCAGCAATGGGCTGAGGCTGGACTAATAATGTTTTTTTTTTCTTGTTCTGCCCTCTACATTAGGCAGTCCATGAGTCTGGGCCCTGGAGATGGCTATTTCTCAACCATCATAGAACTCTGTCCCTATACTAGCCAAAGTGAGATCCTCTATTTCGTCAAACATTAAAAAAACAAAAAAACAAAAAACAAAAAACCCAAAACCAAAACTTTAGTATTTGAATTTCTTTGTGATTTAAAATTGTGGTTTCTGTTCCCAAAATGACTCATGTGTGTTGGGTGTGGTAATCTCTTCCTGTGAGCTCATATATATTGAATTTTCTAAAGGTTTTTTTTCATTTCTTTCTAAAGATTTGACATTTTTGTTTTGACATTTGTCATATGTTTTCTTTTTTTCCTTTTTGCATTGTAATCAAAGATTATGATCTGAATAATTTAAACTATATACAACTAAATTTTGTCCTGGGTTAATATCTGATGAAATTTTACAAATTCCCCATGAATAATTAAAAATGATATTAACCTTTGATTTTTTTTTTCTGTATAGGTCTGCCCCTGTGGCATATGAAAGTTCCCAGGTTAGGGGTCAAATCAGAGCTTCAGCTGCTGAATCCTGAGCTGTGGTGTAGGCCAGCAGCTGGCAGGGCAGAGGCTGGCCATCCGTATGGCACTCCTTATCATGGCTACCCAGAAGATTCCCAGTGAGCTCATCTTAGGAGAGGAAGCCCATGGGATGAGCAGGGATATACCCCCACCCAAATTTTAGAGCCCCCCAAATTAGGAAAGGTTGATGACTCTGAATGGAGAAATCAGGTCACACTGTCAAAACTGAATCTGCTTGTTTTATTGAACCTAATAGAGCTGCTCTTTTCCAGCAGTCAGGTAGGCTGTGTTCCTGCCCAAGGCCCTACAACATGATAGAATTCCTGATACAACTACATACTAGCTATGCTTAAACCTTCAGTGTCACAGAATTTGGAGACTCGGCAATGGTCCTGTTAAGAAATTGAGCACAAATGGACAAACTTGGCCCAGGCAATTAACACCTTACTGATAAGCAGATTGAGCTGAGATTTGCAGTTTTTCCTAGCTAGTTCAACTCTTTAAGAATCAGAGGTTAAGGGAGTTCCCACTGTGGCTCAGAGGGTTATGAACCTCATTATTAACCATGGGGATGCAGATTCAATCCCTGGCCTTACTCACTGGGTTAAGGATCTGGTGTTGCTGTGAGCTATGGTATAGGTCACAGACACAGCTAAGATCTGACATTGCTCACAGCAACACCAGATCCTTAAGGAGTGCCATACAGATGGCCAACCTCTGCTCTGCCAGTTATTTTTTATTGGATAAATTGTAGATAAAGGTGATCTTTTTGACCTCACTTTTTTTTTTTCACTTCAAAGATCTGGTGCAGTGTATCCCCCAAAAGGGTTTTAAAATCCTTCTAAACCTAATTTCTTGTAGAAACAACATAGCCTCTGTTCCTTTCCATTTTATCAAGGGCCTCCCAAAACAGCCCTTCCTTTTCCCTGACAAGTAATAGTTTCTCTCTGTGGATATTGGGGGACAAAATATGGGCATATTTCTCACAAGAAGAGAGGAAAGTGAAGCACCTGTACCTCCCTCACCTGATTATGGTTTCTGAACTGTTCCCTCTCAATAAGTTGATAAAGGTATTCCAACTTTTGATACAGATTTATGTCACAGTTGATCTGCATGTGCCTGAGGCCATTACATCATGAGCCCATTTGGAAGCATGCCTGTATTGCCCTTGTTTGAACCTACTTCATAGGATTTTTGCATTGATTACATAAAGTGATGTATATAAAAATGATTAGAAAGAATCTGGCGCAGTATAAGCTCTACATAAGCATTTGCTATTATTACCCTTAGTGTAATTGTTATTAGGAGAATCTACTCACCATATAGCCTGAGGACAGATGCCCATACTAATTTTGTTGAAATCCTACAAGTTCAAAATCAAATTCTAGTCTACTAGATTAATTCCCAATTTGTTTTAGCTCCAGGCTGGCCCCATCCTTGTACCTTAGCTCCTTTCACTCATGGAGACTGTAACCTTTTCTTTCTCCTCTGTCTTCATTGTCTTCAGTAGTTGGAAAAAGTGAAAACAAAGTCAAGAGTGTTTAGGATGAACTTGAATTGATTATCATTCAGTGTTTCTTCTCCACATTCCTGCTGTACTAGTTCAGATCTGTGCTTCTTGGGTTTATTATCCCCTAACCAGCACACTTGTACCAATGTTCTAGAATGGGCATAAATTCAACTGCCTGAAAGAAATTAACAAAGTTGCTCTATAAACATTTATCTTTGAAAATGAAATTCGTCCCAATGTCTTTTCTTTGAAGTGTAATTCAGCTAGAATAAATGCAGGAACTCAAGAACAGTCAGTTGTTTCTTCAAGTTTTAATCTTTTCAACATCAAAACACTATTACTGAGGCAACGTAGTATTGTGTCTTAGCTGGCACTCATATGACTGTGACTTGGGTACCTAATTTCTGAAAAGCATCTTCTGTATATGACAGTTAATTATTTCACTTTCAGGAGGGTATGCAAACTTCCCTAGAGCCTGGCTCAATATTATAGGCCATGTCTTATGACATGTAATCAGACTGAATCAGATAGGATTATATTAGCTACACTGTATTATTTTCTCTATAAGGAGAGTTTATTTTAGAAAAACAGATACTGAGAGTTTTTAAATTACTTTTGATCCCCACTGTTTGTTAAAATTACGTGAATCCTTGAGAAATTAATTTTGAAAATTTCGCTATGACTGCATTGACTCTTGCATATTTTCTTAAATTTCTACTAGCTATCCTGAAATTTCTCAAAAATTTTGAAGCATCGTTTAGTACGTTTAGTAGACTTTAAAATTCAGTTTTCAAGTCCATCATTTTTTCCAAGTCATCAGAGTATTTGTATTATTCCTGCAATCCAATATTTCAAGCATCTTAATCTAAAAAAGTCATTTGGATTAAGTTCCGGGAGCTAGTGTCAGCTATTTCTTCTTCAAGGAATGTTCACAGTCTAGGACAAGAACTCCCTCCCTTCCCTTAAGGCAAACAGTTCAGATCTCCTCTTCAATACTAATGTGTAATAAATATCTTATTATTTCTTTTATTTCCTTCCTTCCAAGGATCGCATATGGAAGTGCCCAGGCTGGGGCTGCATGAGAGCTACAGCTGCTAGCCTACACCAGTCACAGCAATGTGGGATCCGAGCTGCATCTGTGACCTATTACCACAGCTCATGGCAATGCCAGATCTTTAATCTATTGAGCAAGGCCAAGGATTGAACCCACGTCCTCATGGATACTAGCTGGGTTCATCACTGCTGAGCCATGATGGGAACTCCTCCTTCCTTTCTGATATTTAATTTGATTCAGTGCCTATCTCCTTGACTGGGAAATTATTCCTGGGCAGGGAGGAAATTAAGCTTAGCCATGGAAGTGGAAGGCTCTCCTTTCCTATTATTCCTACAAAATTAGGTAATGTTTCCAATTTGAGAATAGTTCTTTGGTTTTTGGACTATTGCCAACTATGATTGCCATTAATGTATTTAGTATCAAAATCCGCAAGGTCTAGTCAAAGCCAGACTATGCTGGTCAGGGGACAGGTTGCATCTTAATCACTGGGTATTTTGGCTTTTGCAAGACAAGCAATACTATGAAAAACCCTGCCAGTTGAAATGTTCATGTATCCATACTTTATAAATTTCAATCCCTTTTCACTGTAAGAGATCCTAACCTTAGCAGGTATTAGCTGTAGGACTGTCATAATAAAATTCCACAAACCTAGATGTCTTAAAACAAGAGCAATTTCTTACCTCATAATTCTGGAGGCCATAAATATGAAATCAAGTTGCTGGCAGGGTCATGCTCTATCCCAAGCCTCTAGGGAACAATATTTCCTTTCCTCTTCTAGCTTTGGGTGATTCTGTCTCCACATGGCCATCTTCCCTTTGTGTGGCAGAATTTCTGTGCCCAAAATACCCTTTTCTTACAAATAAAACACTCATGTTGGATTTAGAGTCTACCTGAATTTAGTATAACTTCATCTTCACCTGATATCATCCGAAAAGACACTATTTCCAAATAAGGTCATATTCACAGGCTCTGTGGGGATGTGAATTTTGGAAGCAGGGGACCCAAATACTCTACAGATTTGGGCTGTCCAGTGTCTATCTGCTTAAGATGAGAAATTGCCCCTTCTTGAATCATCTGGTTTGTATGAAAAGGTTATATAATTTTATAAAAGTTCTGTTAAGTTTTCTCTAGGTAAAGGAAATATTAGCTTATGGGATATTAAACTTGTACACAGAAATTTTTTTGCAATGCATAGAAACTTCTCAAGGGTCACATGGTTGACCCAGGAATAACATGGGAGTTAGAGCTGCTGACCCTTCACATAGTCAAAAATCTGCATGTAATTTTACATTCATCCCTTGTACCCCTGGTTTCTTCATATCAAAGGTTTCATATTTGGGGATCAACTCCAGATCATGTAGCACTGTAGTACATGTTAATGAAAGAAATCCTCATCTAAGTGGACTCAGGCAGCTCAAACCCATATTGTAAAAAGGTCAACTGTATAGACATGAGTATTTTAAGCAAATCACCTTCCAAAAATTTAAATTCCATACTTGTTATTTCCTAAAATTTATCAGCCTGAGATTGTGCCATCCAAAGAGGATTTGCTAGGGTGTAAAACAAAGTGACAGTTTGAGATAAGAATTATTTTCTAAAAAGACTCCTTTAATTAAGGGAGCATTATTTGTTCTCATCTTGTATACATTTCTTTTTCTAAAGTGGCCGTAGAAACAGAGAGTTTCTCAGGATTTATATGTATGTGAGAGCAGGACAGCAGAGAAACAATGACAATTTTCATTTAGAGTCCTTGCCTCTTTCATTCACCAACCGTTGTGAAAAAATTAATTACTCCTGAGAGAATGCTATGAAAGGGAAGCAAGAGAGCTTCCATAAGAAATATTGAAGATGGCAGCACACTATTTCAGTCATCTGAGGTATTCATGGGAAGACTCTGTCTTATCTATCTTAGGACTAGAATTCAGAAATGAGCTGGTTGTCATAGGGATGCATATTAACATGTTTATTTGAATTGAAAAATGAAGTCAGACTTTCTCTGACAGAAAGAATTCTGATCTGGCTGATTAGTTGGAAAATATTGACTGGTTTTGCCAATTAGGTTATTTGGCTGACATTTTCCAAATTGAATAAGGTAAATCTGTATGTCCAGGTTTTGACAAACATATATAATAAATAGCGTGATCAGATTAAAATATTTTATCCAAAACATGTATTGGAAAAGACATATTAAAATGAACAATATTTCAATCTTCCCAAGCCTTTCTGAGTATATTGAGTTAATCAAGGTGTGTCAAGGTTAACGATTTACGGTATAATTAAAAGACATCTGATAAGTCTCAGTAAGGTTTTTAGTTTGTTTTTTTCCTTTTTTGCATATTCTCAAGAAATAAACTGAATTACTAAACAGAATAATAAATTCATCTGCAGATAAGGTAGATGTATACATAAATTATGAGCAACATAATTTAAACTTGTCCATACAAGTGCTCATATAAGGTTATTTAAACCATTTATTTTTATTAAAAACTAAAAATATATTGTAACTGTTTCAACTGAGAGTGAATAATTTCAGATTTCAATTTAAAAATGTGTAGGAGAGTACACAATGCAAGTGTTTAAAGTACAAATAACCCAATTATTTGAAAAACAACATTATTCTGGGAAATAGAGACTGGGTTATTGTCTATGTATGCAAGTGTAGAGCAGGAAAGATCTACAGGAAGTTGTCTAATACACCTCTCTTTCTTTTGTCTGAACCTGTTACAAAAAATAAGGTATACATACTTTACTGATCAAATTACTATGCTATACTGTGTTACTTGGATATTTTTTGTGACTTTTTTATTGTATTTGTCCTTATTCATCCATATAAAATAACTCATATTCCATTTAATTCTTTTTAGAATTGGCTGGGATCATGTTTTTTTAGCATATGATTCTACAACAATGTGTGTGTGTGTGTTTTTAAACCTGAGTTTGACTATCTTAAGTCAAAGGATCTTGATTATAATAGTAAAGTAGGATTTATCAAACTGAGGTGTGAAATATATAACTCATACATATATGGTGAAATATATAACTCATACATTAAAGGGCTAAACTTGGTAGAATAAACCTAGCAAACAGCCTTATCAAACATACTTGGCCACATTTGCTTCTTCTCTTACTTGGAGAGATCTTGGTGACATCTTAGATCCAGTTGATTTCTTGTATTCATAGGAATACAAGACTATTTAGATATTTAAAACAAATTATACCTGAATTTAACGTAAAAACTAAAAGCGAAGTCAAATGACAGGGGACAAAGGCAGAAGATATTTGTCAATGATACTCCAAAGGACTAATCTTACTACATATGCATGATCTACAAATTGAGAAGAAACTACTACCAAACCAACAGAAAAAAATGGGCAAAGGTATTAATAGAGTTCTCTAAAATAGAGTGGCTTTAAACTGCAAAGAGGAATAATCTCATTTTCAACTGGCAAAATACAAAGGACAGTAAAATATAATTTCTTGTCAGATTAGGAAAACTCTAAAAGTTTAATATGATCAGTTTCAAAGCCTGTTGAGAAATAGACATACTGATATACTGCTGGAGTGCAAAACAGTACTGTTGTTGTGGAGCGACTTTTGCTGTTACGCATCAAAATGAAAATTGTATTTACCCTTTGACCTGAAATCCCAGTTCTGGAAATTTAGCCTCACTCTGCCAGTCAGTTCTTGTGGCAGCAATAAACAACCTGAAATCTCACTGGCTTGCAACAAAAGCATTTAATTACTGTTTGTACTACATGAGGGTAGCAGGTCAGCTTTTCCTCTGTCTAGGGCTGTCTCATTCCTGGACCAGGGTGGCTAAAGAAACTGTAGCTATCTGGGACATGATGTTCTTATCGCAGGGGCTAAAGGGGCTTAGTGGAAACACAGAAGACTTCAAGACTCTGCTTGAAATTAGCACACTTTTCTGCCCATGTTCTATTGGGCAAAGAACTCACATGACTAAGTCCCAAGTCATCAGGGCTACGAAGTATATGCCACCTCTGGAGAAGCATTGCAAAGGCACATGGAGGAAGAGCCTAATCCTATTAAAAAGAAAAAGCAAGGAGTTGGAAACCATGCCTGCCTATCCACAGCTGATAAGAAATATATAAGATTTTCATTGCAGCATTGTTAGTAATAATAAGAGAATTGATTTGAAAACATTTATGGAGAGGTATCAGATCGTTGGTCTCTATATATCTATCCGTTCTCTCAGAAGAATGTATGGTTGACAGTAATGCTCTCTGTTTTAAAAATTCCTATTTCCAGCAGCCATTGTGCTTGAGTTATTTCAAGGTGCAAAGTGATCTTTCCTGGACTACAGATCTTACATCATTTAAAACATGAAATTGTGCTTCCAATTCATTCATTCAGTAAATATTTATGGAGGGCCTGGTATGGTTCAAGTTGATTTATGTCGAGGAAGTCTGATGGATTAGGGATGTAGGGTAGGCATAATTATCCTGCAGAGAACAAAAATTCAATCTCTCTCAACCCTGGTTTTTCCTATTGTCTACTTCTGCCAATCTTTCCCAGCCCAGGTTATAGGAACAGAGTAATAAAGAAAGGGTAGGATTTTGACACTAGGAACTAGGAGTCTTTGGAAGAAAATTAAGTCAACGTAAAAAATGTGCTTGAGGGTATTTAGGCCTGATATTACAAAAAAAAAAAAATCAGTGGAAGAAACAGACATTAGGGCATAGTCAGGATAAGCTTTTAAAGGTTTTGCTGTTGTTGTTGTTGTTGTTGTTTGTTTGTTGTTTGAGTATTCCAGACATGAGAAAGTGGAAGGAACATTCTAAATTGAAAACGCAGATAAAGTATTTTATGGGACTTTACAAATAGGGAAGCAGGCAAAAATTAGCTTGTTTTGGATACAGTTGGTTAAGGATGTTTCTCAGGAGAAAAACTACTTATGGACAAGAAGATGCCATTTGTGCATTTTTAGAAGAACAGCTAGGAGAACATGAGAAAAAGCGGGGGCGGGAAAAAAAAGTTGTAGACAGGAATGCAGTGGGCCATAGTAAAGTGTTCCTGGTCCTTTAGTGTCTTGTACACTTTACTGCTAAGAAATATTCAAGTTTCTTTGATAATATTAAGAGTTGGAGATTTCAGGTGTTTGCCACATGCAAACGTTTGGGATTTTTTGATTCATGACATTGTTGGGTTTTTTTTTGTCTTTTTGCTATTTCTTGGGCCGCTCCCATGGCATATGGAGGTTCCCAGGCTAGGGGTTGAAGCAGAGCTATAGCTGTTGGCCTATGCCACAGCCACAGCAACGTGGGAGCCGAGCCGCGTCTGCGACCTACACCAGAGGTCACGGCAACACCGGATCCTTACCCGCTGAGCAAGGCCAGGGACCGAACCCACAACCTCATGGTTCCTAGTCGGATTCGTTAACCACTGCACCACGACGGGAGCTCCCTGGTTCATGACATTGTTACCAAGAGAAGCTCTTTGAGCAGGAGTTGGCAAACTGCAGCTTCAGTCTGTTTTTGTAAATAAAATTTTATCAAAACCCAGTGATACCCATTTATTCACATATTATCTACAGCTGCCTTTAAAATTTAACAGCGGTATTGAGTAGTTGACCTACTTTTTCTTATGACCCACAAAGAACAACCTTGTATCACAACCTATCTTAGTGGTAGGTTGGTGGTTATATTCATCCACTAGGGCTGCCATAACAAAATAACACAGTCTAGGTGATGTAAGTAAGAGAATGTTCCTTACAATTTTGGGGCAGGAAGTCTATGATATAAGTACCCTCAGGTTTGTTTTCTGGTCATGTGTTTCTTCTTGGCTTTTATTCATTATTTTTCACCCTCGGCATATTGAAGTTCCTAGGCTAGGGGTTTATGCCACAGCCACAGCAACACGGGATCTGAGGTGTATCTGTGATCTACACCACAGCTCATGACAACGCTGGATCCTTAACCCACTGAGTGAAGCCAGGGATCGAACCCGCAACCTCATGGATTCTAGTCTGGTTCATTAACTGCTGAGCCAGCAGCTAATCACCCAGCCTCTAAGAAGCTAGTGTTTAAATGTCTTATGCAAATGGGTGTATATTGAGCAGCTAAATATTAGCTCTAGGAGCTCCTATTGTGGTGCAACAGAAACAAATCTGACTAGGAACCATGAGGTTGTGGGTTCGATCCCTAAGCTTGCTCAGTGGGTTAAGGATCTGGCGTTGCTGTCTGAGCTGTGGTGTAGGTTGCAGACACAGCTTGGATCAGACATGGCTGTGGCTGTGGAATAGGTTGGCAGCTACAGCTCCGATTTGACAGCCTGGGAACCTCCATATGCCACGGGTGTGGCCCTAAAAAGGCAAAAGACATATATATATATATATATATGTATATCTATATATGCTTCTATAACATTTAGAAAATTATCTTACAGTATTTATAGTATTTTCTTTGCAAAAACACCACAACGAAAACAGTAATTTTGTCTCACAGATTTGTGTGATATTGAAAAATTGAATTTTAAAATACTTAAAAATTCTGTTGCTCAAAAGAATACTTTTATTTTCCAGAACAGACCCATCATATTATCTGTTTTTTTTCTTTTTCCTTTTATTTTTTTAACCAATCATTAGACTTTAAAAGTCCTACTCTAGGATACATTGCATTTTGATGTTTAAAGTAATTAGAAACGCTGTTTCTATAAAAGTAGTTAGAATCGCCACCTCACTATAACCACCAATTTCTTTCAAACCTCTGGCAATCACTTGAGAATTTAGGAATGATTTTATCTCTTCAGATACTTCCTTCCAACTCCTGGAATATGATGAGATCATTTACTTGTTTTTGAAATAGGTTATCATCATGTTTTCTCTTAATTTAAGTAACTTAGTATAATTTCCAATTATATTTATTCCTCAGTACTTTCCATTTTCAGTCTGTCTGTCTTTATCTTCAAGCGTCTCTTTGGGTCCATTTATCGTTTTGCTCAAGTACTTTCTCAAATATTTTTTGTTGATGTGGAACACAGGTATATACATATACTAAATTCTTGTACTAGGCACAGGTATCTTTCTAATCACCCAGCAAGATGAATTAGTTCTTGGGATTCTTAGGTTTTGAACCATCATCTCATGAGAACTATTTTCTCTCAAATACTGCCATTTCTTCCTAGTTCCCTATGTTGCATATGGAAAATCTCAACCAAGTTTGATTCTACCTCCACTTTAAGTGGAAAAACATTTCCTCATTTTGTGTGGAAACCTGTGAGATTCTTTTTCTTGATCCTTCCATGTTGGGAATTTAACCAGAATATCTTGTTATGTGTGAACTTTGTCATCAGTCCTGTTTGTGACTCAGGGATCTCTTTTAATCTAGATGATGATGCAAACCATTCCACAGTTCAGAGAAGTTTTTGGCTATTATGTTAATCATTATCCCATTCTCTCTCTCTTTGATTTTTTTAGTTCCTTTTTGCAGAACTCTTTGAATACCCCACTGGAAATCTCCCCCCGCCCCCCTTTTTTTTTAATCCATCTTGGTTTGTTTGAAATTTTTATCAGGCTTCATAATTTTTCCCTCATGATCCCTGTCTGTCTTTGTCTCTGCCTCTGCCTCTTCCTGTCTCTCTCTCTTTCCAAGCCAGCCCTAATTATATTCTCAGTAATGACAACTCTCTTTGCAGTTCATCTATAGAAATTTTTTAAACAATAAAAGATTCTCTAAAGTCTTTCTTTTGAGCTCTAATAATATAACCCCAAGAGTTATTACATTTAAAGTTTTATTCTGACTGTTCAGTTCTAATTAAAAGACAGCACCTTCTTCTAGATGTTCAGCTTGATTTTTATCCTTCAAGTTTTGATTCTCTTAAATGTGGGGTTTAGTTTAGTTTCTTTTGCCTTCCTATTTCATTTTGCTAGAGTCTCTTGACCAAAGTCTGGCTAGTTTGATAAAGGTGCTATAATTTCTTTTCTTAAGGATTATTAGTGAGTGATGGTCTTTGCCGAGCTGAGGTTTCCTGTCATTTTCAGAAACTGAAAGAAATCTAGTTTTCTAGGCAGTTCCCCGTTCCATGGTTGGTAGAACCAGAGAATCAATTTAGAAGCACCAGTGTTAAAGTGAATGTTGGAACGCTTTCCCAGGAAAATTTACAAGATTCTGCCACCTTACTCTGCAGGGAATCAGGAAAGCATATACTCTTTCTGAAGTAGTGGTTCTCTAATTTGTGCGCAGATTAAATTAACCCAGGCATTCTTCAAAATTCCCAGTGCTCAGGTCACATCCAACATCTATTCAGTTTGCATTTCTAGGATTAAAATCCCAGCATAAATACTTTTCATAGCTCTCCACTTGATTCTAACAAGTTACCAAGTGTCAAAAAACTGACCTAGGGGCTTCAGGGAACATAGACCCTCTCTTTTGCTACTGATAACCTTGGCTCTCCCCCTGTACCAACACTCATTCTATTAGTAGACTTGATCTATTTTGGTGTTTATGTTACTCAAGATAGCTGGGAAGATAGGATAGAACTGAACTTAAGTTGTTACCTTCCTAGAATTCAATATGTGGGAGATGTTCTCTCTTTTTTAATCACCTGTAAATGATCACACACATAATTACTTTATTAAAATTATTTTTTCAGTATACATCAGCTTCTCTCTTGGGAAAAGAATTTACTTTCTTTTCTCTTTAACAGTACAAGTGAGAGCTTACTCTCACTGGTCATATTCTTTGATTCAGTGTTTTCCTGCCCTCAGCACTTGGACACTTTTTTGCTCTTATGAGATGCTTTTTCAACCTCACAAAAGTTGAGGAGAAGACTTATAATCCATACACTATAAGCCTAGTATTCAAATTATTTTTTCAAGTTCTGCCCTGGTATTCTCTTTAACTTAGAATGTTTAATTGTCTAAACAAATAAAAGGAAACTATTTGTCAAAATGACAATTTGACACATTCCCATCAATTTTTGTTTCTTGAAATATATTTATATCATTCAGTTTGTCATGGAAGCATATCAAATAGTTTTTGCATCCTCAAAATGTCTAACCCTGTTCCTTCCTAAACATTCTCTGATGTTTAATGAATCATATGCTATGGTTTAAGAATTTTGGAATTTTATTGCTTAGTTTGTATTAAGTTTGGCTCTAGATACTTTCAACCTTTCTACTATTAATTGACCTAAAATAGTTAACCTTTAAGGATTGAACAAATGAAATTTGATGAGTTTCATGAGAAGCCATTCTCTTTTTCAAATAATTATATTGATTTAAAACCAAGAAAAAAGTGATTATGACAGATTTTACATTGAAAATATGAAAAAATAAGGTCACAACAGACACTTTCTTGTTTTATTTGTAACCTCCTGCTGCAAGGAAATAGGTGTATCTTAATTTGGAAGAAATTTACAAGGTAAAAACTTAGAAAATATAACAGGATGAATACTATTTCTCAGGAATTGTCCATTTCATGAGCATGTATAGTATTTTAGAAGCCCAGCAGGGCATATTCAACCAGATTTCTTGAAACTCATATTGAAAAAGTCAGTTATCCATAGGCAGCAAAAGGGCTAACAGAAGGAGACCAGCAAACTTAATGCCACTATACATAGGTATTATTTCCTCTTTGCATACCCCAAATACTTTATCGGACAATGTATTACTGGTTTGTCAGTTGAATTGTTCAACTATGGAATAATTCAATATACAGATAGCTAGATAATAGTAACCATATTTCTTCACTTATTTTTCCTTGAATTTAATCTGTCTGATTTCAAAATTTCTTAAAAGATTAAAATTTTAGCTTTATGCCTTCATATAGATGTCGATATTTGTAATATAAACATAGTACAATAATTTCTAGATTATTGGATTGGATTTTGAAGCACCTAGAAGCATTTATTTTTTATTTTGAGAACTCCTTATTCAATGAGAAATAATTCTGAAAATTCAAATGCACATTTTTATTATATTTGCAAAAATCAAAGTTTATGTTCATTTGAAGATAAGTTCTCTGTCATTGATAGTACATATTTATTTCTACCTATAAAAACTAACTTTTGAAATGTTTTTATAAATCCGCTATAATTACAATAAACTCTTACTTATATTTCCAAAACTAGTTAATAATGAAGTCAAGGAGCTGCAAAAGTCTTCCACTGCTGCTTTTCCCATGTTCTTTCACAGTACTATCATGATGTACAGCGCTGTGCTTGTCTGGGAGGAGCTTATGGCAGGGTCCAGCATCCACTTAGCTCAGGAAATACAGTGCAATACTGCACCTGATATTAACTTTATCTCTAAATGTGGTCACATAAGATATTGAGTTCTCAGTTGCACTAGGAAAACTGGCACCTTAACATAGGGCAGAAGGAATGAGTTACCCTGTCTTCTCCATTTCTCTTTTGAACAATCATGGAAATAAATAATAGAAGCTAACACACATTATAATGAAGAGAAAAGTAAAACCATGTTTCTTTTCTATGACTTCTCTTGGGATTAAAAACTATTTAAAAGTGAGCATAGTTAACATTTACATCTCATACAAGTTTTTTTTCCAGCTTATCTTTATCTCTAGATGACCCCTAAAGAAAGTTATCTTAGTTATATAGAGAGAAATTTTCACTTGAGCAGTCATTTTCTGAAAGGATATTTCACACTGAAAAGTCTTTGAAATATCATTTTTCATCTACCACTAAACCTATTGAAAATGTCTCCGCAGTACCTGAAACATTTTCTCTGTTGAAATATATCATTTTACATTACTCAGATGTTCTGAAAATTCATAAAGTGGCAATCATAATTTATTGAAATTTCTTTCTGCCAGTCAGAAATGAATAAAACTATACAGTGCATTCAAGAGAAAAAAGAAAAATGAAGAGAGTGACATCAGTACTTTTGGTTTAGAAGTAACATAAGATTGTTCTGAGTAAATAACTTTAATTTTAGTGGTTCTCTATAATTGCTGTTTTTTATTTATTTCAAGCTCGTGAAGGACTGAACTTAACATCATGTGGCAAACTTTACAGTGTAGATCTCTAATAAATTTGTTCTTTTACTGACATAAATAATTATTCAATATTTATCCATGGGATTACAACAGTTTAACCTTATTTCCTTTTATGCCTCAATTGTATTGTACTTATTTACTCTCTGAAAGATGGCTGAAGTTTTACATTTGTAGATTCTGAGCCTGGGGACTATCTAGGATTGTTCTTATCTCTGCTGATTTTGAAATTTTTTCCTACCCTTCCTTCTGCTTTTGTTTCTCTAGCTGTACAAGGCCATCCTTTAATGCAAAAATTATGTTATATTGAATGTCTCCTTTTTTATTTTATATGAGAATTAAGGATATAAGTGCCAACAACAGAAGATTAGTATACGGATTTTATCAATTAATAACAGCAATTATAATGTGATGCTGGCATAGCTCAATGCATGTTCTTAGTATTATTTTTTTATCATTGCAACCTGTTTTGGCATTTCAGAGAAAGTATAATTGCTCCAGTTTGATTACCTTACTTTTGAAATATCCAGTATCTGTGTATGCTGTAAATTATATAAATTTTAGTGGGTAAATTTGTCAAAATATAATTGGATGGATATCTGGAACAGACACCATTCCTCAATTAAACCTGAGCCATTTATAAGGAAACCTTTTTTTTTTTTTTTTGAACGGCTTCTCTATTTTTTGTTTGTTCTTCTGTTGGAGACATTATGATTTTTAGATACATGTTTTGCTATTATATACAATTCACAGACATTATTTTTTAGATACTTTGCTATTATATTCAATTCGCGGTCTCTGCAAATGTCTTTAAATATATCTGTAAAGGCGAAACTGAGAAGTAGCCTTGCTAAGCTAAAGGACATGAGGTATTTTAACATTTTTTAATTAAAATATAGTCAGTTTACAGTGTTGAGTCTATTTCTTCTGCAGAACATAGTGACCTAGCCCCCCCCACATATACACATTCTTTTTTCTCATACTTTCTTCCACTATGTTCTGTCCCAAGAGATTGGATGTAGTTCCCTGTGCTATACAGCAGGACCTCATTTCTTATCCATTCTAAAAGTAATAGTTTGCATCTACGAACCCCAAACTCCCAGTCCCTCTCACTCTCCCCACGCCCCCTTGGCAACCGTAAGTCTCTTGTCCATGTCTGTGAGTTTGTTTCTCTTCTGTAGATAGGTTCATTTGCTATCTTTTAGATTCCGCGTAAGTAAATCAAAAAGAGAAATACCAATACCATATGAGACATTGTAATTTAAATCCTTATTCCCAAAGTGCTCTCTAAATGAATCTACATTAGCTCTGAGAATGAATGTGTTTCCGGTCCCCGTGTTTTCCTAACACTATTAAATATGTTTTCAGTGTCGACATTAAGAGGTGAGTAGTGGCATCTAGTTTTATTTTAGGTTTTTCCAGTTATGGCTAAATTCTGACATGGTTTCATAAGTTTATTGGTTATTTTTCAACAGAGAGGCCTCTGTATTATCTATTCTTCATTTTTATCTTAAAGATACCAAATATTCCTCCTGCTCTGAAATTGCCTTTGTGTCTTTTGTGTATCTTTTTTTCTTTCATTCCATCTGCCTCGGGTCCTCATTTAATACAATTCTATCTGTTTTCCTTACAATTTCAAGTGTATTGAGTATTACCATTCCTTGTTTTCTAGCATATTTAGAAAGATAAATATTTCTTACATTGAGTGGTTGTGAGGAAGAGCTGAGTTAACAGAAGCAAAGGTTTGAAATAGTGCCTGGTACACAGGTACAAGTCAAAGACTGACCTGAAAGTTTTTTTCTTCTTTGCATTTTTTAAAAATGAAGATCTTGGGAAGTTCCCGTCGTGGCGCAGTGGTTAACGAATCCGACTAGGAACCATGAGGTTGCGAGTTTGATCCCTGCCCTTGCTCAGTGTGTTAAGGATCCGGTGTTCCCGTGAGCTGTGGTATAGGTTGCAGACGCAGCTCGGATCCCGCGTTGCTGTGGCTCTGGCGTAGGCCGGGGGGCTACAGCTCTGATTCGACCCCTAGCGTGGGAACCTCCATATGCCGTGGGAGTGGCCCAAGAAATAGCAAAAAGACAAAAAAAAAATGAAGATCTTATGTTGGTTATCATCTAACACACAATTGTTACTTTTTTATTTATAAGATCTTTTTATTAAAACAATCTTGCCATATATGTTGCTTTTATTATTTTTAGTATTTTTCCCCTGAACATGAATGTCTATGTACACTTATCTTATTGTGGTTTTGTAAGATTACGTGGCTATTTGCTTATCAATATGAAACAACATAAAAAGAAAAGTTGGAAACTATTATAGGGGAAATTATAAAGAAAAATAATACAGGTAAGAATACTAACTAAAAATTTTGCTTAGCTAAACTATAAATAGGTACAAAAATTCAGGAAGTAGAAAACAAAAGAGAAAGAAACTAAAAATTAGGTGGAGTTCCTCTGGGGTGCAATGGGATTGGCAGTGCTTTGGGACCTCTGGGACGCTGGTTTGAGCCCTGGCCTGGCACAATGGGGAAAGATCCAGCATTGCCATAGCTGCTGCTTAGGTTACAACTGTGTCTAGGATTGGATCCCTGATCCTGAAACTCCGAAAGCCAAGGGGCGGCCAAAAAAGAAAAAAATAAAAAATAAAATAAATAAAAATTAGGCAAGTTGAGGAAACAAGATAACAAATGAAAAAAATACGATAAAATTGTGATTCAAGAAGAGAAAGTAACAGAAAAAAATCATGTTGCATCTTCTTCCATTAGAAACAATTTTATTTTTCCACATGTGTAGCATTACTATTACCAATTCATCATGTAGATATCCTACTTTCACATAGTCTTCTGGATCTTTATTGCTCCTAAGCTAAACCAGGAACATGTCCAGGTTAAGGGTCCAAAATCAAAAGCCTAAATTCAAGTGTTGGTAACTGGAAAAAATAAACATCAGGCTAAATCTTTGCAATTGTAAAAACCATAGTAGTAGAGACCTTTATTTTAGCGTTCTCCAACTCAACTAAAAAGATTAACTCAGATTAGTATATTCAGTTAGACTTTGATACTTATTTATTGCTTTTTAGGGCCGTAACCTCAGCATATGGAGGTTCCAAGGCTAGGGGTCCAATCCGAGCTATAGCTGCCAGCCTACACCACAGCCACAGCAAAACACCAGATCCAAGCCGCATCTGCGACCTAAACCAAGCTCAGGGCAATGACAGATCCTTAACCCACTGAGCGAGGCTGGGGATGGAACCCTCCACCTCATGGTTCTTAGTCAGATTCGCTTCTGCTGCACCATGACAGGAACTCTAGACTTTGATGTTCAATCCAGATAGCTCCTTCCCCTAACTGATAACATAAATATGTGGCAAATAATTTTTTTCCCTCTAGAATTTATTATAATATTTTGAGGAATGAAGAAAATATCTGGTAACATTTTATTTTACATATAAATGTCAGTTGTACAACCTTAGACAAGATACTTAATGACATAGTACTTTACTTTTCCAATCTAACATAACTCTTAGGAGCACAAGGATAAAAATAAAAAATAGATATTAAATATTATTCAATATGATTACTACAATGCAATCTTAACAATGGTTGTAATTGAAAAATGAACCAGTTTGTAGTCAATGCAATTCCTTCATAATCCCAGCGAGTACTTTCTGTGGAGTTGGCAGACCAATTTTAAAATTAACTTGGAAATGCTAAGGACCTAATCAAGGAAATCTTGAGAAAGTATTAAAAAAAAAAAGGCAAACTTACATTCTCAGATTTAAAGAGTTATAAAGTGAAAGTAATCAAGACAGTTTGTGATATTGGGTCAAGGACAGTCAGAACAGTGGAACACACTAGAATAGAATAAAAATTCCGGAAGTAGACCTGCCCATATATGAAGACCTAAGGTAGCACAAACACACCATGGCAATTTCCTGAGAATGAATGGCAATTTCAATAAATGGTGCCATTAACTGCATATCTGTACATAAAAAAATCCCTCAACTTGAAACTTGTACCTTACACAGATATTAATTCAAACTCTATTATGAACTTAGTTGTAAACAGAAAACAAAAATGCTTCCAGATGGAAGCAGGGCAATACTTTCATGACCTTGGGTAGGAAAAATTTCTTTTTCCCCCCACCCTTTATTATGAAAAATTTGAAAGACGTTTGTTTTAAATATCTGTATATACAATTTGCTGTAAACAATTTTACCCTATTTTTTTTATAACATTAAATTCTGTCAACTTTCTTTTCTCTAAAGAGGAAATACTAGGTTTGCCTAGGAACAAATTCCATAATCACCCATTATTTTTGTTCCATGATATAAATGTAGTAGTTATATACTAATAATACCAATATCAACACAAACTAGGCTACTAACTAAATTCCTTTTACATAATTTAGGGTTCTTACTCTTTTTAGTTGGTATCCCACTAGTGATGTGAAAATAATTGTTTCAAATTTACTTGAAATATATTTCTTTTATTATGCCACCAGTTCATTATACAAGTCATTTGCTTCATTTTACTCTGATTTTTTAGAAATTGTTTATTTAATTACAGTTTTACCTAAAATTTACATGGTCTTAAACTCAGGATGATGGAACTAACATATTAAAGGTATAGCTTCTATTCCAATACAAACCACCCTGTTTTCTCCCACCTCTCTGTAAACTATTATTTAAGACTATTTTCTTTTAAACCATCATTTTTAACATAATAATTTTTTCTCCTTTGCTTTATTTGTTTGTTTTTGTTTTTAATAGCCTTTTTTAAGGGCAGCTTTATAATCACAACATATTGAACAAAAGGTAGAGACTCCCTGTCCTACCACATGCATAGCCTCCATGGTAAAGGTGCTGCAATCTATGAACATACAAGTCATATCATTATTATTTAAAATCCATATTTTACATTAGGAGTCATTCAGTTCATCTTACCCCTTCTCCTAATCCCTGGAAACCACAGATCTTTCTATCTATATAGATAGATCTTTCTATCTCTATAGTTTTTTCTTTTCTAGAATACCATAGAGTTGAAATCATATAGTAGGTAGTGCTTTCATTGCCTTCTTCCACTTAGTAATATCCATTTAAGTTTCCTCCATGTCTTTTCATGGTTTGATAGCTCATTTCTTTTTAGTACTACAATGTAACCCAATGTAACTGATTGTACCACAGTTTGTTTACCCATTCACCTATTGAAGCCCTTCTTGGTTACTTCCAGGGTTTAACAGTTATTAATAAAGCTGCTATAAACATCTTGTGCAGGCTTTTAGGTGGACATAAGTTTTCAACTCCTTATGGCAAATATCAAGAAATGCCATTGTTACGTCATGTGGTTAAAAATATGTTTAGGTAGGTTGGAAACAGCCGAACTGTTTTTTAAAGTGACTTTACCGTTTTGCATTCTTACCACAGTAATTGAGTTCAGGCTGCTCCACATCCTTGCCAGTATTTTCTATTGTCAGTGTTCTGGATTTTAGTCCTTGTGAAATGTGGGTAGTAGTATAGCATTGTTGTTATAGTTTGCATTTCCCTTACGATATATGAGTTGGAGCACCTTTTCGTATGCTTGTTTGCCTTCTTTGTATCCCTGGTGAGGTGTCTGTTAAAATCTTTGGCCCACTTTTAAATTGGGTTGTTTGCTTATTAATAAGTTTTAAGAATTTTTTTGGATTGTAGCCATTTATTAGTTGTGTCTTTGCCAGTATTTTTCCCAGTCTATGGCTTGTCTTTTCACTTTCTTTACAGTTTTAATTTCACTTGATTTTAATGAAGCCCAGCTTATTCATTTCTTCATGGATTGTCTTTTGGTGTCATTTCTAAAAAGTCATTGCCATACTCAAGGTCTTCAAACTTTTCTCCTATGTTATCTTCTAGAAGTTTTATAATTTTGCATTTTGCATTTAGGTCTGTGGTCAATCTTGAGTCATTTTGTCTGGGATGTAAGGGTTGCAACTGGATTCATTTCTTTGCATGTGGATGTCCAGTTGAAGAAGCTGTCTTTGCTCTATTGTATTTCCTTTGCTCCTTTGTCAAAGATCAGTTGATTGTATTTATGTGGTCATTTAGGGGACTCTCTCTCTCTATTCTCTTCCACTGATCCATTTATCTGTTTTTTTTTTTGCCTTCCTTCTGTCCTTCGTGGATATGTACTTTGGTGCCTGACATTAATTTTGTGGCAATCTTCAGTAATTATTTTTTCATTCTTTTCTGTTCCTTTTTCTGTTGGTATTCCCATTATATGTGTGCTATAATTTTTAAGTTTTATGAAGTATAGTTAACTTACAAGGTTGTGATAATTTATGCTGTACAACAAAGTTATTCAGTCATACATATACACATACCCATTATCTTCCAGATTCTTTTCCCATATAAATTATCATAGAATATTGGGTAGCATTCTCTGTGCTACACAGCAGGTCCCTGTTGGGCAATCATTCCATATACCTCAGTGTGCATATGCATGTGTTAGATCTTTTGTATCTGTTGAGATATTTTCTGGGGACATTTTTTCCAGGTTTTTTTTTTTTTTTCAACTTTGGGGATTTCTATTGAGATATCCTCAAACTCAAGAGATTTTTTCCTAAGTTTTGTCCAATCTAATAGTAAGCCAAATAAAGGTATTTTTGATTACTGTTGACAGTGTTTTTGACATGTACTATTTTTTTCTGAATATTTTCATATCATTACTGACATTGCCCATCTATTCTTTCATGCTGTCTACTTTTTCATTAGCACCATTAGCATTTTAGTCATAGTAGTTTCATGTTCCAATTCCTTGCCACATCCTTGTCTAGTTCTGATGCTTACCATGTCTATTCATACTCTGCTTTTTGCTTTTGGTATGTCATATATATATATATATATATATATATATTATTAGTAGCCAGGCCTCATGTACCAGGTTTAAAACCAAACCAAACCAAAACAAAACTACTGTAAATAGGCCTTCAGTAACATGATGGGGTGTGAGGGAAAGGGCTGAATCCTATCATCCTATGATTAGGTCTCAGTTTTTCAGTATCCTGTGCCCTGGTCGGTGAACTTCACAAGTGTTTCTCATTTTTTCTCCTTGCTCAGGTGGGACAGATTGGCAAGCATGGGCAGCAGTTTGGTATTATCCTTCCTTCTAGTGGAAGTCTTGACAGCTGAAATTGGGTATTTTCCTTCCTCCTAATTATTTAGGCTCTGATAAAAGCCCAGAAGGTTAGTCTCTTGTTAAACAGTTTCTCCAGAGTGTAAGCCATATTAAGCCAACAGGGTGCTCTGGTGAATTTCAAGATGGTTCATTTTCCCTTCCTTCTGTGGGAAGAACAGGGGGAGTTTTCTCAGTCCCTGGGAGGACCTGGTATAACCCCAGGATATAAAAAACTCAAAAGTCTGGAGGGTCTCCCCCTTCCCACAGCTCAGATGACTGGACTCCCTGGAGTCTACACTGAGCCTCCAGCACCTTGTCTTATCAAATGCCTATTTTCCTACCTCAACGCTGCAGATGTTTCAGCTCATTGGGTGTCTGTACTGGTAAGTTATCATTATCTGTATTCACTGGTCTCTTCATTTTGGGGGGATGTGGTGTACCCTGAGATCTCACTTCTGTTATAGTTACAAGAAAAGCTGGTGAACTTTGTTTGTTCAGCATTTTGTTGGTACAAGGAGATGACTTCCAAGCCTCTTTCATGCTGGACCAGAAACAGGAAGTTTCTTCACTTTGCTATATTAATTAACAATGCAAAGTAGAGTGATCTCCTTAGCTTATCTAGAGATGTCTTTTATTCATTTTGAAAGTTGCATGGTTATGATTTGTTGTTTTATTAATTATACAGTTTACAAATGTATTCAATTAATTTGCTATTGATAGACATTGGATTGCTTTTGAATTTTGCTGGTTCAAACAGTGCCACAATGAATAGTTTTGCATATGACATTTTATGATTTTATCAGTGTATCTTTAGGACAGATTTCTTAAAGTGAGGGTTCTGGATTAAAGGGTAAATATGTAGTTAATTTTGCTAGATATTGCCAAATTCCTCTACTTAGAGACAGAATTACTTTTCAACTCCACCAGCACAGTCTGATAATGATGCCTGGTCACAGCTTTATGAAATTATGGGCTTTGCCAAGTGTATGGATTTGTGCTAATCTGATAAGTGATAATGGGCTCAGGGAGTATTAATATACATTTCTCTTGTTTTAGCAAGGTTAAGCATTTTATCATAAATGTAATGGGCATTTGAATTTATTTTGAATGCATGTATGCATATAGTGAGTTTATCTCCTGCCTGTTTGGGTTACAGTATTGATTTACTTTTTCTACTTTTAGGAGATTTTTCCTCTATTAGGAATATTAACCTTTTCAGTGATAAAAGTCCCAAATAGACAAAACTTTTGATAGTGATCTTATAGAAGTAGAATTATGAAGTATGATATTTATAGTCTATGTGTGTGTGTATATATATATGTATATATATATATATATATATATATATATATACTTTCTAAGTTTTGAGAATAAGGCAAAAATAAGAATTCTGGAATAAATGATATGCATATTTTCCTTTATTAATAGACATTTTTCTCCCAACTCTAATTCTTCACAGATTTTGTTTCTTAAAGAGAAATACATTTATTTATTCATTTTATTATTATTATTACTATTATTGCTTTTTAGGGCCACACCCACAGAATATAGAAATTCCCAGGGTAGGCATTGAATTGGAGCAACAGCTGCTGGCCTATGCCACAGCATCACTGGATCTGAGCCACACCTATGATCTACACCAATAGCTCAGGTCAATACCCTATTCTTAACCCACTGGCCAGGGATAGAACCCACATCCTTATGGATACTAGTCTGGTTTGTAACCCACTGAGCCACAATGGAAACTCCCAGAGAAATACCTTTAGATTTTCTTTTTCTTTTCTTTTTTTTCTTTTTGCAGCCACACCTGCAGCATATGGAAGTTCCCCAGCTAGGGGTCCAGAGATGCAGCTACAGGCCCATGCCCTAGCCCCAGCAATGATGGAACCTAGCAGCATCTGTGACCTACACTGCAGCTCTTGGCAATGCTGGGTCCTTAACCCATGCAAGGCCAGGGATTGAACCTGCATCCTATCAGATACTATGTCAGCTTCTTAAGCCACTGAGCCACAATAAGAACTCCAGATTCTAATTTTCTTTAAATTTGTTTATCAAAATTTTCATTGACCAATAAATCATAAGTAGAGTCAGAATTAAATTTCCTGTTTAAAAAAAAAAAAAAACAACAGCCTCCTTGCTTGACACTCTGATAGTTGTGACCTATAGAGATGACTTTGACTCCTTGGGGCTCTAAACTGAGAAGCAGTTAATTGATTCCTGCATTCATTCCTATAGGGCATGTGGTCTCAGCACCATTTGGCAGGTAGTGTGACGTGCCAAGTGATGGGAAGACTGCAGTGCAGAAAAAGAAAACTACATTTCTTCTCATGTTTTGCTTAAAATCTAGTGAAAATAGGGCATTCGGGTATATAAAAACGACATCCATCGTCTCTCATCATAAAACTCTGCTTGAATTGATTTTTAAATCCAGAGGAATGTGGAATTCCTGCGGTGGTGCAGTGGGTTAAAAATCCCACTACAGTGGCTTGGGTCCCTGGGTAGGCAAGGGCTAGATCCTGGGCAGGCACAATGGAATAAATGGTCCAGTGTTGCTGCAGCTGCAACGTAGGTCACAGCTGCATGGGGACTTCTATATGCCACAGGTGTGACCATTAAAAAAAAAAGTGAGAGGAATTGTGATCACTAATCCTGGAGATGTGACAACAGTATGTTCAGAATCAGGAATCTACCCCATCTCCCCACAGTAAATTTAAGTTGTTTTCAAAGAAGCAATTTAAGTGTTGCTACCATCGCCCTTTTATTCTAAACACTGCTAATAATACTGAGCACTAGGCAATCACTTTAGGTTCATTAGTCTTTCTGTTTGTAATTTTCAGATTATTGTTGTAAGAATTCCTTAGAAGATTAGTATGGAAAAGGTAATTACTTGTACCCCAAGAGAGAAGCAAATGTTTCCATTAGAAACAGATAACACATTGGATTTTACTTTGACTTCAATTATGATATGTTCTGGGGATAGAAAAAAAAATTTTTACCTGGGAATATTTATGGATATGTAATGCAAACTATGACACAAACTTACTTCTCTTTAAAGCAATTCATTTAGAGTATTCATAGAGGGGAGAATATCTGATGTGACAATCTTGTTATTTTTGTTCATGCATTTTAATGAGTTTTTGACATGAGCCCTTCCAAAACAGATACCTCTAGTAAATGACGAGTAATAAAAGACTGTACTTTGATGCAAATAAATTTGTTATTTTTGTTGGGTTGGTGAATCAGACTGCTTAAGGCATTGCAACACTGTCTTCCCTTTTTAACAAGTCTGTTTTTCTTTTTAATAAAAAGTATTTCCTGACATTCTGGAAGGGTATAGCTTGAAAGAAATATGAAATGAGCATTGTTCTCTATATGCCTAATTAAAAATAATATATGTAAGAAAAAGTTTTAAACTATGCTACTCATTTAATTTCTATGTTTTGCATATATTTAACATGATACCATAATTTTCTCCTTTGTTAGCTCTACAATTTAGTGAAAAGGCAGGATGATAGATTTAAGCATACATTTTAACTTGGCAGGTATGTAGTGGATTGTAATAAAACTGAATTTTAATTAAATTGAAGTTTTCCATACTCTGTAATAGAAAGCATTTAATAAAAATCCTTTAAGTTATAGGTCTAGTTTCTTTTCTCTCCTTATGTCTTTCCTCTCTCCTTCCCATTTGCCTTTCTTCAAGGGATTTTCATTTCTATTTATATTCTGACTTCTCCCAAGTATATGCCTGGAGCTCAGGTCTTTCCCCTGTGTTCTAAATGTCTATATTTAGCTTCCTATCAGGCTTTCTCAAATGAATGTGACCAAGAAATTTGAAATACAACATAAAACAACATTTTGTATCCAAACACCCCCTCCTACTCTATTTCTATCATTATTTTTCTAGAAAATTAGTGTAAAACTGTGACTATCCTTCATTCTAATTTATACTAACAAATGGTTAGTTTTCTTCCTCCAATTTGTTTCTTAAATAGCATTGTTAGCCCTTTGATAAAGGACTAACATTCAGGTATTTACTCATGACTAGGTAATGTGTTCTAAAGTGTTTTTAAACCAATCCCTCTTTCCTTATTGAGGATTTTTTTTTAAATTACAAGACCTATCATCTTATTCTCCTGAGTAGACATCTTGCGACTTTCCACTGTGTACAAAATGAAGGACAGACTGACTCTTCTACATGACACTCAAGAATCTTCACATTTTGGTCCCTGTTCAATCTCCATCTTAGCCACCCTCATGTGTACCTTGTAAACTAGCGTTTCCTGAGTGTGACGGATGCTGGCATGATCATGCCCTTTAATAGGCTCCTGCTCCAACTGAAAGGTATCCTCCTTATCAGTGAATGACTCTTCCTTTTGGTGCAGCTGGATTAATAAAGCCTTGGTGAAGGCATCTAAGATAGACCTCTGTTCTCCAGATAAAGCCAATGCCTGTTTCAAGTGATGCTTCAAGCAAAAAGCAATTTACATACTTAAAATCATTATCACACTTTGCCCTACTTATCTGTATCTAAGCTCACCTTCTAAGCATTTTGAGTTCAAAATCATTTTGGTAATGCTAGTATAGAACTCACCTCCTCATAGTTACTGATTACCTATTACTTGATAAAGAGAACCTGGTTGAAAGCCAAAACACTCATTTTTCTTCCCTTCTATAGATATTTTTACAATTTATTATTGAATATTTAAAAAAATTACTGGAGTATGGTTGACTTAAAATTTTGTGTTAGTTTTGGGTGTGCAGCAAAGTAAATCAGTTATAAATATATCCATTCCTTTTCAGGTTCTTTTCCTACCTAGGTTACTACAGAATATTGAGTAGAATTCCCTGTGCTATACAACAGACACTTGCTACTTATCCATTTTTAAAACATTTCTTAACCTTTTTTAAAAAATTGAAGTATAGTTAATTTACAAGGTTGTGATTATTTCTGCTGTACAACAAGATGATTCAGTTACGCATATACACATCCATTCTTTTTCAGATTCTTTTTTGTCTCTTACTACATGGCCTTGTTCAAATCTCGGTTTCTTTGAGCTTCAAGGTTTGCAGCTGTCAAATAAGGACATTTGATTAGGTTTTAATGTTCTTTCAACCAGCTGATTTTTATCAGTTGTTTCTTTTCTCTTGGTAATATTTATTGTTTATTCAATACAGACATATTTTTAAAATTATAATTACCAAAGAATAGATGGATAAGACTAGGTGAATATTAACACATCTGGTTCCTTTGGAAGTGTTTACTTTTGTTTACTAAGACATAGTTTAAAGAATAGTACATTATTTTAGCACTAGAACTGAAGTTAGGGAGTATTTTAAAACTACATGTTACTGAAATCTTGAACAGATAACTTGGCAATATTGAATATATTCTATCATATGAAATAGAATATAGTCTTTATAGGAGCTCAAATTATTTTCCAAATATGACGTTATTGCTCTTTCAGTCTTGCTAGGGAATAGCAACAGGTTGGTCAGATCTTTTACAGTATTTATGCTCTGGGAATTATTAGGTAACTGAGGTAAAGCAATATCATGTTTTTTATGAGGTCAGGTTCTTTCAGCATAGAATGACTCAGGAGGAGGTAGCACACAGGGAAAGTCTGTACTTAATAACATCAAGTCTGTGCATCATACACAATGACTGCTGTGTGTCTGTTTTCTTCCTTCCATTCTCCTCCACTTCTTTCCTCATCTTCTTTGCACAAATATGTTTTCATGTGATGTGTAATTTTCAAGTACTTAATTGAAGTACCTGTATTTCTCTTTTCTCCTTTCAAATGTTTTTTATGTGTAACCATAAACTTAAAAAAAAAACCCTTTTAAGTTTATTTGCCTCTAAGTACTATGTATCTTTCATTAGTTAATTATCATGATTAAATAGTTTATTTAATTATATCATTATGCCATTTCTCACTGTAATATTATACTTATAATTTAAATATTTAAAGGATGTTATTTATAGCAAGATCATAAATATAGCTATTAATATACTGTGTAGGCCAAAAAAACAAATAATTTCAATCACTAAGTTTAGCCAGAAGTAAATATCAGATGTGTAGACATAGATCTCTTGATGAGAAAAATCAACTCCACATTTCAAAATACGAGAATTTTTTTCCACCTTATTTTTCCCACTGTTGGAAAAATCGAAAGCTATCCCAGGAAAAAAATAGTGCAATAAATCCAAAACTTTTAAAATCATATTTCCTCTCCCTTTAACTGAATGTATATGAATTTCCATTGTTTTTTTAGACTATTTAAAAAAAATTTTATGCTATCTTCCACCATGTCATAACCCAAGAGATTGGACACAGTTCCCTGTGCTGAGCAGCATGACCATGTTACTTATCTGTTCTAAATGTAATAGTTTGCATCTACCAAGCCCAAACTCCCTGTCCATGCTGTTCTCTCCTGCCCCCAACACTTGTAAACACAAGTCTCCTCTCTATGTCCATGATTTTTTTTTATAGATAGGATCATTTGTACCATATTTTAGATTTCACATATAAGTGATATAACGTGGTATTTGTCTTTATTACTTGGTAGAGAATCTATAATTTCATCCATCTTGCTGAAAATGGCATTATTTCATCCTTTTTATGGCTGAGTAGTATTCCATTGTATATATGTACCACATCTTAATCCATTCATCTGTCTATGGACATTTGGATTGTTTCCTTGTCGTGGCTATTGTGAACAGTGCTGCAGTGAATTAAAGGGGTGCATGTATCTCTTTGAATGAAAGTTTTGTCCAGATATATGCCCAGTGGTGCTCCTGCACCCTGGGAAGTTCCCAGCAAGGAGATCAGCCAGGACAGAGGAGGAACTTTAGAGTATTAGAGGAGAACACAACAATAAAATGTGAAACAGTTAAAGTGGAAACAATTCTCCACAAAAGATCAAAGCTAAGGCAACTGTATGCCAGTCCCAGCAGGTGTCAGGAACTAAAACTCTGGCCTTAGAGATCAGAGTTGAAGAGAGCTGGGGCTCATTACATGAGAAAGAACTGGGCTTGGCCAGGTGAAAACAGCTTGGAGGAACTAGAGTAGAGGGTGACCACATTTGAGGGCATAAGCTGTATTTCTTCATATTGTTATTATATACTACTAAGACACAGCTGGTCCTTAGAGATTTTTATTTCATTTTATATTTGTTTAGTTAGGCTATAGCAAATCCTAGAATTTTACAAGGTTAATTGTGCCCATAAATTGCAATACATTGAAGTTGTCAATTGTTTGTATGTGCTGATATTTACTTGAGCATGTTAGTCATTCCTATAGTCAAATATTATTTTTGAGAATAGTATTGTTCCTTAATTTTGTCAACTGTAATTCTAGTGATGATGTTGAAATAAATGACTAAAGATAACTTAGAGGAAATTTTTGGATAGAATTGTCCCAGTTGACTTTAATGAATATTTTATAGTAAGAACATAGTTTTAATAAGGAGTAGTTAGTATTTGTGTATATACAGTTTCATTTTTTGATACTTGTATATTTTGCAGTGATAGTAAAGGAAGAATTATTTTATATTTTTAAGTACACATTTTTATATTATCTATAAATATATGTGGAAAGGACTCAGATCATTTTAATCCTTGACTTTCTTTTGAAAAGAAAGGAAGTTCTAGGAAAATAGTTGAAGGATAAAAACCTAGTTTCGCTGCCCATTCTTGTAATATTTTTGGAGACTCAAAAAATATTGAGGAATCAACATATGGACAAGGAAAACTCTGAAAAAGTATAAGGAAGAGTCAAATAAGAGAGATTGCTATCTTCCCAGAGAATTAAAAGTTCACTTTCCTCATGATGATGGATTTCCAAAAAAAAAAAGAATTCATAAAGGAAATGAGAGGTTTAATTAAAATTTGAGAAAGCTAAATCAGCATTCAACAGCTTTTCTTAGAGCTATAAAATAAAATAAACTCAAGATTTATTGAAGTTTATTTCTAAGCCTGAAATAAGATATTAACAGGTATACCATAAGGAAAAGCATTAAGATTGTCACTACGCAAATAATACATACGCTTACAAACACTTTTCAGGTACGAGGGGACATCTTCTTAAGAGCAGTATAGTCTAAATGAAGCTCAAAGTTTTCTAACTCTTGAATACTCTTTATGAGCATTCATGGAGGTTAAATAGAAATGCTTAGGACAATGATGTGAAATAGATTAACTATATATTATGTATTCTTTCCTCAATTTTATATTTGAAATTTTTCAAAAATGGAAAAAACAGGAAAGACTGGTACAATAAAAACCTGTATCTCCCCTATCTAGATTTGAGTGTTAACATTTTTGTACACTTACTTTTGATTTCTCTCAATCTGTAAATATATAGACAGCCGTTTTCAAGATAATTTGCAGGCATTATGAAACTTTCATTCTGAATATTTTGTCAGGCATTTATTAAGAATAGGATATTCTTTTACACAATCAGAATCCTATTTTTCTTTGTCTCAATGTGTATCTGTATCTATATAAATAAAAGTACTGGTAAAAAGACAGTAATTTAAACACTGTTTAATAATCAGTTTTCAAATTCTCACATTACTTCCAAATGACTTTTATTGTTATCACCCTCAACAAGGATCCATACTGCATTTGATGCTGCAAATTACAAATCTAGGAGCATACCCATGCTTTAAATTTTTTTTGAGTAACATTGATTTTTTTTGAAGAGCCTGGTTCTGTTTTCTTGTAACTTAAAACAAACACTGAGTGTGTCTGCTTGTTTCTTCATTTTTCTCCTTTAACATGTTCCTTTCTCCCCTGTATTTCCTGCAAAATGGAAGTTAATTCTATAGGCTTGATTAGATTCAGATGGTACTTTGGGCAAAAAGAATTTACAAAGTGTTATTGCATCACTTCTAGAGGCCCAGTAAGAACTCCTTCAGTCTGACCTCTGTTTACTTATAGCATAAGCCACCTGGTATTTGAGCAGTTCCTTGCTTCTGCTACTACCAGATGGTCCATTTTTACCTGCCCCAGACCTAGAACTTTTCAACCAGTATGGATGTGAAAATCTGTGAACAATAGGGCATATTTTAATAAAGTGAAGTACTACTGAGCAAATACCCATCACTCTTTTTCCCTTTGCCTTGGGTGTAGTATTCTTCCCTTCCTTTATTACTTTGGGGCATGCCCCATGATTTTCTGAATGTGAGCAGACATACAAGCAGAAGCTTTAAATGTGCTTAGATGGCTTGTCTTGTCTGTTGTGATCTGTTGATTCATTGTGAAAATATGCCTTGGATATGTTTTAGTTAAAGGAAGATGAGGCATATAGAGAGAATGACTAAACTCAGCCTGGAGATAAACTGAGATAATCAACAACTTAAAAAAGAACAGCCACACACAATTCTATAGTAAAAAATAATATTCTCATTTTAGTTCCTCAGTTTTACACTCTTAGGCAGTTTTGTAGTGATAATAACTGACTGATGCATAAATCAGAGAATATGCATAAGAAATCCTGCTACATATCACCAAATTCCCATCCCTATAAGAAAATACCACTTTTGCTAGAACAAGCAATCTAAAAGTGTCTGTTTCCACCCTGAATTGTCAACAGAAGTTATCATCAAATTTTGTATTTTACTCAAGTTGATGCAAAATACTATGTAGTTAGCATGCGTTTTATTATAATTAAAGTGAGCATATTTTATGTTTAAGGGCATTTCATGTACACCTGTATTCCAAGTTGTTTTTTACTTCTTGATTTTCATATTTTTACATTTAAGGATGTTAAGGCTTTGTTACATAAGCTGCAAATATTTTTTTTTCAGTTTGATTTCCTATTTAGTATATTTTAAAATTAATTTTTATGCAATTTGATAAATTATACTTCTGAATTCTCTATAAAGACCTTATTCCAAGGTTTAAAGAAATTTAGTCATATACACGTCTGGTTCTTGTAGAATTAACCTGCAAAATACACACACACTTACAATTACAATGACTGAGAAATAAATCTCCAAGATAAGCAAACCTGACAAAGAACTGAATTATGAACTGGTATCTGAATATTATGGTCAGAGACCAGAATGTTAGGATGAGAAATACAAAACTAATATTTTAATTATATCTAGATAAATAAAAGTGACATATTTAACTATGCATGATAGACAAGTATATTTGCAAATATTCAAATAGTATTTAAAGCAAGAACAAATGTTTTACGTTAAAATTTCAGTGGGTGGATAAAACATCAGTATTATAGACCCAGCTGGAAAAGAATGATTGAAGTGGCTAATAGATCTAAATAATTTATATAGGTGAATCAGAGAGGAACATAAGATTGAAAATACAACAATGTCTAAAATTCTAAACAGCATGAAATAAAGCATGTATAAACTGAGCAAATAAAAGTTGAAAGAAGAAAGAAAAATGAAAATGGGGAAAAAAAACAAGCTCAAGAACAGTATCATTGAGAATATCCTAAAATTTATGAAAACATGAGTTCTTAGTTTTAAAATAAAACAAATCTAAAGAAAGATCATATAAAATAACACATACCTTTACACTTCATGGTGAAAATTTAGATGACCAAAAAAAAGTCAAATGACTAGAAATACAAACTAGATTATCTTTGTGGAACTGGCATTTGTAGGCAAATAACAGACTTTTCAATGGAAAAAATGAAGCCATGAAGAAAGGGAACGTTATCTACATAGCATATTGACAGAATACAGCTTCAAGACCAGTGAAATTAATTTTTAAGAATAAGTTTGAAATACCGATATTATTAAATAATGTATATAGCAAAACTTACTTTTACACTGTCTTACTAATTAAAATTCCAAAATAAAAGTATTTTGAGAAGAAAAAAAATTCAAAAAGAAATGTGAAATAAAATATAAGATAAAATGAGAAAGAAAATGGTGAATAAACCTAAAAAGTGACTGTATAAAATAATAATAATATCTCATTGAAATACAGGAAAATAATAATATATAGGTGAACACATTTTAAAAACTGGGTATCATTCAAACCAGTTTTTATAAAAAAAGAATTAGAAATATAAATTTAGAGATGATAATATAAACAACAGGACACAAATTCATAGAAAGACATTTTCTTAAGTGCAGCTAAACAGTATAAGTATCAAAGATTAAAATGGCCTTATAAAATTACTAAAGCAATGTAAATAATATAAAAATATGTACATTCATTTAATTGTCTTAATTAAAATTACGTTATATTTGTTCCCTAGATTATGTTGCATATTTTAAATTTTTAAATAAAATTCAGGTATTGTATAAAAGGTGTGTGAGAAAATAAATATGTATATCCACATATGCTCAAACATGTGTGTGTATTTAGTTTTGTAAATTATATTTGATATATTATGAAAAATGTTTTACTTTATTGTATGTATTTTAAACACTTTATTTAAATCACTTCTTTCTATCCGTTTACCCAACTATAGCTAAATTTATTTATTGAGTTACAGAAAAACATAAAATGTATGGGGATATGGACGTCTAGAAAGTGAATAGCTCTAATAATTTGCTGCTAGTTCATATTTGGAAATTCTTCAGCAATATTCAAATAATATTCATTACTATATACACTCAAAATAGACTTGCTAATTAATACATTTATTTTATAAATCCCAATTATATAATTTTTAGGAGCAAAGTAACTGGGATTTAAAAAAGCCAAATTTCTTTTTGTCTGCATTTCTCCCTAACAGTGGGCTAGGGATCAGATCTGAGCTACAGTTGCAACTTATGCTACACTTGCGTAAATGCCTGATCCTTAACACACTGTGCTGAGCTGTGGATCAAACCTGCATCTCAGCACTCTGGAGGTGCTGCTGATCCCACTGTACCACAGTGGGAACTCCAGAAAGTTATTTTTATTTTGGAGTAAAAACATATTTGTTTATGCTGGCTCAACTTTATCTGAGACATGATTTATATTCCATCATGTGGAAGGAAGTCATTGTTTTTTAAACATTTTAAATGTTCTTTTCAAAATTCTATCTTAATTATTTTTACTCCTAATTTTGTATCAGCTTTGTTTGGGTTGGCATATGGGTAATTGGTATTGGAAAGCATAAACCAGAATAAAATTAAAAGAGGAAAATATTCTGGCATAGCTAGAATCAGGGTGATATTTCTGACACCTGGCTCAGGCTGGGTAGAGAAGCATGTGAATATTAGAAAAAGTTGATGGAGGGAGAAAATGGTGATAATGCCAAGAAAAACAAAACTACAATGAATGGAAAACTCATGTTAGAGTCTCAGAGGAGTATAAGATTTAAAATGTATGGCGTTTTAACTGGAGTTAAGTTTTTAGTATGAGATTGTGGCGTCAGAATATTTCAGTAGAAATGCTCTTGATCTAGTCACTTAACAATGTTTTAGACAACTGCCTCTAAACAAATGACCATCTAAACTTTTATTAATGCATCAATGGATGGCAGTAACAGACAGTAAAATTTATCTTACAGGTTTTTAATCCTAATTTTAAGGACCTACTTCTGTCTTATATTTGTTTTCCTATAACTTGCATTCATTGAATCCAACTTTATCTTCTGGTACAACCTAGAATGCATTAGTCCTTTCCTCATGTTGAAAAGATTTAAGTATTTTTAGAGCTCTTTTTGTTTCCTTCAAGTCTTTTTTAATTATCTAATTTCAAATAGTCTCCTCACTTAACTCATCCTCCTCTTCTAGATTGTATTTGCCAGTAGCTCCTAACAGTTATGGCCTACAAGCCTAAATGAACTATGTAGAAGACAATATTAAGTCCAAAGGAGAATGACTATTATTTCTCTTCTTATATACATTGTTATCTTTAAAATAAATTAAGCTCTATGTTTATCATTTCCATAATATTTTGACTCACATTTAATATGCAGGGAACTAAATTCCCTACCTTTTGTTTTCCATACATTAGGCTGTTAGTCTTCACCATCTTGCACTTGACATTTACATTCATGTCCCCATTAAATGTCATCTTATTTCCATCTATATTGGATTTTTATTTTTTGCCTTCCTTCCCACATACATGCTATTTAAAAATTAGTTAAGCGCACAATCAATGTTAGCCTTGAATAACTTAGATAAAAATTATTGAAATTATATGACTGCAGAATAGGGTAAAGACAAAATTACTAAATATATATATTGATATGAGGAAGAAGTGCATTGAGAAAAAAGAATGAGAAGAAGAATCTTATTGAACTACAACCCTGCTAGAAAACAGAGTGTTCTTCAAAATATAGTTAACTCTTGGGGGGAGGGTACCAAAATGAAGATTATTTGTACCAGGCAGATTCAAATGTTGGTACATTAACATGGACAAATTTCCAAGAGGGATGGAGAATGGGAAGGAGGTAGGTAAAACTATGTACGATATATTCATTTCATATAGTCTTACTTACGATTGGTTATTTTTGTTTTACAAAATGAAGCTTATTCTTTTTCTTATGGAGAAACGTTATACATTTGAATCAAAATAGTTAGTGCCTGAACAAAATGGTATGATAAAACCCAAAACTAACATTAGATAATATACCAGAAATGAAGTATAAATCAAAGGTTTCCTTTCCTAAATAATTGAATTCATAACCCATGTCTTTGAATTTCAGATTTTATTCATTCATTTTATAATGGCTTTCTAAATTTGCTTTTTCCAGCTGATATGCCAAAAACACTTGATAGTCCAGATTTTCCTATTACGGAACTACTTTGATAAACTTACTTTGAAGTCATTGGGATCATTACAGTCAAAAAGAAATGACAGTGCACTGATGGCAAAATTAGGGCAGTATATAGAGATTTTGAAGATTTTGTAATTGTATAAAGACATTTTCGTGACAAGGTGCTAAGTTTTAAAAAGGATATACATAATTAAAGTTTCAGAGCTTATGCTTAGTGTATCTGAGATACCATAAAATAGAAAAGAAATATAATATTTATTCACTCATTTATTCAACAAATATTGACAAAATATATTACATGTGCCAGACATGTCTATGCATTCAGAATACATTAATTAAAACAAACATTTTTGCCTTTGTGAAGTTTATGTTGGAGCAGTCAGAGATAGACAATAAACAGTATAGGAATCATATAGGTAAATGAAATAATATGCCAGAATGTGATATTTCTGTATACAACATAAGAATAGGAAAAGGAGTCATTAGGCTTTAGAGGTGGGGTAAGGATGCCATTTTATATTTGTTTTATACTGAGTGGCTAGCACAGGCCTCATTGAGAAGAAAATGAAAGAAAAGATTTGAAGAGCATGATGGAACTAGCCATGGAGCAGGGTTATTTCAAACAAAATGAGAGCAGAATGAAAAACCCTATAAGGACATGCTTGATGTGTTTAAGGAATTAGTGGGGGACCATTGTGACTGGGGCAGTGTACCAGTGGAGACAGAACAGGAGATGAGGACAGAAAGGGATGGATTGAGAGATTATAAATGGCGTGGTAAGTAGCTTCTGACATGGCTCCAATAATTCCTGGTAATCATGACCTATGTTATCCCCTACCCTCAGTAATCTGGGATGAACCTAGTTAATTGCTTCTAGGCAGTAGAATATGGCAAAAGCGATGGAGATGTCCCTTTCAAGCTTAGGTTACAAAAGACTATGTCTTTCATCTTCCTGGAACTATTTCCCATTCTCTTGCTTACTTACTTGGATAAAAAGTCAGTTTATGTGTTGTGAGATAGTCTATGGAGAAGTCTACATGGCAAGAAATTGAAGGAAATCCCTGGCCAACAGCTCACAAGGACCTAAATCCTCCATCCAGCCCTCCACAAGGAATTCATTCTACTAAAAATCTTGTGAGTGATATAGAAAATATTTTCCCTGTTGAAGGTTGAGGTGGTTTAAGTCTTATAGAGTTACCACATAAAAGGAGGCTCAGTTAAATCTGAAGTTCACATAAACAATAATTTTTTTTTCATGTAGGTATGTGATATTTTGAGCATAAGCTAAAATTATTTGTTTATCTGAAAGAGAAATTTAATTGGGCATTCTACATGTTATCTCCTAAAATGAGCAACCATATTTGTAAATGACCTAGAATTAGAGGAATCATCCAAGCTTCTGCCTGATTCCTGACCCACAGAATGATCAATGTGATGTGTTTATTGCTTTTAGGTTGGGAGCCATTTGTTATGCAGCAATAGATAGATAAAATAAGGCAGCTTCAATAAAAGTCAAAGGAGGAAACTGCTAACCTGTGTTTTAATGAAGGCCAGGGGAGGATTGGGGAAGAAAGTAAGATTTGTACTATGTTTTAATTTATTGGAAAGAATACTAGGGTGGACTAGACTATACTTAGACATGTAAGTTTCTTGGTTCTTCTTTTCATTTGCTGTAGAGAATATCGTGACTTTTCTATTTGCTAATTTACTCATACAAAAAAATTATAAATTGTCTCTTTAAACATTCCTAAAGTAGCTTCACTGTCTTAGCTTTCCCCCAAATTAAAATAATATTTTGATACATTCTTTCTATATTTCCATGGTATATCAATAGCTAATATATATACCACTACCTATGTGCCAGTTACTGTTGTAAATGATTTCTGTACATTAATTTTTAATCTCCATAGTAACTAAAATCAATAGTTATTATTTATATAGATGAGGAAACCGAAACACAGATGGTAATTTTGCCTAGGATTATAGAGATATTGAGACAGACCCTACATACTCAGTAGACACCAAACTTCTTGATTTTAATAAGCATAAACTACTTTTTCTCTGTTGTGTGGCATCTGGCACAAACTCTAGATTCATCTTCAACTATTTAGAGGGCTAATATTTTTATCATAAGAATATACATTTCATCTCTTAGGAGCATTATTATTACCTCCCCCATGAAATCCACCCCTTGCAAATCCAAATTGTCATAGTCAGCTCTATGTTACAAATGAGCTATGCTTTCATGTGATCTATTTATCTCTTTTGGCAGGTGCTCAATCAGTCTGGGTATAAATCTTTGTTCTGTTCAATGTGAATCCGAAAACTTTTAGTTATTCAAAAAAAATCTCTCTTAGCTTAAATTTTTTCAACTACAAGTTTAGAATAATAATAACTATTATTATAAAATACGGAGAATATTTAAAAATAAGTTTACATGAAGTGCCTATGTAGCACCAGATTTAAGTAATGCATGCCAAATACTAATTCCATATATATCACCTCCCATTTTTCATTGTGCCTAACCCCCAGTCATTTCTTCTTAATCTCATGAAATCTCACCAGAATTTGCAGCTAGCACTGAAATATCCTCTTAGGAGACATCGGTGATTTATTTCTGTCCCAAAGCAGAAGCATTTCCTCAGTCCTAATTCTCTTTGTTGTCTTTAGAGTTTTTGACACTTATACTGCCCCTTTCATTTAGAAATTTATTGCTCCCTGACTTCTCTTGCAGCATCTTACTGGAATCTTACCATTCTCTTTTGACTTTCTTTTTGTGCCATTTTAGTAGTCCTGTTAAATGAATCTATCAATTACCAACTATTACTAAGCATGTCTGATGTCATCTGTATACTGGGCTCCTTGAAGTCTGTAACTACAAATGCCTGAAATTTTTACTTAAATAATCTATTCCTGAAATTCTTACTTAAGTAATTGAATTCTTCATTGTGCATGGTTTTACTTTGTTGTCTCTCAACTCCCAATCCATCCTCACAATTCGCCTTGCTTTGTGTTACTGGAGCTAGCTTCAGTGGACATTTCTTTTCAGTCAGGTGATGTTTTGTCAGTCAAGAATGCTAGATGGATACTGGAGGAGGAAGGGAATTCTCCTCCTGGGGCTTGTGTGCTTTTCTCTTTTTTTCTCTTGATGCTAGCATTGTGCACACCAAGGTGGTACTTTCCCTTCAGCAGGTTTGCTTGCCCATCCTCTCCCATGGTGTGCTGTCCACCTGGCTCAGTCTTCCAGCAATCTGGCAGAAAGCTTCCTGCTCATCAGGGTTTATCTGCTAACTGTTGGCCAGCTCTACCAGGGGACAGCCTAAGAACCATATCCACTGTCTAGTCGGTATTTTCCTTTTCGGCTTTGTCTCCACAGTGGAGCCTAATTTCCCTGTGACTCAGTTCCTTTCTCAAGCATCAATGGGTTAAGGCCATGCTGTTTCCAAGGAGGCTTGTATCTCAGCCTCTGAGAGGAAACCTCTTTCCTAGTTGGTTTCTTTCTTGCCTAGTTCTCTCAGCTCTAGGCTGTTCTATAAAATTCTACTTCATTCTTCTTTAGTAGATATCTCCCAGTCTATAGTTAATATGTTTTTAATATATTTTTTAAATACTCAAATTACTAGTGTAGTTTATGTGTCCTAACTGAATTCTAACTGATATACAATGGCTGTGTGAAAGTCCCAGGAGATAAATTGTAGAAGATGGTATTGTGGAATTAGATTAATTGTGTTTGTGGTTTTAGCGTAGTGCTGGGCTCCTTGCCAGTGGGAAGTGGTAAGCTAATAAACCGTATGTATGTATCTGACTTAGAATGCTCTGCCAAGTAATTATCTGAAGTGGTTGTAGAAATACACACTTTGACCTGCAGTGTATTTGAGTTCCCATTACTTTAAATAGCCCTGCAAAAACTTGCCATGTATATCTCTTGGCTTTAGCCATCCTGGCAAATGTGTAGTGGTATCCATTTATGGTTTTAATTTCTATTAAGATTGATGAGTTGAATAGCTTTTCATATGCTTATTGTCCATATGAATATCCTTTTAAACATTTATTGTTTGGATATCTTGCCCATTTTTTCCCCCATTGCCTCAACTACTTTTTACTTGTTGATTTATAGGAGTTCTTGATATATTCCATAAAATATAACTTTTATTAGTTGTATGTGTTGCAAATACATTTTTCCAGTCAGTGGAGACAACATTTCGAATAATAGGAATATTCAAATGATAAGGAATAAATCTTAAATTTATAAGACATGACTGTAAAACTATAAATTGAAGAAATAATATAATCTTCACAAGATGCGCTATGTTTACGGATTGTAAAACTACTAAATGTAAAGATATAGATCCTCCCCAGTCCTATCTATAAAATCAAAAAATCTCAAAATCTAAGCTGGTGTGTTTGGAAATTGAAAAGCTCATTATAAAATTCATATGGAAACATGACATTCTTGAAGATTTCCTATACTGGATATCAAGACCTGCTCTAAAGCATTACTAATTTATAGTGTTAGTTTGGCATACATATGTATTTTATAATATATACATAATATATATAGAGAGCGTGAATGAGCACAATGAAATGCACCAGTTTTTAGTAAAAGAAGTAGCACTCTTTTCTACCGAGCATTGTGCATTGTGCCTAGAGATAATTGATTTGCAACTCTTTGACCTCTATTTATATGATATATTTGTTCTCCAGGGTTCTTCCAAAGCCTGTCATGTGTTAGCATCTTATATTATTGTCTCTTCCATTCTCTAATTGTCCCCAAATAGAATTTATGAATGAAGTTTTGAATAATTATTTGCATATAATTCTAACTCGCAGCATGGAATTTCCCTTTGAGGTCTACTGCATAATATTTATTACTACAGAAATTGTATATATTTTATTTGTTAAATTATTTCAAGATAGTATTTAATATGTCAGTGTCCAAATCACACTAAACTTCCTCTACTCTCTTGTGAGTAAATTTATTCCTTTTTTAGTAGTTACTTTGCTATTCTATCAGAGGTTAAATTTAACATCTTTCTATTAATTGAGTGACATAACTGTGGTGGTTAGGTGGGAAGGGGAAGCCCTTTCATCTGATTATCAATGTTCCTGATATAAACCATAACGTTGTAACAACCTTGTGTATTTTCAGTGAAGGATGTTTAATTTCCAAGGGCTAGTTTTAAAGAAGGTATTATTGCCCATTCATGGAAAACAGCTAGAGCCAATGTTAACAAAATGCTTACCTTTAGATATTGTTCCTTTTGAAATTCTTTGAAAAGATCATGCCAGTTTGGGTTGGCATTCCCAAAAGAAAAAATTGAAAACTCTGTTTTAACCATCATTAACATGCATTTCAATTTTGAGCTCATTTTCTTCTCTACTGATTAAGGTAATAATCTTAAAAATAGTTTGATATATTTTTCTTTAATTAAAGGCAATGATCTTAAAGGCTTAAATGATCTTAAGTACATGAATTTTCTTTGAGTATGCTAGTTTTCCCCTCAGTCTTGCTCCTCTTTCTTGTTCATAATAGTCTAAAATAGTTGCATTTTTAAAGAAATAGTAGAGGAGTTACCGTTGTGGCTCAGTGGTTAACGAATCTTAGTAGGAACAATGAGGTTGCGGGTTTGATCCCTAGCCTTGCTCAGTGGGTTAAGGATCCGGCTTTGCCATGAGCTGTGGTGTAGGTTGCAAACATGTCTTGGATCCTGTGTGGCTATGGCTGTGGCTTAGGCTGGCGGCTACAGCTCCAATTTGACCCCTAACCTGGGAACCTCCCTATGCCACAGGAGGGGCCCTAGAAAAGTCAAAAAGACAAAAAAAAAAGTTATTTTTCAAATAATGAATATAGGGGAGTATAGAAATTAAAATGAAGGATGAACTATTTGAAATTATTTAATAAAAGTAAAAAATTGCTGATGTTATTAAAATATGTATTTAATATATTTTGTTTATAAATAAAATATTAATATTTATAGAAATATTTTATATTTATATTAAGACAGCTTTAAGAAAGGAGGGGCTAAGTGACAGCCTCCAGCTGTTACCTGCTTTAGGTTTTGCCTCAGTCATACAAGCAGAAATCTCACTTTGCTTAGGGTACTGCCAATACCTGAGCAAGACAGGGGTCCTTGTGGATTTACTTTTCTGGGATAGAGGGCAGCCCATGTCTGAACAAGGCCTTTGTAAAAGATCCTAGCCATTCACACTCACTGTGGGACTCCCTTATCATGCAGGATTTATTTGGAGCCCCTCTTTGGGTTGGGAGAGAAATTGATAGGTCTCCATCATAGTTTGACAGTCCCCTGCACAAGGCTGCTTCTCTGTATAAATCTTTTCTACTCCTCTCCCCACCTCAACATCTACTTCCCAGAAAACCGGACTTGGGTCTAGGGGAGTTTTTAAATGTAATATAAAGTCATATTCTAAATCAGAGACAAAATACAAAGCAGAGACATAAAGTTAAAACCAAATAGTTCCATACTTTTTTTCTATTAAAACAAATTGGCTTAAAACTTCATAGATAAAGTGATTTACTGTGGATTCTGTTCAGCATCTTTGAAATGCTTTCTGAAAGAAATGATAAGAAAATTCTTGAAAGCAAAACCATGTACAGGCTGACTGCACAATTTGATGTCAAACAATGAGGACTATGGTGAGAACTTTGTTAAAAATTACTTTGATTTTTATTTCTTCTTTTAAGTAAATGATCTTTTGCGAAGAAATATGTTCATACCTTTATAAGTGGAAAAATAGAGAATTTCATTATTATGGTTCAGGAAAGATGAATATTAGAAGGGAAGAATGCTTGTCAAATACTCTGATTTTTAAAATTAAAAAAAACATAAAATGTTTACTTTTATGTTTGCCATACTTTTGGTCAGTAGCAAATATTACTTTGGAGATAAGATTTAATTTCACAAGCATATTTGAATTCAATGATCCTGTTTTAATTGAAAGAAATCAAATTCAGAAATTAATAGCTATGTCTATAGTATTTAATTAAACTATACACAAGATGATGTTAATTAATGTAATTTTTATTTGCTCTCTTTAAAAATGGATGTTATCCATAATTTGGCCTCTAGAGATAGCATTTTCAGGGCTCTTCAAATTGATATAATAATATTTGTATTTTATTGCATATATATTTATGAAAACCTTTGTTTTGATAAGAGTTGAAAGAAGTCCCTGTTCAGATGCTGGGGTTATGACATAAAGATATTGCCACTGTTCTCCTACCTTCTTATATTCTGAGTTCTATAACATAGTACAGAGAAGTCATACCAGGAGGTGCTAGAAACTTGATGCCCTTAGTAGGATTTCCAAAATTTTGGGCCCTTGGAGAGATTATTTCTCACAGCTAGCGATACCTGTCTTTTTTGTTGGTATGTAGGATTTACAACCCTGTCTCAATATTTCAAATTCTTTAAGGATAATCCTGGTTTTCTAACTCATTCAAGAGGCTTCTTCCTGTAACCCCAAGTAGCATTTATTTCCCTTCCTCCTACCTCTTCTTAGAAATTTTTACTTATATGACTTATTTCAGCAGTTTATTATATACAATTATCACTTTATTGCTGTGTTTTTGATATATCCCTACTTTTGAGGTTACCTAATATGTCATTATGTCACTTCTCTCTCAAATAGTGTCACTCTCAGGCATGAACTATGTCAAGTATTTGTGTGGTATCCATTTTTTCCCACACTATTCTATCTTCTAACAAGAATGAACCATGTCATCTCTTTAAATATCCATGAGAATGTTTAAAGTTTAATAACTCTTTTATTAAATTGCACTGACAGTAAATCTACTGTGTATAATACTGTTCTTAGAGTTATCTTCAGTTAATATGGCTGAATGAATGGAGCAAGCCATTTGTGGATAGTGAATTTCATAGTATATGTTTTTCCATGAAAAAATTCAGTATCTATGAAAATCACTTACTGAGAGATCTGAAGATAAAAGAGTCAAGTAAACATTTACTTTCATGTAAAGTATTGGGATTTTGCTGTAGCTAAAAATGGGAAAATTTTACAATTTATAGCTTTCTTTAACTCAAATACAATTTGGTTCTTTGTTCTTGGTCTCTCTTCCTTACTGCTCTTAATCCCACTGATGGTGTAAACAGAATGCCCTGTACTGCCATCTCAGTTTTTTTTTTTCTTTCTTTCTTTCTTTTCTTAGACAGAAGAGACAAACCTTATTTGTATGGCCTTAAGTGAAATTAAGACGAGACTAGTATGTATGATTGCATCCTACCTTTGCGGAATCTACTTAGTGGGTTTTAAAGGGTTTTGAGATGGTTTCAAGTTTTAACAAAAAGACCTAGGGGCAAAACAAACTTATGGTTACCAAAGGGGACAGGTGGGAAGATGGACTGGGGGTTTGGTGCTGGCATATGCACACTGAGGAATATAGAATGACTGGCTGACTGGACTTGCAGTAAAGTTGGGGAACTCTACCCAATATTTTGGGATAGTCTTATGTGGGGAAAAATCTGAAAGAGAATGGATGTGTGTGCATGAATACTGAACCACTTTGTTGTACAGCAGAAATTTACAACATTGTATATCAAGTATATTTTAATAAAACTTTTAAAAAAGAAAAAAGGACCAGGAGCATTTAAGGTTAGTGGTATTTTTACAAAGTCACTCGATTATATATTTATAATATATGATTCAAATTAAAATATATAGTTATATATTCTTATACATAATTAAGTGTAAGCATTGTATAAAATTATCTTCAATATTATGTTTTATTTATTTTTACTTGTATATCAGAGTAGTACAATATAGATATGTTAACAATAAAAGCAATTTATACTCCTTATGTGCTTTAACTCTGTGTGTACTCATTTATTCATTAAACAATTATTAAACTCTTACTCTATTTCAGGCAATGTTCTAAACTCTTGGAATAAGGAAAGAAAAAAGTATATATTTGTTTCCAGGATCTTTTATTGTTGAACTCTTGAGAATCCAAATTGTTATAGACTCTTGCATATATGATAAACAGTTTTTATATTATAATTCCATGTAAAATTGGCCTGTTTGAGCAATCTTGTTACTAGTCTACTAAAGCCTTGACAGTCCTATGTGTGAATTATTTATCTTCACATAAACATGTTTAAAAGCATAAAATCTACTTGCTAGTAGTCTCCCTCTTTATCTCATGCCTATTATTTGTAGATTACACAGCTCAGAACATTTGTACATAGTAAAGAACACTGTAGCACTCCAGAGGATTCCCTGTACAAGATGTTCAAAGAAACAGATGATTGATTTCATAGTCACACACAGGCACATGTGTGTATGTATGTGTTTGTATGTGTCCCACAAGTTGATTGTATAGGCATAGGAATTAGTAAGTAGGCATCAGTCTTCTTGGGGTACACTCCATTCATCTCCACACTAGAATGATAGCTTTCAAGAAAGTGACAGTTCCATTCCTTCTGAGCAGATATGAGACAGATGCAATGGAAAAAGATGGATTTAATACAAATATTTTGAGAAAAGTTGTCAGCTATTCTTAGTTTTTCCTGAGGAGCCTTAGGGGAAAAGGAGACAGAACTGAGTAAGGTGGGGTTGTGAGAATCAACACAAATGAAATAAAGAAGATTCTGCTAATAATGATAGCACTGCATCAGTGAGAATGTAGAGTGTTTGATTAATAGAGTGGCAGTGCATTTTTTGTCTTTTGATCTTTAAGTCGCTCAAGAATTCAGTTCTCATCTCTAAAAATAAAATAATTGAACTACCAAAAAAAATTTTAAGGCCTTTAAGACCAGGTGATAATCCATTACAGAAAGAAATTTAACATCCTCTAGCTCTGTGGATAAACAATGGATAAAATATCAACTAGCAATTAAATACATCAGTGTTGATTTTATAGTTTATTTTAAATTCTCTGAGGATCAACTGATATTCTGCTGTTTCTTTTAAACATCTATAATATTTGGTGTCTACCTACACTTGAATATGTCTAAACTGATGCAATATTTTTTAAAAAGCAAAATTTTCTTAGTACTATTGAAGTATAGTTGATTTACAATGTTGTATTAATTTTGTACAGAAAAGTGATTCAGGCATACATATACACATATCTATTCTCATATAGATTATCACAGAACATTGAATAGATTTTCTGTGCTATATAGCAGATACACTTTGATCACCCGGTTCATATACAAAAATGTGCATTTGGTAATCCCAAACCCCCAATCCATCCTTTCCCCTTTGGTAACTATAAGTTGGTTTGTGAAGTCTATGAGTCTGTTTTTGTCTTGTAAATAAATTCATTTGTATCATTTAAAAAAATTCCACATATAAGTGAATTCGTGATATATGTCTTTCTGTGTATGAATTGCTTCACTTAGTATGTTAATGTCTAGGTCCATCCATGTTACTGCAAATGGCATTATTTAATTCTTTCTATGGTTGAGTAATATTCCATTGTGTATATGTACCACATCTTCTTTATCCATTCCTCTGGTGGTGGACATTTAGGTTGCTTCCATGTCTTGGCTATTGTGAATAGTGCTACTATGAATGCTGGGGTGCATTATGTTTTCAAATTGTGCTTTTCCCCAGATATATGCCCAGGAATGGGATTGCTGGATCATAATTCTATTTTTAGTTTCCTATGGAAAACTGTTTTCCATAGTTGTTTTACCAATTTATATTCCATCCAACAGTGTAGGAGAGTTCCCTTTTCTCTGAGTCTTCTCCACCATTTATTGATCATAGACTTTTGATGATGGCTATTCTGACTGACATGATGTGATACCTCACTGTAGTTTTGATCTGCATTTATCTAATAATTAGCAATGTTGAGCATCTTTCCATATGTTTTTTGACCATCTGTATGTCTTCTTTAGAGAACTCTTTATTTATATCCTTGGCCAATTTTTGACTGATTGGTTTTTTTTTTTTTTTGACATTGAGCTGTATGTGTTTGTATACTTTGTATATTAATCTCTTGTCAGTTGCTTCTAATTTGAAAACTGCAAAGACAAAAACTAGTTTAGGTTTTGAGTATCAGCCTGCAAATCATGCTAAGTATAAAATTTCTAGATGATAATGCAGCCAGAGTTACCTGTTTTGAGCTGTAAAGCATGATGCGATAGTTTAGGAATTATTTCAGAATTTCTGAGCTCAGTTTATACCTTTGCTACATTTACTGGTGGTACAATACTGCACAATGCTATTTTGATGTTTTAAAAAATGGAAATAATCATACCTACTTGTAATGTTTTCTTTTTAAGAACTTTTCATTAAGTATAACATTGATAGAAAATTATACCTATCATTAATATACAGCTGGAACCATTTAACAAATTGTCTCTCCTTAAAAACTGGTACCCAATTCAAAAAACAGAGGGCTCATAACAGCTGAGAATCTTTCTTACGCTCTATACCTCCTCCCAAGTTTAGCTACTATTAATTGTCTTCTACTTTAAAAAACTGAGGTGAAATTTGCATTGCATAAAATTAACCATTGCAAAATTTACCATTCAGTGGCAATTAGTAATTCACAATATTGTTCAACCATTACCTTTATCAAAGAGCAGAAAGTTTTCATTTGCCCAACAGAATACCTCATGCCTGTTAAGCAATCATTTCCCCTTCTTCCAGCTCCTGGTAACCACCAAATTGCCTCTGTTCCTATGGATTTACTTCTTCTGGATATTTCCTATAAATGTAGTTATATATTCCATGGCCTTTTTTGTGTGTATTCTCTCACTTAGCATAAAGTTTTTGAGTTCCAGCTATGTGGTAGCATGTATCAGTACTTCATTCCTTTTAATAGTTGGATATTTTTTTGCCACAATGCAACAATGAGACAAAGAACTCAGTTAAAAATAGACAAAGAACTTGAATAGACATTTCTCTAAAGAAGGCATACAAAAGGCACACAAACATATTAGGTCATATGAATCATTAAGGAAATGGAAATCAAAACCCCAAGGTAGGATGACTATAATAAAAGATATAGAAAATAAAATGTGTTGATGAGGACGTGGGGAGATTTTTTGAATTTCCTACCCTGTTTGAGGGAAACACTGTGGAAAAAATTTTGATGATTCTTCAAAAGTCAAACATAAAATTGTCATATGACCTAACAATTCCATTTCTGAGTATATACCCCAAATAACTGATAACACATATTCAAACAAATACTTGTACATTAATGTTCAATACTGACATGATTAAGTATCTAGAGACAAGGAAATGAGACTGGTCCTGAATGAAATCACAATTGTCTGTATTGAAGTTAGGCAGTGGGAGATTTGATGAAAGAAGGAGATGTGAGCACAGAGGCAGGCAGTTGGAGTAATGTGAGGAAAAGGTCATGAACCAAGAAATTCAGGTGGCCTCTAGAAGTTAGTTAGAAAATGCAAGTAAACAGAGTGTCCCCAGAACCCCTGGAAGGAACAAGCTCTGGCAATACTTTGAGTTCAGCTCAGTGAAAATAATTTTAGACTTCTGGTCTAAATTGCAAGAGAATAAATTGCACTGTAAGAGAATGCAAGAGAATAAATCTGCATGGTTTGAAGCCACCAAGCAAGTAGTAATTCATTACAGCAGTCATAGGAAACAAATACAGGGTCATTTATTTTTTTATACCAGATGAATAGCCAAATGATCCAGAATATTTATTAGTAAACCATATTTTAGCCCCTGTACTTCATTGTCATCTTGTCATAATAGACTATGTTCAGTTATCTGTTAGATTTCTTTATCCCTGCATCAATACCACACTATTTGCATTTCTACAGGTAAATAATAAATCATGTCATATAGTAGAGTAAATCTGGCAGTTTTAGTTTTATATTTAGGATTTGTCTTGGTTATTTTTTTACCTTTTGCACTTCCATAAAATTTTAAAATTGTTTTCATTTTACATGAAGTATTTACTAGATTTTTGTTGGGTTGCATTAAATCTATAGATCACCTTGGGAAGAAAGAACACAACATTGAGCCTTTCAATCAATGAAAATTATATATTTCTCAATATATTTAATAATTATTTATTTATTTATTTTGTCTTTTCTGTCTTTTTAGGGCCACACCCAGGGCATATGGAGATTCCCAGTCTAGGGATCTAATTGGAGCTGTTGCTGCCAGCCCATGCCAGAGCCACAGCATGCCAGATCTGAGCCACATCTGCGACCTACACCACAGCTCATGGCAATGGGATACTTAACCCATTGAATGGGGCCAGGGATTGAACATGCAACTTCATGGTTCCTAGGATTCGTTTCTGCTGTGCCACTACAGGAACTGCAACAATTATTTTAAAATGTCAATAAATAAATATCTATCAATAATCACCTTATGTGTCAATGGACTGAATGCTCCAATCAAAAGACACAGAATGGCAAATTGGATAAAAAAGCAAAAACATTCAATCTGCTGCCTAAAAGAGACTTACCTTATGGCAAAGGATACATATAGATTGAAAGTGAGGGGATGAGAAATATTTCATGCCAATGGAAAAGACAGGAAAGCAGGAGTGGCAATACTCATATCAGACAAAACAGACTTTAAAACAAAGGCCATAAAGACAAAGAAGGACACTATTTAATGGTTAAAGAATCCATTCAAGAAGAGGATATTACAATCATCAATATATATGCCCCTAATATAGGAGCACCGAGATACCTCCAATGAATACTAACAGACATAAACAGAGAAATTTATGGGAATACAGTCATAGTAGGAGACTTTAATAGCCCACTCACATCAATGGACAGATCTCTAGACAGAAAACCAATAAGGCAACAGAGATCCTAAATGACACAATAGAAAAGTTAGAGTTAATTGATATTTTTAGAACATTACATCCAAAAAAAATCATAATATACATTCTTCTCAAGTGCACATGGAACATTCTCAAGAATTGGCCAAATAATGGGGCACAAAGCTAACCTCAACAAATTTAAGAGTATAGAAATTATTTCAAGAATCTTCTCTGACCACAATGGCATGAAACTAGAAATCAACCACAGGAAAAGAAATGAGAAAAAACTTACTACATGGAGACTAAATAACATGCTACTAAAAAACCAATGGGTCAATGAGGAAATCAAGAAGGAAATTAAAAAATACCTCGAGACAAATGATAATGAAGACACAACCACTCAAAATTTATGGGATGCTGCAAAAAGCAGTGCTCAGAGGGAAATTCATAGCAATCAGGCCTTCCTCAAAAAAGAAGAAAAATCTCAAATCAACAACTTAACCCACCACCTAAATGAATTAGAAAAAGATGAATGAACAAAATCTAAAGTCAGCAGAAGGAGGGAAATCATAAAGATTAAAGAGGAAATCAATTAAATAGAGATTTAAAAAACAATAGAAAAAAATCAATAAAACAAAGAGCTGGTTCTTTGAAAATGTAAACAAAATTTTGGCTAGATTCACCAAGAAGAGGGGAGAAAAAACCCAAATAAAATAAGAAAGAAAAAGGAGAAATCACAAAGGATAATACAGAAAAAAAACATGAGGCAATACTATCAACAATTGTATGCTAACAAAGTTAAAAACCTATAAGAAATGGACAACTTTCCAGAGACTTACAGCCTGTTAAAACAGAATCAAGAAGAAATAGATCAACTGAACAGACTGATCACTAGAAATGAAATTGAATATGTCATAAAAACACTCCCTACAAATAAAAGTCCAGGACCAGATGGCTTCACAGGTGAATTCTAACAAACCTACAATGAGGAAGTTAAACCCATCCTCCTTAAATTTTTCCAAAATTTTAGAAAGAAGGAACACTTTCAAAGACATTTTATGATGCCACCATCACCCTCATTCCAAAACCAGGCAATATACCACAAAAAAAGAAAACCATAGGCTAATATCTTTGATGAATATAGACACAAAAATTCTCGACAAAATTTTAGCTAACCGAATCCAACAACATAAAAAAAAGATCATATACTACGAACACGTGGGATTCATCCTAGGTGCACAAGGATGGTTCAACATAGGCAAGTCAATCAACGTCATACACCACATTAACAAAAGGAAAGTCAAAAACCACATGATCATCTCAATAGATGCAGAAAAAGCATTGGACAAATTCCAACATCCATCCATGATCAAAACTCTTACCAAAGTGGGTATAGAGGGAATGTTCATTAACATAATCAAGCCATTTATGACAAACTCACAGCAAATATAATTCTCAATGGAGAAAAGCTGAAAGCCTTCCCATGAAAATCTGGAACAAGACAAGGATGCCTGCTCTCACCACTGTTATTCAACATAGTAGTGGAAGTCCTAGCCACAGCAGTCAGACAGACAAAAGAAATAAAAGGTATCCAAATTGGAAGCAAAGATGTAAATCTGTCACTGTATGCAGATGGCATGATACTATATATTGAAAATCCTAAGGACTCAACCATAAAACTACTTGAACTGATCAACAAATTGAGCAAAGTAGAAGAATATAAGATTAACATTCAGAAATCAGTCGCATTTCTGTATACTAACAATTAAATATTAGAAAAGGAATACAAGAATACAATACCTTTTAAAATTGCAGCCCCCCAAAAATCAAATACCTGGGTATACACCTGACGAAGGAGGTGAAAGACTTATATGCTGAGAAATATAAAACATTAATCAAGGAAATTAAATAGGATGTAAAGAAATGGAAAGATATTGCATGCTCCTGGGTTGGAAAAATTAATATTGTAAAAATGGCTATAATACCTAAAGCAATTTACAGATTCAATGCAATCTCCATCAAACTATTCTTTGCATTTTTCACAGAACTAGAACAAATAATCCAAAAATTTACATGGAACCACAAAAGACCAAGAATTGCCAAAGCAATTCTGAGGAATAAAAACTAAGCAGGAGGTACAACTCTCCCAGACTTCAGGCAATATTACAAAGCTACAGACATCAAGACAGTCTGGTAATGGTAACAAAACAGACAGACAGACCAATAGAACAGAATAGAGAAGCCAGAAATAAAACCAGACACCTATGTTCAATTAATCTTTGACAAAGGAGGCAAGAACATAAAATTGGAAAAAGATAGTCTTTTCAGGAAGTCTTGCTGGGAAACCTGGACAGCTGCATGCAAATCAATGAGACTAGAACTCACCCTCACACCATGCTCAAAAATAAACTCCAAATGGCTGAAAGACTTAAATATAAGACAAGACACCGTCAAACTCCTGGAAGAGAACATAGGCAAAACATTCTCTGACATCAACCTTATGAATATTTTCTCAGGTCAGTCTCCCAAAGCAACAGAAAAAAAAGTAAAAATAAACCAATAGGACCTAATGAAACTGACAAGCTTTTGCAAGCAAAGAAAACCAAAAAGAAAATATACAACTTACAGAATGGGAGGAAATAGTTTCAAATGATGCAACTGACAAGGGCCTTATCTCTAAGATATACAGACAACTTATACAACTCAACAGCAAAAAAGCCCTAAAAACCCAATGGAAAAATGGTCAAAGGCCTGAATAGACATTTCTCCAAGGAATATATACAGATGGCCAACAAACACATGAACAAATGCTCAACATCCCTGATTATTAGAGAAATGCAAATCAAAACTCCCATGAGACACCTCACACCAGTCAGAATGGCCATCATTCATAAGTCAATAAATAACAAATGCTGGAGGGGGTGTGGAAAAAATGGAACCCTCCTGCACTGTTGGTGGGAATGTAAGCTGGTACAACCACTATGGAGAACAGTATGGAGTACCTTAGAAAACTATACATAGAACTACCATATGACCCAGCAATCCCACTCTTGGGCATATAACCAGACAAAACTTACCTTAAAAAAACACATGCACCCCCATGTTCACTGCAGCACTATTCACAATAGCCAAGACATGGAAACAACCCAGGTATCCATTCACAGATGAATAGATTAAGAGGCAATTCATATACATGACAAAATACTGCTCATCCATAAAAAGAACAAAATAATGCCATTTGCAGCTACATGAGTGGAACCAGAGATTCTCATACTGAGTGAAGTAAGACAGAAAGAAAAAGACAAATACCATATGATATCACTTATATCTGGCACTTAATATATGGCACAAAGGAACCTTTACACAGAAAAGAAAATTATGGATTTGGAGAATAAACTTGTGGTTGCTGAGGGGGTGGCTGAAAGGGATGGACTGAGAGCTTGGGGTTTATAGATGCAGACTGTTGCCTTCGGAATGGATTAGCAATGAGACCCTGCTGTGTAGCACTGGGAATTATGTCTAGTCCCTTATGATGGAACATGATATTGTGAGAAAAAAGAATGTACACATGTATGTGTAACTGGGACACCATACTGTCCAGTAGAAAAAAAAATAAAAGGTAAAAAAAAATTTGTTACCATTTATTTTCCCTGATGTGAGCCTTTATTTTCTAAAAAAATTTCTGTATATTTGATGTTTTTAAAGATACTTGAAATTTGTTTTTAAAATTTTAATTTACAGGAATTCCCACTGTGGCCCAGCAGGTTAAGGACACATTGCTGTCTCTGTGAGGTCTTTATTTTTGGCTATGTACATTATATTTTTGTTTGGAGATAGTAAAGTTTTTATTTCTTCCTTTTCCAGTGTTTTTCTTTTTTTCTTATTGTACTTTCTAAGTTTTCCAGTTTAATATTGAATAAAAATGGTGGTGGGAATCCTTATCATTTTTAGTCTCCAGGGAGATGATTTTAATTTTTCATCACTAAATATAATGATTTGTACATTCAGTTTGTTCTATGGATAGTATACTTAAGATGAAAAGGCTTTCTATTTCTAATTGGCTGAGGGATATTTAAAAGGAGGAATATTTAAAATTTTCCATATTTTTGCATAATTTATTGCTGAAGTGTTTTAAATCTCTTATAAAAAGGAATTTATCTTCTATTGTAAGTTTTCTAGGAATTTTTTAACAAGAATGGATGAAATATTTTTAAATCCTCTTTTAAAAACCTATATTGTGATATTACAGTTTATAATCCTGTTTAACATTTTTTCTAGTCCATCTTTTATCTTTACTGCTTCTTTCCTGACTTTCAGTGGATAAATAATGCATTTTATTTTTATTCTACCAGTTTTTAAAGTAATTTTAGTATCATTTTAGTGTTTACAATTTTCATTATTAACATTGTAATCCATCTTGATTTACTGTTCTGTGACATCAAAAAAACCACTGTAAGATATCACAACATAATGATTCTCTTTGACACCATCTGCATGTTGTTATATATTTTTCTTTTACATATAAGACTTCCAATACATTATTATTGTTTGAAAAAATCAATAGTCTTTACATGTAAAAACACATGTGTCTTAGGGATGGGCGTGGAGATAGAGTTTTAGAGGTCTCCCCTTGGCTTTTCCCAGCAAGGTTGAGGCAAAAGATAAAAATTTCATTAGCATAGTTCCAGACTGGGAAGGATAGCGATTGATGCTAGAATAATATTTCCCTCTACTGAAAGTATAGGGAAAACCGAGTGATTAAAATTCAAATTGAGAGCAAAGAAGATAGGTAAGGAAATTCTAATTTTGTCTGAGGATAGTCTCTGATTATTTTATTCATGATTTCCTTAATTTATTTAACACATGTGCTGCATTACTGAAGTGCATAAAATAATTGCCTATACTAAAAACCAGAGATAAACAAGCTCATTCCAAACTAAATATGTCCATAAATAAGAATATAGTAAGTTAAGTAGAGGGATACTTCCAGCATGTAGCAACAGGACCTATGTTTGTCTAGTTAGGTTTAAGAAAAAAACCCACAGTTTTTATATTTAAGATGATGCTTGAAATAGAAAATTGATTAGAAGAGGAAGAAGAGTAAGAACAAGCACATAAGAATGAGTATAATCATGGAGGCAAGGGAATTCAGCATCATATGCAGCAGAACCCAAACAGAGCTGATTCTGAAATTACCCAGGATTTGTTTACAGGCACCAGAATTCTAATTTTCAGTGTTCAGAATTGATGTCTTGGACGTATACATCATAAATAGTTCCCACGTTTTTTGATTAGTCTCCCAAGCAGTGCCTAGAACCATACTATGGGAGTTCTAGCATTCAGAGAATAACAATTTAGGGCCAGGTTACCAAGTATGAACTGAATTGAGATGAACCAGAAGAGATACAAAGGTGAACCTCAGCAACCAGAGCATAGGAAGGTAAATAGAGCAGAAGTAAGGAAAAAGTCCTGGAAGAATATTTAATACTGACTTTCAGGCTTGAGCAGCTTTTTATAAGGGACCAGCTGCCATTGGTTTCAAGAGTATGGCCTTCTTAGTAAAGTAAAAGATTTTTGGAAAAGTCTTTCAATTTATGTGTATTAAATGAATTAAACTAGAGACTATTTCAAAATAGCAGAGGCATATATGAAATGAAAATAGGAAAAAATTACAATGGGCAGGAAAGATTGTAGAAAGTTATGAGCTGAAGTGAATGAGAATGTATTTATTTTTTATACAAATAGAGATGCAAGTGTGACTAACACATGCAAATAAAGTAAAAGTCTGTTTGGAATCAGTCATAGAGAATGGGAGAGTTGAATAAACTAGTATTGCCACTGGAATGTTGGTGTGAGAATAGTTTTAGCAATTTTTCAGGTAGGGAAATTAACCTGATGTGACTCTGAAGATGAATTATACAGTTGACCCTTGAACAATAGTGGCTTGAATCATTCATGTCCACCTGTACATGTTTTTTTTTTTCAGTAATGAATAATGTAGTACTACACAGAGAAACAGAATCATGAGGATGGAGGAACCATGGATACTGCTTATAAAATATGTATGGATTTTCCACTGCATGGAAGTTTGGTGACCCTATCCACTTCACCATTCATGGGTCAACTGTATTTCAAAGTCTCATCATTTACACACTAAAGAATTCCTCAGTGCAAATTCATGGTGTGAAAAACCTTCTTAGTTCACAGCTGCAGAGTAAAGTGTTTATTTTAAAATGAGGGTATGGCACTGGTGACATCTTTGCATTATCATAATGTGTAATATAGATGTGAATTGGCCTGATGGGCCATGTAAATTCTGTGACCACCTTTCACAGCCACTTTTTTTGTGTGTGTGTGGAATCATAAATTGTTTACTTAAGTAATTCTGAAGTAATTGGACATCCATGGGTCTAGGAAACTTTATAACATTTTTTAAACTTAACTTGCATGGTAACTCAAAATGGATCATAAATTTAATGTAAAACTTTTAGAACTAAATGTAGAAGAAAATCTTGAGAACACAGGTCTTGGGTGATAAGTCCTAAGTAAAACCTAACATGATGGAGTTAAGAATTTCGGGAGCATGGTGTACAGGTTAGAGTTTTATATAAAAAAAGTATTCCTGGGAAGTTTGAGGACACAATATTTGAATAAAGACTCAGAGGAGGGAGACCTAAGGATATCCAGTTTCTGAGGGTATAGCAAGTGCACAAGCCCTCAGGAGGGAGGGAGTCTGTGCTTTGGGAAGAACTCTGGACTTTGCTTAGCCAGGCAGCCACTAGTTACACTTCAGAAAGAGACATTGACTGGATATTATTGGTTTCTAATAATAGTGACTCTCAAAATTGGATGTGTCTGTGGGGGGTATGTCAGGCAAATTATTTCAGTCAAAATGTCCTCACTGAAATCACTTTTCTAGTGGTTAAAATGTATCCTACCTCTTATTTCAGTGAAAAATACAAATCATTTTCTTGGAATACTTAACACTTTGTCATTTTTATTATTAAACAGAATGCTACTGAATTATGTGCAGAAGAGATGGACATCATTTGATTTCTTAAGAAAGGGGCCTGCCACTAAAATAGTTGGCACATTGTTCAAACAGGGGTCTAGGTGTCTCTTGAGGAGACACAGGACAAATTCGCTGTTTGATTTCGCATAGAGCTGTCCCTTCACTTAAAATCATGATCTACTCCATTTAGTGGATGTGTTAACTTGAGTTAACTATGCCTATGTAGACATGGTCTCTGAGAAAAGTTACTAAAAAGCTTTAACTTTTTAAGAATTACTTGTCAAAAACCTGCAAGAGCAAAATAATTTGATAATACAAATAAGGCTTAATAGGAATTCCTTTACACCTGTATATGAATACAGAGAGAATTTCTGAATTGTGTTTCAAATCTATGAGCACCAAAACTTAAAGTGTTTGATTTATTTCATGAGCATTTTACAGTTTTCAGTGTGAAAGTCCTGTAAAACTTTTTTTATATCTAAGCATTTAATTTTTTGAATGATTGTAAATGATGTTTGCTATTATATAGAAGTACAATTGATTTTTTTCATATTGATTTTGTATCTGGTGAACTTAATGCATTTATCATTTCAGAAGGGTTTCCTGTAGTTTTCATGGAATTTTTTATAAGTAGGTATAGTTATCTGCAAGTATATGTGGTTTTATTTCTTCCTTTCTGATCTCTTTGACTTTTCTTTCCTTATATTACTGCACTTAGTCTTTCCATTATGTGTGCTGTTTACTGTAGGTTTATTTATTGCAGATATCTTTACTCAAGCTGAAAAAATTCCTCACTATTTTCATTTTATTTTTAAAAAATTTGCTTAATAGGTGTTGAATATTGTCAAATTCTTTATTTGCATCATTTGACATAATCTTTTTTCTTCTTTAATAATACAGTGTATTACAATAATTATTTCTCAAATATTGACCTATCCTTGCTTCCCTGGATTGCTGGAGTAAGGCTCACTTGATATTTTATATTGTTATTTTTATGGATTGCTGAAATATATTTGAAAATATTTTGTTAAATACTTTTTTATCTATATTTAAGAGGGATAGTGGTCTGTAGTTTTCTTTCATAAATGAGTTTGGAATTGTTCTCAATTTTATTATTTGGAAAAGATTGTATACAATTGGTATTAATTCTTGTTTAAACATATTGACAGAATTCTCCATAGAAATTACTTGGACCTGGAAATGTCCTCTTCAGAAATTTTAAAATTATGAATTTAATTTATATTTTGTATTTTTTCCTCCCATTGTTCTGTTGAGATGTAAGTATCTAGACATAGTTCTCAATGCTACACAGCAGGATCTCATTGTAAATCCATTCCAAGAGCAATAGTTTGCACCTGTTAACCCCAAGCTCCCTATCCCTCCCACTCCCTCCCTCTCCCCCTGGGCAGCCACAGGTCTATTCTCCAAGTGTATTATTTTCTTTTCTGTGGAAATGTTCATTTGTGCTAGATATTAGATTCCAGTTATAAGTGATATCATATGGTATTTGTCATTGTCTTTCTGACTTATTTCACTCAGTATGAGAGTCTCTAGTTCCATCCATGTTGCTGCAAATGGCATTATGTCATTCTTTTTAATGACATAATTTTTAATAGTTATAGAGTTTTTCAAAATGTCTATTTTGTATTAGATGACTTGATACAGTTTTATTTTGGGGGGAATTTGTTCATTTCATCTGATTTGTCAAATTTATGTATATAGAATTGTTTGTAATAATTCTTTATGATGTTTTTGTTTTCTGTAGAGTTTGTGGTGATAGATGCTATTTCATTATTGATATTGTAAATTTCTGACTTCTTTTTTCTTGTTCAGTCACACTAGAGGGTATATTAATCTTATTGACCTTTACAAAGAACCAACTCTTTTTTTCATTGATTTTCTTTATTACTTTTTGGTCTTTGACTTCATTGATTTAGGCTTTTACATTTATTATTCCCTTACATTCTGATTGTTTGAAGTTGACTCTCCTCTTTTTTATTCGGTTCTTAAGACAAAAGCCTAGGTTATAAATTAGACTTTTCATGTTTTATAATGTAAGAAGTTTACAGTTAGTGCTAAAAATTTCCATTGAAGCATGATTTTTCTTGTGTTCTACATATTTTGATAGGTTATACTTTCAATTTCATTTAGTTGAATTCATTTAAAAAATTTAGTTGGACATTTCCCTCTTTGCAATGGGCTATTTAAAAGTATGCTTTTCCAAGCATTTGAGAATTTTCCTGTTATTGTTCTCTTATTGAAGTCAGTCTGACTTCACTGAAATTAAGTATTATCTAAAAGATTTATTTTAGATATATTCAGTTTTGCTTTATGATCCAGGATAATATGTATTTTGAAATTTGTTTCACAGAAACATGAAAATAATATATGTTCTGATATGGCTGTGTGGAGTTTTCTATAATGTACATTATATCCTGTCGGTTGCTCTTCCTTGTGTTTATTGTCACATTTACAGTAGGTTTTGTTTTGTTTTTGTTTTTTGTTTTTTTTTAGATCTGTATCCTGGCTTATTTAAGTGATGGATTTCCAGTTGTGATTTCCTCCATCCTATTTCTTCTACTTCCTTTTTATTTAGAGAAGCCCTTTCAATATTTCTTTTAGAATGGGTTTAGTATTCCTGTACTCTTTTAGCTTTTGTTTGTTGGAGAAATTCTTTATTTCTCCTTCAATTTTAAATAATACTCCTGCTGGGTAGAGTATTCTAGGCTGCAAATTTTTCCCTTTTAAAACTTTTAATATATCTTGCCACTCTCTTCTGTCCTGTAGTATTTCTGTAGAGAAATCAGCTGATAGCTTTATGGGGTTCCCTTATAATTAACACTTTATGGTTCTCTTGCTGTCTTTAGAATCCTTTTTTTATCTTTAACTTTTGTCATTTTTATTATGGTATTATCCCATAGAACTCTTATATTTCTTTTGTGTTTTTTCATTTGGTTTTCTGTCTGCTGTCCTGATTTGGTGATTTCCATTGTTCTATCTTCCAAGTCACTAATTAATTCCTCTGCATTATTCATGCTGCTCTTTAGTGCCTCTAGCTCAGTTTGTGTCCCTGCAAGTGTTTATCTAATTTTTCTGTGTTCCTCCTTATATCTTCTATTTTCTTTCTAAAGTAATCTGCATTACTGTTTACATCCATGCTTAATTCCTTCATATTCACCCTTAATTCCTTCAGTATGTTCGCCGTCTCCCTTTTGAACTCTCCTCTGTTAGACTGCAGAGGTTTGTTTCATTGTTTGCTGCTGCAGGTGAATTCTTCAATTCTTTGAACTGGGAATGATTCCAGAACTTCTTCGTCTTGCTTATATTTTTCTTTTTCTGTGAGTTTAGGGAAAACAAACTGTAGTCTTGGAGGGCTATTTCTATGTAAGAGTGCCTCTTTGTATTTTTTGGGAGCTTACTATTTATTTTTGGTTGGGAGTTTGGCTATTTGCTCTCTTTCTTTGGTGTGAGCAGGCTATTATCCCCAGAGTGCTGAGTGTTATTCCAGGGAGAAGGAGGCAATGGGTAGGATGAGCAGTTAGTACCTGGTTGCCTCTTGACAATAGCAAGAGCTTGCAGAAAGGTGACACAGGTCACACCTAGTTGCAGGGCCCTGGGAAGTGGTAATGAGCCTCAGGCAGATTTAGGCAGTACCTAGAGCATTTAGTAGTGGCAGTGGCATGGTAATTGTGTTTTCCAGGGGAGTGAGAGTGACAACAGGTGGTATTTGATGGCAATACCCTCTTCTGTGGTGATTGGGACTGCAAGTGGTGCCTCTTCATAGAGCCCTAGTGGTGGTGGGCCATATACACCTCTGGAGTCAGAAATAACTGTGGTGTTTTGCCCCCACCACCTGTAGACAATGCAAGAAACACCCCTCTACCACTTAGCCCATATATGAGGTGCTGCACAGGCTGCTCCTAGTTGCGGGGTCCTGGGAAGTGACAGTGATCAAACATGTGTGGGTACTGCCTGGAGCATTTGGCAGTGGCAGCAGCAGGGTGGGTGTATTCCCACAGGAGTGAGATCAACAATGTATGGTGCTTGGTTGCAGTGCCTTCTTTTGGCCAGTCTCTGAGGTGACTGGGATCACAGATGGAGCCTGTTCACAGACCCCTAGTGGTGGTAGGCCATGCCCCCCTCTGGTTTTTGAGATGACTGCAGTGGCTTTTACATGCCACCTGTAGATGATGCAAGAGACACTGTTTAATGCTTAGGCCACCTGCTACCCTTATCCTGCCCAAGAAGTCCCCAGTCTCCCATAACTCAAGGAAGTGGCCTCTAGCTACCTGTATCCTGTGCCAGAGGTGCCCTGCCCTCTGAAAGCCTGTGTGCATGTATGCAGAGAAATAGATTCCTATGGTGGTCCATCCCTCCTCCTCTTGCCATCCCCAAGACTGGCGCCTTGTTTCTCCTACGGGCCCAGGCTGCCTCCTTGTTTTCCTCAGCTGTGGCACACCACTCCCTATCCCCTGAGGATGTCTCCAACCAGCTAATGCTAGTCCTCTCCCTAGAACTGACTTCAGGAGCCTGAGTCTCAGCACCCAGTGCCTACCCAAGAATCTCAGGCTGTGGTGTCTGGGGCGGTGGTACAGATGATCTGTGCAGCTCTCGCTCTGCTTTGCCCTCTTCAGTACAGCTGCTCTGCTTTTCTTGGTGACTTTGAGGTCCCTCCATCTCAGCTAATCTCCCAATTGGGTTAGGTGGCTTCCCAGATCGTGGGTTCCTTTTCTCTTTGACAGCTCCCTCTCAGGACTACTAGTCCCATCCTGATTCCTTTTCTATCTCTCTCTCTCTTTTTTTCTTTCATTTTACCATGTTATGTGGAGGGTTTCTTGCCATTTTGGGAGGTTAAATTCTTCTCCCAGCATTCAGTAGATGTTCTGTGTGAATAGTTTTACATGTAAATGTATTTTGTTTATGTGTTTATGGGAGGTGAGTGTGATGTCATCTTACTCCTCTGCCATCTTGGTCCTTCCCTTTTTTTTTTTTTTTTTTTACTGTTTGCTCTGGGTATTACACATATATGTTTTGTATAGGGAGAGATATACATATTTTAAATTTTTATAACTAGGTAATTTAGAAATATCAAGAAGAGGCATAGATTCTGTAGCATTTATCCACGTTTATTTACCTATTTTTAATGTTCTTTCTTTTTTGATGTTACAAATTTCCTTTTCTTTATCATTTCCTTTCTATTTATAGAACTTTCTTTAGCCACTCTCTTTAAGTGTATAGATAGATAGATAGATTAGTGACTAATTTTCTAGTTGCCTTCATCTGATAATACCTTGATTTCCCCTTCATTACTCAAAGATAATTTCACTGAATATAGCCATTCTGAGTTGATAGCTCTTTTTTACCTGAAATTTAAAAATACTGTTCTTCTTTTTGTCCTTCATTTCTTTCTACTAATAAGAAAAAAAATATATTGTCATTAGAATTCATTTTCCCCTCTAGATAAGGTATTTTTTAACCTCTGACTGCTTTCAAGTTTTATTTTTTCTTTCCTGCCTTAGTTATTTTTTAATTTTATTTATTTATTTATTTTTTAGTGCTACACCAGTGGAACATGGAAGTTACCAGGCTAGGGGTTGAATCAGAGATGTATCTATCAGTTGATGCCACAGCCATAGCAACATGATATCCAAGCCACATCTGTGACCTACCCCACAGCTCATGGCAAGGCTGGATCACTAACCCACTGAGTGAGGCCAGGGATTGAGCCTGCCTCCTCATGCACACTAGTCAGTTTCACTACCACTGAGCCACAATAGGAACTCAAGTTTATTTTTTATTTTTAATTTTCAGAAGCTTAATTATGACTTGTCTTGCCATGGTTCATCCTTTTTGGAATTTTCTCTGCTTCTTAAATATATAGCTTTACCAAATTTAAGGATTTTAAGCCATTATTTTATTGAATTGTTTTTTAGCTCATTTTCTTTCTTGTCTTCTGGAATTTTAAATATTTTGCTTTAGTACCGTATGTCCCTCAGGCTATTTTTTTTCTTTTCTTTCTTTCTTTTTTTTTCCCCAGTGTATTTTCTCTCTGTTACTCAGATTGGGTCATTTTTATTGTTCTTTCCTCCACTTCAAAGATTATTTCCTCTGTTCCATTTACTCTGCTGTTCCTAAATTTCCTTTTAGTTGTTCTTTACATCTTCTATTTCTTTACTAAGGCTTTCAGTTTATTATAGGAAGTATTCTATTTTTTTAAAGAAAAGTTTCAAGAGAAAGAAACTTTCTACTACTTTTAGGTGTGAATTGAAATTTAAGTTGAATTTATTAGAGTATAATATATTTACAATATTGTGCCAATTTATGCTGTACAGAAAAGTGACCCAGCCATACAAATATATACACATTCCCTTTCTTATATTGTCTCCATCGTGGTCTATCCCAAGAGACTGGATATATTTCTCTGTGCCATACAGCAGGATCTCAATGCTTATCCATTCTAAATGTAATATTTTGCATCTACTAACCCCAAACTCTCAGTCCATTCTGCACCCTCTCCCTTGGTAACCAGAAGTCTGTTCTCTATGTCTGTGAATCTGTTTCTGTTTCATAGATAGGTTCATTTGTGCCATATTTTAGATTCCACTTATAAGTGATATCATATGGTATTTGTCTTTTTCTGACTTTACTTAGTATGAGAATCTCTAGTTGCATCCATGTTGCTGCAAATGGCATTATTTTGTTCTTTGTATACCTGAGTAGTATTCTGTTGTAAATATGTACCATACTTTCTTATTTCATGAATGGGAGTTTATATTTCCCTCTTATCCTCTATCGATGCCCTGGAATGGTGTTTAGAAGGTCATAATTACTGGGTAGAAGGAAGAGTTCAGCCTCCCTCCCCAGCCTGTTCTGGAGACCACTCTGTAAAGCGGGGAGGTCCTTTGTCACTGCTTCACATATTGCCTTGACTGATGCTGTGTGATTTGGGATCCTTACTGCTGTAAGATGGGGGAAGACTCAACTTTTCACTTAGACTCCTTGATTTCACCCCAAATGAGAAGTGGGAGGCGGAGGTGCCTTGTTACTACTGGGGATAGGATCTAGGATTCTCACAGGCTCAGATGACATGATGGGGGGATGTTTTAGTATGTGCTTTTTTTTTTTCTTTCATATTTCCAGCATCTCCAGTGTCCAGTCTGGTTTATATACGCCATAATGAAAGTCCAGGAAAATCATCACACACATCATTTTTCAGGGCTCAGGATCCCTACCCTCTCTCACGTCCCTTCAAAATTTCAATTTCTTCTTGTTTTGACTTAATATTTAAAATTCATGTACACACTACTGTATACAAATTCAGCTTGTAAAAAGGGCATACTATATAGCTCGGGGAAATCTATTCAATACTCTGTAATAGCCCTTACCAGGAGAGAATTTGAAAAAGAATGCATGTCTTTGTATACATGTGCCTGATTCAATTTGCTGTACACCTGAAACTAATACAACATTGTAAGTCTCCTATACTCCAATATTTGTAAAGTTATGTATAAGTAGGAAAATATAGGTAATCTCTAGGGTTTTTAGCACAGATCTTAACTACTTTACCGATGAGCACCCTGTGGGGGAGAAAATAAGAATTTTTTTCTTGTCTTTTTGTCTTTTAGGGCCGCATCCATGGCATATGGAAGTTCCCAGGCTAGGGGTCGAATTGGAACTGTAGCCGCTGGCCTACACCACAGCCACAGCAATGCCAGATCTGAGACGTGTCTGCAATCTTCATCACAGCTCACACCAACACCAGGTCTTTAACTCACTGAGAAAGGTCAGGGATCAAACCCGTAACCTCATGTTTCCTAGTCGGATTCATTTCCACTACGCCATGACAGAAACTCCCCTGAAATATTTAACTTTGAATTTTTTTACTTAGGATAACTTGAAAAATTTCGTGGTCCAAGTAGTAAAGTACTGGACCACCAGAACTTTATTAAGGGTGAGTATAGACAATTGTGTGCATTTAATTATGTTTTAGAAAGTCTTTTTACTTTTCAATATTTCTTTCCAAAGCTTTCTTTGTCTTCCTGCAATAAAACCCACCTCAATAATAATATTTTGTTGACAATATGGGAGTTATTACAGATTGAAGGTCTTAAACCAAACTTTCCATTACTCTCACAGGCCACAGTCTACATTTATAATTCACATTATTCAAATAAAGACCAATATAACTCACATCCAATGCCATATTTCATCCTTTGTGAATCATCAAGGAAAGAAGGAAGCCCTACAATTAATCTGTGGTACATTAACTAATCATTAGAGGAGGGATTCCCCAAAATACATTTTAAACCATATTTATTTAGCATCATGGGGGTATGTTTACTTGCCAGAAATATGAAAAAATCATAAAAGATAAGATGTGTGTGTGGAGGCATGTGAGTGTGATATAATGATAAGGGAGTTGTAGTTAAAGGAACATGGGAATAGAAATTCCATGTAGTGCTAAAAAAATAATGTCTTGGAAAATTCAGGATCGTGAGCTTTATGTAACTTGAACAGTATCTGGTACCTGTACTTTAATGTCACCCCAATAGTGTGTGTCCTTTTGGATGACCATAATTTAGGCAGGTTATAGTTTTTCACTAGTAGAAATAAAGTTGCAGTAGGCACCTTCTACATTCTCTATGTGAGCATACGTGAGAGTTTCTCTTGTAAGCAAGCTAGAAATAAGATTGTTAACTAATGGGAAACATCTTCAACATTGTTATATATTCTCAAATTAGATTCCAAAATAATTATAGCAATTTAGTTTCTAAAATATGGTATCAAAATTTCCTTGTTTGATATCCAGGCCATTGTACATCAAGAGCCCTCAGTTTTTGTCAATATAACAGGATGAAATAGTATATTACTTAAAAGTTGCATTTCTTTATTATGGGATTGAGCATTTTTTCATATATGTATAAGTCATTGCAGTTTCCTATGTAATTACTCTTTTTACTTGATTTTCTTATTTTTCTGTTGGGTTGATTTTTTTTCTTAATGATTTTTAGTTCTTTATGTTTGTTATATAGTAATTACTGAATAATCCTTTTAATTAATGTATATTAAAATTATCTTTTTGAGTGTGTGATTTGTCTTTCCATGCTGAATATGAAAGTTTTTTTGTGAGATTTTTAATGCATACAAATTTATTAATGTTTTTTCTTATTTTTGTGTTTTTTAATATTTTTCTTTAAAACATCCTTTTAAATCATTTTATTCAAGTATAGTTAATTTACAATGTTGTATTAAAATCTACTCTGATTCAGTTATACGTATATAGTTCATTCTTTCTCATATTCTTTTCCATTATAGTTTATCATAGGATATTGAATATATTTCCTTGTGCTATACAGTAGGACATTGTTGTTTGTGAATCCTATGTATAGCAGTTTGTACCTCTTAATCTCAAACTCCGTTTCCAACCCACTCCATTTACTTTCCCCCTTAGCAACCATACATCTGTTCTCTATGTCTGTGAGTCTGTTTCATATTTTAGATTTCATGTGTAAATGATATCTTATGGCATTTCTCTTTCTGATTTTATTACTATGATAATATCTGGGTCCATCCATGTTGCTGCAAATTATTTCATTCTTTTTATGGCTGAGTAGTATTCTCTTGTATATATTTCCAACATCTTCTTTATCCATTCATCTGTTGATAGACATTTATTTGTTTCCATGTCTTGTCTATTGTGAATAGTGCTGCCATGAACATAAGGGTGCATGCATCTTTTTGAATTATCTGTAAAATACCCTGTTTTGATCTGAGATCATAAGACATTTTCCTATAGTGCTTTCAGAAAATCTGGAGCTTTGTTTTCCACCTTAGATTTTTAATCAGTTTAGAATTTATTTTCATATATGTTATGAACCTGAGGCCTTAGAAGAAGTGGTATTAATTTTCTAGTTTTGCATGAAAAGTTACCACAAATTTAGCAGCTTAAAGTATAACCCATTTGTTATTTCACTGTTCTATAGGTCAGAAATCTGAGTGGGCATCAGTGGGTTATCTTATGTCTCATATGGTTGAGATTAAGTGTTTCTAGATTAAGTTCTTATTTGGAAGTGCTGGGGAAGAATCTACTTTCAAACTCCTTTGGGTTATTGGCAGAATGCAGTCCTACTCTGTTGTAGGGCTAGGTCCTCATTTTCTTGTTGGATGTCAACTGGGATCATCCTCAGCTTCTATAAGCTACTCATATCCTTTCCATATAATCTGCTCTATCTTCAAACTATCAATGGAACTTCTCTTTCTCTCTCTCTCATAATATCCTTCTTATACTCTCTGGCTTACTCCTTTGCTATCAACCAGATAAAATACTACTTTTTTAAAGGACTCATCTGATTAGGCTTTGTCTACCTGCATAACCTGTTGATTGTATGGTCAATTGATTCACTTTAATTGCATCTGTAAAATATCTTTTATCGTATAATGTAACCTAACCATTGATGCAGAACAGACAGGGGAGGTCTTGGTGGTTATCTCAGAATTCGGTTTGACATAGAAATATTCAGGATGGGTTTGCTACTCAGTTAGTGGAAATTTCCTCTATGCCTTCTGTTTGAGTTTTCTTCTTAGAGAAGAGAGAAGGAGATAGCCTTAAGCCATATGCTCCCCAAAATCATTTAAAATATTAATGTAATCTTTATAAAATTCTTGTTTTAATTTTTAATATAGTCAGAATATAATGCAATATTTCTGTACTTTTAATACTAATTAAAAACTCTCACATTTACATGTCAATTTTTAATATACTTAATTAACAAAGAAGTAGAAGATGTATACTATATCTTAACTTTTATTGAAGAAATATTAGATCTCTTTTAATGAATATACACGCCTTACTGAATTTAAGGTAGTAACTCAATTATGACCACATGTATAGGACAGGAAAAAGATAGGACAGATGTATACTTGTATTTAACATTCTCAGCAACTAAGCTTCTGCAAAAAGCATTAGCTTTTTCTCATTTTTAATTCTAATAAATGCAACCAAGTGAATTTTTTAATGCACTTACATAACTTCTGGAACTCTTAAAATTATTGTTTAGATTTTACATAAAGTGACCATTGCGAGCAAGAATGACCTTGGAAGAATTGCCATGATCATGTACCATATGGCCATAGATCCTTGATGCAATAGAAATAATTGAAGTAAGTGAGCTGTGTTTTCATTTCCAATTGAATTATGTGCCTTTTCAATTGATATATGTCATATTCATTTTATTCTACTTTCTTCTTTGTTCTCAAGGCCTCTCTTTCTATAGACTGGGACTGTAGAGGTGAACAACGTAACAATCATTCCAATGTTAAATCAGTGAAACTTAGGAAGTTAAAATGACTTATTTGCTGAAAATTGTATTGAGCTTAGTGTCATATTCAGGCCATGTGGCTCAGTCTTGTCTTTTGTTACATTATGTTAGCTCACCAAGTCATTTAGTTATAGTGTACAAGGCTACATATCAAGTATTAAATTCTAGAAAACTGAGTTAATATTGGAGGCAAAAAAAAAGTCATGTTAAGAAAAGCCATCCCCTTGTTTTAACTTTATTTCTCTTTTATATGAATAGAAAATAAATGTTTATGTCTCAGTGGTATTCATTAATTTTTACTTTTTCTTTAGACATTTAATACAAGTTCATTTAAGTATAAATGGAATATGGTGATGAGACAGCCGTACTTTTTCCATCTTTGACTTTCCTTTTCATAGAATTGATATTTTTATCTCTGACATTTCAAGCAACAGGTTGTTTTACATATTTTATTCATAATTCCATTGCAAATAAATGTGATCCAGCCTTTGTTGGAAGATATTGTCTGTTACCCTGAAGCACCTGAGCAACTTCCTTTTCTTTAGTTTCCCTGGAAGGTGATCTCATCACTTTTGGGTTATCCTATCAACCTTCACTCCCTAACTCCATCCATCCTGTATACTTCCTCCCCTGATAGTATTTTCATCTTTACAATATCATCTCATAAATAGGGTTATAAATCAGGTTCCTCACTGCCTTTGCTGAAGCTTCAGTAAGCACTAAAATTGAGCATTTTGGCTTAGTGAAATTGAGATAAAATACCAGTTGTATGCTAACATACAAATTAGCCTCACATGGATCAGGACAAAATTACTACCTTATTAATATGGGAAATACAAGGAGGGGCTTATGGATAAGTGATCAAGAACAGCTCTGACCCCATCCACTAGTAACTGATTTATCCTCCTGGAACAGTTTAGTATAGGAATTTATACTCACCACAATTAATTTGAAAGTGGTTAAAACATACATTAGGTGCTAGAAGCTGGGAGGCTATATGAAGGCTGTTGCAATAAAGCTATATATGATAAGAACTTGAGCCAAAGAATTAGAAATAAGAATTTAAAGACTGCTTTTAGAGAAAAAATGAGTAGGACTTCATAGTTAAATAGATAAGAGGAACCAGTGAGATAGAAGATCAAAAGAAACTATGCTATTCTTTCCTTAGTGAGCAGGGAGAAATAGAAAACCATCTCAAAATAGCAAACTCAAAATTATACTTGGTTTGGGAAAGAAGAATGTAAGATATATTCATTAAGAAACATGGTGGTATGAAAGAAAATCATAGCAAACCCTAATCACTTAGGGAAAAAATAAGAAATATGTTCTTTTAAAAGAATGGTAGGAATGTAAGCTGGTATAGCCACTATGGAAAACAGTATGGAGTTACCTTAGAAATCTATACATAGAACTTCCATATGACCCCGCAATCCTACTCTTGGGCACATATCCAGACAAAACTTTCCTTAAAAAAGACACATGCACTCTCATGTTCATTGCAGCACTGTTCACAATAGCCAAGACATGGAAACAACCCCAATGGTCATCAACAGATGATTGGATTCGGAAGAGGTGGTATATATACACAATGGAATACTACTCAGCCATAAAAAATGACATAATGCCATTTGCAGCAACATGGATGGAACTGGAGACTCTCATACTGAGTGAAATAAGTCATAAAGAGAAAGGCAAATACCATATGATATCGCTTATAACTGGAATCTAATATACAAGCACAAATAAACATTTCCACAGAAAAGAAAATCATGGACTTGGAGAATAGATGTGTGGCTGCCCAGGGGAGAGGGAGGGAGTGGGAGGGATTGGGAACTTGGGGTTAATGGATGCAAACTATTGCTCTTGGAATGGATTTACAATGAGATCCTGCTGTGTAGCATTGAGAACTATATCTAGATACTTACATCACAACAGAACAATGGGAGGAAAAAAAAATGTATACATCTATGTGTAACTTGGTCCCCATGCTGTACAGCAGAAAGAAAAAAAAAGAATGGTAGTTGTTTAGGCAAAATGGGAACACAAAATTGAACACCAAAGAATTTAAAAGAAAATATATGACTTTGATTTATTTATACTAATATACAATTTTCTCAATGTCCTGTCACTTAGACAAATGATAACAAACCATTAAAAAAATCAGAAAAGGCCCCAAATGATCCTTCCTCATTTACCCTACTTTAGTCATTGGGCCTCCTGGATATTCCCTGATTATAAAATCCTTTCTCTTACCATGAGGCCTTTACACTGGCTTTCCCCTGTCCTTGGCATGTTGTCCTAGATACCCACATGGGTAATACCCTCATCACCTACAAGTCTTTGCTCAAATGAACCTTCTGGAGATGTCTATACTGAATATCTTTTTTAAAATTGCAGCCCACCTTCTTCCCCAGTACTAAAACCTGATACCCTATTCTATTTTTTAAAATATATCTTAACACCTTTTGACTTTTGACATACAACTTAGCTCTCTTATTAACTGTGCTTACTGGCCATTGTCTACCTGCTAGAATTCAAACTTCATTTTGTGAGGATCCTTGAGTTTTGGTCACTGAATATTCAGCTGCTCTAAGCATATAGCTGGCAAAATGTATACACATTGAATAGTGATTGAAGGAATTACTCAGCTTTTGATTAGCTTGACTTTTCTTGTCCTTTTTTTCTTAAATCAAATTTTGACTTTTGAAATACTGTTAATGTCTAATAATAAAGGTATGTAACAAAACTTTGAATTGTCATTAAAATGATAAAGCTAACATGTATTGAGTATTTTGATCTGTGCCAGGCATTCATTTAAAGGGTTAATAAGCAATAATTATTCCTAAAAACAAATATGTTAGGTATATCAGATACTTATTTTGCAGCTGAAGAGAGAGCTTCAACTTCTTCCCTGGGGACATTGTCAGGAAAGAATTTAAACCCTGCTCGTAACACCTATTCAATATTAGGGTAATGCCAAGGTCAGTAGTGAGTGTACTGAGTTGCTTAAAGGAGAATGATGCCCAGTACTTATAAAAACAAAAGTTGGTTTGGTAGCAATATTTTGTTTTATACTGTTTAAGCAGAAAGGTAAATTTTCCTTTTTCTTAAGTCATAAATACAATCCAAAGGCTTTATTTGCTTCCTTGATTTTGAATTGTGAGATATTCCAAAAGAAATATCTTTTGAACATCCAGAATTTTAACCCAAAGCTGACCTTACAATAAGTAAAATTTCTTGTATTTCTATCATTCAAGATAGAAATATCTTGTTTATTTATTTAAACATTCATATGTATTCAGCAGATGTCTAGTAAGAGTCTGTCATCTAGGAACTGGGCAACACACTGAGCTTAAAATTACTGACAAAAATGCGTAGGGTCTATATCATCAATAATTTTATCGATAAAGTTATTAGACAAATAATCACAAAAAAACTAATTTAAAATTATAGATGTGAAAAGTGCTATGGAGAGGCACATGTTACTATGAGAAAAATATGAAATATAGCTAATATTTGATTTATAACTTTAAAATATATCTTTTACAGATATTATGCTAAGGTAAACTTAAAAATGCAATTAGCAGATTAGCTTAATCCCTAAATCCTAAAATAATATTTTGCATGTGGGTCTCTGTATCTCAGTGTATATTTATGTGTGTAAAATCTTTCAGTGCTTGATTCTTGGGCTTAGTAAATTTGCTTTCTCCTTTTAAACCACTCTCTTGCTGTGAAACATAGAAGTAGTACAAAATCATCTCCTTACTTATTGACAGCAGAGTAACAAAATTGGATATATCATTTGGCTTTATTTTATATAATTCTAAATTTCCTTTTGTGTAATACCAAAAGTTATTTTTTCATATAAATTGTCTTGCTGAATAAGTAGTTTGTAAGAGCTTGAATTCAATTGCAGAAAATCCTTTTCAGAATGTAACACAGAGATATTTTCTGAGGTTAAGGTAAATTCTCTTTGACTCATTTTTTTTTAAGGGCCATAGACATGGCATATTGGAGTTCGCAGGCTAGGGGTTGTTGTTTTTGGTTTTGCTTTTTAGGGCTGCACCCATGGCATATGGAGGTTCCCAGTCTAGGGGTCAAATCAGAGTCAACTGCTGGCCTACACCACGCCACAGCAACACAGGATCTGAGCCGCATCTGTGACCTACACCACAGCTCACAGCAATGCCAGATTCTTTACCCACTGAGCGAGGCCTGGAATCAAACCTGCAACCTCATGGTTCCTGGTCAGATTTGTTTCCACCGTACCATGACAGGAACTCCTCATTTGTTTTTTTGATGCATGTACATAAGCAACATGATTTTCAAATAAACATTTAAATTTTTTCTGTACGTATTTTCCTCTATTTCTGTATGTAATATCACCATTATTAATTCTCTTTTTTTCTATGCAAAACTCATTATTAAAATAGTTAAAATAGAATAATTTTGCATGGATAATGAATACAAAATTAAATCCCCATTATTTTAAGATTATAAATTTTATATTCATAATATTAAATGCATTTGTATTCCACTTTTATGAGACAATAAATCATATTATGAAATCTGTTTTCATATGAAGAATAACTCTACATAGAGGGTGATAAACATCCTAAATTATTTTTGGATTTGTTTTTGTCCTTATATTGTAATATTAACTTCCTTTTATTAGCATAATCCTCAGCGTCAATTTAGATTTCATCATTAGCTTCATGAAAAAAATTAACATATGGTTGAATCACATTTTTAAATTACCTGAAACTGAATAAAAAGAAGGAAAAATAATCATATTTTTAAAAATATAAAATATATTCATTATCCTCTAGTTCCTTGAAAAGACACATTTAAGATCTAGCTTTTTTAAAGCCTTCTTTTTGTGACCTTTTTTCCTAAAACTCTAACATACACCTTATTCACATTACAGAGAAACACTCATATTCTAAAAAGCTGATGTAAATAGTCAGTATACATGGTACAAAAGAAGTTATTTTTGAAAAGTAAGAAATTTATATATATTTTTTAAATTACAAGGAGTTGAATTGAGACTCCCCTCTACCCCCCAAAAATTATTAACCAATTCCTCCTATGACTTTAACTATATTTGATAATGTTACGGAAATATTTGATTATATGAGCAACAAAATATTCTTCTACTTAAAAGTTGTTGGATTTGCTCTAAAACAAAACAAGCAAAAATAAAATCAGTGTCCTTAATCCTCTTATAAATAAATAGATTAAAATCATATCATAGTTTTAAGCAGGATCCAGACAAAAGATGCATCTATAATTTGGTCAGCTTTTTATCAAATTGTTATAATGGTACCTATTATAAATTAAAAATTACCTGTGAAGCCATCTGCTCCTGGGCTTTTGGTTTTGAGGTTTTAAAATCACAGTTTCAATTTCAGTACTTGTGATTTGTCTATTCATATTTTCTAATTTTTCTTGGTTCATTTTTGGAAGATCATACCTTTGTAAGAATTTGTCCATTTTTTCTAGGTTGTCCATTTTATTGGTATATAGTTGCTTTTATTAGTTTCTTTTGATTCTTAGTATTTCTTTGGTGTCAGTTGTAACTTCTCCTTTTTCATTTCTAATTTATTCAACTTCAGCCCTCACCCCTTTTTTTCTTGATGAGGATGGCTAAATTTTTATCATTTTTGTTGATCTTCTCAAAGAACTAGCTTTTAGTTTCATTTTGATCTTCTCTAATGTTTTATTCATCTCTATTTCATTTATTTCTGCTCTGATCTTTATGATTTCTTTCCTTCTACTAATGTTGGGTTTTGTCCATTCTTTCTCTAGTTGCTTTAGGTATAAGGTTAGGTTGTTTATTTGAGAGTTTTCTTGTTTCTTGTTTCTTGAGGTAGGCTTGTATTTCTACAAACTTCCCTCTTAGAACTGCTTTTTCTGTGTCCCACAGGTTTAGGATCATCGTGTTTTCACTGACATCTGTTTCAAGGTATTTTTTTAAAAATTTCCTCTTCAATTTCTTCAGTGATCCATTGGTTGTTTAGTAACATTGTTTATCCTCCAGGTGTTTTTGTTTTTTGTAGTTTTTTTTTTCCCTGTAGTTGATTTCTAGTCATAGCGTTGTGGTTAGAAAAAGTGTTTGATATGATTTCAGTTTTCTTAAATTTACCAAGCTTAATTTTGGGCTCAAAATGTGATCTCTCCTGGAGAATGTTCCATGTGCACTTGAGAAAAATGTATATTCTGCTGTTTTGGATGGAATGTTCTGTAAATATTAAGTATATATTGTCTAATGTGTCATGTAAGGCCTGTGTTTCCTTATTGATTTTCTGTCTGGATGACTATCCATTGGTGTAAGTGGGGTGTTGGTACTGTATCTTACTTTTAGCAGGTGCTCAGTTAAAAATGTAGCACCTATGATTGAATATTGATGGCAATATTAATTTCATCAAGGAAATAATAGCTTGACATATAACTATAACGATGTCATAGAAAAGCCTTGTAAAACAACAGGTCTAATCCAGCCTATCCTCCCACCTAAAGGAGGAGTAAAGGTAAACGGAAAAATACTAACCATAAATTACTGACGTTTTCTTGTAAGATTTAGTAATTATTTCCTAGATATCAGTAATTTAAGTTACACTTCTGTTTAATAACCTATAAGATATTTACTCTTCCATGCTAGAAATACCTAGAAAGTATAATCCCTTTTTAATAGTTAAGAATCTAGAATTCCTAGGACACAGCAAAAAATAGAATCACCTATTTCTCCCCTCTTTCTTGGATTTCCACCTGAAAAGTTAGGTAGCAAGCACCACAAAACTTTTTGGGATTAAAACAGCAATTTATTGATGCTTAGGGGTCAGTGAGGCAACTGGGCAAGTCTTCTGATCTGAAGTTAGGTGGGCACAGCTGATGTTGGCTTCACTCCCACGGCTGGAGATTGGCTTGTCTCTGTTCCACGTGATCTCTCACCCTCCAGGATATAGTCCAGGCTTGTTAAATGGCAGCTGGATACATTTCCAAGAGAAGGAAAAGAGGGGAGTAAGGCCTTCTGAAGTCTAAGTGTTAACTTATAAACTGTTCTTTTTTGCAACCATCCTCTTGGTAAAGGAAGTCACAAGGTCAACCAGATTCAAGGGGTGGAGAAACACCCCTCCATTTCATTATGGAAAGAAATGTAAAAATAATAATGTAAGGAATCTAATCTGGTGTTGTGGTGGACAATTATGGTCTTTGTTGCAATCTGCTGCACTATAAATTGCAACGTAATTTATTCTAACACAAAGTTCTCATTATGAAGAGAGTTCTGTTCCTGAAACAGAAGAATCTTTCAGTAAGACCCAGGCTTGCTTCAGAATTCTTTTTTTTTTTTTTACAATGGTGAGAATTTACTTAACCTTTTAAAATTAAATTATTGAATGACAATATAAACCTTCTTGGTTGCACTATTCTATCTAATAATAATATCAGAATTTTTATTGCTAAGATAAATTCTTAAAAATGACTCAAATAAGTCATAAAGGAGAATGAATGATATTATTAACTGAATTTTACCAAATTGTTCTGGAATGTGAAAAAGGCAATTTTTTTCCCTCCAAAGATGGCAGGAATAAAATTATTATCAATATTGAGAGAACAATGTGAAACTTTTGTTTAACAGGTTGCTTAAATTAAAATACACCAAGAAGGCAAGAACTGTTCAACTTTAGGGTATTAAATGCATGAGGCACAGATGTACTGAGTAAATGAGGGAATTCTATAATTATTATATGATTAGTCAACTGGGGGAGATAGCAATGAAGACATCTTCCATTTTATAATGTCCTATTAACATAAAGAAAAGATAAAACACTTTATGTAGTAAATTTGAATCCTGTTTATATCTACTACAGTGCTGATTCTCATTTTGATGATAGTGGTGGGGACTAAAGTGAGTTGATTTTTTTTAAATTCTAAAACGTTCTTATATATAATCTTTATTCTGTTTGTAATAATGTGCAATGTAATTTTTAATATAAAAATTTTCTGCAAAATCATAAAAATCTTCAACAAGAAATATTAATACATTCTTACAGAAGACACTTGGTTGAATGTGCCAATCAAGAGGCCTTTAGGAAAGAATTCTAACCAAGACCTAAGTATTTCTGGAGGTTATTCACTTACCTCATCACTCTGCCAACATTTCTGAAAGTCAGCCTATCTCTTGTGTCTTTCTGTTCTGAGATGAGGCATACATTTTAATTTATTGGTCAATGGGAATTAATTTTTTCATCTCAGTTTCTAACTCTTGATTTTCAGGATAAGTAGGTTATAAGAACATTGCACCTATGTATCAGAATCTATCTGTAAATTTCTCTTCCTTTTGTTATAAAACACAACTTTAAGTAGATTTTCATGAAAAAATGTCACAGATCATCAAGAAAACAGGTATCTTAAACCTATGGCTGTGGCAATATCAATGATAAAACTCACAAGACACAAGATCCAATCCAACTAATCTTCCTAGGTAGGAAAAACAATGAAGTGAATTGATACTCATTTAAAAAAATAGAAAATTTATCTACATTACTCCATTTTAACTCACTTTAGAATAATGAAAATTATTTTTACCCTGATTTAGTAGTTTCCAGTTTTAGAATATGGCAGACATAATTTAGTTTAAACCCATTTTATCCCATTGAAAATAATGTGTCTTACACATTATAGTAGCATATAAACATGATATAAATATGATTACCTTGAGTTTACATAGCTATTTGCATGGTCAACTCTTGGTACTGTATCTTACTTTTAGCAGGTACTCAGTTAAAAATGTGGCACCTTTAATCAAATTTTTTTTTGTCTTTTTCTAGGGCAGTACCCATGGCATAAGGAAGTTCCCAGGCTAGGGGTCTAATTGGAGCTGTAGCTGCCAACCTACACCAGAGCCACAGCAACACAGGATCCGAGTTGCATCTGCAACCTACACCACAGTTCACATCAGATCCTTAACCCACTGAGTGAGGCCAGGGATCGAACGCAAAACCTTGTGGTTCCTAGTCGGATTCATTAACCACTGAGCCACAGTGGGAACTCCTTTAATTGAATATTGATGACAATATTAATTTCATCAAGGAAATAATAGCTTGGACATATAACTATATCGATGTTATAGAAAAGCCTTGTAAGACAATGGGTCTAATCCAGCCTATCCTCCCACCTAAGGGAGGAGTAAAGATAAATGGAAAAACACTAATCATAAATTACTGAAGTTTTCTTGTAAGATTTAGCAATTATTTCATAGATATCAGTAATTTAAATTATACTTCTGTTTAATAATCTATAAGATATTTAATCTTGAAATACATTTATTCTTGATGCATAGTTCTTACGATGAATTTATCTAAAATTTTATGGGGTTTTTTGGTAGGGGAGTGCATATTATCTGCTAGATGATCTAGCACCTATAATTTCAAAGAGTTAAAAATAACTCTAGGAAAAAAAAAAGTTTTGTTTTTCATTGAAAGTGGAACAGAGGCTGATTAACAGAACAGCTTAGTCTACTGAAATAAAAAGAAAATAAGACATAAAATTTTCCCCTAGCAAGTGCATTTTTAAATGTTCCAACAAAAAATCTTACTTTAAAATCTAAGCACAAGATATACAGTCTTTTTATAAATATTGATTAATAATATCTGATGACATCAGGATTGACAACCCTTGAAGTAACTGAAAAAGAAAGAATGGGAATGAATGGTCTATGGTCACTAACTATGCTTCAACATTAAAAAAAAAAAAGATCAGAGATGAAAAAGTCTGATATCCATCTCTTACTCTGAAGCTGATTAAAAACATTCTCAGTTCATTGTAAAAATGGAGAAAACAAAATAAGCTGGTCACATTTCCTACCCCTAAATCTATAATCCTACATACACTTAGACTATATAATCTGCCTTTTTAGCAATGGGTGAATTTACTGGACTAAGAAAAACAGGCATTTAGTCTGTGGGCTGTATTTCATTTCTCTATACTAGCCAAATAGTGGTCTTGGATTTCTCTCTTCTCTCTTCACTAGCATAATTTAATTGTGATTTACTTGATTTAAAAAATGATCATGTTTATTGTACACAATTGGATGAGTTTGGCCAGTCTGCCTATGCCCATGGGACCATCACCACAATAAAAAATTAGACATATTCATCACCTCCAAAGGATTCCTTATGTACCTTTGCTTGTATTTGCTTGTTTTTTTTTTGGTAAGAACACTTAAATGTGATCAACTTACTTCTTTGCATTTTTAAGTGCAAATGTAGTATTGTTAATGACACAACATTTTGTACAGTAGATCTGTTTGTTTAGAATATATATCCCAATGAATTTAAATAAAAATTGTGAAGAGATAGAATAGTGGTTGCCAGGGCTGGCTGAAGTGGGAAATGGGGAGTTGGTGAAAATTTTCTATTCTATAGGATATATGAGATCTAATATTCTCCTGAATTCACTCTACTCCAATTTTGATCTCACTTACTAAACTGATATTATTTCTGTCAGTTGCTAAATCCAATCAATTCTCAGCCTTCATCTTAGTATGTCTGTCAGTGCCATGTAATATAGTTGATTACTCTTGCCTTGAAACTCTTGCTAATGTTAATTCTAGATGAATACATATTGTTGCCATTCTACAAATTTCACTGACACATCTCAATTTCTTCTTGGCAAACTCTGTGTGGTTGCATTCTATTCAACCTAAAATAACTCAAAGGAATGTATCAAGATTCAGGGCTTTAATATCATATGTTTGCAGAAAACTCCCAATTTTTATCACCAGATTTTACACTAGACTTCAGTTCTGTATAACCCTCCACCTACATGATACATCTGCAAGAATGTCCTCTCAAACTTAACATAGGTAAAATTAAATCTTTGGCTTTTTATTTTTTCTTTATGTGAGTCTAGGCAAGAGAAAATGGCTCCTGGATTAAATCACTAAAAATGAAGTGGGAGTCTAGTCATACTCTGGATATATTTTTGGAAACAAAGTGAACAGAAATTGCTGAAGGTTAAGTTTGTAAAGATTGAGAATAAAACAAGTATAAACATTCTTTAAATATTTCTTGCCTGAACAGTGAATGGGGGTGTGTGTCTCATTTATGTAATATACTAAGGAAGGTTGATGTCAGTTCTGAACTCATCAGGCAATGTGAATCAAAGCTTTTAAGTAAGAATGCCTATATTGCACTTAAAAATAATCTATGCATTAAATCATATAACAAATATTTGCTGAGGGCCTACCTGTAGATAGAACAATGAACAAAAACACATACTATTTGCTGTCATGCTACTTTGATTTTAGTGGAGAGTGGGGGAGAAGGTGATAAATAAAAAGAAACAAGGAAATAAGATAACTTTATGTTCCATGAATATTTAAGATCCATGAATATTATTCAATGATGAAGCAACTTGTTGGAGTGAGAAAGGGGTTATTTTAGATAAAGTGATCCGCCTTTCTCCAGAGAGGACAGGACAAATGTCTGAGGACAGAATGTTCCATGTAGGTTCTGAAATCAGCTACCTCGTCAGGTGCCAGCTGTGATGAACCCTGGAGAAAAAGTGCATAGAACTTTGTTCTCAGTAAAGTGAGAAGCCGCTAGGAGTTTTATGCGGGAGAGTTATGATTCTATTTTGATTTTACCAATAATGATGTCACATCTATACGGATTTAAGAGGGTCAAGAATGGCAGTAAGGGGAAAACTTGGGGACAGTGTGGCAATTGTAGACATAGTGGTTTGGCTTAGTGTGCCCTGAACAAATATCTATGTTACAATGTCAGTACCTAGTATTATAAGAGTTATGAATACGTATTTCTGGAGCTTTAAAAATTTTTGAGAAAGATTTTTTGAAGTTATAATTCATGTCTTACAAAAATACTTGCTGAGCAACTATTTTTTTTTAGCAGCACCAAAGTCTTTTTTATTTACTTTAAAAAGATTTAGTAACACTACAACTGGCAAGTTTGTGGCCATATAAAACTTTTTTTTTAAATTGGTCATAAGCTTATTAGAAACAGGCATTACCTAAGCAATCCTTTCCTCAGATAACTGCTAAGAGGCAGTAATCAGTTCATTGTTCACTTCTTTCCTTACCATGAACTATGCCATTCTATCTCACTATTTTAAATATATATATAATTGTACCTTCTTGTATCAGTGGCAAATATTTCATTTCCATAACCGCTTTATATGTAACTTGTGCTATTGTGTTGAAGATGCAAAACACATAGGCTATTATGCCAATTCTAAGCACCCATTAATGTCATTATGAATTCTTTATCTACTCCTCCATCGATGGACGTTTAAGTTGTTTCCATGTCTTGGCTATTGCAAATACTGCAGCAATGAACATTGAGTACATGTGTCTTCTCAAAAATGGGCTTTAAAAGTACAAATTTATAAAGAAATAAACAATATTTGTTTCTCCAATCACTTGTTACTTGTTTCAAAGCTATTAGCACATGTTATAAAATAAAAGAGAGAACAGCAACTTGAAAAATCAAGGTAACTGCTTTTTACTTGGTAAAATTTGATAAATTATATAATTTATCTATTACACTGCAGTTTTGATTTCCATCTACTACAAAAGAGGCATTTTTGCTGAAATACAAACTCCATTTGCTATCTCCTACATTTACTCTTAATGGAAATGAAAATAATATCATTCATTTTTTTTTATATTACTCAATGAATTTACTACATTTATAGTTGTATAATGATCATCACAACCCGATTTTATAGCATTTACGTATCATACCCCCAGCATATCCCCCCACCCTCCAACCTGTATCATTTGGAAACCATAAGTTTTTCAAAGTCTGTGAGTCAGTATCTGCTCTGCAAAGAAGCTCATTGTGTCCTTTTTTCAAATTCCACATGTCAGTGATAGCAATTGATGTTGGTGTCTCATTGTATGGCTGACTTCAATTAGCATGATCATTTCTAGGTCCATCCATGTTGCTTAAAATGCTGGTATTTCGTTTATTGTAATGGCTGAGTAATATTCCATTGTGTATATGTACCACTTCTTCTTGATCTACTCCTCTGTCAATGGACATTTAGGTTGTTTTCATGTCTTGGCTATTGCAAATAGTGCTGCAATGAACATTATAGTACATGTGTCTTTTCAAATCATGGTTTTCTCTGTATAGATGCCCAGGAGTGGGATTGCTGGATCAAATGGTAATTCTATGTTTAGTTTTCTGAGGAATCTCCATACTGCTTTCCACAGTGGTTGCACCAATTTACATTCCCACCAGCAGTGTACTAGGGTTCCTTTTCCTCCACACCCTCTCCAGCACTTATTGTTTGTAGACTTTTTGATGATGGCCATTCTGGCTGGTGTAAGGTGGTACCTCATAGTGGTTTTGATTTGCATTTCTCGAATAATGAGTGATGTTGAACATCTTTTCATGTGTTTTTTGGCCATCTGTATATCTTCTTTGGAGAACTGTCTGTTTAGATCTTCTGCCCATTTTTTGATGGGGTTGTTTGTTTTTTTGGTATTGAGCAGTAGGAGGTGTTTATAAATTTTGGAGATGAATCCCTTGTCAGTGGATTCATTTCTAAAGATTTTCTCCCATTCTGTGGGTTGTCTTTTCATTTTATTTAAAATTTCCTTTGCTGTGGAGAAACTTTTAAGTTTAACTAAGTCCCATTTGTTTATTTTTGTTTTTACTGTCATTACTCTAGGAGGTGGATCTGAGAAGATGTTGCTGTCATTTATGTCAGAGAGTGTGTGGCCTATGTTTTCCTCTAAGAGTTTTATAGTGTCTGGTCTTATATCTAGGTCTTTAATCCATTTGGATTTTATTTTTGTGTATGGTGTGAGGGAGTGTTCTAATTTCATTCTTTTCCATGTGGCTGTCCAGTTTTCCCAGAACCACTTATTGAACAAGGCTGTCTTTTCTCCATTGTGTATTCTTGCCTCCTTTGTCATAGATTAGTTCGCTGTAGATGTGTGGGTTTAATTCTGGGTTTTCAGGGTGTGACACTGAGTTTCCTATTGTGGTTGGAGCAAAAAACCACAAACTTGGTTCCACTGATCTATATGTCTGTCTTTCTGCCAGTACCATATAGTTTTGACGACTGTTGCTTTGTAGTATATTCTGAAGTCAGGAAGCCTGATTCCTCCAGCTCCATTTTTATTTTTCAGGATATCTTTGGCTATTCTGGGTCTTCTGTGCTTCTAATCAAATTTTAAAATATTTTGTTTGAGTTCTGTTGATATAGATTTGTATTACAGTAAAGCTTTGGTCTCCTTTATTTTCCATTGAAATTTCATTATCTGCTACATTAGGTAGAATGGTTACTCAGAGAAGTACACATCCTAAGCCCCAGAACCTATAAAGCATTATGTTTTATGGCAAGTGGGAACTAAGGTTGTAGGTGGAATTTATTTGCTAATCAGCTGACCTTAAGTTAGGGAGGTTAGCCTGGATTATCTAGGCAGACCCAATGAAATCGCAAGGGTCCTTATAAGTAGAACTGGAGTCAGGAATGGGTGTCAGAGTGATGTGATGGCAGAAATACCCTTTTAATTCTTGCTGATTTTAAATAAGAAAGGGAACATGAGGTAAGACATATTGTCAGCTAGAAAAGGCAAGGAAACAAGTTCTTACCTAAAGCTTCCAGAATAAAAGCCCCACAGATAAGACCTTATTTGGGCCAATTGAAGCCTATCTTGGACTTCTGACTTCCAGAACTGTTTAAAGCCACCAAGTTTGTGGTCATTTGCTCCAACCACAATAGGAAACTCAATGTCACACCCTGATTTAAAATCTTTTAATGATTCCTCATTCTCATTACATATAAGACTAATGCAGTAATATGCCCATAGATGTTTAACAACTAGATCTGTGGGATCAAAAGCCCTAGTTGGTAGAGTTTCCATGGTATAATTACTAAAATTATGATCTATTTCAAGCTACCAACTGGGCCAAGTAAAGGCTGAGTTGTAAGGATATACACAAAGTCTTATAAGCTGGTGCAAGCAGGTCACTGGGTAAATTCCATCCCTAATGATAGAGGTTAGATTTACCTAATATTACCTCTAAGTCTCCAGTTGCATATCATACATCTTTCCCTGGTCTCCTTCATCTTCTTTGCATATACTGACATTTTCCCTGGAAGACTTCCCTTTTACCTCTCTATTGGAGTTCCACTAATTATTTACAAATCCACGAAGGAACTGCCTCCACTGTGAAACCTTCGTTTCCTGTTTTACCTCCAACCCCATTAAATTTCCACACAGCGGAGAGACAATGGAAGCTTCTTTTTTTTTTTTCTCTCATACCAAATGTACCTTGGAGCTTCTTTTATTGTAGAATTAATCTCAAATTGTTGTGATTTATTTTTCATTTTAGTTTTCTTCCCCTGGGCTGTGACTTTAAGAAGTACAGACATTTATGTATTTTTTAATTCAACATGTGGAAATACCTAGCATAGTCATAGGCTTATAATAAATATGTGAAAATGTTTGTTGGACAAAAAAAGAAATGAATGCATGTTAAGCTCACACTGTCAATAAATAAGAGAGATACAAAAAAAGATTAGTTCTGTTTGAGAGAGGTCCATTTACTACACAGAAGCTATATTTTAGTTTTGTAAAGAAGATGAGAGGATTAAGACTGACTCAGTATAAATGGAATAATTTTGGTAAATGAGCAAATGTTAAGCTCACAATTGCTTGATATTCTGTTCTTGCCATGCAAATACAGTAGCACCTACCCCATTCAGTCTGGGATATGAAATATAAATCAGGTCAGTGAAAATGAGAAATTCTTAGATTAGATTTTTAAAGAAAGAAAGTAGTTATGGTCTTTGCAAGGGCCAAATTAAGAAAATAAAAGGATAAAATGTTGAAATTTTCATGTTAGCAAACTAAAGTGACATTGGTATAATATGAAATCTAAGTTGAAGAGATATAATAAAGTAAAAGAGTCACAACAGAAAACATTCACACAATTGACCAAAAAATGACAAATCAGTCATGAACTTATAAGCATTTCAGCTAACCAAATAGAATCAACCTATACAAAACAAAAATGCTGATTTTATTAGAATATATTACTAGGACCACAGCTAATTTGGAAAAGCTCATTGAATCTCTTTGACAATATTTTGGATCAAAAAGAAAAAGAAGGAAAGCAGAAAGAAAAAAAATTCCATTTCCAATTAGTATTTGAGATAGGTTAGGTGGGTGGATCTTCCACTGAAAACAACCAAAAAATTCTAAATAAGACAGTCAAAAGTATAATTTAAAAACTTTGTTAACTAGGAAAATGTAAGGTCTTATTCTTAATCATATCACCTATTGAACATGCACATGGGTATTGTATCAAGTACATAATAATAAGTACATAAATTGTTCATAATTTTATCATATCTTGTACATTACTCATTATTAGTCAATACACAGCAAATATAATACTCAATGGAGAAAAGCTGAAAGCCTTCCTGCTAAAATCTGGAACAAGGATGTCCAATCTCTCCACTTTATTCAACATAATATTGGAAATCCTAGCCACAGTAATCAGACAAACAAAGGAAATAAAAAGTATCCCAAGTGGAAGAGAAGAGGTAAAATTGTCACTATACTATGTAATGACATGGTACTACATATAGAAAACCCAAAGGACTCCACACAAAAACTACTATAACTGATCAATAAATTCAGAAAAGTAGCAGGATATAAGATTAACATTTAGAAATTGGTTGTATATATGTATACAAAAATGAAATATTAGAAGAGGAATATAAAAATACAATACCTTTTAAAATCCCCTCCCCCCAAAATTAAATACCTGAGAATAAATCTGACCAAGGAGGTGAGAGATTTATATGCTGAGAACTGTAAAACATTAATCAAGGAAATTAAAGAGGCTTCATATCTTACATTTTAATAAGTGGATAAACTGGTTGCTCTAATGCAAGTAGTTTAACTTCTCTATGCCTTAGTTTCCTCATAGTTAAAATGGAACTATTAATGGCATTCATAGGGTTTTTATTAAGATTAAATTGTGAAAACTATATAAAGTACTTGGAAAAGTGCCCAATCCTGGTTTGTGTTATTATTATTATGTCATTTTTGAAATAAAAACCTTTTCATAAGAAATTTATATAATGGGAGGCATTCTACTATTAATTGTTTTAAATAATTTCTAAATAAAAAGAGTTGTTACTGTAATTTTGAAATTACAACTAACTCTGGAAATGAGTTTTAAAATAATGAAAGATAATTAACTAAATACAACAAAAAAATTATATTTTGTATGATTTTATCCAAAAAATTTAAATTAGACATTGGGCAGTTTAACTTGAAGAAAGGCTAGAAAATACAAAGAAACAGTGCAGAATGTTACAGTACTGGACCCATTGTCATATTTTTCAAAGGGTCATCATGTCTCTGAAAGTGCTTCTAAAATACTGTGTTAATATTTAGGTGTGAAAAAAGTCAAAAGAGAGAGAGTAAGAAAGAGAGAGAGAAAGAGTGGAAGAAAACAAAAACACAAATTTTTGCTTTTTGTTACTTCACAGAAAAGTTTCTGTTGATTTAAGTCACTGGATATTCACAATTTACCAGGTTAGTACATGGCAACTGGATAAGAGTATACCTTAATTTATAACATTAGTCTTAATCTCCAGCACTCACTCAAACACTCATTGAAGTATAAAAAAATTGTCTCTGAACAGTTTCTATTTCTCTATGAACATGAATGTGGTGATGAATGCATAATATCATTTGATGCTTAGGTAAGATATATGACAATGGTAGTTAAAAATATTATGTTAGGTAAACTTTATAATGGAAAACTGAGATAAGGGAAAGGAAGCCTGCTATTTTAAGAAATCTCATGGATTTTAAATGTTATATAATAGTAGTTGATAGTCACATCTTGGTAATTCCTATAATGTGATATGTAACCCTCTCTAATATGATATAAAATGATACCATTAATTTTAAACATTTGTTTTACTCTATCTATGGAAATAAAATTATTTAAAATATCACTATGATTTTTTTACTCATAAAACTAGACATCTTCACAGATGTAGGTAAAAGTAACAAGTTATTTTATAGCCTCCACTTTCTTCTGGATAAAAGAGAAGACTATTGAATGGGATAAAATTCAATATAATTTTAACATAAAACAGAATTTGTTATAAATGAGCCAAGTATTTTCATTACATATATTTTGATTTTGTGTATTTATATTGTAATTTAGAAAATTACTCCTTTTTTAAAAAATGTGACTTAAAATTACCAGGTGCATATCTAAATATGTGTATAGAGGAAAAACATATACGTATAAAACTTGAGTACTTTAAAGATCATAAATGACAACTATTTCATTCTGCAATGAAATTGGGGCCTTTGGTATTTGTGTCTTACTTACTCCAAGATCCTGTATTTTCTGATTCAGAGTGCCTGTTTCTAAACAGTAGTCCGCTTTATTCATTTGACTCTATGCATATGCATTCAACAGATATTAAATGTTTACTACATGCCTGATGTTGTTCCAGAAACAGGAAATACACAAATAAAAGAATCCTAGACTCTATACAGCTTACATCTGAAAAGGGACAGATTTTTGATACCTCTAAAAACAAGTGTGACAAATTGTCTTAAGTGCTGAAATAGTAGCATAGAGCCATGGAGTAGGGAATTTTTAAATATCTGAATGAAGATAGGGTCAGGGAAGGAGTGCGAGACTTAACTGTTGAAAAGTGAATAGGTATTTGCTAAGCAATGTATAAAGACACTGTGAATATCAGAATGTTTGGAGCACTGGCTTTGTGTAGACAAGGAGAAGATAACTGGAGAATGAAGTAAGGCTTATGAAGAGAGAGGCAGAGCTGGGACAAGGAGAAGATAACTGGAGAATGAAGTAAGGCTTATGAAGAGAGAGGCAGAGCTGGGATCACAGATGGCTAATTTTTTTAAAGCAATGATGGTTAAATGCTGATTTAACTTTATTATCTTACAAACTCATAATACCATTCCTCCACTTCCAGCTGCAGCCAACTCAGAAGGGTATGTGATAGGGAAGACCATTCTGCATTATGCCCACAGAAAAGCTCAGTATTTATGCAGTAATTTCCATCCCTTTGTCTAGTCATACCATTGCAGCCATGCTCATCTCTCAAGTTCTTAGTGACTTTCATAGAAGATTTGGAGAATCACAATTGTTAGTCATCTTCCAAACTTTCATTGCCTTAATTTACTTGCCTGTATGTTTCCTTCACTCGTGAAACCTGCAGGCACCTCTAGGTCAGTCAGACTATGATAATATATATCCCATTGTCAACCTCCTATCCAGGTTATTTGGGTTTTATTTTTATTTTTTATTGTTTACTTTTATTTTTATTTTTGTTATAGCTGATTTACAATAGTCTGTCAATTTCTGCTGTACAGCAAAGTGCCCAGTTATACATATATACATTCTTTTTCTCACATTATCCTCCATCAAGTTCCATCACAAGTGATTGGAGACATTTCCCTGTGCTATACAGAAGGATCTCATAGTTTATCCACTCTAAATGCAATAATTTGCATTTGCTAACCCCTTATGAACTCTCTTCTTTAACCACTCTACTACTGCTTTCAGAAGTAAACTATTCTGCTTACCTATGAAAGAGATCTCTGAAGTATTGTCAGTCCTTCCCTTTCCTTCCCTTCTCTTCTCCCTCTTTTGTTTTTAAATTGCCTTACACATGACCTACAGAAGTTCCTGGGCTATGGATTGAATCTAGTTGTGGCTGTGACCTACGTCCCAGGTGCAGCAAAGCTGGATCCTTTAACTCACTGCGCTAGGCCCAGGGTCAACCCCATGCCCCTGCAGCAACCCCAGCCACAGCAGTCAGATTTTTAACCCACTGTGTCACAGCAGGAACTCAATAATTTTCTTTTCTTTAAATTCGATTAAGATTGTCTTTAAATATTTTTTTTGGTTACAGATTAGCTCAGAGATCTATTACCTATATCCATCACTTTGTTTCAAAACAGAAAAAACTTACCGTCATAGTAAAAATATTGTTTGTAGTTTTTTTTTTCCAAAAGGCAAAAACAACAGAAACCAAACAACAAACCATCAATGAAGTGTTTAAATAAAAAGAGCTTAATCAAATATTTTGCTTCTTCTCTTCATGGTGTGTAAAGTTAAGAAAACTAAAGTGACTACTTGTTTCTTGCAGGACTTGCTATTACAGAAAGTTGAGGAAGATTTTTGTATCATATGCAAATACATTTATAATGTCAACAGAGAAGTTTAAAGTGACTTGGAATATAAGCCACTCCTTCAATTTTACTGATGGTGTAGTTTCTGTGAAGATTTCTTCAGATACCATCAGTTGTTACATGAGGAAGAGTTAGTCATATTTTTCACAGGCATTAGTCTTTTCATGATGATTTGGTGAAATAGACAAAGAAACATGGGCTTTTTATTTTCAAATCAAAGCATTGTTTACTAATGATTGCTCATTAATGTATCAGTCATTTACCCAGAACAGATATGAGTGATCTTGTCACCCCCAGATACACAGATGTGATTTTTCAACTGTATATGATACTTAGGGATTATACCTATTCCTCCAATAAGTAAGTAGAGGCTCAGGTAATATATAAATGTTGCATAGAGATGAGATATTGGGAAGGTAGAAATTAAAAATGAGATTTTATTTCAGTAAATGAGAGAAAACATGAGATTTTTATGTATGAGTAAATGAGAATAGGAAATCTTCATTGGCAGAGAGATTTTTCACATATTCTATCCTTACAGAGAGATGTTGATTCTTCCACTATATCAGAATTATTTCTCCTTTCCCTTCTACCAAATTTTGTTACATATATTTTGAAGCTTTGAGACTAGTCCATACATATTTAGAATTTCTGTTTCTTGGAGAGCTGACTCCGTTATCATATAATATTCCTTTCTAGTTCTAGTCAATTCCTTGTTGTAAAGTCTACTTTACCCAGAATTAATAGAGCAATTTTAATTCTTTTTTCAAAATCAGTGTTTGCATGTTAGATCTTTTCTATCACTATTCTTTTGGCCAATTTATACCTCAATATTTAAAGTGAGTTTCTTATAGACACTCAGAATTGAGTTGTGCTTTTTCATCCCGTTTGACAATCTCTATTTTAATTGATACTAATGGATTTATTATGTTTAATATTATGTGTGACAAGGTTGGATTAAAATAACATCTTGATAGTGATTTCCTATTTTTTTATTCTTTGTTTTTTTCTTTTTCCGTCATTTCTGGTTAATAAGGTTTTTAAATTGATTTTTTTCTATACTGTTGCCTATTATGTAGCTTGGAAATATTTTAAATATCATTCTAGGGCTAATAATGTCCATCTTGAAATAATCAGAATCTGTCTTCAAATAACGTTATGCCACTTCATATGAAGAGTTAAGGACCTCATAATAGTATATTCCCAATGCTTATTCCTATTCCTTATACTTTTTTTGTCATTAATTTTATTTTTACTTGTACTATAAACACATAGTACACTGCAAGTCTAACTTTAAGCATTTTCTTTTAATAAAAATTAACATTACAGTAACACATTTTTATTTATTCAGTTTCCATGTTTTTGTGTAGATCCTTTTTTCTGTTAAGTATCATGATGCATCTGTATAAAGATCTTCCTTAACATTTCTTTCAGTGCAAATTTACTGGCAGTTATCTCAGTTTTGGGGGAGTTCCTATTGTTCCTATTGTGCCTCATTGGTACTGAACCTGAGGATGCAGGTTTGATCGCTAGCCTCACTCAGTGGGTTAAGAATCCGGCATTGCCATCAGCTGTAGTGTAGGTTGCAGATTTAGCTTGGATCTGGATTTGCTTTGTCTGTGGCATAGGCTGGCAGCTACAGCTCTGATTAGACTCCTAGCTTGGGAAATTCCAAATGCTGCAGGTGCAGCCCTTAAAAAAAAATTCAGTTGTTGACTATCCAAAAGGGTCTTTACATCTACTTCAATTTGAAATGATATTTCGCTGAGTTGCAAATAAATAATCTGGTACTGGTGTGAGAAAAAGCATAAGATTAAATGTCAGTTTTCTGCTATGTCACAAAAATTCTATTTAACAAACAATAATCATGTCATTTTGTATATCACTAATCCAAGGACTAGTAAATATTATCTTAGCAAATTAAAATAGTTGAGTTAACGAGAATTAGGAACCTACTTTCAATGACTTGAACATAGATGTAAGCCTATAGAAATGTGAAAACACATCCCTTATGTTAAAAAATCTTGGAGCAAAGGGAGCAGTGAAGGGTAGGAGAAATGTTGGACAAGAATTCATTCTCATCTTGGGAGACTGCTGTGGTATCCTAGCCTGCTGATTTCACAGTGTTTTATTGAGCTATACAATTAAACTCTTTGGCAGAGAGAGAACTCTGCCCAAACAGCCAAGATGGGAACCCAGTAGTGATTAAGCCATGATCCCAAAGGTGCCAATAGTCACTGCCAAGCACAATGCTTAGAAAATTAAATGCTTGCCTTGATTTTAAGAGTGGAAAATTATAAGAGACAGTGAGTTGGTGCCGCTATTTATTATTCTACTAATTCATCTAAAAATAAGCATTTTTTTGAGACATAGGTGTTGATTTATTACTTTCCATATGTGTGTTTAAGGAACATTGGAATAAGGTCCATTACCCTCTCTTAAATGAATCCAGCCAATTCAGGGGACAGATGGGAAAAAATACTAAAGAAAAAATAATACTAAACCCATAGGTACCTATTTATCAAGTTCAAATACAAAGAAATAACTTTCCATTCCTCCATGTATAACACAAATTAGATCATGTTTTATGTTATTCTGTGCTTTTAGCCGATTTCCTATATTCGTGATCATTTACTCATGAGTAATAAGCTCTAACAAGATTTTTAAAAGTTAGATAATTGGTATTTTGCTGAGGAAAGGACAGTAGCTTACAATAATAGATATAATGCAACTAAATAGATGCGTTTAAAAGAGAAAAGAAAACAAGGGCAGGGCTGCATGTATGTGTGTATAAGGGTGTATGGATATGGGGGTGTGAATTTTGGAGGATTTTTAAAGAAAACTAAAAGGTATAATTCCAATGATCTCTCAGTAGTCCTAAAGTCTCTTAGAATACATATTTAAGTACTGTCAAATTCTACCTGAGTCATATTTCTTCATGTAATCATGTTGCTACAGTCATCTTTTCTCCCGAGGTTCTTATTTTCTTGTTTTGCTTTCCTGGTGATTGACAGTCTTTGCCGAGTCTCCTCTTTTGCCTCCTACCTTGTGTTCATCTCCCTTCCTTTGGCTCCTGCTGTCCTACTGACTAGAAAATAGCCCTCTGGGTGGCTGAATCCTCCTGCTTAGCTCAGAGAAATACAAACAAAGCCAGATGTTTTTACTGTGAACTTTCCATTTAGACACAGTTTGTCAGTTTTTGTGAAAGCACTTTCTGTCAAGTTTGTCCTATGAGTTCATAGGAAAAATAGGAGAAAACAAAGTATTTAAAAATGCAAAACACACATTTGAATCACTGAAGCCAGAATCAAAGAGATGAAATAAAATGACAATACTAATGAGGCAACTACAATAATAATGTAATCGATTTGCTTCTCCAGTTAATACCTTAGGAAACTGCAGCTTAGAACAGTTAACTGCACTTGTTTATACATTTATAAAAAAGCAGAACCACTCTTTGTTCCCATTAATAACATCAATCTTACGTCCTTTGATCTACAAAACAGTCTTTGTCAATGCTGCAGTACGGGACTTTTTTTTCTAGATCCTGAAGTTCTGGCATATCATGACCATCCTGGGAACAGGTATTTGGGGAAGGAACTTTATGTGAAAAATCATAAACATATCTTAGTATATGTCATATATATCACCAGTTTAAATATTTCAGAAAATAGTTTCAAAATATTTTCCAAAAATATGTTATAATTTATTAATATTTTATAATGGAAATATAAGTTGCAGTGCATTTTGTCCATAGTTAGTCTCCCCCATAAAACATACCAATGATTTCTAAGGAAAAAAAAATCACATAATTATTTCCACAGGTGCTTAAAAAATTTGAAAAAAAAAATCAGTATTCTCAATTAAAAAAAATTAGTCAAATAGACATAGACAGATATTTACATAACACTTATCTAAGATGTTATTCCTAAGGGGGAAAAGTTCACTCCAAAGTTAAGAAAAATACCCTCAGTTTCTGCCAAAATTGGTAAACATTAGGATGGCGATATTAGTCATTTAATTAAATATAAGTAAAATGAAATAAAAAGTGCAAATAAATAAAACATAGTCTTTGCTAATGATATGATTACTTATATAGAAAACCCTAGATAGTGAGAGATTTCTTTTTAAGATACTGAAGAGAATCATTTTGTGGCATACAAATAGTGGCATAGCAATTTATATAATGGGAGTTCCCAATGTGGCTCAGCAAAAACAAACCCAAGTAGTATCCATGAAGATGTGGGTTCGATCCCTGGCCCTGCTCAGGGGGTTAAAGACCCGGCATTGCCATAAGCTGCAGCATAAGTCTCAGACATGGCTTGAATCTGGTGTTGCTGTGGCTGTGACATTGGCTGGTGGCTGCAGCTTGGTTCAACTCCTAGCCTGGGAACTTCCATGTGTTGTGGGTGTGGCCCTAAAAATAAAAAAAGAATACTCAACATCATTAAGACATTTCTCCTGATTTAATTTAGAAATTTACATGACATCTGTAACATTTTCAAGTGTCTTATTTTACATACTGTATCTCAAAAAGTAGATTATAATATGCATTTGGAAAAACAAACAGAAAAGGTTAAACATTGGAGGGAAAAATCAACAATGGTGAAACTATTCTACAGGATATTAAAATGTATTTTTAAGCCAACAATTAGAGCAATGCAAGATTAGAATGTGAATAGACAGGATAGAAGAAGCAGTGGGGATAAAATTCAGTCATCAACATACATAAATAATATGATAGTGGGAAAAAATAGTTTATTCACTAGAAGTTTTTGAGACTTCAGGGTAACATACCTATGTTTCTGTATCTTTCTCTCCACATCTTACACCATGCAGCATTCTCCTATTTTTTTTTTGGCGGAAATATATTTGACATATAAAGCATTATGCTAATTAAAAGTGAACATGTTAATTGCATATATTTATATGTTGTGATATGATTGTCATTGAAGCAATAATTAGCACTTCTATAATGTTACTTAATTTCTTTTTTAAATTCAGAATCATTGTTTTAGTCTTTCATTAAGTTTGATGATTATAATACAATAATGTCTATATTCACTATATTCACTGTGCATTGCATCTCTAAGTCTTATTTTTACTTATTAAAAGTTTGTACCCTCAAATAACATCTTTCCTATTCCTCTCCACCCCCCATCCCCAGGTAACCACCATTTTATTTTGTTTTCATAAATTGGGTGTTTTTAGGTCCTACGTATAAAATGATATATAGTATTTGTCTTCCTTTGTCTGACTTAAATAATATGCTCAAAGTTATCCATGTTGTTGCAAATGGCAGAATGCTCTTCTTTCTTATGGGTGAATATTTTAGTGTGTGTTTGTGTGTGAATGTATGTGCATTAAATATTCTTTATTGATAGGCACTTAGATATTTTCATGTTTTGACTATTGCAAATAATACTGCGGTAAACAGGGGAGTGCAAATCCCTCTTCAGTATCTTGTTTTCATTTTCTTTGGGTATATTTCTGGGAGAGGAATTGCTAGTGGATCATATTGTGAATCTATTTCACTTTTTTGAGGAACCTCCATATTGTTTTCCATAGCAGTTGAACCAATTTACATTCTCACAAACAGTGTACAGTCTTCCTGTTTCTCTATGTCTTACCTTGTCTTCATGATAATAGCCATAACATGTGGGAGGTGTTATCTCACTGTGGTTTTGATTTGCATTACCTTGGCGATGTTGAAAGTCTTTTCATGTGTATTCAGTTTCTCTTCCCATTTTATAATCAGATTGTTTGCTATTGAGTTATATAAATTATTTGTATATTTTTAATATTAACTTTTTATACAATATGTGGTTTGTAAACATTTTCACTCATTCTGTATATTGCCTTTTCAATTGTCTTTTGCTGTGCAGAAACTTGACGTAGTCTCATTTGTTCATCTTTGCTCTTGTTTGTACTTATAATATCATAGCCAGAAAACCATTGCTAAGAAAAATGTTGAGGAGCTTTCTTCCAATGTTTCCTTCTAGGAAACTTATGGTATTGGATCTTATATTTAAGGTTATAGCTCCATTTTGAGTTTTGTATGTGGTGTAAGATAGGGGTCCAATTTCATTGTTCTGCTTCTGTTTATCCAGTTTTACCAACGCCATTTGTTGAAGAGACTATCTTTTCCCCATTGGATGTTCTTGGCCCCATGGTAGAATATTAATTGACTGAAAATGTGGGGTTTTAATTCAGGGCTCTCTATTCTATTCCCTTGGTCTATGTGTTTATTTTTATGCTAGTAGTTAACCATTTTTATCACTGTAATTCTATAGTATAGTTTGAAATCAGGAAGTGTGAAACCTCAGGCTTTGCTCTTTTTCCTCAAGATTGCTATGGCTATTCACCATTTTTTGTGGTTCCATGTAGATTTTAGATTTTTTTTTTCGATTTCTGTTAAAGATTAGTGTCCTGATGCAGATTGAATTGATTGTATAGAAATTCTTGGGTAGTACGGACATTTTAACAGTATCTTTTCTTCCCATCTCTGAACAGAGATTTATTTTCATTTGTTTGGGTCTTCTTTGATTTCTTTCAGCAAAGTCTTACAGCTTTTATTTTATAGATTTTCATTACATTGGTTAATTTTATTCCTAGGTGTTTTATTGCTTTTTTGCTTTTGTGGACATAATAGCTTTCTTTATCCTTTTTCAAATGTTTCTATATTAATGTATAAAAATACAACTTATTTCTGGAGCTCCCTTGTAGCACAGTGGGTTAAGGATCCAGCATTGTCACTGTGGTGATCTGGGTCACAGCTGTGGTGCAGGTTCTTGGCTGGGGAACTTCCACATGCTATGAGTGAGGCCAAGGGAAAAGGAAAGAAAGAAAAATAAATACAACTTATTTATGAAATATAACTATTAAATACTTAAACACAAAAATAGAATCACAGAAGTAGTTAAGAGTGTGAAAATTCGAACCTTGGAGTGAGTCACTCCTAGGTATGCAGAGTCTATTTCATCTGAGTTTAAACTCGACTAGGAGAACTCAGACACCAGTGGTAATTCTGCTACATCAGAATTTGCCAAACCTTAAAGAAATTCAAAAAAAATTTAATATACTCTACTCTTCAGATTATTAGAGTCTTCAGACCAGATATACTTGTTTTCCAGAGACGTCTGGTTTATACATGTTGTTCCAAATAATTAGCAATAGCTCCCCAATTTCATGCTCAGGATTGCTCCAGTTGATCAAGTATTAGGTTACCCTCTCTGAGTCTGTGCCTTCAAAAGTCATGACCAATCAGAAGGACAAAATTCTTCCAGAATGCTGCTCCACATAATTTTCAGTTTCCAGGTTCACATTTCTCTGTGATCCTTAGTAAAATTTCAATATCCAAAAAAAAGTATATTGAAAAATATTTTTCACCTCTGTATTTCCTACAGACTAGAATTTTAATAACCCAGGATAAATAAAGGAGCCCAGCACCACAGCTGGGGGCATGAACAATTTAAGAGCCCCTTGGTAGAAAAAGCTCTTTGCAGAGTGCTTATTTATAAAATCACTGTCTCTTTAGGGGATTTTCTTTGTTCAGCAAGATACTACCTCTTTTATCAGGGACAAGTCTTCTAATTAGTTACATGGTCTTTTGGCCTCAAGTTACCAGTGGAGACCACTCTAATCCCAGGGAAACAATCTCAGGCCAGGACACAGGAAAGACCCCCTGCAGGTGGTGATCCTGAACAAGTCTGTATAAACCCAAAGATAGCCCCTTTACTGTGTGTGCTGGACTGGGTAGTGCTTGCTGAGGCAGCTGCTGTGAGAGAATAAGAAATCCCATGTGTTTGTCAATCTAAAGGTTAGTTGGTATGCATGTAACCTTTTGAACTACATTGGGCTTCCCTATGTCAGCAGGTAGTTGAAGAAGTTTTGATGCTAGTAAGATGGGCTTGATTCTGCTAACTAGAAAAATAGAAAGTCCCCAGATCTCAAAGATACACAAAAGGAAGAAGAGCAGATTGGAAAACAAAGTCCAATTTTGCTAATAGCTACACAAATTCCCTAGGGGTTTGTTCTCCAGAGAGAGGCTGAATTGGAGCACAAAAACACCTCCCAAATCCTATATATTTCCATCGTAAAATAAATATAAATAAAGTAGTAAATGCTTCCAGCTTTTGGCCCATATATTCTCACTGGTGAATTGTGTCAAACATGAAGTAAAGAACAACAGCCTTCCTGTTCCAGCTCTTCAGGAAAGTAGATAAGGAAAAAGTTTCCAAATAATTTTCAGAAGCCAGAACAACCCTGATACCAGAAAAATTGTAGGCTATAGATGTGAAATTTCTCAAAAAAATATTAGCCAAAGAAATTCAGCAATACATAGAAAGGGTAAGTCATGTCCAATTAGGATTATGATGACAGAATACTAGAGTGGAATAATATTTGAAAATAAATCAATTTACCCAATTTTTAGAGTAAAAAGTAAAATTATATGAACGTAAAAGGAAAAAAGCTCTGAACTCTCCCTCATACCAAACACACAATTCCATTTCTATTTTCCCAGTTATCGTGATTGTTTTCATACATTTTATTTGCATATATGTTGTAGAACACACACTATATTTATAATAATATTTGCTAATGTAGTCATATTAAAATAAATACAAATTATAAAAACCTTTAACCACATAGGTACCATTTCCTGTGATTTCTATTTTTTTTGTAAAGACACATATTTCCATGGGATATCATTTCTTTTCTGACTGAAAGACTTCTTTTTAAATTTTCTTGTAGTGCAGGCCTGCTAGTGAATTCTCTTAGCTTTTGTATGTCTAAAAAACTTTCTACTTTCATTTTTGACATATACTTTTTTCTGGATGTGAAATTATATGTTGTTTTTTTTGTTTGTTTCAGTACTCTAAAGATTTTTTTTTAACTACACTCTCTTTTCACTTGCATTGTTTCCAGTGAGAAGACATGTTATATTTATATTTGTTCTGTAGAAGTAACATTCCTTTTTTCTTGTCCTGCTTTCAAGGTCTTTATCACTCATTTAGAGAAATTCAGTTGCAATGCATGTTGGTGTAGTATTCTTGATGCTGCATTTAGAGTTTATTAAGATTTTTGGATTTATAAGTTTGTGGTTTGCATAATTTTCAAAATGTTTTGATAAGTGTTTCTTCAAATAAAATCTTGTCTTTCCCTTCTTCCCTATATGTGTCCAGGCAATACTCTAAAAATAGTGAGCTGGGGCGATAATAGAGCTCATTGGTTTCCTGTCTCTGAGGGATTAGGGTCATCCATTGCCTGATTTTCACTATCTTCAAAACACTATTTCACATATTTTTGTATGATTTTGTTGTTTTGAGGTAGGAGGGTAAATTTCATCTTACTTTTTACATCTTTGTGGGAATCAGAATCTCAAATTCTGAAATATTCTTATGAAAAAATTTTAGAGAGTTAATATACATATATTTCAAAGTACTTTTGAAATACAGCTTATTTTACATGTGATCAATATAGAAAACTACATATTTTTATGTTTCACTTTTTAAATCAGGACTACATTAATTGCCATTAACTGACATTAGTTTTCCTAGTTAGGGTAAAATATACTTTCAAAGAAAAGCTATTGATTTAGCATGTTATATACAGTCAATGTTATATGAAGAAAATTGAAATATGAATATTTATACTAACATTAATTTTGAAACATAGAAGATATGATAATTCTGAAATAAATTTCTCACTCAAAGAAAAATTTCATATTCACTTTTACCAAATGAATGCTATTTACAATTTCAAATATTGCTGATGAATTTCACAAATTCAGTCGATACATAGAAGTGGATAATTTGTCAGCAAAATACATATATATTTTAAAAATTAAGCCAGAACAAAAGAAACACAAAATAAATCTCATCTGTATGATATGTACTACCAATAATTCTCAGCTCCTTCTCATTCAAATTAATTTTGTAGAACTCTCAATTTTTCCTGATGTGCTGGTGAAATATGTTTAGAGATTATTACATACCTGTGCTCACCTGAAGACAAAAATATTATGACTGCTCATATTCCAAAATGAAAAAGTAGTTTTTTTCCTCAGTCTTCTCAGCAGAAGTCTTCTAAGATAGTTGGAAAAAAACTGATGTTTCCATGTGCTTGCTCATTTTCAATTTAAGCAAACAAAGCCTACTGGCTGTATTTCTGAACAAAGAAATAACATGATTTCTGTAAAGAGTTACAACAAAATCAATATAAGTATATAACCAATTTAGTCTTTTTTTCTGATAGTTCTACCATAAACTATATTTTAAAATTGATTCACTAATTGCAAAAAGAAGATTTTTGTTAGTTGGGATAATTATAAGAATGATATCTACACTAAAGCTAACATTGAGTGCTTACACTTTTCCAGTTAAAGAATCTAAAGGTTTTACATGTATAACTGATAAAATCTTGACAAAAATCAACTGTTTATTGATATCCCCAATTTACTGCTGTAAACATTGAAGCACACACAGGTTAATGTAACTAGTCATTGATCATACATTTAGTAAATAGTCAAGCCGGGATTTAAAACTAGAAACATGATTGTGATCTTGAACTCTATAACTACTTCTGCCTTACTTTTTATATATACTTACCTTAGAAAATCAATAAAATTAGTGTGTTTTTGATGAGTCACAGTTAACAATAAAATTAATCTCATCCACTCAAAACTTCTAATTTTTATATTTTCATAATTTCAAAATTTATATCTTTGAGTCCAAAAATCTCTTAAGATCCCTCAAGCATCCCTAGTATTCAGCATTGGCATGAATGAGGTTTTTATTATCACACTCCAAATATGATTGTGTTAATGTTTTTCTTTATTTTTGGCAATTTAATAGGGAAACATGATACTTCATTTTTTATAATTAGCATTTGTTGAATTATAAGTAAAGTTTAATATTTCTTTTGTAAATATTTGAGATTTTAGAATATGATAGGTATTTTCTAGTTTTTTTTAAATAATTTTTATGTTTTCCAGTATAGTTTGTTTACAGTGTTCTGTCAGTTAGCTACTATACAGCAAAGTGACCCAATCACACATACATACATACATTCTTTTACTCACATTATCCTCCATCATGCTCAATCACAAGTGACTAGATATATTTCCCAGTGCTAAGCAGGATCTCATTGCTTATCTATTCCAAAGGCAATAGTTTACATCCATTAACCCCAGATTCCAAGTCCATCCTACTCCCTCCCCTCCCCCTTGGCAACCACAAGTCTGTTCTCCAAGTCCATGAGTTTCTTTTCTGTGGAAAGGGTCATTTGTGCCACATATTAGATTCCAGATATGTGATATCATATTGTATTTGTCTTTCTCTTTCTGACTTACTTCACTTAGTATGAGAGTCTCTAGTTCCATCCATGTTGCTACACATGGCATTATTTTGTTCTTTTTTATGGCTGAGTAGTATTCCATTGTGTATATATACCACATCTTCTGAATCCAATCACCTGTTGATGGACATTTAGGTTGTTTCCATGTCTTGGCTATTGTGAATAGTGCTACATTGAACAACAGGTACATGTGTCTTTTTCAAGGAAAATATTGTCTGGATATATGCCCAAGAGTGGGATTGCTGGGTCATATAATAGTTCTATATTTAGTTTTCTGAGGTACCTCCATACTGTTTTCCGTGGTGGTTGTACCAATTTACCTTCCTACCAACAGTGCAAGAGAGTTCCCTTTTCTCCACACCCCGGCTGGCATTTTTTATTTGTGGACTTGTTAATGATGGACATCCTGACTGGTGTGAGGTGGTACCTCGTGGTAATTTTGATTTGCATTTCTTTAATAATCAGGGATGTTGAGCATTTTTTCATGTGCTTCTTGGCCATCTGCATATCTTTGGAGAAATGTCTATTCAGGTCTTTTGCCCATTTTTCAATTGGATTCTTTTTTGTTTGTTTGTTTTCTGCTGTTGTATAAATTGTTTGTAAATTTTAGAGATTAAGCTCTTGTCAGTTGCATCGTTTGAAACTATTTTCTCCTATTCCCTAGTTTGGTGTTTTTTTTTTTCTTTGTTTTTGTTTTGGATTACTTTGTTGTTCAAAAGCTTGTCAGTTTGATTAGGTCCTGCTGGTTTATTTTTGCTTTTATTTCTTGTTGCCTTGTGAGACTGACCAAAGCAAAACATTTCTAAGGTCAATGTCAGAGAATGTTTTGCCCATGTTCTCTTCTAGGGGTTTGATGGAGTCTTGTCTTATGTTTAAGTCTTTCATCCATTTTGAGTCTATTTTTGTGCATGGTGTGAGGGTGTGTTCTAGTTTCATCAATTTACATACAACTGTCCAGTTTTCCCAGCAACTCTCTCTGAAAAGACTGTCTTTTTTTTCCCCATTTTATATACTTGCTTCCTATGTCAAAGATTAATTGACCATAGGTGTCTGGGTTTATTTCTGTGTTCTCTATTCTGTTCCACTGGTCTGTATGCCTGCTTTGGTACCAGTACCACACTGTCTTGATTACTGTAGCTTTACAATATTGCCTGAAGTCTGGGAGAGTTATTCCTCCTGCTTGGTTTCTGTTCCTCAGGATTGCTTTGGCAATTATGGATCTTTTATGGCTCCATATAAATTTTTGGATTGTTCTAGTTGTGTGAAAAATGTCATGGGTAATTTGATAGGCATTGCATTGAATCTGTAGATTGCTTTCGGTAGTATGTCCATTTTTACAATGTTAATTCTTCCAACCCAGGAGCATGTAATATCTTTCCATTTATTTGAATCCTCTTTAATTTCCTTGATTAATGTTTTAGTTCTCAGCATATGTTTTTCACATCCTTGGTTAGGTTTATTCCCAGGTATTTAATTTTTTTTGGATGCAATTTTAAAATTTATTTTATTTTTGTATTCCTTTTCTAATATTTCATTATTAGTATACAGATATGTGACCAATTTCTGAATGTTAATCTTGTATGCTTCTACTTTGCTGAATTCATTGATCAGTTCACATAGTTTTTGTGTGGATTCCTTTGGCTTTTCTCTATACAGTATCCTGTCATCTGCATAGTGTGACAATTATACCTCTTCTCTTCCAATTTGGATACCTTTTATTTATTTTGTTTGTTGGATTCCTGTGGCTAGGACTTTCAATACTATGTTGAATAAAAGTGGTGAGATTGAGCATCCTTGGCTTTTCCAGATTTTAGAGGGTAGGCTTTCAGCTTTTCTCCATTGAGCATTATATTTCCTGTGGTTTGTCATAAATGGCTGTTATTATTTTAAAGTATGTCCCCTCTATACCCACTTTGTTAAGTTTTTTTCATGAATGAATGTTGAACTTTGTCAAATACTTTTTATGGATACATTGAGATGATCATGGGGTTTTTCACTTCTGTTAATGCAATGTATGATTTGATGGATTTGCATGTGTTGAACCATCCTTGTATACCTGGGAGGAATCCCACTTGGTCATAGTGTATGACATTTTTTTATATGTTGTTGTATTCAGTTGTCTAAAATTGTGTTGAGAATTTTTGCATCTATTTTCATCAAAGACATTGGCCTATAATTTTCTTTTTTGGTAATATCTTTGGTTTTGGTATTAGGGTGATGGTGGCATCACAGAATATCTTTGGGAGTGTTCCTTCTTCAACCTTTTGGAAAAGTTTGAGGAGGATGGGTATAAATTCCTCTTTGTATGTTTGGTAGAATTCACCTGTAAAGCCATCTGGTCCTGGACTTTGGTTTGCAGGGTGTGTTTTTATTAGATACTCAATTTCATTTCTACTAATTGGTGTGTTCAGTTGATCTATTTCTTTTTGATTAAATTTTAGCCAGCTGTAAGTCTCTAGAAAGTTGTCCATTTCTTCTGTGTTGTCAAATTTGTTGGCATATAATTGTTCATGGTATTATCTTATGATTTTTTTTTTGCATTTCTGCAGTATCCATTGAGATTTCTCCATTTTCATTTCCTTTGTTTATTTGGCTTTTTTTCTTTCCTCTTCTTGATGAGTCTATCCGGAGTTTAGTCAATTGTGTTTACCTTTTCAAAGAACCAGCTCTTGGTTTCATTGATTTTCTTCTATTGTTTTTTGAATCTCTATTTTAATTGATTTCTCTCTGACCTTTATGATTTCCTTCCATCTGTTGACTTTAGTTTGTTCTTTCTTCTCTAAACCATTTAGTTGGTTAATTTGTCGATTTGAAATTTTTCTTCTTTTTTGAAGTCCTGTATTGCTATGAATTTCCCTCTAAGCACCGTTTTTGTGGCATCCCATAGATTTTGAATGGTTGTGTCTTCATTATCATTTTCCTCAAGGTATTTTTTTAATTTCCTTTTTGATTTCCTCATTGACCCATTGTTTTTTTTTGTTTGTTTGTTTTTTAGTAGCATGTTGTTTATTCTCCATGTAGTCAGTTTTTTTTCTTAGTTCTTTTCCTATCATTGTGGTCAGAGAAGACACTTGGAGTAATTTCTATACTCCTAAATTTATTGAGATTAGCTTTGTGCCCCAGTACATGGTCAATCTTTGAGAATGTTCCATGTACACTTGACAAGAATGTTCTTATTTTTTTGGATGCAAAGTCCTGAAAATGTCAATTTAGTCTAACTTTCACACATGTTATTCAGGATCTCTGTTGCCTTATTGATTTCCATCTAGAGGATCTGTCCATTGATGTGAGTAGGATGTTAAAGTCTCCTATTTTTGTGTACCCATCATTTTCTCCTTTTATGTCTGTTAGTATTTGTTGTATTTATCTGGGTATTCCTATATTGGAGGCATATATATTTACAATTGTAATATCCCCTCCTTGAATGGATCCTTTTATCATTAAATAGTGTCCTTCTTTATCTTTCTTAATGGCTTTCATTTTAAAGTCTATTTTGTCTGATATGAGTATTGTGACTCCTGCTTTCTGTCTTGTCCTTTGGCATGAATGATGTTTTCTCATCCCCTCGCTTTCAATCATCTATGTGTCCTTTGCCCTAAGATGAATCTCTTGAAAGTGTATTGTAGATTTTTGCTTTTTTATCCAATCTGCCACTCTATGTCTTTTGATTGGAGATTTCAGTCCATTGACGTTTAAGGTAATTATTATTGATCAATATGCATTTATTGCTATTTTAAACCTTGTTTTCCAGTTAATTCTATGTTTGTCTTTTGTTACTTTCTTTTTTGGTTGGATGATTTCCATTTATTTTATTCTTCTGTACTTCTCTTAGTTTTTGAGAATGTAATATTTGGTTTTGATTTGTGGTTGCCCTGTATTTTAAGTATGTTAATCCCTTCCTTTATCTGCTTCCTTTAGTCTGATAGTCATATAGGCTCAAACATATTATTTAAAATTGGGTCTAGATTTCCTTCCCCACATTCTATGATGTTGAAATCCTTTTTTAACATCTTCGTGTTTGTCCTTTTGCTGTTCCTTATATTTTTCGTCATTTTTACAGTAGTTATTTATTTATTTAATTAATTATTTTTAGATCTGTATCCTGGCTTATTTAAGTGAAGGCTTTCCAATTGTGATTTCCTCCATCCTATTTCTTCTTACCTCTTTTTTATTTAGAGGAGCCCTTTCAGTATTTATTTTAGAATGGGGTTAGTATTGCTGTACTCTTTTAGTTTTTGTTCATTGGAGGAATTCTTTATTTCTCCTTCAATATTAAATGATATTCTCGCTGTGCAGAGTATTCTAGGCTGCAAATTTTTCGCTCTTAGAACTTTGACTCTATCTTGCCACTCTCTTCTGTCCTGTAGTATTTCTGTAGAGAAATCAGCTGATAGCCTTATGGGGATTCCCTTATCATTAATGCTTTGTGTTTCTCTTGATTCTTTTAGAATTCTCTCTTTATCTTAAAATTTTGTCATTTTTATTATGGTATGTCTTGGTGTGGGCCTATTTGGTTTCAACTTGTTTGGGGCCTTCTGTACTTCCTGCATCTTGATATCTGTTTTCTTTAATTTGGAACATTTTCAGACAATTTCTTTGAATATATTTTCAATCCATTTTTCTTTTTCTTCTGCTTCTGGGATTCCTGTTATTCATAGGTTGGCCTGCTTTGTCTTATCTCATAGATCTCTTATATTGCTTTCATGTTTTTTCACTTGTTTTTGTCTTCTGTCCTGATTGGGAGATTGCCATGGTTCTATCTTCCAAGTCACTAATTCATTCCTCCACATTATTCATTCTGCTCTTTATTGCCTCTAGTTCAGTTTGCATCTCTGCAAATTAATTTTCTATTTTTTATTGGTTCCTCCTTATAATTTCTGGTTTCTTTCTAAATTAATCTGCATTACTGTTTATATTCACTCTTAATTCATATTCACCCTTAACTCCTTCAATATTTTCACTTTTGAATGTTTACCTTTTGAACTCAGTGTCTATCACTACCATAATTTCCCCTGAATTTCTTCAATAGCTTCCTAACTGGCCCCTGTGATTCCAGTATTGCCCCTATACAGTTGATTCCTAATGTATCACAGCAATCCTTTAAAAAAGTTACATGTTCTCTATTCAAAACCTATAGTAGTTTCCCATTTAATTCAGAATAAATATTCCCAAATCTTCTATGGCTTATAAGACCTCACAAGATTTGGATTAATTGTTCCAATTTGACCAGATTAGAGACTATTCCCCACCTAGTCTGTTCCAGGCATCCAAGCTCCTTGCCATCTCTAAAAACAGACCAGGCACATGCTCACCTTAGGGACTTTGAATTTGTATTCTTCGTACAATGCCTTTGTTATTTTTTCTTTCTGGAATACTCATTAACCATACATTTGCATTACAAACTACTTCACTTACTTTCTATCAGTAGTAAAATTTCACCTCGACAAGACCTACTGTAATCAACCATCTTAAAATTTTAATCTGTACATAAAATCTTCAACAATCAGTGCTTTCCATCCACCTTCTCTTGTTCACCATTCATTAAAGTATTTTCAGTGCATTCTTCTCTAGCATATGTTACCTTTTTAATGTTGTTTTAAAACTAAATATGCATATTGAAAATCCATACTCGATAATGAGATACGCAACTTTCTATATCATTTTACTAGTGCCTAGACTCCAGGGCAATTTCTTGCTATGCTCATCCTTAATCTTACTTCCTGACAATAGCACATGCTATCTAATTTTACAAATTTAGTAATAACATATTGTACTTTAATCTTATTTATCTTTACAATTGTTCTAAGTTTCAACCTTTTCTGTGGAGCCCTCCCTCTTATACTTCTCCCAAATAAGTAAATCAGCAAATTAATCTTAAAATAAGTTACTCTATTGGCACAAATTAATTAATCTGTGTGGATTCTGAATTTGGATTTTTAATTCTTGCCCATGAAATGCTACTTTTCTAGTTATTTGTTCAAATATCTATTGCTAATATTAAAAAGCAAATTGATTATTCATGAAGTATCTTTTATTTTGGTAATTTACACTAGATATTTTGGTAGGAATAAGCACCAGTAGTGTTTAGCTCAGTATTCACCTTCAAGTCATCTTTATTTTCACTTCTTAAATTTATCAGTGATAATCTCTTGAAAGTTTAGAGGAGTTTTATTTTTTAAAAAGGATTTGTACTTCTGAAATTATTAATGTACTATGGGTGTGGACCTGAATACATATCAGATATGTCTAGCCCTATTAGTGAATATACTTTGGGTTTTGTATTATTGCTCTGCAAATTAGTTAGGGATATTTTCACGGCCTGATTACCGAGTTTTCTCTTTTGATAACAAAAGTAATAAAGTGCTAAACAATTTACCCTAAAAATTAAAAATGATATTCCTATGATGTATAATAATAAATAGGAAATTTATCTTTAATGTTCCTCAATCAAAGATAAAATTCATTCACTATCACATGATTATTTAGCATTCCTATACCCAGGCATATTTCCATAGTAAGTTAATACATTAGAAAATAAAACAAGTCTGGCATTCCTGTTACAGTGTATTTTAGAATATTGAAAGTAAAAGTAATATCTTTTTTTGTTTGTTTTTTTGCTTGTTTTGTTTTTTCTTCTTTTGGGGGCTGCACCTGTGGCAAATAGAAGTCCTCAGGCTAGGGCTTGAATCAGAGCTGTAGCTGTAGGCCTACACCATAGCCACAGCAATGCCAGATCTGAACCATGTCTGCAAACTACACCACAGCTCATGGAAACACTGGATCCTTAACCCACTGAACAAGGATCAAACCTTCATCCTCATGGATACTAGTTGGGTTTATTCATTAAGCCAGAACAGGGACTCCAAAAGTAATTATATTTTTATAAACTAAAAAATTTGCTAGTGTAATACAACGGCCCTTCAAAAATATCAGAGCAGATTATGTGGACAGGGTTTCTTCAAATGATTAAAGATGGTTCCACCCAGGACTTTGATACTCTGTCAATACAAGTTGTTTTCCATTTTCCTCCTATAAAATGATGCATGTAATTGGGTATAAAGATAGATGTACCATTATACTCTTGTATTTATCCTTACAATTTCCTTGTCATGCTTGGTTTGGCTAGAAGAAATAGGGAGTAATTTTTCATTTATTTTCTGTTATCCTCACCCTAAGGAGGCCCACCTAGTACATGAAAATAAAACCCTGTTCTTTTTCACATCAATTTGCATGGACATTTCACATTGCCACCATGAATCTTTCCAGAATCAGATGCAGTATCCATTGCTTCACAGTTTTTGCTTATAATTTATGAAGTAGGCCGGATTTTGTTTGAGTTCCCTAAGCTTCACTGAATCTGTAGGTTTGAGAACAACATTTATTTTGACTGGAAAGCTGAATAAACACAATTTTACAGTTTTAACAGGAAACATTCATCAAGCTCACTGAGTTAAAAAAGTGGAATAATTCAACAGAATATTTATGTGCTTTCTTCTTTCTTTTAATATTAAATGTGTCAATAACATTTCAGGGTATGGATTAGGCTACCAACACTATACTACACAGAACAAAATGAGATTATCCATTGATTCTAAGATGTTCACATTTGTTTAATCTGTACTATTATAAAGTATATTTATATTTCTAACCTCCATTCAATTTACTTGGTTAATTTGATTTGGGCATGTCTTATTAAGTATCGTAGTCTGTGTTTTGACCAAATAAGTCAAAGAAGTAACTTGGGAGATTAGAATTTAGGAAAAAAAAATTATAAGCACTTGATTGTTGTTGCTCTAAAGTAAAATAGTGTCTTTTCAGGGTGTTTTTGTGACTTGAAAAAATTTAATTTACAGCTCTCAAAACTTGTACCATTCAAATATAAAGTATGCCTTTTCTGGTAATATGATGTTAAAAGATTATAAATAGATTTTAACCAACTCTTTAACATATCCATATTAGTCCATGAAAGATCATTATTCTTATTCCAATTTCCCTGGAACATTAGCTCCTTTGAGAGAAATGAAATGTAATGATTGTCCTTTTGGATAAGAGAGAAACACATAGTAACACATGAAATGTTTTGAGTATTTTTTGGTCTTTCTTTTTAATTTTTGTGTCCTATTCAAAGAGAGTTAATTTTGGACATAGGGTAAGTTAGGTTAATTTGGGTATAAGATAACTTTGTTTTGGGAGAAATAATTAACATCTTCAGAAAATCCTAAAAGTTTATCCTAGATAGATTTGTAATGGCATTTAGTATCAGTAAAAGCAAAACTTAGCCACAATATAATATTAGTTTTGAACACCGTGTGGACCAGTAGCATTAGAGGAAAAAAAGAAAAATATAGATTATGTATGTTTAGGCCGAGATGAAGAAACAAGGATGGGAGATAGATATGAAATTAGCTGGCACTAGGGTGGATACCAAAATAGTGGTGAAGGCATGGTCGAGAGTATGAAATGTATCACTACATGACATTAATTATAGATTCATATTTTCATTAATCAAAGGACCTCCTGTATATTAAGTGCTCTTCTAGGAACTAGCTCACTGAGATGGGGTATACAAATAAGACTGGATCTCAAGAAAGAGATATTTTGTCTCCTAGAGAAATCTCTACCATAAGAGGATAATAACCAAGGGGATGGCAAAAACTGACCATATCAAATATCATAGTGTATATAAAGTTAGACACTAGTAAGCAAATATTTATTTAGTATCTCACATTTCTTCAGAATAAAATGGAATTAAATAAAAGAGGCCTTGTTTTTTCCTCAGAATATAAATTTATTGTATTAATACATTTTTTTCTATTTAATCTGGAAAAATCCTACTTCAGATTTTGAGTCTTTCTATCTCCCTCAAAGTCCAAACAGCCTCTAATAATTCTGTCTCTTTAATATTACTATATTCTGTTGAGTTCTCTAATTAAACACAATTATATACTCTTTCTGCCTCTAATCATATCCATTTTAGTTGATTCTAGAAATTGAAGCCAGGCTTTTATTTCAAATGCACATATCTGATCTGAAAAGACTGGAAGGAGATTTTGGCTACAGATACATATAAAAAAGGATTTGCATCAGGAATATATAACGTTCTCTGAAAAATCCAACAGCAAGAAAGGCAAACAGTCCAGTGAAATATGTAAAAGATGTGGAGACATTTCACCAGAAGGTAATATGGCTAGCATATAATGTCATCTATGTTAACAATATTAGTAATATACACATTATGTATGGAAGGAAAATAATATTAAATATGGATGCTGCATATCATTAGTCATTAGGAAAATGCAAATCAAACCATAATAAAATGACTCTCATACCTATTAGAATATTTAAATTCAAAAAATACATCCAGCTAGCATGGATGGAGGGCAACTAGAATTCTCATATGTATTTCTGGCATAAATAAAAATTAAAAATTGCACAGTCAGTTGGGAATATATTTTGGCAATTGCTAGCAAAGGGAAAACCTAGAGTTGACATAGGTCAAAGTAATCCCAATCTTAGATATCTTCCTGATATATGAAAACATATGTTCAGTGTACAGCCATGCCGCCCTGAATGTGCTTGATCTCACCTGAAAACATATGTTCACAAACATGTTTATAATTACATCCATTATATCACAAAAACTGGAAATAAGCTAATGCTTTTCAACTGGGTGAATATATAAACAATCTGTGGTATACTGATACAATTAAATGTTAGCAAGAAAAGGAACAGATTAATGATAGATGCAGCAAAATGGATGGATCTCAAGTGTGTCATGTTGAGTAAAGCAGTCAGTTACAAAGGCTGCATATAGTATATGAATCCAATAATATGACAGTTTGGAAAAGCCAAAATCATAATACAAGCACCTGAAGGTGGGGGAGAGTGCTGGGGAAATCTTGGGTGGAGGAATTCTATACTTTGGTTGTGATGGTGTTTCTGATTCTATTCCTTTTTCAAAATTCAAAAAATTATATACTAAAATGAGTGAATTTTTTTGTATGTCAATTACATCTCGGCAAACCTGACTTATGTAATGTGATTCTTCCACTATTTAAAACCTTAAGTAATTCTATATTATCCAAAGGATGAAATATACACTCTACCCCATAAAATATGTATTTTATTTCATAATATTCTCTGATTAGCCTATCTAAGCTCCTCTCGCCCCATTTATTAACCAAATCCCACATTCAGTCAAACTGCAATAGCCAGTTTCCACAGGAAGCATTCCCATTTTATTTTATTTTACTTTGCTTTTTAGAGCTGCACTTGTGACATATGAAAGTTCCCAGGCAATGGGTCCAATCGGAGCTACAGATACCTGCCTATGCCACAGCCATAGCAACTCATGATCAGAACCACATCTGCAACCTATACCACAACTTACCACAATGCCATATCCTTAACCCTCTGAGCAAGGCCAGGGAGCCACAATGGGAACTCTGAAGCATTCCTTTTTTTTTTTTTTTGGTTTATTATATAATGATTTTTTTTCCATTATAGCTGGTTTACAGTGTTCTATCAATTTTCTACTGTACAGCATGGTGACCCAGTTACACATACATGTATATATTCTTTTTTCTCACATTATCATGCTCCATCATAAGTGACCAGACAGAGTTCCCAGTGCTACACAGCAGGATTTCATTGCTAATCCATTCCAAAGGCAATAGTATACATCTTTAAACCCCAAACACCCCATCCATCTCACTCCCTCCCCTTCCCCCTCCCCCTTGGCAACCACAAGTCTATTCCCCAAGTCCATGATTTTCTTTTCTGTGGAAAGGTTCATTTGTGCTGTATATTAGATCAAGATGTAGAAACAACCTAAATATCCATCGACAGATGATTGGATTAGGAAGATGTGGTATATATACACAATGGAATACTACTCAGCCATAAAAAAGAACAAAATAATGCCATTTTCAGCAACATTCATGGAACTAGAGACTCTCATACTGAGTGAAGTAAGTCAGAAAGAGAAAGACAAATACCATGTGATATCACATATCTGGAATCTAATATATGGCATTACCTTTTTAACTTGAGCCATGTGTTTCAATTTTGTTTTCCTCTACTCTGACGTATAGCACTCCAATTTTCTTATTTTTTCTATAATTGCAATCAACTTGCTTCTGAACTCTCATTTCCACTCAATAGCAGAAAATTGGCCTCTTTAGGAAACTCTGGGTAGTTCAAGTTAAGAGTCTCTTAAGATCAATTTCTCTATCAATGTTGCATATGACCTTAGTCAATTTAAAATTCAAACTTAACTCTCAGGAATCTTGTCTCTCTTAACAATTTTTCTTTTTATCCTTCTCTGTAAGCTGCAGGGGAAATGTTGATGACCTTATGGCATTTGAAGGGGATATAGAGTCCTGAATTGACACCAAGACCTCTCTAATGGCCTCCTTCTGTGGCCTTTCTCATATATCTTAATCTGTCCAGCCTCTGGTTCATCTGTGCCCCAGCCCCTGCTGCTGTGGCTTTCTGCACCTGTTCACTGATAATGGGTTTATATCATTGTTTTCCCATAAATTGTATTTGCAAGGACATCCAGTTATAAGATTGTAGAACTTCTGTCCTCACTGTCTAGACTGAAAGCAGATTCTGAAAAATTTGATGACATATCTAACTTCCACAGTCATGGTTTTTAGAAAATAACAAATTCAGTCCTCTGAGCATTGGATTTTACCATTTGAGCTAAGCTTTGAAATAACCCATTTTATATACAATAGACTATTAATTAACCATAAAAAATGAAATAATGCTATTTACAGCAACATAGATGGATCTAGAGATTATCAAACTAAGTGAAGACAGTGAAAGACAAACATTGTATGATATCACATATGTGGAATCTAAAAAAGTATACAAATGAACTCATTACAGAACAGAAACAGACTCACATACTTTGAAACAAATTTATGGTTACCAAATGGGACAGGTAGGGGAAGAGAGGAACTGAGGTATTGGGATTGGCCTATGCATACTCTAGTATCTGGAATGACTGGCCAATGGGGAACTGCTGTATAGCACAGGGAACTCTACCCAATATTCCGTGATAAGCTATATGGGAAAGGAATCTGAAAAAGAATGAATGTATATGTGTAACTGAATCACATTTTTGTACAGCAGAAATTATCACAACATGGTAAATCAACTATATTTCAATAAAACTTTAAAAATTAAAAAACTCATTTTAACTTGCAAGTGCTTGGGTCTTATGTTTTTTAAAATCTACTTTTAAAAACAATTTCTTTTAAATTGGGCTTTACTTTTAGAAACTCTTTTAGAATTTCAAAGCTGAAAGAAAAACTCCTTTCATTCTAATCATAAAAAAACTAATCTTTCCCAATAAAATCATTGTCTCTAGATAAACAAAAAGCAGGAAACACACAAAAAATAAAAAGTAAGCAGTTATCTTGCTATATACATTCTTCAATATTTGTCTTATATATACTCCACTTCTTCCATGAATAATTTCCTCCCAGCCTTTGGGAGTTCCTTGAAGTAATATTTATAAGCAAATGCTGATTTCCAAAGAGTTGAGTATTGCCCCTATGTTTTCCTCACTGTCTGTAGTTATCCCATTTATTGAATACCCCTTTTAATTAAATTTGTTAATTCTGATTAGTTTCTTGAACGATGAGGTATTTAGAAGCATGGATTATTTTATAGTTTTTATGCAACATTCTTTTTGGAAATTGATTTCTAATTTGATTGCATTTTATTTAGATGGTATGTCAGTAATGACAAGTTGATGCTGTGAAATGAAAATGTGTTGAGATTTGCTTGGTGGACTAATATATGTGATAATATTTTTAGATTTTCCATATGATTAATGTATAATCTTTGCATATTGGGTATAAGGTTTTATATATTTCTCAGAAGAAATATGCAAAATATTTGAAAACCAATGCTATGTTCATCAAGCCAATTGGAACATATGTTCAATCAATCAGAACAGCTAAGGGCACATATACTTCACCAATAGAGATGCAGCTGAAATTAACTCTGTACATAGCCACTAGATAAAGCTTGTTAATTGTGTTGTTCATGCCTTATATATCTTCAGTATCTTTTTGTATGTTTCACATATAATTAAAATGGAGGATATTGGTGTTGAAATATCTGTGCAAAGGTATATTTAACAATTTCTCATATGGTTTTTATCCATTTTTGTTTTACATATGTGGAGCTTTAAAAAATTTTTATCTAAGTTTCAAATAATTATATTCATAAATAACATTTCATCATTATTTGGCATCTTCTTTAGCTTGGATCATGTTGTATCTTTAAGTATATTTTTTCTTAAATTTATTGCCTGTATATTTTATATACCTCTTTGAAAAATTTTTTGTGTGTTTTGATTTGTTATTCTTATAGATCAAAATTTTGTCAGAGGTCTATTAAAATTATGGACACCTAATATTTTACCATTGTATCTGTCCATTTTTTTAAAAATGTTTTTTATTTATATCATTCTTACCCATCTCTTTTTAATTTTTCTTAGTTTTTTCTATAATGTTATGATAGAAATCTTAGAATAAAAGATATGATCTTTTCCTCTGCTTCCTAACTACTGATGGTTTGTGTAGAGAAAATATTTGGATTTTTCCATGCCTATTTTTTCAAATTTACCATATATTTTAATATATAATACTCCTGGATAATATTTTTATAAATCATCTCTTTTTTCCTGTGTAAAATTTCCCTTAAGTGAAGATGATGATAAAAGGAAATCTTACTTTTTCCTTTTTACTGTGTCTTTTAAACAATATTTAACACAAAAAATTTTTAGCTTTAGCATGGCACAAATAATATATAAATGATTATAAGACACATCAATTTAAGCAAACATTTTAAGATATTTTATAGTTGTACATTCCTCAAATGAATTTGATGCTAATAATATTCTCAATGCTTTTTAGATAGTACCTTTACTTTGTGCTTAAACTGTTAAAACATTTGAAGCCAATAGGATTTGTCTGAATGTTAGGACACAATTATTTAAAAGACATTTTTTTCTGTATGTTGACCTGTAAACATGAGACACTATAGAATCCAACTAAATCAAATAAACTGCTTCTCAGAGCGCTTTAGCTTGGTCCTCAAAAGAAAAAGATAAAACAAATTGAGTGCTTCAATGTCAACAGGGTCTATCAAGCAGGGTTACAAGCATATATGTCTAAGACACTTCAAGGTTATAAAACAAATTCCTAAAAGTTCAGGTTTATGGCTTCACACCGAGTCACCATAAAACCTCTGAATCCCACTGGGGACCTTTTATTTCAAAATCAATTTTGGAGTTGTTTGTAGAGAAGAGAACGATCTCTGAACCAATGCTCAAGCAGTTAGAAAGGATTACAGGTATTTGAAATAAATTTCTAAGGAGTTTTTTGAAGAATTGAAGAATGGCCATTATAGCTACATTTTACATAACATCCATAAGAAACACGATGGAGTTTATCTATACCAAGTATATGCATTGCCATTAAGGACTTTTATTGACTCTGGGGAGACCAGTGTAGCTATTTCAAAATAGAGATTAATTTTTTTGATTTTTCAAATAGAGACCCAAGATTACCACATATTCTGCAATTTTGAAACATGCTTAGAAAAAGGAGCAGACTTGCATTTAGAATTTACAACATATTAACATATTTCTAATGGGTGGCTATATCTAGTTTGAAAAATAGTTACAAAGAATAAAAATATTCAACTCCAATTGCATACACAATTTATGGGCTTAATATGAGCACACAGAGATAAAACAGTATGCTGTTTATTCTGCAGGGACCATCCTCCAGTAAGATGTTTGAATTATTTCTTGTTTTGAATAATGTGTTAAATCCTAGGTAAGATGTTATACAAATACTCTACAAAAATGTTGGGGTGATGAGCAGAAATTTTTACATCAGCCTTTAGAGGCCAGTGTAATTTGCTCATATGTCTCCTCTTGCCTAACTATAACATCACTGCTGCATGTCCTGCTCTAGCATCGCAGTTCAGATTCATTCTGCTTTTTTGGGTTAAGCTTGAGAATAACTTGAATACTGACATCTTGGATCCCAGGCTGGAAGAATATTTTATTTTATTTTCTGCTCTCATATACAATTGGTTTTAAATGTTCAATGACATTTTAATATTTTTAAATAGCATGTCTAACATATATTGATATTAGAAAGATTAACAATAATATAAACCCTCAGGTATACAACACATAGGGTTTTTGTTGGTTTTTTTTTTTTTGGCTTACACAAAAGAAATTTCTTGTCTCACAAAAAAATTATTGTCTCACCTTTCAGAAGTCCTAGACTGACATGTTGGCAGAGTTGGTTTTTTTCCCTATGGACTGTGAAGGAAGGAACTGTCCAGGCTTCTCTTCGTGGCTTGTAGATATCCATCATCTCCATGTGTCTCTTCACCATGTCTTCCATTTTTGTGTTTCTATTTCCAAATTTCCCATATCACATGTGGTCCCTCTTCATCTCTATGGTGCAGAGGGGTATTTCAGTCTCACTCCCATTTTCTAGTATTTTCACTCTGCTGTCCTGTCTACAGATGGTTGCTACATGGTCTTGTGAAGGAGACTAAAATCCGGAACCACCTATGTCACCGTCTTGATGAGGTCACTGCACTCAAAATTTAAAAAATAAAATAGAGCCCATGTGCTTTCTCCTTGACATTTCTCCTTGCTTCTCATTATGCTATGAACACATATGACTAAGAACAAAGAACACAGCGTTTATAATGCCCTGATATTGAAATTTATGTAAGTGGAATGTTTGTAAATAGCTATATTTGCTTTCGGCCTTCACAATTGAGAATCATGAGATCTACTATGTTCATACTTTATTATGTAGTTTATTAATTTATTACTGCTGATTTCCTTAGCTTGTTGAGGTATAATTGATACATAGGAATGTATATAAAGTATACTACAACTTCATGTTTTGATGTATGTTTATATTGTGAAATGATCACCACATTCAAGCTAATTAACCTATTCATTATCTGTCATAGTTACTATTTTCCTTCTTTCTTTCCTTCCTTTCCTCCTCCTTCCTTCCCTCTTTCTTTTCTTTCCTTATAATTCCATTATTTTAATATACAATTGACCTTTGAACAGCAAAGGCTTTAGGGGACACAAACCCTCTTATTCCCCTATGCAAAGTAGGAAATCCTGGTATTAACATTGTAACACTCCACATCCCCAGTTTCACATTTGTAAGTTCAACCAACTACAAATCATGTGGCACTGTAGTATGTATTGAGAAAAACTAGCCTACGGATAGATCTGCACTGTTCAGACCCATGTTACACAATTTCTTTATTTTTTTGTTAGTGGATCTTGGTTTCAGTATTACTTTAAAAAATGAGTATTCTTATACATATTTCCTTCTCCCTTGCTGCCTATATGCCAGTGTTATCTTAGGAGTTTGTAAGATATAAGAAAAGATGAATTATTTTCTAAAGTAATTGAAAAAATTACATGTGATTCCCATTGTTTCTAAGCTTCATTACCACTTGTTTTTCTCATGTTTTTGTATATGTGGTATATTTCAATCCTATTTATTTATTTTTACTTTTTAAATTTAATTTTTATTATAGTTGATTTACAATGTTCCATAAATTTCTTCTGTACAGCAAAGTGACCCATTTACACATATATATAATTTCTTCTACATTATCTTCCATCATGTTCCATTACAAGTAACTAGATATAGTTCCCTGTGCTATATTGCAGGATCTCATTGTTTATCCACTCCAAATGCAATAGTTTACATCTACTAATCCCAAGCTCCTAGTCCATCCCACTTCCTCCCCTACCCACTTGGCAACAAGAAGTCCATTCTCCATAGCCATGAGTTTGTTTTTTTTTCCTTTAGATAAGTTCATTTGTGCAATGTATTAGATTCCAGATATGTGATGTCGTGTGGTATTTGTCTTTCTCTTACTGACATGCTTCACTTAATGTATGATCTCTCATTTCATCCATGCTTCCACAAATGGCATTATTTTGTTCTTTTTTTATGGCTGAGGGGTATTCCATTAGGAATATGTACCACATCTTCTTAATCCATTCATCTCTCGATAGACACTTAGATTGTTTCCATGTCTTGGCTATTGCAGATAATACTGCAATGAACATAGGGATGCATGTACCTTTTTGAATGAAAGTTTTGTCTAGATATATGCCCAGGAGTGGGATTGGTGAGTTATATGGTAGGTCTATATTTAGTTTTCTGAGATACCACCATACTGTTTTCCATAGTGGTTGTACCAATTTACATTCCCACCAACAGTACAGGAGGGTTCCCTTTCTCCACAATCTCTCCAGCATTTGTTATTTGTAGACTTATTAATAGGAGCCATTCTGACCATTGTAAAATGGTACCTCATTGTAGTTTTGATTTGCATTCCTCTAATAATTAGGGATATCGATCATCTTTTCATGTTCCTGTGCCAAGTCCAGCTCAGCAGGTTAGGGTTGAAGAACGGGTGCTGTGAAACTTAAGGAAAAAAGTTAACATAAAACAAGGCACAGAGAAATTTATCTTAATTAAAGGTGGGAACCGGGGGACTCAAGATCTCAGGGACCAAGAGCCCCACCTCAAGAAACCATACTGCTTTTATTGTGTTCTTTAGGATTATGTCAAGTGAGGAGGGGGTTGTAGGTGCAGGATATAGGTTTTTTAAAATTATTTTAAAAGTCACATAGCTGGTAGCTGATTAAGCTTTTATTCTGACCTTTAGGCATTTAACAATCATTAGCACTGAGGAGGCTTGGCGTCAGCTATCTATGCATAGCATCTAGAGAATCACCATTGTGCTTCTGAAGATGGCATGCCTATCTGCAGCAACCCTACACGCCTAGGTTTGCACCTCGGTTCTCCTTGATAATGCATGTCCTGCTAACAACAACCCCTCATAAGCCCCTTGGGTCCATGAAGCTCATCTTCCTCTTATTCTTTAGAGGATATATCATGCTGTGCAAATGGTGTGCCTATCTGCACAGGTCCGGAATGCCTAGACCAACGCATTATGTCCTCATTCAGCTGACCACACGAATAACTTATGCCTTTAGGTCTTTGTTCTTAAGCTTAAGTCATTTACCAGCACTGCGACTGTTTTTCAAGGCAGAAGATGGGGTAAAGTAACGCAGGACAAGATGGAGTTTTCAGCATAGAAAATAGAAGCAAAGAGGCTAAGAAAACATTGTAGAAACATGTCTCATGACATCTCCCCCTTTTTGTTTTTGCAGGAGGACAAAAGTAGATCTTGCAACTTCTTTTTTCATTATTTCTTGGATTGCTCACTTGCACATCTATAGACTAAATAGAAAATTATTAAGGATCCTAGAAATGCAATTAATGATCAGATTATTCCTCCACCAAAATCTTTAAACCATTTTAAAGGATTAAATATTTTTAAATCTTCCAGAATATTATCCAGTACCTCTTTATGAGGTGTATTTGTAAAGAGGACTTTTGAATACTCAGGACTCTAGTCTATAGTTTCATATATATACATATATGTATATGTATATCTAGAGTCAACTCATGCAAATAACCTCATAAATGCTTCTTAATTAGCTTCCATGATGTTTCACTAGAATTGTACTCATAAGAAGTAAAATTAATTGATACTCCTTTTTTGACTTTTTATAGGTATAATTTCCATCCCAGATTTGAATATTTTCAAAGCTAAGAGGAATTTTCCACAAGTTAACTTGAGGCTTTTTATTACCAAATTGAGGATAGGGAGGCACAAGTCCTGAATCTTTCCAACTTATGGGGCTTTTAGCTTTAGTTATTATTTTTTGTTGGCCCGATTGGCTGGAGACCATCCAAGAGACTAATTCATTAACAGAACACGGAGGTTGATGGCCCATACAGGCAGGAATCGGCTTCCCCTTAGGGGACCAATCCCATCAGTTCCAAAGGAACCATTAAGCAGTATGACCCCCTCCATTGCCCTGCATATATTCCAATGAATTTGATTTTTCATTCTCTTGAAGGTATCTATCCTTTTTAAGGAACATAAAGGCCTGTCAGTCATCCCCATATTAACTGGTTTCACCTGACGGTAAGTGAAACTCCAGCCTATAACTAAATGTAAATCTTCACTGGTGGGCATATCTAAATTTTCAGAAAACCACATTTGAGTTTCAGGAATTAAATATAAGTTTTCTTTTCCAATACAAATCGGCCAATTTTTAAACCCCAAAATTTGATTAAAAGGTGTCCCTTCTTTTCTCAAATAGGGCAGTCTGTCATCCTCCAGCCCAGAATTCTGTGATTGTAGTCAGAGAATATGCTTGAAATAATTTTTATACTCTTAACTTTGTTGAGTTTGGTTCTACGCCTCATTATGTGGCTAATTCTTGAGAATTTTCCTTGTGTGTTTGAAAAGCACATATATTCTGATTTTTTTGATATAATATCCTAAAAATATCAATGAAGTCTAACTTTTCTATTTGTGTGATTTAGGACTTCTCTTTCCTTTACTGATTCTCTGTCTAGAGGATCTGTCCATTGATGTGAGTGGGGTGTTAAAATCTTATACTATTTCTGTGTTCCCATCAATTTCTCCTTTAATGTCTGTGGGCATTTTCTGTATGTATGTGGGTGCTCCTATACTAGGGTCATATATATTGATGAGTGCAATATGCTCCTCTTTGAGTTGATCCTTTTATCATTAAATTGTGTCCTTTGTCTTTTTTATGACATTAGTATGGAAGTCTATTTTGTCTGTTATGAATATTGAGACTCCTGCTTTTTTTGGTCTTTTTCTTCACATGAAATATCTTTTTCCATCCTCTCGCTTTAAATTTATATGTGTCCTTTGCCCTAAGTTAAGTCTCTTGTAGGCAGCATATTGTAGGCTCTTTTTTTTTTCTTTTTCCTTTTTTTTTAAAATCCAGTCTGCCTCTCTATGTCCTTTGATTGGAGCATTCAGTCCATTGACATTTAAGGTAATTATTGATAAATATCTATTTACTAATATTGTAAAACTTGTTTTGCAGTTGATTCTGTGTTTGCCCTTTGTTGCTCAATAAAAGGAGGGTTTCCTTTTATTTTATGCTTGTGTCTTCTTTTTAGTTTTTGTCAATGTATTGTTTTGTTTTGGTTTGTGGTTGCCCTGTTTTTCAAGTATGTTAACCCCTTCCTATATCTACTTGCTTTAGCCTGATAGTCATATAGGCTCAAATGCATTCTAAAAAAAAGACCATAGATTTTTTATTTTCTTTTCCCACATTTTATGATTTGAGGTCTTTTTTTAAATCATTTTCATGTTTATCATTTTGCTGTTCCTTTTGTTCATTGTCACTTTTACAACAGCTTCAACAGCTTTCTTTTTTTTTTCCTTTTAGATCTGTATACTGGCAGATTTAAATGATTAATTTCCAGATGTGATTTCCTCTATCCTATTTCTTTTTGCTACTTTTTATTTAGAGGAATCCTTTCAGTATTCAGTTTAGAATGAGTTTGGTATTGCTGTGTTCTTATGGTTTTTGTTTGATGGAAAAATTATTTATCCTTCTATTTTAAATTACCTTGCTGGGTAGAGTTAGGTGTTTTAATTTGATGTATGTGGTAATTCAGCCAATGTAAAGAGTTGCAATACAATTTTTTTTGGTAATTTTTAAAATTTGGCTTTTCAGAAAAGCAGAGAATTTGTGTGTTCTTTTTAAAAAGTAGCCAGTGGATCAAAATACCACAGCAACTTGCAATCCATAATCATCCACTTAATAAATTTATCAGTGAGATTAATATTCAGAGTTTCTGCCCTGTTTTATGTATTCATACATGCTTTATGATTCAGTTTTAATCAGCTATTTTATGAAACTGCAAAAAAGTATACAGATGATTTTAAATAAAGATTGGAGAATTTTTTTGTTTTTCTCACTTAGTTCCTATATGTCTGGATGATTATTATTTATTGCTAGAGTGATAATTTTTCCTAGTTTTTTTCATTGTAATGAAGAAGTGATGAGAAAATGTGTCTATTAATGGAGAGGTACAAATGAAAGGAGTTCTGTTAATGGCACTGTTACTCAATTTTTATTTTTTTCCAATTATATTCCAACATAGTGGTTTCTCATAAAACCTATTTTTAATGTTATATCAGCTTACACCTTAATTACTTCCTCCTTCAATTTCATTGATAGCAAAGAATTGGAAATGACCTAATTTTCAAAAAGATTTGTTACCTAGTCATGAAGATCAATCACAAGCTCAGTTTATAGGAATTATACCTAAAAGGTTTTACTAAGACTTTTCAAAAGACCATTAATTGTTCTTCTTAATTCTTTTTCAACTTAGAGGCAAACTTTTTAACCTGATAGACTAGAAATTTATTAGAAGAAAATAAAAACAGAATTTATTTCAATATACTTTTGCCAGTGGAATATATATTTAAAAAAATTTTGTATCTTATCTCATATTTTAAATATATTTGAATGAAAATCAAGGAGTCATAGTTTAACTTATTTAGTTAATAGGAAATAATCATCACATAACCTAACTGGCAAAGTCAATCCTTGTCAAGAAGATCAGCCAAATGAGATTGACTTTCTGTTAGAACATAACATGAATGTGTTAAAAATTTCCCCTGGCAATCATCGAACTACTAAATTTCAGCTCTACAGTAGTTCGATTGTTAGAATTATTTTGGCGTCTAGTTAAAAAAAAAGCTATACCATCAGCGTTTCCTGAATTCTCCTTCAATCTCATTATTTTCTCTCTCTCTCCCTTTCTCCTTCTCTTTCCCTCCCCCTCACTCTCCCTCTCTTTCCCCTCCCCCACCTCCCCCCCAAATCTTTCTCTTTCTCATTCCTACCTCAGGATTTCTCCCCCAGGAGGGATACATTAAGTATTTGACAATTATTTGGGAATAATTTTGGAATAAATTTGGTGAAGGATATTTTGATATAGAACAAAATGTTAGTGTTCATGCTTTCAAAAAATGCTACACATAAGAGAGGAAACAAGGCAATCTTGTGGGGTCCCTGTCTTTTGATGAAAGCATTTTGACTTCTCCCTTTATCAGGTACTTTGCCAGTTTTATACAACAGAGTAATTCTGGATCAGTGAGAGGTATGGCCCTCTTTTGCACATGTGGAGAAAGGCAAAAGTGAAGAATCATACTAAAAGGGACCATAAATAGTATTCTCCTCCTGATTTTTTCCTTCTCTTTCATAAATTTCATAGCTATTTTGTTTTATTTAAACTTCCAATCAAAATTTACCATTTCTTTGTGAGGGTCAACCAAAACCTTTTGGGGATTTTTAGTGGAATGAGATTGAGTTTAATATCAATTGAAAATTGATCTATTGATATTGAATTTTCTGTTTATGAACATGCCATGTCTCTCCATTTATTTAGGACCTTATTAATGATTTACATTTTATAATTGTTTCCCATAAAGGAATTACCCTAGTCTTTAGCTTTATGTCTCTGTACCATGCATTTCTATTGCTGTTTTTAATGGTATTTTGTTTGTAAGCCCCTAGTTACTAAGTGAGAAATTGTTTCAGGTACCTTTTATAGGTCTTAGGGAAGTTGTACAATGAGTATAATTTTCAAATTTTATAAGGGAATCAGTTCTAAGAGAATTTAAGTAGTTCTCTAATATTATCTGGAGGGCAGAGATTGGTTTTGAACAAAAACTAATTTCTGGGTGTCCTTGGCTATACCTCACTTTCTAGAAAAACTTCAGTATGTATAGAGAAGACCAAATGTGAAATCATTACAATATAGTGTTTGTTGTATTAACTGTGGGCTTATAAAAATATAATGAGGACCCAGAGAAGGATTCAAGTAATAGTACTTTTATTGCATACATTAGAAGATATTTATATTAGATATGTATTATTATTACATATTTTATAATAGACATATTATATACATATAATTTAATTATATAAATACATACTAAAATAGATCTTAATGTAAATACTAAATTTGCTTCTGTCTATCTGAGTTTCCATCAGCTGACCAGAAATTTTGCTTCTTTTTCTAATATAATAAATTTCTTGTATTATTTATGAGCAAACTCAGAGGACATGTCCAAAGAAAAGACCTACATAGCCTGCTACCATTTCTTTTTAATTTTGCAACATCAGCTTATTTACCCACTCAGTATGTGTGGGGACAGTAGTCAAAATTTTCAGTATTTGTTACAGATTTTTTCTGAATCATCTTTTCAAGAATGTTTGTGTGGCATACATTTTGGAAAATAAACATCATAGTTTTTCTTTGGAGCAGAGGGCAGTTTTGTGTATTTCCCAGTGTAATAAAGATAATGTTTCCCTTCAAGCTATTAATGGAGCAGATTTTCTTAGTCTATTATAAAAAAAATTGGACTTTTCTAAGCATGGAGTTCCTCAGTTATGATGAAAACCCACAGCTTATGCAGCATCCACCTGAGCTGTTCTGCATCACTACAGAAACAAGGAAAAAGTGAGTGAAGTCACTTGTTTCTGACCCTGGAGTATCATATCATTTTCTAACATCTATGAAATTACTGAAGACTTCTTCTTAGCTTGCATATAATATAAAAATCTCATGTCATTTATAGTTTTAAACAAGGGTGGGAGGAATTCCTGTTCTGGCTCTGCAGGTTAAGAATCTGATAAAGTGTCCATGCAGATGTGGGTTCAATCCGTGGGCTTGCTCAGTGGGTTAAGGATCTGGTGCTGCCACAAGCTGCAGTGGAGGTCACAGATGTGGCTCAGATAAGTATTCCCATGGCTGTGGCATAGGCCTGCAGCTGCAGCTCTGATTCCACCCCTAACCCAGAATCTTCCATATGCCACAGGTGCAGCTGTAAAAAGAAAAATAAATAAATAAATAAATATAAACAAAGCTGAGAGAAAATAAGTGCAAGTAGAAATACTACAGGATATGAAAGAGAGTTATTATTTTGCATTATTTTATTATAGACAATTAATTTCTTAGAAATGTTTTTCATGAATATTTATTCTTATATAGTTTTTGCACTTAAAAATCATTTAATAGTGCAACAGTTCTTTAAACGCCCACTTTAAAATACTGAATCTAGGAGTTCCCTTCATAGCTCAGTGGAAACTAGGAACCATGAGGACTCAGGTTTGATCCTAGGCCTCACTCAGTGGGTTAAGGATCTGGCATTGCTGTGAGCTGCAGTGTAGCTCGCAGACAAGACTTATATCCTGTGTTTCTGTGGCTGTGGTGTAGGCCAAAGATGTAGCTTAGATTCGATCCCTAGCCTGGAACCTCCATATGCCATGGATGCAGCCCTAAAATACAGAAAATAAATAAATACATAGATAAATAAGTTAGATATTGCACCTCTAAATCTTGAGTCTGTTTTAGTTTTGAGGTTGAATGATACAATTCATTTATGATGACAATGATTAGCTTTTTATAAAAAACTAAAATGGATGAATATAAATAGAAAAATAAACATAATTTCAAGTAGAGGATTTCAAATATTTTATACAGTCTTTTTTAAACATATATTTTGTTCATCTAGTTGAACTCATGCCTCAAATTTTATTATTAAAAATTCATTATGTCACATCTTGTTTCAGAAAATGTATGAATTTAATAAGAACTCACTTTTTATTTTATTTTATGCTTTTCCCACTTGCTACCATACCATAAACATTTTAATATGCAATTTTAATGGTTATTAAAAGTTATTTAACTGGTTTACATTATTCTATAAATGATTTAGTTACCATTTTCTCCTTATTGGAAAAAATATCTATTTTTCCGACATTACATGATGTTATGATAATCACTTTTGCAAATAAGTCTGCTCACAAATACAGCAAAATGATCAAATAAGTTCCCAAAAGTAAAATTGCTTGCTCAAATTTTGATTATAATCAAGAAATTTGGTATATATTTTAATCTTTATTCAGAAATGTGCTGTTTGACCTTTAATATTAAAATAGATCTCAATAATATGGCTGGTGAAAGATAGAAGTTACGCTTGTCTTTATTTAGATTTTCAGTTTGTGAAGTTAAATATGAAAATTATATTAGTCATTTATTTATATGTCCACTTTTTCAAATTGTCTGCCCAGCTTTTTCCAGATGTAACAATTCTATTTCTCTCCACCATGATCAATTACTCTCTCATCTGGTTCTATAAATTATTGAAGAACTAAAGGAATTTCATCCTGAAATAAATCCATTTATTCATACCTGTAACTATATGTCCCTGGAAAATATGTACATTTTGTGTTCAGATACTTTTACCCAGCATAGTGTCCATGAAAATAATTCATGTTATGGCATATTGTTGCCAGTGTTTTGTTACTTTTTACTTGTGATTAGTCCATTTACTATATAAACTTTTTTTCTAGTATTGATAAGCATGATGACATTAACATAATAATAACTAGCAATAATATTTTGAAGTTCATTGTCACAATTGTGCAGTAATTACTTTTGTAAATTCTATAATTTATATTTGATCTATCTGTAATTATTTATTCTGCATTTAATCTATATTAATCTATATTTAATCTATCTATAATTGTTTATAATTATCCGGAACTTGGTTTTAGTCTTAAGAATTCATTTTGCTGTCAGCAGAAATTTTTCTAATTTATGGTACACAGACATTTCTACCTGTAAATATACTTTTGAATAAATTGTCAATTCAAAAATTTTAGATAGGTGATGTGTCCTTTCAAAGCAGAGATTGAGCAGGTTTTCTTAGAGCCCATCACAAAATTTTGGTGTTTCCTAATCTTGAGGTGCCTCAATTATGATGAAAACCCAGTGCCTGTGCAGCATCCACCTGGGCTGCGCTGCATCAGGAGGGGAAATAATGAAAATATGAGTAACAAATCCCTTTTCTCTGACCCACAAGTATGATATTATTGGCTGGTGTCTGTGAAACGGTTGAAGGCTTACATGGGATTCTATACTGTTTGCCGTAAGACTGAATGTCTATGCCCGCTTCTGCCCAAATTTATACGTTGAGACATGATCCCTGCTGTGAGTGTATATGGAGGTGTGTGGCCTTTGGAAGATGACTAGTAATTGGATTAGTGTCTTCATAAAAGAGACCACAAGAGCAGTCTTATATCTTCTGCTATCTGAGGTTACAGCAAAAATGTATCTATCTGTGAAAGAAGAGGCAGGCTCTTATCACACCCTGAATGTGCCAGTGCCTTAATCTTAGACCTCTCAGCCTTCAGAACTAGGTAAAATCAATTTCTGTTGTTTATGGTATTATGTTAGAGCAGCCTGAATGGACTAAGACATTGCTTAATCTTTCCTAGCTAAAAGGGCTCATGTGATTCTAAATGTTTTCAATTAACATAGCCATTAAACCTGGGTGAAGGGCAGGCTTAGCAGACAACCCCTGGAAAGGACAAACACATTATAATCCTTTCATAGTAGCCATTCCAAGTGCACATTCAGGTAAAGGTTACATAATTCCTGAAGAACCTCTGCAGTCACACCTTGCGGTTTATAACTTTACCCTACATTTGTCCTCCTCTGTATGACATCTCCAAATCCATGCAATTTCAAGTTGTAATCTTTTAGCACTGTCCCTATACTCCATAATATTTACTGTCCAATGAACACCAGAATCTTAGAATTCTAAGAAGTTATGGATATCACTTGTAAGCCACTTCTCCCAAATCATTGACTTTTTCCTTAGGTCCCCTGATGGTAGCCCTAATTTCTGTAATTCAACTGGAATGAGATATGCTTCTAGTTTACTATACTGCCAGAGTGAGGAAATTCCAGAAGCTTCTAGTAGGCACTCCTATGATACTAACCTTTTCTCCATGAGTCAGAGAGCCAATATGGAAATTCTAAAAACTGTGAAATAAACCTATCTTGACTATTCAGTCAGAAAGTAACCACAGTTGAGTTCACTACTTGATACTACTGGAGTTGAATTTGGACCACGGCTCCACCTATCACCTGACACCAAAAGCATAAACTTTGCCTAATGAGCTATGGTGGCATTTTTGTTGTTGTTGTTGTTGTTGTTGCTATTTCTTGGGCCGTTCCCGCGGCATATGGAGGTTCCCAGGCTAGGAGTCGAATCAGAGCTGTAGCCACTGACCTACGCCAGAGCCACAGCAACGCGGGATCCGAGCCGCGTCTGCAACCTACACCACAGCTCATGGCAATGCCAGATCGTTAACCCACTGAGCAAGGGCAGGGACCGAACCCGCAACCTCATGGTTCCTAGTCGGATTTGTTAACCACTGCGCCACGACGGGAACTCCTATGGTGGCATTTTTGTATTTAGGAATGAATGTCAACTCAGAGCCAGTGTGAACTAATCTTTGAAAAGTCTTAGTATTTATTTTTCCCAAGCACACAGTCATTCTAGTAAGTTATCTAAAGGGAAAAGGTAAGTAAGTTCTACACTGTGTTACTGCTGCAGGGTTTTTTCCTCAAATGGACCTAGCTTCTCTTTTTATTTTTAATTAGACTATTTTTGAACAGTTATTTCTGTAACTGTTTTTATTCTGTAAACAGATATTTACAGAAAAATTTATACAAATAGTACAGACTTAGAACCCTCCACATAATTTCCTCTATTTTTGAGATGTTAGGGTGGTTTAATTGTTAGAAATAATGAACCAACATTGATATATTTTTACTAACTAAAGTAATATTCTATTCAGATTTCCTTTGCTTTTACTTTTCTGTTCCATGATCCCATCTGAGATAACATATTACATTTAGCTATGTGTTTTTAAGTTCTTCTTGGCTGTGACAGTATCTCAGAATTTCCTTGTATATGATGACCTTGACAGTTTGGGTATAGTTAGGATATGTTATTGTAATTTGTCTGATATTTTCTCATGGTTGTAATGAAGATAAAGATTTGGGACAAACAAGAAAAAGTATCATTTTGTCACTCATGTAAAGGGTGCAAACATCAAAACGATTTATCTATGTTGATGGTGACCTTGATTACTTGAATGAAGTATTATTTGTCAGGTTTCTCCACTACAAAGTTATTGCCCCCCCCATTTTATCCTTATTTATTTATTTATTCATTTATTTATGTGTGTATGTCTTTTTAGGGCCTCATCCACGGCATATGGAAGTTCCTGGGCTAGGGGTCAAATCAGAGCTGTAGCTTCCAGCCTACACCACAGCCACAGCAACACAGGATCAGAGCTGCATCTGTGACTTACACCATAGCTATGGCACCACCGGATCCTTAACCCAGTAAGCGAGGCCTAGGATCGAACCCGCATCCTCATGCATATTAGTTCGGTTTGTTATCTCTGAGCCATGATGTGAATTCCCTGTCCTTTACTCTTAAAAATGAAGGAATTACGTAAAACCCATGCTAACGAGAGGGGAGTTAGACTACCCATTAAAGATGGGATGAAGTATCTATATAGATTATTTGAAATTCATCTGCATGGGAGATTTCCATTTTCTCTCTTCTCCCATATGAACTCATGAATATTTATTTTATACTTTGTGTTAGAATTCAATACCACTTTTATTAATGGTTGCCCAAATTGTTCTAGCTTTAGCCACTGGAAACTCTTTCAAGTGGCTCCTGTGTGCCTTTCCCATACAAATCATGAGACTTTTTTGAGCAATTCCTTACTTGATGGCACTACAACATGTTCCAGACTCATCTTGGATATTTCCTGCATTAGACCTGTGATCATCAATTTCCCAAAGAAGCCCTAAGTTTGTGTATTGCTGATGAAAGATCATAGCTTCTAGGCCCTTTCAGCACCCAAAGCCAAGCAATATAAGTATGCATACTAACCCGTGCAGATACACATATCTATAAATATTTGTATAGGAAATATATGTATCTATATTAAGCTCAACTCAAGTTCTTACTGTCTCCAATGCTAATCCTTTACAACATGGATCATTCTAACATCTTCCACTTATCTATAAATTTCCACTCCAACAGTGAGAAACATGACTCTCACAGTCCCCCATCCATTTATTTAATTGGTTAATATCAGCATAACAATCAGTCCATGTCCCAGCAGTTTCAGAATTGTTAACTGTACCTTCATGGAGAATAATAGAGATTTCACGTAATAGAGATTTTGTGCAGCCCCTTTGACTGTAGTATTATGAACTCCATTCATTGTCAAAGTCACTTAGCTCAGTACTTTTCCATCACCTCCTTTTAATGCGATTGTTTAATTCATATATAACACAAGCATATTTTCTTATCATAGTCTGCGTTCTTTCTGGGGTCCTACAACATCCTAAATTTTGTTTCCTTTTAAATTAAATGCCCAAAGGTGTTTTTTGCTATTAAATCCTAAGGATTTTTACAAATATATAATGTTTCTTGCACTTAGCAAAACATGTTTTTAGAGTTCCTCCATGTCTTTTTATGGCTTGATAAATCATTTCTTGTCATTGCTGAACAATATTCTTTTCATTAGCGTTCCATGGTTTATTCAATCATCTTTGAAATGACACTGCTTGTTTCCAATTTGGGGTGCTATCAACAGTTTAAATATTTCACATTTCTCTTTTTGCATGGTTTTGGATGTGAAGTCTGGCATATTTCTTAGCCTGATTTCACTTTTGGTAAATTATGATTTTTTTTTCTCTGCTTCTTTCAGGATTTTCTCACTGTCTTTGCTTTTCTGGATTTTACTTATTTATTTTTTAAAGTATAGTTGATTTACAACATTTCTTCAATTTCTGTTGTACAAGGTGGCCCAATCATACACACAGTTCCCTGTGCTGTACATTAGGGCCCTTTGGCCCATCCATTCTAAATATAACAGTTTGTATCCCAAAACCTGGAAGTCTACAAATAAATGCTGGAGAACCCTCTTGCACTGTTGGTAGGAATGTAAGCTGGTACAACCACTGTGGAGAACAGTATGGAGGTACCTTATAAATCTAGACATAGAACTACTATATGACCCAGCAATCCCACCCTTGGGCATATATACAAGCAAAACTTTGCTTAAAAAAGTTCATTGCAGCACTATTCATAATAGCCAGACATGGAAACAACCCAAATGGCCAATGTCAAATGATTGGATTAGGAAGATGTGGTATATATACACAATGGAATACTACTCAGCCATAAAAAAGAATGAAATGATGCCATTTTCAGCAACATGGATGGAACTAGAGACTCTGATACTTAGTAAGGTAAGTCAGAAAGAGAAAGACAAGTGCCATATAATATCACTTATATCTGGAATCTAATATAGGGCACAAATGATCCTTTCCTCAGAAAAGAAAATCATGGACTTGAAAAATAGACTTGTGGTTGCCAAGGGGGAGGAAGAGGGGGAGGGAGTCAGGTGGATGAGGATCTTGGGGTTAATAGATGCAAACTATTGCCTTAGGAATGGATTAGAGATGAGATCCTTCTGTGTAGAGCTGGGAACTATGTCTAGTCACTTATGATGGAGCATGATAATGTGAGAAAAAAGAATGTATACATGTATTTGTAACTGGGTCATCATGCTCTACGGTAGGAGAAAAAATTGTATTGGGGAAATAATAATTAAAAAAAAAAAACCCAGAACTGCCATCCATCCCACTCCCTCCCCTCTCCCCACTGGGAACCACAAGTCTTCACTTGGCCATTCTCTGTTTCTGTTTTATAGGTAGGATCCCCTTGTCATATTTTAGATTCCACAAATAAGTGATGTCATATGGTATTTTGTGTTTTTCCTTCTGGCTTACTTCACTTAGTATGTGAATCACTAGTTCTACCCATGTTGCTGCAAATGGTATCACTTTATATTTTTTATGGATGAGTCATATTCCATTGTACATATCTTCTAAATGCATTCATCTTTCAGTGGACATTTAGGTTGTTTTCAAGTCTTGGCTGTTGTGAATAGTGTTGCAATGAACACAGGGGTGCATTCATTTTTTTCTTTTTTCTTTTTAGAGCCACATCTGCAGAATATGGAAGTTCTCAGGCTAGGGGTCGAATTGCAGCTGACAGCCTATGCCATAGCCACATCAACACAGGATCTGAGCCTCATCTGCAACCTGCACCACACTACACCACAGCTCATGGTAACACCAGATCCTTAACCCAATGAACACGGCCAGGGATTGAACCTGCTTGCTCTTGGATAATAGTCAGCTTAGTACCCCACTGAGCCACCACATGAACTCTCACATGTATATTTTTCAATGAAAGTTTTTTTCTGGATATATGCCCAAAGAGTGGGATTGCTTGATCATATCGCATTTCTATATTAATTTTCCAACGTACCTCTGTACTGTTTGCCATAGTAGTTGTACAACTTTACATTCCCACCAACGATGAAGGAAGGTACCTTTTTCTCCGCATGCTCTCCAGCTTTGTTGACTTGTTAATGATGGCCATTCTGACTGTTGTGAGATTGTACCACATGAAGTTTGATTTCCATTTTTGTAATAATTAGTGAGGTTGAGCATGTTTTCATGTGCCTATTGCCTTCTGTATGTCTTCTTTGAAGAATTTATTCTCTAAAGGTCTATTTAGGTCTTCTGCCCATTTATCAATTGACTTGTTTCTTTTTTTGTGGTTGAATTGTATGAGATGTTAGTATGTTTTGGATATTAGGCCCTTGTTTGCTGCATCAATTGTAAAGATTTTCTCACATTCTGTGTGTTGTCTTTTCATTCTTTAATGGTTTCCTTTGCTGTGAAAAACCTTTTGAATTTAATTATATCCAACTGGTTTATCTGTGTCTTTATTGTCGTTATGCTAGGAGGTAGATCAAACAAGATGTTGGTTGGTTTATGTCAAAGGGAGTTCTGCCTATGTTTTCCTCTAGAGTTTTATAGTGTCTGCCCTCATATTTAGGTCTTTAATCCACTTTGAGTTTATTTTTTGTGTGGTGTTAGATAGTGTTCTATTTTCATTGTTTTACATGTAGCTTTCCAGTTTTCCCAGCACCATTTATTGAAGAGGCTATCTTTCTTCCACTGTATGTTCTTTCTTCCTTTGCCATAGATTAGTTGATCATAGGTGCTTGGGCTTGTTTCTGGGCTTTCTCTCCTGTTCCATTGATCTATATTTCTGTTTTTGTTCCAGTACTGTATTGTTTTGATAACAATAGGTTTGTAGAGTTGTTTGAAGTCAGGAAGCTTGATTCCTCCATTTTCACTTTTCTTTTTCAATATTGCTTTGGCTATTCAGGGTCTTTGTGTTTCCATACAATTTTTAAAATATGTTGTTACACTTCAGTGAAGAATGTCCTTGGTAATTTGATAGGGATTGCATTAAATCTCTAGATTACCTTGGGTAGTATGGTCATTTTGACAATACTGATTCTTCCAGTCCAAGAACATGGTATATTTTTCCATCTATTTGTGTAACCTTTTATTTCTTTAATCAAAATTTTATAGTTTTCAGAGTATAGGTAATTTATCTCTTTAGCTAGGTTTATTCTTAGGTATTTTATTTGTTTTGATGCAATTTTAGATGGGGTGGTTTCTATGATTTCTCTTTCTGATCTTTCATTATTAGTATATAGAAATGCAATTGATTTCTGTTTACTAATTTTGTATCCTGCAACTTTGCCGAATTCAGTGATGAGCTCTAACTGTTTTCTGGTGCTGTCTTTAGAGTTTTCTTAGTATCATGTCATCTGCAACTAGTGACAGTTTTACTTTCCCAAATTGGATTCTTTTTATTTCTTTATCTTCTCTGTTTGCTATGGCTAGGACTTCCAAAATTATGTTGAATAATAGTGGTGAAAGTGGACATCCTTGTCTTTTTCCTGATCTTAATTGAAATGTTTCCAACTTTTAACCATTGAGAATAAGGTTAGCTGTGGGTTTTTTATGTGTGGTTTTTATTATGTTGAGGTAGGTTCCCTCTATGCCCACCCTCTGGAATATTTTTATTAGAAGGGGTGTTGACTTTTGTCAAAAAACATTTCTGCATCTATTGAGATAATCATATGTCTTTTTAAATTTTTTATTATACTTGATTTACAATGTTCTGTCAATTTATGCTGTACAGCAAAGTGACCTAGTTTTTTTTCTCACATCATCCTCCATCATGTTCCATCACAAATGATTAGATACAATTCCCTGACATACAACAGGATGTAATTGTTTATCCATTCCAAATGCTATAGTTCACATCTACTAACCCCAACCTCCCAGTCCATCCCACTCCCTTCCCCTTGGCAAGCAGAAGTCTTTTCTCCATGTCCATGTGTTTGTTTCTTTTCTGTATATAGGTTCATTTGTGCCATGTATTAGATTCCAGATATGTGATATCATGAGGTATTTTTCTCTTTCTGACTTACTTCACTTAGTATGAGAGTCTCTTTTTTCCATTTATGTTGCTGCAAATGGCATTATTAATTTTTATGGCTGAGTATTGTTCCATTAGGTATATGTACCACAACTTAATCCATTCATCTGTTGATGGACATTTACATTGTTTCCATGCCTTGGCTATTATGAATAGTGTTATGAATGTTCATAGGGGTCCATGTACCTTTTGGAATTAAAGTTTTGCTTGGATATATGCCCAGGAATAGGATTTCTGGATCACATTTTAGTTATATATAATAATAATATATATATTTCTATATTAATATATTGTATATATATTTATATAGTATATATTTATATTATATATATTTATATATATTTAGTTATATATTATATATATATTATTTTTCAGTTGTTTGATTTGGTTTATCACATTGATTAATTTGTGAATATTGAAGAATCCCTGGGAGAAATACCTCTTGATCATGGTATATGATCCTTTTAATATATATTTGGATTTGGTTTGCTAGTATCTTGTTGAGGGTTTTTGCATCTATGTTCTTGTGTGATATTGGTCTGTAATTTTCTTTTTTTGTGTGGTATCCTTGTCTGTTTTTTGTATCAGGGTGTTGGTGGCCTCATAGAATGATCTTTGGAATGTTCCTTTCTCCACTCTTTTTTGAAAGAGTTTCAGAAGAATAGGTATTAACTCATCTCTCAATGTTTGATAGAATTCACCTGTGTAGCCTTCAGGTTCTGGACTTTTTTTTTTTTTTGGAAGATTTTTAATCTCATTTTAAATTTTTGTACTTGTGATTGGTCTGTTCAAATTTTCAGTTTATTCCTGTTTCAGTCTTAGTAGATCGTACCTTTGTAAGAATCTGTCCATTTCTTCTAGGTTGTCCATTTTATTGACATATGGTTGCTTATAGTAGTTTCTTATGATCCTTGTATTTCTGTGGAGTCAGTTGTAATTTCTAGTTTTTCATTTTTCATATTATTGATTTGAGCCCTCTCCCTTTTCCTCTTGGTGAGTCTGGCTAAGGGTTTATCAAGTTTATTGATATATTCAAAGAACAAACTTTTGGTTTCATTTATCTTTTTTGTTGTGTGTGTGTGTGTATCTATTTCATTTATTTTTGCTCTGATATTTATGATTTATTTCCTTCCTTCCTTTGTCTATTCTTCCTTCTCTAGTTGTTTTAGGTATAAGGTTAGATTGTTTATTTTAGCTTTTTCTTGTTTCCTAAGATAAGATTTTATTGCTATCAACTTCCCTCTCCAAACTGCTTTTGCTGTGTCCTACAGGTTTTGGATTGTTTTAGCTTTGTTGTCATCTGCCTCTAAGTATCTTTTGATTCCCTCTTTGATTTCTTCAATGATCCATTTATTGTGCAGTAGCATATTGTTTAGCTTCTAGGAGTTTGTGTTTTTGCTATTTTTTCTTGTAGTTGATTTCTAGTCTCATAGCACTGTGGTTGGAGAAAGTGCATGGGATAATTTCAACTTTTTTACAAATTATACCAAGTCTTGGTCAGTGGCCTAGCATTTGATCTAACCTGGAGAATATTCCATGTGTATTTGATAAAAATGTATATTTTACAGCTTTGGGATGGAAAGTTCTACAAATATCAGTTAAATCTATCTGGTCTAGGATGTTATTTAAGGCCTGTATGCCTGTATTTCCTTGTTGATTCTCTGTCTGGATGATCTGTCCCTTGATGTAAGTGGGGTGTTAAAGCCCCCCAGTATTTTTGTGTTGCTGTTGACTTATTTTATGGCTGTCAGCTGTTGCCTTATATATCGAGGTGCTCCTGTGTTAGGTGCATATATATTTACAATTGTTACATCTTCTTTTTGGATTGATCCTTTGATCATTATGTAGTGTCCTTTGTCTCTTGTGATTTTCTTTAAAGTCTGTTTTTAAATGAGTATTTCTACTCCTGTTTTCCTTTGAATTCCATTGGCATGTAATATCTTCTTTCATCCCCTTACTTTCAGTCTGTATGTATCCTTGGGTCTGAAGTGGGTCTGTTGTAAACAGAATACATATGGGTCTTGTTTTTGTATTCACCCAGCCTTAAATATGATATGACTAGATGAAAAATTGTTAATATTTATCCTGCTTGGTGTTCTGTGGGGTTCCTGGATCTATGGTTTGCTGTAAGTAAATTTTAAAATTTAATTAATTTTAAAAGTTCTCAGTCATTAGCACTTCAGATATTTCTTCTCCTTTCTCTTCTTCTGGTATTCCTCTTATATAAATACTACAGGAATACCTTATTATGCTTGGCTTTATTGCACTTCACAGATTGTGTGTGTGTGTTTGTGTGTGTTTTAATTGAAAATTTGCATTAACCATGCACGGACTAAATCTATTGGCACTATTTTCCCAATAGCATTTTCTTACTTCATGTCTTGATATATTAATATATTCATGTATTGATGGCTTTGAGTGGTATGGACCTTTTAATAGTATTCTTCTCAATTATGAAGATAGCTTTGCATTTATTTGTGTTTTCATTTTCTTTCATCAAGATCTTATATTTTGCTGTCTACCAACCTTTCATCTATTAGTTAAATTTATTCCTAAGTACTTTATTCTTTTTGATATTTTTGTGAGTGGAATTATTTATTTGATTTTCAGGTGTTTCACTGTTAATACACAGAAACAACTGATTTCTGTATATTGATTTATTTACAACAACTCTACTGCTTTTGTTGATTAGTTCCAATGGTTTTTTGATAGAGTCTTCAAGATTTTCTATGTATAAGAACATATAATCTGCAGAGGTAATTTGAGCTATTCCTTAACAATATAGGACTTTTGTTTCTTTCTCTTGCCTGATTGCTCTAGCCAGGAATTCTAGTACTATACTGAGTAGAGTTGGTGAGAGTGGGCACTCTTGTCTTGTTTCAAACTTTGAAGTGTCTAGTGCTAAATCCCATGAATCTGTCAGGGCCTCACTTAAGTCTAGGTTCCTAGAATTTTCTCACTACAAAGCTAGTCTCCATTCAACCTCTAGAAACTTGTCAAAATTGCTACCTAAATGTTCCTAACAGTTCTTGGCTTGAGCAGTTTCTGCTCCAAGTAAGTTGACTTCAGATTCTCTGTATTTTCCTGTCCTTTCAAGTTATAATGTTGTCAGTTTGTCCTGTGACACTAGTTCTCTGATGAATCTAAGATGAGTTGTTGTTTTTGATTTGTTTAGAATTTTTTCTTGTTGAGGGAAGTATAGGTGTTGAATTCTAAGCTTGTTAGATATCTCTGAAACTAGAAACCTGGACAGATTTTTTAAAAATTAATATGGTCACACTCTGGCTTCCATTTTAAGCAAGGAGTTGTATGCTTATTATGTGGCCAACTCTGGAATTTTGATGAAACGTCGAGATACTCTGTTATGGAATCTTACATGATGATCTGGACAACACACATTGTTGTTGGTGATGTTGATTTTAGTTATGTAGCTCAAGCAATATTGTAGTGTGTTAATCATCTCTTTCATTCCTGGGGACAGTACGGTCAATTATCCAGCTCCAGAGATCCCAGAAGGCCAAAATTTTATGATTAATGGTATGATCCTACTGTTCTTTGTGGTAAATGAACCCCTCATGTTCAGCGATTATGTGCTGTCACATGCCCTCTGCTACAGTGTGATCCAATATTCTCCAAAGAGATTCAGGAGCCCATTTTAGTAGTATCATTCTCTCATGGTCATACTTCACCCATAGAGGAAAATAATCAGGATGTTGGTGTTCCCCTCACTAATGTGTATCTCAGAAGCTTAGTGAAGGGAGTGTCTTCTCAACATTCTTATAAGATATCATTGAGGGTTGGTGTGAGGATTGCAGAAATTAAATCATCCCAACCTTCTTGTCTCCTGATCTGACTCTTTTATCCACATAATGCCTGGGAAGTTCTATCCTATCAACCTCACTAAAAGTATGTTGCCTTTAAGTCCAAGTTTTAGTCAACCAAAAAGTAGTGGCTAGAGCTATTTTCAGCTTCACAAGATAACACATCAAATCAAGAGTCTCTAATAAGGACATGTCCTAATATTTTATTCTAACTTCCTCAGTCTAACACTCTTAGAATCAACTCTCAAACCTACTGCCAAAGTTTTTGTTGACATATTTTTGCCAAAGTTTTGGAACTGTTTGTATAAGCTCTTTCCTCTTGGGTCATAGTACGTTTCTGGCCCTGTGGATCATGTAAATACTTGACTTAAGCTATGTATCTAGTGCCAACAGGGGGTGATGGTGGTAGGTTTAAAGAAAGTAAATGTCTCCTTACAAGATAGATGCCCAAGGTAAGATTAAAACAGAGTTTTCATTAAAAGAAGGCAAATCTCCTTTGACACAGATGGACAGCTACTTCCTCTGGCAATGACGCTCAGGGTGGCAGCGCACAATATCCTCAGTTTCAGTGGAGCCCATCAGATGACTTCATTCTAAACGTCATGGCCTTTATGCTTCCCAAGCAAATTCCCTAATTTTCATATGGGAAACTGAGTAAGATTATAAATTAAATCAGCATTCTAATTCTCAAACCAGAAAAATTAAAATTCATGTTTAATGGTAAAAGAAAAAAATAGCTCTGTTTATTCTGATGCTACATCAGAAGTTATCGGGTTCTGAAATCATGACTTGAACTGATAATTTAATAATCATAGCTCCCTAGGAACTTGCTTCCATATATCACAATTAACCACAAGTAACAACCTGGTTCATTTTGATGACAGTATACATCGTAGATGATTATTATCCCATCTTCCATAAGCAAGATGTTCAGCAATACCATGACTAAACCAATATACAAATTCTGTAACTGAGGGACGGTCTCTTAGGATCGCTATTAGCACCAATTTTATATAAGTAAAAATCCTCTTACAAGGCAGAAACAATACTAATATTTTAATTAGGAAGAGATTTACTAAAATATGACTTCTTTAGTGAAGTATTCTTTTAACACCCTATTTAAAATTGTAATCTCATGCACTGCCTAGATACCACTTGATTTATTTTCCTCCAAAATTCTTAATACCATTAAAAATATATTTTAATAAGTTTTATATGTGCTTTATTACACTGATATGTAAGTGCCCCAATGTCAGAGATGTTAGCATGTTTTGTGCACTGCATCATTCCCATCACCTAGAACTGTGCCTGTGAAATGGCAATTCTTAGGAAACATTTGTCAAAGAAATTGAACAAACTCCTTCCAAATGAAGGAGTTCCTCCTGTAGGAGGTACTTGGATTTCCTTCTGAGAATTAGGGCAAATTATAATCCTAAAATGTTTAAGAGACACACATGTATTTTTAGAAGTCTGATGATATGTTTTCATGGGAGGTTATTATAAGAGAAATGATATTGACTTTATAATGGTTTTCAGCTTTAAACATTAAAAGCATTTTTTGTGGGGATGCATGATTTTTTTCTCCTACTATTAAAGAAAATGTAAAGAAAACGTTTCTCCTACTTTTAAAATGTTTATATTAGAAATAACATTGAAATGTGATTGTAAAGAGCTGATGATATTGCATTGATGATATACATTTAGTGAATGTTTATAGGCTTTTAGCTTCACTAAACAAACTAATATTTCTGACATTGAAAATTAATATGTTCTTACATCTACTTTAGAAAATTATTCCATCTGCGCATTGGTTATATTTGTCTTTCTGTTTATGTTCTGAACTTCCTGCTCAGGGCAAAAGGAGTAAAAAGAGCTAGAAATGGTATTTATTACAAAGAGTAATCAACCATAAAGACTATAATTGAACACGTAAGTGTAGTCATTGCATGATTAATTACTTTGGAAAATCAGCCTCCTACATATATCATAAAAATATTCAAAGGAGCTAGAACAGAATATATAAAAACTAGGCATGTCATTATCTTCAGCAAAATCGCTACCTTCTGTGGCTTATTTTTTATTTTTTTCAGTATTTCTTCATTTTCTCCACTTTTCTGCCCTTTAATCCTCTATATTAATGACATTTTAAAATAAATGCATTGATGACTAAGTGGTAGCAATGAAGTCATTGGCTGAGGCAAATTTCCACCTCACTCAAAAAAATCCAAAAACCATACAGTATCCTGCATGTCCTTGTCAAATGAAGATCTCTCTCATCCTCAAACTTCCCCTCCTATACTTTCCTCCCCAAGTCACCTTCTATTCTCACTGTTTGGCCAGTGTTCCTCTTTGTTGGATGTTTTGTTCCCAAATAGCCTAATGGCTGCCTCTCACCTCCTTCAAGCATTTTTACAGATGTCACTTTCTTTATGAAGCTTGCACTGAGGACCCAAATTAAATTGCAAACCACTTCCACCCATTCACATATATTTTACACCCTTTACCTTATGTTTACTTTTCTTAAGCACTTATTACCTATTCATATATCTTTAAATTATTTACTCTGTTTAATGTTTCCTTCCATCAAATAGTGTTACCTACCTTTGGCAGAAATTTCTGTGTTTTATTTATATTGCAACTCAAGCACCTAGGATAGTTCATGATACATAATTGATGAACAATAAATGTGCATATGTGTATTTCCATGAAAATTTCTGAAAGGGTAAATAAGTCGCTATTGATAGGAAAACATAAGAACATTTTATACCAGAAGAATGGAGCTATAGAAAGAAGTCTAAGAAAATCTAGGATGAAGTAATATGTTACATAATGTCCTAAGGGAAATGGGAAGGGATCCTATGAAGTTCATTGATCCAAAATTATGTATTTTCAAGCAGGGAATGCCCAAGTTGTGTTGAGAGTGTATATAAACACAATTATTGAAATACACACTGTGTCTGATACACATGGGTCAATCATTAAATGCAAGTTAAAATAATAAAATATCTGAATATCACATTCTCATAAGTTAAGGTACTAGGCTACATGTTAAGCCAAAAATATAATAAAAGCAACAAAAGTCTATTTCCGGACTCTTAGAACTTAACACCTGAAAGCATGATGTACCAGTAAGTAAAAGTCCCAGATTAAGGTATGTAGTATTTAGTGGCACAGTAAGTTTAGTTAAATCACATCAAGATACTTAAATATGGGAGTTCCTGTTGTGGCTCAGTGGGTTAAAGACCTGACATAGTCTCTGTGAAGATGCAGGTTCAATCCCTGGCCTCACTCAGTGGTTTAAGGATCTGGCATTGCTGCAAGCTGGCATATAGGTCGCAGATGCAGCTTATATGTGGTTCAGACCAGGTGTTACGATGGCTGTGCCATAAGCCCCAGCTGGAGCTTCAATTTGACCCTTAGCCCAGGAACTTGCATATACTGCTGGTGTGGCCATTTAAAAAAATAGATATTTAAATATGTGTCTGAATTTCTGTGAATTTTGTCATTTTAGAGTCATAATTGAGTCTAATTATTTTAATTATTTTCAGCAAGTGATATATAAGAACCTTGTGGAATTATATCTAGTCATAACTTGTTATTTTTATTTACATTGAATTCTTTCTAAGGCACGGCTGATATTTCCTTAAATTCAATTGTCATCCTGAGAAGTTCCTTGAACACATTTGGCAGGAATTTCACATTGAGAAATGATCAGTCTTAAAGTACTCATTTTGAATAGAAAAGATAGTATGTGTATTACAGTTGATTAATTAAATATACAAATGATATGCTTCCAAGTTTTTATGATGATTTTGAATTTACCCCAGAAATTAATTAATCCTTTTTTTTTCATAACTAACTACATGATTCATGAAAATTTGTGGAGATTAAGCCTAAATTATTATATTGTCAATGTGAAGACTGTATGATGAAGTTAAAATATAAATGACAAAGGAAAATATATCTCTAATTATCTTGAAATAATTCTTTTGTTATCATTATATTTGATTTTATTGTTTCTATGAAACTATTTCTTTCAGAAATTAGAGATGTTCTCAACAAAAATTGCTAACTACAGCATACTAAAGATGAGAATATTATTTGCATAGCCTTATTCATTAAATCATTTTTAAATTACATATACAGGAATTTTTCTCTTATTTTGTAATTTGATGAAAGTTGAAAGCTCTTTAATGAATCGACTTTCTAGCCTCGTGATTTTCTTTTTTTAAATTTTGGTTAAAGTATAGTTAATATACAATATTCCTTCAGTTTCTGCTAGATAGCAAAGTGACCCAGCCATACACACACACACACACACACACACACACAAATTTTTATACTGTCTATCATCATGTTCTAACCCAAGAGAATGTACACAGTTCCCTGTGCTGTACAGTAGGACTCCATTACTTATCAGTTCGAAATGTAATAGTTTGCATCTAACCAAACACAAACTCCCCATCCAAGCCCTTCTCTCCCCCTCCCTCTCTGGGAAACAAAATTCTGCTCTCCATGTTCATGATCTTTTTCTGATTTTGATGCCATATTTTAGATTCTACCTGTAAGTGAGACATACGGAATTTCTCTTTCTTTTTCTGACTTAACTTCACTTAGTATGAGAATCTCTTGTTCCATCCCTGTTGCTGCAAATGGCATTATTTGTTGATTTTTATGGCCGAGTAGTATTCCATTGTGTGTATGTACCGTATTTTAATCCATTCATCTGTCGATAGACATTTAGTTTGTTTCCCTGTCTTGGCTATTGTGACTAGTGCTGCAATGAACGTAGGGGTGCATGTATCTTTTTCAATGAAAGTTTTGCCTGGATATATGCCCAGGGGTGGGTTTGCTAGGTCATATGATAGTTCTATATTTAGATTTCTGAGGAACATCCATACTGCTTTCCATAGTGGTTGTACCAATTTACATTCCCACCAACAGTGAGGAGAACACTATTTTCTCCACATCCTTTCCAGCATTTGTTATTTGTGACTTGTTAGTGATGACCATTCTGACTGGTGTGAGGTGGTTTTTGATTTCCATTTCTCTAATAATTAATGATGTTGAGCATTTTTTTTTCATTTGCCTGCTGGCCATCTGTATGTCTTCTTTGGAGAAATGTCTATTTAGGTATTCCCCCCAATTTTCAATTGGGTCTATTTTGTTGTTGAGTTGTAAGAGTTGCTTTTATATTTTGGAAATTAAGCCCTTGCTGGTTGCATTGTTTGCAAAGGTTTTCTCCCATTCTGTGGGTTGTCTTTTCATTTTTATTAATAGTTTCCTTTGCTGTGCAAAAGCTTTTGAGTTTAATTAGGTCCCACTGATTGATTTGTGTCTTCATTGTTATTATTCTAGGAGATGGATCAAATTATATGTTCCTGTCTCTTTTTCTCTTGATGAGTCTGGCTAAAGGTTTATCAATAGTGTTGATCTTTTCAAAAACCAACTTTTGGTTTCATTGATCTTCTCAATTGTTTTCTTTTTCTCTATGTCATTAATTTCTGCTCTAATCTTTTATGATTTCTTTCCTTCTATTAATTTTTGGATTTGTTTGTTCTTCCTTCTCTAGATGTTGAGGGTGTAAGGTTAGGTTGTTTATTTGAATGTTTTCATCTTTCCTGAGATAAGATTGTATTGCCATAAACTTCCCCCTCAAAGTGCTTTTTCTGTGTCCCATATGTTTTGAATTGTTATCTTCATTTTCATTTGTCTCTAAGTATCTTGATTTCCTCTTTGATTTCTTCAATTATGTCTTGCTTGTTTAGTAGAATATTGTTTAGTTTCCAGGAGTTTGTGTTCTGTTTTTTTTTTTTGTTTTGTTGTTGTTGTTGTTTTCCTGTAGTTGATTTCTACCCTCATAGCATTGTGATCAGGGAAAATTCTTGAAATAATTTTAGTTTTTAAAAAATTTACCAAGGCTTGATCTGTGATTCAAGAAGTGACCTGTCCTGGAGGATAATTCTATGTGCACTTGAGAAGAGTGTGTATACTACTGCTTTGGAATGGAATATTCTATAAGTATCAGTTAAATCTATCTGGTTTAGAATGTTATTGAATGCCTGTGTTTCCTTGTTGATTTTCTGTCTGCATAATCTGTCCATAGGAGTAAGGGACCCCCCCACTATTACTGTGATGCTCTCAATTTCCTTTGATGGCTGTTAGCAGTTGCCTTATGTATTGTGGTGCTCCTATTTGGGTGCATATATATTTACAATTGCTATATCTTCTTGGATTGATCTTTTGATAATTATGTAATGTCCTTCTTTTTGGGTCTTTTGTGAACCTTCTTTATTTTAATGTCTATTTTGTCTCGTATGAGTGTTGCTACCCGCTTTTCTATGATATCTATTTGCATGTAATACTTTCTTCATCTCCTCCATTTGTCTGGATATCTTGTAAACAGCTTGGACTTGTTTTTGCATCCATTCATCTGGTCTGTGTCTTTTAGTTGGAGAATATAATCCATTTACAGTCAATGTAATTGTTGATAAGTATGTACTTATTGCCATTTTCTTAATATTTTTGGATTGTTATATTAGGTCTTTTTTGTGCCCTTCTTCTTTTGTTGTCTTCTGTGATGATTTTTTGACCATATTTAGTGTTATATTTGGATTGCTATTTCTTTTTCATGTGTAGGTCCATTATGGTTTTTTGATTTATGGTTTCCATTATATTTTTATATAACCACTTATATGTGTGTGGAATTGTTTCTGGTTGCTGGTATCTTAATTTCAAATGCAATTTCAATGTTCTGCATTTGTCCTCCCCCTCTTCTTCTTGAGCTTGATAATTTTGACATCACATTTGTCAGTGGGTGATTTCCTGCTTTTACATAATCTTTGTCTTTATAAATGAGTTTTTATTTACAATATTCTTATTTCTAATTGTGGCTTTTCCTTTTCTTCTTAGAGAAGTTCCTTTAGTAGTTGTTGTAGAGCTGATTTGGAGGAGCTGAATTCTCTTAGCTTTTGCTTGTCTAAAAAGCTTTTGATCATTCTACCAAATCTGAATTAGAGCTTTGTTGAGTAGAATATTCTTAGTTATAGGTTCCTCCTCTCCATCACCTCAAATGTATCTTGCTACTCTCTCTGGCTTGTATAGTTGATGCTGGAAAAAAAATGTTATCCTTATGTAGGTTCCCTTGTGGCTTTTAGTATTTTTTCTAAGATTTAATTTTGTTAGTTTGATTAGTATGTTTCTTGCTGTGTTTTTCATTGTGTTTATCCTGTGTGGGATTCTCTGTGCTTCCTGAACTTGAGTGATTGTTTTCTTTTCTATATTAGGGAAATTTTCAGATATAATCTATTCAGATAGGTTCGCTGGCTCTTTCTCTTCTCCTTCTGGAACATCTATGATATGGATATTATTATGTTTAATGTTGTCCCAGAGGCCTCTTGGACTTTCCTCAGTTCTTTCCATTCTTTTTTTCTTTATTCTTTTCTGTGGCAGTGATTTCCAACACCCTGTATCTGACCTCACTTATTTGTTCTTCCTTGTTATTGATTCCTTCTAGTATATTTTTCATTTCAGATATTGTGCTAGTCCTCTTTGTTTGCTTGTTCTTTACATCCTCTACCTCTTTATTAAATATTTCTTTTAACTTCTCGATCTGTGTCTCCATTTTTTCCCCAATATTTTTGGATCATCTTTACTACCATCACTCTGAATTATTTTTCAAGTAGATTGCCTGTCTCCTCATCATTTAGTTTTTGTGTGTTTTTGTCTTGTTCCTTTGTCTGAAACCTACTTATTTTTCATCTCACAATGTCCACCTTCCTGTTGATCATCTCCTTGACAGCAGATATGTATATGCAGTAGTGGGTGCCTAGTTCTAGAGTTTTCAGGGATAGTAGCAGTTCACGTTTACCCAGAGTATGTGATGGCAGCAGCAGTATCCTACGTCCTCACTTGGAGCTGGGTGGCTGCTAGGGAAGGAATCTGTGAGGAAGGAGGAATTTATTCACAGTTCACAGGATTGCTTTTGTGGCATGTAGGGAAAGCAGTGGCTCCTGCGACTCTTCCTGCTACCAGGTAGCTCTCAGGACTATTTCCTGTAGTTGGCAATGTCAGCAGCTGCTCCTGCAGTCCCTCCCTTTTCTGGGAAGGATCTTGGGTCTGTTCTCTGTAGCTGTAGGGGCAGGCACCATTTTGCAATCACTACCCTTTTTCGGCCACTCTAAGGATCTCTCTCTCTCTAGTCCCAAGGGTGAGGGCTGCTCCCTAACTGTTACCAAATTGATGTGCACTTCTGCAGGTCCTTCCCCTATCCTGGCTGCCAGCAGGAATGCTCTCTGTAGCCACTTAGCATCAGAACGTGGACCAATGGACTTCCCACCACTTGCTTGGTCCAGAAAGAGAGCCACTGGCACAGACCCCTGCAGGGCCACTGACAGAAGCTGCAGAGCTTGTGAGCTAGTGTGGGTCCCCCTGAAGCACTGTTGGGCAGAGCCATGGAACTGGTGCTTTTCTTGGCCAAGCAGTTTGCTGCTCCCACAGATAATGTGTACCCATGGCCCTCTCATGGTGCTTTTTGTGCAGAATGGGAGCTGCTAACATGGGAGTCACTGACAGGAGCCAGGGAGCCTGTGTTATTCCCCCTGAGTGGTTATTCTGTCTGCTCTAAATTCTCTGTGTCCTAAGGGCAGTGTTGTTCCCCAGCTGTTGCTAGGCAGCAGCTGCTGCTGGGTGGCTCCTAGAGCTGAAGCAAACAGTGTCCTGCAGCTTGAGAGCTCACACAGGGAAGAAGGATGTAGTGGTGGATCCCAACCCTTGCCTATAGCACCCCTAAACAATGGCATCTAGCCTCTAAACTGGACTGGGTAGCCTCAGCTTCAATATAGGTAATCAACCCCATTTTTTCACACGTACAGTCCCAGCTCTCTCTTTGAGGCCAGAGTTTTAGTTCCTCACACTTGCTGGCACCAGCACACGGTTGTTGCCATAGCACCGACCTTGTTGTAGCACTGACCATTTATGGAGGATTATTTCCATTTTAACTGCTTCACACAGATTTCTGTGTCCTCCTCTGTGAATAAATTCATATCACCGGTAGGGGAACTTCCTAGCATGCAGGGGCTTTTCCTCTTTACAGCTCCCTTCTGGGGGGCAGGTCCCATCTCACTTCTTTTCTCTCATTTTCTTCTTTCTTCTTTCTTGTGTGTTATATAATTTTGTGAGGTTTTTCTTGCTCTATCATAATCCTGAGGCATTTTTCAGTGTTTAGAAAATTTTCTCTGCAAATAGTTCCATATGTAGATGCATTCTCACTGTATTTGTGGGAGTAGATGAGCCTCATGTCCTACTACTGCACCAACTTTCTCCCCCTCTTCATTGTGATTTTCAACTTCAGTGTTTCATTATCTGTGATTTGGCACCCCAGGTTGCCCATTTTTATGTTTATTCTTCTAAAAATTATTCATTTTAATATTATTAATATTAAAAAACTGATGCAGACTTATTCTTGCATGGCAAACCTATCTTAACTATGTAGCTTTGGCTAGTGAGGAAATAATTAATTAGTCTGTCTTAACTCTTTATATATAGAAGAGATAAATTATCCTTATGTAGACACAGAGTAAGCACCACTCCAGTGCTTAATTACCTCTCAAATATTATCTTCTTTAATGATAGTGCTTGAAATCACTTCTGCAATGTTCTCTTTGATAGCATATAGATATGAATTATTTTAATGTTCCAAAGAATGTAGATTCTTTGCCCTGGACTTTTATCTAATTTAAAATGGTTAGATGATTTTTTCATATTTTCAGGCCCAGCAGTTTCCTCTTTATGATGTAGTTATGCCCAATCAGAGGCTGTTGATATTGGATAGTTGCAAAAAGATACAATTTATTTCAAACCTGACTCTGCAAACCAGGATAAATTCCAAACATACCATATACCTATGTGCACTTGCAGTAAATAGAGGTGAATTATTTTATAGTTGTAATATAGGAATGTCTTTTCAGCTACAACTTAAAAAACAGAAGCCATTTTAAAAATTCAGTAAATCCAGCTACAAAGAACACCACAAGCATAGTAGATTTAAAAAGACAAATGTGAGTGACTGTTTATATACAAAGTCAAAAAAAGTTATATATCAACAAGATAATAAACTATATTAAAAAGTGTGAGATATGTATGTTTATATTCATATTTGGATTTAAATTCATATCCACATTTAGAAAGTAGAATGCTCAAAGAATAAGCCAGCAACTGACAAAACTGTAAACTCTTGAAGGTGAGAGAAAGAGGGGAAGACACTAGAGATAACATAAATGGAACCATTACCTTTCAATATATTGATTATAATTTTAATTTTGAACTCTGTAAATGCTTTAAAATTTCCAAAAAAATAAAATTAAAGCAAAAACAATAAATAAACCTGAAAGAAAAATCAAATAGAGAAAATAATATTTCAAATGGATTAGAACATGGCCCTTTATATATCCATAGAAGATATACTATAATGACAAAAAGTTCTTCAAAGAAATGTTAAATTTCATTGTGTTGTTGCTAGCTGCATCATTTATATATCTAAGTTAAATAAAATGGGTAATTGTGCTAATGTTGTTAGAAACTTTCTTAAGTCCACTGAAAGTCCCAAAATAACAGAAAAGTAGGAGCAGAAAAAAGAGAGTACAAGTAACACTCTACAAAGTGGAATGTATATGCATGTGTGTGTGTGTGTGTGCACGCGTGCTTTCCCAGAAAGCATGTGGTTTGTTTTCTGGGATGCTCTTCTTTGTTGTCATCCACAACCATGTCTGACATGGACTTTGCAGGAAGATGCTCTTTCTGGGAGATGCACAGATTTTCTGGGGAAGTTTCATGTGATGCTAAACTCTTTAAATAAATTAAGGATGTTTTTATTGGCTATAATCATACTAACAAACATAAGCATTTGCCTGATATATTTCTTTCAATCATTTTTTTGTATAAATAATCATGTACTTCTCATCCAGACAGTTGGTAAGCTTGAAGGTTCTTACTTTGTACATAATGAGTTCTGTCTTTTTCCCAACTCCTATTCATTAAAATAACATGGACTGTTTTGAATCAACTTGACATAATAGGCTCAAGTAAGAATAACATGCCTGCTCAGCTTCTTTCTCCAGTTGTATGGCTAAGAGAACACTTAAGAAAATTGTGTAAAAAGTGTTTGGCTACTGTTTTCCCTGACTGATGATGCCTTTCAACAGGCAGGGCTGATAAAGGCCTTAGGATAGAATACAGCAGAAATTATATTTTTCATCCCAGCTAGATTCCAAATTAATGAACTCTCAGTGAAATTAGATGGCAAGTGGTTGGCAACCAGATTCTTCAAGACTTGCTTCTTTGATCTCTGCTCACTTCCCCTCTGGCTCTAACTTCAGTTCATCAAATGAAAGGACAAAGAAGATTCAGGATGTGCTGGTTTTATTTGTTTGTGTAAGAGTAAAAGATGAAGTAATATTACAACCTTGGTTGGCATGTTATCTGGTTTTTAATACAGGGAAGACAATTTTCATGTATATTTTCATGTATATTTTACTATCACATAACAAGAACCATCATCTTTCTAGTTTGTAACATGTGACTGCTTTGTATTTGCCTTATCTTCTACATCACTCAATTCTATGGTTGACGATCTGTTCATCACAATACACACTTCTAGGTATTAAACTCTAAATTGGTTTTGATTAAATTTATCTCTATAAAACAGTAACAACATATAAAAGAACTATTTAGAGAAAGTAGTTTTTTTAAATGTTATCTTACCTAAAAGGTTTCCAGATGTAAAATGATTCCAGATATAAGCAGATCAGGGTTGACATGTTTTTTTATGGAGTCTCTGAAATTATTAGGAGTCCCTTCTATTTTTATCTGTTCTGTGATCTTTGTGACAAATTTCCAAACTCAAGGCCTGATTAATTTTCATAAGATAGTCATTGTAGCTCCAGCCATCAAATTCACATTCTAGAAAGCAAAGAGGAGGGAGAGGTAAGCATGAGACAGAAAGTACCCAGCAGAGTCAGCCTTCTTTAGGGCAATTTCTGGGAAGCAAAATTCAATAGGACATGTCTACAACTTTAGTGTTCTAATAAAATATTGGAGAATATATGGTAGGCAGATAACTATGATTCTGCAGTCTCATCCTACATTATTTTTGTATTATATGTGACTGACATGTTAGACTTTATGGGCTTCCAGAATATAATCATTATGCATAAGGATGGATTGGTGTTGACCCTCAAAACTTTTGGGGAATCTGGAGAAGTACATATTTACAAATACAGTAAAACAGTTTATGTTTAAATACATTCATTTCCTGATAAGCATATTTTAGTATTCCATTACATGGAGACAACTTTCCATTTTCTATTTTATGACAAGTAACAAACTCAGGTAGCTTTAAAGGAAAATGCCCTACAGTAAGTTTCAGATTAGATTTTGTTTTTTATATTGATGTTGTTATTTTTAATGGAATTTTCTACAACAATAAAATAACACATGAGGTTAAACTTTTCTAATGGAACCAATTTTATACATAAAAATTAACATATTTTAAAAGATGACACTGCCTGCCACTGCTAGAGCAGTGCTCATTTAGTGCTCACTTTTTGCACTAAGTCAAGTTTTATCTTACTGTACAACTGTGAAATATCATACATATATATACAAACCAGAGTCAAATACAAAGCAATATTTTAAAAGTGAGAAAGAGGTAGATTTATATGTTAAATTATATTGTGATCAATATAATACTAGACAATTTCCAACTCTCTAGGTTTCAGAGAAAAATTCCATAATTTATAATAATAAAACTCACAATTGATTATTTTTTTCATAAGATCAATTGAGATTCAGGCAAACTTGGATAATGATTGTCACTTATATATCCTCTACCACAATCAAGTATGTATACATTTGTAGAATTTTTAAAAAGATTCTTACCAAAGAAAAGTACACCAATGACCATAGCAGCATTACTCACAACAGCCAAAAATGGAAGCAACCCAATGGTCCCTTGACAGACAGAGGGATACACAAAATGTATTACATACATACGATGAAACTGTATTTACCTTTAAAGTGAAAATTGCGATGCATGCTACAATATTGATCTACCTTGAGGACATCATGCTGAGTGACATAAGACAACCACAAAATGATAAAAACTATGATTCTACTTTATGAGGTACTTAGAGTAATCAAATTCATAAAGATAGAAAGATGCTGCAACTGAGCATAGAATATGGAGCAAAGTGTATACTCATATGTGTATGTATGTTATTCAGATATATACTATATATATTTGAATCATTTTACTGTATACATGAAACTTGGAGTAATCAAATTTATAAAAATAGAAAGTAACTGCAATCAAGCACAGAATATGCAGCAAAGTGTGTACTCTTACATGTGTATGTATATGATTCTGTATACCTGAAACTAACACAACATTGTAAATCAACCATACATCAAAAAAAATTGTTTCACATTTAAGATGAAACATAGGTCTAAACTCACACAGCTGACTCTGTATCTGATTTAATATAGTGTATAATTGTGTAACTGTGTGTCTGTGGATGAGACATTCTATGGTTTATTACTTATATTTAATAGAGAATATGTTTATGCTTTCAAGCTAGGAAACATGGCTCTGTGGTAGACAATTTTCTTTTCCTTCTTCATTATTGCAAATCCCATTTGTCTCTTCTAGCCATAAAGATTGTTGCAATGTTAAAAAAAAAAAAACCCTTATGATCCATTCATCTCACAGAACGTTATTATTACATTGTTCAAATATTACAGTTAACAAATGCGTTAATGGAGATAGGGAGATAGTAAAACATTAATTTAAGGAGATGAGTCTCATGTTTTAAATCTTCAGTTTAGGGGAATGGCATACTTGGTACAATATATTTAAATACCAGCATTTCATATTATTTTATTAAAATACCACAAATAAAACATGAAAAGGAAAATATAAACATTTTATCAATTTCTTAGTAGATGAGTGCTTTACCATGTTTTAAATATTCAAAAATGTTGTTTATAATAATTCTTTTCCTGAAATAAACTTGATAGTGATCAGATGAGTGAAATATTACTTAAATTAGAATATTTGCTAATGTAACTTATATTTAAAGCATCAACAACATTGGTTTTATTTATTTATTTATTTGTCTTTTTGCCATTTCTTGGGCCGCTCCCGTGGCATATGGAGGTTCCCAGGCTAGGGGTTGAATTAGTGGTGTAGCTGCTGGCCTACACCACAGCCACAGCAACGTGGGATCTGAGCCGCATCTGAGACTTACACCACAGCTCACGGCAATGCCAGATCCTTAACCCACTGAGCAAGGCCAGGGATCAAACCTGCAACCTCATGGTTCTTAGTCGGATTCGTTAACCACTGAACCATGATGCGAACTCCCAGCATTGGTTTTAAATTAATATCATTACCTGTGTCAATTTTTTTCATTGACACAGGTAATGATATTATCAAAATTATAATTATAATTTCTGATAAATTATAAGTATGATTATATTTTAAGTTAAATATTTCGCTAGCAAAATTATGGGATTTGTGAATATGAACTAAATATTTACATTTGACAACAGCATTAATAGGAAAATATATCAGGGATTTAGAAACTCTGAAATTTATTGTAAAATACATCTTTTACTTAAGTTTTCAGATGTCTATTTTTAACCTAAAAGATTCTTTAAGCATGAAAAAATTGCAGCAAGTTGAATTACAGAACTTAAGAAAGAAATATAAATTTCCTGGTATATGTGCATTTCAAAAATATTCCAAGGAACATGATTATCCATTTGCAATTCAGTTTTAAAAATATGAATACAAGGTACAGAATATTTGTCACAAATTCTCCTTCAGCGTTCTATAAGCTGACAGCCCACACATTAAAGTTAGAGACTTCAAAAAATATATTTATGGCACAAAATGAAATAGAATAATGGAAGACTCTAAACACTGAATTTTTCTCTTTGAACATTTGTTTTGATAATAATGTTGCATTGTTACATCTATAAATGTTGTATATTTACATTGTGTCTGGCATTGGGCAGAGTAAGATATGTACAAAATGTGTTCAGTGAATGGTTTTGGTTTGGTTTCGGTTGCTCATATCACAAGGCTCATGTTACAAATTGGCAGATAATTGGAGGGTAAGTACAGATTATTGCATGCCAGATCATAAATGCAATGCAATGAAGAGACACAAAAAGTTGGGAATTGGGCAGAAGGGAGGACCAGTGTAAATACATTGCCATATTTTGGGTATAGAGTGCTAAGATCCTGGACTAAGGCAATGGCAGTTTGATACAAGGGGAGAGATAGATTTTAAAATTTTTGAGGGGAAAAATTGATGCTTTCAACCTCTTATAGCTCTGGGTAGGACTTCCAGTACTATGCTGAGTAGAATAGAGAGAGATCTTAGAAGAAATGATTCGGGTTTTCACCATTAAGTATAACATTAGTTGCAGGATTTTCACATACAGCCTTCCTTGTTTTGAGGTGAGTTCTTCTATACCTAATTTGTTTGAGAGTTTTTGACATGTATGGGTTTTGAATATAATGAGATTTTTTTTTGCATCTGTTAAGATAATATCATAATTTATCTTTTATTCTGTTATGTGGTGTATAACATTGATTTGGATATGCTGAACCATGTTTGCATCCTGGGAGTAAATCCCACTTGGTCATGATGCATAATTTTTTTGAATATGTTGTTGACTATGCTAATATTTGTTGAGGATTTTTATATCCATTTTTTTGGGGGGTGGATATTGGCCTGTGGTTTTCTTTCCTTGTGGTACCTTAGAGTGATGCTGGCTTCATAAAATGAATTTTGCAAGTGCTTTTTTCTTTTCCACTTTTGAAGGGTTTTAAAAATGATGGGTATTAATTCTTTAAATGTTTGGTAGAATTCCACCTTTGAAGTCATCTGGTCTTGGGCTTTCATTTTTGGAGTATTAGATTATTGATTCAATCTCCTTTGTTATTGGTCTGTTCTAATTTTCTATTTCCTCCTCCTCCTCCTCTTCTTCTTTCTTCTTTCCCCCTCCCCTTCCCCTCCTCCTCCTCCCCTCCCTCCTTCTCCTCCTCCTCTTACTATAACTTTTCTTCTTCTTTTTTTTTTTCCCACCAGCATGTAGAAGTTCCCAGCCCAGGGATTGAATCCACACCACAGCTGTAATCAGAGTCACAGCAGTGACAATGTCAGATACTTAAACTATTGAGCCTCCATTTCTTCTTGATTCAGGGTTGGCTAGTTGCATGGTTTGGAAATTTATCCATTTCTTCTAGCTTGTCAAGTTTGTTGGTGAACAATTGTATTATCACCTCTTTCATTTTTTTATCTGCTTTACTATTTCCACATTTTTATTCATTAGTCTAGCTAAGAGTTTGTCAATTTTATCTTTTTCAACAACCATCTCTTAGTTTTCTTGCTTTTTTAAAAAATCGTTTTTACATTCTCTATTTAATTTCTTTCTTCCCTAATTTTAGTTATTTCCTTTCTTCTGATAACTTTGAGCTTAGTGTGTTTTTTGTTTTCCAATTCCTTGAGGTATAAAGTTTGAGTTCTTTTTTTCTTTTTTTTAGGGCTGCACCCATAGCATATGGAAGTTCCCAGGCTCGGAGTTACAACTGCTGGCCTATGCCACAACCACAGCAATGTGGGATCTGAGCTGAGTCTGTGACCTACAACACAGTTCATGGCAATGCTGGATCCTTAACTCACTGAGTGAGGCCAGGAATTGAACCAGCATCCTCATGGGTAATAGTTAGATTCATTTATGCTGCATCACAATGGGAACTCCCTTTCTTCTTTTTTAATGTGTTTGTCACCATAAATTTTCCTCTTAGTACTGCTTTTACTCTCTCCCATATGTTTGAGTATTTTATGATTTTATTTCATTTGTCTCTAGATATTTTCTCATTTCTCTTTGATTGTATAGTTCAAGTATGTTTTAATTCTCATGTATTTTTGAGTTTTCCCATTATATTTTGTTACTGACTTCCAGAGAATTTTATAATACATTTGATCACTTTATTACAGCGATAGGGTATAGAAGAAGTATAAGTTTGTTTCTTTTGCTTTAGGTATTAAGAGAATGTTGTCACTAAGAAAAATGCAGAGGTGGGGTTGAATGGAAGTTTTATAATCAATTTAATTTTAGGATGAATACAGTTTGCAGGCTGGATACAATATTCAAATGGAAATGACCACAGAGATGGAAATAACACATAAAATTGAATTGCCTCTGAAGAAAGAAATGTTTATAAAAATATATTTTGGTGTAAGATAATACCTCTCTCTTAATGTAGTGAGCCACACAGGAAGTCTACCTCTCTTAATGTAACGGAGGTCTATAAATTTGTTTTGATTGTAGAGAGGATCATAAAATGTTTTAGTTATCATTGGTATTACTGAAACATAAAAATGGATGAGTATAAGTTGTAAAAGGTAAGGTGAAACATTGTTTACCACCACACCTTGCTCTTATGGTTCAGGTTACTATCCCTCAACACAGGAGTCCCTGCTAAAGGATCTGGTCATCAGTTTTCTTCATAAACATTACATCAACCATACCCTTAGCTCTGAGAGTAATACTAGAATGAGACAGCTATGTTAGGGGTACATATTCTAATGTGAGATGATTATGGATTTCTATCTTAATTTGGGGGGAGTAGAAAAAATGTAATGAAACCTTGTTTAACCATTTCAACAAGACCCACATTTAATTAAATCAAGCCATCTATCTGGCTGATGTTTAGCACTTTTGATTTAGATGGTAAAGGAAATACCAGTTATATATAGCTTAGAAAAAAATAGATCCATTCATATGTATGCACCCTGAACATTCACAGGTAACATGAATTTAGTTTGCACCACTTTAGAAATTTTTAGAGTTAACAAATAAAAATGTATTAGGTAGTGTCTCTTTATAGCCTGGGGACTGAGGCTGCAAAGAAAAAGGAAGAGAATATTATCCAGGAAGACAAATGGAACTGCATTATAGTTCCTTAATTCCAAAGAAAATGAATCATTATTCATAATAAATTTATGTGGAAAATATTAAATTTGTTTCAAAAGCCTGGTCTGTCTTAGAGTGGAAAACTCTTTTCCTGCAGGGCATATTTTATCATTTAAATTAATTTTAAAAATGTGATAAACATAATATTTGAAATAATAGAACCTGAAATGTATCTTAAATGAGATTAGACTATGCCATTTTTCCTGAAGGTATATGTCTTTTTTAAATGGCTGCTGGGAAGTGAATTCCTCACATCAATATCAATTCTAAAACAACTACTATATATATTTTGAAATTAATTGACTACTTAAAAATTTTAATCTACATATTAATAAGGAAAAAAAGCAAGGAGAAGCTGGAAGTCTACATCTGAGACAGTTAGTGCAACTATGAAAACATGTGTTCATAAGTGTCTTAGGGATATTTAATAATCTCCGGATTCTTTTTCATAAAATTTCATAAAACTCATGCGTTTTCATGAGTATGATGGTGAAACCTTGATTAAATACAGAAAGTGTCTTATTTATTTTACCTATATCTTATTAATACAGTGTGCAAAAATAAAATCACAAGGAAAATCCCAAGTGAGACAGCTCCTGAATTAGACATTTATACTAATACTCAAAGGGGGTCCCTGCTTTAGGATAATTTCAAATTTATTATTTAGCTTCTGATTTACTAACAGAATATTTTAAAAGGAGCACATGTAAGTTAGTGTTTCCAAGACAAAAAAAGTACATATATGATGAGCTCTGAAAAAGGAATTGTCCCCCAGGTAACCCTTGTATGCAGGGATTTATAGTCTCAGGACACAAAATAGGATTTAATCTTTTCCCTTATGATTTTTACTATATACAGTGATTCATTGAAAATGATTTTATATTCATATTGAATAAGAGTATAGAATATTCTCATAATTTTTGTAAATTATTTGAGAATACTTAAGATGCATTAGAGGTAATCATATGACTCATATTTGTAATCTGTTGCATGTGATGTATGTAGTATTGAACGCTATACAATATTTCACTTGAATATAAACAAGGAAAAATGCAATAAAAATAATCTCTTCCATCCTTGCTCAATTTTCCCTTTTTTTTTTTTTTTGGTCTTTTTGCCATTTCTAGGGCCGCTCCTACAGCATATGGAGGTTCCCAGGCTAGGGGTTGAATCAGAGCTGTAGCCACCGGCCTACACCAGAGCCACAGCTGCGCGGGATCTGAGCTGGTCTGCAACGTACACCATAGCTCCCAACAGATACTTAACCCACTGAGCAAGGCCAGGGACCGAACCTGTAACCGCATGGTTCCTATTTGGTTTCGTTAACCACTGAGCCACAACAGGAACTCCTCAATTTTCTTTAATTTTAATGTTTCAGTATTATTTCTTTGTCCTATACATCTTCTTTCCGCAAAACATAATTGTCAATGAAATTTTAGGTGGCCATTTGGTGCTCAGTTTTTGGTTCTGTAGTGTAAATAAAAGGAATTCTGGTTATAATTGTATCACACGATACTTAAAGTTGAAAGAGTAAAAATATCAGGTGGTGAGAAGTGTTTGTGACGAGGGGTGATGAAAGAGGATTGAAGACTAATATTAGTCTTCTTTCTTTTTATTTTATTTTATTTTAGCTTTCTTTTTATTTTATTTTATTTTTAGTTTTTGGCTGCCTGGTGTCATACAGTGTTCCCAGGCTAGGGATAAGATCCAAGCCATAGTTGCCATCTAAGCCACAGTTGCAGCAATGCCAGATCCTTAACCCATTGTGTCAGGCTTGGGATTGAATGCTCCCAAGATGTCCCTGATCCCATTGCAACACAGACAGAACTCCTTCTTCAAAGGTTTCTTAGTGCTGTTACTCCCTGTTCCTATCTTATAAGTAGAGATAAGTTCTTCATATTGGCAGAGGACAAGTACTTTCCAATTATTACTTTATTCTTATTTTGGAAAGCCAAGTAAACATCTAACAAAAAATAAATATTGCAAAAATGCTATGATTTTAAAATTTCTGGGCTAGTGTATCTGTTTCACGTTTGAAAATACTTTAGCTTAGGTCAGTATATAACCTATTTATTTGAAACATTAAAAATAAACAACTTAAATACTAAAGGTTGTTCATAAAATAACAAAAATAGATAAGTATAGTCATATTAATTGCACTTCATTTTTATAAGAACTTTACTTTCACCAAGGGATAATAGTCCCTTGTCTATTTTTAGCCTGGTCAATGAAATAAATGGAATCCATGTATAACCATAAATACTTTTTCAAGTATAAGTTGAATTTACTCAGCTATCTTATATTTTGTCATGGTTGGACAACATATTTAAATATATTAAAAAAAATTCAAATGTGAGAATATTTTCTTGTTGCAAAGTCATTATTTTGAAGAGTGTCATACTCTGTTGGTTAAAGTACGTTCTGAGACAGAGCATGCTCTTATTAATTATATTTAAAAAGGCTGAGTCTTGGCAGGAATAGACATATTTTATTATTTTTAAAATGTTTTTTTTGGTCTTTTTGCCATTTCTAGGGCCACTCCTGTGGCATATGGAGGTCCCCAGGCTGGGGTCTAATTGGAGCTGTAGCCACAGCCTTTGCCACAGCCACAGCAATGAGGGATCTAAGGCGCATGTGCAACCTACACTGCAGCTCACAGCAATGCCAGATCCTTAACCCACTGAGCAAGGCCAGGGATCGAACCCTCAACCTCATGGTTCCTAGTCGGATTTGTTAACCACTGAGCCACTATGGGAACTCCAGGAATAAATATATTTTAAAGCAAAATAGTTTAAAAATAAAAAACGGTGAATATTTTCAGCAAGAATAAAATAAGAGACCAGATTTATCTTACTGCCTGAAACAATGAAAAGATGGACTGGGAGTTCCCACTGTGGCTCGGTGGAAATGAATCTGATGCAGGTTTGATCCCTGGCCCTCACACACTGGGTTAAGGATCTGGCATTGCCATGAGCTGTGGTGTAGGTCTCAGATGTGTCTTGGATTCCGTGTTGCTATGACTGTGGTGTAGGCCAACAGCTACAGCTCCAATTCAACCCCTAGCCTGGGAAACTCCATATGCCACAGGCATGACCCTAAAAAGTCAAAAAGAAAATGAACTGAATTGATAGAACAGAGGTTTTAAAGGCACTAGATATCATGAAACGAAGGATAGCTATCCATGAGATTAAGTAACTAAATAATGCTTGCACAAATGTACTACCTCAAAAGAATTTTCAGATTCTGCAAACAGAAAGAAACAAGGCATGTCCTTAAATTGAAGAAATGAAGCTGAGACCAAAGTTACTCAAAGCTGAGACCACAGGACATATTTCTGGAATGGAGATAATGTAAGAGCTATGCAGAATACAGATTAATACATTAATTTAAAAAACTATTGGAGGATATATATATATATACATATAAAAAATAATTAGATGTTCTTAGAGAAAATGTGCCTGAAATTTACATGGGGCCAGAAATATTTGTCAATGTCCAACAGCCAGAATGAAAAACCTCAAGATTAAAGGAAATTAGGTTTAATATACAGAAGGGTCCCAGCTGATTTATGGGGAAAAACTAACCTTAAACTGAGAACTGTTCTTACATTTACTAATAAACTGAAAATAATATCCCAAGGATTGAGCCCTTTCCAATTTATTTAACTGAATCCCAAACAAAGCTCAACAACATTTATATGAGTCCATAAATATGCAGCACCAAAAAAAAAATTAAATGTCTGAAAAAATAAAAATTACTAAGCATAAAAGAAGAAATATTCATAATGAAAAGATAAATCATGAAAACAGACTCAGAATTAAAATATATTTTAGTATTAACAGAGAAGAACAATAAAAGGGTTATTATGACTGGATTCAATAAGTTAAAAAATTAAGTGGAAACAAATAGAAGGTGAAAACAATGACCCAAATAAGACCTTTCAGAAGTGAAAACTAGAGTATGTGAGATGAAAAATTTACTGAATATATTTTTTTTGTCTTTTGTGTGTGTGTGTTTTGAGGACTACACCCACGGCATATGGAGGTTCCCAGGCTATGGGTTGGATAGGAGCTATAGCCACCAGTCTACACCACAGTCACAGCAATGTGGGATCTGAGCCAAATCTGTGACATACACCACAGCTCATGGCAGCACCAGATCCTTAACCCACTGAGCAACACCATGATTCAAACCTGCAACCTCAAGGTTACTAGTTGGGTTCATTAACCACTGAGCTACAACGGGAACTCCCTAAATATATATATTAATAGAAGATGAGCCACTGCAGAAAGCGGCATTAATAAACCTGAAGACATAGTAACAGAAAGCGTCTAAAACTAAACAGATTAAAGATAATTTTAAAAAAGTAAATGATGAGTTTTAGGGCAATTTTCTATATATAACCTAATATATTTAAGTGGAGTCCACACAAAAGAAAAGGGAACATAGAAATGATATATGAAGAAATAATACCGAAATATTTTTTAAAGTTTGATGAGCTATATAACCCACAGATCCAAGAGTCTCAACAAATCCCAAAGAAAAGAAATTTGAAAAACATGAATTATGGTGCATCAAAATCAAACTACTCAAAATAAATGATAAAGCAAAAAATCTTAGAATCAGCCAGAGAAACATAAGTATAAATATATAAGTGAAAGAATATCAGTAGTTTTCTTATTGGCAACAATGTAAGAAGAGAATATAACAACATCTTTACAGCACTGAAAGAAAAAAAGCTGCCAATGAGGAATGCTCTACCCAACAAAAATATCTTTTGAAAATGAATGTTGAAGACTTTTTTAAATACATAGAAGAGTTGAAAGAATTCATCACCACAAGACCTACATTACAAGAAATGTAAAGAATTTCAGGTAGAGGGAATATACAAGTAAGTGGAACAATGGCTCTATTGGAAGGGATTAAGTGCAACAGAAATGATAATTATATGACTAAATAGATAAGATTTTTATTATTCTTGAAATATTAGCAGATAATTTACTGTTAAAAAGTAAAAAAAATAGGTTTTATCAATGTGAATAATAACATCAGCAATGTAAAATATAATGTATTGGATTTAAAACATTTAAAATTTAAATATGTTATAATAACAGTACATAGCAAGAGTGCCAGGTGGAAATACACAGTTATAAGATTTTTATACTATGTAGGAAATATCATATCACAACTTGAAGGTAGACTGATATAAGTTAATAAATCTGACCTGCAATTGGTTGAGTCCATTCCTGTGGAACCCACAGATATGGAGCATCAATTATACTGTGACACTTTATATCAGGGACTTAAGCATCCATGAAATCCATGGAACCAATTCCTCAAGAGGATACTGAGGGATGACTGTATAATGTGAACCAAAAATCATCTGCTAAAATAACAAAACAGAGAGGTATAGATCTTAGGCAAGCAAAGTAAATGAAACATATTTATTTTTAAAAGATTCAGTAAATTAAAAAGGCAGAAAAAAGGGAAAAAATAACAAAGTCTAAGTGAGGCAAATAGAAAATTAATAGTAAGATTATAGATTTAATCTTAACCATATCAACATTTTAAAAAAGATAAGATAGTCTAAGTAGCCCAGCTATTAGATAATAAAGCAAGCCCTAACTACAGACTGTCTACAAAAATTATTTTATGAATGAAGAAATGGAACGTGCTGAAACAAATCGCAAAAGCTGGAGTAGATCTCCCAAAATCAAGTCAAGGGGATTTCAGTGTAAAAATATAGCTTTATATAATTAGGTCACTCCCTAATTTTTATTAAAGAGGTAAATTAATCAAGATTACATAACAATTTTTAACTTTTATGTACTTAATAAGAGTACTTCAAAAACATGAAAGGCAAACTTATAAAACCATAAGGAGAAACAGACAAATCAACAATTATAGTGATGCATTTCAATACTTTCTCTTTTTTTTCATTTTTAAAAATTCCATTGAAATATAATTGATTTCCACTATTGTGATAATTTCTGTTGTACAACAAAGTGATTTAGTTTTACATACACTCACATCCATTCTTTTTTTGGTTCTTTCTCCATATATATTATCACAGAAAAATGGGTAGAGTTCCCTGTGGTATATATACAGCAGGTCCCTGTTGGCCAGCATTCTGTATACCACAGTGTGCATATGCCAATCCCAACCCCCAGCCCATCCCTCCCCCCTCCACCTGTCCCCACTGGTAACCATAAATTTGTTTTCAAAGTCTGTGAGTCTGTTTCTATCCTGCAGATAAGTTAATTTGTATACATTTTAAGAGTCCACATATAAGTGATATCATATGTTTGTTTTTCACTGGCTGACTAACTTCACTTAGTATTCTAATTTGTAGGTCCATCCATGTTGCTGCAGATGGCATTAATTCATTCTTTTTATGGCTGAGTAATATTCCATTATATATATGTACCACATCTTCTTTATACACCACATACATGAGTCTTGTTTTTGTATCCATTCAGCCAGTCTGTCTTTTGGTTGGAGAATTTATTCTGTTTACTTTTAGGGTAATTATTGATATGTTCTTATTGCCATTTTGTTAATTGTTTGTACTTGTTTTTGTTTCTCTTTTTCTTCTCTTCTTTCTCTTCTTATAGTTTGATGACTATCTTTAGCATTATGTTTGGATTGATTTTTCGTATTTGTTTTGTATTTATTTTAGATTTTTTTATGATTAATACTTTCTCAATAGTTGATAGATTACACAATAAAGATGCTGAAAATTTGAACAACACTATCAATCAACAGAATCAAAATGACATATATTAAGCATGGCATCCAATAAAAATAGACGTACATTTTTTTCACTTGCACACAAAACATTGACCATTATAGAATATAGTCTGTGACTTAAATCTCAATGAAATTAAAAGCATAACATTTTTAAAGAAAAGTTTCTCTAATTTTAATGTAGTTACATTATAAATCAGAATCATAAACTTAAGATGAGAAATTAGAAATTGAATGACACTTCTTAAAAACACATAGATCAAAGTGGAAATCAAAAGTGAAATTAGAATGCATTCTAAACTGAATTAAAATGAAAAATTACTCATCAAAATTTGTATGATACCATACTAGCAATACTTATTGGAAATATACTGCTAAATTCCTATATTAGAAGGCCAGAAAGATATTCATTTTATCACCTCAGCTTCCCCATTAAACACATAGAAAAAAGAAAAGCAAAATAAGTGCAAACTAAAAAGAAAAAGAATTCTTAAAGATTAAAGAGGAAAATAGTGAAAGGGATAAAGGAAAAAATAATATTGAAAATTTTCTAACTACACTGAATTAGGAAAAAATGATAGAAGACACAAATTATCAATATCAGGAATGATGGAATTGGCATCAGTAAAAAATGTATTGATATTAAAAGAAAAATAAGAGAACCTTATAAACAATTTTATGCCAATAAATTAAACAACCTAGATAAAATGGAGAAATTTTCTGAATGACACTGTTACTGGTTAATCTTCTCCCCCAACACAGGCACACTCATCACAAACACATACATAAAGATATGTTCAAATTCTAATTCAGTACCTCATAATATGAGCTTATTTATAAGAAATAGAGTCTTTACAAATTTAAATTAAAATGAAGTAATTAGGTTAGGCCCTACCACCATATGACTGATGTCCTTATAAAAGGGAGAAATTTGGATACAGACATTCACTTAGAGAAGACGTTGTGAAAACATAGAAGGGAAACTCCATATGGATATAGAGGATTAGAGTGATGCATCTACAAGCTAACGAATGATGACAAATCCATTGCCAAGAAATCACTAGAACATAGGGAGAGACAATAAATTATTCTGCAGTATTAAGGGGAAACATAGCTTTATGAAACCTTGATTTTTGATTTTTATCCTTCAGCCCTGTGAGATGATAGTTTCTCATGTTGTAAGTTACCCAATTTGTAATACTTTATTATGGCAGCCCTAGCAAACTAATAAGATACAGACTATGAAAACTCAGGGATATGTAACCTAAATAACCCTAAACATTATTAAGAAAATGAAATTTCTAATCAAAATTTTCTTCCACAAAGATGTGGTATATATACACAATGGAATACTAAAGAATGACATAATGCCATTTGCAGCAACATGGATGGAACTAGAGAATCTCATACTGAGTGAAATGAGCCAGAAAGACAAAGACAAATACCATATGATATCACTTATAACTGGAATCTAATATCCAGCACAAATGAACATCTCCTCAGAAAAGAAAATCATGGACTTGGAGAAGAGACTTGTGGCTGCCTGATGGGAGGGGGAGGGAGTGGGAGGGATCGGGAGCTTGGGCTTATCAGACACAACTTAGAATAGATTTACAAGGAGATCCTGCTGAATAGCATTGAGAACTTTGTCTAGATACTCATGTTGCAACAGAAGAAAGGCTGGGGGAAAAATGTAATTGTAATGTATACATGTAAGGATAACCTGACCCCCTTGCTGTACAGTGGGAAAATAAAAAAAAAAAAGAAGAAAAAATTTCTTCCACAGATACTCCAGATTCAGAGAGAATTTCTAGTAAATTTGATCAATATTTAAGGAAGAAGTAATGCTGATTATACAAAAGAGCTTCTAAAAAATTAAAGAGGAGGGAATGGTTTCTAAATTATTCTATATATCCAGGATTATTTTGATACCAAAAACCAGCAAAAGTATTGCAAAATTAGAAAACTACCAAGTGAAGTAAGTCTTCAAGAGAAAGACAAATATATCACTTATATGTGGAATCTTAAGATATGGCACAAATGAACCTATGTACAAACACACCCACAGACATAGAGAACAGACTTGTAGTTACTGGGGTGGTGTGGAGGGCATAGGATGTACTGGGATTTTGAGGTTACTGGATGCAAATTATTACATTTAGAATGGATAAATAATGAGATCCTGTTGTATATAGTACAGGGAACTATAACCGATCTCTTGGGATAGACCATGATGAAAGCTAATATAAGAAAGGGAAGGTTTGTATATGTGTGTGTGTATATATATATGTATATGTGTATATATATATATATATGCATATGTATATATATATGCATGGGTCACTTTGCTATACAGCATAAATTGGGCACAACATTGTAAATCAAATATACGTAAATTTTTTTTAAAAAAGAAAATTACATCAGCATCATGCATGAAAAGAGATATGCTTTCTTGGAAAACTTAGTATATCAGCTTGGTCATAGATAAACAAAGACAGTTTTCCTTTATCTCAAAGTGTTCTGTGCTCTAGTGCTATTTTTATAGGATTTCATTTATTTTTATGTCATTATTTTTAATACTACTAACTACCAAGAAAAGATAGATTGACTATTATTTAAGATTTAATAAATGGTTCATTAATAATTTGCTCTTTTTTATTAACATAACAGCTACTAAGCCTTTTATTAAAAAATAGTTCAACAAATCATTTTGATTAAACACATAATTTTAAAATGTGTATAGAAACCGAAACATTCAACCACTTTTAGTAGTATATGAGCGTAATTTCTTGTCAAATGAATATGTTAAAATCCAACTTGGAAATTTTACTTAAAATACTATTAAACAAATAATCTATACATATTTAAAAATCAAAGCATTACCTAATGGTATATCAAAGCAGAATAATAGTTGAAAAGTTTAGCAGAATGTAAATCTATGGTACTTCCATTACATTACCCAGATAAAATTATAATAAGTTATGTCAAGATGATTTTGCTTTCATTATAAGAAGTCTTTATAGTTAAATAATAATATTCATTGATTTGTTTTTATTTCAGCGACACAACAGAACCTGGTTTTCTCTTAGTGATATTCATAACCATGGATGAGAAACCTAATATCACTTTATTAAACCTAAAGGTAATTATGCATTATTAATATTGAGAATGTGTTCAGGAGACAGAATTTGAAAATTTATTTGGTTGTGAAAATACTAATTAGGACTTTAATATGGTTTGTTATCTAATTTGATGTTTAGGAAATGAAATATATAATGTATGAAATATAGTGTTTCATTAGGTAAATTATCTGACTATATGCATCATGTAGAAAAATATCTAATTTACATACAGACTGTTATACAAAATGTTTTCACGAACTTGTGTACCTCCAGAATATTGTCTTTTGAGTAGTACACTACATATTTTCTTCTTCATAAATAGGTAGTGTTAACTCTCAAGGACTAGTTACTTGTGTTTGTCTTTATGGTTTTATTATTTTTCACTTCTGCTTGTTTTAAACTCCAAGAAAAATATATATAAATTTCACTTGATATCTCTAATTTTTCAATAACATACTTTATAAAATTAGATATATTGGCAATGAAATCATCTCCTTGGGATATCTTAAATATATAAAAATCTATATTGAAAATATAATTTATAGTACTAGTAAATTATAAAGATTATTTGTTACTTGCTGACATGATTTTTCTGACATTCAGGCATTTCATAAATCAGTTTGATGTATGCAAATAAAAATTATTGAATTAACAAACTGTTAGATGTCACACAAAATATATTGCAAGAATTGGAATAGGGAAATGATTTCCCTCATATTTTAAATTCAGAAAGTTAACTTAGAATAAATTACTTTAAAATTTCCTGTACTATTTTTAGTAGTAGTGTTATATTATTTTAAGTTTATGTCCTTTCTGAAGGAGCGTAAGATGTTCCAAGGACAAATTAACTTTTTAAAATATAATTAGGAAAAAGGAGAGAATTGATTTTGTGAATATTTACTACTCTAAAATTTAAAATCATATCATAATATATTCTAATCAAATTATTTATATAAATCAAAATAAATATGTAATATTATATATAAATGGTAAAGTATTATGAATTTATTTGGGATTTTTTATTTTTATATTTTTAATGTCTACACATATTGCAGCAGATATGGTTCATACACGTTCCTTATAAGGAGTTGCTTAAATTAATGTATGTTTCCTGATTGACAATTCTACTTGGAAAAATTTCTAGACTCTTTAAAAGCTATAGGGACAGAGTATATTCGTTTTCCCTCAATGATCATGAAGGAAATAAGATATATATGTACATAAACATAAAAGTACCATAATATTAACAAATAAGTACAGATAAAATGATGTGATAATTTATGGATGAAGGGGAAATTTTAGACTGACATTTTATGCCATCATGTCATCTGTTATCTAAATATCAAATATAGAAAAGTCAAATATTAAAGAATAAGAAAAAAAATCACCAAAATGCACAGGTGTCTATGTTAATTGATGCCTGTGCAATGCTTTTCCGACCTCCTGATGGTTTGATTTTATTCACCATGAGACAGTGGAGGATATTGTGCTTGTATCTCGGTACCTCTCCAATAGCAGCATCATGGCCACAACACTAACATAAACAACAGTAGCAACAATAGGAAGAACATTTGAAACAAGATTTTTGACAGGGGAAATACTGTGAGTGCCAATACCAGCAATGATGTTTTAGTGACCAGACTGTATTCGTTTTTTGTTTATTCAGATTTTTTCTAGTATTCTTGAAGGGTGTATTTATTCCAAATAAAAGCTTCCTGATTAGTTTCTGTTTTAAAAACACATTATATGAGCTATAATTTATACATACCATAAAAATCACCCATGTATAGTGTAACATTTTCACCCATGTCATAATTTTTCCCTTAATTATGATTTGGAAAGGCTCTTGAATATAATTTGAATCAGTATTCCAACTCTGTCATTATATTTGTAAGTGAAGTTTAGCTAACTTTTTATTCATTGCTTTGGAATTTTCTGAGTAGTGTTTTACTATTGTTAATAAAAATATATTTTAAGGTGTACACCATGATGATTTCATATACCTGTACTTTATTAAATGATTATTATAGTCAAGCTAATCTCTTCACATAATTACCATATTTTGTGTATGGGAATACCTGAAAATCAATTCTCTTAGCATATCTCCAGTGTTATAATACAGTATTATTAAATATTACCATGCTGTCCATTAGATCTCTAGACTTAGCTATCCTACATGACTAAAACTGTGTACCCTTTAGCTAATATCCTCATATTTTCCCTACCTTTCCTAAGTAACCCCTGTTATACTCTCTGCTTTTCTGTATTGGATTTCTTTAGATTCCTATTGTGGAGTTGTCATTGTGGTTCAGAGAGTTAGGACCCAGCATTGTCTCTGTGAGGAAGCAGGTTTGATTCCTGGTCTCAGTCAGTGAGTGGGTTAAGGATCCAGTATTGCCACAAGCCATGGCATAGGTTACAAATGCAGCTCAGATATGCTGTTGCTTTGGCTATGGTTTAGGACTCAGCTGCAGCGCTGATTCAACCCCTCGCCAGGGAACTTCCATATGGCAATAAAAAGGAAAAAAGAAAGAAAAAAATCAATTGTGAATGAGATTATTCAGTTCTGTTGTGTATGTATGTGTGTTTGGCTTATTTCACTTAGCATAATATCTTCCAAGTTCATCCATGTTGTTGCAAATGGTCCCTCTCTATTTTTAAGGCTGAATGATATTCCATTATGTATATATGCCAAAGTTTCTTTATCTAGTCATCCATTGATGGAAACTTAGGTTGTTTTCATACCTTGACTATTTATTGTGAATAATACTGCAATGAACCTGGGGATGTACATATCTCTTCAAGGTGTTAAGTACATTTCCTGTGGGTATATACCTAGAGTGGGATTGCTACAGTATATAATGTTACATTTTTATTTGTTTTGAGGAACTGCTATACTGTTTCCCATGGTGACTGTACCAATTTATACTCCCATAAACAGTATACAGAGTTTCAGTTTCTCCACATCCTCACCAACAAGTGAGGCTATCATTTTATTGATAATAGTCATCCTAACAGGTGTGAGATGATACTTCATTACATATTTGTTTCCCTGATGATTAATGATGTTGACCACTTTTTTCATATACCTCTTGGCCATTTTAATGTCTTTTTTTGTAAAACTGTCTATCCATGTTCTGTGCCCATTTTAAATATCAAGTTTTTTTTAATTATTGGCATTGAATTATATAGGCTACTTAGATATTTTGGATAGCCTCTGATCAGATAAATGGTTTGAAAATATTTCTTCCCAGTCCTTAAGTTGCCTATTAATTTTGTTGATAGTTGCTTTTACTCTGCAGAAACAGTTTATATTATTTATTTTATTTTATTTTATTTTACTTTTATGGCCACACCTGTGGCATGTGGAAGTTCCTAGGCTGATGGTCCAATTGAAGATACAGTTGAGGCCTACTCCACAGCCATGGCAATGCCAGATCCTTAAGCCACTGAGTGAGGCCAGGAATCGAACCCGCGTCCTCATAATATTAGGTTGCCATCTTAACCCACTAAGCCACAATGGAACTCCTGCAGAAACATATTAATTGATTTAATCCACTAGTTTATTTTTGCTTCTGTTGCCTCAGCTCTTGGTGTCATATCCAAAAACTTCTTGCTAAGGCCATTGTCAATTATCTTTCCTTTATGCTTTCTTCTAGAGTTTGACAGTTTTAAGTCTCACATTTAATTCTTTAACATATTTTCAGTTGATTTTTGTATATGGTATAAGATAAAGGTCAAATTTTATTTCTTTGTGTGTGAATATCCTATTTTTTCCTGCCTCATTCATTGAAGAGTCTATCCTTTCCCCATCTATACATACTTAACAACTCTAGCCTCTTGTTCATCAAAGGGTTTTCTTTGAAATACTCTTCCATGTGATACACTGACAGAAAGTGTTTCCAAAGCCAAATAAATTTGAGAAACTGCACATTCTTTAGATTTTAATTGCATATTTACATATTAAAACACATTTGAGCCCCTGCAGAAGGATATCTGTGTTAATTTTTATTTTATCTTAGTTCTCCCAAAGCTATTTGCTCATGAATTAAAAAAATATATATATCATGTTAGAATGTATTTGCATCCTACAGAGTAGTATTCTAAAGAATCACTGATTTAAGCCAAGAATATAGTAACCAAGTAGGTTTTTTGGTTGGTTTGAGGTGTAAGAGGTCCATATCTGGACTATATTTTCTAGATATTTTTCTACATCTTTTCATTCATTTTACATTGTCTCAATTACTGTAGCTTTATAGAAAATCTTGGCACAAAATAGTATTGGTCTTACAACTTTGTTGTTCTTTTAAAATATTGTTTTATTTCTGTGAGATCCTTTGCATTATTATGTAAATTTTAGAAACAGGCTGACAATTTCTTCAGAAATATGTTGAAATTTTGTTTGGGATGACATTGAATTTATATGTCCAAAGAGGTGAAATGGATATCTTAACAATACTGTGTCTATTCTAGCAATATTTGTGCATGATATATAACTCCACTTACATGAGTCTCCTTAACTTATCTCAACAATGTTTTGTTGGTTTCAGATATATTCTACATCTTTCATTGGATTTACTCAGAGGTAATAGATTTTTTTTTGGTGTCATTGTAACTTTAACTTTTTATTTTCCAATTATTTGTTGTTAGCATATAGAAATACATTTAAACTTGTTTATATTGACTTAGCTGCCTATACCTAAATTTATTTACTAGAGCTAGGAGCTATGTTTGTAGTTTGCTTGGACTGCCATAACAAAGAATTACAAACTGAGTGGCTTAAACAACAGAAATGTTTTATCTCCAAGTTCTGGAGGCTGGATGTCCAAGAATAAGGTATTGGCAGGGCCAGGCTATCCTCTGAAGGCATTAGGGAAAGATCTGTTTCAGGCCTTTCCTGTGGCTTCTGGAAGATCCTTGGCTTGTTACCAGCAAAGCTCCATGTTTTCATGACATCTAAATGCATGTCTATGTCCAAATTTCCCTTCTAAAAATGACATCAATCATATACGATTAGGGACTACCTTTCACCAGTATGCTCTGTTCTTAACTAGTTACATCTGCAATAATCCTATTTCCAAATAAGTCACATTCTAAGGTACTTGGGTGTCAAGAGACCTCACATATGAATTTTAAGGGACATAATTCAACCCATAACAGTGTTTATACACAGACATCATATGAATGTCTATATATACAGTTATGACATCCTTAAATAATGGGAGTTTGACTACTTCCTTTGTCTTTATCTTATCATACGGTCTTTGTTTCCACAATGCTGTGGAATAGAAGTGGTAGAATGCATGTAGTTGTCTCCTTTCTATCTTAGGAAAAAATATTCAATAATTTGCCATTAAGTTTGAGGTTAGACATAAGTTCTTCACAGATATAACAGATGATGGAAACACCATTCTATTCTTAATGCAGTAAGAATTTCAAAGCATGATTTGATTACAATTTTCAAATGATTGTTTTACATGTATTGCAATGATTATACACTATTTCTACATTATCCCTTCATACTACTAATTTCCAACTCCTGAACCAGTTTTGCATTCCAGCGATAAATACACTGTTTTATACATAGCATTTAATGGTTACTGAATTTGATTTGCTACTTTGTAACAGATTTTTTTGCCTATGTTCATGAAGATAATCATTTTCTAATTTTCTTTTTTTGTAATGTCTTTATTGGGCCTTGGTATAGGGTAATAATGGGACATGCAAATTGAGTTCAAATAGGTTCTGGCCTCTTCTGTTTTTTATTGAGGAGTTTGTATAAAATTGGTTTAATTTCTTCCTTTAATTATTTAATAAATGATAATTAGGTGAGGTAGATAGGTGCTACGATGGCAATCATATTACAATATACAAAAGTATAAATCAACATTTTGTATACCTCAAATTTATACCATGTTCTATGTCAAATAGAGTTCAATAAGCATACACATCAATTCTGTCAAATATGTTGGTAGTATATTTCAAATTATATATCCTTACTAACTTGCTTCTCCAATCAGTTACTGAGGAAAAGGTGTTAAAATATTCAGTTATTATTGTACATGTATTTATACATTTTCCTTTGATTCAAAATATATTAGTATTTTCTAGATATATTTGGAAGTTCTTGCTTTATGTGCATATTCACTTAGAGTTGTCAAGTTTTCTTGATGAATTGATTATTTTATTATTATAAAATGTCCTTTTTATACAAGCATACCTCATTTTATTGCACTTTGCAGATACACTGAGTTTTTCACAAAATGAAGGTTTGTGGCAACCCTGTGTCAGGCAAGTATATCAGTGCAATTTTTCCAAAAACATTTGCTCACTTTGTATCTCTGTGTCACATTTTGATAATTCTCAAAATATTTTAAACATCTAAAAAGTATTATATATTTTGTTTTTGTTGTTTGTCTTTTTTAGGGCTGCACTAGTGGCATGTGGAGGTTCCTACACTGGGGGTCTAATCAGGGCTATAGCGGCTGGCCTACGCCACAGCCACAGTAACGCCAGATCCAATCTGCATCTATAACCTACACCACAGCTCATGACAACGCTGGTTCCTTAACCCACTGAGCAAGGCCAGGGATTGAACCCACAACCTCATATTTCTTAGTTGGATTCATTAGCCAGTGAGCCATGATGGGAACTCCGAAAAGTATTACATTTTTGATGGTGACCTGTGATTAGTGATCTTTGATGTTGCTATTGCAAAAAGATTATGATTTTCTGAAGACTCAGGTGATAGCATTTTCAGCAATAAATTACTTCTTGATTAAGGTTTTTTTGAGACATTATATTATTGCACAACTAATAGACTACAGTATGGTTAAACAAAACTTAAATATGCCCTGCAAAATCAAAAAGTTCTTGCGACTTGCTTTATTGTAATATTTCTTGTTTTTCAGTGGTCTGGTGCCAAAACCACAGTATCTCTAAGGTATATGTACTGATAATGCTTTGTTTTGAAACCTACATTATTGGATACTAATCTAGCTAGCTTGTTTATCCTTAGTGAGATGGTTAAAATGTTCTGCTAAATTGACTGGGCCAGAAAGTGCCCAGACATCTTGTTAAACATTATTCTTGCTGTGTCTGCAAGGATGTTTCTGGATGACATTAAAAACTGAATCATTAGCATGAATAAAGCAGATTGTCCTCTCTAATGTGGGTGGGCCCCATCCAATAAGTTAGGGCCTAAGTAGAACAAAAATTCTGACCCTCCTGCTGCCTATGAGAAGGGATTTTTGTTTTTTTCCTGCCTTCAGAATTGAACTGAAATGTTAACTCTGTAGGTCTTGAATCTGCTTTCTTGCCCACTGCAACCACAACATTGGGTCTGCTGGGCCTCCAGCTTTCCCACTGTAAATCTCAGGATATGTCAGCATCCATCATCTTGTAAGTAAATTCCTTATAAAATATTTGGCAAAAATATGCCCAAAGGATGTGAGTTTGCCCTTTTTGTTCTATTTCTATGGAGAACCATCATATTTTAGTCCATTTGTACTGCCATAACAATAATGTAACAAGGTGGCTAAAACAGCAGTTATGTATTTCTCACAGTTCTAGAGGCTGGGGGGTGGGGGTCCAAATCAAGATGCTGGCAGATTCAGTGTCTCATATGGACCCACTTCTGACTTAATAGCTGGTCATTTATTCAGCTTGAGGGTCTCTGGGTTCTAGAATCTTAAGATTAGTTATCTTGTTAAATCTTGCAAAATCTCAGTAATTATCTTTTCTCTTTCTGGCATTTAAATTACATTTTATATTTCATTATTGTTGTCTGAAAGTCTTAGATGCTTATTATATTATAATTTTCTTTTAATTTCAGTTTTGATAATTCTACTGACCTTTCTGCTAACCCATGGTTCTTTTCTTCTCTTGTTTTCAAACTGCTGTTAAAACCAACAAATATTTTCCATAGCTAGCATTTTCATTTTGTTTTCTTTTCCCATGGGGACAGAGGCTTTCGTTTATCTCTTTTGAAAGGTCCCACCTGTTAATTCATGTTGAACATGTTTAATATTTATCACGGTTATTTTAAAGTCTCATCTGGTAATTTGTGAGTCTACTTTTACTGACTGTTTTTCTTTTGATCATATATAGCATTTTCTTTTTTCGTCTTTTTGCTATTTCTTTGGGCCGCTCCCGCGGCACATGGAAGTTCCCAGGCTAGGGGTCCAATCGGAGCTGTAGCCTTTGGCCTATGCCAGAGCCACAGCAACACGGGATCCCAGCTGCATCTGCAATCTACACCACAGCTCACGGTAACGCCAGATTGTTAATCCACTGAGCAAGGGCAGGGACCGAACCGCAACCTCATGGTTCCTAGTCGGATTCGTTATCCACTGCGCCACAACGGGAACTCCCATATATAGCATTTTCTTTTCCCTTATAATGCCTGTGCTTTTTACAAAATTGTTTGACATTGTGTTTAATAATAGGGACTTATGTAAGTAAGCTTTGTCCTCAGGAAAAGGCACATTAGTATTGTCATGTCACAACCCTAGGCAGAGAACTAAGTAATGTTAACCTACAATGACTTGGGTTTAAATTTTGTTGCTCATATAGGTATATTCATTTGATCACTAAATGTGAATATTTTGGAGTTATGGATCATGACATTTCCTTAAAGGGGCTGGACTTCTTAGAACCAGTAAGACTCTACATATCTTTTGTTGTTTTACTGCTCAGGTGCAGCTTTGCAAAGCATGGCAAATTCATTGTGATGTACAGTCTGGTTATCAGGTTTTGGAGCTCTGAGGACCTTTCTTTATTCTCTATTTTTACTCCTATCTTTCCACATCTTGATATATATCTCCCCATTCTGTGGCATTGCTGGCACACTTTGGAGATTCATTGCAACGACCTATATGCAGATCTATATTTTTATTGTACCTGTGCTCTACCACTATCCTATATATTCAAGCATTTTATGATCTTTCCTAACTCTTCACTTCAATGCTCCTCTCATATCTACTCCCACGTCTTTCTAATGTGTACATCAGCTATGCTGAAATATATTATTTCCAAATTACAGAAAGCTCACTCATACTTTGGCAACCTCCCAAAGTTCTTGACTCATATAGTCAAGTCCTGCAGTTGTAATCACATTCTACAACTCATGGACCAAAGAGGAGGTTCAATCATTGCTCAGATCTCTAAAGCACTTAGGAAAATAAATTGTTTACACACAGCCATGCTTACGTAAAGCAGCTTTATTCATTATGTGGTATCCGTAATTTGCGGGAACTTTCAATGCTTTGACATCAAAATGACATTTTTTTGGTCATCATCCAAACTACTTTCAGTCTAACATTGGAACCCATCACACTCTTCACTTTTTCCTAATATGCAGAATCATGGAAATTGGTCAGGTGTTTCACCTCTCCCATGGCAGATACTCCTAGGAATTAAAATGTGATTTTAACAGTCTTTTTTCTTGAGAATATACTACAAAAATGTAAAATGTTTATTTTCTCTTTAGAGGATGGAGAAAGGTAAAATAACTGACACTAAGGAAGAGGAAAAACAGAACATGCACAGATGAATTTGTTTATACTGTTATACTACTATGCTTTTGTACATTCTGTTCTATATATGGATTTTACTTTCTGCTATTATTTTCCCTTGGTCTTGAGTATATAATTATAAGTAACTACTATCTATAATCATACTCTCTTGGTCTTTGAGTATATAATTATATGTAACTACTATCTATAATCATATATTTCCTGTTAAACTGTGTTATTGCAAGAATGACAGAGATAAGGGGATTTCCATAAGTAAGTCCACTTCACAGAGCTTCACATTTGGTAAGTGGTGGTCTAATGCTTGCTAAACAAAATTTCATCAAATTAATTGTGTAATTGAGTATCCCTAAACATAAAGGCAGAAAATATAAAATGTCAAGTAGGTGGTAGATATATGGCATATGCTAGGTGCTTTATGTTTTACTATTTTTTTGTTGTTGCTCTGTAATTAACATTCCCCCCTAAAATTTTCAAATTTTATTCTTTCCTGCCAGTATGCTTTCACTTTAATAGTGTATCTTGCATTAGGTGATAAATGATTACATATAAATTATATAAGAGACTGAAACTGAGAAAATACAGCAATATACATGACCAAAAGAAACACTGGGGCATGAATCAATTGATTTATAACATTGTACTGTGCTGACATGAACTGAATGTTAAATTTTACTTATATGGTAAAAAAGGTCCACTTAGAGGTTGGGAAGCATTCCCATTTTTTTTAGTAAAATTTATAAAATTTAATTTTTATAGCCAAGAGCTCCTGTATATAGGAGACATCTCTTTAAAATATCACTTTGATTTTTACTTGTAAAGTTTAGTACCTGGAATGACCCAATGCAGGGAAGTATTCTGAGGCATATTCTTCAAAGTCATCTTTTATCAGTTCTGTCTGATAATTTTATAAAATGTGATTGCAAATTTATGGCATTTCCCTATAAATATGTTATGTCCCCAAAGTGTTTGGACAAGATAGACACACACTTTAATACAACAAAGATTTTGCATCCTTCAGGCCAATGCAAAGATACATGTGAAAAGTGGGGTTTTTGGAAACTTTATATTAATGAGAATGCTGGAAGAATAGAAAACAAAGTATGGGTTGGTTTGACTCTTCCTCAACTGGATTACTTGTTTCTAATACATAGAAAAATTTAAAATTTTATAACTTAGACTTTCAAAAATGTACACTAACACTATTGAAAACTGACAGGAGGGGTGTTCTTGGAGAAAGAAGTGGAGTATCCACTGAGGAAAAAAATCTCAATATTAAGTGTGAAGATTCAAGGAATAAACTGAGTTTTGAAATGGGACAGCAAAGGTTTGCATGCATGTTCTAGGGCTTAAGTGTTAATGGGTCTGAAACAGAAATTGTGAAGATAACTGGAGAAGACTAATGGTGGGGAGAAAAGTGCATCCCTTTATAAGGAGCCAATTAAGAACTATGACATCGTGTTTGGAACTGTGGAGCATAAAGGTATTTCTTTTTGTTTAAATGATTTTTAATTTTTTCATCATAGCTGGTTTACAGTATTCTGTCAATTTTCTACTTTACAGCAAGGTGACCCAGTCACACACACATTATCATGCTCCATCACAAGTGACTAGATATAGTTTCCAGTGCTGTACAGCAGGATGTCATTGCTTGTCCATTCCAAAGGCAATAGTTTGCATCTATTAACCCCAAATTCTCAGTCTATCCCACTCCCTCCCCCTCCCCTTTGAAAACCACAAGTCTGTTCTCCAAATCCATGATTTTCTTTTCTGTGGAAAATTTCATTTGTGCCTTATATTAGATTCCAGATATAAGTGATATCCTATGGTTTTTGTCTTTCTCTTTCTGTCTTACTTCACTCAGTATGAGTCTCTAGTTCTCTAGTCATTGCAAAAGGCATTATTTTGTTCTTCTATATGGCTGAGTAGTATTCCATTGTGTATATATACCACATCTTCTTAATACACTCATTTGTCAATGAACATTAAGGTTGTTTCCATGTCTTGGCTATTGTGAATAGTGCTGCAATGAACCCAGGAGTGCAAGTGTCTTTTTCAATGAAAGTTTTGTCTGGATATTGCCCAAGAGTGGGATTGCTGGGTCACATGGTAGTTCTATATTTAGTTTTATGAGATACCTCCATACTGTTTTCCATGGTGGCTGTACCAATGTACATTCCCACCAACAGTGTAGGATGGTTCCCTTTTCTCTATACCCTCTCTAGCATTTGTGATTTGTGGACTTATTAATGATGGTCATTCTGACTGGTGTGAGGTGGTACCTCATAATAGTATTGATTTTCATTTCTCTAATAATCATAGATATTGAGAATTTTTTCATGTGCTTGTTGACCATCTGTATATCTTCTTTGGAGAAATATCTATTCAAGTATTTTGCCCATTTTTCCACTGGGCTGTTGGCTTTTTGCTGTTGAGTTGTATAAGCTGTTTGTAAATTTTAGAGATTAAGCCCTTTTCATTTGCATCATTTGAAACTATTTTCTCCCATTCTGTAAGTTGTCTTTTTTTATGTTATCCTTTGCTGTGTAGAAGCTTGTCAGTTTGATCAGGTCCCATTGGTTTATTTTTGCTTTTAATTATGTTGCCTTGGGTGACTGACCTGAGAAGACATTTGTAGGATTGATGTTAGAGAATGTTTTGCCTATGTTCTCTTCTAGGAGTTTGATGGTGTCTTATTTTTAAGACTTTAAGCCATTTTGAATTTATTTTTGTGCATATTGTGAGGGCGTGTTCCAGTTTCATTGATTTACATAAGGCTGTCCAGTGTTTTCAGCACCATTTGCTGAAAAGACTGTCTTTTTCCCATTTTATATTCTTGCTTCTTTTATCAAAGAATAATTAACTGTAGATGTCTAGGTTTATTTCTGGGATCTCTATTCTCTTCCATTGGTCTTCATGTCTGATTTGGTACAAGTACTACACTGTCTTGATTAGTGTGGCTCTGTAATAACTCTCCCAGACTTCAGGCAATATACCTCCTGCTTGGTTTTTGTTCCTCAGGATTTCTTTGGTGATTCTGGGTCTTTTGTCATTCCGTATAAATTTTTGGATTGTTTGCTCTAGATCTGTGAAAAATGTCATGGGTAATTTAACGGAGGTTGCATTGAATCTGTAGATTGCTTTGAGTAGTATGGCCATTTTTACAATATTCATTTTTCCAACCCAGGAGGCATGGAATATCTTTCCATTCCTGTACATCTTCTTTAATTTCCTTAATTAATGTTTTACATTTCTCAGCATATAAGTCTTTCACCTCCTTGGTCAGGTTTATTCCCAGATATTTAATATTTTTGATGGAATTTTAAGAGGTATTATATTTTTTGTATTCCTTCTCTAATATTTCATTGTTAGTATACAAAAATATGACTGATTTCTGAATGTGAATTTTGTATCCTGCTACATTGCTGAACTCATTGATCAGTAGCTTTTGTGTGGGGTTCTTCAGGTTTCTCTATATAGAATCATGTCATTTGCATATAGTGACAATTTTACCTCTTCTCTTCTAATTTGAATACCTTTTATTTATTTTGTTTGTTGGATTGCTGTGGCTAGGACTTCTAATACTATGTTGAATAAAAGTGGTGAGAGTGGGTATCCTTGTCTTGTTCCAGAATTTAGTGGGAAGGCTTTCAACTTATCTACGTTGAGTATTATATTTGTTGTGGGAATGTAAAAAATGGATTTGATTATGTTAAAGTATGTTCCCTCTATATTTGTTGTGGGAATGTCAAAAATGGATTTGATTATGTTAAAGTATTTTCCTGTGAAGCCATCTGATCCTGGATTTTATTTTTAGGGAGTGTTTTTATTACATATTCAATCCAAAAAAACTTCTAATACTATGTTGAATAAAAGTGGTGAGAGTGGGTATCCTTGTCTTGTTCCAGAATTTAGTGGGAAGGCTTTCAACTTATCTACGTTGAGTATTATATTTGTTGTGGGAATGTCAAAAATGGATTTGATTATGTTAAAGTATGTTCCCTCTATACCCACTTTGGTAAGAGTTTTTATCATAATGGATGTTGGACTTTGTCAAATGTTTTTCCGTATCTATTCTGATGATCCTGTGTTTTTTTAATGTGGTATAGTATGTTGATTCACTTGAGTATGTTGAACCATCCTTGTAATCGTGGGATGAATCCCACCTGGTCTACTTCTATGATCTTTTTTATATGTTGTTGGATTTGGTTGGCTAAAATTTGTTGAGAATTTTTGTGTCTATATTTACCAAAGATGTTGGCCTTTAATTTTCTTTTTTGGTAGTATCTTTGTCTGGTTTTGGTAATAGGCTGATGGTGGCTTCACAGTATGTCTTTGGGAGTGTTCCTTCTTTGTCAAACTTTTGGAAAATTTTAAGGAGGAGGGGTATAAATTTCTCTTTGTATGTTTGGTGGAATTTTCCTGTGAAGCCATCTGATCCTGGATTTTATTTTTAGGGAGTGTTTTTATTACATATTCAATTTAATTTCTGGTGATTAGTTTAAGTTAATCTATTTCTTCTTGACTCAGTTTTGGCAAGCTATATGTCCCTAGAAATTTGTCCATTTCTTCTAGGTTGTCAAATCTGTTGGCATACAATTGTTCATAGAATTCTTTTATTCTTTTTTTGTATTTCTGCAGTATCCATTGAGATTTCTCATTTTTCGTTTCTTATTTTATTTGGGTTTATTTCTACTATTTTCTTGTGGAGTCTGGCCAGAGGTTTGTCAATTTTGTTTACCTTTTCAAAGAACAAGCTCTTGGTTTTACTGATTTTTTTTCTATTGTTTTTCAAATCTGTATTTTATTGATTTCTTCTCTGATCTTTATGATTTCCTACCTTCTTCTGACTTTACTTTTTGTTTGTTTTTTCTATTTCTAATTCATTTAGGAGGTTGGTTAAGTTGATTTGAGATTTATCTTGTTTTTTGTGTAAGGCCTGTATTGCTATGAATTTCCCCCTAAGCACTGCTTTTGTGGCATCCCATAGATTTTGAATGGTTGTGTCTTCATTATCATTTGTCTCAAGGTATTTTTTAATTTCCTTCTTGAGTTCCTCATTGACCCATTGGTTTTTTAGTAGCATATTGTTTAGTCTCCATGTAGTTAGTTTTTTTCTCATTTCTTTTCCTAGTTTCTTGCCATTGTGGTTAGAGAAGATACTTAAAATCATTTCTCTACTCTTAAATTTGTTGTTAGTTTTGTGCCCCAGTATGTGGTCAATTCTTGAGAATGTTCTATGTGCACTTGAGAAGAAATGTACATTCCAATTTTTTTGGGATGTAATGTCCTGAAAATGTCAATTAGGTCTAACTTTTCTATTGTTAGGATCTCTGTTGCCTTACTGATTTTCTGTATAGAGGATTTGTCCATTGATGTGAGGGGTGTTAAATTCTGCTGCTATTATTGTATTCACATCAATTTTTCATTTTATGTCTGTTAGTATTTGTTGTATGTATCTGGGTGCTCCTATTTAGGGGCCTATATTTTAATGATTGTAATATCCTCTTCTTGAATAGATCCTGTTACCATTAATTAATGTCCTTTTTTGTCTTTCTTTATGTCCTTCATTTGAAAGTCTGTTTTGTCTGATATGGGTATTGCAACTCCTAATTTCCTTGTTGTTTACTGGCATGAAGGGACAAGTATTTCAAATAGCAGTTTTATATGGTTCTTTATTATGAATTTTCATCAATCGCAAAACTTAAAGCTTTCTAAAAGTTATAGTCTATATTTGTGCTGTACTGTGTACAATTAAATACAAGATTATCCCTTTTCCAAAACCGAACAATGAAATCAGAAGAGATCACCACCAATAAGAAAATAAGTATATGCTCAATAAAGTAACAGTATGCCAAAGGTACTCACACCAAGGGTAGTCACGAGTGTAATGCTGTAATTTAAGGATCTGGAGGCTTGTCTAGGGGTATGTGGCTGGAAATTCATTTTCACTTGTCTCATTTGAATGCAAAATGTGAATTTCTCTCAGGTTGTCAGTGAGCTTCTATGCTATAATAACTTGTTTATATAAAAGAAATATAATTTCAGTAAAGCCAGTGGCCTATGAGGTAATTAAAAGAGAAATGATAGAGATAAAATAATAGGTACAGAGCAAAACAATGTGTTTAAAGTCCTTTTAACCATTTACAGTTACAGATGTGTTTTAGAGAAGGTAAGTAAATTTCCCAATGTCAATATAGGAAGTGATGGGAGAAGTCTGATTCGAACTCTCCAACCTGTACTCCTACTCCCCATTTACTAGTGTCTTTGGTGGTGAGGCTCCTTTTCCATTTGGGGAGATGATTTTTTTATATTTTATGGCACCCTACTTTTCAGGTTCCTTGCTCTCATTTCATTTTTTTATCTTTTACATAGTTCTAATATAGAGACTTTGAAATCCCTGAGGAAAAATACTATGTTATTTTTTATCTTTAGGACTGTACAATTTAGCAGAATGGCCAACACATTATAACTATCAAAATATATATTTAAGGCATTTGAATCTACAATGAGGCCTTTAACTTCAGTGAAAATTTAATGAGAAGTTCTGGTTCAAGGTGGTAACTTAGGAGGATATTAAACTCACCTCTTTCCATGGACATAACCAAATCTATAGCCACATATTGAACAATTTCCTCTGGGGAAAAAACCCAAGCTGAGTAACTACTACATTTTGGATAAACAAGAAAAAGCTCACATTAAAGTAAGCAGGAGAGACTGGGTCACAGTATCATCATACACCCCATACTTTGCATGGCAACCCACAATTAGGAGAGAACTCAAAACACTAACAGGAACAAGAATTTGAACCCCTCATCATATGGCACTCTAATTTTAAAGACTTGTGTCTGATAGATGAGCCTACCAAACTTGTAGATTTGGAATCACATCCATGAGATGTGCAACAACACAGCAAACTGAGGTAAGGAATTCAGACTCTGATACTTTAAAAGCTGCTGCCTGAAGTTTTATCTATTAATCAACCTCATATAGATGCTGGCTAAGCTCCTCCTCTTGGGGACACTGATAATTGTTGGCACATCTGCAACTACTGAGAGTCTCACAGACAGTAAAATAGGCTATTGGACAATCATAGAGATGTGAGAGACAACCTCAACGTCTTCCGTGAGACCCTCCAAGTCTTGGAGAGGTGGCTGTTAATCTAATGCAGAGAAACCAATACAAAGAGACAAGGAAAACAAGGAAACAAAAAATATGTTCCAAATGAAAGGACAACACACAGTTAAAGACTTTTCGAAGGAGGACAAAAGTGATTTACTTGATAACAGAGTTCAAAGTAGTCATCATAACAATCAATGTTCACCATGTTTAAGTGAAAAATGAGTAAACAAAGTGAGAATTTCAACAAAGAGAAGATATAAGAAAGTACAAAAAGGAGTCCCAGGAGTTCCCGTTGTGGCACAGTGGTTAACGAATCCGACTAGGAACCATGAGGGTGTGGGTTCCGTCCCTGCCCTTGCTCAGTGAGTTAATGATTCAGCGTTGCCCTGAGCTGTGGTGTAGGTTGCAGACGCGGCTCAGATCCCACATTGCTGTGGCTCTGGCATAGGCCAGTGGCTACAGCTCCGATTCGACCCCTAGCCTGGGAACCTCCATATGCCGTGGGAGCAGCCCAAAGAAATAGCAAAAAAGACAAAAAAAAAGGGAGTCCCAGAGCTGAAGAATACAATAAGTGAACTGAATAATATAATAGAGAAGTTCAAATCAGACTAGTATAACAGAAGAAAGGATCACTGCATTCAAAGACAAGGCAAGAAATTCAGACAATCAAAGCAGAAAAAAATATAAAAGGTTGAAGATAAGTTAAGGGACTTATGGAACAACATCTAGTAGACCAATATTCACATTACATGAGTCCCAAAAGGAGAAGAGATAGAGAAAAAGGGAGAAACCTTATCTGTAGAAAGAAAGGCTAAAAGCTTCCCTAACCAGGTGAAGGAAATACATCCATCTGATATATTTCTACATACTGAAAATGAAGTATCAGAGAAATTAAGAAAATTGTCCCATTTAAAATTGCATTCAAATGAAATATCTAGGAATAAATTTAACCAAGGAGGTGAAAGATCTGTACACTGAAAATAAGGTATTGCTGAAATAAGGGGAAGAAGAAACAAATCAGGGGACCAATATTCCATGTTCCTGAATTGGAAGAGTTAATACTGTTAAAATACCCAAGACAATCTACAGACCCAATGTAATCTCTATAAAAATTCCAGTGTCATTTTTCATAGAAATGGAACAATACTAAAATTTTTATGGGACGGAGGCAAACAGTCAAAGTAATCTTGAGAAATAAGAACAAACATAGACGCATCATACTCCTTGATTTGAAACTAGATTTCAACAAAATAGTTAATCAAAGAAATAGTTAATCAAAACTATGTGACATTCATATTAAAACAGAAACAGATCAGGGGAACAGAATAAAGAGCCAGCACTAAGCCCATGCATAAATGGTCAATTAATTTATAACAAAGGATACTGAAAAGGACAGTCTCTTCAATAAATGGTGCTGGGAAAACTGGACAAACACATGCAAAAGAATAAAATTGGACCACAATCTTATACCATACACAAATTAATTCATGATGGATTAAAACTATGAAAGACCTGAAATCATAAAATTTCTATAAGAAAACAAAGCAGTAAGCTCTGTGACATCAAAAGCAAAGCTAAAAAAATGGGACCGCATTAAACAAACAAAAAACTGCACAGCAAAAAAGGGAACAAAATGGAAAGGCAACCTAATATTTTCGAATTATATATCTGGTAAGTGTGATAAGGGGTTAACATCCAAAACATAAGTTCATACAACTCAGTAATAGTTCACCAAACATTGAAATGACAAAGAATTGAGTCTTTTAGAATTTTTTCTGTTCATATTTACCGCATTTAAATGAGTTTCCTTTAACAAAACATTGCACCCACAACACTGCTAAAAACAGCACAGTCTACAAGTTGAAAGTAAAGGAGTGGATAAAAATATACTATGATAGCACTAATAAACAGAAAGCTAGAGTAGATACATTATTTCCCCTACAAAACTTTAGTATAATTAGTGATTAAAAAAGGACATAAAGTAACGATAAAAGTATCAATTCTCCAAGAAAATCCTAAAGTGCTATGCACCTGACAGCAGAATATCAAAATATAAAAAGAAAAACAACTGAAATGAGACATAGAGCCAGTGTTAAAATCCCATATTTTACTGTCCAGTTTCTTTTTTGGAATTGGTAGACCAAGCACACAGGAGACCAGTAAGGATAAACTTGACCTGAAAAGCATTATTAATAAATTTACATAACTGACATTTAAAGAATCCTCTATCCTGCAATAGAATATACATTTTTCTAAGGCTCACATGGACTGTTGAATAGGCCAGATTACATTCTGACCATAAAACAACAATTTAAAAGAGCATAAATCATACAAAGTATGCTTGCAGGACACAATGTAATCAATAATTAATAACATTCCAAAATAGAAAGCAATAGGTCCAGTTGATTTTACTTGTGCATTCTATCAAGTAATAAATGATAGCAATCCTCCACCATCTCATCCAAAATATAGAAGCAGAGGGAACACTAATACATTCTATGAGGCCAGCATTATTATAAGAAAAGCAGATAAAGATCTTACAAGAAAGGGAAGTAAAAGACCAGTATCTTTGATCAAAAGACATACAAAATTCCTAAACAATATATCAGCAAATGGAATCCAACAATGTATAAAATAATTGTATAACCAAGTGAGATTTACTTCAGGTATGCAGGACTGTTTCAACATTCAAAAGTCAGTAAATTAATCTCTCACATCAAGAGACTGATAAGAAAACTCACGATCCAATCAATTCATGGAGAAGAAGCATTTCACAAAATCCAAAACCCATTCATTATAAAACTCTCTCAACAAGGTAGAAGAGAACTTCCTTAAACTGATGAAGACTATCACTTCATAAAGATACAAAAATTGATGTACTTTAGGACAAGTTAATATGAGTGAACGTATTTCCTTATTAATCTGATGGGTTTTGGTGGGTAGATATCAAGTTTTCTTACCAATACTTGAAATTCTCATCTAGTTTTCTTTCCCATTACTGCTAAGTTTCTGAAACACTTCCATTTATAAGTATTCTATGACTAATAATAATAATAATAAGTATTAATGTAATAGCTAATATTTAACACTTATTGAGGACTTATGCATCAACACTGTGATAAGCAGTTAACATGGATTATCATTATTTCATCCTCAAAACAATTCATAGTTTAAAATTCTAAAGTACAGAAAGCAATGTGACTCATGCTATAAACTTAGTGAAAGAGTCAAGATTCAGGTCTATACAATCAGGCTCCAAAAGCAACTCTCCTCTCCTGTGTCAAACTGCATCTCAGGCAAGTGAATATAGTTGGAAAAATAGAACCAGTTAATCCTGGTGAAGCCCAAAGCCTTCTCTCCTTATTGAGGATTCCTGGTGTAGGCCTTAAATCTGTACTTTAGAAGCATCAATGAACCAATTAAAGAATTTCAGAAACTTTTCTGTCTTTTCAGATAGTCTATTTGAAAAATTAAAGGCAGGACTTAACGTATTTTGAAACAATGGCTTTTTTCTCTAATTCCATCTCTCTTTTGATCAATGTTATCTTTTTCCAGACTCTGGCATTAGATTATCTGTGAATCTCAAAGTCAAAGGTTGTAAATTCTTATTTTGTTTTATTTCATCATATTTGGAAAACAGAAATGTTTTTTAGTGGCAATTGGAAATGTGCCATTCTAACCAGAGGCATAAAACTAGTTTTTACCTAATTAAAGTAATAACTTTATTCCAAACCAAGAAGTAGATCTTTTGGGAATTTTGTTTTTCTGACTTAATATTTTTAATACCTCTAAAACAAAAAAGAGACATTAAATATCTTGATTTCAAAAAGTGTAAACACTTAATAACTAAACTCTGAAATTGAGTGCACATATTTTCTTGGTCGTCCCCATAAAAATATATTCCATGGAGAGAAGTCAATAAAGATAAATGATTGTTTACTGAAGAAAAACACAGAGCACTAATCATAGAGTTACTATAATTGGATTACTAAGTAGACAAAAATATTGAAATGTCAAATAGAATTCCAAATCATTTGTGTGATATAAACATATGACTTGGTAAAGAAAAATATAGATCCATATTTAATGGCAATTACATACTTTTTTGAAAATTTTATGGAATAGAAATCCAGAATATAAAAAAATAAAACAGTGATAGTAAATAAAAATACATACCCTGTAAGTGAATTTGAAGTTTTCCTTTGTTAAGGATTTATTTTTTAGTGAAGTTGGGTAAAAGACACATTAACATTAGACAAACAATTCTGAGTGGAAACAAATACATTTAGAAAAAGCTTCCAAATTAAGTGTTTTTCTTTTAACAACTTACCTCAAAAAGAACAAGATGGCTTTCTTATCTCCCTTAATTAGTCTCCTTTGTCTCCTTCTCCATAAAATCCTTAGGGAAAATATCCCTTAGCCTTTACTTTTATATAATTCTAAAATGCCTAATCTAAATTTATGCTATTCATGAGGAAATATATTTACATATTTATTACACTAAACTATTGATTGTTTCTTCTTTGCTGACTTTTAATAATTGGCCTATAAGAAAACTGTACATAAACTATAGAGAAGTCATACTAAGTTAAATACGACTTAGAGTTCTTTTTCTTTTGCTTTTTAGGGCCATACCTGTGGCATATGGAAGTTCCCAGGCTAGGGGTTGAGACAGAAGCCAGCCTGCACCACAGCAACGTAGGATCTGAGCTACATCTGTGACCTACAGCACAGCTCACTGGCAATGCTGGATCCTTAATCCACTGAGTGAGGCTAGGGTTTGAACCCATGTCCTCATGGATAAGAGTCGGGTTCATTACTGCGGAGCCGCCACAGCAACTCCCTCTTAGAGTCCTTTATCATCAAATATGTTATGATTTAATAGTAGAGTACAACCTATTACCACAGTTATTATTGGGATTTATCATCTTTCAATCTTGAAAAAATACCTAGTAATAATCCCTATTCTTCTTGTAACCAAGATAAAGTACCAAAATTTACATTCCCAATTCAAACATCTATGACTCTAGATACCATATACAAAACAACTCTTCAAGACATTGGTGATTATTTAATTAAAGGCAGTGTTCCCTAAAGGATGGTTAACAAACAAGGTGAGCTCTATAGATTCCACAGTATGTTGTTTGGAGAGAATTTCCAGACTGTGTCACAGTGAGATGAAACCCAGAGCATGGTACCCTCAGTGAACTGAGGGGTAGGAGTTGAGTCTGGGTAGGACAAGAGGCTAGACTAAGGACAGAATGCTGAGAGGAGACAGTTGCACTGAGAAAGCAATCTTGAGTTGTGCAGAGTGTCTTCCCTAACCTGAGTATTAATTACTTTTTATGGTGAGGAATCTAAGACCAAGGGAACAACCATTTAGGATAAAGAGAAGGAAAGAACCATCAAAGCTCAGACGAAGCCAAAAGTAGTTCCTATTTCCACAGACAGGATGGAAAACCTCATAATTCTTAGGTCATTGAGTAGAGCAATCAGAAAGAATTTGTCCCAGAAATTGGGAAAAATTAGACCTAGACTAAAACTGTTCTGGTCATTTGTAACAAAACTTAAAAGCAAGACAGGAAAACATACTATTTTCAGGTCCTATAACAAAGTTCAACACTATTTACAGGAATGCAAATGTTTACAGGTACAAGAAGGTGTCCATTTAAATATTATAAGAAAAATAACCAGGAAAATGTGACTGACAATGAGAAAAATCAATCAAATTTAACCCCCAAAACATATACTGTGAAATCAATAACAATAAAACCCATAACTGTATTCTATATGTATAATAAACTAAAAGAAAAGAGTATTTTAGTAAAACATAAAAATATCAAAGATACACATTTAATTCTAAAAAATTGCAGTGATAGCCCATGAACTGGATAAGATTAAATGGCATATTAGACAATGCAGAATAAAAGATCAGTGAACTTGAAGATATAACCATGGAAACTATCTCAAATAAAAGAGAGAAAAAGGAATGAAAAAATAAATAAATTGTAATCAGTTGTGGAAAAAATTCAAACAGTTTAAGTGTAATTAGGGTTCCAAAAAGAGTAGAATAGATGTAGAAAGACAGAAATGATGTTAGGAAAAATAAAGCTTGAAATTTTATCCAAATTTGATAAAAACTAAAACCACAGATCTAAGAAGCTAAAATGAACCCCAAACACAATGACATGAGAGAGATTATATGAAGGCACATCATAGTTAATTTGCTTATAAATAGTGATAGGTTTATTTATTGCCTATCAAAAAGTAGTTAGAGGAAAGCAAAGACTTCATACATAGGAACAGAAATAAAATTAACAGTAGACTTATCAGACATAAGATAAAAATTAGTGTAACAGCACCTTTACTGGAAGAAATATAGAAAATAAAACAATGTAGAATTATATGCCTTATGTAAGTGTCTACAAAATAAAGGTAGAATAAAAACATTTTCATATATTCAAAGCCTAAAATAATTAATCACCTATAGCCTGAAATACAGTTTACAGCAAATTTTTCAAGAAATAAAAAATCACCAAATTGAAATCTACATATACAGTGGAATAAAGAGTACCAAAATAATAATTACATATAAATATGTTTTTCATAATATATAAAAATCTCCGAATGATATAATTAATTGTTTAAATAAAAATCTCTAAATAATATGATAATTAACTGTTTAAATAAAAATATTACCATGCTGTGGATTTCATAGCATATGTATGACAATAATGATACTGGATAGTAAAGGAAAAATGAAAATATACTGTCAGATTTTATACTTTGCATGAAGTAGTATGATAGCATTTAAAATAGATTATAATAAGCTAGAATGTTTTAAATAAAAGCAAACTCAAAAACAAAAAAGTTATAGCCAATAATTCAAGAAAGAAAAAAATAGAATCATAAAGTACACTAAATTAATCCGAAAGAATGCACTGAAGTGGATATAAGTGGAGCAGGAACAAGCAGGACAAATAGAAAACAAACAGAATTATCCATGATAATGATTATATCAAATAATATAAACTAATTAATATCATTAATTGTCAAAGTATATCTGACTATATTATGCATACAAAATACCCAGTTTAAATATTAGATCAATGAACAAATTAAAAGACAAAATAACCAAAGCTTATCCAAAAAGACATAATTGGAGTTCCCTGGAGGTCTAGAGGTTAAGGATCTGGAGTTGTCACTCCTTTGGTATGGAATCAATCCCTGGCTCAGAAACTTTCACATGCAGTAGATGCTGCCAAAGACAACAAACAAAAAAAAAGAAGCGATATGTTACCTGAAAAACCTTATATCTTCAACTTGTACTTAGCCTTCCTACAAAGAAAAGTACAGGCCAACATGTCTTCACTTCACTAAATTAAATCCAACAATATATAAGCGGTATAATAGTTGATGCCTTGAATCACTTAACACAATTTAATGTAATATAGATCATAGACCTAATTAAAAGACTAAGCTTTTAGGAAAAAGTAGAGAAGAAAAGATTTGTGATGGAGTTAGGCCAAGATTTCTTAGAAATATAGTAAATAAATAAAACAATAAATTCTGTTTTATAGAAAAGAACTGCTGATATTTGAAAGTATTCAAATATCCAAAGATGTCATAACTTGAAGAAATTATGTATCTGACAAACTCCTATTCTTAATATATAAAGAAATCCCAGATTTTAGGAATAAGAAAACCCCTGACTCATTAGAAGATGGACAATATATATGAATAGAAAGAAATATAATTTGCAAGAATGTTTGAAATGTTATTCAACATTATCATTTGAAATGTTATTCAATGAAATATTAAACATTAATTATAAAAATTGCAAATTAAAATCATAATGTGATAATAGTCCACATTTTTTAGCATGTCTATAATTAAATCACCTAACCAAACAATTTGTTGGCAGGATTTTGGAGCATTTGTAAATCATTACTGTATATAAGTATGTAAAATGGTAAACATATTATGGAAAATAGGTTGGCTTTCCCTTAAAAAGTTAAATATACATATGTACAGTATGACCAGTTATTTCACTGCTAGGCATATATCCATGCAAACACTTGTGCACAGAGACAAATAGGAGGGATGTGTAGATAGTTTGTAGATTAATCAAAGGGAATATCCTAGGGAGGTGAAGCCTGTACTTACCACCTGCACATATCAACAAAGGGTGAAGAATTTAGGCTTTCCAAGACTTGTGTGAGAAGGAAAATATATGTGGCAATTTGAGAAACTGAATCATAAAAATTAAATGCATTAGGGTGAAGTAGAGTATTTATAATCATATTAAATGTAAGGCATATCTAAAAATACATAATAAAATAATGTACTAAAGCTCTTAAGAAAATCAACATTAAAATAAAATTGGTAAAGAATATCAATACATTTATACTAGTTTTTAATTCAAAATATACCATAAATATATGTAAATATGTTTAATTTTAGTATTAAAAAAGCATAAAAATAGCAACTGGATTGCCCAAATAATGTTTGTATTAATAATAATTGTTAAAATGGGAACACTTGTGTGGCAGATGCAAGGAAAGTGGCGTGGTCTTGACTACTCAGGAAAATATTTATCACTTTTCATTATTTTGGAAAAGAAATCTCACAAATATGTACTAAAGTTTATAATACATGTAGATGTAAAAATAAAAGAAAAATGTTGTTATAGCATCACTTTTATAGGCAAAATATTAGGAAATAAATTGTTACTGATTACTAAATTATAATATATGAAAGATAAGGAATGATTTATATCATTAGTTGATTTATATCATTAGTTGGAGGAATTTTTTTCTTTTCCTTTTTTAATTTTTTAAATTTTCTGGCCACGTCCATGTGGAAATTTGAGGGCCAAGGATAAAACCCACTCCATAACAGTGACCCAAGCCACAGCAGTGACAATGCTAGATCCTTAACTCACTGCACCACCAGGGAATTCCTAGATACTAGATATTAGAAATAGATACTGTAATGGGAGAAGAGTAAGATGCAAGAAAGTGTATATGGTGTCCTATTATTTGTTACACAAAAATGGCAAAAATCAATTTTATGTGTGCATATGTATAGCAATAATAATATGAACATGGAGAAAAATACACATCATATTGTTAACCTTGGTACATAGTAGATAGAGGGAAAAAGGTGAGGGGATGTAAATAAAGATACTACCAAAATGCTATAAAAATAAGACTGTTACTGTATATTTTCAAATAGAAAAATATCATTCCAGGGACTTCAAAAATAATACCCTTGTCAGTGGGTGAAGAGCCGGGGTGTATCCAGAAGGACATATAAAAGAAATTTATAAAAATATTAGCCAAAAAAAAGGGAGTTCCTCTTGTGGCTCAGAAGGTTATAAATCCAAATAGTATCCATGAGGATGAGGGTTTAATCCCCTGGCTTGCTCAGTGGGTTAAGGATCCAGCGCTGCTGTGGACTATGATGTAGGCCACATAGCTCAGATCTGGCGTTGCTGGGGCTGTAGTGTAGGCTGATGGATGCAGCTCCAATTAGACCCCTAGCCTAGGAAATTCCATATGCCATAGGAAGGCCCTAAAAAGAAAAAAATACATATTATTAGTGCTTCTTTCATGAAATCAAGGATATTTTTACCTGTTCACTTAAGTTTCTGTGTATTGCTTAAATTATTTTTTGACCACACCTGTGGCATGTGGAAGTTCATGCGCCAGGGACTGAACCCACATTGCAGTTGCAACTGGCACCACAAGGGTGCCATAAGGGAACTTTCTGCTTAAATAATTTTATAATGGCTTTGTATCATTAATATAGTGAGAAAATATTATGTATATAATACTATAGAGGAAATTATAGATTTAAACAAATATATATGGGGGTGGAAATATGCTAGAGTGTTTTTTTTTTCAGTCCAAGATGGATTGGATCTCTAAGCTGGCATTTCAAAAATGTAGCAGCATAAGCATTCATGCTCATATCTGAAGAGGTACAAGATAGCTCCAGCTTTTGACACTAGATACCAGTACCCAAGCAATGTCATAAGAAATGTTTCTCTACATCTTTCTTCATTGCTTTCTTTAGTGTTGAATTTATTTCCATGCAAAGCCTACTTAAAGTTGACAAATAGCTATAAAAAGTCCTAGGATTATATCCAACTAGATGAGGGCTCCAGTGAATGAAAATTTCTTCTCTTTATCAAGTTTAACAACAAAAGTTTCAAGGCACACCTTTCCTTGCTTTTACATGTACTTGTTCATGTGCCTCAACTCTGTTTATCTTAGAATAAAGTTCTACTTAACAAGAATCCTTGGAGTATGAGCAGTGTTTGTCTCCCCTGATCTATTCAGTGTCAGGTTTATTTACTTCAGGAAGATAAAAATGCCAGTATCAGATGCTCAAGAGTTGGGTAATAGTCCAAAGGAAAAGAGAAGTGTCTATTACATTATGTTCTTCCTAAATGAAACAGAAAATTTAAAAGTTATAAAGAAGACCAATATGACTACCTGAGTTTATATACTTTGCATACATGAAATTCATTATAAGCATAGTTAAAAGATAAGAAATGGTTGAAGGTACACTTATTACAGTAAATGTTTAATATTTGTTTGAGTCCCTTTAACTCTTAAGATAAAAAAAGGTATCAATAGAAAAATGATATAATAAGATCAGGAAATCTCTTGTCTAATGGCCAAAAAAATTTATAAAATATTTTTATGATTAACCAGTAATGTAAATAAATGTGACTATCAAATTTCAATTTTCACTAATTAGATTATGGAACTGAAAATAGGAGTATGATAAGTTACAATGGTACAGCAGACCTAAAATTGGTACCCTCCTACACAGCTGATGGAAGTATAAATTGGTAGAGCTTTATTGTCTGGTACTGCTTTTAAGGTTGAAAAGTTGACAGTGATCTGTCAAAATTAAGCAATGTTCATATTTACATCTACCTTACAAAAACTATCACAAATGCACAAATGTCTATAAGAACATTATTGCACCGTTGTTAAAGGGAAATATGGGAAACTGCATATTGATCAGTAGGATGATGACTGAAAATTGTAACATATGCATATTTTGAATAATAGGAAAGTGCAAGCAAGTATGAAATAACTATATGAATAGAAATGTATGGATCACTAAATAGTGCATATATTATTTTATTAAAATTGTATGTTTCTTTGCAAATACAAATTATCCTACTATGTGTGTGTGTGTATGTATGCATAGAATAGAAGGATAGGTCTAAACTATTAATTGAGGCTACTTCTGTGGAAGAGCAGGAACATGGGGAGGGAAGAGATATTTCTGTGTTGTTAAAAGAATAACGTTTTAATAACTTTAGTTTTTGGTCATTTTGGGGTAAAATCATTGGAATAAAAAAATAAATAATGTGTCATATTTGCAGAAATTACAAACATAGTCTTTTGAATTATTTTTCAAAGAAACAGCACCTGTTGATTTTGTTCTTACCTTCATTTCATTGTCAAGTATGACAATTTTTCTCCCCTTGTATCTGGCCTCATCTCCCTTCTCCAACTCTAAGCCTCCTGATACAGAGAATCCCCATGGAGATGGAAATGTAAACAGAAGCGGATCCATACCAGGCCATTCTAGCATACTGTCTAGCTCATATGTTCAGAGTTATTGAATTTGATTATTTAAAAAGTACTACCAGTTTGGTGATTATTTTTATTGTTTTGGGTGCCTTCAGTTCACCATTGTTTTTCTATGTTATTAACCTTCTGCTATTTGTTTGCATTTTTTGAGTAAAGTAATTTTTAAACATCATTATTGCTAATTTTTTGATGATATGAATATTTAGTTTAAACATGTCTTGAAGGGAGTTTTTGTTATCCAAAATTTGGAGTATTTTTGACTTTGGATATAGTAAAACTAAGATCCTTAATGTAATTTTAATGCATTATTTAATGACTGCAATAAATCCTTATGCATTTTTTCTCTCTTCAACAGAAAAAAAATCATTTAATATTAAATATAATTTCTCAATTTACAATTAGAGTTAAAAGTATTCATTTTCATGTTCTTGCTATATATAAACCTCTTCATTATATAAAATAGCCATGATATAATTTTTTTTCATTAATAAAAATAATATTAGAACTTCCAATTCAGCAAATCTTCAGTCAAAATTGTTTCTTGCATAAAGATTTTTTATATTGCTTCACACAAAAACAAAAAGCACTGTCTTGCTGGCTTTTTTATCTCAAATATTTTAAGCTCATTGCTACATAGGAAAATCATGCTTTGTAAGCTGTTCAAGTTATAAGAGGGACTAACTAGTTGTACAGAAAAAGAAAATAATATACAAAATATATTTGACTTTTAGACTATCTTGTTAGAATTCCACAAAAGGAAGATGCTTTGCAAGATAATTTATTACATTATATAGGAAAAAGGAAAATCTTACCCTATTTTTGGAACTAGCATATAAACAGATCAGAATAAATAGGCACTATTTGGAAGGAGAGACAGACAGAGACACATAGTGGTGGTTCATTTCTTCTAAAATGTCTAGAAGATGAGCATGGGGAAGAGTTTTAGTTGACTCATGCTCTTCTGAGTACTGAAGAACAGGGCTAGCAAGGACAGACTCTCTCACAAGAAGAAAAAAAATGAAGTTAGCACAAGTGAAGAGGCTTAGATAAGACTCTAAAAAATGACTGCAGGATAATGTACTCTAAGTCATCAATAAAGCCCATGTGGGCAAGAAAGCCTTTTAAATAATAAAGAACAATAAGAAATATGTTAGAATCCTTGTATTTGAGTAAGTATTATTTAATGGGAGAGGAGAAAATTTATCAGCTTAAGTTTGAAGATAATGAGAAAGAGGACACATTAATGGACAGTATATAGGCTTGTAAGAGTTAGATTAATTATGGAGGTATTCCATACATAGCTCCTGTTTTCCCTTCCCTTCCCTTCCCTTCCCTTCTCTTCCCTTCCCTTCCCTTCCCTTTCCCTTTCCCTTTCTTTCATCAATCTATCCCTCTCTACTTGTTAAACTTATGTTTATTGAAAAGGATATAAAATCATGTAAATTCAGAAAAACAATTTTTTGAGTGTTCAGTATTGAATACTTATTGATTTGGAGCAGTATATTTTAGAATCTAATTCATATTTGACATATATTAGTTCCTGAACTATGAGACGATCAAGTATTAATATTTCTATACAAAGAAGGAAATATAAATTTTAAAGTTCCCAAAGATCTTAGAATAATCAGTCTGATAATTCCCCTGAAACATAATGCCTATAATTTTTTTCCATGTTTTATTTTCTCATTATAAATCTTATAGTTGGACAACTCTTTGGAATCACTCAAGTTTATCAGGTAGCTTTAAATTATTTATTTTATGTATTCACTTATTCACTTATTATTTGAAAGAACACAAATTATGCATCAGGGACTATGAAAGGTGATGAGGATACAGACATTAATAAAACTCAATTCTTCCCTTCAAAGACTGACAGTTGTTTCAAATATTCTAACACTAGAGAAACATACTTTTTATTTATATAAAAGCACTAATATAGACAACTTAAAATCATCAAAATAAAGTTAAAAATTCTATGATATTCCATGGATTGGAATAAGGCTGCTCAAGTTCAAATCTCAATTTTTCCACATTCCAGTTGGGGGGGATGGTCTTAGAAAAGTAATTTAACTACTCTTCATAAGAGACCTCACCTTTACAACAGATGGGTAATAATACCTGCCTCATAGAATTATTGAGAGGATCAAATGAGTTGATTTATGTTAAGTGCCTAGAAGAATACCTGGTGTATAGAAAAATTTGATAAATATCACCTATCATAACATTACCTATATGTCAGTTTGTTTGGTCATATGATATACTAATGCATATAATAAAATACAATAAAATCTCATTATAGTCTAAGTTATTATGTATGTTGTTATATATGTTATATATAACGTATTATATGTTGTTACATAAGTTATGTTAATATCTATATTATTTATAGCTTGTATGTATACATATAGTTAAATATCTTAATGATCAAATAGTGAATATATAATCTGATAAAAAAAGCTATTCATATATTCATGCTGTCTCTTTAGACTGGTAGATGCCTGCATAAAACAAACTATCAGAGGTCTCCATGGACACTGTTGGAAGTGGGATAAGAAGTTGGATTGCAATGAAACCTGTTAGTTCAGTTTGTTTTGTTTTAGTAACTATATTAACTTATTGTGGTATTAATTTAGCTCATCTCATTCAACATATCTGATTACTATTTGTGAATATATGATTAAGAAAAATGAATAATATAGATATTATGTATTAAAATAGATCTGCAATCTAAACCTTTCAAAATATAAAGTTTGTAGGTAAAAATTAAAACCCAGATTCTGCCTTCTGCTACAGCCTCATTTTATGCCATTTTCTCTCTTTGTCATAACCACTGGACAAATTTCAGTATCTATGAAAATGCTACATTTTTTCTCACCTCAATGGGCTCATCAGTAATATTCCATCACCTCTTGTATCCTTTCAAGCACTCTTTGCTGGCTAAAATCTACTCTTTCCTAGGACATGTGAAATGTCACCTTCCGGTACATGCTGTCTAGTATCTCACAATATAAATATATCCTGTTATGATCCCTTTTTAATATCTTATTTTCATTCACTTTATGACAGTGTTTAACTATATAATTTTTGTATTATTATTTTTATAACATTTGTGTCCTCCACAACGCTATATGCTTTATGAGGACCGAAAAGATATCTATTTTGCTCACAATTGTAGGATCATTCCCAGTGCAAGAAGTTCAATAAATATACATTTCAATTTGAAGATAATCTTTATTCAAAAAATATAGAGACCATATGGTACATATGACATAGTTCTAATAAAGATATTTTGTTTCATTTAATAAGAGGAATGCTATTTAATTTTATATTAACTTTTTATATAATAAATACATTTCATTGATAATTATAAAATTTTAAAATGGTGTTTATCCACATGTATTTTGACCTCTGAGCTTATTATAATATATATATATATATTTAACTTTATATTGGGGCTATCAACTTAAAGAGGTACCCTTACCTAAATTTTGAATCTTGAATTTTTCATTAAAAAATAAATTGGCTTATTTTTGTTATATGTTTTATTACTAATTGGCAAGATGAATGAAGTCCTCAATATATTTTAAATAGCATATATGAAATAACACAAAGTGTGAATAGCATATTTGCCAAAAGCTTTTTCTGCTCTAATAAGATGATCCTATGGTTTCTATTCTTCAATTGATTTATGTGGTATATCACATTAACTGATTTGTGGATATTGAAATTTCCTTGCATCTCTGGGATAAAGCCCACTTCATCATGGTGTATGATCCTTGTGATGTAATTTGCTTTCACCTTGCTAACATTTTGTTAAGAATTTTCTATCTATGTTCATCAGTGATATTGACATGTAATTTTCTTTTTTTAGTGGTATTTTTGGTTTGGTATCATGGTGATACTGGCTTCATATATAAAGTTCTTTCACTCTGTCAGATGATGTGTCCACTGAGGCAATTGGAGTGTTAAACTCCCATACTGTTATTGCTGTTACTATCAATTTCTCTCTTTTGTTTGCTAATATTTGATTTATGTATATAGGTGCTATGTTAGGTGCATATATATATTTACAATTGTTATACCTTCTTGTATTGATCCCTTGGTCATTAGAAACTATTTGCAAATGATATGACTGATAAAGTGTTAATATTCAAAATATATAAACAGCTAATAAAACTCAATAGCACAAACCAAAGGACTCAACTACAAATGGGCAGAAGACTTGAACAGACATTTTTCCAATGAAGACATACAGGCATATTAAAAAATGTTCAAGAACACTTATCATCAGGGAAATTCAAATCAAAACAACAATGAGATATCACCTTATACCTATCAGAATAGCTGTCCTCAGAAAGACCACAGTAATCAGAGGAGAAATGCAAAAGAAGTAAAACTGCCATCTATTTGCAGATGATATGATACTATTCATGGAAAATCCTAAATATTTAACCAGAAAAGTATCAGAGCTCATCAATGAATTAAGTAAAGTGGCAGAATACAAATTAATATACAGAAATCTCTTGCATTCCTATACACTAACAATGAAAGATCAGAAAGAGAAATTTAGGAAACAATCCCATTTACCATTACATCAAAAAGAATAAATATCTAGAAATAAACCTACCTAAAGAGGCAAAAATCCCATACTCTAAGATCCTGATTAAAGAAATCAAAGATGACATAAACATATAGAAAGATATACCATGCTCTTGGGTTGGAAGAAACAAGATAAAAAAGACTATTCCACCCAAGACAAACTACAGATTCAATGGAATCCTTATCAAATTACAAATATAATTCTTCACAGAACTAGAACAAAAAAAATAAATGTGTATGGAAACACAAAAGAGCTAAATAGTCATAGCAATCTTGGAAAAGAAAAAGAGGTGGAGGAATCAGGCTCCCTGACTTCAGACTATACTAAAAAGCTATAGTTATCAAAACAGTATGGTACTGGCATGAAAACAGAAATACAGACTCAGTGGAACAGGATTGAAAGCCCAGAGATAAACCCCACTCACACATGGCTAACTAAACTATGACAAAGGAAATAAGAATTTACAGTAGAGAAAAGAGAATCTCTTTAATAAATGGTACTGGGAAAACTGGAAAGGTACATGTAAAAGAATGAAATTAGAATACTAATGCCTTACCCAAAAATAAATTCAAAATGGATTAAAGAACTAAACATAAGGCTGGATACTATAAAACTCCTAAAGGAAAACATAGGCAGAACACTCTTTCACATCCATCACAGCGATATCTTTTTTGGTTCACCTCCTAAAGCAATGAAAATAAAAGCAAAAATCAACAAATGAGACCTAATTAAACTTAAAAGCTTTTGCACATCAAAGGAAACCATAATAAAATGAAAAGACAACATACAGAATTGGAAAAAAAATCTTTGCAAATGAAGCAACTAATAAGGGAAAATCTCCCAAATATGAAAAATCTCATGCAGCTTTATATAAAAAAAAACAATAATAAAATGATCAGATGATCTAAATAGACATTTAGCACATGAAGAATGTTCAACATCAGTAATTATCAGAGAAATTCAAATCAAAACTACAATGAGGCATCACCTTATACCACTCAGAATGGGCACCATCAAAGAGTTGGAGTGGATGTGGAGAAAAAGGGATCTTTTCTACAACATTGGTGGGATGTGGAGAAAAGAGAACACTCATGTACTGTTAGTGGGAATGTAAATTGGTACAGCCACTGTGCAAAACAGTACGGAGGTTTCTCCAAAACAAAAACAGAACTACCGTATGACCCAGAAATTCCACTCCAGGTATATATCTGGAAAAAAATGAAAAAAAAAATCAAACTAGTGAAATCAATCAATCAATCAAACTAAAAAATAAATTAGTAATGAATACAACAAAAAAGAAGCAGAATCACAGAAATAGTGCACAAACTAGTAGTAAGCAGTGTGGAGGAGGAAGGAGCATGACAGCATAGAGGGTTAAGAAGTATAAACTACTATTTATAAGAAATAAGCTACAAGGATATATTGAATAACACAGGGTGTATAGCCAATATTTTATAACTATAAATGGAATATGATCTTTAAATAAGCTACAAGGATATATTGAATAACACAGGGTATATAGCCAATATTTTGTAACTATAAATGGAATATGATCTTTAAAAATTGTGAATAGCTCTTATACACCTGAAACATATAATACTGTACATCAACTATACCTCAATTAAAAAGGAAGCAAAGTCATTACAGGCCAATTATATTGATGATCATATTGATGAATTACTAAATATTAAAAAAACAAAAAAATTTTGAATAATTTTTTTTAATGAAGACAAGTGTGATCATAACTTTTTTTCTTTTTATCCTTTTGTTAACATCAGAGTCATCCTGATGTGCTTTATAAAATCTTTGATCTGCAGAATATGATCTCTAGTTGTGATGAATATTTTAAAGTAAATTGAGTTTATACTCCTAACTTGTTATATGTTAACATCTGTATACATTACACTTCTTTTCACCAATTGTACGTTATAGATATCCATCAAACAATACTTGACTGGAAAAAATAATTTAAACTTTGTAGGTTATCAAAGCTACCATGAGAGCTAATGCCCTTCAGTGAGTGATAACTACTCTGCCATATGATGGAACTGTAGGGATATCTTGTGTTGTCCTCTTTTAAAGGGCAAAGATGTTAAATACTCTTTATAATTTTTAATTAAAAAGTTGATACTCATGGGATCTATTTCTAATGATGCAGTTACTTATTAGGAGACAAAATCTGCCATGGGCCCTGAGCGTCCCGGGATGTTCTTGTTTAGTATGCCAAGAATATGAGCCTTTGAAGCTCTACCTGGGCAATTTTTCAAAACTGCATTTGCAGTGAGAACCTTAAGGGAGGTGGTAACATTTCCTCCTGGACAAACATCAGGCTGGCTTCTGCTTACTATAAAATTCCCCAAGCTGAGTGTTTATCTTGTACCTTAGCTCATTTTATCTCCAGGCATCCACCTAGGCCCTTCTGAGTCACCCATCCTCCTCTACACATGGAATTTAGGAACACGGGGAATAGATATAAAAATGAAGCTCTGGACAGAGCTTATGCTGTAAGTAATAATGTCCTTTCTTTCTGATTCAGTAGTCTTGTCTTCTGTCAGCATCCATGAAACAGAAACAGGCTAGTTTATTAGCTTTAAGTAGGGTAAAATTCTAGCCTTCGCAATTTTTGACATTATCCTATAACCCTGTTGTGAAACAATACACTGATAAGCAGTTGCCAGATAATAGATCCTTAACCTTATCTTTTCAGCCGTTCAAAAATATTTTGAACAATGACTGTTGGCTATGATGTCATCCAGTTTAAATTATAAACCTGACTTTATTGCTTCTGCTTAAAACCCTCATTTGACTCTCCAGGGATGTTCAATTTATTTTTAAAATTATTTCCCTAATACAATTTTTTTTCTGCTGTACAGCATGGTGACCCAGTTACACATACATGTACACATTCTATTTTTGCACATTATCATGCTCCATCATAAGTGACTAGACATAGTTTGCAGTGCTACACAGCAGGATCTCATTTCTAATCCATTCCAAGGGCAATAGTTTGCATCTATTAACCCCAAATTCCCAGAATATCCCACTCCTCCCCCTCCCCCTTGGCAACCCCAAGTCTATTCTGCAAGTCCATGATTTTCTTTTCTGTGGAAAGGTTCATTTGTGCCTTATATTAGATTCCAGATATAAGTGATATCATATGGTATTTGTCTTTCTCTTTATGACTTACTTCACTCAGTATGAGGGTCTCTAGTTCCATCCATGTTGCTGCAAATGGCATTATTTCATTCTTTTTTATGGCTGAGTAGTATTCCATTGTGAACGTGTACCACATTTTCTGAACCCAATCATCTGTCAATGGCCATTTGGGTTGTTTCCATGTCTTGCCTATTGTGAATAGTGCTGCAGTGAACATGTCAGGTGCATGTGTCTTTTTAAAGGGGGTTTTGATTGAAATCCAATTCCCTTTCAAAGGAACATCGAATAATATACATAACAAAAGTGCAACTATTGCATCTGCTTTTCAGACCTTATCCTATTTTATTCTTTCCTCCCTATTCTATCCTCATCTCTCTGCCGGAATGTTGTCTCTGATTTTCCCTTTGGGTAATTACTTCATATCAGTCAAAAGCTTAAGACGATTCCTGCTAAGAAACTCCTGACCAGCTTGGGTCTTCTTATTTCCCTCTACCATTTTCAGCCTCCATACATATTTCATTTTCTGAAAATACATTCACAAAGACACAATCCTGTCCTCATCAGTTCTGACATGAGAAGTGGATGAATTTTGTCATTCTCTCTCCTTCACCTTAGCACCACTTTAACAAACAACCCCAGTACCTCAGTAGTTTGCCACTGTAGTTTCCAGAACCAGGTGGTACAAGTCACCAGAAAATGGGTGGAGATAATTCTCTTACAGGAAGGAGAGAACCAAGTCTATTGCAGTCTAGTCCAGGTCAATAGCCATCCTCTTTCATTTATGAATAGAAATTAAGTCTATGTGTTTTTGTATTTCACTGAGACAAACCCATTAGAGCCAATATCTACATCAGTTTTAGAACCCGGTAATTTTGAGTTCTTCATTTATTTACCTCAGACCCTTTGGATATTTTTGGTCATTGTTTTTTAACTGCATCTCCAAAACTGCCATGTGAACAAATCTCATAGGTTTCTACTTTCTACTTACTTGTTGTGGAGGACAACTCATTACCTCTGTCTGCTACCTTCTTTGCAGTTTCTGCCAAAATAGGGAGACAAACCCTTTTCATTCCTCATGCTAAATATGATAGAAAACCATCTCAAAAATGGGCAGTGGTGGAAATTTGCTCAATTTCAACCAGCCACCAATATTTACTGACTCCCTTTGGTAACGGCGATTTAAATGTGCCCAAGTACTTTTCAGGAAAAGGAACTCCTTAATTTCTCTTCTCACTCTACTTATCTTCCTTCCAAAGACTCTAAAATGTATATGAAGTATTAACTACACCATGAAGCTAAAAACATATGGAGCTTCAAGATACTCACTTGCCCAGGCTCATTTTGAGTTCCTATGAGGGACTTCAGCTACATAATCACATAAACATATCACTCATTTAATTGCGTCCTCCCAAATTTATGTTGAAGCTCTAACTCCCAATATGACTATATTTGAGGATAGGAATTAAAAGTAAATAATTAAGGTTAAAGAAGGTCTTAAGAGTGGAGCCCTGACCTGATAGGATTTGTGTCCTTGTAGAAGAGACACAGAGAATTCTCTCCACCACTCACTGTCAAAACACAATGCACATGTTGCCAATTGCAAGCCAGAGAGTTCTCCTCAGAAACTCTCCTGATCTGACTTCCAGCTTCCAGAACTGTTTCAAAATAAATTTCTGCTGTTGAAGCAACTCAGTCTTTGGTATTATTGTAGTTCGAGCTGACTGAGACACAGAGGCACTGTAACTACATTTGCTTAAGACTACTCTCTATTTAACCTTCCCTTCCATTGTATTGCCTGTTGTGTCTGATGATGTTGAGTGGCTATGGCCATTTGGGGGATATTACTGAGGGCCAAGTCAGCTGGGGAGGGATTTAGTTTGGTTTTCTTTCAATGAGATAGAAATATATTGGTTTGTTATAACTGTGTTCATTGTTGTTATATTTTATCTATAGACAACAGTAATATAAAAATCATTGTCATAAGAAGAAGCAATCAAAGACTAAGAAGCCATATTTTGGAGAAAGTATTATAAAACTAGGTCAGATTCTAATTTAATATAAATATATTCTCTAGATTTTTTGGCATTTGTGCAATTTAATATTTATAAATTGTCATTTGTGAGCATTTTCTAATTTAAATATAATTTTTCACAATTTAGGAAGTATAAAAACATGCACATGTAGATCAGAGGTCCTAAACTCACATGGTCAGTTCTGGTAGGAACTATGAAGAACCATAACATATGGGTAAGCACAATTCAACTTAAAAGGGGCAGTGGCTACTGAACACCAACCGAGTGCCATCAATCAAATGAGGACACAGGTCCACAGAGATGGGATATGTGAAAATCCATGTGAGATTTCTTAAATTTTAAAGAAGGCATTTAATTTCAATGTTTTTAATGTGGTTTGACTATTGGTCATTTTGTGATTTCCCTGGGTAAATTGCCCTCTGGATAATTTATATACCAGATTTCCTCAGATATTGCCTCCAAATGGCAGGCTCCAGTCTTATACAAGAAAGGACACATTGAAGCATATTTCTTCACTGGAACTCAAAATGTCCTATGTGGAAGTGAATGTCTATGAGAAGTAGTATAACATTGTGGTGAAACATAGGCTTAAGATGCTACACTGCCTGAGTTTGAATCCCACCCAAACCCATAACATATTTTTGCATAATCTTGGGCAAATTGTTCAATCTCTCTGTGTTCAGGTTCATTTGTTTAGAGGAGAAACTGATAATATCCAACCTCATGTTTGAAGATGAAGTAAATAACAAATGGCCAAGGGCTCAAAGTGTGGCCCAATGTGAATATTAAGAAAATGTTAGCTTTTTTTTTTCTCCCTTTTAGATGCTTAGGATTTTGCCATATGGAAACAAAGATTAATTTCATTCCAGCTCTATCCTGGTCCACATGTTTACTTTAGTGTGTATTAAACCTGTGATTAAGGGGTGGCCTTCGTCTTAAAAGACAGTGCTCATGCCAGTGATGACTTTACCCTATGTTAAGTGCTTGAAAGTCTCTAAGAGAACTGGAGCCAAATCGCCAGACAAAAGGAAGGGGTTCTCTGATGCTCCATCTTATGTTCTAAAATGGCAGTTATTCTATGACTGAATGCCCTGTTGAGGTAACTCTCACAGCAGGAGCAAGCCCATGTACTCAGGGGTAGATCCAGGGACTCTTTCAATCTGTCCTTAGAGTAGGGTCTGTGGGTTTATGCTCCATTTCATTTCTCCTACATTAAGTTAATTAAAGGTCTGAGATAAAATAAGTTGTTGCCAGAAAGAAAGAGTCATTGCCTTCTGAGACCTTGGGTCTGTTCACATGGAGAAGAACTCCAAACAAGGAACTTGGAGCAAATCTCAAAATGAAATCTTGCAAAAATTTTACCTCAGTTCTTTCAGTGAATGTCCAGCTGGTGGCAAAAACTGAGCCTCTCCAGAAACCCCAAGAAATCTCTCAGTCAGGTGCACCAGGTTTTCCCAGATGCTGAGAGGATCCTACACTTCTGAGTATAATCCAGTTTTGGCCTCCAAAAAATGTGAGCCATACCTCGATGGAAAATTCATCCCAGTGTACCAAGTACTACAGACTGAAGGGAATGAAGAGATGGAAAACATAGTCCTTGCCTCCAAGTCGCTGAGGGTTTAGTATCACAATACACATAATGAATAATGAAGACATGAATGAAGGAAAAAATGTTATATGTGATCAAATTACCAAGTATCTTTAAGTCTCCATTTCCTCATTTAAAAATAAGGCTGATATAACCGTGTATCTCATAGGACTTAAGGTAGAAACACTGAGATGATGAATGGAGAGGGCTTCAGTGACCACTAAGTAAACTTTCCATGTTTTTTTTTGTTATGGGTATAATGTCCTAACATTAGTATTGTGTGTATACCTCATTTAGCCATTAGCGATGACCCCTATGCTATAGTACTTAAAATGTGAATAATTAGCATACGTCTTATTAACTCTTTTAAGACCACAGACACTGCTAGCACAGCAAAAACCTTTGTGCTAAAATTTCATTCTCATTTTGCTTAAAATTAATTAGATGATTTTTACTTGATTAAATTTTCTCTAAGTTATCTTCTCAATAATGATTTCTATAATAAAGGTAGCTCTATTTGAACATAAAATTTCACTTGGGGTAAAAGAAATAATTAAAGTAACTAAGAAATATTGACACTTTAAGTAATTAAAGTGTGAAAAAGTAGAATTTAAAAATTATTTTGAGGAGTTCCCATTGTGGCTCAGCAGAAACAAACCCAAACTCTACCTGTGACAATGCATGTTCAACCCCAGCCCCGCTCAGTGGGTTAAAGAGTCTGGTGTTGCCACGACCTGTGGTGTAAATCACAGATGCTGCTTTGATCTGATATTGGTGTGGCTGTGGCAGAGGCAGAGGCCAGCAGCTGTAGCTCTGATACAACCCCTAGCCTGGGAACTTACCTATGCTTTGGGTGTGGCCCTTAAAAATTGTTTTGGTGTCTAAAATTTCTAAGATCATATTAAAAAATTAGAAGGTATTCTGTAAGAATGATTTTCATTTGTGTTGCATGAGTTTCCAGATAATACCTCCTGTCTGTCCCTGCAGAACTTCTCTCCTCCCTTCTCTATTTTATTGGACTCCATCTGTGGACTATTTTGTCTCCTGACTTCAGTATGTTTTCAGCCAATAGGAAGCTGGAACAGGAAGTCAGGTTGGTTAATCGATCCCTGTTACATTCTTTGCAAGATTGCTTCAAGAAAGCTGTGTCTCTGGATTGAAGGTCACAGAGACTCTCAAGCTGATCCTTTTGCATCTGTATCTCCTATTGGGTTTGACCCAACAACTCCCTCTCCTTATCAATGCAGGTCTCAGTGTGACAACAACAGCTGCTATAGTTAGCTCTGTGATAGTGTACTATCTCCAGAGGTTTCCCTACATTGTGCCCACATGTTAGAACTAGTCCCCCCTTTCAGCTCTCTTTGAATTATCCTAATTTAAGTGTACCATCTGTTTCGTGCCAAAATCCCAATAAAAGCAGACAGTACAAAAATAAGGAAAATGATTGATATTTTTACATTAAAAAAGTTATCTCTGAAAATAGGAGTAAAGTTGTACTTTCAAATTTTAGGGGAAGACAGAAAGCATAGGCTTAGGAGTGTTCTATATTTGTAGCCTAATTCTGGTTTGGTTATATGTTACTTGTTTTCTTGTTTTCATTTTAAAATAAATTTTCTTATAGTATAGGTAACTTACAATGTGTTAGTTTCAAAATTTAATGCTCTCATTTAAAAAATGGGAATAGTCATTAATAGTGAATGGTCATTTGATCTACCTCATAATATTGAGTTTAGGATTATATTAAAAAACATGTGTAAAGTGTTTAGTACAGAGCCTTGAACTGCATAAGCCTTCAGTGAAGGGTAGCACCTACTTTTATTATCTGCATCTAATAATATTGCAAACAAGTTAATATTTTAGGGCTTAAATTACTTTCTTTTTTATTACCATCACAAATTTAAACACTATTAAAAAATCTGTGTGCCTATTTAGAAATATTTTTATAGTGTAACTCTATTATAAAGTAGAACATACTCTGAGTCATTATATTAGAAATATTTGGTTTTTTAACTGTCTAAATAAAACCCATAATTTTTAGCTTTCATGCAATATTATCTGGCAGAGTCAGAATAGTTCAAACTAGAAGAGCTAGATCATAAATAAATGAAATATTTACCAAACTTTTCTCTATAAAAATGCTACTCTAAACTAGTATTATTCATTCCGTCTTCACAGAAAGTAAATTTGCCTGTGAAATTCCTCAGGAACTGCCTGAAGCAGGTAATAGGGAACTCAGAGGGTAGGAGCCAAGGTTCATAAAGAGAATGGCATCAAGTTTTAAATCTTTAAAAAAAATAGTGGAGTAAGTGGCTTCTTTTGAAAGGAAGACTTCATAATTAAGTTTAATACAAAGCAAAATAACTACTACAGAGATAAAAAAGTACATACTATTAAAAACAAAGCTTATTTCTCTGACAGTCCCTATTTTTTTCAGCCCTAAGGTCCCTACAAAAGGTATTAGACCAAAGGTAATATCAGCATAATGGTGGGGTTAAACCCTCCTTTTGTCTCTCCCCTTCAATCTACAACCAGTATAATATCCACAACTCAGTGAAGATCCTTGTGTTCAGCACACCAGGAAGCCAGAGAGTTCCACACATTTGTCTATCTAAAGATGGGTGGTCAGGAATATATCAAGGAGTTAAAGCGTGGAGAAGAGATGAGGCAGTGCTGTAACCCTGCTCCCAAGGCAAAGCACCTGAGATTGCAACCCAGGAGGACTCGTAGTACAGAGGAGGCAGGGCATGTGACTCCAGCCTCACAATCCCAGGGGTGGTGCCCATAAACATAATCCCAGTTATGGCAGAGGTACCCTCCATCCTGGTGTCGCAGGTGGTGATGCCAACAACAGCTGTGACCCTAGGGGAACAAGCAATGACAATAAAGGTTCTGGGCAGTGCCTCTGGCAGAAGCAATGGAGAATAGAAAGTGCCAATTCTCAAATATGGCCAGAGACAGCTCAGGTAGGACAAGTAAAAAATTAATTCTACACCACCACCCACTGAAAAACAAAAGAAAGAGCTCTAATTACTAATCTGTTGAATTATTAGAATCAAGTAAAAAAAAAATCTTTACCTAAAGAAGAAAGGTGTTCTCTATTTCACATGCACTGACAAAGGAAAAACTTATAATCACCATCAAAACTATAGTAGCATGGCATCACACAAAGAAAATAGCAAACCTCCAGAAACCAAAGTTAATGTCTGAAATATTTGTCTAACTCAAAATAGCTGCCATGAAGAAGCTAAATGAGCTACAAGAACACTCAGAAGGGCAGTCCAATGACTTCAACAATAAAATTAATGAACAGAGGGAATGCTTTACCAAAGAGACTGAAACTCTGAAAAAGAACCACATAGAAAGTCTGGAGTTGAAGAACTCAATACATGAAATGAATGCATTAGAAAGTATTAGAATGGGTAATACGGAAGAGACAATTAGATGGGAGAAAGAAATCTAGAAATAAAAGAGACAGGAGTATTAAATCAAAAGAAAAAAAAAAGAATTCTACAATAACTAGCTGACTCAATTAGGAAGAGCAACACAGGAGTTCCCATTTTGTCTCAAAGTTAAAAACTCAACTAGTATCCAAGAAGGTATGGATTTGATCTCTAGGATCACTTGTTGAGTTAAGGACATGGCATAGGTCAAAGATGTGGCTCAGATCTGGTGTGGGTGTAGCGTAGCCCAGCAGTTGGAGAATTTCCATATGCCACAGGTAAGGCCCTAAAAAGAAAACAAACAAACAAAAAGCAATGGTAACATAAAGATAATTGGTATCCCAAAAGGAAAAGAGAGTGAGAAGGGAACAGGGAGTTTATTTAAATAAATTATTATTAGTGGAGAACATTCTAACCTGGGGAAGGAATGAAGCCCATGAAACTAATAGAACTAATAGAACAGCCTTAAATGAGTATTTTAAGGGGCAAAAATTCAGTGATTAAACTTTCATCAAAAGAAGCTAGAGGAGTTTCCACTGTACCACAAGAGGGTAATGATCGTGCTTGTCTCTGTGGCTTTGCCTCTTCCATTTGATCCCCAGCCCTGGTGGTGCAGTGGGTTAAGGGTTTGCAAGGATCTGGCATTGTGCAGCTATGGTATTGTAGGCCCCAAAGGCAGCTTGGATTCAATCCCTGGCCCAGGAACTTCCACATGCTGTGAGTGTAGCCACATATGGGAAAAAAAAAAAAAAAAAAAAGCGGCAGCTGGAAAGGAGCTAAAATACAAAATTTAAAGAAAATAATGGATCAATATAATAAATATAAAATAAAATCAATGGAATTGTAAATAAGGACGTGAAAACTCTAAGCTACTTTAGATTTTTTTAAATTAATTTCTAACAAGACCAATAGAAAAAAGGAGGAAACAGAAACATCAATATCAAAAATACAAAACGGGATATCACTACAGGTTTCAAAAACATTAAAGCAATAATAAAATATTACAAATAATTTTATTTAAAAAAATGACAATTTAATTTTGACAGAAATTACTTAAAACTTCCTGAAGTTAATAGAAGCACAAATAAAAAATATGAATATTCTTATATCTAGTAAAGGATGTGAAATATTACTATAAAACATTCCATGAAGAAAACTTAAGACCAGTAGTTTCATCAGTAATTTCTTCCAAACATTTAAGGAAGAAATAATAGAAATATTCCACAAACCTAGAGAAAAAATAATTAACCCTTTCCAACATATTTTATAAGAAGGAATAATCTTTATACCAATATGTAAGAAAGGGTTACAAGAGTAGTAAAATGACAGACCAATTTCTTTCATAGTTATAGACACAAAACTTATTAAATAAGTATTAGCAAATAGAATCTAGTGAATATATAATAACCAGTGGAGTTTATTACAGAAACAGAAGGTAGGTATAATTAATGTATTTCATCTGATTAACAGATTAAAAATCGAGAAAATCTTATTATGTTCTCTGAAGAGGAAGAAAAATTTACCTGATAAAATGCCCTCATTTATTTCTTTTTTATAATGTAGCAAACTAAATCTAGAGGTATAATTTCAGTTCTCTGAGGCATGTTTTTCTCTGGGTAAAATGCACGAACACAAAATAACAACCATAGAAGTATAAGGAAATTTCAAGCCTCTACTTTGTCATGGATTTTAGTAATTTATTGACCAAAACTTTCCCAAGTATCTTGTCCAAAAAATAATATACTGCACTTTTCTAATAGGTGTTCTTCCAAGCTGCTTCAGAAATGGTAAGGACATATAAAAAAAGTTCTTAAAAAAGGTCAATTAGAAGGTCCCCTGGCTTTACATTGATACCTTTCTGTTTACATATTAAATCTTGACCTAATGTCTCTTTAAAGAATAGGCTCAGAAGTAAAATAATCAGAAAACATTGTCATCCTATTCAACACTACCTATGGAATGTTTCTTCCATATGTTGTATGGACTCTCGATGATGCAGTTTCAAGGATGTCTCTTGGTATTCTGATATAAATATATTATTTATTATAGCTTTATAATTTTAATATGTAGGAGACTAAATTCTCCATTATTTTTTTGTATAGCCATGGTTAATTTTACAAGAAACTTGAGGATCCTCTATTATTTTAAGTCATTTTGAAATAAATTATGTAAATGTTTTCAATGATTCAAAAATAATTCTAATCTTTGCATTTTTTTTTGCACTATCTAATAACAGGACGTTGAATCTCCTCTTGTAAGATATACATTCTTTTTTGGTTTTTTATTTTATTCAGAAGACATAAGTATCTAGCTATTCCTAGACATTTATATTTTCGCACTAATTTTATTAATAGAATTTTTCCTCTCTTTTCTAATTTTTTTTTATGATATACAGCACAGTATATTTTCTATTTTTATTCATACAGGCTAACTTATGGGGTTCTCTTACTGTCTATAACTTTTTTCAGTTGATCAATTTAAACTTTTGATTTTTCTCATAAAATAGCCCACAAATAATTACAACAAATAGCATGCATGTGTTTTATGTTTTAATGAATTCATTAAAGCTCTAGAATAAGAAAAATTAATTGAACTTTTCAAAAATTTGAAGAAATGTTATGCCATGTTTTACCCCGCAGGGATAACAGATATTTCTGGAGAAAATGTTTTAATATTCATTTTGTACTTGATCTTGGGTTGTTTAGGGCCAGAAATAGCAAGTTTTAGATGCCTGAAAGCAGAACTCTTTCATTTATCTAGCAGCTAAAGCATGCTTGAAAGTTGCATATTAGCCTCAGGGATGTTCTAAATTTATCTTTGTTAAAGAATTCCAAAATCTTCAAATAAGAGTTACAAGTTTGTATTCTCATCACTATGTCCCAACTATAAATAAGTTAAAATAGACAAGGGAAAGCATGGAAATTAGCAGACTAAATTCAAGCCTATTTATACATAGTTACATAGTTCACAGTAAAATCCAATTTGATTAAGACCATGTTGAAAATAGTAAGTAAAACACTTATACATTACCAATAATTACACACTGCAGATTGTTTTATTCTACTTCAATTATGTATCATTTTGTTTACAATATAGTACTGGTAAAGAGAAATATTTTTTATCTTGATCTTATCTGTGACGGGTAATTATTCATTGAAAACACATCTTGATCTTGAATAATTATTATGTATATTAGTAATTATATAGTAATTACTGTCCAATACAGTAGCCACTGGGTCACACCAACTATTAAACATTTAAGATGCGGCCAGTGCAGATTGAGACGTGCTTTAAATTTAGTGTACATAACTGATTACAAAAACTTGGTATATATGAAACAGAATAGAAAGATTTATTAATTTTCATAGTGATTCCATGTTAAAAATGATCTTTGAGGGAGTTCCTTCGTGGCTCAGGGGAAACAAATCTGACTAGTATCCAGGAGGACGCAGATTGAACCTGGCCTCGCTTAGTGGGCCAAGGATCCACCGTTGCTGTGACTTGTGGTGTAGGCCAGCGGCTACAGCTCCAATTCAACCCCTAGCCTGGGAACTCCCATATGCCGCAGGTGTGGTGCTAAAAGACAAAAAAACAAAACAAAACAAAATGATCTTTGGGTACATTGGGTTACAGAAAGTGTTTATTAAATTTTTAAAATATTTTTCAATGTGGCTGATAGAAAAATTTCAATTATATATCTGAGTAACATTATGCTAATATTATACAGAGTTGCGACACATGATACAGATATCAAATGCATACAACTTGCTCTTAAAGAGTGACAATCATTTATTATTTCTGATGCTTTTCAGTGTATTGAATAGTCACAAATACTTAGGTACTATTTTGTATTTATTTTGCACCTAGGGATGTAGGTCTTGAAGTAATTTTTTCAGTGACTTAAATTGAGTAGCATTCAAGGCAATTTTTTTTCTTTTTGCATCTCTAGATGGGGCAAAGGCCCAATGAAGAATAATCAAGATATAAAATGATAGGTTTTGGCACATGAACAAGTTCATGTTCTTTTTCTCACATTATCCTCCATCGTGTTACATCACAAATGATTATATATGTAGTTCTCTGTGCTATAGAGCAGGATTCTTATTGCCCATCCACTCCTAATGCAACAGTTGTTATCCACTAACCCTAGACTCTTAATAAATCTCATTCCTTCCCCCTCCCGTTGGCAAAAACAACACTGTCCTACATGTCAATGATCTTTTCTATTTTGTAGACAGATAATTTATGCCATATTTTAGACTCCAAATATAAGTTATATAATATGGTGTCCGTCTTTCTCTTTCTGATTTACTTCACTCAGTACGAGTCTTTAGTTCTATTCATGTTGCTGGAAAATGGCATTAATTTGTCCTTTTTTTGGCTGAGTAGTATTCCATTGTATACATGTACCACATCTTCCTAATCCATTTGATCAATGAAACAGGATAGAAAGCCCAGAAGCAAACCCAAACACCTATGGACAATTAATCTATGACAAAGGAGGCAAGAACACAGAGTGGAGGAAAGATAGTCTCTTCAATAAATGGTGCTGGGAAAACTGGACAACTGCATGTAAGAGAATGAATTTGGAACATTTCCTAACACCATACACAAAGATACACTCGAAATGGAATAAAGACCTAAATGTAAGTCCAGATACTATAAAACTCCTAGAGGAAAACATAGGCAGAAAGCTCTTTGACATAAATCAAAGCAACATCTCGTTCGATCCAAGTCCTAGAATAAAGACAATAAAGACACAAATAAACCAGTGGGACCTAATTAAACTCCAAAGCTTCTGCACAGCAAAGGAAACCATTAAAAAAACCAAAGACAACCCACAGAATGGGAGAAAAATTTTGCAAATGATTCAACCAAAAAGATTTAATCTCCAAAATATACAAACAACCCATACAACTCTACAACAACAAAGCAACCCAATTGAAAACTGGACAGAAGACCTAAATAAATATTTCTCCAAAGAAAATATACAGATGGCCAGCAGGCCCATGAAAAAATGCTCAACATCACTAATTATTAGAGAAATGCAAATCAAAATAACAATGAGGTACTACTTTACACCAGTTAGACTGGCCATCATTAACAAACAAGTCAACAAAAAACAAATGCTGGAGAGGATGTGAAGGAAAGGGAAAAGTCCTTCACCTTTGGAAGGGATGTAACAACCACTATGTAAAATAGTATGGAGGTACCTCAGAAAACTAAATATAGAACTGCCATATGACCCAGCAGTCACATTCCTGGGCATATATCCGGACAAAACTTTCATTGAAAAAGATATATGCAACCGTATATTCATCACTACACTATTCACAATAGCCAAGACATGAAAACAACTTAAATGCCCATTGACAGATGAATGGATTAGGAAAATGTGCTTTCCTTCTTTTAGAATTTGAAATCAAAGCTTTTGCAAGGAATTAGAGCACCTGATGCTGTGTACTTTCATGATGGTACTTCTTTCCCTTGGAGATCTTACAACTTTGAGAAATATGCTTACCATTTTTTTTTTTTGGTCATAAACAGCCTCCTCAAAAGAGAGAAAAAGTGAAAAAGGTGTAGTACACCCCATTTCTGTCAGAACCATATTCAGAAGTTGCTTAACATGTTTCTGATCACATTTCACTTCCCTGGACTTAGTCATATGAGTGCCTAATATCAGAAGGGAGTCTGGGAAACAGTCACTGATATCTATGCATCTGGGTCATACTGCTAAAAGGAAGGGAAGAATTAATCAAGATCCACAATTAGTAATGTCTGTGACCACCTATTTGCCTAATACCTTGTCAAAAAACTTCCAAATGAGGTTCAAAAGGTATTCTCTATCCTTAGATCCATCACTTACTTCTTTAAAACTGTAGCCAAATTGTTGTATTCGCTAAACATCCAGTTCTTTTAAAAATGTGATGATATTTAGTTTGATGATGTAAATATTCCAGAGTTATTAGGAGCCTTAAATTGTAATGTGTAAAGATACCGTGTGAACAGTAAAGCTCTAAATTAAATCAAAGTAAGATATAATCATGAAGGAATACTTGTTCTTTTAATTCCATCATCCGAAATATATCAAAATTGGTTCTTAGGAGAATGACAAATGAAGTAAAGATTATATCATATTCATCAAATTACAAAAAACATAATTCAAAATGAAAGGAATAAAAATGGAGAAAAAATATTTTTTCTTTTGTCTTTATAGGTCCACACCCACGGCACATGGAGGTTCCCAGGCCAGGGGTCTAATGGGAGCTATTGCTGCCGGCCTACACCAGAGTCACAGCAACTCCAGATCTGAGCCACATCTGTGACCTACACCACAGCTCGAGGCAACTCCGGATCCTTAACCCACTGAGTGAGGCCAGGGATCGAACCCACAACCTCGTGGATCCTAGTTGGATTTACTTCCAGTGTGCCATGACAGGAACTCCAAAAATGTAGAAAAATATTTTATAGGAAGTAAAGGAATTAGAATTGAGTGGACAGTATGATTTGTGCGCATAAACCACAACCACACATATAATTTTCATATAACATCAGCAAAATTCTTTAAGGCAAAGTTTCCATTTTCCAAATGAAGAAAGTTGAGGTTCAGAGAGATAGTGTGACTAAGTTGGTAAAGAATAGAATTGAGGCCATAATGCACATCTGATTCCAATGCCAGAGCTAACGCCTAAACATTCATTCACACTTTGTAATGACTGACCTAAACATTATTTTTTCAATATCTTAGATTCAAGAATACCAGTGACATTACCAAAAGTGACATTACTGCACTGATTTCAATTCTAAGCACTATTTCTTTCTTTGGAGAAAAGATATTGGTAGCTTCAATTACATTACTAGTATGAATAGGAAAATATACATATTTTTATGATATCTTGCTTAGTTGTTGATAGTAAGATTTTCTAGGTAAGAATATATCATATCCTAAGATGACAATTGTATAATTTTTTGATCTTGTTAATTTTGCTAATATGAGATGCTGAAAATTGGAACTGTGCCTTCATAAATTTTCACTGAATGAATTGAAAATATTTAATTCTTGGTGAAATATTCACAGTTTGTTCAGTTCGATGGGAATCAATAATGATTCATCATCTTTACTCCACTGGAGACAACATCCAAGTGTCAAACTACAAGCTCATCAGCTTCATTGACATTTAAATTTCCTTTAAAACAGAGATGTGGGGATTTGACTTTGCTTATTGTAAATAGAAAAAAGATTGGATTGCAGCCTGGTTCCTAGAATGATTGAATACTTTCTAGGTGAAGCAGTATTAAGTAAAATGATTAACAAGAGACTGCATTTGGATCAACTTTCAGAGTGAGAGCTAAAAGGTACCCATAATCAGTAGGGAAAATGAATCATGGAAACCTTATGGAAAATTAGCATGTCCAGATTAGCACAGCCAGAGCCTGATCCAACTTCAGGTTATATATAGCAGCAGAGAAACACCCTAAAAGCAAATCTTCAACCCCAAGTTGTGCAATTGCTGAAGGGGAGGAGTAAATATGCTTTCAAGACTTCTGAATATTACTTGCCCTTCCCTGAAAATCCAAGGTAATGAGCGATTCATAACTGTAAATAGGGCACTGCTGCCTCAGTGAAGTGCTTAAAAGCATGAGCTTTCTTTGAATACCAGGAAATAAAAACATCAAGGTGATCGCATCAGAAACCACTGAATTCTTTGAGAAGTATATGGGATAAATAGGTGAGTAAACTAGAAAAGAGAAAGAAAAGTTGAAACATTTTTCTGAAGTCTTTGTATGTAATAGAGGAAAACAAGTTTGGATCTCTTCTCTGAGGCCATCTCATTGAAGCACAACACCATCGCTTCTTAGCTCTCAACTGCCCAGCTTTGACTTACAATTGTAAAATAAATACTCTTCATCTGCCTTGATTATCTTCACTATTTAGTCTTAAGTCTAATAATGTAATACTCTTTCCCAAGATCTACTAATATAGTATCAGTTACTTTGTTCCCATTAATATTTATAACTAAGAACAGCTTCATGCCCCATAATTTGTTCAATATTCAGATGTCCAATGTTAATAATTCTCACTCTACTATATGAATTTCCAAATCTCTGACAGGAAAAAATTCCAACTGAGAACATTTTTTACTATGTACTATTCAAATGTTTAGCAATTGAATTTCTGGCATTATTTTATCAAAAAACATTTTTCAGTATCATGTCATAGATTTTTATTTTATATTTCGCAGTATAATCCATTAGTACTTCGGCCATTCAGTAATTTTTTTATTTCAATTATTATAATTTTAAAATCAAGAATTTCCATTTGGTTATCTTTTATGAATTCCAATTGTTCTTTTCAGTTAGTCCATTATGAAGAACATATTTTAATATATTTTATAATTATTTGAATATTTCTTAATAGACACAACTTGATAAATACAACATTTTTTGCCATCATTCATTGTTTCTATTGACTGTCTTTTTCTTTTTTTGGTTGGAACACATTTTCATGTTTCTTTGAGTAGCTAGGTAACTGGTATTTTGTTTTAATTGCACATTGCAAAATGTGGCTTATACATTGTGAAGGTTCTAGGTTCTGTTACTTTTCTCTAAAGCATTATTTTTATTTTAGTGGTCAGTTCGATTACTGGCTGACCATCTTGGACTTGAATAGGTTTGATCTTATGTCTTTTATGCCTTGGGAAAGCCCCAAAGTATTTCCAGAGTATTTCCAATTCGAATTCCATACAAATGTTCCGGAAAGAAGCATGAGGTGACTATTTCTAGTGGTTTGTTTTTGATTGTATACCACCATCCCTAAACCACAATCAAAGTTATTAACACTTAAGCATCAATTAAGGAAAAATTAACTTGGAAGAAACAAGTGGAAAAAACCCTTTTCTAAAGAATTTTCACTGAAAGATTTCATGATAAATATGTTCAGAATCCAAACTGCGCTGTATTATTTCTATAGCTTATCTTTACAACTTCATCTTTTAATGCTTCTTTTCTGTCAGTTATTGAATTCACATCTGCTAAGTTTATCCATCAAATGTTTTTTAAAACTTAAGAATCACAATTTTATGTCAGTATGAAAAGGAATCATCAACTTAATATTTTTAATAATGTGTTTTTAAGCAATTACAATCCACTGGCAGGACACAGTGTTTAATCCTTTGTTTTCTATTAGCCTTTTACATTATTAAGTTTCCCTTACTTGTGAAGTTCTTACTAGAATATGTATATGAACTGTGAAAGTGTTAATCAAATTATTAATTAAATAACTAGGTACTGATTTTTGCTTCTCATTTGATCTTTTAAAGATAAACTCATCATTATTATTATTATTACTATTATTATTATTATAAATTTCTGGATTTCCTGCATTGCCATATAGTGGAACAGATTTGATTACAGATGGTTTAGAGTCCCTAAGAGCAGATACCATCTGCTGGCACTGGCTCTTGAAGCTAAATGGTAAGGAAAAATTGTTTTCCTCCTTTAACTCTACCTTATTCCCTATCAATTTGTTAACCTATGGAATATGACTTTTCTTGTTCTTATGGGAAATTTGAGAACTGCCAGGACATGACAGAAATGTAGAATACATGTAAGAAAGAAGCATGAAATGAAGAATAAAATGTAAATAGGTAGACCACGAAGGAAATCAGAGGAAATCATAAGAAAGCAATTGTTATAAAATGAACCTAGAGAGGAAAATTTTACTAAAGAGTTTAATTTTATCTGTTGCTCATTTGACATTATCCAAGAGCCTTTGAAAGATTTTAAGCAGGCACATAATGAGGTCAAGCCTTCATTTTGGTATGCCAAAGACACATCAACCACCCAAATGTAAGGACTGACTTTTCCAAGGTGAGAGGAACAATAGTTGGCTGTGGTGACTGTGCCATTTATTCTTTTCCTATTCCTCTCTACTACTCTTTATTGCCAAGCACATTCATCCCTGGGGCCATACGTTCAGAGTTATCCTTCTCTCATTGAAGGAGGAGAGTGTCTAGAGGTTTGATCTTAGGTTCATATGAGGATAAGTGGTTTGATTAAACTTAGCACTCATGAGAAGATGGATTTCAAAACCTCCTCTGTGTTAACAATGACATGTCATTTATTACTTGAATCAGTTCAGATAAATGCCTTAATATCTGCTGGTGAGAACTTAAGGTAATTTCTAATGCTATGAAAATACAAGGAAAAGAAATCGTTGTGAATATGAAAATCTCTTGACTCCTAGAAATATTTTAGACAAGAACTGTTTAGAGGGTCACAAGTAATCTGCCATTAATATATATATATATATATATATATATATATTCTTAGTATACTGACAAAAATTAATAATGGGAAATATTTATATGCTAAAGTTGTACTTAGCATCTAGAGTTGATTAAAACTTTTGTTGTATCTTCAAACTTGATTTCAGTTGCTCACATACTTGGTGAGCAATATGAGTTGATATTTTGCCAAAAAATAATAGAATTTTAGATTTGAAAGACTGTTCAGCTTAACATTTTCCCCTTTTATTTTCACTGAAACATCCTCAATTCTCTACTCTTAAGCAAAGGTTTTCTAATTTTTCCTAGTATTTACCATTCTTCCTTTTAATCTCTTTTTCAAAATGTTTCACTAGGAAATAAAGTCATGTTAAGAAAAGCGAGATGGGAGTTCCCGTCATGGTGCAGTGGAATGAATCCGACTAGGAACAATGAGGTCGCGGGTTTGATTCCTGGCCTTGCTCAGTGTGTTAAGGATCTGGCAGTTGCAGTTAGCATGCGGCTCGGATTCTGTGTTGCCGTGACTATAGGTGTAGGCCGGCAGCTACAGCTCCAATTTGACCCTTAGCCTGGGAACCTCCATATGCTGCAGCCCTAAAAAATAAAACAAAGCAAGGCGGGGGGGATGAAAATATCAAAGGGAAAGGCAAGGCCAATAACTGAAGAAATTATAAAATAATTTACCCTCTTTACATTTTCTGGCCCAGTCATGTCAGAGTTAAGGATTTTAGTAACAGAGAGGATTATAAGAAGACCAATTGTAAATTCTCCTATACTGTGGACAGGGTGTAATCCTATATTCCTGACTTGACATATCATGAAAGTCCTCCATTATTTAAAATTTCTAAAATTTAAATGACAGATTTTTAGTATCATTATAGTTATAAATAGCAGGTGAATTTAAGCAGAAATGTATTTATTAACTTATTTGCTTTTAGCCAGATCTTGTTTATGATCTGGCTAAAACATTTTATGTATGTATGTATATATATATATATTTATTTATTTTTGCTTAGCTTACATGCCTAGCATAGAAAATATTAAGGAGAAGGAAGCTGGAAAGGAAGGAATGTAGTCTAACCCTACCCAGTTTCACCATCTTAAATGACTCCTAAAAATTGTGTGTGTTCTTCTAAGTTCTTTAGAGAAAACAGGTTTTGGAACTTTAAAAGCAAGAAGAGTCTCTGTTAGTTCTCTGCCATCCTAAGATCCCATCTCCCACCTGAGACAATGAAAGCATAATGACTGAGTAATTTAGGCTAAGGCAGGTCAAAATGGAGAGGGATAAGAACTTAAAAAAAAATTCCAAATACATTATCTGTCACATGAATCTTTGCTTTTTGGGTAGTGCCTTTCATATAAAATTCCTCATTAAACATTTGGTGAGTAAGTGAATGACCTGGGATGAACTATGTTTGTATATATAATCTGAGGTGACCAGGACACCTTCCAATTTCAGAAAATAATATTAGGCAGCTGTGACCCTTGAGAGGCCATTGCTTCAGCTGGAGCTCATATAAATTCAGCATGTTAAACTTTTGTTGTTGAATATTCAAAAGTAAGGAAACTGGTTAGAAATTGATTGAAATGTTTTTCAGTTTATAAAAGTGAGCTGCTTTAAAATGAGCTGCTCCCCAAATCAGTGGAGTATTTTTGGTGAGGTGATTTTCACGTAAGCTTAGAGAAAGCTGGAATGTGTGTGTGAAAAACAGCCTAAAGGAGTAAGTGCAGATGAGCAAGTTGTAAAGATGTCATGAGGTCTACCTAAGGGACTGGCATCCCAGTTCATGCCTGATAATTTTGAAGAGACAGTTGAGGGCTTGGCATAGAAAAAGTCTTTAAAAATTGCTTTGTAAATCACAGGGCACAAATACATGGCCATATAACAATATGTGAATCTGAATTGGAAAGAAAATTTCTCTGCACATCTGCAAGACAGTGTTGTTTTGGTGCAATGGAGTCTCTAGCGGACGAAATATCACTCTGACATCTTGAAAGATTTGTCTTAGATGTCAGTACATGACCACCAGCAGCAATGGCAGTGATGAGGAAGCTGGAAGCGATGAACAAGGGTGGTGAACATTAGTAATATTGAGAGAAGGGGAGGAACATTGGTTAAGAATAAACTCATAGTACCAGACAAATAGAGTGCTTTGTGTGGGAAGGTGCTAATGAAAGAAGGTGGCTCTTCATAAATCTGGAAGTTTGTCATTAGCATCAAGGGCATGAAACAAGAATGATTATTCTTAATACAGTTCAATTTATACCCTCTACTATCAGACATAACTAGACAAAATAGATTTTTTTTAACAATTCACTTTTATGTATTTTTTTAAAAGATCCTTTTCTGGTCACTATCTTAGAAGAGTCAATTTATTTATTAACTCATTCCTTGTTAAACTGGATTCTTAGCATGTCCCTAAGTTAGGATTACCAGATTTTCAAATAAACTACAATACACCTGCATTAATTTTAACTTTATATAGAAAACAAATAATATTTTAAGGTAAGTGTGTTCCAAATATTGCCTAGGACAGTCTTTTATTTATTTATTGCTTTTTAAGCTGCGCCCAAGGCATATGGATGTTGGGGTTGAATTGGAGTGTAGTTGCTGGCCTATGCCACAGCTACAGCAATGCCAAATCCGAGCCACATCTGCAACCTACGCCACAGCTCACAGCAATGCCAGATCCTTAACCCAGTGAGCGAGGCCAAGGATTGAACCACAACCTCATGGTTCCTGGTCAGATTCGTTTCCCCGGTGCCACTACAGGAACTCCACCTAGGACATTCTTGAGAGAAAAAAATAAAATTGTCTCTAAAATTCAAATTTAACACAATGTTCTGGGTTTGTTTGTTTGTTTGTTTGTTTGTTTTTTATCTGGCAGCTCTACCCTAGATTTCTGGGCTTGTTGCATCAGTTACCTCCATCTGTCAGGTGGCTATCACATCTTATTTCCCTGCCAAGGTGGAGAGGTGAGGACTTACATCATAGGTAGCTGTATCTACCTGCAGCTCTGTGGTCACTAGTCCCTCTTCCCCTTCCTCTAGGTGGCGCTCTTCACAGCCAGGCCCTCAGGCTGCCCTAAGTGAGTGCTTCTCTGATTGGACTTCTGCAGTCAGCTATTCTTCATCAATTTGCTTCTTTCTGTGCTCATTTCTCTCTCCTTCAAGAGAAATTTCTTTCTCCTACCCACCTCTTTTAGAGTGTGTGTAACTTAGAGAAAGGAGTTTTTCCTTCTTTTAATCATCCAGCTCTGTCCTTTTCAAGAGTGAGTGTATGGATGATGGTAATGAAAGTTGTGAGGCATGGTGAGGGACAGTCAGTACAGTACTCAGAAGCCTTGTTCTCTCCACTGTTTACTCCCTCTCTCTGAGGTGGCATACTCTACAGAGCTCCTTTTTCCTTTTTGGAAATTTTTTGTCCAAAGGAGACAAATGTCCTTCCTTGAAACATGGATCCCTATGAATTATTCCCTTGCACAGGTTCTTTGTTATTTGTGGATATGTCTGAAACCCTACTTTGGATGAAATCAAATTCTTTTCTTTGGGATTTCTGAGCCTTAAGTAAATAATGAAATATAGTGAAAAATCTATTTGCCTCTGCATGTGAAAATTAAGAAGCCTTTTTTTTCTTTTGTTTTCTCTTTTGCTGTGGTTATTTTTTGGTTTGTTTGCTTTTGCTTTGAGCTCATAAAAATGTATGGAGGAACTCAATCTTGTCTCACTTATCTTTTTTTATGGTATATTTTGAGTATCAGCTCTTACCTAGACAAAACACTTAGGGCACTTTCTAATCAAATACTTTCTGCCTAAAGTGGATTTTTATTTAGACTTTGCAATATACATATATATTATAACATATTGTATATAATATATATATATAATGTATATGATATAGAAAATGAGTTTATCCACTTTTTTTCAAAGAAGAGATAAGGATTTCAGTGTTGCAGTATGTAAAATATTAGAGAAAGCAAGACACGAAATTAAATTTTGCTCTTGGAACTACTATTCACTAAATGCTGCTCATCCCTAAACGTGGATTTTCTTATCTGTGAATGAGAATGATACAGTATGGTGTTGTAGAAGCACATTTTAAGTTTTTTATTTGGTTATTTGTTTTGTTTTTAATGGTAGAGTGATATTATATTCTGGAATTAATAAAGGAGTTACATATATATGTCATATTATAATTATATATAATACATTATAATTATATCTATATATATATTCCAGTTATTATCTACAATTTTAGCTTTAAAAAGTGAACTCTAGTCAGGACTATAGGATTTTGATCCCACACTGTAACAAGAAGTTATTGCTCATTTCTTTCATATAAAATGTTTGAAAGTTAATATTCATCTCACCTTTAAATAATGATTCTCTTTGATACCTGATTTCCAGCAATCCTTTGAATTTTTCTGTTTTTGAAATTATTGCATCTAGGGCACAGACTGCCATTCTTTCTTCAAGTTAAATCCTAGTTATACTTATGTAAAAAAGAACTTGGTTGTCAAACAGACACTATTTCAGCAGAGGCAATAACCACAGTGGAAAGACAGTCACAAAAGTTCTGGTACCCTGAAATGGTAGGTTGGGATATTATGCTCAATTTCAACAACAAAAAGCTTGTGACACTAAGAAATCTCTAACTTTCTGAGGCCTCCATTTCTTTAAATATGAAGTCATGGCAACAGAATAGATTTGTGGTTCCCAAATACAGGCGATAAACAGAATCACTGAGATTTTTTTTTCTTTCAATTTTAAATTCCTAGATTCTCCCCAATACTTAAAAGGACTTGCAACCACACCTGGGAAATCTTCTTGTAACAATGATTACCTTACAAAATAGAGACAGGCAAGGAACAATTGGTTTGGTGCCACAAATAATGAGTTGATGCTTATCTAAATGAGAAATACAGAGTTAAGTGAAAAAATTGTATCTATAAATAATGTTTCTCTTTGAGACTAAAATCAGATTGTGGAAGTTGCAACATTAATCTAGGTAGGAATAATGAGATTAAAAAAATACACACAGTATGACCAGCAAATCTTGGATATCTCTAATTTTTTATCTGGTCCCCAATGAGTATAAAGATTAGCAATATGATGGAATTACTGAATTCTTCCAGGTAACACATGTTATTTAATGTAAAGTTCTGACTACCACAGCTGTTCTATTGTTTCCTTCTACATGAATGATGAATGTGAAATAATTGACAACATTCAAAATGAAAATGCTGTTCATTAGAAAGTCATAGGTCAGTCATGCCTGGGTTTTTAAAAACTGCCTTGACAAATAGACAAGAAGGAGTAATATCTTAAGCAGTCTCTTTCCTATTGTTCTTCTCTTAGGTGGAGCCCTTTTCTTCATGAAACACAGTTTTCTTTGTACCACAGGAAGCCTATGTGAACTATATTCTGCCAAATCAAGCCTCCAGTGTTTCAAACCCACAGACAAATAGGCTTTATATCTGGTCCCTCAACCAAAACTTGCTTCCTTCCCAAAGTTTTAGGACTTTTTCTTTCTCATCTTTTTGTTGAATTTATTGAGTGTTCAGCAAGCACCTACTATGTGTTTAGAATTACATATAAGGAATAAAATCATTATCCCTGTGCTCATGAAGGTGAAAGAAGGTATTTAACAAATGAGGCATGTATAGCTGTATGTCATTATTTTAAAAATAAGTAAAATAGGTCACAAGGATTTTTGAAGGAGGAAGAAATTAACGGTGGCAAGAGCAATCTAGAAAGTTTGTATGGTAAGAAGAGAATGCTATGAGTGACTAGAACTTGGTTATGCTGAAAATGGGAAAGGCAATATAGATACTGACATTTCACAACTAAAAACCTTTTTTTCATTGATTTTCAAGGCTTGTTAAAAAAAGAAAGGAAGAAAGCTTACATGTCAAACACGCCTTCTACCATTAACCGCTTTTTTCAGTCTGTATCCTCCAGATTTATTTTCTTGGTTTTCCTCTGTTCTTCAATGTTTTTGTGTAATATAAAATCAAAGTAATCTTTTAAGAATATATTTAAATCAGTTTTCTTTCTACATTTTTCTTTGATCAATGTTGTTCAATGTTTTTGTTTCTATAACCACTTTTTAAAAAAACTTATTTATTTATTTATTTATTTTGTCTTTCTGTCTTTTCTAGTGCCACTCCCATGGCATATGGCGGTTCCCAGGCTAGGGGTCTAATTGGAGCTGTAGCTGCCAGCCTACGCCAGAGCCACAGCAACTCAGGGTCCGAGCCACATCTGCACCTACACCACAGCTCACGGCATCGTCGGATCCTTAACCCACTGAGCGATACCAGGGATTGAACCCACAACCTCATGGTTCCTAGTCGGATTCGTTAACCACTGAGCCATGATGGGAAGTCCTCTATAACCACTTTTTAACTTTTGATATAAATGCCTGAGCTTCTTAGATGTTTTACTGTACTCTCAGTCTTTAAGGGAGTTTCAGGAATTTGTTCTTAGGGGACACCTTAGGAATACCTAAGTGTAATCATGATTCTCTTTCCAAAACATGAAAAATGAATGACTAATTATTTCACTTCCTTTCTTGACCAGCCCTGAAGTTTAGTCAATTTGGCATCATTCTGGTATAAGAATCCTTCCACATTCATTCTAGTTCTTATACTCTCTTCAGAATACTAAAATATGTTTTATAACAATATTCAAACTACAAGTTCTAGGTAGGTGGGTATTCTCCATTTAAACTATACAATTTCTACTTTTTCTCTTAGAACTGCTGGTCAAATATGTGTTTTTATGAAGGCTCTACCAAGATTAATGCTACAACTTTCCCTACCCAAGTTTAGTCTCAATATGTAGTATGTATTATATATATGATTTTTTAAATTAAGTCTATTTAATACTTCTGATATTAGTTAAATATTATGAATTCATAGCTTTCTGTAGCACCAGAACAACTGTTCTTTGTTTCTATAATGTTAAATAATATCAGTTCAAGAAAATTCCCCAGATATAGTTGCCAGATAAAATACTAGACACCTAGTTAAATTTAAATTTCAAACAATGAGTAACTTTTAGTGTAATTATGCATGTGTGGGTCATACCTGCGTTAAAACTAAATTAATCATTTATTTTGAATTCAAATTTAAGTGTATTTTTAATTACACTGCTAATTCTGGCAGCCCTAGTAGGAAATTATCACCAAGACCCCATCAGGCTTCTCCAAAGGGAACTGTTTCCTGCTTTTTTCCTTCCTCTTTCACTCGTTTTCTTCCTTTTCGTACTTTGCTTAGTCCATTCGGTTGTTGAGTCCCTTCGATTGCTCCTGTCACCCCTGTACTGTCTTTGGTACATACACTCCCTGCCTCTGGTTTCTCACAAGTCGTCTCACCTGATGTATTTGTGGATGATCCCTATGCACTATGTTATTGTCTCCTCTAAAATCTTCCAGTGCTCTCTAGTCCACACATGGTGAAGTTCAAATTCTCAGTTTAATTTTCAGGATCCTTCTTAATTAAGTGCATTGTTTCTCTTCAACTGCTGTCCTACTAATTTCCCAAATCAGGTTTCACTCCAAATATCTTTAAATTACACGTGTTTATTGTGTGCCTCCATCACTTGGGCCATGCTACTTGTGCATCTTGTGTATCTTTTCTCATGTGATTACCTTGTCAAGCTCTCATACAAATTTCATTTATTGGATGCTCTCCTATAATTTTTAACCCTCTTTTTAATTCTCCTCATACTTAAGGTACCTGTAACAATTATTTTAACACATGAATACACATTGCATTTTTTTTAAGCAATGTTCCTTTTTCTCCCTCAAATAAAATACTATTTTTAGGTCACTGTGTGTATCATTTTTTGGAAATTCTAATCAAATATCAGGCATTTAATAAATATGTTTCGAACTGAGTGGAAGATGATAATGACTAATGTAAATCAAAACAATTTTCACTGAGAAGGAAGTGATAAAAACGGTGTGGGAGGACATGGGTGCCACCATCTCTTCCGCTTGGGTATCTGCTGTGCTGGATGAAATCTGGATTTAGTAACAGTCAAAGGGGAGTTGAAAAATGAAAACAAATCATCAAGCTTTAACCATGAAGCTCAGAATGAAAGGCACAAACCCCTATTATGCTCTAAAATAGAGCCTTTTTCCAGAGTTCATTTTAGTACTTGGAAGTCTAAAGCTTTATCCTCCTTGTTCTAATTGCTCATCTTGGCAGCTCCAGCCTGACCCTTATTTCAGGTTCAGATTCCTACAACTCCTGGCTTCCTGACCGTTGCAAAACATTACTGCATTATATCTGAGATGAGATCAGTGGAGGTCAAAGTGCAGGATACTTGACTGAAGGTATGACATTAGGAAAGTGGGCATTTGAGTAATCATTCTGAACTTGATATCAAGACAAATAATAAGACACAGACACCTTTGATCTACTGACGGAGGCCCAGACATGGCCTGGCATTTTTTGCTAGTACTATATCTCTAGAGTTCATATAAATCAATTTACGGGAACATTATTTATTCCTCTCTCCAAAACGATTTGCCAGAATGAGGTCAGAAAGAAAGATTAATATGACACCTAATACTGCAGCAAGAAGAAAACTGTTTTACAATTAGGGTCAAATCTTAAAGAGGCAGGTGTTTTTGCTTTGGCAGAAAATATTAAATTCAGTCTCCCATTAAGGAGCCTGGTATATCCAATTTGAGTGTGTCCAGTGGCAATACAGCAGTGACATAAGCACCAGCCTTGGGTATCTGAAATCCTAGCTTGACAATCCCCTTAACTTCTCTGAGCCTCAGTTTCATTATTTGAAAATGTGATGGGGTTTTGTGAGAATTAAAACTGAAAATACCTGAATGGTAGAGCCCTTGTGCCTCTTGATAAACGGGTACACTACTCCACCCCTTATGATCTATCTTACTTTGCTTATGGCACCAAGGTTTGGGTCTAGGCAGGAATTTGTAAAGTACATATATGTTATAAATCTCTTTCAAGTGCATTGTTTCATGTTTAAAAAAAAAATACTGCATTGAAAAGCAGGGCTTCTATTACTATCCTTCTATTTTTCAGAGAAAGAAGCTGAATCACAGAAAACCTGTATGGTACAGTGGAAAGATTGCTAAGCAAGGATCAGGAAAGTTGGTTAAATTTCCAATTTAACCACTAAGTACTTGATGGCCTTGAGCACTTTAGCCCTCTTGTGCATAAAGTAAAAATGCTGACCTAGATGTTCTCCATGGTCTGGCTTAACTCTGAAAGTCTATAATGCAGCCCAGGCAGGGACAAAATTACAAATGGAATATAGGTTTTTCTGGTTAGTAAGTGGTATGGCTTGCCTGACTTGATCACATTGCTTCTTTTGCACTTATTTGCAGCATTGATTCCCCACACCAACATGAAGAAATATAAATTTCTTTGCCCTTTAAAATCCAACTGCTAAATGTGCATGTCTTACAGTAAATGTTGCTCAACTACCAATGATTTGTTGTAACTGCGTGGGGGAGACACATAAATCAAAAACACATTTAGAGCTCTGTCTAAATTATAAATTCAATAACTTGGTCCAAATTATAAATCAAATAACTGACTTCTGTGCAACTGTCAATCAACTGAAATAGATTAATAACCTCAACAGAAGTGACTTGATGAACTGTATAAGTTATGAAACTACCAGATTTCAGCTCTAATTTGAAGAACCCTTCACAGTGTTGGCAGAATCCTTCTGCCCACTGGATAATAGGGATAGGAAAATTTATAGAATGCCATCGCTTTATTCAGACTGTCTTTGTCCTTAAGCCTATTCTATGCAGAAGGTATTCATCATTATTATTTCAGAGATGAGGAGGTGAAAATCAAAGAGGTGAAGTTGTTTGTCCCATGTCACATGCTACTGGAAAGCAGAACAGGACTCAAGCTTCCAGAGAGTCTCTCTTCAGACCCTTAGCAGTTTAATTGTACTGCATTCTATACAATTCTAAGTAGAGGGTGACTGGTGGGTGGAATTTCATAGTCAGATGATCTTCAGTTAAAAACCACCTCTATGGGGTAGAGAATATAAAGGTTCCAAGAAATCTAAGGTAAGCTGGATTTATCTCTTTTAATGATGTAAAGGTTTCTTAAATTTTCCTTGCTCAAATGCATTATTTCAGCTTATCTGGATCTGCATTGCACCTGTGTAGTTTCCATCATTTATAGAACTGCATGATCATTAGAGTTTGCATAACTAGATTCTTTGATGTTTCTTATTTTTATTATATATATATATATATATATATATATATATATAATGATGTTTATTTTTTTCCATTATAGCTGGTTTACAGTATTCTATCAATTTTCTACTGCACAGCATGGTGACCGAGTTAACATACGTGTATACATTCTCTTTTCTCATATTATCATGCTCCATCATATGTGACCATAGTCCCCAGTGCTACACAGCAGGATCTCATTACTAAGCCATTCTAAAGGCAATAGTCTGCATCTATTAAGTCCAAGCTCACCATCCATTCCCCTCTCTCCCCCACCCCCTTGGCAACCATACTGAGTGAAGTCAGAAAGAGAAAGACAAATACCATATGATATCACTTATATCTGGAATCTAAAATACAGCACAAATGAACATTTCTACAGAAAAGAAAATCATGGACTTGGAGATTTTTCTTATTTTTATAATGACTTTCCTGAGCCATTTATCCACTCCCTGCAGTGTCCTCCCTCTCCAGATGCAAGAAACTTCTATCCATGTCATGTGGTTTTGTGAAGATTAAAATGGACCTTATGTCATTACCTCAGTATTCTATTTCCCATAGATAATTGCGTTTCATTTATATAATTGTGTTTTATTTATAACTTGACGTGAGAGGAGTACCTACTGGAAGATGGCTCTGTGTTAGCTACTGTCACATGCATTATCTTATTGAATTCTCCAAACAACACTGAGAGTGGTTCTTATTATCCTCGAGACTTCTTAAGGAGTCATGAGCCCTGTGGAGTTTCTTGGAAAATTTAATGAATACGTATGGCCGGCCTTGCAGAAACTTAGTTTACTTTATTGACCTAAAATTCTAGCTTTTCTGAGTAGAAAATATATAAGCTCCACCTTTGCTTCCTATAGAACATACAATGCCACAAAAAATGTACATAGGTTAAGCCTCTCTCCATTTTGTGTTAACTTTCAACATTTCCCACAATTCACCAGCCTCTCAGTATGACCCTCTCCCCCCATGGTATTTAGCATTAGTGCTTTCCTTATTGTTTGTTGTAGTAGTAGTATCTCCAGCCAGTAAATCTTAAACACTTCATTCAAGCTACTTCAAAACTGGATCAAGGAGCCAGTAGCCTTGAATTCGGAATGACTATGAGCCATTACCACCCACAGGCACTAAAATCACTCACCTACTGCTTAACAGGAAAATGGAGTATATCCCAGGTGGGACAGAAAGACATAAAACATGAAGGAAAGAGAATGCTGGCTATTACAAGAATATCAAATCTTAATAAACATGATCTTTCAAGAAAACAGAGGGAAAGGAATGACAATAATACAGATATTTGAGATACACCCTGCACTTCCTTACACGTCAAGGTCCTATAAACTTTGTCGATCCCCTTGTGTGACTTTTATGAAATCAACATAAGGGTGGGCATTGTTGGCATTATTTTTCATATTTTACATCTGAGACAACTGAAGTATGGAGAAGTAGCATTCCTGGTCAGCATGGCTAGAAAATTAAGTAAACTGATCCAAGTATATCAAAGCTCCTCTCAGTATAGTAGAGCTGTGTGACAGAAATTATGTAAAGCTCTCCAAAATAAAAAAAAAAAGTAAAGTTGTCAAAATTTACCTGGATCAAAATAAAGAGAAGCAGGCACAGTTTTTTTTTTTTATCACCAACATCTATCTCCAACCATTTTTAAAAATTGTATTATGTAATATTCTGCATGATATATTTGTACAAGTTAATAGTCATAGATGTTGAGGAACTAGAAAATTATCTTTACTTCTGGAACACCACCCTCTCAAAGGTAACTACTATTCTGAACTTAAAAATTTCCTTGGTTTTTGTTTTTAATTGTGGTATACTACACATAGCATTTACCAACTTAACCAATTTAAGTGTACTGTTCAGTAGTGTTAAATTCATTCACATTGTGTAGCCAATCTCCAGACCTCTTTTCGTTTCATAAGACTGAAACTCTGTCCCCATTCAACAACTCTCCATCTCTCTTCTCTCCAGCCCCTAGTAACCAGTTTTCTACTTCTCATCTCTAAGAAACTGACTTCTCTAAGAACCTCATATAAGTGGGATCACAGCACTATTTGTCCTTTTGTGACTGGCTTATTTCACTTAGCATAATGTCCTCAAGGTTCATCTATGTTGCAGCATGTGTCAAAAAGTCCTTTATTTGTAAGCCTGAACCATATTCCATTGTCTAGAAAGACAGCATTTTGTTTATTCATTCATCTGTCAATGATTATTTGGGCTGCTTCTACTTTTTGGCTATTATGAATAATGCTGCTACAAATATAATCATGCAGATAATAATTCCCCTGATTTTATTTTTCTTGTGCATTAAAATATTTCTCAGTAATGTGTTATTTACTTTTACATGTTGTTACATCCATGCTTGCAACTAAGATTTATTTTTGCTGTTAAATTGAATTGCACTGTACTTAATACTCTTATTTCTTGTGTTGATGAACATCTGAATTGTGTCCATTTTTTCGCTTCTAATATGAGCATGTTAATTTGAACATTCTTATACATGTGCCCTGATGTGTCTTCTACAAACCTGTAGTCAACTATGACTCAAGTCTGAGAAGCATCAGAATCAGAAAGTGCAGAGAACCAATCACCTAGACCCCCAAATCAGAATCTGCCATTTTTCAAATCTCCATGGAATCTGTATATATATTACAATTTGAAGTAGTTTATCTGGAGTTTTACTATATGATTTAGTAGCCACTAAACATATGTGTCTATGAACACTCAAAATGTGCCAAGTCTGTACTAAAATGTGCTGTAAGTGTAAACTATACATTGGATTTCAAAGATAGTACAAAAATGTAAAATATATTGTGAATAATTTTATATTGATTGCATATTAAATGATAATCTTTTGTAACTATTGAGTCAAGTAATTTACTGTTAAAATTATTTTCATCTTTTTATTTGTATAATGTTATTACCAAATAATTTGAAATTATATATGTGATCTGTATTATACTTTTATCAGACAGTGCTGCTCATACCAAGCATTGGGACTGCTGGGTCATAACCTATATTATATGCTAAGGTCCTTCAGGTAATGCCAAAATGGTGGCCAAAATGATTAAGTTAATTAGGCCTAGTATGGCAAGGGAGTAAGAGATCCTATTCCACATCTTCAAAATATATGGCACCACTGGAATTATAAAAGCTTCGTAACCTGATAATAAAATGGTATTTCATAATGATTTAATTTTGAAATTCTCATTTGTTTTTTTTTCTTATATAAAATGTTCATCCTGTCCATGTGCCTTTTTTTTCTGTTGAAGTGTTTATCCATATAATGGATTCAAATGATCTCATTTTTCTAGATAAAAATTTCACAAAATTACTGAAAATATATCTTATGGATATAAGAATTTTTGTTTAAGATGTTATTATTTTTTATTTCCATGTAGTGGTTACATTTACCAAAATTTTTCTGAATGTTTTGCATCTGGTTGGGAAATCCACATTGACCCAGATATCAAAATGATGCATTTTGGCAAAGTAAACAAGATGGAGTTTACACTCGAATCACACAAGTTCAAGTTCTGGTTCCAGGGCTTAATGGCTACATGACTCAGAGCTAGGTACCACACTTCCCTCAGTTTCAATTTACTCACTAAAAATTATGAATAACAAAGGTCAGAAATAATACTATGGTTATGGAGGATTAAATAAGTTAAAATGCCTAATTTTACAGCAGTAATTTAAGTTTGTCTTTCATACTTTAGTATTCAACCTGCCTGAAAATAGATTTTTGTGAATAGTGCAAATTCTATTATATGTATTAATTATTTACATTGAAATGTGTGTGTGTGTACATGTGGTTATTTTTGACTCAGAATCATCTATGGAAAAGCCCATCACTTCCTCATTGATGGGCCCTGACATCTCTACCTCTGTCATAAATTATTTCTGGATTCTCCTTGTGTGATCTATTTCCCTGCTCTCAAATCTGTTTCAATGGTCTATTTATCAATTTCTCCAACAATATCTCACTGTCTTATTTATTAATACCTTTTTAAAAGTTTTGAAGTTCTTAAAAGAGATTCTCCAAATTTTCTTTCTATTGTACAAGAGTTCCTTAGATGTTTGACTCTTGACCCTTGAATTTCTTACACACATTTGGAAATCAACATGTCAATTTCCAGCCCTTCTTGTCACCCTCAAATATATGAAACTGTTGGGACATTAAATAAAATGCATTAAATCTGTAGGAGAGTTGGGAGAATTAATATTGTTATGAAATTAAATATTCCAATCCATGAATTTTATGTTTCTTAATTTAGTAAGTTCTTTTTGGTGTCATAAAATAGAATTTTATATTCTCCTTAGAGGTACCAACATATTTACTAGATTTTTTCAGGTATTTTTTTCAGATAAGTAATTTCAGATTATTTATCTACTGTTATTTTAAATATGTTTTTAATTACGGTTTCTAGCTGAATTATTTTTTCCTTCTACATACAAATGCCACTTTGGCATATTGATTTTGTTTCCAGCAACCTTTATAAAGTTTTATTAATTCTAAAAAATATTTTGTCCCTTTATATTTTTCCATTAATAATTTTAGCAACTGTGTATAATTACATTCATTCTTCTCTCCCAAACTTTTATTATTTCATATAGTATTGTATTTATGTCATTATTGTAATCTTCTTTGTAAGCCACTATCTACAATGTAGGAAGTTAGTGGGCATGTTTGTCTTCTTCTTGGCTGAAAGGAAATCGTTAACAATATTTTTCCCATTAGATATAATATTTGTAGTAGCTTTTTATAGATTAATTTTATCAAGTTAAGGACAATTCCCTTAAATGTGTAAATTGTTGATTTTTAACTTTTAAATTCATTTGAGTCTACTGAACACCTTTTTATTTTAGGATGATGATTTGGCCTTTTTTTCTAAACATTTAATGTGGTAGATTACATTAATTGGTTATCTAGCATTAAACTAAAGTTATTTGAATGTAGTCTTGATGTATTACTTTTTTTCTATGTCAGTTGATTCCATTTATTTATTTTTGATTTAGGTTTTTATAACTTTACCTTGAGTTAAATTATTTTGATCCTTTATTGTATTTCTTCTGTTTGGATTTTGCATCAAGATTACCTCAGCTTTCTAAAATGAATTAGGTAATGCTCCCCTTTTTTCTACCATCTGGAAAAATTTACTTAGGATTTGAATTCTAACTATCAAGAATCACTGATAAAAATAATGTTTCTCGGAGCTCCCATTTAGGATACTATTAAGAACCCAAATAGTATCCACAAGGAGGCCAATCTGATTACTGGCCTCACTCAGTGGGTTAAGGATCAAGCATTGCCTCAAGCTGCAACATAGGTCACATATTTAGTGTTACTGTGGCCCTGGTGTAGGCTGGTGGTTATGGTTCTGATTGGTTCCCTAGCTTGGAAACTTCCATAAAATATAAAAAATAATAATAGTCATATTTCTTACCCTTATGATTTCCTGGAGGTAACATTTCTAAAAGATGAACTAGTTTCATTGAAGGCTATTAATTGTCAGTTTTCTATTTCATCAAGAGTCAGTTTTGGTAAATTCCATTTTATCAGAATTTTAAAAAAATTTTTGTTCACAAAATTCATACATTTATTGACATAAATTATAACTTTTTTGGCTTTCCCTATCTCTTCAATAACAGTAGCTATTTATCCTTTTAAAAAATAAAATGTCATAATATCCTTTCTGTTTTCATTTATTAGTATTTCCATCTGTTTAATTGATCTTTTCAAAGCACTAGCATAATACTTAGTTGGTCTTCTCTGTGTTATGTTTGTTTTATATTTTATTCCTTTTTGCTATTATTGTTCTTTCATTCTTCCATGTTATCTAAATTTCTCCTGTTTCGCTAATGTATCTATATATGAAAACTCAACTCAATAATTATAAGCCATTTTAAGGATGAGTAGTCAATGCTAAATATTTCCCCCTATAAAATGTTTTAGCTTTATCGTTAGCATTTAATAAGTAGTTAATTTATTACAAATAAATGATAATTTATGTAAAATTATTTACGGATACTTTTATCGGCAATTTTGCTTTATCTTTGACTTGAGTTGTTTAGAAGATTGTGTTTTACAAAACTAACCTTAATAGATTTGTTTTTAAATGAAACACACATCTATTTACACTTGTGATAGGTATTATATTTATTTATTTTTGTCTTTTGTCTTTTTAGGGCTGCACCTGTGGCGCATGGAGGTTCCCAGGCCTGGGGTCTAATCTGAGCTGTTGCTGCTGGCCTACACCGAAGCCATGACAACACTAAATCTGAGCCACATCTGCGACCTACACCACAGCTCACAGCAATGCTGGATCCTTAACCCACCGAGTGAGGTCAGGGATCAAACTTACAACCTCATGGTTCCTAGTTGGATTCGTTTCTGCTGCACCACGATGGGAATTCCCTGATAGGTAATATATTTATAGATATTTCTTCTATATTATATTTAACCTATTTGTTTCTGTTTCTCATTTCTTCTCAATTTACCTCTTAATAGAATAAAATTAGTATTTTTTTAATTACTGCATTCCCACAACCCCAATGGAATTCAATATTATTAAGGGATTATTCAATTAAGTATAATATGCACATTACATATAACAAGGTGCAAAGTTAGTATTTTACGCTCCTGAAAAACAGAAGAAATTTAGAATAAACTTGTATCACATTTCTCCCTACTTTCAAACTATTTTAATGTTTACTTTTATAAATATTATGATTTTGACATGATTTATTATTCTATGCAGCCAAAATTCATTTATACTTTAAATTTTCTGCACATATATCATTTCTTTCCTTTTTCTTTTTGTACCTCCAGTTTTCCATTCTGGATCACATTTTTCACATAGTGTCTTCTTTGTAATTTTTTAAAATTTAACACCTAAAAGTAAACTCCATTGCTTCTGAAAATATCTTATTTTCCATAATTCTTAATAATTTCATTCCATCTAAAATCCTTGATTGACACACTCACACCATGCACAAAAATAAACTCAAAATGGCTTAAAGACTTAAACGTAAGACAAAACACCATCAAACTCCTAGAGGAGAACATAGGCAAAACATTCTCTGACATCGACCTTACAATCTGTTTTCTCAGGTCAGTCTCCCAAGGTAACAGAAATAGAAGCAAAATAAACCAATGGGACCTAATCAAACTGACAAACTTTTGCATACCAAAGGAAACCATAAAAAAAGGCATCTTACAGAATGGGAGAAAATAGTTTCAAATGATGCAACTGACAAGGGCTTAATCTCTAAAATATAAAAACAACTTCTAGAACGCAACAGCAAAAAACCCAACAACCCAATTGAAAAATGGGTAAAAGACCTGAATAGACATTTATCCAAAGAAGCATAAGGATGCCAACAGGCACATGAAAAAATGCTCATCACTAATTATTAGAGAACAGCAAATCAAAATTACAATGAGGAACCACTTCATATAGGTCAGAATGTCTATCATTAAGTCTACAAATAACAAAGGCTGGAGAGGGTGTGGAGGAAAAAAACCCTCCTACGCTGTTGGTGGGAATGTAAATTGGTAAAACTACTATGGAAAACAGTATGGAGTTTCCTCAGAAAACTAAATATAGAACTACCATATGACCCAGAAATCCCACTCCTGAGCATATATACAGATAAAACTTTCATTGAAAAAGATGCATGCACCTGTATGTTCATTGCAGTACTAGTCACAATAGCCAAGACCTGGAAACAACCTTGGTGTCCATTGGCAGATGAATGGATTGAGATGTGATTCATATACAAAATACAATACTACACAGCCATAAAAAGAACAAAATAATGCAATTTGCAGCAACATGGATGGAACTAGAGATTCTCATACTAAGTCAGTCAGAAAGAGAAAGACATCATATTATACCACTTATATCTGGAATCTAATATATGGCACAAAGGAACCTTTCCACAGAAAAGAAACTCATTGACTCAGAGAACAGACTTATGGTTGCCAAGGGGGAGGAGGAGGGAGTGGGACGGACTGGGAATCTGGGGTTAATAGATGCAAACTATTGCCTTTGGAATAGATAAGCAATGAGATCCTGCTATATAGCACCAGAAACCATATCTAATCACTTATGATGGAGCATGATGGAGGATAATGTGAAAAAAAGAAGGTATATATGTATGTTTGACTGGGTCACTTTGCTAAACAGTAGAAAACTGACAGAACACTGTAAACCAGCTATAATGGAAATAATAAAAATCATTTAAGAAATAAAATTCTTGATTGATTAAAAATAAATAAAGTTCTAGATTGATTTTCACTATATTTCTAATGATTAAATATATTAATTTTTTACCTTCTGGTTTCCATTGCTCTGATTGAGATCTCAGTTTTAAGTCTAAAATCAAATACTGATTGAAAACTCAATTTTTATTAAATTTGTTTTCAGCATGCACATCTATTCCCCTGTTCTACATACAAATAAATTCTAGTTCTATTTTCCTTATATCTTTACCCACTCTTAGAAGTAGCGTCTATTCTGTTCTTGCTTGACCTGCTCTCTACTCTTGACAGTGTAAATCATAACTCTCTCCAATGCTTTTCAATTCTGTACCTCACCTCTTGGCCAACATACCAAAAATAAGATGTATTCCTAGAAGAATTTCTAGTCACTAGGTCCTAGACCTCAGGCTTTGCTCATTTTACTCAAGGATACAATTCCTTTTCCTCCCCTCCTCCTTCTTCAAAAATTTAAGGAGTAATTTACATATGAAAAACCTTAAATCTTAACTGTGAAGTTTGATGAATGTATACATACATTTATAATAAACATGCAACTTGTACCACACTATATATGTATATGCATACACACACGTTTAACTACTACATGCATCAAAATATAGAAAGTTTATAGCGTGCAGGGAGGCTCCCTTTCTCCCCGACATAGTAAACATTTCACAAAAATAAATTCTATTTTTCCTTCCGTCACCTAAAAATTTATTTTGCTTGGTTTTGAACTTTTTATAAGCATTTTTTGATCTGATTGCTCCATTCATCATTTTGTTAAAAAAATCCATCCTTATTGTTATATGTAATAGAGATACATTTATTTTAATTTCTATGTAGTATTCCATCATATGACTATACCTCAATTTATCAATTATTATGTTGATGTACATTTGCACTATTTCTATTATTTTGTTATTATGAATAAACCTAATAGAGACATTCTTGTTCACACTTTTTTCTGGGTATATACATTTATGTGGGGGGCAGATATGAGGTATACCCAGGAGAATGATTGCTGGATTACATAATATATGTGTGTTTAGCCTTGATAGATACTTGGGAAAAATGTTAAGTGATTGTATCAATTTAGACTCTCCAGCAATGTATGAGTTTTATTCACTAAACATCCTTGAAAATACTTTGTATATTTAGTTATTTTATTTTTGGTCATTTTTCTTCTGAGCCCATTTCTAATATGCTGTTGTTATTGTTGAGGCAGTGTACCTGTTGTTCCAGCTGATACAAATGAAAAGGAAAAAATAGAACTGGTTTCCGAATTACTGAATGCCACCTCAAGAGGCACAACAATATAGACCTAGAAAGAGGGAATAAAGCACATCCAAGACACAGAGAGATAGAGATTAGAGTAGATAGATCATGTATATGAGATATATATATATATATATATGTATATATATATATATATATATATATAGTGATTTATGGTGACATATCTCTATCTATGCCTTTTGTGCTGTATGTGAAAAATAAATATATGGAAGTAAAAGTGCACTAAAAATGTGAAATGATGTAGCTACTTGTTAATCACTGTAATTTTGTATACCAAATAAAAAGCCCAGCTGCAACACAGACCAAATTCCAAAGATACCAGTTTTAATTAATATGTGGTTTCCAACAGTGAGCAAGAGACTGCAAAGCCCTACAGGGTATTTTAATAATGTGAGGATTGAACAGGCTCTCTTTCTATAGACCTTACCTTCCAAGATAGGGAATTAGAACTAAACATAAATAACTCTGACAAATGTCAAAGAAAGCACAATTTCAACAACTGTCATAAGAATGTTAGCTGCACTTTTATATGAACTCAACAAAAGTAGATTTTAGCTCCAAAAATATGAATAAGAAAAAAATTGAAGAGAGAATATGGTATTTTATTTCTTGAGGGAAATAGAGGGTTTCAATTAGTAGAAATAAGTGTTAGAGGATTTTCTAAGATGAAGGGAGAGTATCAGAAAAGACACTGTCAATCACGTTAGATAAGTCAATAGATTTACTGACTGATTTAAAATAGAAGGACCTAGGCTGGCAGCTGCAGCTCCAATTTGACCCGTAGCCTGGAACTGCCATATCCTGCAGGTGCGGCCCTAAAAAGCAAACTAACTAACTAAATAAATAAAATAGTTAAGACCTATTTGTTTTCATTGAAATAGTGTTACACAAGAATGGGACAGTCTCTGGCAAAGAGATGGAACATTCACTGAATAAATCATACAAAAAAGAGAGGTGTGAATGAATAAATTCATGATTTTATTAGTAAGTAAAAAAAACAAACAAACGATGGAATGTGGTTGGGTCATGCTTTCCATGTCTATTGCATGGCTGCATGTGTTATAGTGACTTCTTTTTTCCTCAGACCATTTTTTCAAGGATGTTTGTAGAGTTAGCAGCCTTGGAAAATGGAGATTTCTCAGAAACAAAGGAGAAATTTACTTACAATCCAGTATAACAAAGATAATGTCTCTTGGAAAATGAGCAGGTGTGCTTCCAACACATCAGAAAAGTTTGAATACCCTAAATTCAAAGTCCTCTGTTGTGCCATGTAACCACTGTGAGTCCAATATATCTGGGACCTTTGTCTCACATTTGTGGGACTCAAGGGGCAAGGCTGCTGCAAACATTATGCTTAGAATGCCTACTGTGCCACAAAGAAGCAGTTCCTTTACCTCTAATCTGGTATTCTACTGTACTCCACAATCACCCCTGTAACTTTAACAAACTAGCTTATTATATTCCAAGCTGCAGAAAATCTTAGACTCTTTATGAAAAAAAAAGTAAAAGAATGATCCCTCTTCAATAAATGGTGTTGGGAAAACTGGACATCCACGTGCAGAAGAATGAGACTGCACTCAGACCTCATACTGTATACAAAAATCAACACAATGTATTAAATGCTTAAACATAATAAATGAAACCTTGAAATTACTAGGAAACAATATAGGGAAAGGGCTTCTTAATGTAATCCAGGGAATGATTTTTTCAAAATGCCACCAAAGGCACAGGTAAGACTAGAAAAAAATAAGCAAATGGCCTTGCAGCAAACTAAAAATCTTCTGCAGACAGAGAAAAGGAAAAAATAAGCATAGTGAAAAGAAATTTTAAGGAATGGGAGAAAATATTTGCAAACCATCTATCTGATAAGACGTTAATATGCAAAATATGTAAGGTGTTCATACAACTTAATAGCCAAAAAATGATCAAGTAACATGAATAAATATTTCTCAAAGACGTACAAATGGTGGACAGATATAAGAGGAGGTGCTCAACATCAGTAATCATCAAGAAAATGCAAATCAAAACCACAATTAGCTAACACCTCATACTTGCTAGAATGAATGTTATCAAAAAGACGAAAGATAACACGTGTCAGCAAGGGTGTGGGGAAAAAGGGAAGCTTTGACACTGTCGGTAAGAATGTAACTTGGTAGAGCCATTAAGAAGAGTATAGAGGTTCATCCAAAAACTGAAAATAGAACTTTATATGATCCAGCAATTCCACAACTGGCTATAAATCCAACAGATAGAAAATCAGAATCTCAAAGTAATATCTATGCACCCATATTCTCTGTCCATTATTCTCAACAGCCGAGATATCGAGACAAACTAAAAGTTCATCAATGGATAAATGAATGAAGAAAATGTGAGATATAAAATTCAGCCTTGAAAAAGAAGGAAATTCTACCATTTTCAACAACATGAATAAACCTGTAGGGCGTTATGCTAAGTGAAATAAGTCAGACACAGCAAGACAAATACTGCATTATCTCACTTACATGTTGAATCTAAAATTATCAAACTCATGGAAGCAGAGAGTAAAATGGTGGTTTCCACAGAGCTGAGGGGAGAAGGAAATGAGATTTTTTCAAGGTGTACATAGTTTAAGTTATGCAAGATGTGTATGTTCTGGAGAACTCATGTGCAGCAATGAGAATATAGTTTAAAATACTGTATTATACACTCAAAGGTGTCTAAGAGGATAGACCTTAAATGTTCTTACCACACACCAAAAACAAACAAATAAAAACACCACATACATACAAAAACTGAAAATGATAACTATGCAAGATAATTAACATGTTAATTACCTCAATGACAGTTTCTCAGTACACATGTATATCAGAACATTAAGTTGCATATCTTAAATATTTACAATTTTTGTCAGATTCACCTCAGTAGAGATTGGTAAAAAAAGAAAATATGTGTTATTAAAAACAAATATGGATAACGACATAGACGAATCTTAAAGGCATTATGCTCATAATAACCCAGTCACAAAAGGACAAATACTGTATGATTTCACTTATATGAAGTACCTAGAGTAGCCAATTTCATCAAGATAGGAAGAACAGTAGTTGCTGGGGCTGGGAGGAGGTATAATATGGTGTTAGTGATAAAAGTACAAAGTTTAAGTTAAGGAGGATGAAAAAGTTCTAGAGGTTATGGCGATGGTTGCGCAAAAATATGAACATACTTAACAGTTCAGAAGTGTACGACACCTAGAAAGGGCTAAAATGGGATATTTTTGTGTTTATTTTACTGCAACAACGGTACCAACAAAAACAAAACAAAACAAAACAAAAGCTACCTCAGGAATTTATCTTTGGTGAACCTTGAAATGGTGCCCTAAATTTAGCACTGAATTGACTTTTCAATTGTTTTAGGAAAGGAGGATTTTATAATACAATCACAAATAATTAAAATAATTATACTTTGAAATGAAAGATTGACCTTACTTCAACTTATCAAATTTAAATATCAAAAGGAAAGGACATTATATTCCTCAAAAAGAGCAAATCTGGATTCTGGATTATCAGGTTTTTGTATAAGGTTTGCTTGCTACTGAATATCACTGGGCTTCAGAATCATCACCTGTAAAATAAGGCATGTACGATGATTTCTAAAATTCTATTTATCACTGTCAAATTAAAAATCTATACAAGCTAAAAATTGCGAGTTAAGTTTTATTTGGGTCAAAATGTGGACTATATAGCTTTGGAGGCAGCATTTCAGATAACTCTGAAATACCGCTCCAAAGAGGCAGGGGGAAATGTCAGTATAAATGTGATTTTGCAATAAATAAATAAATCAATAAATAAATAAATAAAATGAAATGAATCTGCATTGCTGTGGCTGTGGTAGGCCAGCAGCTAGAGCTCCAATTCTACCCTAGCATGGGAACCTCCATAGGCCAATGGTGCAGCCCTAAAAAGACAATAAATAAATAAATAAATATATGAGTTAGGTGAAGGTGGTGGTGGGGGGTACATGTAGCCATGCACACATCTTACAGAACTCTGCTGCTTGTCTCCTGAAGGCTCCTACCAGTTAAAAGGAGCAGACGTCACCATGAAGGACTTTAGTGCTTTTCTAGATGCAAGGGGATTCAAAAATTAGATTCATAAAATCTTTTGAAAAATATCTAACAATAACTGAAGACCTATTTTGCCAGTTTTTCTAGTGCACAGAGTGCCTCGCTCCTGAGATCCTTTCAGGGAGTGTTGAGGGTCAGCAGCTGCAGTGCCTTATGATTCAATCCATGTAGAGGCAGATGGCAAGTGCCAATCTCCAGTTCACAGCACTGAACATTTTTTTTCTCTGACTTCAACATTCACAAATGCCCTAAGTTATGCTAAAGACAGTAATTATTATTTCTAGCTTTGGCATTAGTCTAAATTTTTAACAAATGCCTCATGGCAGATCTTTGACTCAATTTCTCCTAGCAAAGTCCCCACTTTTATTTATACTTATCCAGAATGTTGCTCATTTGTAAATAATAGAGTCTTACTCTCTATATGAGATCTTATATTTTTCTCTAGTAGCAAAAGAGGTAGTGCGACCCTATATTTTATATAATTCTATATTTGTCATCCTCTTAATTAGGAATTATTTATATAATGTTCTTTTTATAAAAGGTTTATTACCTCAGTAGGGCTTTGGCCCCAAGAAATATATAAAAGAGGTAATGATTGATGCATTACCAAATGTTTATTTTTCTTTTGAAGTTTTCCATACACAGTATTCATCTAGATGGAGTAGACATAAGAGATACCAATGGAAATCTCTTTTTCTCTCCTCCTCTCCCTCTCTGTCTCTCATTTCCATCTGGAGTTTTCGAGTGAATAAAGGAAATATACAACCATAAAAGCTATTAACAATATATTCTCAAAAAGAAATAATAAATCATCCACCCAAATGCATTCCCCAAAGTATGGCCTGCTGTTGCTCTTCTGGGGCAACATCTATTTTAGTTATTTATTATTAGTTATTAGTATTCTTCATCATTTTCCCAATGGGCGTTTTGTCCTAAAAGATATGAATGCTAACTACACAAATCAAAAACGGTACGGAGAATGCTTTATGCTCTGCCTAAATATATTTGTCACTTGTGTAGAAGTTGTAATCTCAAAAAAAGGACACAGCAAGGTTCCTTAAATGTTAGTCCTTCATAGATGATTGCTCCTAAATAAATGAAGACTATTTTAAACCATTTTGTGCACCAGCATAACTTCAGACTACTTGACTTCTCTCACAGTAATAAGAGGAATTTTGGCAAAGATGAGGAAGGGATGAACATTTCCGTATCAAGATCAAAACCAAGAAATTAGATGATACATTTACACTTTAAGTAGTTATGAATTGACCATTATTCCCATAAGTTAATAAAAATTAAGTAACCATTCTCTGTAGTATGTATCACTTCCTCCTCTTTTCTAGATGCAAAGAGATGCAAGAATTAGGTTCATTCCACAAGAATAAATCAAGGATATTAAATTGCCACTCAGGTGTCTATATGTATATCTATGTGGTTTCACATGTTTTATAGGGATAAACAATGACAGAAAGTGGGGAGAAAAAGAGAATGAGTTAAATTACAGTTTTCTGGTTCTATGTCTAGATGGTATTACATGCCATGGATAAATTTTAGACAATAACATGTTATAATATCACTGACTTTGAGAAATTCATAGATTCTTTGAGAAAATAAGTACTATTAAATTAAAATATATTAATAAGTAGCCTATATAGACTATTATTAATAAAGAGAATATGAATCAATCCCTAAATATCCTATTAATAATTCTATTATAGCAACTACTGTGAATATGGTATGAGTTCAAATAGGATAGAGTTTGGTTATAGCTATAATGTTCAGTAGAGTTTAATAGAAAGAATGAAGCTCAGTTGACTCTGAAGGCAGATAGGACTTAGAAAATCAAGAAGCAAGCTGAGGTGATCAATAATTATTTATTAAGTAAATTGATAATGATGAATTAATGAATGGATGTATGAATGAATAAAAATGTAGTGTAAAATCATAATAATCAAACATGAATTGTTTTACATAATAAATATCTATTTAAAGGCATGTAGATTTAGTAATAAACAAAATGTTTCTCTGTCCTCATGAAGCCTATATTATGGGGGGAATAAATAGAACTGTGCAGGGAATAGTGGACAGAGTATGTTATTTATGAGGATGACTGAGAAGTAAAAACAAACACAAATGACATCATGTTAAAATTAGGGACCTCAGAGGGCATCCAGATCAATCACCTTACTTTATATATTAGACATTTCAATGTGGAGAAATCCCAAGAACTTAACCAAAGTGGCAAAAGTTTTACTATTAGAGTAAGAAAAAGAAACAGAGTGACATCACCATGATGGTGACATAGATGGTTCCTGACCTTGCTTCCTTTCAACATAACAGTAATTATCAATTCATGATCAAGATACCACTGAGAAAATCCTAGAACATGGGGATGAGACTAAAGAGCACCCCTGTACCAAAAAAACCAAGACAGGTGACATTAGAAGGGTACAGTGAGCAGCTGTAGGCTGACCATATTGCCCCTACTCCAGCTCTGCTGTGGCACCATACCAGTGGTAAAAGAGAGCCCAAGGTGGATGTTCAGCTCATGCTGTGTTTGTAGGTCACTTCCTGGAGTCCCTACTGTGGTCTTGAGATCAGGGCCCTGTGGGTCTCCTGGGTACAAAAGCCTTTCTTAATCATTCATTTCTTATTTTTAGGAAATAGGCCTCATTCAGCCTCCTTGACTTTCCCCGAATTCCAAAGGGCAGCTTCAAACAGTAGCTGATCAGGGAAGAGACATGTCCAGAAATCCAAACTGAGCTGACTAATGAGAACTATCTCTGCCAAAGTGAACCTGTAAAGTCTAGAAGAGTAAACTGCTTACTTAAATGTGCAAATAGCAAGGTAAGGAACCAAAGATCATAAAAAATCAGGTAAGCGTGACACCACCAAAGGAAACTAACAAAGCACCAATAATAATTGGCTCGAAAGAAATGGAGATTTATGAACTGTCAAAGAATTCAGAACAATCCTCTTTAAAAAGTTTAGTGAACTTCAAGAACACCCAGGCAAAAAACTAAACAAAATTAGGACAATGAATGAAACAAACAAGAAATTCAATGAAGAAAAAGAAATCATTCAAAAAAAACCCAACAAAAAACAAAACTAGAAATTCTAGAGCTGAAAAATACAGCAACTGAAGAACTCAATAGAGAAGTTCAAAGCAAACTTTACCAAATAGAAAAAAGAATCAGTGATTAAGATGATAGGATTGGAAGATTCCATTGCGGCCCAGTGGTAACAAGCCCAAATAGTATCCATGAGGATGTGGGTTTGACCCCTAGCCTCCCTCTGTAGTTAAGAATCTGGCATTGCAGTGAGCTGTATTGTAGTAGTATAGGTCACAGATGCAGCCACATTGCTATGGCTATGGCTGTGGCCAGCAGCTTCAGCACCAATTTGACCACTAGACAAGGAATTCCCATATGCCGCAGGTGCAGCCCTAAAAAGCAAAAAAAAAAAAAAAAAGGATCCAAACAATAAAATTATAGATTATAGTTGTAAAAGGAAACACTATACAGAAATACAAGAATCATAAGAAACTAATATGAACAACTATATGCCGACAAACTGGAAAAACCTACAAGAAATGGAAAAATTCTTTGAAAAATACAACATACCAAGACAGAATCAAAACCAAATAGAAAATCTAAACAGACCAATTACTGACAGACCAATTATAAGGAGATTAAATCAGTAATCAAAACTCTTACAACAAAGAAAAGTTCAGGACCAGATGGCTTCACTGGTGAATTTTACCAAACATTTAAATATTTACCACCAATAGTTTTCAAACTCTTCCAAAAACAGAAAAGAAGGAAACACTTCCAAGCTCATTTTAAGAGGCCAGCATTACCCTAACAGAGGAGCCAGAAACTCTAAGAAAACTACAGGAAATATCTCTGATGAATAATATAGATGTAAAATTCCCAATAAAATACTAACAAACTGAATTCAGCAGCACTTCACAAGTATGATTCACCATTTTCAAGTGGGATTTATCCCTGCGAAGAAACCATGGTCCAGGAAATACAAATCAACAATACATAACATCACATTAATAGAATAAGAAGAAAAATAAAAAGATCATTTTAATAGCCACAGGAAAATCATTTGACAAAATTCAATGTCCATTCATGATAAAGATCATTAAGTATAGAAGAAATGTATCAGAACATAATAAGGCTATATATGATAACCCACAGCTAACATCATACTCAAAGGTGAAAGATTGAAAGCTTTTCCCCCAAGATCAGTAACAAGACAAGGGTGCCTACTTTTACCATGCCTATTTAACACAGTACTGGAAATTGTAGCTGAAGTAAGTAGGCAAAAAAAAAAAAAAAAGAAAAAGGAAAAAAAAAACAAGAAAATGGGAAAGAAAGAAGTAAAATTGTCTCTATGTGCAAAAAATATATATATATTTTAGAAATTCCTAAAGACATAACAAAACACCTCCAAGATTAGTGAACAATTTCAGTAAAGTTTCAGGATGAAAATAAACATACAAAAATCAGTATATATAGCATATACAAATATAAGTTCTGTATAGTGCAATGAATTACATGAACAGGAAATAAAAGAAATGATTCGATTTACAATAGCATTAAAAACAATAAAATACTTAGGAATAAACTTAACCCCAGAGGTAAAAGATTTATACACTAAAATCTACAGAGACACTGATAAAGTAAATTGAAGGATACAGATAAGTGGAAAACTATCTCCTATTCATGGATTGAAATAATTAGTATTATTAAAATATTGATACCATTCAAAATCTTCGATATATTCAATGCAATCCCTAAGAAGAGTCCAATGACATTTTTTATAGGAGTAGGAAAAAAACCTGAAACTTACATGGAATCACAAAAGATCGCAAATCACTAAAAAAAGAAAAATAAAGTGGAAGGCATCGCACTTCTTTGTTTCAAGCTGTATCATAAAGCAAAATAAAAAACAAATGGGAATACATTGAACTAAAAAGCTTCCTAACAGCAAAAATAAATAAACAAAGTGAAAATTTAACTTATGAAATGGGAAAAATATTTGCAAACCATATGTTTGACAAAGGGTTAACATCTAAATTAATATGAGGAACATATACTTTCAATAGTAATAAAAACAAACCGCCCAATTAAAAATGGGAAAAGGACTTGAGTGACATTTTTCCAAAGAAGAAATACAAATGGCCAACAGGTACATTAAAAAGTATACAACATCACTACTCATCAGTGAAATCCAAATCAAAATCACACTGAGATATTATACCTGTTAGAATGACACATCAAAAAGACAAGCTAACAAATGCTGATAAGGATGTAGAGAAAAGGGAACTTTTGTCTACACTTGGTAGGACTGAAATTGGTACAGCCACTTGCAGAGGTTCCTCAAAAATATTTAAATAGAACTACCATATTATCCAACAATTACACTTCTGGGAATATATCTGAAGGAATCGAAACACGATGTCAAAGAGACAATTTCATTCCCTTTTTTATGGCAGTGTTTTTTATAATAGCCAAGACATGGAAATAACCTAAATATTCATTGACAGATGAATGGATAAAAATTTATGTGATAGACATAGATAAATAATATATAGATATATATCAATCCACTATAAAAAAAGAAGAAATCCCATCATTTGTGACAACGTAGGTGGAACTTGGGGAAATTATGCTAAGTGAAATAAATCAGACAGGGAAAGACAAATACTATATGATTCCATTATATGTGGAATCTAAACTAAATAAAACAAGCAAAAAATGAATTTAGAGAAACAGAACAGAATGACGGTTGCCAGAAGCAGGGGTTAAGGATGAGTGAAATGGGTTAAGGGGATCAAAAGGTACAAACTTCCAGTTATAAAATAAATGATGCCTAAATAAGGAAAGTGATAATACAACATAGTGACTACAGTTAATAACAAAGTATTTGAAAGTTGCTAAGATAATAGATCTTTAAAATTCTATTTAGATGAAAAAAACTAACTCTGTGTAGTGATGGATATTTACTAGGCCTATTGTGATTATCATTTTGTGATATATACATGTATCAGATGTTAATACCTAAAACTTATATGCTGTATGATAATTATATCTCAATTTTTAAAACTGTCACTGAACAACAACCAAAAGGAAAAAGTCTCCCGAGTTTTGAGTGAGTCTAAAAGGAGGTGATTTAGATGTGATTTCTTTCAATATAAGTCTTTTGCCTCAGATGTGGATTATTGCAGAGCTAATAAGTAGGAAATACCTCTCACAGTTGTTTCAATGGATCACAAACTTATTCTACAACTACACAAAAAAATACATATTTGGGCAAAAAGAATAGCACTAACATTGGATCCCTGGTACGTGGGTTATTTGGTAGAAAGCTCCAAGTGAAAGAATCTAAAATTATCTCTCCCTAGCAAAGGGGTAAAGCAACAACAATGCTGCATTCCTTTGAGAATTACAAATCAACATGGCGCTGTAAACTTTTGACATTGGGACCAGTGTCAAGTCCATATAGCAATGGTGTGAATGTGCAGTAGCAGAACCTAGATTGCAGCTATGACAGTAATTCCAGTGGTAGGCTCCCATATCCATTTCTACTAAAAGTAAGCAGGTTTCTGTTTCTTGCCTCTGAACTGTAGATGATATAAGACAAACAAGATCACATTGACACAAGGCAGGTAGCCAAGGATGAGTTAGTCAAGAAGGTATTTAGATGAGATGATCAGCAATGGAAATTGTGCAAATCTCAACTCCAAATAGAATACAGAGAACACAGATAGAACACTCCAGTTGGAATACAGAGATATATTGAGTCAAGTAGAAGCTCAGCTATAGCAGGATATACTTATTAGCACAAATAAGGTATTGTTGTTAAATCCAGAGAGTGGGTTCAAGACCTTGTTTTCAAAATGGAATATGAGGAAGAAGAAGAGGCTGCTTTGGTGGTAGGAACAGCAGTCAAGATTTTTCCAAAGAGAATTAGATAGTCTCATGGAGACTTTCTTAAAAAGTGGCCTCTTAAAGGAGACAGGTCCATTCAGCTTTTATGGTTTTCTTCATATGTTGAGCTTTTCTAGTTCCATGAAGGAGGGAATGCTCGTAGTGCCCAGAAGACACTGATGGAAGTTAGGTAGAAGTTTAGCTCTTCTTAAAATGTTAAAATTTGTGGGATTCAATTTCACAGAGGTATTTATTTAAACAGGGCCCTGATAATTGTTATTAAGCAAAAGAGGCAAATCATTTAGGAACTCAGAAAAAGAAAATAATATTTTGTTATGAATAATCAGAAAATGTTTAATAGAGAAAATTCATTTGACCTGAGGTTTGAAATACTGGGAGCAATTTTTGTGACAGAAATGAGAGACTAGTAGACATGAGAGGGCAGTTAGAAGGTTCAGATGAATTTTTTAAAGAATGAAAGAACAAGAAGAGAAAAGGGTCAAAGGTTTTGCTCTACTATCTCCTTCCATTTTAGGAAAACAGAGTATAGAGGTTTCATTTCAATTTTTTATGTACTCTCATACTTCCTATATGATTAATTTGATGTACTTCTTGAATTTACTCATTTGTAACAAACATCTCTAATATTTACTTAAAAGTTTTAAGTAAAAGGAAACAAGGTTTAAGTAAAATATCATAAGTTAAATGCTTAGGCTTTACTAAGTTTTTGATTTTTTAAATTGAAATATAGTTGATTTACAATGTGTTAGTTTCTAATTCCCATCAGAGCTCAGTGGAAATGAATCTGACTAGCATGCAAGAGGATGCACATTTGATCTCTGGCCTTGCTCAGTGGGTTATTGATCTGGCATTGTGGTGAGCTGTGGTGTAGGTCGCAAACACAGCTCTGATCTCAAGTTGCTGTGGCTGTGGTGTAGGCTGGCAGCTACAGCTCCCATTCAACCCCTAGCCTGGGAACCTCCATATGCCACAGGTGCAGCCCTAAAAAGACAAAAAAATGTGTTAATTTCTGCTGTACCACAAAGTAATTCAGGTATGTGTGTGTGTGTGTGTGTGTGTGTGTGTATACACACATATAACATAGACTATTAGAACATATTATTTTCCATTATGGCTTATCATAGGATATTGAATATAGTTCCCTGTTCTATAGAGTAGGACCTTGTCCTTTATCCATTCTATATACAATAGATTATATCTTCTAACTCCAACCTCCCACTCCACCCCTCTTCTAACCCTGTCCTTTTTGGCAACCATAGTCTGTTCTCTATGTCCATGAGTCTGTTTCTGTTTCACAATAGGTTCATTTGTGTCATATTTAAGATTCCACATATAAGTGATATTATATGGTATTTGTCTTTCTCTGTCTGACTTACTTCACTTAGTATGATCACCTCTAGGACATTATTTCATTCTTTTTTATTGTGAGAAGTATTCCACTGCATATATGTATCATATATGTATATAATACTTCATATGTACATATGCATATATCTTTACTTTATCCATTCATCTGCCAATAGATATCTTGGTTATATCCATATCTTGGCTGTAGTGAATAGTGCTGCTATGAACATAGGCGAGCACGGATCTTTTTTAATTAGATTTTTCTCTGGATATATGCCCAGGAATGGGATTGTTGTATAAAATGGTAATTATATATTTAGTTTTTTGAGGAAACTCCATACTGTTTTCCAACAATGTAGGAGGGTTCCCTTTTTCTGCATAATTGTACACTTATTAATAATGGGCATTCTGATCAGTGTGAGGTAGTACCTAATTTCAGTTTTGATTTGCATTTCTCTAATAGCAGTGTTGAGTATCTTTTCAAATGCCTATTTGTCATCTGTGTTTCCCCTTGGAATAAATGTCTACTTAAGTCTTCTGCCCTTATTTTTTGCTATTGTTATTGTTTAGTTACATGTGCTATTTTTAAAAAATATTTTTTACAATCTGGAAACTATTTTTCTTTTATATGACATTTAGTATTCCAAGAAAGACATTGTAAAAAATGCACTTGAGGCAGGTTAAGAAAGGCTTCTCAGCTAAAACTTAGGCTGAGGTAAGCAACAATGTTTTCCTACAAAATGAGGCAGAGGTGAGTTATCCTGGGGAATAAGTGTCAAAATTAGGAAATACACGTTTCTTCCTATATTTCCTCCAAATCTACCCTTTCTAGTAAATCCCTTAGGACCTGTCAAGTTGCTGCCCATACATTGTTAATGTCAAAAATAATTTCCAAATATTTCCAGGTGGGTAAGTGTTTCGTGCTAGTGATAACTACATACCTTATTTATTGGTACACATCATATGTTGACCTGTCTATCCAGCCCTACCCTGAGAGATCATTGAATCAAAGAACCATGTTTTAATATTACTTGTACTTGTAGCAACTATAAAGTATCTGCAACATAAAAAGAGCATAATAAAATGCTTGCTGAAAAATAAACCAGAAAGAAAAATAATAGCTACTGATAGGGAACACAAAGCCAAGTGCTAACAACCAATTTTGCTTAGAAATTTTCTTTAAAGTTAACTTGTATTTAGTGGTGTTTTTTACTTGATATAACACACAAAGCAAGAAGCAAGGAAGAAAGGTAGGTAGGAAGAAAGCTATTGAAATGATCAGGAACAAAAAATTATTCAGTACTAGCTGTCAAAGATTTTTGAAGCTTCATGTAATCTTTTACTATGAGCCATTTGCTGGGTTTCTGATATCACTTTTTCCACAGGCTGTTATCCTTTTTTATATGAAGACCCTCATGAAAAGATATTTATGTTTAAATACTTCATGAAATGTTGGTGCTCCTAGTTTGAACTTAGATAGAAGAGAGGACTGAGTAAAGTTCTGTGACTTTCAAATGGAAATATTTACAATTAAAGCCAACATATGGGGGTGGCAGGTGGTCATTTCTCTCAATAATGGCTATGATATGAGTTAATTTAGAAAGCTAAATTGAAGAGCAATGAGTTCCAAAATGCATAATCCGTGGAAGGAAAATAGCATTTTGAGGCCTATGCCCATCAGTTATTTACTGATTCAAAAGAATGAACCTTTAACACCCAAAGCTTTGTTAAGCAAATTTCATAGTATATTCCAGTGTCCAAAGCACAATGATTCTGCTATCTATAAATTCCATAATAAGCAACTATATGGGAAAAGTTATTTGGGGGAAATGTTTGAAAATGTACCATGGGGTTCACTAGAATTATTTTAAAAAGTCCTTTGAATGAGTAATTTATCTCTTATGACAGAACATACTTCCTCCTACCTAGTAACCATAGGTATCTTTAAATGAGATTACACTGTTTCAAATAAGACTAGTATTTGTCTTGGCCACATGCTATTTGCCATGCCAAGCAAATAAGAGATGGCTCTGCCAAATTGATTTAAGCAAGAATTGCACTTCCAAATAAAAGACTAATATCTCTCTAAATAGATTAGACTAAGGGTTTTGTTCTATTTCTCTTAATAACAAATTTCATACACTGGACGACTCAAGTTATATCTCTGAGCATTCGTGTTTTTGTCTCAATTATATTTGGCCATGGGTTCTATGGACTATAAACTTCTATGGTTGTGAATCTATCCTAACAGGCTTCTTAACACCAACAGAATTTCTTTAATTGCCGTGTGTGTTGAGGGTACTGTATTTATGATTACACAAAGATAAATGAAGTCTAGAATTTTATGTTAGGACCAAATTGCTAAGGTATTAAATTCTGGAACATACTTATGTATGTTCTGTAACTGATGAGGGCAATTAAAAACTGTTTAAGCAGGGGGTGAGATGATTATATTTTTAAAAGATGACTACTACGTAGATGGTGGATTAAAAGGATAAATGATGAAAGGCAAGAATATCTGACAGGAAGCTATTTTACATTGGAGGAAATGAGGGTACGGTGTAGGAAAGGAGAGGAAAACCACAAGTGAAATATTTTGGAAGCAAAATCAACAGGACTTAGTCATCAATCATACATGGAATATAGGCTAGAAAAGGCCAATCTCATGTGAGGTCAGTACAAAAGGAACAGGTGCAAGAATAGCCTTTTAGATTTTTATAATAAAATATCATGGCATTGAATATGATCTCCCAGTTTTAATATATGTGAAGAACAAAGAAAGAAATAATGAAAAGAAACTTTGAAGACCATGACTTCTAAGAGTAGGCAGAAGGTGAATTCTGTAAAGAAAGCATCAGAAGAATAGAAAAAGGAATCAAGTCGTATGAATCCATAAAAGCCAAAGGAATAAGTAATGTTTAAGAAAAAAATAAAACGAAAACAAAATCATGTCCAATACTGTCAAACAGCACAGTTATGAAAAGAAAATGATCCTTGGAAAGCATCCACTGGACACTGGAGTTGGTAAGGCCATTGAAGGCACCAGTCAGTATGGACCCACTGGAGTGCTAGTGACTTAAGCCCAGAAGCAGGTGATGGGAGTATAGAGTAGGAGGTGCAGGAACCGAGATGACAACTATTAACTTTCTTTTACATCTTCCTGATGTGAATATTAGGAAGTGTTTAGTGGTGTAGGAGAGATGAAAAGGAAGTAGCCAATGGAAAAAAGAAATAACAAAGCAGTTTTTTGATATACAAAAAAAGATATTGGGAATTTTTTTTTCTTTTTAGGGCCACACTTGCAGCATATGGAATCACAGCTACAACTGCTAGCCACAGCCACGGCCACAGCCACTCAGGATCTGAGCAGCATCTGCAACCTACACCAGAGCTCACAGCAATGCCAGAGCCCCGACTCACTGAGGGAGGCCAGATATCAAACCCACATCCTCATGGATACTAGTTGGATTTGTTTCCGCTGTGCCACAATGGGAACTCTCCATGTTGGGATTCTTAAATGCTTCATTAAGAAGCTACCAGAGAGGAGAAAGATGAATGTAGAAGAGAGAGCAAAAATAGTGATAATATCATTATGGAAAAAGAGGGTATTGGCTCATGAGCACAGGTGGAAGACTGCTTTTTTTTTTTTTTTGATAGAAAAGAATAGTACTCCCTTCTGAGATTACATGTTAGAAATATCAAAGGTATCCTTTTAACCAGTATTCCCCTTATACTCTTCTAAAATAACCAAATCCCCAGATTCCACAATTACGATTTCAAAATTTAAATGAAAATTTTGAGAAAAGGTCTAATTCAAATGAAAAACTTTCTGAGATTCCATTTCAGACAATGCAGTGATTTAGTGCCTGCCTTTATCACGACATCTCTTTCAAAACAGAATATGCTTGAGTGAGGAATTGCCTGTGTTGGACAGTTCTGACCTTAAGCTAAGAATGGCAATGATGAACAGAGAGGAGCTGCTCTAGCCTTTCCCATGTGTCCCTCCACTGTGTATAGAATATTACATTCTACATCTCAACAGCAATCAGCACTAATGCACCAACTCACCCACTCGCTGAACTTCCCCACACATCAGTCTCTTGATTGTAAGTACTGGGCAGGATGCAAAGGTGTTTCTTAATTGTGCAAGCTTTCCATGCCCCCCCAGATATTTTAAATGAAATAAAACTTATTTTCTGCAGATATTCCTATCGCTTGTGCTGCATTCAAATATACAGGTTCTGTAGGGTCTGAAACTGACATACTCTATGGGGATATTTATAAGTAAAAAATATACATGACTTTCTAAATTCAAAACAGGATGCAGGGCTCATTAAAGGGAGGTTAAGTGTGAGACACTGAGAATTAGTCTTCATTAGCTTCATCTAAACCTGGTTATGACCAAGGGGATTTTAAGTTATATTCTAGAAGATGAGGTATAATTTTTTGGTTTTCCATGAAGTTCACAATCCAAGCAGCACATAGACCCAGATGGACAACATTACAAGGAAGAGTACTGTTTGCCACCCCATGTCCCTGTGTATGCCTGTAATAAGCTTTCATTACCAAAGTTGTTTTGTAAAATTTATGAATATCTGTTTCTTGCGGTCTGCTTAATATTTCAGCCCATATCAGAGTCTAAGATTCATTTTTGATGCCCTTCCAAGTTCAAACACTCACCAAATATCAAACCTGCTTTCATTTTGTTTTTTGGTTTTGTCCTTCCTCTGGATTTTCATTACTGTTCATCTTGACTGTTGACAATTTTCCTCGCTAAGCTTGCTGCCTAAAGCCCTTCACTCATGTGACCTGGCTGACTCCACAAATTTACACTAGGTTAAACTTTCTAAAACTCTGCTTTATGTGCATTACATTCTTGATCCAAAAACCTTCAGTTGTTCCTTAACACATGCAAAATAAGATAGACATAAACAGGCAATCAAAGGCTATCACAGTCTAAATCCATTTGCCATTATTCTTAATTACTACTGTACTCCTTTATGACATGAGATCACAGACAAATTGGCTTATTGGTTGTTCCACATTCAACGTAATGCCTGTCCTTTTATGCATGCTTTTCTCCATGTGGAATATTCTCAGTGATTTTTTACCCAATCTATTAAGTCATTATCCATTCTACATGAGAAATTTCAAATGTTATACAAATCTTTTTTTCAAATTTTAATAGCAACTTATTTTTTAGTTGCCTAAAAACTCTCTGGATACAGAACTATCTTCTTACTGTCAGATTCATCTTCTCTTATTTACTTCTCATGGTTTCACCAACCCTTTGAGGTTAAGAAGCATTTAGTCCAGTTGTTTATTTCTCTGAACAGTTGGCATACTATTCTGTGTTTAGAAGTACTAAATATATGTTCATAAGGATTTGAATTTTGAATAGTAAGATAACAAATCTAGACACATCAGTGGCAAGGAGAAGCTCCTATTTTACCATTATAAGTGTGTTCGCTGTGCTCTAAAATTATTATAAAGAAATAGGTTACTTTCCCAAGTTCTACAAACCCAATTAGCACAGGAAAACTTAGCTTTATTCTTTTCTAATGTTACCTGCAGGAAAAAAAAAAGAATGTTTGGCAGGCAAAACAAGCAGCTTCTCAAAGATTGAAAATAACAAGTGGATTTTCATTCACATCTTTGAAGACGTGCTCTGGGAAGTAGACGTGCTCTGTAGCAAGTTATTTTATAAACTATTTAGGCAGAGAAGGAATATGTAGAGTCCTTTAGAATCCCAACCACATAGGATATAATGTATTAGCAGTATCAGTCTGTTCCACTTCCTTCAGCTGCTCTCAGTGATATTCTTATTTATAATTTCCTCAGAGTATCTCATAGACACTTATTATCAAGTTCTTACAAAATTCCCTATGTGTAAAATATTACAAAATACATTTTGAAAAATGCTTTATCACCTCATTGCAGTCAGAATGACCATCATTAAAGCGTCTACAAATAGTAAATATTGGAGAGGGTGTAGAGAAAAGAGAACCCTCCTATACTGTTGGTGGGAATATAAACCAGCAATCCTACTCTGACATATATCAGGAGAAAACACTAATTCAAAAAGACACATGCTCCCCAGTGTTCTTTGCAGCACTATTTACAGTAGTGAATACATGCAAGCAACATACATGTCCGCTGACAAATGAATAGTTGAAGAAGAGATGGGACAGATATAAAATTCGATACTATTTAGCCATAAAAAGACTGGAATAATGCGATTTGCAGCCATGTGAATAAACCTATATATTTCATACTAAGTGAAATAAATTAAAGAGAGGAAGACAAATACCAGTATACATCAATATGCTAAAAGTGATAAAAGTGAACATATTTATACAATAGAAAGAGACTCTCAGACACAGAGAGCAAACTTATGGCTATGAAAGGTAACAAGGTTGAGGAGAGATAAATTAGGAGTTTGGGATTAACACACTACTATGTAAAAAATTGGTAAACAAGGACCTACTATATAGCACAGGGAGCTATGCTCAATATTTTGTAATAAACTATAATGGAAAAGGATTTGAAAAATAATATCTACATATTTATCAATCTATCTGTATAAGTGAGCCATTTTGCTGCACACCTGAAATTAACACAACATTGTAAATTATACTTCAGTTTAAAAAATGCTCATTTGCAGCAATGTGGATGGAACTAGAAACTCTCAACTAGGTGAACTCAGAAAGAGAAAGACAAATTCCATGTGATATCACTTTTATCTGGAATGTAATATATTGCACAAATGACCCTATCTACATAAAAAAAAACTAACTCATGGACTTGGAGAACAGACCTGCTTGCCAAGGGGGAAGGGGAAGGAGTGGGAAGGACTGGGTGTTTGGGGTTAGTAGATGCAAACTGTTGAATTTGGAATGGATAAGCAATGAGATCCTGCTGTAGAGCACGGGGAACTATATCTAACCACATGTTATAGAACATGATGGAGGATAATGTGATAAAAAGAATGTATACATACACACACACACACACATATATATATATATATGACTGGGTCACTTTGCTGTATAGCAGAAATTGACAGAACACTGTAAGTTAATTGTAATAGAAAAAAATAAAATCTTAAAACAATAAAAAAATTAAAAATGCTTTAACAGGCTATTCAGGTATTTAACAGGGTATACATCTTCTATTTTGATATTTTAAGTTGATAAATATAAATTTTTCTGTCCAATGCCTAATACGTTCAAGTAAATTTTGCTAATTCACATCAATTAAAACTATGATTAAAATTTTAAACTCAATGAAAGTAATATATCTTCATAAACTTCTAAAATTCTGGATTGCTTTTGATCACAAGATCTTACTAGCTGAAGCATTCTAAAAACTGTACATAAGCAAATATTTTTTCCATGTTATACTGAGCATTCCCTATTAGTCCACTATTTATTAAAGCTAGAGTAAAATCATCAATAAAACCTTTTAGCACAGTATTTATTTCTTTTCAACTGTAGTTAAATTTAATGAGTAAAATGTTATACCTCTTTATCAGCAAACCTCTTAAAGTCTAACCTTATTGTTGTCCACAGGGGCTCCTAAAATGCTCTTCATAACAGAAGTTAATCTTCTCCTAGCATTTCACAAAAACTTGTGGACCTTAAAAATGATTTAATAGTTAAAAGCAAGCACTAAAATAATTCAGACAATGTTTTAAATGTTTATCCGCAAAGGAGCTATTATGTATTTTCACATCCATTCACTGAGGACTTCCAAATTTATTTCTCCAGCCAATATCATTTCCCTGGTTTCCAATCTTATATATCCCCTTGCCTCTATCAAGTTGTATAACAAGCATCTCAAACTTAACATCTGAAAAACTGAACTTTGCAACTTCTGCTCCTACTCCATGCCTCTGTACTTTCTTCAACATTTCAGTTAACTCTTCTCTCCATCTCGGCAATTAGATTCTCCCAGTCGCCTACACCAAAATCTTAGAATCATCCTGGCTTCCCCTTGCTTTCACATTGCACAATTAATTCTTCTAGGAAATCATGTTTCTGGGATTTTGGAATATGCCCAGTACCTGCCAACTTCCCATGTCCACCACTAACCCCTTGTCTCCAGCCACCACTACCTTAGAGGGGGAATGTGTTGGCATATATTTTGCTAGGTTGAATTTTCATGAATGTAGTGTTATATTACACACTAGGATGATACTGTTTATAAAGTGCTTCTATGACTAGGAGCATGTTACAAGACATAGAGAAGAGGAGTATTAAAAGAAAAAATTAATAAGCCAGCATCTACTTGGTAGCTTGCATTTTATCCTACTGCCCCTGTGAACCAGCTATTTCCCATCGTGTCATTCATTTCTGTTAGCTTTATACATTGATGTTTTTAAGTGTAAATTCATTGGCATGATTTAAAACTTCATAGATCTAAATAATTTATTATTTTAGATTGGTTTGGAAGCACATTACAGATAGCTGTTTGTGCTAGGCTTAACCCTGGTACTTGTGGAAATGACAAAGTTGCATTATACAAACTGTTTGGCATTGCCAGATGCTATGCTCCCTGTAATAAACTTGGGTACACTCTGCCACCACAGATCAGAATATATGGCCATAAAAATGTACAGTTTAGAGGGAAGATTTCTAAAGTAGTGACAGCATGGCATTTCAGTGAACTTTTCCACTATCCGTGAGCTATAGCCACACCCTCTCTAATTCAGTCAGGATCATAGCCTTGGAGGGGAGCTCAGTGTTGAGGGCTCTTCCTTGGGTGCTTCATCTCAGCTCTAGAGTAGTACTCCCCCTTTGGTTTGTGTGTGTGTGTGTGTGTGTGTGTGTGTGTTTGGTTGGTTGGTTTGGTTTGGTTTGGGGTTTTTGCAGGGGTGGGGGGAGTTGGCCATGCCTCCAGTGTGTGAAAGTTCCTGGGCCAGGGATCAAATCTGTGCCACAGCAGTCACCTAGGTGGCTGCAGTGACAATGCCAGGTTAACCCACTACACCACAAGGAAACTCCAATAGTTCCTCCTTCTATAGGCAATTTCCATATTCTTTCAAGTTCTCTTTATATATTGCTTGCCAATCTCCATTACTTCAATCTCTTGTTGTGAATTCTTTATATTAAACTTTCTCTTTTCAAATTATTGTTCAATAGCTTTCTACTGATTGGACTTTGACTAATATGGTCTCATGATTTAAGATAGAGCTGGTCCTGCATGAGTGGAGGAAAGCATCATCAGTCAGTAAATGAGGAGGCTGATGTATTTAGATAGAAAATGAGGAATGAAAAAGAATTAGGAAGGAAAGAAAGTGATTTGGGGCCATGATTTCATACTAAATACAAAATCAATTCTAGATGTATTAAAATGAATTGTGAAATACAAAATCATATAATTTTGAAAGAAAATGTAGAACATCTTTGGGACTTTAGGATAGAAATGTGCCTAAATGAGATGCCAAAAATTCTAATCATAAAAAGCTGTACTGATAACTTTAAATATGTAAACATTATAATATTTTGTATACATCATGGAATAAGAAGACAAGTAATAAACATATGAATAAATTGTATTTCAAAAAGGAAAAGATGCCAAAACTGATTGAAAGATAAAATACTTGAAACAAGCACTCCCTCCACCAAGGAAAAGAGTCCAATTCATCCATAGTCATATGATAATATGGCTTACCATTATTAATCATAAATTTCAATCCATAACTACAATGAAGTATTCCAAGCTTTCCTATTTGGCAAAAAGCAAGACTCTCTCACACCAAATGTATTGTCGATGTTGAAGAAAAAGTCCTAATCATACACACATCTGGAGAGAAGAGGACATTCACCTGGGAAAAAAATTTTATATAATCTAGAATAGTTTGTCATTTTTGGAATCACCTATGCGTTTTCAGTGAGGTTGCACTTGAGTGTGAATTCACCTGGCTTTTCTGGTGCTGTGGATTTAAATTTCATTGTATTCTTTTAACTAAGTAATATGTTATTAGTTTGGTACAAAGTTCTAGACACACAAATATATAGACCTTACAGATACAGAATTTCCTTCTCTCCTCTATGCATCTATATCTAACAGCCACCTACAAGTGAGCAAATATCATTTCACATTGAATTTTGACAGCCTTCATTGCTTTGATGAGAGAGAGCATTTTGTTTTTAAATTGGAATTTGTTGTTGAATATTGTACTTCACCAAATTACTACTTGATGAAAAGGAAAAACATATGCATACAGACAATAAAACATTTTTATTCCCTTACTCTTTACCCAAGTGAATATTGAAGAAAGATGTCTTTTCATTAATAAATGTAAGCTTCGTGAACATATTAACAGTATTTCAATCATTTAGTACCTTTAGCTTCTTATGCAAAGATATTTCTACTCAAAGCTTAAGACATTGCTTTTGGAAATTAGCATGTTTTAATTTTCAAAATCAAGTTTGTACAATATATGATTATCCTTAATTGTTATATGCATGTGTTCATATGTATATATGTTTATACATACATGAAATATATGTTTGTATGTATATTCATTAAGTTGAATAACTTATTTTTAAGTATATTTTATTTGCCCTCCAGGACTCAGATTCTGTTGTCCGCCTACTGTAAACATTCTGATTTTTCCTTCTGTCAGCCTCCTTATGTGTGTGGTAATTTTACACTTCATATTTAATTGGAGCTCAAATCCAATTTTTAATATATCTTCTTTATTTTTTGCCTTTTTTTTTTTGCTTTTTCTAGGTCCCAGGCTAGGGGTCTAATCGGAGCTGTAGCTGCCAGTCTACGCCAGAGCCACAGCAACACAGGATTCGAGCCGTGTCTGGAACCTACACCACAGCTCATGGCAATGCTGGATCCTTAACCCACTGAGCAAGGCCAGGGACCAAACCTGCAACCTCACAGTTTCTAGTCGGATTCATTAACCACTGCGCCATGACGCAAACTCCCCAGTTTTTAATATATTGTAAACAGCAGTAGCCCCAGAAATTGTAGAAAGTACAGCTCTTTTTGTTTCATGGGGCAAGCTTTGGCACATGATAAATTAGGTTAAAGTAAATGATGTTCTAGAAAGAAAAGTGTATTTGTAATTAAACTGACCACAAAATGTTGAAATATATAATAGATGCAGAACTCTTATGACTTCATAAAAAGACAAGCAAAGCAAGTGAAATTTGATGGACTATATTAATAAGCAGTTTGTAGAAGTGTAAATTCAAATGAATAATAAAGAAAATACATTTAAATACAATACTAAAAAGAATGTAAATTATAATAACCAGTTATATTTTATATGGATTAGGCTCACAAAAATTAAAAAGATGAATTCCATACTGGAGGGGGAACAGGAAAAATAATACAATCACACATTTTATATTCATAAATTGGGATTAATAATATGATCTATATTTTGGGTCCTATATCTAACAGCCACAGACAAGTGAGAAAATTTCATTTCACTCTTGCCAGTACTGAATTTTGTAATTTTCTATTGCTTTGATGAGAAACAATTTAATTGTCATTTATTTGTTGAATCCTTAGTTTTGCCTAGTTACTAAAAGACTGATGAGAAAGAAAAAAATACTACTCAAGACAAACACTGACCCAAGCCAATCATATTTCCCAGGAAGTAGGATCAGATATTTGCGAAATGAGGTAGTCTTTCATTTATCCAAACACCAATTTGGACAAATTTTCTATGAAAAATAAATTCTCTTTACCTATAACTTCCACTCTTTCACTCCATTCTTTGTATCATATGGAGAAGAAAAAAAAAAGACATCACAAATAAAAAGTAGAGTAGCTTTAGTTTAAAAATTAAGAAAACAAACTCAAAATGGCTAGGGAAGCCATAGAAAGAGTAATTGGAAAGCAGAGTAAAGAAGAAGAGGAAGGGGAGTTTCCGTCGTGGCTCAGAGGTTAACGAATCTGACTAGAACCATGAGGTTGCTGGTTCAATGCCTGGCCTTGCTCAGTGGGTTAAGGATCCAGCATTGCTGTGAGCTGTGGTGTAGGCCACATATGCTGCTGGGATTCCGTGTTGCTTGTGGCTCTGGCGTAGGCTGGCAACTACAGCTCTGATTAGACCCCTAGCCTGGGAACCTCCATTTGTCCATATGCCAAGGGTGTGGCCCTAGAAAAGACAATAAAATAAAATAAAATAAAATAAAATAAAATAAAATAAAATTAAATTAAATTAAATTAAATTAAATTAAATTAAATTAATAAGAAGAAATCGGGCAAGAAAATGTTCCCACAGGACTTAACAGTTTACTACAGCATCTGTGAGTGTGTGCAATATTGAACAAAATTTCCTTTCGAAGTTGTAGCTTAGATGATTTATGGTTATGATGTTAATATCAAATTAACTTTTTCCTCTAATGTCTAGAAAGAGGAAGACTTCCATTACAAGGGGTAATCATAAGAAGTATTCTATAGATATCCCCTTGACTCTCAAACAGTATTAGGAATGTCACTCATATACCAAGTAATAAGATCCATGGAGATAATCAATTGTGACAGGACACATGTTGCTCAGACAGCTATATGACTTTTGTTAAATCACTGAAAGAAGTACTACAATAACAGAACAAATAAGGGAGGACATTTTGTAACATTACAATTTGTTTTCATTTATAATCCCAATCTCTTCATTCTTCCTTTCCTTCCCTCACTTACTTTATCACTATCATTCTGTCTTCACAGCAATGGTTTATTGTTAGATACATCTAGCCAAAGGTACGGTTTCTATGTGACAATTTTAGGTAATTTGCTCTGTAACAGGAGTTACAAGTTCCACAGTAAAATAATCTAACAAACAGTACTACTATCTTACTAGACTTACCCCACCACCCCCCCCAAAAAAAGAAGGAAAAAAATCTGCTATATCACTGTTTTAAAATGATACTTCCATGGATAACAATGTTAAAGGAACTTTCTCTCCATTTTTGAACCCTTTTGTCAACCTTTCTTTGGGGTAGAGCACAGTTTTATTTTTGTAAAGAAAACAAACAAAAACTTGGAGTTAAATTATTCCATGAATTTATAGGTCCTCATCAAATGCATTTGGTTAAAAACAAACAAAAACTCTCTGTAGAATTTAGGCTTTTGAAAATAATTATACTTCAAAAAGCATTTAAACAATCATAATATTTAATTCATTAATATGGAAATTCTTCAGATTTTATGACTAGGTAATTTGAGATGCAAAACAATCTAATATTTTCTCCTTGGACTCAAGAAGTCTTTATGATTCTAGTAAAAATAAACAGTTTCACATAATATACAAAGTGACATGCATAGTTCCAAACACTGTGTACATAGTACATCAATCACAGAACAAGCATGCAAAGTAAGTACCATTTTATCTATTTTACACAGAAAAACCAGAAAACTTATCTAACTTCCTTGAAGCCATAAAAGTAAGAACTGGCGAATGTAAAATTGAAACCTAATGCTATCTCATACTTTTAAAATGGTTTAAAGTGTATTCACTCATTTCAGTAGAGAATATAGTTTGAGGAATTTTGGAAGTTGTATACCATTGCTTAACTCTCACCACACAGAAAAAGCTGGAGAACAGTTCCACTGTCCTAAAACTTTTCTCATGGCCCTTTCTAGACTATTTCCTCTCCCAATATCTTGCCCAGGCAACCACCAATTTGCTTTCTTTCTCTATAAATTTTTTCCTAGAATTTCATATGAATGGATCACATGATATGTAGTCTTTTGTGTAATTATTATTATTATTGTTGTTGTTGCTGTCGTTGATGGCTGTACCTGTGGCCTATGGAAGTTCCTGTGCCAGGGAATGAGTATTGAGTTGCAGCTGTGACTTACACCTCAGGTGCAGCAATACCTTTAACCCACTTCTGCAGGGCCAGGAATCGAAACCATGCCTCAACAGCAACCTGAGCCATAGCAGTCAAATTCTCAACACACTGCACCACAGAGGGAACTCCTGTGTAATTATCTTTTATTAATGTTTTCAGATTTAGTCATACTCAGGAATATTTTCTTTTTTCTTGCTGAGTCATGCCACAATTTGCTTATCCTTTCACTAGTTAGCAGATATTTAGGTTTTTTTTTTTTTTAGCTTTTTTTATTATTAGACAGAACACTGGTATGAATGGTATATAGAAATCTTCAAATGGACAAATATTTTCACATTTTTCTTGTGGAAGAGGATCAAAGAGTAGCATTGCTGATTGGTATCATAAATATATGTTCCACTTTATAAATATATTGCTGTGCTCTTTCCATTATGGTTGCGACAGCATTTCCACTAGCACTAGGTAAATTTCAGTTACTCACATTCTTGCCAAAAGTAAATACTGTCAATCTTTTTAATTTTAGCTAATCTAATGAGTGCACTGTGGTTATCTCATTGTAGTTTATTTTACAATGAGTATAATTAAGCATCTTTTTTGTGTGCTTACTGGTCATTCATGTGTCTTTTGTGAAGTGTCTCTTCAAACTTTTGTCTAGTTTTAATTGAACAGTCTTCCTATTACTAATTTGTAAGATTTATTTATACAGTTTACCCTTGAAAACAGAGGTTTGAACTGCACAAGTCCACCTAAACATGGATTTTTATTTTTTCAATAGTACATGCTACAGTACTACAGGATCAGCAATTGCCTGAATGCTCACATGTGGAACCACAGGTACAGAGGAACCATATGCTCAGAGGAACCATGGAGGGCCAACTATAAATTACATTTGGATGTTTTACTGTGTAGATGGTCACCCCTAAACCCTGCATTTATCAACTGTATATACCTGATAAAAGCCTCTTGTTTAACTTATTTTTGGAAATATTTTCTATGGCTTGCCTTTTCATTTCTTAAATATATATTTTAAAGAACAAAGGTCATTAATTTTGATGAAATTTACTTAATAACTGTTTCTCTACTTAGAGTTCATACACATTTTTGTTTCTTGTATAAGAAAGTTTTACCTAACTCGATGTCACAAAGATTTCTCCAAAGTTTTCTTCTAGAAATGTAACAATTTTATATTTTTCAGTTAGGTCTATGATTTATATTCAATTAACTCCCATGGATAATGTCAGATAAAGACCAAGTTCATTTTTTTTTTGCCATATATGTATTCCGTTTTTCCAGCATCAATTGTTTGAAAAGCTGTATTTTCTTAATTGCATTCATGGGCATCTTTAATACACATTAATTGATGATACAAATGTGGGTCTATTTTCAGAAAATGTATTTTGTTCCACTGGTTCATTTTACACCAACACCATACTGTCTTGATTACTGCATATTAGGTCTTGAGATTGGCTAATGTAAGCTCTCCAATTTTCCCCTTTTAAAAGAAATTTTGCCTATTTTAGGTACTTTGCCTTTTCATATAAATAATGTTTTTAGATATTCATATAAATAACATATATTCATATAAATAAGATTTTACCAAAACCCTGACATGTGTCTGAAAGTGAATGTATAAAATCTCTAAATCAATTTGGAGATGTAATAGAGTCTGACCCCCATTTTTGATGCTTGCTGACAGCTTTTTAATTCACTTCTCTCTTCTCCTTCTGCCCTACATCTTTCTAAGCCATTCAGAAAGACTGAGTGCTCCCTCCTGTATGTCAGCAAGAGATTCAAAGGACAAAAACTCCTGCCTATGAAGAGACCCTCTGGTCAAATTCACCACCTACTCACAGCAAAAACTCAAGCCAATCTCTGTTTTTGTCTTCTCAACCCATTTTTAGAATGGTTTGGGAGACACCCTGCTTTCCCCAGAAAGCATCATTATGAAAGTAGTAAAACTGTTAACACCCTCTGAGTTTAAACATCAACCAAATTTGGAATATGAGGGGCCATTCTAATTCTTCAGAGTGGTCACAATTGACACTATGAACAGGATGGTCTACACAATGACCACCACCACCAGCACCACCAGGGTCTTCTTCTCTTACATTGACTTGCAAACTGGTTCTTCTACCTGATGATACACGTGTACTTTGAGTTGTTGCCTGATAGGTGGCTTGAGCATTGAGTTGTGATATTTGGGGCTGAATTTCCTTTTTTTTTTTTTTTTTTTTTTTTTACTGAGCCTCTTTTATAATTGATCTAAATCATGAGTTTTGATCATAAATTATCATTTAGAGACAGGAGTTAGGGATTGTGTCTCTCCTGAAAGTTGCTGTGGGTCATGTAATTTGCTCTAGACCTATGTTTTTGTCTTAGGATGAATTGTGTGTTAACTGCAGCATAAGCTGTAACTAATGATAGATTCAGTGGAATGAACTTCTCCCTGTAACTGAAGTGATGTGCTCATTGGAAAGACATACCCTGTGCATTATCAGGGCCTCTCCAGTGGTCGCTTATGTAGAGGAAAAGCAGGTGCATTTGAAGAGCAATCACTGTGTGAATACTGGAATTACTGAGTGCCACAATCCTAGAATCACAGGACTCATTCAGATTCTACAAAATGTCTTAAATGCAGCCACTGTTACCTATGTCCCTATTGATATAAGGACACCCATGCCATCCCACGGTGCAACGAAGGGGTTACTTCTACCATTGCTATAAGGCCCCTAACCCTAACAATACTAATTTAAAGCTCTCTGGTGGAAGAAATACATAAAATTTAAGCAGGTTAGAGAAAAACTCCACCCCCAACACACACACACCCAAAGCATATCTAGTCACCATGAGGGAGAGGGAAAGTCAGAGAGAGAAAGAAGAAAGAGGATGAAAAGAAATAAATTTGGATATCATGGGAGGAAACAAAAAATAAATGAATCAAGATTGGAAAGAGGTTCACAATTCAGTTTCTCCCAAAGTGGTTATCCAATATTTACTAGACATTATACAACAAAAAGATAAAAAGTATGTTATTTGTCTTTTGCACATCTGCAATACAGGATCTGATTAACTTTAACATCTGCTAAAGTGGACCAACTGGCCAATCTTCATATCTTGACAATACTAAGACTCAAGTTATAGACATACTTGGGAATCCCACTAAATTTTAAAAAGGCACTATCTGTAATCTCATCAAGCAGAGAATAGAAAAAAAATTAGGTATGCCTCATCTTAACTATCAGACTACTGCCTTGGTTAAAGCCCCACAGCCATAGCACTCAATGCCCTTAAGCATCCTAGAGTGGACATGTATGCTAAGACCAAGTAAGAATAAATTAAAATTAAGTTGTCTTTGGTACCTACAATTTGGTTTACCAAATGGAACCTATGAAAGTTCCTCTAGTTTAAATTCTTAATATTGGTCAATCAAAATAAAAACAGGATCTTCAAGAACTGAAATTTATTATAGAAGACCTATTTAGAGAAACGGTGATTAAAATAAAATTTTAAATGGTTTATGTTTATGCCTGACATTCCTTTCTCATAGAGATTACCCAAAAATCTCTTTTCCCCTAAGCCAAGCTATGCCCTTGTATTTCTCACCAGAACAGTTTTCCTGACTGCACATTTACACTCAAACGATTTCACAGGTCACATTTATAGGATGTCTTTGACTGTCCCCTATAGAGCCATATTCTTTCCCTGCTTATGGAAATCATACCTGGCTGGTGGTTAACGCCACCCTCCACTTGGAAAGTTTCTCTTCCCCATGTCTAATCTCCATGGCAAATATCAAACTGTTCTATCTTTTCTCTGAAATTTCTAGAATATCAAAATATCACTTTTTTTTCAGAGCACTATGAATGCTATCTATGCAAAATAAATAACTTATTTTAAAAAATATGTATGAATGCACACTATGCTTAAAGACTTAAAAATATTAATCCATTCTCCTTAAAAATCTAATAATTAAAAACACACTATGGTTGAAAGCTTTAAAGAATATCAGTCCATTCTGGCTAAAAAAGATATTGCAATCCCTTGAAATATGTAAAAGTTTCTAAGTTATTTAAATATTTCCCTAAGTCAATTTAATATGATTATGTATGCTTGAATTATAGGGATAAATAATTTTTTCAAGAGATTATAGATACTACATTGTAGTTAAAACATTTTCCTCCAGCTCATTTTAGTTTATGATGATGACAGACCCTACCACAATTCTTTCAGAAAACTATCCCCAGACTCATGAGCACACATCAGTATTGCCAGTTCTGTGTTCTATTTCCCCTTTGCCAACTATCAGCAAAATAGTAATCTTCTTTTTTTTTTTCCCTTGTCTTTTGTTCATTTTTAGGGCTGCACCAATGGCATATGGAGTTTCCCAGGCTAGGGGTCTAATCAGAGCTGCTGCTGCCGGCCTATGCCAGAGCCACAGCAACACGAGATCTGAGCCTTGTCTGCAGCCTACACTACAGCTCACAGCAATGCCAAATCCTTAACCCACTGAGCGAGGCCAGGGATTGAACCTGCAACCTCATCGTTGCTAGTTGGATTCGTTTCCTCTGTGCCACGACGGGAACTCCTCATTTTATTTCTTTTATTTGCTCACATTTCTCCACTTTCCTTTTTTCTTCCTTTTCTCCATTCTGACCCAATTTGCTCTCCTTTTCTTTGCCCTTTTGGCTTCATATTTTCTGCTGATGGGTAATACAGCATACCTTATTCATTGTTCTGGAAGTTCTTCCACCAATGTTCTCTATTCTTTCAATAACTTACACAGCTCCATGTGCTGAAGCGCTATAATATCTCCACAGCCGTGAATGCTATTAATGTTTCTATAGCTATATTCTCAGTCTAAGGATCATCACTCACTCACATTTTCTTAAAATATTTTAATCTATTAAAAATCATTGAAACGGAAAAACATTACTGTACATACTTTTCAAATGAGGTAACTGGTAGAAAGACATTTAGTACTTTTGACCTCGAAAAGTGAATCAATTTTTTTAAGGGGGGGGGGGTTTGGCCAGGTCTCCTAACTCTTATCTCAGATAGAGTTTATGCCTATAGCTTATCACTTGCAATCTACTGTAACTTTTTAGTAGATCTACATAATGCGAGAATCAATTCACTCACAATTCTAGAACTAAACACATGTATGCTTCAGAAATTTTTCTTCAGTATGGATGTAATAAAATATTACTAGTACTGAAGAAACCAAACTTAGCCTAAACAAATGACTAGAGTTTGCATTTCAACTTCAACATTTTTTTTCTTGAACATAAACACCTAGGATTCCTTTTTAGTTTAATATTAATTAATAAATATCCTCTCTTCCCTTCCTCAGATTTATACAACCATTTACTTAAATCAAGAATAGTATTTGGAAACAATATTTTTCCTGTGGTTTGGTGGAATATATATATATATATATATATATATATATATATATATATAAAATCTTCTATGTATGAAGAAACACATTATTAGCTTTTTCACTAAATTAGGTCAAGTAAAATCTAGAACTCTTTAAAACTTCAAAAGAAAATTCACATCAAATCACATTGACCTCAGCCCATTTCTGATTTACTCTACTTTTCCTGATTTGTGCTGATTATATGGCTATAGGAATATAGCTTTTTTATGAGCCTAAGAAGTCAATAGAAAGAGCATTAACTTTTCCTCTCTTGCAAAATTTATGAAATAATGAAATGAGAGATGATTATTAATCTAGTATTATCATATTTGTGATTATTATTCTTTTTAATCAATATTTTAAAATGAATATAGGATAATAAGGGGTATGAAAAATTACAAATAACATTAGACTTGCATTTGCTTTCCCAAGAGTTTCCATGACATTAATTCCAGCAAACTATTCCAGGCTGCCCTCATGCATAAACCACTGGTTCCTCATAATGGCATATGGCATTTCAATTTCAAAGCTGCCCTCAATAAACAGGATGACGAATTACTGTGCTCACATATAAACTGCTTTGTGACTTAATGTTTATCTACGATAATCAATAACACCCAAATTCAAAAAAAATCAAAGGACATGAAAAATAAAACAATTTTATTTCATATGATAAGCAAATTCTTTTTTCTTTTCTCAAGTGGAAAGATTATTAAAACAGTAGATGCCACAGGTAAAACTTCATCATAAAAAAACCTGTAACGTATGTTAAGCAGTAAACTGCTAACGAATCTGCCTGGTTTTTAAAGGTGATTTTGCTTATGCACTTATTGATTTCTTCAGATGTATAATCTAGTCTATCGTCTCTATTTGCCAGCCTGACTTATCCTCTGTAAATCCTCAAATAATGTAATAAATATTATCCAGGAAAATACATTATAAGCCAAAGCAGTATCTTTCTAGGTAAAAAAATCTGAAAAAAAAATGAAGCTGTCTAAATATCACTCAGAGGGCCACAAGCTACCAAACTGAAAAATAAGATTATTGAAACACTTTGTTTTTAAATTAAATTCTAGGATTTTAAAAATTTTTCCATAATATAAATTTGGAATACAGTTTATGTGTTCAGAAGACTGGATTCTGCTCTTTATTTTTTTCTAGCCCTCAAAGCTAATATTTTCTAAGTATCTATCTATTACCATTTTAAAGGTCATACTACCGGAAATATTCAATTAAGCTTAGCTTTTACTAAGTCCATCACAACCACAACAACAAAAAATCAAGATGTCACGATCTGTCTTCTATTGCCCCCATGAGGAAAATGCTATTCCTAACTTTGCTGCATCTGTCCAAACTTTAAGATCACCTGATATGAGAATCCCTTCCTTATTTGGCTGGAATAAAAAGAAAAATAATTTTGGAATTAAAGTCCTCGTGATTTGTTAGTGACGGCTCTTCTCTCATTATATTTATCCATCCAATAAATTTTTATCAAGCACACATGATGTGTCAAGAACCCACCAGTCTCTGGAGCCACAACAGTGAACAAATCAAACAATGTATCCTTCCCCATGGAACATACATTTTAGTGGATGTGACAGAAATTAAACGAATCCACTACATGGGCAGCTATATAGAGAGATATCAAAAGTAGAATATCATGATTAGAATTTAAATACGTACAATTATCAACAGAATTGGCAGAAAGAAGTTCTCTGAATAATTAACATTTGAGCAGGAGCACAACCAAGGTAACAAAGTAAGAAAGCTAATAGTAACCTCTGGTAGATGGGATAGAGAGTGCGTACCAAGCTCTGGAATGACTGTGAGCTCTGGGATTTTGGGGAAGAGAGAGAAAGAAGGTCCAAGTGACTAAAGCAGGTGACATCATGGAAAACAGGATGATTCAGACCAATACAGGGAAGCTGTATGGTGTGTACACTGTAAGCCAGAGAATGTTGCTTTTGATTCTGCGTAGAATGGGGACGCTGGAGGTACTGAGCATAAAAATGATCTGAATGCATTTTTTGTTCTAAAGTGTTTACAGTGGCTATTGATAGAGAATGTACTAATTATTTAAACCCTACAATCTCAATGTCTTGCTTTTGAAACAGGAGTACAAATGTTTACTTAGTGTGTCCCTTGAGCACTAACTAAATTAGATGCATAATATCTAATACATAGTAAGATCTCAAAAACTGATATTTCCTTTTGAGTTTCCTTCTCTTGAATTAGATAAAATATCTCCACTCCTTTCAAAGCAAATTTCACTCATAACCCCTATTGTCTTAATTCCATCTTTTTTCCAACTCTGCTGGCTTTTTCTGTCAAATATTTTCCTCTTTATCCTCTTTCTTCCAAATGATTTATCCTCTCAGACTGAAAGCATATACATGTCCTCTTGCCTCAAACAAAGACAATTTTTCTTCAATCCTGCTGCTTCAGATATACCATCAAAAGGCACTCATTGCCTTCATTTTTGTAAAAAATTTCCTAAAAGCAATGGTTGATATATAATGCTTCCATTGCTTTCACATTTCATTGTTCCCTCACTTTTATAACCTGACATTTGCCATTACAATTCTATTGAAACTACATCCCTGATTGTTCTACCTAGTAGACCAGGTAGAGGAAGACTTTAAACATATGGCAATGAAATAAGTCTGGTGCTTCAGGTTCAAGAGTCTCATGTTTTGCCAAGTCTTCTGAAAGGTGTAGATAAATTTCCAAAACAAGTATATTTGTCATTTTTTTTGTCCTTGGAAAAGGCAATGCATGAACAAAGTCCTGGGTAATGAGAAAGTAAACATGATTTCAGAGAAGATGTTATGGAAAGTTCCAATTAAAAACTATCCTGCTGTGGGAGTTCTCCCTTCTGCTATGATGGAGGAACCACTACAGGACTTGCTTTCCCATTGTAAACAGATGTACAGTTGAAAAAATTGGGGGGCACGGGACAAGAGGCATTGCAAAATTTTGGTCCGTAATATAAAGGAAATATGAGTAAGGTGTATGGTTATTGAATTTCTATCTAGAGGCAATTTTCGGACTGCAGACAGAGAGAGGCAAAACAAGCAGGCAACATGTTCTGGCTGAGTTAATGACCTACCTTTTAGAAGTCAAGGAGGCCAACGTGTCTAGAATTAATGGGAAAGATTGTTGTGAAGAAAGGATCTATGTAGACAAAGAAATACAGAAACCTATGGAAGGCTTCCCTGAGTGTGTGGCTGAATAACAAGCTGAACATATTTGGGGTGAAAGATGCCAGGGAACAAACAATTATGGGGATATAAAAAATGAAATAATTCCCAGAAGTCACACAGGACCAGGAGAGTGTTGAGTTCTTTCCATCCAAACTGGAGGACTAGGAGTACCTATTGAGGTGCAGTGGAAATGAATACGACCAGTATCCATGAAGATGAGGGTTTGACCCCTGGCCTTGCTCAGTGGGTCAGGGATCCAGCATAGCTGTGAGCTGTGGTATAGGTCACAGATGCAGCTTGAATCCCACATTGCTATGCTGTGGCATAGGCCAGCAGCTGTAGCTCCAATTTGACCCCTAGCCTGGGAAATTCCATATGTTGTGGGCGCAGCCCTAAGAAGCAAAATAAAAATCAAAACTAAAAACAATGAACACCCACAAAAAACAAACAAACAAAAAAACCCAACAAATTGGAGAGGCTGTACCAGGCACACAAGGCATTCAGGTAGATCCCAGAAGTGTTTTATTTTAAGTTACAAAGTACTCACAGTTGCCAGAAACTTCCATGGTGACATGCCTGGACCTAAACTTAGGCAGACTTTTCTCCTTCCCACAGGCCCCTGAACTTTGGTTCACCTTCAAGCTTAAGCAAGTCATAACCTGCAGAACATTCTTCCTTATTAGCTCAATTCGGAAGTTAGATGACCACAGAGAAGGTCAGTTTCTGCAGATCTTCTCGAACTGTGCTGTCTGCACTTGCTTGTCGTCTCTCGCTGTGTTCCTACTAGGTTTGTTTACGCCTTGTTGTAGGTTGAAGGGTGGCCCCACCCAAAATATATGTGCATGTCTTAACCCCCAGCATCTGTGCATGTTATCTTATATGTAAAAATAGTCTTTGCAGATGGAGTTCAGCATCTTCAGATGAGATAGGCCTAGATGACCCAGTTGAGCTCTGAATCTGATGACAAGTCTCCTTATCAGATACAGAAGAGAAAAGATCCAAGAGGAGGAGAAGTTTGTGTGAAGATAGAGGCAGAGATTGGAGTGATGTTGACACAAGTGGAGGAGTGTCTGCAGCCACCAGAGCTGGGAAAGAAAAAGGATTCTCTCCTCAAGCTTCAGAGAGAGCACAGCCTTGCTGACACCTGGATATCACATTTCTGGCCTCCAGACTCTGAAAATAAACTACTGTTATTTTAAGTAACCAGTTTTGTTAAAACTAGTTATGGCAGCCCTGGGAAATGAATATGGTCCTCCTTACAAAAGAGAACACTTTTTTTTTCTCTTTTATTTCATCATGCCGACAGAGGCTGAGGTCAGAGTCTGTGCCTACTGTGTTAGTCTTCTTGAATAGCATCTCTCCTAATTTTTGTTTTAAATTTTAAAGTGGTATGGTTAAATAATCCCTAAAATAAAGGCTACTTCAGAACCCGTATAACTTTAAAAACAAAACTAATAAAAAAAAAAGAGCCTGGAAAATATAAAGCCAATCACTAGTAGCTTAACTGCCATTCTATTTTGATATGCTTTTTAAAAAATACAATGCCCTTGAAGTTCCCACCGTGGTTCAGGAGACTAAAGGTCCGTCATTGTCCTCTGTGGCAGTATGAGTTCAATGCCTGGTCCAGTAACTTATGCCATGGGTGTGGGCAAAAGCACAGTCCATTTCACAGGGCCCTTCAACCAGGAGCAGCCTATGCCACCTTCCCATTGGTCCTTAATAATGTCCATCTCCCTGGAAGCACACTCAGAAACCTATCAAGGTAATAACTACCTGCACACACTGAGGAAGAAGACAGCAAGTGTCCAAACCCTCACACCAAAAATAAATAGTAAGCCTTCACCCAGGGGCACTCTTGCATATAAATAGCCCTTAAAGACTGCAGTAGTTATTTTCCCTAAACTCATAGAATAAGAAAAATACAAACAAAATGAGGAAGCCCAGGAACTATTCCCAGTTACAAGAACAGGAGAATTCACCTGAAAGAGCATTGGAACAGATCTCTGCAGTCTAAGAGATACCAAGTTCAAAAAGGAGATAGTAAAAATCCTGAAGGAATTAAGAGTAGATATGAAAAGTAATGCATATTAATTTAGAGAAAAACTATAAAATATAAGTAGGATCTAAGAAAAATTAGAAAATTCATTTGCAGAGATGCAACCTGAGTTAAAGGCACTGAAGAGCAGAATGAATAATGCAAAGGAATGAATTAGTAACTTGGAAGATAGAATAATGGCAATCACTCATTCAGGACAGCAGACAGAAAACTAAATGAAAAATATGAAAGCAATATAAAAAAAATCTATGGGATAATATAAGGTGGGCCAATCTATGCATAATAAGGATTCCAGAATGAGAAGAAAAAGAAAAGAGGATTGAAAATATATTTGAAGAAATTATGGCTTAAAAATTTCCAGATCTAAAGGAAACATATAACAAGATACAGGAAGCACAGAGAGGCCCAAATACATTGAACGCAAACAAGACCACAACATGACATATTATAATAAAAATGGCAAAAATTAAAGAGAAGATTCTAAAGGTAGAAAGAGAAAAACAGAGTGTTAATTATAAGGGAACCCACATAATTCTATCAGCTAATTTCTCTACAAAAATGCTAGAGACCAAAAGAGAGTGGCAAGATATATTCAAAGTTCTAAAAGGGAAAAATTTGTAGCCTAGAACACTCTACCCACCAAGAATATCATTTAAAATACAAGGAGAAATAAAGAATTTCTCCAACAAACAAAAACTGAAAGATACAGCCATACTAAACCCATTCTAAAAGCAATACATAAAGGGCTCCTCTAAATAAAAAAATGTAAGAAGAAATAGGATGGATAAAATTACAATTGGAAAGTAATCATTTAAATAAGCCAGTGTACAGAACTAAAAGAAAAAAAAAAACTTATTGTAAAAGCGACAATAAACACAGCGAACAGCCAAAGGATAAACATAAAGATGTTTAAAAAGGACATCAAAATTGTAAAATGTGGGGAAGGAAATTAAAGAAATCTAGACTCTTTTTTTTCTAGAATGTGTTTGAGCCTATATGACCATCAGCCTAAAGCAAGCAGATATAGAAGGGGGTTAACATTCTTGAAAAACAGGAAGACCACAAATCAAAACCAAATAATACATTCAGAAAAACTGCAGAGAAGAGGACAAAAGCACAAAATAAAAGGAAATCATCCAACCAAAAAATGAAAGGAACAAAAAAGAAACAGGATCAACTGGAAAACAAGGTTTAAAATGGCAATAAATAACATATTTATCAATAATTACCTTAAATGTCAATGAATGAATGCTCTAATCAAAATACATAGAGTGACAGACTGTATAAAAAAATTAAAACCTACAATATGTTGCCTACAAGAGACTCACCTTAGGGCAAAGGACACATATAAATTGAAAGTAAGGGAATAGAAAAATATATTTCATGTGAATGGAAGACAGGAAAGCAAGGGTTGCAATACACATATCAGACAAAATAGATTTTAAAACAAAGGCCATAAAAAAGAAAAGGACACTTATGAAAAAAGGATCCATTCAAAAAGAAGATATTACATTCATCGATATATATGTCCCAAATATAAGAGCACTCAGATATATAAAACAAATTCTAACATAAAAGGAGAAATTTATGGTAATACAAAAATAATATGAGATTTTAACACCCCTCACATTAATGGACAGATCCTCTAGTGAGAAAATCAGTAAGGCAGCAGAGATCCTCTATGACACAATAGAAAAGTTAGACTTAATTGATATTTTCAGGACATTATATCCAAAAAAAAAATCAGAATATACATTATTTTCAAGTGAACATGGGACATTCTCAAGGATTGACCACATACTCAGGCACAAAACTAACCTCAACAAATTTAAGAGTATAGAAATTATTTCAAGTATCTTCTCTGACCACAAAGGCATGACATTATAAATCAACCAGGAAAAGACATTAGTAAAAAAAAAAAAAAAAAAACCCGACTAGGTGGAGACTAAATAACATGCTACTGATAAAACAATGGGTCAATGAGAAAATCAAAAGGGAAATTTAAAAAATGTAAAGACAAATGATAAAAAATAACACAACTATTCAAAATCTATGGATTACTGCAAAAGCAGTGCTTAAGGGAAGTTTGTATGTGTACAGGTATTCTTCAAAAAAGTAAAAAAAAACTCAAATGGACAACTAAACCCACCACCTAAGAAAATGAGGAAAAGAAAAACAAACAAAACCTAAAGTCAGAAGAAGGAAGGAAATCATACAGATCAGAGTGGAGATCAATAAAATAGAAATTCAAAAATCAATAGAAAAAAATCAATAAAACCAAGAGCTGGTTCTTTGAAAAGGTAAACAAAATTGACAAACCTTTGGCCAGACTCACCAAAAATAAGAAAGAAAGAACTCAAATAAACAAACTAAGAAATGAAAAAAGGAGAAATTTCAATGGATGCTTAAGAAATACAAAAAAAAAAGAAAGAATACTCCGAACAATGATACATCAACAAATTTTACAACCTAGAATAAATGGATGACTTTCTAAGAATATACAGCCCACCAAACTTAATCAAGAAGTAACAGATCAATTGAACAGACTGATCACTAGAAACAATATCGAGTATGTAATAAAAAACACTCCCTACAAATACAAGTCTAGAACCAGATGGCTTCACAGGTGAATTGTACCAAACATTCAAAGAAGAACTTATACCCATCCTTCTTAAGCTTTTCCAAAAGTTTGAGCAGAAATAACACTCCAAAAGATATTCTATGAAGCCACCATCACCCTAATATAAAAACCAGACAAAGATTCTACCAAAAAAAGAAAATTAGAGGTCAATATCTTTGCTAAATATAGATGCAAAAACTCTCAAAAAAATTTTATCCAACCAAATCCAGCAACACATAGAAAAGATCATACACCATGACCAACTGGGATTCATCCCAAGTTCACAAGGATGGTTCAACACATGCAAATCAATCAACGTCATACACCACATCAATAAAGGAAAAGTCAAAAACCCCATGATCATCTCAATAAATGTAGAAAAACATTGGACAAAATCCAACATCCATTCATGATTTAAAAAAAAACTCTTACCGAAGTGGGTATAGAGGGAACATACCTTAACATAATAAAAGCCATTATGACAAACCCACAGCCAATACAATACTCAATGGAGAAAAGCTGAAAGCCTTCCCACTAAAATCTGGAACAAGACAAGGATGCCCACTCTCACCACTTTTATTCACCATAGTATTAGAAGTCCTAGCCACATAAAATGACAAACAAAATAAATAAAATATATCCAAATTGGAAGAGAAGAGGTCAAATTGTACTCTACACAGACAACATGATACTATATATAGAAAACCTGAAGGACTCCACACAAAAACTACTCAAACTGATCAATGAATTCAGCAAAGGAACAAGATGAAAAGTAATGTGTATTAATTTAGAGAAAAACAAGATTAACATTCGGAAATTGGTGGCATTCTGTATACTAACAATGGAATATTAGAATAGGAATATAAAAACACAATACCTTTTAAAATTGAACCCTCAAAAAGTAAATACCTAGGAATAGAGCTGAACAAGGAGGTGAAAAACTTATATGCTGAGAATTATAAAACTTGAATCAAGGAAATTAAAGAGGATTCAAAGAAATGGGAAGATATTCCATGCTTCTGGGTTGGAAGAATTAGCATCATAAAAATGGCCATACTACCCAAAGCATGAAATATTTATATTATGAGAACTATAAAACATTAATCAAGGAAATTAAAGAAGATGTACAGGAATGGAAAGATATTCCATGCTCCTGGAATATCCATTTTATACACATAAAATGACCATACTACCCAAAGAAATCTACAGATTTGATGCAATCCCTATCAAATTACCCAGGACATTTTTCACAGAACTAGAACAAACAATCCAAAAATTTATATGGAACCATAAAAGACCCAAAATTGCCGAATTAATCTTGAGGAACAAAAACCAAGCAGGAGGCATAACTCTCCCAGACTTCAGGCAATATTACAGAGCTATAGTAATTAAGACAGTGTGGTACTGGTACCAAAACAGACATATAGACCAATGCAACAGAATAGAGAATCCAGAAATAAACTCAGACAGCTATGGTCAATTAATCTTTGACAAAAGAGGAAAGAATATATAATAGGAAAAAGACGATCTCTTCAACAAGTGGTACGGGGAAAACTGGACAGCTGCATGTACATCAATGAAATTAGAACACACCCTTATGCCATGCTCAAAAATAAATTCAAAATGGCTTAAAGACTTAAATGTAAGACAAAATTCCATAAAACTAGAAGAGAACATAGACAAAACATTCCCTGACATCAACTGTACAAATTTTTCTTAGGTCAGGCTCCCAAAGAAATAGAAATAAAAACAAAAATAAACCAATGGACCTAATAAACCTTACAAGCTTTTGCACATCAAAGGAAACCATAAAAAAAGACAACTTGTAGAAATCAAGAAAATAGTTTCAAATGATGCAAATGACAAGGGCTTAATCTCCAAAATATAAAAACAATTCATACAACTCAACTGCTAAAAAACAAACAACACAATTGAAAAATTGGCAGATGACCTGAATAGACATTTCTCCAAAGAAGATATATAGATGGCCAACAGGCATATGAAAAAATGCTCAATATCACTAGTTATTAGAGAAATGCAAGTCAAAACTACAATTTGGTATCACCTCACATCAGTTAGAATCGCCATGATGAGAAAGTCCTCAAATAACAAAGGCTGGAGATGGTATGGAGAAAAGGGAAACTTCCTGCACTGTTGGTGAGAATGTAAATTTGTACAACCACCGTGGAAAACAGTATGGAGTTACCTCAGAAAACTAAATAGAGAACCACCACATGATCCAGCATTACCACTCTTGGGCATATATCCAGACAATTCTTTCATTGACAAAAATACATGCACCCCTATTTTCCTTGGAACACTATTCACAATGGCCAAGACATGGAAATAAACTAAATGTCCATCGACAGATGAATGGATTAAGAAGATGTGACATATATGCACATTAGAATACTACTCAGCCATAAAAAAGAACAAAATAATGCCATTTGCAGCAACATGGATGGAACTAGAGACTCTCATACTAAGTGAAGTAAGTCAGAAAGAGAAAGACAAATACCATATGATATCGCTTATTTCTGGAATCTAATATATGGCACAAATGAACCTATCTACAGAAAAGAAACAAACTCATAGACATGGAGAACAGACTTGTAGTTGCCACCAGGGAGGAGGAAGGATTGGGAGAGAGTGGGATGGACTGGGATTTTGGAGTTAGTACATGAGTACTATAGCATTTGGAGTGGATAAACAATGAGATCCTGCTATATAGGATAGGGAACTAAATCTAATCACTTGAGATGGAACATAATGGAGGATAAAATAAGAAAAAGATTGTATGTGTATATGTATAACTGGGTCAATTTCATGCATAGCAGAAATTGACAGAACGTTGTAACTCAAGTACATTGAAAAAAAAAATACACATGTATTGTTACCCAAGTGGAAAGAGGAGGGAGGGATAAGTTAGGAGTGGGAATAAAATAAACACACTACTATATATGAAATAAATAAACAAGGACATACTATAATCAATTTCAATATCATGAAATAATCTATAAGGGAAAACAATCTGACAATACATATACATATAAAACGATCATTTTCTAACTTGAACTAATACATCATTATAAGTTAACTATACCTTAATAAAAAATATAAATAAACAGATAAACCAGTAATGAGGTTATAGGTTGAGGAATGGGAGAGTGGGATGTAGGGATATAGGAATGGGAGCAGTTTTTTCAATTTATACCTTTTAAGGTCATATTAATTTTTTATTATATGGTTGTATTATGTAGTTGAACAAAGAATATATATAAATTTAAATATTTTAAATTTGTGAAAATTAAGATACTATCCTTTATGCTAGGATACACTCTTTATATTTTGGTGGCAATTCTCTTAGTTATAAAAAATTAAAGTCAATGAAAATTGTTTTAACATCTTATTTCACTAACAATGAAAAATCTGTTTTTGTTTCCCTATTAAATTATCATTATTTTGTTATTTTTATTATTACATCCATTTATATGGGTAAAAGCAATTAATATAAATTTCTCCATCATTAATTTATCTTTTTATCTTTATTTGGATCTCCATAAAATACGAACATAATGCACATTTAATTTAGACCTCATAAATAAATATCTTCTCTGATCTCTTAGTTATCATCATTCTTTAAATTTACTGAGAAACTCTATAGGAAGTAGCCATTTCATGAGTTTCTATTATATTCTACAAATAAATAAATTTCATTATGCCTCTCCTTGAAATTGCATCAAAGTAAATTAATTAAATAATTTAAATGAAAGAAAAATATTCTTTTAGAATTTCAAATTAAGGAAAAGTATATTTCTTCTGAAAAAAAAACTGGTATTTTTCCAGTTATCTGGATTTATTGCTCATTCTGCATTAAATAAATTAATCCTTACCTTATCAACATTATATATTTTATGAATTAATCAAGACTAAAACATTTCATTCTTACATATCAGTGCTTCTGTTTACATTAAATTCACCTCAAATCATCTTTGAAAGGAGGTAGGACAAAGATTAGTGTGTTTTCTATGGCTGACATAACATATTATCATTAGCACCTTAAAACAACATGAATTTATTGTCTCACAGAAGTCTGGGTTGGCTGAGCTGGTTTCTCCATTTCAGGTTACACAGGTGACAGGAAATCATGATATCTACTACTGGGCTATTATCAAGACTCTGGGAAAAATCTGCTTTGAAGCTCATGTACATGGTTAGCAAACCCAACTTTCCTTGCCAGCTTAATTTCAGAGCCACACCTAACCCCTAGAGGGTGTGCTGTAGTCCTTGCACACAGACTCCAATGTCTCAACACCAGCAGGGACATTTTCAACACTTAGCACTCTTAAATTCTCTCTGACTCTACCACATCTCTCTTCCACCTGTACCCAAAGAAAATACTTTGCTTTCAAGGGCTCTTGTTGTTATATTGTGCCCAAAAAAATAATGCAGGACAGTTTTCTATCTAAAGGTCCATATCCTTAATTACAACAGCAAAGTCCCTTTTGCCATATAATGTAACATCTTCACAGGTTTCACTGATTAGTGATTGGACATCTTTGTGGGTCAGGGCAGCCCACACTTCATAACAAATACCGCAATTAATATCAGGTAAACTATAATACATGGCCTCCATATTTATCTCCATCCTAAGCACCTCTAAGTTGTAATTATAGCTGATTATTGCTTGCTTAGAAACTCAGAATATAGAATGAATGTATTTCCACAGATGAGCAAAATAAAGGAAAAACAAATACATGTTTACCAAAGATTGAAAATGTTAAAAACAAAGATGTGGAAACAATTTACTTGCATGGGAGAGAGAAAATAAAACTCTTCATTATTTATTCTTGTTTTATATTCCAGAATCTAAAATATGTTCTAAAAAGCTGCCCTATTTGTCAATCTGTCATGAAGTATATTTCAGCTTCAAGCCTCTTGCTCCTGGGGAATTCACAAAATATCTCATTCAGCTGAAGAGGCTGAAAATCTAAGCAGTGCAATTAATATCTTCCATTTTTGCCATAGGCAGGGAAAGCAGCTCCTTGGAATCTGAATTGTGTCTAATAGTTTACATCCGGCCTGTGCAAGTTCAGCATATTAGAACTTGCCTTTATGTGCCTTGATCACCAAACACTTGAGTGGCCATGTTCTGACCTGAACTTTAGAGTAGTTGCCACATTTTTACCCTCTCAAGAAATAGAATATTCATTAATGAGTGAAATCTAGCTTCAAGAAATCATAGGCATTCTTCCCACCAAATGTAGCCTTATTATAACTAGCAGTCTTAACTAAGAGGATGGAAACGCCATAAAAATAAAAATCTTCCCTGGAGTGTATCAAATAAAGTACTTGCTCAAAAATATGATATAAACAAGATCGTTTTACTGATTCGCTTAATTTTGTCCTCATGCTATGAAAACTCAAGACTCTTGAATATATTAGTTTTAATAGATGTATCAGAAAACCACTCATCTAAGAGTACAGTCCAGAATATACAAAAAATTTCAATTATCTTCTGTAGGTGAAATTTTATACCCATTGAAAAACAATTTTGTATTTCTCCCTCTCCCTAGGCCCTGGAAACCACCATTCTAGTCTGCTTCCATGAGGATGTTTTAGAAATTTTATATAACTGAAATCATGCACTGTTTGTCCTTCTGTAATTGGTTTATTTCACTTAGCATAGTGTTCTCAATGTTTCCATATTGTCCACATATGGCAGAATCCCCTCCTTCTTTAAGACTGAATAATATTCCATGAAATGTAATACACTTTTAAATCAGGAAATGTGATGCCCCTAGTTTTTTTTTTTCTTTTTACTCTAGATTGCTTTGTTTATACAGGGTTGCATTGTGCTTCCATATGAATTTTAGAAATTCTTTCTATTTCTATAAAGAATGCCATGGAATTTTGATAGGGATTACATGAGTCTATAGATTACTTAGTACTATTTTAATAGTATTGATCTATCCAATCCATAAACACAGGATGTCTTTCCATTTATCTGTGTCTTCTTCAATTTTTCTTATAACATTTTATAATTTTCAATACCTACAGAACTTTTGCATATATCATTAAATTTATTCCTGTTTTATCCTTTTTATTATAAATGTTTCTTCTTAGTGTCTTTTTCAGATAGTTTATTATGTACAGAAATGCCACTGATTTTTTATGTTAACTTTGTCTTGCATCTTTACTAAATTCATTTATCAGTTCTAAAATTATTTTTGTTGAATCTTCAGTTTCCTACATAATCATGTCATCTGCAAACATAATTTCACTTCTTCCTTCCAACTTGTTTTTTTAGTCTAATTGCATAAGCTATGACTTCTAGTTTGTTGAAAAGAAGTCTTGAGAATAGGCTCCTTGCCTTATAATAAATCCAATAGGAAAAGTTTTAATTTTTACCTCATTAACTATGATGTTAGCTATGGGATTTTCATAGTCATTATTGGGTAGAGATGAGTTTCTTTTTTAATTATTTTATTGAGAGTTTTTGTCATGAATGGCTATTAAAATTTATAAAATTATTTTGCATTTATTAAGGTTATATTTGGTTTTATCTTTCATTCTTTTAATGTGCTATATCACATTTATTTGATTTGCATATATTCAATCATCCTTGCATCCCAGGGATAAATCCTATTTGGTAGTAGTGTTTAATCCTTTTAATGTGTTGTTGAATTCAGTTTGCCAGTATTTTGCTGAGGATTTTTTATATCTATGTTTATTAGGTATATATGTAGTTTTCTTTACTTGCAATGTCTGACATCAGGGTGATGCTTGCCTCATGAAATGAGTTTGGAAGTGTCCCCTCTTTTTTATTTTTTGGAAGAGTTTAAGGACTGATATTAATTATTTTACTTTTTGGTATACCATCAGGGTAGGCATTTGGTCCTAGGCTTCTTTGTTGGGAGACTTTTGGTTACTGTTCAATCTTATTTATTATTGCCTATCAAGTCTTTCTATTTTTTGTTGTCTTCTATCTCTTACTTTTTTTTTTTTCTACTTGGAAGTGTGTGGTATTTAGATTCATGAAGACAGGAAGAGTTTAGGAGCACAAAAGCTTATCTTTGGAATTAAGGGACAAGACCATTATTTATCTTCTAATGGAAAACAGCCAGTCTTCTCTAAAGAAACCACAAGGGTGGATGGCTAACTCAGAATGCATTCATCTCTTTAACTCTTCCCTTAACTAAACACACATTGGGACACTTCAGTTAGGCACAGGATTCATTCATGCAAATGCCCATCTTGTCATCTGAAGCACTCCACTTCAAATCCGCTTCTCACTCCAATGCCCACTAGAATTTTTTATCGTAATATTGTATTATATGGATTATACTCAAACTGTTACTTTTCCCAGTAAGTATGCCTTATCAATATTTCCCCAATGATTCTCATAAAAAAATTAATGAACAATTGTGACACAAGTCACAGTCTCCTATTTGAAACCCAGACATATATGTACATCATATACATATATATATACATACATATATATACTTATGAAATATTTCAGGTTTTGAAAAGGAAATATAGTCCGTACATCATAAACCATCCTTGCAGAACCTGAGGCTATATCCTAATATCAGATACTTCAATAATTCTGAAGTAAAACATTTGGATATTCATGGAACCAAATAAAAATTAGCTTATACAGCTTCACATTTCTTCAGAATCAAGTTTTGCCTCCAAATAAGTCTGTGCAGAATTTACAGAATCTTTTTTAATTTTTAAAATTTGGGGAGTGTTTGGGATTACAGAATTGTGAATAATGGACTCTGAAAACACATTTTTGACTTCCAATTTACTGCATTTAAGATTTTTCTTACCCCTGGTCTTTTTTACCAAATAGATTAGCTTTTAGAAAATTGTATTTTTATTGAATGCTAAATATTTTTAATGGAAACATAATGCAGATATTGTGCCAATACTTAAAGTCATACCAACTACCTGGCATGGTCTTTTGCTAGTTTTGTTAAGGGCTTGAGAGACAGTAATCAGAGATTTTCTGGCGGATTTTTAGCTAAACAGGAATTGTTACTTTAAAAAAAAGATATCTATGAAGTGATGGGGTAACACTAACAAAATTGAGGTAATTGTTTATTCTGTTTTATGAACACAATTGAATACCTCCTTAAATTAAAAACAAAGATCAATTACTGCAGGCCAAGTAATTTACTAAGTCACAAAAAAAGGAAAACAAATGATGTGCTATCATTCTGTGGGTCATTTAAACATACACAGAGAACCCAGATTTTGCATTGTTTAGCTCTGAAAGGTAGTTACTGTCAGAGAGGTAGTGTCATTTTTCCTAGGATCTAATTTCTATAGCATTACTAATCCTCAAGGAGAAACAAAAAGGCAGTATATTGGCTTTCTTACAGTCTAGATTATTCTTGGCCTGTGTTCTCTGTATATATCTAATTATGTTTATAAACTCCTACTTATCTAATTCTATTTTTTTCTCCTATCAACAATGGCTATCTTCAATTTCTTTTTCATATTTTATAGAACTTAAAGTTTCTTATGTGAAATAAATATAGCCAAAATATCCTGTAGGAATATGTAGGCTACAATGCTTTGTCTGGCAAGTTAAAATATTTTTAATAGAAGTGTGCCAACATGTTAATCCAATTCCAAATGAATGAGTGGGATCAATATTGAATCCAAGAATGTGTAATGGAATGATGCTGGTTTTATAGATATTCACGTAAAATGTTATATATTGCCAGGCATTCATTAAGATCACTGTTCTTTTAGTAGAGTCAAGGTGCTATACAGCTTCAGTTAATACAGAGAAAAGATAGTTTCCTATTATTTTGGCCAGGCAATACACTGAAATTGGATATGTGTGTTTGTGTAGGTGTGCCTATGTGCCTGTTTGTATATATGTCCTTCAAAGACAAAAACCTGCATTTTTTTCTCTCTTAATGAGCTTCTCGCTACATTAAGGCCGCTTTATATATAAAGGTACCATATTTCCATGTTCACTCTTTGCCCCAGAGAATATATTCTTAATGAGCTTTTCATGTATGAAGCAACACATAATGTCAGTTAAGCGGATAGAATGAAAACAGATGATACTCAATAGTCATTGAGTCTTAGCTATAAAAGGGACTTAAGAGAGTGCTTAATGAGATTTAATGACAATTCTAGCTTTCAGAGAAGGTAGTTATTGAAACCCTGCTTGAAACATTTAATTAAGAGAAATTTTATTATACATTATTTTCTATTTTGTATCCTTAACAGTTGAAGTATGACTTTTTAAATATGTGTCCACTGTACAATCTTACTAGAATATTAACACACCAAATTATCCTTACTCTATTTGATACATTGTTTAAAAATTCTAAGTATCCACTTAAACTTTATCTCCCCTCTTATCATTCTTCACCTGCTTGTTTTGTATATATAAATTATTCCCTCTGATTTCTTCCAGTGAGCTCATTTTAATATTTTTTGGCCATGCCTGCAGCACATGAGACTTCATGGGCCAGAAATCAAATCCGCACCACAGCGGTGACCCATGCTGCTGTAGTGAAAATGTCAAATCCTTAACCTGATGCACAACAGGCAGCTTCAGCAGTGAACTCATTTTAATTTGTCAATATGCATAAATACACCCCTTCCATCCATAAAAGTAAAGAAAAATTTCAATGTAAGTCCTTTTCCCTTATTTTGAATGTTTTACTTCAATGCCTCACACAGTGGCTAGATTATTGCAGCGGCTAAAAACATTCAGCTGGAAAGTCAAATTGAGGAGTTACAGAGATTGCAGTCCATTGTAACTAAATATTCTTCATAACATAAAATTGTAACAATCCTAATCTGTCCCAGAACCTATGTTTGTGAATTGATTTTTATATGGGTACCAGAATTTATGACAACATTTACCATTAATACATTTTTTCCTATTTATTTTTACAGCATGGTGAATATTGTTAATAATACTGTATTACATAGTTGAAATTTGCTAAGAGAGCAGATCTTAAAATTCTCACAATACACACACACACATACAAATGATAACTATGTCAAGTGATGAATGTGCTAATTAACTTGATTTGGAAAATACTTCACAATGTGTACTCAAATCCTCTGATGGCACACTCTAAATATATACAACTTTATTTTTTGATTATATTCCAATAAAACTGGAAAAATTAATTAAATCACTTTTAATATTGCTTTTATCTAATTATATTATTCATCATCTCTCCTAATTCATTTAACCAATGAAATCAGCATGACTTTGCTACCCTCATCCACATATCAACAGGTGTGAAAAAACCGTACCAAAGCAAGCAAGTCTAACAATGGTAATAGAAAGCTGGAGATTAGTCCCCCCCCCACATACACACATCTAAATCTGAGATTCATTATATATGTATACAATTAATATATAAACTTACACTCAGAGATGTTACATGAGTTAATCAAAAATCTAAGAATGAGTTAATCGGATGATCAAGACTAAGACCTATGGCTTCCAGTGCCTAATTGTCTTTTTGATGTTGCTACTTTCTTCACATTAATTGGCAAACCCAGCAAACACTGAATATTTAAGTTCAGTGCTATGACTAGTAAAAAGCAAAGGAAGAAATAATAAAATAAAATAAAAAGCAAAGGTGACTAAGTCATTTCTTTTTTTTTCTTTTTTTTTTTTTTAGGGCCGCACCTGCCTCACATGGAAGTTCCTGGGTTGGGGTGGATTAGGGGTAGAATCAGAGCTGCAGCTGCCAGCCTATGCCATGGCCACAGCAATGGAGGATCCAAGCCTTGTTTGTGACTTACATCATAGCTTACTGCAAAGCAAGATTCTTAACCTGCTGAGCAAGGCCAGGGATTGAACCCACCTCTTCATGGATAGGAGTCAGGTTTGTAACCTGCTAAGCTACAATGGGGACTCCCTAAGTTATTTGTTATGTACAATAAGCTTATAATTTTGCTGGATTAGGAAAAGGGTTAAGACATTAAATACACAAGCATAGACTAGAGTTGGAATCCATAGTACTGTGCAATAAAACTCTAGTTCTGATTACGAGTGAGGGATAACTAGTGAATACATGCTGATGCTTGTAGGTCTGATGCTTGATAGTCTTAATTCATCTATTAATATTTTCTTTCATCAAGTAAGAGGCATCATGTTACTCCTCTTCACTATTATATCCAAAGAACTTTGGAGAGTTTCTAGTACATGGTATTGCAAAAATATGTAAATATCAAATTTTAACCACTTAAATTATCAGACATTACAATCATTATTAGAGAACAAATAAGAGGCTTTGTATCAATAAAACAATCAAAAAATGAAAAATAAGATATTTTCTCTTTTGTGGCAAAATCACAATATGGTGATAAATCTTATTTTACTTAAAGTGACTTTTATCAAGCAAGTTCCTCTTGAATTTATCACTTGACTTCGTAATTTGATGCTACCAGGTAAACAAGCAAACCAACCAACAAAAACCCTGTGTCTCACTGAAACCAAAAGTATTAAACTGAACACTAGTGTCAGGAAGGTGGGCACATGTATAAAGACCACGTTTCTCTGTGGAGTTTCCTTACTGCTACTTCATGCAGAATTTCCTTTGGAGGTACAAGAACTTCTAAAAATCACTGACTGTAAGCAATGCATAGAAAACATGACCTGTATTTCCACCATTATTTATACTACCCCACTCAGCCCAACACAGATGAACCAGAAAAGTGAAATATTGGCATTATTTTTCCAAAATCCTGATATAAAATACACAAAGAATTAAAATAGCAAACCCCAAAACTTACGAATAGTATCAACAAACAAATTAGATGACAACTGTATTCCATAAATCCCAAAATATGAGCAGATGGGGGTGAAGGTCATTGAAAACAATCAGAATCTGTACATGAGAAACTTTTAAAAAAAGCAAAGAAATGCCTTATTTTTTTCTTACTGTTGTAAACAGAATGGATGACATCTTTGACTTTACACAAAATATGTATGAGATCCTCACTGAGATGACTACACATAATTTTAAAGTTTATTTTAAAAAGGTCTGAGTGGATCACTAGAAATGAAATTGAATATGTCATAATAACACTCCCTACAAATAAAAGTCCAGGACCAGATGGCTTCACAGGTGAATTCTAACAAACCTACGAAGAGGAACTTATACCCATTCTCCTTAAACTTTTTCAAAAGGTTGAAGAAGAAGGCACACTCCCAAAGACATTCTCTGACACCACCATCACCCTAACTCCAAAACCAGACAAAGATACCACCAAAAAAGAAAACTATAGGCCAATATATTTGATGAATATAGACACAAAAATTCCCAACAAAATTTTAGTCAACCAAATCCAACAACATATCAAAAAGATCGTACATCATGGCCAGGTGGGATTCACCCCAAGTGTACAAGGATGTTTCTACATATGCAAATCAATAATAAAAAGAATGGGAATTTAAAGAAATTTCTGACTCTAAAATTGGGCCAGGGAAAATAAGCCTCAAGCAACTTACAGAAACAGACTCACAGACATGGAGAACAGACTTGTGGTTGCCAAGGGGGGGCGGGGAAGGGAGTGGGATGGACTTGGTGTTTGGGTTATAAATGCAAACTATTACATTTAGAATGGATAATCAATTAAATTCTGCTAGTATAACACAGGGAACAATATCCACTCACTTGCGATAGAACATGATGGAACATACTATGATAAAAAGAATGTATATAAACGTATGACTGGGTCACTATGCTGACAGCAGAAACTGACACAAAATTATGAATCAACTGTACTTTAATAAAAAATTTTTAAAATGTTAAAAAGAAAGACCAGAAAAAATCCTTGTTTTAAAGGGAGAGAAGAATCAATCTTAAAAACCTTCCTCCAAATCTGAAATAATTTTAAGAAAGTATGTTAGCATAGTATTATAATAAAAATTATAATATAAATATCACTGAATTCACACTGGTGTGAATAATGACTGAACAAACAAATACACAAACAATTAAGAGAAAAGAATTTCCTTAGAGAAGAATTCTAAATAATAAATATAACTCTTCCCGCTCCAAGAGGTAGAGTTTAATTACTGGTCCTTTCCTTCTTTGGTGGGTGAGCACTTCTAAAGAACAGAGTAGGGAAAGTAAAAATGGTAATTTTACATTAGGGAAACCTGACAAAAGGTGCCTTAATCACTTTTGATAAAATTGGCATATCACCAATAATGTCAAATATCATATACTCTTTGACATGATGTGAAGAAAATATTTCAATTTTGAGATCTTATACACACCACCCAAGGAGAACTAATTTTCATGTTTTCATAAGAATAAAAGAAGAAAAAAAGACAAATAGATAATAGGAAAAGTTAATAAACAAAAGAAGCAATCTGAAAATCTGACAACATACAGCATGAAGCTAGTTTAAGTAATAATCCAGGTGTGCTTACTTTTAATTTATGGCTTTTCAGTTCTAAACAGACCTTCTTTGCCATGATTAATGACACTGAAATAAGATTCTGCACACTGTATTTTTCTGTTGCAAGCTGGCATGATGTTTGGCTACACCAATAGCAAATACAGGAGGAACTCTGTGAAGATGGAAGAGGAAGACAGATTCCTTGTTCCTGCATCTGACTGTTCTATTGTGCAGCAGTCCTGTTAAGTGCAGGGTACTGACAGCATTTACTTCAGTCTAGTCACTGGCATCCCTCTAGCCAATGTCTTCACCATGTTGGCAGTGACTCTTGGATCTCATGGCCCTGATTGGCCAAATTCTTTGTCACCAGAGCAACAGTCAATATTCTGGTTTCCCCTCTTCTCAGCACTGAAGAATCCCTTCCTCTGGTTCTCTAAATTCTTGGTTCTTCAAGATATGCTGGTACCATTTGAAAGTGGAGAGTTATGGTGTTTCCCCTCCCCCTCCCCTCTCATAGGGCAGCCCAGAAAGACTAAGATGAAGGAATACTCTCACAGTGGGCAGGACTTCAAGTGATTCATTTTTTATTGACTTTTTCTGGAATGAAAATGAACAGAAACATGAATTTTTACTTACTCCTGTGTGGCTTCTATTGTTTTGGTGGATGATAATGGATTGGAAGGATGAGGATTAGAAAATTGGTGACAAGAATCTAGGGAAGAAATGGGCTGATGAGCTGCTCAAAATGAGCAAACAGTGCAGATATCCATGTCCTATTTCAATGTTCACTGTTTGCTTAATGAGTTAATGAAAAGTAGCCATAATGGCAGTTAATTATATGGTCATGAGACTTCAGTGTTAAAGTGACTATAGACAATACCTCAAAGGAGTGCATGGATGGTGGTACTGAAAGAAAACAATACAAAGGAAAGGAAAATTCATATCCCAGAGTATGTTCAGTGATGAGGTCATGGTACTAACAGTATTTCTTCTGATCAAGGAACTCACTTCAATGCAAAGAAAGTGCAGCTATGAGCTTTGGCCTATATAATTAAATGACCTTACCACGTAACTGATCACTCAGAAAACTCAGTCCAAATGGAAAGATGGAAACTGCTTAATGAAGACAGAGTTCTGGTGCCAGTTGAGTCAACATTTTTTTTTCAAAAAGGGGTAAAACAGACATGTTATAATATGAAGTATAGGCTTCATACCAAAGACCATTTTAAGGTGTTGTCTTCTCTCTATCAAAAATACATAAGTCCAATCCTGAAGGGATGGACGTGAAAGTGGATCCCCCCCCATTTTACTTAATAATTCATTCATAGAATTTTTGTTTCCAATCCTAACAACTTTGAACTCTGATTTAAAGATCTTGATTACCAGAGGGGGAATGATTTCATCAGAGGATGCACCAATGATTCCACTGAACCATAGGACAGAAGCATTACTTGGGCATACTAGACTCCTTTTCCCATGAACCAATCATAAAATAGGGCTACTTTACTTGTGGGTAACTGATTGCAATTGGCAAGAGGAAATTGTGTTTCTGCTGACTTTGGGGACAAGAAGGATTGTGTCTACAACCCAGAAGATGCTATGGGTGGCGGTGACATTTAGTATTTCCTTCCCATTGGCAAAGTGTCACAAAAAACAATAGCAGCCAAAATAGACAAGATTATAAAGGATTTAGACTCTCCAGGAATGAAAGTGTGGATTATCTAACATATAAAGAACTCTGACCAGTTAAAGTTTTATCTTAAAGCAAAGGGCACATGGACAGGAAAGTAGAAGAAGACAATGATAAATATCAAGTACAGCTTTGGAGCAATTATGGAAATGAGATTAGAAGCTTTACATATTTTCACCTTGCTTATAACATGCATATGTGTGTTTAAATATATGAACCTCTTCCCTCTTTATTTCCCTTTCTCTCTCTCTCTTTCTCTTTTGTATTTTTGTATGCAAGTTTGTTGGTGTCTGACTGTTTAGCTAAGAGAAGATTCAGTGGGTCTGTAACTAAATTTGAGGCAGAAATGAATACAATTTTTTGGTATTCTGTCTCCTCGTTTGGAGAAAAGGTTGAGATCATCACTTCTATCAAAAAGAGATGTAACTTGCTGGGTGGAAACAGTTTTTTGTTTTTTGTAGAGAAGTCACACTGATATAGAATGGAATGTGTGGATGCTGAGAGTCAAAGGGGTGGACTGTGCCAGTAATAATTCATTTACTTTCAGGTTCAAATCCACTCGTCTGTGTCATGCTCTGTGATGCTGGAACTGGACTCTGTAAACTACATTATTCTTTGCCAGCTGGATCAATATTAAGCTCAACAAATAGAGGACTCTAAAAAGGACACTGCCAAACTAGAAAATGAAGAACAGACTTTGGGGTGGAGGGCGGGGAGTATTCCCTATTTCCCTGTTACTTTGAGTGGTAAGTAAGCCAACATCCCAGCAAGATGACCACCGTGGCAGTCTGATTTTGCAGTTTCGTGTGAAAGTCTACTCAGCTAGTGTCTTTGTTACCACATTGACAGATATTCTTGGCTCTCACATCTCAGCAACTAAAAGCCTTCTGGTGGTTTTGTCCTCACAACATTGGCAGCAGCTCTGTTCTCATTGCATAGTAGTGGCCAGTTTCTTTGTTACCATAGCCCAGCCATCCCAGTATGTTCCTAGAGCAACCATGTCCTCCTCTCAGTGGTCTGAACCTTGGCTTTGCTGTTCTCCCTCCTGGTGTTTCCAGGTTCCTTTCTTATTAACTCTTCCCCATAATACAAGGATGACTAGCCACTCCACAACAAATCCCTTTCCACACCTTAATTGGTTAACTACACTTTGCCTAGGTCAGAATCTTTTATGCTAATCAAATTACTGGACCTTTGTTAATAATCAGGAAAGCACAATGAAAAGACCAATGATATATTGTTTCGTACATCGCTCATTCTTAAAATTTTAAGGCTCTGAAAATATCAATTGTTGGTAAGAATATTGAAGAAAATGGCAATTATAAGTGGGCATAGAGTTTGTAACAACACATTTGGGAAGCAAATTGTTCATGCCTATGATATTTGAACATGTTCATATGCTGGTCTCAGTCATTCTATGCATAGTCATATTTTCTAAAGATATTCCTATTTGGATGCATAAAAAATATATGCATGGAAGCATTGCTTTTAACAGAATAAAATTAGAAACAACCTGGCATTTCACCAATATTAGATTAAATAAATAGTAGTGTTTTATTTTAAAGATATATAGCAGTAAAAGTAGATAAATATTTACTTATGAATATCAATAAATCTCATGAATATAATGCTGAAAGAAAATAGTTAAATATAGAACAATATATATTTTATATAGTAGTTAAATATAGAAAATAAGTAGTTAAATATAGAACAATATAGACTTTTTATATAGCCATAACCACAGCATATGGAAGGTCCTGGGCCAGGTATTGAACCTGAGCTGCAGCTGTGACCCTCACTGCAAATGTGGCAATGCCAGATACTTTAACCCACTGCGCCAGGCTATGGACTGAACCCACGTCTCCAAGGCAACATGAATTGCTGCAGTCAGTCTTAACTCATTGCACCACAATAGTAAAACCAAAATGATGTACATTTTTAAAATGTGCAAAACTGTTTTAAATATAAGATTTACATATATTTTATGTATACTATAAATACATATATTGTAAATATACACATATTTTTATAATATATAAAATAAAAGGGAATGAAGATATCTCTGGGGAGGGTAAAAAGAGAATAACATTGTGGAAGAGAAAAATAGGGACTTTTTATAGGAAAATTTTTGTTATTAATTTAAAATAAAATCTAAACTACTTCCAAATCTTGTCACCTCATTCACTAACCAATGAATAAGTCATATCTAAGTAAGTAAATTTAACAAGAATATATGATACTTCAGTGCTTTTATACAGCAAATGTTCCCTTTTAAGGCTGCCATTTCCCAAATTTATTTCTATAACACTAACCAACTCATTCACTAATCAATGAATAAGTCATATCTAAGTAGGTAAATTTAACAAGAATATGTGATACTTCAGTGTTTTTACACAGCAAATGCTCCTTTTTAAGGCTGCAATTTCCCAAATTTATTTATATACACTCAGCTCAGATATCACCTCCTCTCAGAAGGCTTTCATGATTTCTTTAAGTTAACTGATTCTTCTTCATGGAAATACCTTATTATTCTGTATCTGTCTCTCCTTGGCAATCTAGACATCGATATACATTTTTATCCATCCTGTTTTAGTTATATAAGCAATGCCTAGTATAGAGAAATCACTTAGAGACATGAATGCAGATTAAGATTATTTGGAGGAATCTGAAACTTACTAACACCTCATAACGACCAAAATCTGAGAATTATGAATATTTTCACATAAAAACAGGCCACAAAATAAAATATTTACACTGATTATAAGCATTATAGTCTTTAAAATCAAAGGATGGAAACTACATTTACAGAAATTTTCAGATTCTATTTGTCAGAAATAAAGGGAAAGTTAAAAAGTATCCTCATTCACTCAACAAACATAAAAGTTACATATAAAAAAGAATGTATTTAGGGAGTTCCCATCATGGTTCAGTGGTAAACGAATCTGACTAGGAACCATGAGGTCACAGGTTCGATCCCTGGCCTTGCTCAGTGGGTTAAGGATCCGGGGTTGTGGTGAGCTGTGGTGTAGGTCGCAGACACGGCTTGGATCCCACATCGCTGTGGCTGTGGTGTAGGCCGGCAGCTACATCTCCAATTGGACCCCTAGCCTGGGAACTTCCATATGCCGCAGGTGTGGCCCTAAAAAAAAAAAAAAGACAAAAGACAAAAAAAAAAAGAATGTATTTAATGTCTACTATATGCTCTATATTATACTAAAAGCTATAGATTTCAGGATGAGGAAGATGGACATGGTCTCTCTAAAAAGTTTATATTCCAGTAGGAAAGAGTCCCAAACCTCCACAAATATGTGAAACACTTATTATACATAATTATCTTATGATTATTGGATAGAAGGAAGATAGACCATGGCCTCTTAGTGTCTGTTAAAATACAGATTTAACCTTGAAACAATCTACCTCCGAAATTATTATTGGGTGAATTAAATGTTCATGATCAGTATCACATTTTTAATTTGTTTTTCTGCTACTTACCACACACACACACACACACAAATATTTTAATTGCTCTTTACATGTTTTCGTGACTACAATGTAGTCAGAAATGGAAGTAATGGAAGAATCCAGGCCAATACTAAGTGAATATCCTGAGAAAACTTAGCAATTTATCATTTTCAATGAGAAGCGAAAGAAAGGTATTAACTATAAAAGGGAGGCATAGATATTTTTGGATAGTTTGATTTCAACTCTTAAATTTTCAATAACTCAATAGCAGAGCCATCTTTCCTATTTACTCACTGTGGTAGGCAGGCTCTCAGCCTTCATAATTTCTGCTCCCTGGTGTTACTCCTCAGTTTACGTTTTATGGAAAAGGGATTTTGCAGATGTAATTAAGGTTAGTAATAAGTTTTTAAGAAGGATATTATCCAGGTGGACCAAATGTGATCATGAGACATGAAAAGCAGAAATCTTCTTCTGACTGGTAGCAGAAAGAGAAGACAGAAAGATGTGAAGCACAAGAATTCAACACCACATTGACCACAAGATACAGGGGCCCAAATAAAAAGCATGAGATGAAAATGAGTTCTGTCCACAACCAGTGAGTTTTGATGACAAGGATCCAAAGCCCGTGTGAGAGCCACGGCCAAAGATGATAACTTGATTATAGCCTGTTACAATTCTGAGCAGAGAATCAAGCCATTTTGTGCCAGACGTATGACCTATAGAAACCACAAGATAATAAACTTGTGTTGGTTATAGCTACAAAGTTTGTGATGATTTGTTAAAGTGGAAATGTAAACTAATGCCCCCAGATATTTGCAATTTGTATTCATTCTTCACTTTGCTATTCAATGTTTTTATCTGGCATTATTTCCTTTAGGCTAAGTAACCTGTGTCTAGAAATTCTTTTAGAGCCAGTATTCTGGTTACACATCCCCTTATTTTGATTTCAACTCTTTATTTTACTTTCATTCCTGAAGGAAATAGAATTCTAGGTTAAATTTTATTTTTGTTTTTCCAGTACTTTAAAAATTATGTTTCACTTGCCTCTTGCCTTCATGGTTTCAGGTGAGTAAACACTGATATTTCTAATTGTTTCCTGTAAGTAAAGTCTTATTTTTTTCTGAAGCTTTGGTCTCATGATGGTTTTTTAATTTAGGTTTTTATTATTTGGTTATTATATATATGAGCATGAATTTATGTGAGTTTTCTGCAATTGCTGAGTTTTAATAATGTATAGGTTAATGTCTTTCACCACATTTGAGAGGTTTTCAGGAATTTCTCTTCCATATATATATGTCATACATAATATATTGGAATTAATATATATGAATTTGTTAATTCACAATATACTACATATATAGAAATTATATAATATATATTTTCCCGTTCTCTTCTGTGATTTCAATGATAATGAAAATTTGAACTTTTGGTTCATGAGACTCTGTTTTTCGTATTATATCGTTTCTACAGATACATCTTCAAGTTCAGTTTCTTTCCTGCCATCTCCATTCACTATTGAGTCATTTTAATAAGGAATTGTTTTATTTTGGTCACTGCAATTTTAATTTTGGAAATTTCTATTTAGGTCTTCTTTATATCATCTAAATCTTTGATAAGACTTTCTGCCATTTTATTTATTTCAGGTATGTTTGTACATACTTCTTAGAATATTTAAATTTTTTAAGAAAAACATTAGGTGATTCTAACATCTATGTCCTGATGGTATCATAAAAATACCATAGTATTTTTTGTGGTTGAGTTTTTCCTAGTTCCGCATATGCTAAATTGTTTTGGATTATATCCTGAACACTTTGAATATTATGCTTTGAAACTCTGCATGTTGTTTTAATCTTATAGAAAATGTTGACATTTGTTTTAACAGGCTATTATCATGGTTGAGTTTGGACTACAAGTTGCAATCAGCCTTCTTTAGGTAGTAGTTTCCAAGTCAGTTACCTTTTCCAACTTTTTATAGTACCATTTGATATTTTTTCATGTACACCACCACCTAGTGCACAGTCTGGGACCTGGGAAATGATCTATATAGTTGAGTTTCCAAAGATTTGACGTGCTATTTTAGATTAGTTTGCAGGTGATCCCCAAACTCATCAACTATGTATGGGCTTGCTTTTTTGAACAATTCCTTCTCTATGAATCCCCAAATACATTCCCCCTCCCTGGAACTCATTTTTCTGTCCTCTGGTTGGAATGCTGTGGCTTTATTCACTTACTCTACTGTGCGCTTCCTGGAAATGTTCCCACACCTAAGGCCAAGCATCACAATAGAGAGAAAACAAAAGCAGTAGAAGTTTGATCCATCCTCTTGAGACCTCAAATTCTCTGATCAGAGTGGAAAAGCCTCCTCTCTTGGAATTCTGGGTGATTGTAGGCCCCTTCTTCTACAACTCTAACTAACATCAGGATCCTTGTGACAGAACTGCCACACAGAAGGGCCTGTGCGCATGTGAAATGAGATCCTGCTGTGTTGCACCGGGAACTATCTCAAGTCACTTATGATGGAACATGATAATGTGAGAAAAAAGAATGTATACATGTATGTGTAACTGGGTCACCATGATGTACAGTAGGTAAAAAATAATGTATTGGGGAAATAAAATATATATATAATATACATACATATTATATATATTAAATATATAAATATAAATATATAATATATAAATATTATTTATATATATTATATATATATATTATTTATATATATACATATATGGAGGAACTTTCCCTCTTTCTCTGGACTTTAGGAGATCCCTTTCCTTGAACCAGAACTAAATTGCTTCTCCTGGAATGGTCTCTGTCCTGACAATGCTAACTTCCTAATTTGGATGGGCTTAAGCCCAAAGCAGGGAATACTGCAGAAAAAGCAATGGTAAACTCACTGCAAATTTGGTGGTGCTGCACCCTCAAATAGCTGGTCCATGAATCACATCAAGGTTCTTTTGTGCATTCAGTACAAGGGACAATGTGGAGTGCACTGATTCCATTTTATCAAGGGATGAAACTCCTGCGCCCATAATTTTTAAACTTAAAAAAAATTAATTTATGGTTTTCCAAAATTCCACAGAAAATATATATTTAATAAGAGTGCTTTCCCTGTGATTTATTGCATTGTCTTGCAGGTAGAAGTAGTCATCAAAAACTGGCTGGTGGAATTCAGTGCACAGTAAATGTAGCATGATTAATGACAGGGAGTCTAATACTGAGTGAAAGCGAATATAAAGAAAAATACCTTAAGAGAAGACAAAATAGGGAAGAGTCCAAAATATCTTAATAGTATTCAGCTTAACATCAATATTTTTGCAATAAAGAAATTATTTATAATCCTGGGTTAAGATGCAATAAAACTAGAAATATTCATACAGAAATCATTATTATAAAAAGAGGTAAGTTTTTTTAAAATAGGTACAAAAATCAATCATGTTTTCTTTAAAGCAGGTTTATTGACTATACCTTCAGAAATCTAATATTCCAGTTCTTTATTCCAACCTAGGAGTGTATCTTTCCATGTCCAAGAGGACTTATATCAGTAGTCCAAAAATAAAAAAGTATACTTAGGACTGATCCTCTATGGTGGATATGAGACATGATGTAAACTCTATTCTTCATCCATAGTTATATGACTTTCTCTCTTCAAATCTCTTAGTCATCCATTTTACTCCCCTGGACTTTCTTCTCTGTTCTGCCAAACTTTCCATTTTATTATTCTGTTTTCTGCTCTACGGAACACCACTAATGCTCTGGGGAAAAGACTTTCCCATAATATAGGCAGATCTCCATCTTTATTACTTTCGTAGCAATGAACCTTGAAGACACCTTAACTTCACTCTGACTGGGCTCTTCTGTGAAAGATTCAAACTCTGCCACTCCTCACATTCAGTGCATGGAGTTCGTCTCCAGTAAGATATTTCGAAAATGATACAAACATTTGATCCATATTTTTTTCCACTCTCTATTAACTGGGAAAATTTTCAGGATCCTCTTCAGTGCAATTTGTAGTTCTGCCTCACAATTCATTAGTTCCTCCAAGACTACAGACATTTATCTTCATTGTGGAACAAGCATTCACGAGACTAGCCCCTATGGACCATATGAGATAAAAGCATGTTCCCAGAGTTTGGATACATTGTCTTAAATTAGCTATAACTCCCAAACTTTTTTAAAGACATTTTTATTGGGGTATGATCACTCAATGTCTGACTCCATGAAGTCATTTCTCACATACCTTGATTTCTCAGCTGTAACTAAGACTAAGGGAGAAAATTTCCACTTGTTGTTCATCAGTTTCTAGTTTATATTCTTAGAATTATCCATGTGCTGACCCTATAGAGAACTTCATCCTTCAGAGAGATCCCATACCTCCCTTACAAGGAAATGACATACCTAATCATTAGCACAGAGTTCTAAAAATATCCCACAAGTAAATAAGATATGTGGAATTCAGATCTGAAACAATATAGAAAAAGTATGTTTTTGATATTCAAAGTAATATCCAGACCATGATGGGGTAGGTATATCTTCCTCTATTTATACTAAATTCAGCTAAAAAACCTGGATGATTCATATACAACATAAGAATGAAAAGTAGAAAGAAAAATGCACACTGGACACAGACTTCAGACCCTGAAAAAAACACATCAGTGAGATGGTTGGGTTTTCTTCTGCCTCAGATATCCCAGATTGGGTGCTAGAGACATCAGCAACCTAGAAATGCCAATGGACCAAACAAGAGAGGTCCAAGAAAACACTTTTGTTTCTAGATAAAGGATAAGGAGAGCAGGGAACCTATCAAGACAAAAAAATAACATCAACAACAAAGTCATAGACAATAACACTTTTACCCAAGCAAACACCCCAGAAGAAGCTGTGGTCCCAGCAACAACCCTGTCATGAAAGGCCAAGTTGGGATACAGTCTTGTCTGGCAATGGCAAGATTCCCCCACTGTCATATCCAGGCTAGGATTGTATCAGCAAATACTGAGGAGCTGAGTCTCACCCCCACAGCATCAGTGGGGGCCATTCAGGGATTCTGGACTTTCACTTCATCTAGCAGTAATGAAGCATATCTAGCATTGCTGTTAGAGTGAGAAGAGCCAGATTCGAAGCTGGAAATCTCATCACTATCCAATGGTAACAAGCCATGTTCTGCCACTACGTTGTGGCACAGGAAGCAAGAACACAGGAGGCAAGAACAAGGTTTTGTCTTTCTGCCACTCAAGTGGAGTTAGCAGAAGATGACTAGAGAAATCTGAAATCCCATCTGAATTCAGCAGTAACAAGGAATCCACCATCCTCCTGGGGATGTCAAAGGGGACCAAGAGGAAAGCCATTCTCAGTGAAACGCCTGTGGTGTGCGTCCATTCTGCTTTAATCCTTATTCAATAATAAAATTGTTTCCTTTCTCTTCTACTCTGGTGGAGAGATTTTCTCAGTTGGGAGGAGATTTTTGTTTTAAATTATTTCCCTAACAGTCTGTATAATAAATATACTTTCCCAAGTTTCTGACTTCACATCATTTCACTAGAGAAAAAAGGAAAAAAAGAGAGAGATATACCCTATGCCCCAAATATCACATAGCTTTTATGCACCTAATTGAGAAAGAAGGACCAATAACTGTCCTCCACCCCCAACTATGTCACAGGAATAAAGACTGGGGATATAGGACAGGAGTATTTCGGGGATGTTCATCATTATGGAAAATATATCACTCATGGAAAGAAATTTACCCAAAAGATTCTACTTAAGTGAATAAATTAAGTAGGAGTTCCCATTGTGGCTCAGCAAGTTAAAAACCCAACATAGCGTCTGTGAGGGTGCAGGTTCAATCCCTGGCCTCGTTCAGTGGGTTGAGGATCTGGCATTGCTATGAGCTGTGGTGTAGTTTGTAGACTCAGCTTGGATCTCAAGTTGCTGTGGCTGTGGTGTAGGCTGGCAGCTACAGCTCAGATTCGACCCCTAGCCTGGGAACATCCATATGTCATGGGTGCAGCCCTAAAAAAGAAAAAAAAATTAAATTAGAAATAAAATAAAGTTTGTCTGTATCTCTCTACTGCCTCCAACCCAAACGTAACTGGTGAGGAAATAAAGACAACACAAATGGAAACAGGCAACACTGATTTATTCAGAGCTTCCTCCAGCAACAGAGTCAACATCATCATTACTCGCATTTAACAGAGACTCTAAGGCAGGCAGAAGTGTGAAAAAGCTTTATAGTAGAAAAAGGAAGACTTCAGGTGTGCCCTAATTGGAAATTATTGGTATTAGGAAAGCTGGAAGCAGGCTAACTAGAAGCAGGACATCCTCTGTGATTGGTTAGGGGAGCATATTTAGTCTTAAGTGGCACAAATAATCGCTGCAGATTATGGGTTCTATTGTAATAAAGAGTTTGGCCATATGTTACTGTGTTTCAGTTACTCCTTTTTCCATAATGATTTCCACCATCCTCCATGACTACCCAACTCCTCTCTAGCTAAGAGAGTATCTGAAGAACCATCAGATACTGTGGTTCTGATAAGTGTTCTAATAATCCCCCATTCACCTATCATCCATTAAATACCAAAGTCCCCTAAGTTCCTAGTTTGTGATTATTTATCCAAAACACATTGCACTGCATGGCAAAAAAATGTTGCCTTCTTAGTTTTTTGTTTTTTGGGGGGTTTTTTTGTTTGTTTTTTTCTTTTGGTCTTTTTGTTTCTTGGAGGGCAGGATTCAAGTCTGAAATATCTTTTGTTTGTGACACTATAGGTAGAGTGATGAAAATATTTTAATCAAGAAGATCAGAATATGAATAACAGCTCTGTCCTTTTTAGTTTGGGAATTATAGGCATTGAACATTATTTTCCAAATGTATAAAATAAGATATCTAATTGGTGAGAATTTAAAAATAACATATGTGATAATGTTTCTATCAACCAAGAACAATTTTTACTTTCCTTTTGTATCCATCTCATTAAGTAATGGTCAAATAATAATAGTAATACTAAGCTTGGACTTTATAAGCTTAGATTTCATACTTGAGGTCTTCAACATCAGAAATAATCATTGGCATTTTTTGTTTTTCTCAATTCAATAAATATCTGATATAGACACAAATCTAGGGAAAATTTTTATTTTGTTGAAGATACTGTTCATTAATTCTTAGAAGTAATTACAGTTTTAAACAACTTAGGTTTTATAACCACTGATGCATATGCAAGCATCTTTTTAAAATTTCTTGAAGAAAAAAAAGAGATTAAGAGAAATCCAAATGATTTTTTTTTCTAGGAAAAACACTATATTCCATTCAAAGCCTTTTCTAAATGTACTTCAAAATTCAAGTTGTAGACTTAACGTGAGAATGAATTTATCGCCAAAGAAAATCTATTTTTAAATATAATGGAAATAGAGAACCTGGTCCCAATAAGACAACCCAGAAGAAAACTGTCATTTACTGAAGCTGTGATAAGATTCCTGCATTTCTTTTATATCAGTTCTAACTTTACAATATAGGGTTCTTAAGTTTTAGTGTCAGTGAGAAATACCATTTTGAAAGCTTGAAAACTGGCTTTCTTTTCTCAAGTGAAGAAGACTTGAAGTTTTTACATATTTTGAAGTAGCTTATCTGATTAGCATTCCCAGCCACTCAGTTGTTGCATCTAAACATAAAATAACAATATTCTCTGTGAAACGGTGACAAAGCTTACTGTCACAAAAACAACAAACACTATGCTTATAAGCAGTCTAAACTACTAGAAAAAAATATTCTCCTGATATTTTTAGAGTAAAACCAAGGGGAAAACATTCTTTTTGTTTCAGTTTTTTTGTTTGTTTGTTTTGTTTTTTTGTTTTTTTGCTATTTCTTGGGCCGCTCCTGCGGCATATGGAGGTTCCCAGGCTAGGGGTCGAATCAGAGCTGCAGCCACCAGCCTACGCCAGAGCCACAGCAACACAGGATCCGAGCCGCGTCTGCGACCTACACCACAGCTCACTTCAACCCCGGATAGTTAACCCACTGAGCAAAGGCAGGGACCGAACCCGCAACCTCATGGTTCCTAGTTGGATTCGTTAACCACTGCGCCACGATGGGAACTCCTGTTTCAGTTTTTGTTTGTTTGCTTTTTTACTGCATATGTTGGGCAAGTACAAAATATATTTTATTATTTTCGGAGGTCTTTAATATCATTAACTTTATTATTATTATTAATTTCGTTGCCAGGTTATCACACAATATTCTGCCTTCCAGTATAAAAAAAAACCGAACATGATGTGTGTAATAATATGCATTAGAGTAATTAATAATTTATTAATATTTATTTCTTGGGATAAAAACTTTCTGAAATGTTTCTAAAAATAAATGAAAGAGGAAAACTTATTGTGCTTGGCATGGATGGTATTCATGCCATCAAAATAGATTCCCAACTAAATATGGAATCTTGTAAAAATTTTAGTTGTATTTGTTTTTCAGATTTGGTAAGGTAACAAGGAGAAAAGATAAGTACATGACAGTTTTTGTTTTCTATATCAACCACAGTGTATATGGAGTTATATAGTTATCTGATATGCAGAGATTTAGAAAATAGTCATTGTAACAATTTAATAAATTTTTGAAATCTCCAAACTTAATTTCCTTAAAACTGAGTTGGATTACAGTAACCCAGCAATTTCCAAAACCGAGTGGTATTTTGAGGCTTCCCAATGTCAGCGGGAATCTAACATTGCCCCTCTGCAAAATAAGGTTTTAAGATAAACTGAAGCAAACAAATGATTAAAGAGAGATAAAATGTCTCCTAAAGCCTCAAGCTCTTCTTCTTTGGCTTCCTTTTCTCAGGCTCTGATGCTATCTTCTTCCTTCCCTTCTATGTGGCTTCCACCTCCACTATGCCCTCAACTCCCACCATGCTAATAGTTTCACCAACCGTCCCAATTTCCCTGAAACTCTCTCCACTCTCTTTTCCTCTGAACTTACAGAACGTGCCCCTTTAAAATAAAGACCTCCGAGGATCCAGAGGCTAAATCCTTAATTTCTTATACTCATGGACTGAAGCTCAACTGTGAGCCAAAAAGAATTTCCCAAAGTAAGAGAACATCCTCATAGCGTTCCTGGGGAATTTAAAACAGATATTCAAACACACTTACCTGGTTTCTCTGACTTAAATCAGCTAATCCATATGCTTATTGGTGGAGGCCAGGGCCGGCATTGGATGAAAACTGATCATTGGGAAAGTTCTAAGAAGGCTTTAGAATTATAAGCAACAGACCAACCCACTAGCTTATTATACGACCAGGTTCAGGGAATCACTAGGTGACATCACAGAGCAATTCCTAGGGCTTTTCCCAAAACTGTTGATGGGAATAAAATTTAGGCTTGCACTCAAAAATCTGATGAACCTGTCCATGCATATTATAATTGACTTCAGATTGTTTTTAAGGAAAGTTCTAGTCTTCCTTCAGATATTGGTTCTACCTGAGTATCTCTTTTTAACAGATTTACATAACTTTTTTGTCATCTTTTAAATAACAACCATCAGTGAACCATGACAAGTCAATGTTACCTGTTGGGATTTCTGAAAGATTATCATGAGAAGTCACATGGTGGCTTGCCAGAGTGAAGCTGTCGTGAGGGACTTCATTGGTGACGGAGGGGAGAAGAATAGCTGGCTTAATGGTTCTTATTTATTTCTTTATTTATCTTTTTAGGGCCACACCCACAGCATATGGAAGTTCCCTGGCTAGGAGATGAATTGGAGCTCCACCTGCTGGTGTACACCACAGCCATGCCAGATGTGAGCTCTGTCTGCAACCCACACCACAGCTCACAGCAATGTCAGATCCTTAACCCATTAAGTGAGGCCAGGGATCGAACCCATGTTCTCATGGATACTAGTCGGGTTTGTTATCATTGAGCCACAATGGGAACACCTAATGGTTCTTATTTAAAAGATGACAATGGTAAATATTGTGCTAGGTATGCTATTACAACTCCTTTTGATGTTGTTGAGTCAGCGTTCACCCAATAGGCTGAATTATATGTTCTTACATAGGCTTGTACTTTAGCCAAGGACAAAACTGCTGGTATGCATGCTGGCAGTAGATACACTGACAGTAGCTCATGATTTTGAAATGTTGTGGAAGCAATATGGCTTTCTTACTTCCAGTGGAAATAAAATTTAAAAGGGCCCCTATGTTTAATAGTTATTGAGTGCAACACATTTGCCTGCCTCTTTAGCTATTGTTAAGGTTCTAGGACATTCAAAACTTGATTCTCCAGAAACAAAGGGAAATCACCCTGATATTTCTGCAAGGAATGCTGCATTAAAGAGACCAACAGCAACCAAACCTCTGTCATGATTCAAACGGCTATTTCCCCAAAAGATAATTTAGAAAAACTAGTTAGAGAGGCCCAAAAATTGGCCTCAGAAAAAGGAAAACAAGATTGGAAATTTAGCAATTGCCTTAAACCATTGGTCTACTGACAAAATGATAGTCTTCATGAATCGATACTGGTGAGGAAACATTAACAAGGCTGCAAAAAGTGCCTACACCTCATTTGTCCCACTTGTCCAAAGTCAAACCAGGGAAGTCTGTTTTGCTAACAGGCTATTTTAAACTGCCTAAGGGACCACTCAAGGTCTGGTTCAGTTTCCACACAACTGTGAATTTCACAGACCTTCCTTTACCTAATGGATATAAGTATGTTTTAATGACAGTCTGTATGGTTTCGCAGTGGACTAAAACTATTCCTCCCAGACAGGCTACTGCCCATCCTATGGCTAAAGTCCTTTTGGAAAATATTATTCCTGCCTGGGGAAATCCTCTCAAACCTGACGGTAATCAAGGAACCCATTTTACTAGCAAGGTGCTTCAACAGGTGAAATTTGTAGAGGCCCTCCAAAATACCTTGACAAAAACATCCCATATTCACCACTTTGGGGACTCAGGAATGTACTTTGATACCTGTTTCTTTTCATCCATAACTGATAAAGGGAAAGATAATCCAATATTGCAAAGCCCTGATTGCTTAAAATCAGTTTCAATACAGCAATCATTTCACAGTGCATCCCTGGGAGACAAAGACCTTAAGAATCACGGCTTGAAACCTGGAGATTTTATCTACTGGAAAAGACACCTCAAGAAGAAACCTTTTCAACCTTGCTGGAAAGACCTTATCAGGTATTACTAATTGACCCTTAAGCTGCCAAATCCCAAGAAACAGACTCGGAGATTCATGTGACAAACCTAAATAAAGCATTGAACCCTGGCTGGACCTGCACATCATCTGAAAGTAAAGATTTCCCAAAGTAAAGCAGAGGATATTTGATGAAACAGATTTCCCAAGGTAGCCGGACCAAGCCTGTTGGACGTTTGTTGACAAAATTTTGATGCTGACATAACTTCAAATGATCTCCAATGTTAATGATCTTAGTAACATAGGGACTATAGGTAAAAAGCATCTGAGAATTTGTCCTCCTACATCTCCTTCTTACTTGACTGTGATGTTAATATGTTTCTAGTCTGTGCACTTTCTTTCTGAAATGAAATGTTATACCCAGGAAGTCTTTCCTAACATTGAGAGAAAAAAAGAAAAAAAAAAAAACACTGAAACTAGAACACTTGACTCTTGATCAGTAATGCTTTCAGGGAAAGATCTTAATCAAAGGGGGAAAATGTTAAAAAAATAAAATAATAGAGAAACCTCAATTGAATAGTGTTGAGAGACCAGAAAGGGGAGATCTTGTGCCCCGTGATGAGAACAGACAAAAAGACTCATTTTCTTTCCCCTCAAGGACTCTGCCAATGAAAAGCCAGGCAGTTGGGAGGGATGAAGGAAATAAGTTTAATTCAAAATAAGCAATATGCGGAGTTACCACTGTGGCTCAGCTGTAAGGAACCCAACTAGTATCCATGAGGATGCTGGTTCAATCCTTGGCCTTGCTCAGTAGGTTAAGGATCTGGCGTTGCCATGAGCTGCTGTGTAGGTTACAGACCCAGCTCAGATCTGGCATTGTTGTGGCTGTAGGCTAGGCAGGCCAGCAGCTACAGCTCTGATTTGACCCTTAGCCCAGGAACTTTCATATGTTAAAGTGCAGCCCTTAAAAAAGTAAATAAATAAAAGTAACAAATATGCCGTTGAAGCACATGTTGAGGCGGCCAACCCTGGACCCTAACTTCATATTATTATGTGATCTTGAAAGATTTCCATGCCATAAATTTTGGAACCTGTGAATAAGTAACTTAAATTTAAAATATTTTTTAGATATGAGTAAATTAATTATCTTGAGATAAAGGGATTATACAAATGGGCCGAATATAATTACAAGTATATTTATAGGAGAAAGGCAGAAGATCAGAGAGGACAGAAGATGCTATTCTGTTGGCTTTGAAGATGGAAGAGGAGGTCACAAGTCAAAGACTATGTATGGCCTCTAGGACTTGAAAAAGACTACGGAATGGATTCTTTCATGAGGCTTCTAGAAAGACTATATCATCTTGATTTTAGGCGCTTTACCTCTAAAACAAAATTAAAAATATAAGTTTTAAGTTTGGGGATAATTTATTACAGTCACAAAAGGAAATAAATATTTTTAATTTAAAATTTTGAAATTTGATTATTTGTATTGTTTCTGTAATTATGAATAGAAAATTATTTTGGAATGCATGTAAGCAGCCCCTAAAAACGAATAAATAACAGATTTCACCAAGCTATATTTTAACTTAACTTTTATACCAGGGGCTCCCATGCTTTACTAACCTCTTGCCCCAGCATTACTTTCAATCTTTTGATCAAACAATACCTTGAACCACTCTTCAAGAATGGCTTACATTTTGTGTACAATAGCTGTGATAGAAGGTGGTTGATGAGGGTGGTAGAAGTCAGAATCAGAGATAAAGAAAAGGTAAGGTATTTGACAAGTTTACTGGAAGCAGCATGCCACACAGATCTAAGGAACAAGATTCCAAAGAAAAGATTAATGAACTAATATCTACTAAAGCCCAAAATTAAACTACTAAATAGGGGGAAAAATTTTAGACCATGAAGTCAGAATTCTTTTCAAAAGTTTTTAAATGAGTAGTGAGCTACTCTTAAAAACTCATTTTACCTCATTTTTGTGGAAAAAAATGAAATTTTAATCATTTTTATGCAAACAGTACCCAAAAAAGATTGGCATATTGAAATTCAAATTGTTATTGTTTAACAGTCTCTTAGTATAGCTTTTCCCATTGTGATAATCAAAAAAAAAAAAAAAAAAAAGCCATATATCTGGACACTGTTTTCTTACTCCTTTCTATGCTTTCCCTATACTGTCACAAAACCTATTAATCCTACTGATATACAGTTAAGTCAAAATTTTCAATGAATATTTTTATTATATTTTCTGAAGTTTTGGTAAAAGATTTTATTTGGTTCTGAAGAGTTTTTCCATTGCAAATCCAAAGATCCTACTCCAAATCTACTACTCACTTATCTTTCAAAACACTTAAAGTTCAAATTCTGTTAAGCATTTCTGCCTGACATTTTCTTTCAAAAGAAATCAGGGATGATCAATCATAATCGCCTGAGGGAGTTTGCAGCATTCAAAAGAGCCATTTGAATATCTGACTTCTAGTCTTCCCATTCTAATTTGTTATGAATATGTGTTTCCCTTTTTATAGAATAAAGTGAATATAAAAAATACTGTGGGCATAAATCTTTAATACAAATTATTTTTAAAAGAGCCATCCATGTTCCATTTTGACCTCATGTTTAGGAAAATATTAAGCAAGGTGTATGTTGGTTACTTTCCATTATCAGTTATTTTCATGTTTTTATAATTCTATTCTCTTTGATTTATATTAATACTATCATAACTCTAAACCACTAAGGTAGTAGTTGAATTTTATTGTAACATAGATGTATAATATGTCTTGTCTGAGAAAATAATAAAGACACATAAAATAATATCTTTAATACTAATTGATTTATTAAGCTTTCTACTGTGAAGAATGTAAATATGAAACCTTTTAAAATATTTGTATTTCATTGCTGTCCTCAGATACACCATATCAAAATTTACTTTCTCATGGGGGAGCAGATCTATTGACAGTACATATAAGCAGATGCCATAACTTCAGAAATACTTTCAATTATTGACAGTCTAGTAGAGTTTAAAACTTCCACTGTCCTATCTAAATCTCCATCATCTGAGATGGAAAAGATGAGCTCCTTAAATCTCCCTTAATTCAGAATAAAAAGTAGGGCAAAATAAAATACACATTCCCTGTTCTAGGATTAATTTTACCCAGTGTATTGGGTTGATTAGCAATTCTTATTTTAACATGTTAATTTATGTATGTAATTTCTCTATTCTAATGTAGGAAAACTTAAAGTTCTTAATAGGCTACAGATATGCAATACTTTCTCTAAATCTGAAAAAGTTAAATCATCTAGTAGGAAAAGAAGTAGACTGAGAGTAAAAGAAAAAAGAAAAAAAAATCTGAGCAGAGGAGAAATCTCAAAAATTTAAGTTCCTTGAGTTGAGGTAATTGCAATATGAATGTCTAGCATTATGTATTTTCAATGATTATATAATTATTATTATTGTGGTTGCATGGGATTATATAACCACTCTCTTTAGTTTGGGTCTAGTTAAGAGCTATACAGAGGAATAAGGAAGATGGAAATCAATGTTAGCTATAATTCACTCCTCAATTAAATGGATCTTCTTAACCCCAGAGAAAACTTTACTAGGGTTAGATCACAGATTAGAGCATATCCTCTAGAAAACAGGGCTTGAAGAGGGGAAAAAGAAGGAGCTGAACTAAGATTCTTGTCAGAAATTTTCATCTCTTGGAAGAGAAGTGAGTTGTAGTACAGGAAATAAACTTTGAGTTGTTCATCTAGTTCAGTGAGTCTCAAGTTGGCAGCTCCCTGCAGTTACCTGGGGAGCTTCACAAGACATTTATGCCTGCATTTGATTCACAGAGAATTTAAGTGAATTGTCAATAGTCTTCAGAATAAAGACTTGTTTTCATTTATTTACTTCTATGTTTTAAGGGGGAAAATCTTCATCTGCTTTTTAATGAGTCAAACCTCAGATTGCAAATGAATAAAACACATTTAATATCACATTGAATTTTAAGGATGATTATAATACTACATGGTTATGAAGCACCAATGAGTAAGCAACTAACATAAATAATGAAATTAGGATGGATTTACACATCCAACACAAGGCTGGATCATCTCCTGGGATATTACAAGCTTCTAGCCTGTTGTGTGTTCCAGGGCTATCTTGACTCCATTGATGAAGTCATGGGTTAAGAGAATGTGAACTGAAGTTTGGCATTTGCCATCTGCCTCTACATGGCTTACATCATAAGTCGCCATAGCTGCTGACCCACGGAACCACCTGAGTAGAGCTCAGGGTGGGACCAGGAGTGAGGTATTCTGTGCTCTGGGAAAACTGGAGTAACAGGTCTTCAGAGAGTTAAGTATTTTTAGGAGAAGAATTTATGAGCCCAATTCTTGCCTTCCTTCATATCTATAAAAACACTAAAATCCTTCATGGTGATGTCTGATCCTTGAGACTAGAAGCAAACTTTTGTAAAATGTGTCCATGGCTCCATGCATCTCCCCCTTCACCTTTATTGCATACACTGATATTATTTCCCCCTGCCTCTTTGGAGCAGTATTTCAGTGCTATCCTAAATACCACTGCCTGGGCTTTTTTTTTTTAAACAAAGGATGTCACAGTTATCTGTGAATGCAGCCACCTCCAAAAGTGAGCTGGTGAGCCTCAAGGAAACTCAGGAAGGAAACAAAGAATACCTGCCCTCCAGCAGCCATCAGACTGCAGCCACTCCTAAGAGGGAACTTTGAGGAAACTCAAGCTGTGAAAACAGGGGATACTAGCCCCCAATAGCTGAGGTGCATATCAAATGATTTCAAGGAGCCCAGGCCTTTGCATTTCCCCATACAAAAATGCTAAATTCCTTAATTTGAGGTATCTGGTTTTTTATAATGTTTTGTTCCCTTTGTTGCAAAAAACTTTTATATATACTGACTCCTCCCCCTGACCCCAGTATCCTTGGAGCAGTTTTCTCAGGGCTACCTGAGATGCTGTCTCCTATGTTTAGGTCCTAAGTTTGTCTCAAATAAAACTTAACTCTCAACTTTCAGGTTGTGCATTTTTTTAAGTTGTCAAGGGCATATTATGAAATGAACTTTAGCCATTTAGTTCTTTATTAGCATTTCCCTATATCAAATTAATACAAAAGAATAAAAGAGATGAAAAACAGCAAAGTAGGGAACACAAGGGAACTGAAGAGGAAAGAGAAAAATGAAGATGGAAAGTAGTATGGAAGCTGAAACAAGATAGAAAAGGGACCAAAGGGAACAGAAATAATAATATTTATGAATTAGCTGAGTTGATAATTATGAATTGGCTGGATTCACCATTATACAGAAAGATAGTTTAGTTTTTGCAGGAAAACTTCATTTCACTGAAACAAAGACAACAAGAACTTGCAAACTCCATGTTACAAAAGTCATTAATATGAGCCTTGGCTATATGACTTGCTTCGTTCATGAGATGTACATGGATGTGGTATTTGCCACAGACAGAAGCTTAAATGAATGGACTGGCTCAGACCAACTTGCTTCTGACTCCCTGGCAACAGCAGGGAGTATTTCCTCAGGCTGAGTTTTAAGGTGAGAAGAAAGGTGGAGTAAAGCCCTACCAAGCTGATGTGAACTAAACAGACTCAAGAAGAACCTCACAACCACAAGTAAGATACAGATAATTTATTTCCAAAACTCATGGAATTTTAAGGGGTTTTGGTGCTATGGTAAAAGCTGGCTAATGCCTGTATTAACTGAAATAATTGTCTCTCAATATCATGGGAATATGGAGGTTTTCCTCATAGTAGGGACAAGAAATCTCTCTGCTGGAACACAAGAGATGTTCTTATATGCCTCTTAGTACTCCACGTGCAGTAATAAAGGTTAATAAAATATTTTCATAACCTAGTAAACAACCAGAAGATTAGATCCTGCGGGAACAAATGTTTGGGTTAATCCATCAGTTAAAAATGATATTGCCTGTGGTGGTACTCATGCAGAGCAAAAACAAACATTAAATAAATAGTAGAAGAGACAAAGAACACGTATAAATATGATTTTGTGATCACTTGAAGAAGTAGAAGCTATGGTAGCTATTCACATCTACCACCACATGTCACAGTTTTCCCTCCTCTCCCTTTACTAATTTGTTTAAAGAGAGAACTTGGTTAAGAATATACATGTAAGCCAGAGAATTATAAAGGGTACTGTGAAAAAGAGAAGAGTGCATAAAAGGGAGGGAATTTGGCTTTCCTCTCTGGGGCATTATGGATATACATTTGATTGTATGAAAGATAGTTGTGCTATCATTAGTGAAAATGTGCTATTGATGAAGATGCTAGTAAGCTTAAGTATAGTTAGAAGGATATACATAGAGTCTAAGTAACTAAATTTGCAGGAAAGGTGGTGCCACAGAGTGGGTGCCCCAGTAACATGCCCTGAAAAGGAGACTAATGTGCAAAAGTTTTGTTAGGTGGTATTTTTGAAATCCTGACCACTGGAAGGGAAGAGAAGCAGGGTTGGATAGAGGGAAAAACAGGACTGTAATACAGTGTCAGAATCCTTGGCTAACCCAATAGGAGTTCTGAAATGGAATGAGTGAAGACTTGGAAGTTATCTCTAAGTTTCTCTCTACGTTAAATGATAACTTTAGTTTAGCCCATAATTCTTCTATCTATACTCTTCATGTCTATCTATATTGCCAATTCCTGAAACAGGTTCCTGATAGCTTTCTTCTTTCTTTAAGGTATTCAGCAGCTATTAAGGCACAATGTTCTGTATATAAAATTCATACTTTTGTCAAAAATTTTAAAGTATACAGATATTTACTTGCTAGAACAGTTTTTCCAGGTGGATGAGAAGTCTTTAACATTTTATTGTATACAGGTCTTTACATTTTAAATTTTTACAATAGACATATCTTCTACTTAAATTTTTTTAACGGCAAAGGATTTTCTACAGAGAAAAGCAATAAGATATTTATCTGATTTTTCCCAGTCTCTTTTTAAAACTAGTTTCCAAACTTCAAATAACTTGCTAGTTTCCCAAGAATCTTTTGAATCACATTGTAAGATCAAAACAATGTAGTCTCTGATTTAAAATTGATTTGGCAATATTGCCTTGATGGTATTTTCACCATTTCCCATTAAAATAAAGGCAAAGAAAAGATGAAAACCTGTAACACCACTAAAAAAAAAAAAAAAATACAGTCACTATGTTCAAAATAAGCAAGGTTTTCTCTGAACATGGACTATTATAACAAAACTGAGAAATATGTATCTGCTGATGGACATATGTTAAACTCAAATGATAATAGAAAGGAATATAGTTTATCCTTTCTGCCTGATTTTTTTTTTTTTTTTTTTTTTTTTAGGGCTGTACCCGTGACATATGGGAGTTCCTGGCTAGGGGTTGAATCCGGGCTACAGCTGCCGGCCTATACCACATCCACAACCACACCAGATCTGAGCCATGTCTGCAGCCTACACCACAGCTCACAGCAATGCCAGATCCTTAACACACTGAGCCAGGCCAGGGATCAAACCTACAACCTCATGGTTACTAGTTGGATTTGTTTCCACTGTGCCACAATGGGAACTCCCCTCCTGCTTGATTTTTATCTTGGTTTACAAACTTGAGATTAGTCTTCCCATTAGAAAACTGAGTAATTACCATCTACTGTATTGGTAGTGATATTTAAGGTTGCTTAAAAGTTATTTCCAAATCCTTAATCTCTGATAATGGTATTTATTAACATTCCGAAAGAGACTACAATCACCACTGCTTATCCAAAATATGAATACATGCACACTCAGTTTGTCTAAAAGTAAATGGGCATGTATATACCCATTTATATACTTACAGGTTTTAACCCTTTGTGTATATAAATGTATTGGGGTCTCAAAGACAGGAAAGATTCCTGGTGGTGAGGCATACTGGGGAGAAGTTTTAATGTTGTCCATGCTTTTGGATTATCAAAAAGCCAGAAAGTGGAAGTAAGAAAAAATTACTTTTCAGTTAACTAGAGCCCTAGTCAAGTAAATCCAGCCATTCTCTGGGAATAGGATTATCAGCCAGCTATATTTACCTAGCAGTGTAGCTAAAATATCTTTATGGTGAAGAAATATTAAACCAAGAGAATCTATGTGTTTGGTTCATTGACAAATAGCTTTGTAGACAGTTTTATCCTCATTAATAGATAGGTAAACATAAAGAAACTACATAAGTGGTTTCTGAAAGGAAATTGTAAAGCAAAAGAAAAAGAACTATCTTAAACCTAAATACCTTAAATATAAAAGGAATATATTTGTTATATTTTTAAATGGATACACATGTAGTACATATCCTATATGTAAAATATAAATACATATCATTTACTACAAAGTCCAGATGAATATTTTAGAAAATTATTGTACTTATTCAGAATTTAAAAGGAGAAAACACAAACATAATTTTTTCTCTTTATGAAACAAGAACAAAAAATAACAACAGCATGATTTTAAAAATGAAAAAAGTGAAAAGATACAAAGAGACAAAAAAATATAAAAATGTAAAAAACAAGATTAGAGATAGTAAAGTGCTCAATTAGTATTCAAACATTTTGCAAACAAATAACAAAGCTTAAAATACATCATTGAATAAATGAAAACATGTAAAAGAATTAAATATGACTAAAATATTTTTGAAAGTTGATATATGCGGTGCAGTGACAACACAAATTCAATTCATGATTTATTGATGTGTTTTAGAGAAAAAATAAGGCAATTAGTAAAACAAGTAACTGAAACATTAAAGCACTCATTGAATATGTTTGATTTATAAAAAGTAAAGGCAGAATAAACAAATCACTTAAAAGGAAACAAATTAAGACTAGCCTTTGGATGCTTCAGAAAAATTAAATTTCAGATGACAATGTGGTAACTATTTATACATTGATTTTTAGGCAAAATTTGGTAACCCAGTAATTTCAGATCTAACTTGATTTTTGTCCACTAGTACTATGTAAAAGCAGCAAAATCATCTTTATATCTTAAGACTGAAAAAAAGTGTCTATTATTCCCTCCTGGAGAAAAAAAAAATTGAAGATATATCTATATGATATCTGAAATAGAAATCAAAATTAGGAGAGTCATAATTAAAAATTTAAGGAAAAAAATACTTATTTTATTTCCTATAGGCACTCAAAAATACAGAAAGCTGTCAAACAACTCATTCATTCATTGATAGTCTCAAGTAGAGTTTTTCATTGTAGGGTATACTATGCAGGCATTAGCAAAACAAAGATCTTAACTCATTCTCAAATGGGATGGAGGTAGGGAGACAAAATAAGCAAGCAGCAGATATAGAAAACAAATAACATTATAATATTTGTTCGACAGTGATGGGTGTTATGAAAAAAAAGCAAAGTGAGAAGGAGGGGATATGATAGAAGAGGTTGCGATGTAATTGAAAATAGCAACCACAACTATTTGAGCAAGCAGATAAAGAAAGACTTTAAATTCTTATATTAGTCATTATTGCTAGTGTTACTACTATATTACTTCTCTAGTCATTAATAATACCTCTGTGCCTGCTGCTGCTGACAATATTCCTAATGATGTAAATATCATTTATGAAGAGTTTCCTATCTCCTCAAGCAGTATAACATATGCTTTTACATATGTAACACCTCAGTAATCTCATGAAGTTGTTACTATTATTACCTCCATTTTATAGATGTGTAAACTATGACTCAGAAATTTTTAGCAAATTACAAGATATAAATCTTTCACAGTGAAATATGGATGAAGATTAAAATCAAAGCAGATTTTTTATGACTTTAAAAATCTCGTTAAATTACCTTGTAATTAGACTCAAAAAATACTTTTAGAAGCCCTTGCTTAAGGCAGCATTGGCTACCAGGTTCATAATTTTAAATATAATTACACTAAGTTAAAATACCTCTATCTTCAGAAAATATACCCCAACGCTAATTTACATCTTAATACTGAAGTGAATTTTACTGAAATAAATTTTACTTGTTATTATCTAAATGATGAGTTATGTATTTTACAGTAAAAAAAAAAATATAAGGTAAAGCAGAAACAGCGAAGATAGCCCACAAGTTTAAGAAATCTCACAAAATATTTACTATTTACATAAAATACCTTAGAAAACCCCACCTCTAAAATTTGACCAATTCTTCTTTGCAGTGCAGAGTAGTCAGTGAATTTTAATTTCAAGTGACAGAGGAAAACATTTTCCTTTCATGATCAGATTAAATATTTGGATCAATTTTGCGGTCTTATATTGGTGATTAAATTCCAAGGACAGCTTTGGCAGTATGACTCCAAAAATCTCACAAAAGTATTTGGATTATCGTGGCTATCCATGATAACAAAGAATACTTGGAGAAAAGTTTACCCATTTTGATGGACAGAGAGCAGATTCCCTTGGATCCTTCAACTATTTCTATGTATCTCTTCCACACTTTAGCCTGTTTTTGCCTCTAAAGCCTTGTAAATGCCACTCTTCTTCTGAAGACTTATTTCCCTTAGGTTACAGGAAGTGCGCTGTCTGCAGGCTAAGATAACCAGAAGGGCCATGGACTTTGTATCTGTTGCCCCTCTGATAGGAGCTGGGATAAGGTCTCCTCCAATTATTCTAACTCACCAACCTATTTATTTCTTTCACAGCACTTAGCATGATCTGAAATATACTTTCATTTTTTATTTACCTATTTTATGTTTCCTCAACAAGGTATACTGGATATAAAATAAACATTTGCTCCTAACATCAATCACCCATTTGTTCATTTGGGCAATTATTCACTTGACTGCTATGTATTGAATGCCCACAATGTGCCAGCACTCTTTTCATCAGTCTAGATAATAGAAGAGCAATTAAACATAGAAATACTCGCAAATTTTATCCATTGTGTTTTAGCCTCTAATCTTTCCTGATTAGATATCAAGATCTGTAATTTACTGATGTTATTTATATATAAACTTTTATCCATAAATACATATTTTGAGATTCTGGGACTATCTTTTATATATTATATTTCTTAAAGTGCATAAATAATAAAGCACACCTATTTGTATGCTTTTGAATGAGAAAAAAAAAGTATGTTCCTGCTTCCGTGTGAGGATAATCAGTTGAATGAATTTACAGTGGAAGAGATATTAAGGTAATACCAATGTCCTTATTTGATAGATGAGGAAAGAAAACATCAAGCATGTGACTTAGTGAATTACTCTCTAAATACAGCTCTTGCCCATCAATAAGGAATATTTCCACTAATAATTTTATCTCTTCTGGGCTCTTTTAAGACCCTCCTCTGCTATTTTTCAGCTATTTTCTTGATTTTGCTCTGTCCAACCATTTTGAAATAAAGACTGACAAAGAAGAGTAAAAAGCCAGGAGAGGAGTTCCCGTTGTGGTGCAGCAGAAATGAATCCGACTAGGAACCATGAGGTTGCAGGTTCAATCCCTGGCCTCACTCAGTGGGTTAAGGAACTGGCATTGCCGTGAGTTGTGGTATAGGTCGCAGACACGGCTCGGATCTGGCATTGCTGTGGCTGTGCTGTAGGCTGGCAGCAACAGTTCTGATTAGACCCCTAGCTTGGGAACCTCCATACCCCACAAGTGCGGCCCTAAAAGGACAAAAGACCGAAAAAAAAAAAAAAAAGTCAGGAGATAGATGTGAAGAACGTTAGAGGATAATATTATTTTTTATCAATGCCTGCTCCAAGTTTCGCAAGCTCCCGACCTAACTTTTCTTTCTGAACCCTACGCTATAGATAGTATTTCCTTGGACTTGCTTAAATTATTTATATTTCTTAAAGACTTTAAACTACAAAAAGCATTTTCTGGGCTTACTTTTTCTTGGACCATCTACTTCTAATTCCTGATAACAGAACACAACTCACATCCTTGCTGACAACTAGAAGACAGGACAGTTTCACTTCCAGACATAACCTCCTATTTCCTAGTTTTATACCCTTATATTAATATGAGGTCCTCCCCATCTTATAAAAGATGAATAATAAACTTGCTACTGTCAAACTCTAATTTAAAAAATTTTTAAACATAATTCTCATACAAATGTTAGTGAGACTACAGAAAACTTTCTTTTAACTGAGAAAGCAAAATAAGAAAACCTAGTTCAAAATGCTATTTGGAAAAGGTAGATTTTCTATTTAGTGGTTAAAAAAAAGAATATGAAAGTAAGTTAGACACAAAGCTGAGTGACATCCTCTAGAGCAAATTTTTAAAAGGCATAAATTTAGGGTTATCTCTTCTACTGGACAGTAAAGAAACTGTACTTAATCAGTTATCTATAAATTTATCTTTAATTTTAGAGTTGCAAAGTACCAGTAAGCATTAAATCAAAAACATTACAAGAAAATATGCATAATCAGTAGAAAATGGCAACTTAGATTAATTTAGATTTCCGTCTGATCAAATGAATGATAGGAGGGTTAACACACAGATGAGTTTGTAAGGCAATACTCAGCTAAATTAAGAAGACATTTTTCTTCACCCCACCCCCTCCAGCACTTGTTTTTTGTGGACTTATTAATGATGGCCATTCTGACTGGTGTGAGGTGGTATCTTATGGTAGTTTTGATTTGCATTTCTTCAATAATCAGGGATGTTGAGAATTTTTTTCATGTGCTTGTTGGCCGTCTGTATATCTTCCTTGGAGAAATGTCTATTCAGGTCTTTTGCCCATTTTTCCATTGGGTTGTTGGCTTTTTTGCTATTGAGTTGTATAAGTTGCTTGTATATTCCGGAGATTAAGCTCTTGTCAGTTGCATCATTTGAAACTATTTTCTCCCATTCTAAGTTGTCTTTTTGTTTTCTTTTTGGTTTCCTTTGCTGTGCAAAAGCTTTTCAGTTTGATGAGGTCCCATGGGTTTATTTTTGCTCTAATTTCTATTGCTTTGGGAGACTGACCTGAGAAAATATTCCTAAGGTTGATGTCAGAGAATGTTTTGCCTATGTTCTCTTCCAGGAGTTTGATGATGTCTTGTCTTACGTTTAAGTCTTTCAGCCATTTTGAGTTTATTTTGATGCATGTTGTGAGGGTGTATGGAGGTACCTTAGAAAACTATACATAGAACTGCCATATGACCCAGCAATCCCACTCTTGGGCATATATCCAGACAAAACTTTCCTTAAAAAGGACACATGCACCTGCATGTTCATTGGAGCACTATTCGCAATAGCCAAGACATGGAAACAACCCAAATGCCCATTAACAGATGATCGGATTAGGAAGATGTGATATATACACACAATGGAATAATATGCAGCCATGAAAAGAACAAAATAATGCCATTTGCAGCAATATGGATGGAATTAGAGACTCTAATCCTGAGTAAAGTAAGTCAGAAAGAGAAAGAAAAACACCATATGATATCACTCATAGCTGGTATCTAATATACAGCACAAATGAAACTTTCCACAGGAAAAAAAAAACAAACATGGACTTGGAGAATAGACTTATGGTTGCCCCCGGGGGAGGGGGAGGAAGTGGGAGGGATTGGGAGCTTGGGGTTAATGGATGCAAACTATTGTTTTTGGAATGGATTAACAATGAAATCCTGCTGTGTAGCACTGAGAACTACGTCTACTTATTTACAATGCAGCACGACAATGCAAGAAAAAATTATGTATACATGTATGTGTAACTGGGTTCCCATGCTGTACAGTGGGAAAAAAAATTGTGTTGTGGGAAATAACAATAAAAAATAAATTAAAAAAAGTCATTTTTTCCCCACTTCCAAATTTTTAATAAGTATATTTAGCCCAATTTAGTTTTATCCTTCTTGCTAACAAATTTCTCCAGCAAATTTTATTATATCCATTGTACTAGTTTTGTAATTACCCATTTACTTTTTGTGCTTTTCTTTTATTAAACTGATGTCACCTAATATTGAAAAAAGAAAAATAGAATATTAGCAATGATGTCATAAGTACCTAATATAAACACTATTTTAAAAGTCTTTATTCTTCTGAATATGTAATCTTTTGGTAGGGTATCTTTTTCCCTGAAGATCTTTTCTTTCAACTTTTTTTTGGCATCACACAAACTATTTTTTTTTCTTTCGTGATTCTCTGAACACTTACTTTTTTGTCACTCCCTTGTTGTGTTTAGCTACCCTGATAGGTCAGCAATCCAAAACTTGGAACTCACAATTTAAATCCGTTTTCTGGAGTTCCCGTCGTGGCGCAGTGGTTAACGAATCCGACTAGGAACCATGAGGTTGCGGGTTCGGTCCCTGCCCTTGCTCAGTGGGTTAACGATCCGGCGTTGCCGTGAGCTGTGGTGTAGGTTGCAGACACGGCTCGGATCCCGGGTTGCTGTGGCTCTGGCATAGGCCGGTGGCTACAGCTCCGATTCAACCCCTAGCCTGGGAACCTCCATATGCTGCGGGAGCGGCCCAAGAAATAGCAACAACAACAACAAAAAAAGACAAAAAAATAAAAAAAAAATCCGTTTTCTATATAAACCTTCTATTAGAGAATTAACATGTCCTCAATACTTTTGTTTAATAATATTTTGTTTAATAATACTAAAAATAGAAAATAACTGTTTCTATTAAAAATCTGAGGCTTATTAATTATGATTCAGAATGTTACTAGTAAGTACCAACTATATGTTCTGAATGGATTCTATTACCTAAAGTTAAAAGGCTTAAAGTTAGAACTCAGAATAAAATCTAATTGTCCACACAGCTCCTATATCTTCTGTTAATTTTACTGTTCTCCCAACTCCAGGTATTTAGAATTTACTATAAGCACCACTTCTCTCCTTCTTACACCCAGCTGTTAGATTAAACCTATTAAATACTCAGTTGTTAGTTTGCAGTGATCCTTCTATCATTTTAACTTACTCTACCAATACACAGAATAATATCTTTCTGTTTTCCCCCAACTATGACCTACCTTGCTAGCTTGTTTTGCTTAAGATATCCTCATTCTCTCTAATCTAGTCAGACTAAATATTTTAAACTCTGACTTTCATAATCCCTTCTGTTTAAAAGCTTTCCTAGGCTCCTTGCTGCCGAGATGATAAAATTTATACTTCTTGATTTTAAGATTGATCCATGATTTGGCCCTGACCTAAATTTCTGACATTCATTTCCTCTTAATACACTGCAATTGTTGAACCATTATCCTCAAATATTCTCTCACTCTCTGCCTCCATCATTTAGCTCATGCTTTCTTCACATCCATCCTTAGAAAACCTGCTTCCTCCTGCAGCTATGCATAACATTTAGAGGGATGCAGACCTGTATTAAGGAAACACACCATCAAAAGCTCTGTCTTCTTTGCAACCAGTATCCATGGATCAATGTACTACAGCAAGTAATTTATAGCTAAACTCTCATTAGATCATTCACTTGTTACTTCTAAAAACATTCTTAGGGCATAATTTTGTGCTGAAAATGGCTAGAGCAGTGAATGAAAGAGACAATGTCCAATCCTCAAGGAGCTTATATTAATAACAATAAAATATATATGTAAAGTGATAGTATTACATTCTATGTATAAAAACAACAACAGACAAGGTGAAGAAGAACATCTGAACATAACCTGGAAAACTATGAGTTTAATGATCCAACCTAAAGACAAAGACTGGTTGAATGGATAAAAAAACAAGATTTGTATATATGCTGTCAACAAGGGAACCACTTCAGATCTAGGGACACATACAGACTGAAAGTGAGGGGATGGAAAAAGCTATTCCATGCAAATGGAAATCAAAAGAAAGCTGGAGTATCAATACTTATATCAGACAATATAGATTTTAAAATAAAGACTATTACCAAGGACAAGGAAGAACACTACATAAAGATAAAAGGATCAATCCAAGAAGAAGATATAACAATTTTAAATACATATGCACCCAACATAGGAGTACCTCAATATATGAGGCAAATGTTAACAGACTTTAAGAGGAAAAATCAATGGTAACACAGTGAGAACGTAGGACTTTAACACTCCAATTAAATCAGTGGATAGATCATCCAGACAGAAAATCAATATGGAAATGCAGGCCTTAAATGACACATTAAACTAGATGGACTTAATTGTTATTTACAGAGCATACCTTCTGAAAGCAATAAAATACACATTCTTTTCAAGCACACACAGAATGTTCTCCAGGATAGATCACATACTGAGATACAAAACAAGCCTCAGTAAATCTAGGAAAACCAAAATCATATCAAGCATTTTTTCTGAAGACTATGAGGAAATAATCAGTGCATGTGACCAGACTAGTAGTTCTATTGGAGCAGGGAACTCAACATTAAGTTTTCAATGTAATTTGAAGGCAAAGTCAACAGGATTTTCTGATGGATAGGATTAGAATAAAGGGTAAATAAAGGGAACAAAGATAATTTTAAGTTTTTTGCTCGAGTAGATAAGACCCAATTAAAGGATATGGAGAAAACTGAGAGCATAGTGGTTATGTTGCAGATATTCACAATTCTATCTTGAAAATTTCTATGTAAAATTTCTAATGGGAATGAGGATTCATTAGGTGGCTTTAGGAATGGAAGTGAAAGCAGAAGTCTTGGCTGGAGATATCAATTTGGGAGTCATCAGCATGTAGAAAAGATCACTTCGGGGCTGGCAGTCAAAAAGAACAAGTCTCCAGACCAATTCTTTGAGCACTTCAACTTTCAGAGGAAGCACCAGTAAAGGAGTGTGAGAAGCAAAGCTAGTGAAATATAGGACTATAAAAACTGTTGTATTAGAAGCCAGATGAAAGTGTTTCCAAGGAGGTGTAGTACAGAATTGTTTCAAATGCAGCCATAATCAAGTAAGCTGATGACTAATATAATATTGATGGCCCAAAGTCCCTTGAATAGTTTTCTGACCTCCTGCCAGACCCTCCGTCACGCCTTTCACAGAGTAAGCATTCAATAAACAATCATTAGCCATTTCCTTTTGTTGCTGGTACATCACATTGTCACATAAAAATTTAGAGTGACAAGTTTCCTGGTAAAAGTACAGTCCTGGCTTATCTTGGGAGTAAATTGAAGGCACGATATCCAATACTTTCTCTTAAAGTTCTTCAATTAGTATAAATCCTTCAGGTACAATGCCCATTTCCAAAACCAAAGTGACTGTGGCTAAGTGGTTATAGATATTCATTTCAGTCTATCTTTTATTCATGTTAGCTGTATTCGCATTTACAGTTTGAGGGGTCTATTACTTCAAAATGCTTCCCAAGAGGAAAAAGAAAAGTTACTAAATAAATCAGTATATATATTAAGTGCCAAACAGTATCCCACATAAACGTTTTTTTTCTTTAGGACTTCATATCCAAAACCCAGCTACTATTTCTAGAAAGAAACCAAAAAAATGTGCCTTTAACATTCCCTTAATTTCTACATGAAAATGCTATATTATTTGATTTTTACAATAGCCCCAAGTAGATAGAAATCTGTGAGTAGCCTAATAAAATCCATTCCCCTAAAAGACGTGGACACATCGTAAGATCTAAGCTCTTATTTTACGGTATTTCAAGAGTCACTATTTAAAAGTCTACTTGAGCAATGACCAAACTTTCTCTCCACCCGACTCCTCACAGGCCCAGTGACCTTTATAAATGACAGGAAATCTCTCTTGAATGAAAGATGAGGGGAAAGACGAAAACATTAAGATATTTTGTCCTACTTTTTTGTGACTTGTTGAAAATAATCACGGGGCCTATTTGTCATACTGCAGCTTTCTCTCTTCCCCCCGTAGCATCTGACAGGCTCAATGAAAAAAGTGCAAGTGAAGATGAATTGGCAGCAGGATCATTTCTGCTCTGTCTCCTGGTCTTTCTAATTTTGCCTCAGATGAAATATATATACAATATCAAGTCAGTTAAGTGAAAGAAACATCTATAGGGAGAAGGACAGTAACCAAGCCCTTCCCCCAGTATAGAAACAGCTATTAAACAATATCTGTCTCTTTCACTTTCAATAGCCCAGTTATACCCCAAGTCTTTATACCTGTAAAATGAAAATGTGTTTTCCTTTGGAAAAGAGAAATGACAAATGGTCCAGGGAGGCAGAGGATTGAGAGAAAATGAAAGGGAGGGGACAGAGGACTTGGGCTAGATAAATGCTCATAGTCATAAACTGAGTTAAGGAAAAGACTGTATTCTATAAGACATTGTCAGGATGGAATGTTTTAAGTTAAATGATACAATTGACTTAAGAATATAAAGTGGAAAATAATATAGCCCTGAAAATACAAATGATGGCATAGAATCACATCATATAATTGAGAACCAAAGGATATTTTCAAGGTTCACTGAGTCTTTCTGGTGCAAGAATCCCTTCTATGGTCTCCTGGAGGCATAGTCACTGCCTTTTTGTCAACATACTGGAACAGAGAACTTTTTTAAGACAGCTTATGCTTTTGTTGGAGGTCTCTTCCTTATTTTAGACTAATGTGTCTTGTATTCATCAGTCTTAATTGAATTATTTTGTGCCATACAATTTAAACTTTTATTTCACATTTTTGGTAAGAAATGTCATATCCAAGTTGGATCATCCCTAGGTCAAATATTCCTATTTTTTTTTCTTTGCTCTGGTTTGGTTTATTTTCACCCATGTTAAAATTCACTAGACCCTTATCATTGTATTTCTCAAGTGCCATAGTTATTTACTGATTTTAAAATACTATGCCAATATTCAAAATTCACTTTTATTTGTGTAGCATATACTTGTATTAGATTGTATTTTTCTTTTTATAGCTGCACCTGTTGCATATGGAAGTTCCCAGGCCAGGGGTCAAATCAGAGCTGTAGCTGCAGCCTGTGCCACAGTCATGGCAACACCAGATCTGAACCACATCTGAGACCTGTGCCACAGCTTGCAGCACTATTGGATTCTTAAACTACTTAGCAAAGCAAGATATAGAACCTGCCTTCTCAAGGAGAAAATGTTGGGTCCTTAACCCACTAAGTCCCAACGGGAACTCCCCTAAATTTTTTTTTTATTATAGTTGATTACAATATTATATTAGGTTCAGGTGTATAACATAATGATTCAATATTTTATAGATTATGCTCCATTTAAAGTTATTACAAAATAATAGCTGCATACCTCTGGCTCTACACTAAATCCCTGTTGTTTTTTTATACACAGTGCTGTCTATCTCTTACTCCCTACTCTTATCTTGCCTTTCCACCCTTCCCTCTCCCATTGATAACCTCTAGTTTGTTCTCTGTATCTTTGAAGTTCTTCCTGTTTCATTACATTCATTCATTTTACTTTTTAGATTCTACCTATAAGTGATAACATAATTTATCTTTCTATATAACTTATTACACTAAGCTTAATACCCTCTAGGTCCAACTGCATTGTTGCAAGTGGCAAAATTTCACTATTATTTTTAATTTTTTTTTCTTTTTGTCTTTTCTAGGGCTGCTCCCGTGGCATATGGTGGTTCCCAGGCTAGGGGTCTAATTAGAGCTGTAGATGCCAGCCTATGCCAGAGCCACAGCAGTGTGGGATCCGACACACATCTGCAACCTATACCACAGCTCACAGCAATGCCGGATCCTTAACCCAATGAGCAAGGCCAGGGCTCGAACCTGCAACCTCATGGTTCCTGGTTGGATTCATTAACCACTGTGCCATACGGGAACTTCATAGTATTTTTAAATAGGTATTATTGATTTGTATTGAACTTATGTTTAAGCAAACCACTAAGTTTTTGTCTTTTTTTTTTTAACTCTTCCATGAACTATGGTCATTCAAATTTCCCATAACCTGTATTATTTAAAATAAGTGTGAGAATTGAACTTCTTGAAGCATCTTTCTCTGGCCAGTACAATATTAGAAATGAAATTTGCCATTTCTCTGCAGAAACATTTAAGAGCCAAGATGTGATCATCTTTCCCTCCCCCATTCTCTAGCTATCATAACATATTCTCAGAGTATTGCAATAAGATCTAGGTAGCTATGAAAGAAGAGTCCACACATGTAGGACATCTGTCCTGCAGCAGCTTTTAAGGGAAGAAAAATTGGCTTTTCTTTCCTACTGCATAATCTATCCTATCCTGGTTGATAGGATCAATAAATTCAAGCCAGTATAGGGATTCCATATCTGAGAAGATCAGTAAGTGAGCCAACCTAACTCAGACCATCATTAAACACAAATGTGATTCTTTTTTATTATTATAATAGTTGATTTACAATGTTCTGTCTTTTGAAATTGTTTTCAGCTGGTATGCAATTATTTCATCTGCATATACCTTGACCAGTATATAAGTTCATGGAAGGCCCATTAATCATCCATGGGGAAGACAACTGTTTTACAGTAGATTTCCCAAGAACTAAGAGGTTCTCAAATTCTCAGAGTTGTTTGTGAATCAGGAAAGATTAAGGTAGTCTAGGAAAAAAACTTTATGTTAGACAAAGAAAGATTTTAAACCTGGATTCTAGAAAAAAGATTTGAAATGCAAATGGTATATCAAATTGTTAGATCATACTGAGTTACAGGTCTGTGAGAGGGAGATATGTGGGGAAAATATAAGGGTTTCTCTTCTAATTCAGTCAGAATGATCAGACATAAAAGTACCTTTTCATATGCCTATTACCTAAAAACACTGGATATAATTCTTAAATTATGATGCATGCAAGTTACTTTGCATTCTATATACTTAGTTGCTGTATATATAGTTAATGTATTATAGAATACATAATGGGAAAATGGTTAAATTTGGAGCCAAATGAGTCAAAATTGTTTTCTGCTCTTTCATTTATTAGCTGTGCAACTCTAGGCAAGTCTTTGTATATAGGCAAGTGTAGTATGTGTGAATGAATGCACAAGTGAGCACACACACACACATAAACACTTGCAGAAAGAGGTTTATCTGCCCAGTAGGAGGCATATCTGTGGGCCGGTGTCAGAACCACAGCAATGACCCAATGAGCACCTTCAAACTTGCAATCTCTAGCAGTGGTCCTAATTTTCAGGTTTCCAGAGCCAGCTGCCAAGAATTCAGTAGGAAGGTAAGATTCCTCATGGAAAAACAAAGGCCTCTGGAGTATGTCTGCTAAATGGTCACTGATCGATCCTTAAAAGGGTATCCTTGGGTGCCAGCTGCCTGAGTGCAATGTAAATACCCAACAGAAGCATGTTGTCCTGTATAGCCAGGCTGTTCCTCCAAACCCCCTGTTTATGGGAAACCCGGGGGACCTGGGACACCAGTTCTCACAGAAACAGCAATTCCTTCATAAAGAAGCTGTCCTGGGAAGAATCCCATGGGCAGGAAGGGGCCTTCTAAGGAGGTAAGGCTTCCTTAGGGCTTCCTGCTAGCCCTCCCTTCCCACAAGGCCAGAATACTGCTGGGATGTGAAGTTTCCAGACAACAAAGTGAAATGGAAGCCAGGCCGATCCCATTCTATGGCCTGAGTTAATCATAACTACCTCCATACAGTCCCTATGGCTAAATACACTCACATTGGAGGATGGTCTCAACATGAATTTCGCATGGACACATTCAGTCTCTAACACCAAATTAATTTGTCTTTCTAAAACTAACTCATTTTCACTTATAAAACAGTACGCTAAAACAATCACAAAAGTACCAACTATCAAATACAATGATTTTAAAATATTCCTGGAAGGGAGTTCCCATTGTGGTTCACTGGTTAAGGAACCTGACTAGTACCCTTGAGGGCATGGGTTCGATCCCTGGGGTAAGGACCTAGCGTTGCCGTGGGTTACAGACAGGGCTCAGATCCCACGTTGCTGTGGCTGTGGTATAGGCCAGCAGCTACAGCTATAGCTCTGATTTGACCCCTAGCCTGGGAACCTGGGAACCTCCATATGCTGTGGCCCTAAAAAGACAAAAGGCAAAATTAAAAAATAAATAAATAATAAATAAAAAGTTCCTGGAATAGAATAGATGATACATGGTACTTATTATTTTTCATAATTTATTTCTGTTATATTTGTTGCAAAAATTTCCTTTGAAAATATTTATCATTTAATTTGTTGATTGATTTTGAAGTTTTTTGTTTCCATGCATATTTTGTTTTTGAGCTTCTTTGTTCAAATTTTTTTTTTCCTTCTTTTAGAATTTGGGTCAACAATAAATGCCATTTTGTTGAAATTAATTTTTACCTGTAGCTGTTTGCTAATTAGATGACGACATAAAAACTTTGTTTCTAAATTGCTAATTAATTTTTCAGAACAGTTTTATGAGTATCAGTATGGAAGAATAAGGAAAACATAATCAAAATGATTTCTGACAGCTAAATGGAGAAAATAGGTAAAAGAACAAGGGAAAAAGCATGTTTTATTATTTATTTTGACATTAAAACTAGGTGAATATTTCACATATGTTAAAAATCTAGCCATAAAACAATCCCAAAGCATGGGGGTAGGAAGAAACGATAGGGGATAAAATAAATATAGCCACTTTTATAACAGTGGCTGCAAATCATAGAGAGAAAATAATTATTTCCAATTACTCTTTTAAAGTAAAATATTTTGGACTGTTATTTTGGAACCATAGGCATGATATAGAAAACAAATAATTAGAACAAAGATTTAATTATATATATGTGTGTGTGAATATAACTGAATCTATTTGATATACACCTGAAACTAGCATAGCATTGTAAATTGATTATACTTCAATTTAAAAAAAGATGATTTTTATGAAAAGAAGAAAAAATGTAAATATAAAAGACAATATTCAAATACAACATGAAATAACAAATTGAATTTGAAATACCAGAATACATGCATGATTTTTCTCTTTAAAATATTAATAGTCTTACCTACCAATTGAAAAGACCTATAAACAAACAGATGAGTCTAGGCTCTCTTTTTGTGCTAGAAAGCAAGAAAAGTTCAATGAGGTTATAACAGAAGGGCAGAGATAGTTTGACAGAGCTCCCACTGGACAATTTAAACAGCATAAAGAAATAATTACTATGATGGATTGAAGTATATTAAGTGTACAAAAATTTATAGGATGATTATACTTCAACTAAATATCACTGAACACCACTGAGGTTATTAGGGCACCAGTTCATTGCTGTGAAGTATTTATCCTACCTATCCCTTATGTTTAGATGCAGAGTACCAAAATGTTGATGTGCTAAATTTCCTTTTCATAGACTTGCAGGAGATAAAGACAAAAGGAAGATAGTATTAAAAGATGTCCATTTGAAAATACTAGTCAATGGGGGCTTAAAACCTTCATCATTATCTCAATAATGCAATGCTAAAAGAATACACAGTCATCAGTAAATAATTACTGCCTAAATATTAAGCTTAAAGCTCTAATTTCAACTGGCAGGAAATACTTGGAAGCCAGAAGACAAAATAACTCCATGAGGCAACAATCAGCAAATTTGAAAGCATCTCTGATACAATCTGGGTGATTTCAATATCAACTAGGTTTTAGGTGATATTAGGGAACTACTATTAATTCTCAAGGTTTCATAATTAACATGGCAGTTACAATAAGAAAAAAGTTCTGATTCATACATGATAAGAGATTTGCTTTCACAAAAAATAATGCAGGAAACTAAATAAATGAATAAATGGATACATAAGATGGGAAGGGATGTGTGAATAAGTATTGGCGAAGTTGATCATTGTTGAAACAAGAAAACTGTGAATTGGAGTTTGTCATGTAATTCTCTTTGTTTTATGTGTGAAATTTTTTAATAAAACATTCAATAAAGCAAAACAAAGTTACAGAAAACCGAAATCATGTGGAAGCTGAACTTGTAAAGAGAAATGAGGTTTAAGAACTTTGTAGAGGAAAGAGTATCAGGCAGAGAAAGAAGAAAATTGGCCACTCTCTCAAGATTTCTAGTTCCAGTCCTTATACTATCACAATTGTTTTCTTTTTCTAACGGTAAGTTAGTTATTTCTCGATTAAGTCATGCTGATTAAACTATTATTTCTGAAGAACAAAAACCTATCTTCTTGAACAATGACTCAAAAAAAGTTTCATACTGGTAAATAATTAAGATAAAATCAAACTTAATTATTGAATATTGTAAACAATTTTCAAAAACCATATTGTATTATATTCCCTTTAAACTAAAGCTTGTAACTCTAGAACTCTAGTGAGAAGAGAGATAAATCCTTTGTTTATTTGATGGCCTCATGGAATCTCACTACTTGGTGAAAAGAACTAGTAAAGACACAAACTCAGTTAAACCGACACAACGGAAGTGTTCCGAGTTCTTTAATTAAAACTCCACCACTCCTTTTAAAAAATAAGACCTTTTCCTGAACCCAGAAAATGCAAACTATAGCTGCAAATCCACATGGTACTGATTCTGATTCAGTCCTATGAGTTCCCAGGTTCTAGTGGGCAATGTCTCTATTAGAATTCAGTCTTGTATGGCCCTTTGCTTTGGTTTTGAATTCCATGCTGGATAAAGGCATTGAATAAAAGTATAGTATTCTTAACGTAAGTTCAGTTTTTGTGCTCCACTTATCTCTCTGCATTCCTGTTTTGTTTTTCTTTCAAATTTTATCTGGATTTTTTTTATAATCTTGTCAGGGCTTCAATATTTAGAAAAATCAAAGACTTTTATTTTTTTCTTTGGCATTTTTAATGGCTTTCAATGGGTAATTTGGTCTGAATTACCTAGCCCACTATTATCAGAATTTCAATTTTCAAATATTTAGCAAGGAGATATATATTAAGCCATGGGTCTAAAGGAGACAACTATATAGAGTGAAGGGTTAAATGTTTGAGGACAAATCTTTGAAGCATGTCAAAAATCTGGATAGCTGATTTTATGAAAGTAAGATAAAGCAGTAAAACATTTAGAAATGAAACAGAAGAAAATAGTATCAGAGGAAACAATGGGAAAGCTGGGCATGTGAATGAGAGAATATCCAATGCCAAATATGGCAAAACCAATCAATAATATAAAGTTAGAAAAAAATAATCAATGGATTGCCCCAGGTGAAAGTATTAGTGATTTTATCAATAAGACTTTTAAAGGAGTAAAAGTAACAGAAGCCGAGTCCAAACTACCGTGAAATGCCAAGAGAGGGGTATGTCGTAAGCTTTGAATATGCAATCATGAAAAGGTGAAGGAAAGAGAGAACCAGTAAGTCCAGAGAGGGCTCTTCATGGCTGGTTGTACAGTGAGAGGTACTCAAGATTAAGCATGTACTTTGGAAATGAACCACTAGAAAGACATCATTTAAATACAGAGAGGAGATATATTGGCAGAATTTTGTTAAACACAAGTGCCCAAAACCCATTTAAAATTACTTTAACAACAATGAATTTTTATTGTTTCATTTAATTAAGGTGTTGAGCTTAGGGGTTCAAATGCTATCATCAGATACCACCCCTTCATCTCTCAGTGAGGCTGTCTCCATATGGTGAGAAATGAGATTGGGGGCAAGACACACAGTTTACTAACCTCACATATTCGGGGTATATGAACATCTTTCTCAGCATTTCTATCAGAAGATTCTCAGAAAACATGGTAGTCTAAGGAACCAAGCATATTACATATACAATCCTAAGCGACTTTTATCCCAGCCAGAGAGATAAACTCTACTGGTTGATAATGCTTAAACCACATACATATGTCTGTAACACAAAGGCCTGACCCAATACAGTAAGAAAGAATGGGACAAAAACAACAAATGTTTATGGAGTAGGAAATAGCATGAGCTGTTCTAGGAAGCAGGTAGAGATAGATTCCAAAGGCAAGTTTTAAGAATTAGCCCTCTCATCTTTATTTAAGGTTCAATTATAGTTTCTGGAAAATGGGACAGAGGATTCTAAACAAATGAGACAATCTATTTTTGAAAGAACTTGACAACATTTTGGGAGAAAAGAATTTAAACATTCTGAAAACACTAATACATAACTGACACTACCATTCAGGATAACAATGTGAAAAATGTCGCAAGTTAAATGACCTATATGTGAAAATACAGAGGTAGAAATCTCTGCAGGCTTGACCAATTTAGGGTAATCTCTCTCTCTCTCTCTCACTCACACTCACACTCACACACACACATACACACACAAAGCTAAGAACATCCTGTTAAAGTTTCCACATGTAAGGAGCTTGAAGTTGCCTCTCCATCTTAACAAAAACAAAGCTCAACAGACTGAAAAATCAACGACGACAACAACAAAAAATCATCAGCTCTTTGGGGATCCATAAGAGAGGGGAGGGCACACAGGTTAAACCTCTACCACCAAGATTGGAGACAGACAAATGTAGGGATTCAAGACTTACCAAGCTAAGAGTCACAAGGTGAAATACTGCAGCAACTGGTACCAGGTACAAAAACATGAAACACTGGATGAATTGATGGAGGCTCACGGAGAACAACTCTAGGAGTTAAAACTCCTGGAGGACCCTGTCATAAGTGGGCTTTCACAATTTTGCAACATTAACTTTCAGATGCCCAATAAATATCAGAGAAAAACTCCCTCAGACTTCCAGCAGGGAAAGGGGGGAAGGAGCCATTTTGAAATACCCCAGAATGCCCTCCTCTCAACAAGACCTGCGCTCAGTGGGAACTAGTTGACTAGAGTATAACCTGCTGTGTTTGATCAGAGCCTAATGACCTAGGGAAGGGAAATAACCAGCTTCAGTTGCTCTAGCCTTCTATGTGGCAAGTGGGAAATTCTCACCTCCAGCCCATTCTAGCTACCCTGTCCCACCAAAAGGGAGAGAAAGAAAATGAGAAACATATGTGAAGTTCATTGCAAAGAGCATAGGCTCTCTAAAATATTGAGACCTAATTGCAGAACTTTAGAATGCTCCCCCACTCCCCACATTTCACCACCAAAGGCCTGCTTATAGCAATTACTTTTATATGGGATACTATATCTGGCTATTAAGAAAAAATTCCAAGGCGTACCAAAAATTTCAAGGCATACAATATGAGACTGATCAAGAATTAAAACCAATCAGGAGTTCCTATTATGCCTCAGTGGGTTAAGGATCCAGATTTTCCAAAAGCTGCAGTGTAGGTGGCAGATGTGGCTCAGATCCAGTGTTGCCATGACTATGGCTTAGGCCACAGAAGCAGCTCCAATTTAACCCCTAGCCTGGGAACTTCCATATGCTGCAGCTGCGACCATAAAAAGAAAAAAAGAATCAGAAACAATCAGTAAGAATGTAGGAGTTATCAAGCTGTGAATTTAAAACATATTTACAATTAATATGCTAAGAGCTCTAATAGATAAAATAGACAGCATACAAGCATAGATGGACAATTTAAGCACAGAGATAGTAATCCTAAACTAGGGTTGGGGTGGGGCATGGAATAGCAATGCTAGAGATAAAAAGGACGTTAAGAGAAATAATGTCTTATGGGCATATTAGTATATTGGGCATAGTTGAGGAAAGGATCTCTCTGATGATACTTTAATAGAATCTTCAAAAACTGCAAAGCAAAGAGAACAAACACTGAAAAAAAAAATCCAAAAAAGACTATCCAAGAACTGTGAGACAATGTCAAAAACTATAATATACTTACAATAAGAAGGTGAAAAAAAGAAAGGAATAGAAGAAATATTTGAAACAATAAAAACTGAGAATTTTCACATATAAGGTCAGACACGACACTACAGATCCTGGAAGTGAGAAGAGTAAAGCACAAGGAATACTTTTTTTTTTTTTTTAACGAAGTTTTCACACTATCCATAAGTATAGTTGTGTTATTTTAAAGTGGGCTTAGATTGACATTACCTTGTGGCTCAGCAGATTAAGGATCCAGTGTTGTCACTGCAGCAGCTCAGGCTGTTGCTGTGGTGTGAGCTTGATCCCTTACCAAGGAAATTCCACATGCCACGGGTATGGTGAAAAAAAAAGTTGACTTAGATTACTTATACGTCTATATTGAAAGTTTTAGAGCAACCACCACAAAAAGGAAAAAATAAGTGTAACTGATACACTAAGAAAGAATATAAAATGGAATTATATATCAAGGAGTTTCTGTTGTGGTACAGCTGAAAGGAATCCAGCTGGTGTCCATGAGAATGCAGGTTTGATCCCTGGCCTTGCTCAGTAGGCTAAGGATCCGGTGTTGCCATAAACTGTGGTGCAGGTCACAGACGCTGCTCAGATCCCACGTTGCTGTGGCTGTGGTGTAGGCTGCTGTCTGATTCAACGCGTGGCGTGGGAGCTTCCATATGCCTCAGGTGCGGCCCTCAAAAAAAAGTAAAAAAAAAGAAAAAAGATAAAGAAAATGTTCAATTAAAACCACAATGGAAGGAAGAGTAGAAGACAAAAATAGGAACACAGAATAGGGAACAAATATGGTAGCTATTAATCCAATTATATCAATAATAATTTTGAATGTCAATTTTCTAGGAGCACAAATTAAAAGAAGGAGATTGTCAGAGTGGATGGAAAAACATGACCTGACCTTATATACTGTGCAAGAAACCTAGTCTAATTATAAAGACATATATACATCAAAAGAAAAGATATATATATATATTTATATACACACCATACTAACACTGATCCAAAAAAAGCAGAAGTAGTTATATTAATTTTTTACAAAGCAGATTTCAAAGGAACATTATCAAAGATAAAGAAGGGTATTTATAAAGAAAAAGGAATCAATTATCCAAGAAGACACATGTGTATTTGCCTAACAACTAAGTATCCAACTATGTGCAGCAAAAGCTCATAGAAACAGATGAATCCATTATCACAGTTGGAGACTTCACTTTTAGAAATGGGAGAACCTATTGTGGCTCAGCAGTAACAAACCCAATCAGTATCCATGAGGATGCAGTTTTGATCCCCTGCCTTGCTCAGTGGGTTAAGAACCCAGTGTTGCCATAAGTTGTGGTGCAGGTGTCAGACATGGCTCAGATCCTATGTTGCTATGTCTGTAGTATAAACCAGCAGCTGCAGATTCAATTAGATCCCTAGCCTGGGAACACCATATACCATGGCTACAGCCCTAAAAAGCAAAAACAAAAACCAAAAAAAAAAAAACAAAACAATACTCATAAATGAACAGATCCAGCATCTAGAAAATCAGTAAGAACATAGTTAAACTCAACATATGTCAATATACTGGATATAACCGGAATCTCTGCACTTGTTCACCCAACAAAACTAGAATACACTTTTTTTATTAGCTGCAGATGGAACAGTCACCAAGATAGATCACTTTTGGCACCATAAAACACACTTTAACAAATTAAAAGAATGGAAATCTTACACTATCTACTCTGAGACCACAGTGGAATGAAGATAAAAATCAGTAACAGAAATATAACTGGAAAGTCCTAAACTATGTGGAATTTAAACCATGTACTTCTAAATAACAGGGTCAAAGAATAAATCTCAAGAAAAAATTTCAAATATTCTAAACTATGTGAAAATGAAAACACAAATTTCAAAATCTGTGGGATGCAGCGAAAGCATAGTTTCCAGGGAAATTTATAGCAGTGAATTCATATATTAAAAAAAAATTTAAATCAATAATCTGAGCTTTCACCTCAAGAGACTAGAAAAAGTAGAGCAAATTAATCCCAAAGTAAGCAGAAGAAAATAAATAGTAAGAATTAGTGCAGAAATCAAATAAATTGGAAACAGGAAATCATTTCAAAAGAGAAAATTTGTTGAGGAAAAACTGAATTTCAAAGAGCAAAATGAAAGAGTTTAGAGTCATGCACACCCTCTCACCAAGACTCACATAATATGGGTCCCTTTAAAGAGGAAGGAGATTTGAATTAAAATTAAAATTACTTTGCACTGCATCTCACTGACTGCCCAGCATGTATTTTTCTCATTCAACAAATATTTTTTGATTTTCTACCATGTTCTAGGCATGCTCTAATAAATAAATATATTATAATAAAAATATAATATAATAAATATATTCTTTTTTGGTAATAAAAATTTTAAAACTCCAAATTAACTCAAAGCAGCTGCGCAAATACCCCAAAACACATTCTTACCCACCCAAAATAGATAAATAAATAAAAGACAATTCAAATTCCTTAGTCTTTACTAATTCTGTTCCAAGTTAAAAAATGCTGTATATCTGTTTCTCCTCTGCTACATTTGTAATTCTGTTTCAATAATCAACTATCTATAGAACAGAATTCATAATTAACCTCCACAAATAAGTCCTACATTCAATAATGTAGGAAAGGGAGAAGAAAGAAAAGGAAAATGAGCAAAATCCGGATATCCTTTGTCTTGTGAGCCTCTTGCCTTCATGTTTGACTTTGTAATTGGTCCCCTACACACAGTGGAATTGGATTCTAATTATAGACCTGGAGATAATGAGGAGTGATGGGGAAGGGACACGAAGAAAATTAACTTCCTCTTGAAAGGTAAACCCCTTTGACAAGTCACTAACAGTGTCTTCCTTCAAACAAGGGAGGAAAAGCTTTATCCAGGGAGGGAAAGGGGGTTGTAATTTCAGGCGGAGAGAGTGTAGTGGGGTGTGATTCTTGTTATTCCAAAACACATGTACATTATTGCACAAAGACCCCCAAATCTCTCAAAACTGTCTCCTATATAATTCTAACCTATTCCCTTTCTCCCACAAAGTAGGATAAAATAAGAAATTCAAACATGATACACCTCCTGACCTCCCTCAACATATTCCACAACCTTTGAGCCAAGTATGTTTTTTTTTTTTTTTTTCTCCCCCAATTCCTGCTCCAATGCCCACTGAAGCAGGAGTCTTCCTAATACAACCTTTCTTTCAGGGGAGGCAGACAGCTCTAAAACTGTCCTCATCAAGGTGAAAGATCCAGAGAGCTCCACTGGGCCTCATGTTTCCAGCTGCACTTTTCAATTTAAACCTATTCTTTTTCTTAACAAAGATTAAAAAAAAAATTAAATTTCCTTCTCTCTGCCATCATTGGGATTAAGACCTGCTATAGAAGAACTATAATAAATTGTCACATTGAAGCACCCAATATCTGTAGAACAGGAACACTATTATAGCATCCCCTCATTCCACAGGGCACACATCCTAGTGGATGCTATAAGCCACCGATAGCACCAAATCCTACACATGCTATGTTTTTTTCCTATTCACACCTATGATAAAGTTTAACTTATGATTTAGGCATAGTAAGAGCTCAATAGCAATACTAATAATAAAATACAGTAATTATAAAAATATACTGTAATAAAAGTTATGTAAACATGGTCTCTCTCTCTCAAAATATCTTATTATACAAATGTAATGCCTTTTCCACCTTAACTAAGCACTTATCACACACTGTGGCCATAATTTTTGCAGTTTGAGATACAATAGCAAAACTAGCACAGATTTATTTTTCTTTCTTCACCATTTCATGGAGAGAAGTTTTGACTAGAGCAACAATTTTTCTCTTTCCTTATTAAGTCAAGAACATTCACTTTTCACTTAAAGGAAGCCCTTTATGGCTTCTCTTTGGCATATTCAAGTTGCCAGCATCACTAATTTTGCACTTAGGGGCCATTGGGGGGGGGGGGCAGGATCATGTCTTATTAAGTGAAATAAAGGTGACTCAGACAGAAGCATGGCAATACCACGACTGTCAATCTGATAAACAAGACCTTTACCACCTGACTAAAGGACAGGGTATGCTGGACCGAAAGTTGATTCATGTCCAGTGTAGCTAAGCATAGAAAAGTGAATAATTTTCAGTACCCAACATACCTACCACAAACCCAAAAATGAGCCCAGCAAAATCTATTTTACACTAGAATTGTAAAATTCCAGCAATTAATCCAATAAGATCTTTGGAGTTTCATATGAGAAAAATAAAAATATGTTATTGAGGCTTACAAAGGAATGATTAATAAATGGAATACCTGGATATTTGTTTTTCCAATTCATCTATTCCTCTAATTCATTACCAATGGCATTTTTGAAAACTAACAAGCTGATTCTAAGATTCCTGCAGAAAAAATAAATGTGCAAAAATATGTAAGAAGATTGCAAGAACAAAGACAAAAACCTCCAAATAAAAAAAAAAAAAAAAAACAAGAAAAAAAACTAGAAAAAAGCCTTAATACAATAGTGAGTACACAAATGTACCCAGGCACATATAGAAATTCGTATATAATATGCATGGTGTTTTAAATAGGTGAAATAGCTGAACTACTCTATAAATGCGGAGGAGAATAATGACTATTCCTACCATACTAAAAGGCAAACAAAGGTCATAAAACAATAATGCAGAGTAAAATGTGAAAAAAAAATTTCTATATTAAAAACTTATGGGAGTTCCCATCATGGTGCAGTGGTTAATGAATCCAACTGGGAACCATGAGGTTGCAGGTTCGATCCCTGCCCTTGTTCAGTCGGTTAATGATCTGGTGTTGACGTGAGCTGTGGTGTAGGTCGCAGACGTGGCTCGGATCCCGCGTTGCTGTGGCTCTGGTGTAGGCTGGCAGCTACAGCTCTGACTGGACCCCTAGCCTGGGAACCTCCATATGCTGTGGGAGCGGCCCAAGAAATGGCAAAAAGACAAAAAAACAAAACAAAACAAAACAAAAACTTATGACTAGACTATGAGACCTTGAATAGTTTAAAAATATACAAGTGATTGAAAGAAAGTATTTGCAATATATATATAAAACAAAGTTTTGATATCCATAATACAGTATATAAATTTTTTTCAATAAAAACACCAAAAATGTTAATTAAAATATGCTTCTGGCATAGGGGGAAATATAATGGCCACTTCAAGTAGGAATATTAATTAAGACATGAATGAAATGAAACCTTACTGATAATCAGAGAAACAGCAATTAAGCAATAATGACAACTTATTCATTAATCATTAGAATGCAAAAATTAAAATCACATCATAATATTTACCCTTTGGTTATGAGAAAATAAGCGTTCTCACATATTTTTGGTCAGTCTGACATTTTAGGGGACACTTTACCTCCAATTGTAAAAATTTAAAATCTACTGACTCTCACTTAATAATCCCACTTGGAGGAATATGGCCAAGTAATATTCTGAGTATTTGTGTACAAAGACACACATAAAAGAATGTTCATTGCAATATATCTTATATTATATAATTGTTTATAATATTGTAGAATTTTGAACAATCTAAATGTATGTTTACATATATGAAGCTAAATATCTATTTTGGAATACTATGCAGCAGTTACCAAAAAACTGGATTTGAACTATGGTGATTTCATTAAAGATATTTAGCTAAGAAAATGTAATTGGGAAAGATAGAAATTCCAATGAGATAAGTTAACTTCTCATATTTACAACATAATCTTCTGAATAGTTTCAAACTTTTGTAGTCACCAAGTACTAAAATATTCCTTTCAAAATGTTTCAATTAAAAGGACATTACTAATGAGAATTGTTCATGAGTCCTGACATTGATCCAGGCACACAATCATCAACATCTATTGTGGAGGCTAATTCCACACTATTCTAAATTATGCCAATGTTAAAATATGAATATCTCAGAATAAGATAAGTGTATCTCCTAGGATCAAAGCTCTTTGTATCTATTCTAAAATCCAGAAGATTGAAATGTTAAAACATGAAAAAGATTCATTATATGTTCCAAGAGATCAGAAGCATCATTTGTCTTCAAAACCGTTTTCTCTGCACTGACAGAGGGCCTGGCACATGGTAGGAGGCCAATATTTTTTTAATTAAATATAAATAGAATGAAAGATGAGCCTACTCTTTTTATGAAATAAAAATTTATTTTGTTTCTTCTACTCCACCTTTTTCTCTTAATATATATTTTCTTTTTGTGGCAGCACAAGCAGCACATGGAATTTCCTGGGCTAGGGGTTGAATCGGAGCTGCAGGTGCAGGCTTACACTACAGCCATAGCAATACCAGATTTGAGCTGTATCTGCAACCTGTGATGCAGCTTGCGACAATGCCAGATCCCCAACTTACTGAGCAAGGTCAGGGGTTGAATGTACACATCATCTAAGAGACAATATCAGGTTCTTAACCTGCTGAGCCGCAAAGGGCATTCCCTTTTTCTTTTAATATTTGAAGTTTTTATTACTTTCCTATATTAAATTTTTAGCATATTATTAAGAAATCTTCAGAATAGCTGTGCTTTTTGAATTTCAGTTAAAAAAAAGTATAATGCCTAATATATGGACTATTTACCAAGAATTTAAATTACAAGTATTTTTTAATATTCTTTCTTTCTCTACATAAAAGCAGCATTAAGTAATTAGAAAACTTATCAAATGTTTTCTCTCAGGTATTTGCCAGCTTATAAAGGAGTGTTTACATATTGCTATCACATCAGAGTAGATTTCACAGTACCGGGTTTAGCCAGAATTTAATAGAATTTTATTTTTATGTTGTGGCAAAAAAGTAGTAGCTTGCCTCACTCCCCCCAATATTCTATCAGAGATTTTATGAAAAGGAATATATACATATATATAAATACAACACAGTATCATTCTCCTAGAAACAGATTGGGCAGTCATCAAAATCTGTCATATTTAGTATAATGTCACCAGACCTGCTGATGAGCTGGAGAAAAGAAAAAAAAAAAAAAACAATTACCCTATGCTCTGTTTTATTACTGTACTTTATTACTAGGGAAAATATTATTTTACCATCAACTTAAAGTGTATTTGAAACCAAGCAGGGCCTTGTAGGTTGCCTGGGCACTAAAGACTTTCTGTTGTCCTTATTTCTGGCTTTTAGGAAATGGGCCTCATTTAGCCTCCATGACCTTCCCTGAGTTCCACAGGGAAGGTTCAGACATTGCTGATAAGGGAAGGGAGGTAATACAGAGCCTAGGGAGGAATAGTCAAGAAACAATAGTGAGGCCTTGAGGCAGGGTCTTGATTCCCCCTCAGGGGATATACATAATGATGTAGGCATCTTAACACCTGAAAGAAAAGATTATATTCCTCATGCTTCTTTTAGAAATGAGTAGCTTAGAAATGAATCACACAAAATTGAATACCTTGGAACCCTTTCCTTGTGCTTCTCCCTTACTTGATTATACTCTGAACACAATCACTTGTGAGCTAAAGATTAGGCACCCTGAGCACAAATGCCTGTGAGTTAAAGATTATAAGCACAATGTTTTTTAGTAACATTCCTTGTTTGTTCAAATCCCTGGCCTATATCCCCTTTTTGAACATTTGATAAGCAATGAGATCCTACTGTATAGCATAGGGAACTCTATCCAGTCTCTTGAGATAGACCATGATGGAAGATAATATAAGAAAAGGAATATATATATATATTGTCAATCAACTATACTTTAATACAAAATTCTATTTTTGCAAGTATTATTATTCTAGGCAAAGTCAAGATGCCATAACCCCAAAGACCACCACCAGGATTAGGTGAGATCTCCTGAAACCAGCTTATATGACTAAGATTCTCCAAAAGAAAGAAGAATGCATGTTTACCCAAACATGATTTTTACTTGAAACCTGTTTTTCTCCTTCTCCATATTTATTTATTTATTTATTTATCAGAATGGTCCTCAAAAAAATTTTAAATGATTTTTATTTTTTCCATTATAGCTGGTTTATAGTATTCTGTCAATTTTCTCTGATACAGCAATATGACCCAGTCACACATACATATATACATTATTTTTCTCACATTATCCTCCATCATCATCCATCACAAGTGACTAGATATATTTCCCAGTGCTACACAGCAGGATCTCATTGCTTATCCATTCCAAAGACAATAGTTTGCATCTATTAACCCCAAATTACCAGTCCATCCCACTCCCTCCCCCTCCCCCATGACAACCACAAGTCTGATCTCCAAGTCCATGAGTTGCTTTCCTGTGGGAAGATTCATTTGTGCCATATATTAGATTCCAGATATAAGTGATATCCTATGGTATTTGTCTTTCTCTTTCTGACTTAGTTCACTTAGTATGAGAGTCTCTAGATCCATCCATGTTGCTGCAGATGGCATTATTTTGTAATTTATTTTTTTGGCTGCATATTATTCCATTAGGTATATGTATCACATATTCTTAATCCATTCATCTGTCAATGGACATTTAGGTTGTTGCCATGTCTTGGCTATTGTCAGTAGTGCTGCAATGAACATATGGCTACATGTATGTTTTTCAAGGAAAGTTTTGTCCAGATATATGCCCAAGAGTGGGATTGCTGGGTCATATGGTAGTTCTATGTTTAGTTTTCTGATATAGCTCCATACTGTTTTCCACAGTGGCTGTACCAATTTACATTCCCATCAACAGTGTAGGAGGGTTCCCTTTTCTCCACACCCCCTCCAGCATTTGTTATTTGAGCACTTAATTAATAATGGCCATTATGACTGGTGTGAGGTGGTATCTCATTGTAGTTTTGATTTTCAGTTCTCTAATAATCAGTGATAAGTCGAGCATTTTTTCATGTGCCTGTTGGACATCTGTATATCTTCTTTGGAAAAAGACCTATTCAGGACTTTTCCCCATTTTTCAACTGGGTTGTTGGTTTTTTTGCTGTTAAGTTTTATAAGTTGTTTGTATATTTAAGAGATTAAGCCCTTATCAGTTACATCATTTGAAACTACTTTCTCCCATTCTGTTCTCCTTTTAGTCTATAAAACTTGCAGCTTTATAGACTTCAACAAGGAATGGTACAGTCTCTAAGGCATTAGCCTGCTGTAGGCCTCTTTTGCCTGGCAAGGCAATAAAAGCTATTTTTTTTTCCTTGTTCTCCAAAAACTATGTCCTTTCATTTCTAGTCAGCACTGGTGTACAGAAGCCACATTTCAGCAATATGTTGACATTGAGAAACAAATAATACTCATCTCTGAGATGTGTTCTTACATAAAATCTCAGTTAATAAAACAATTAGTCTGTGGCTCTCTATCAATTGAGAAACTTGAACTAGAATTGAAGGCTATGAAGTTCGTGTCATGGTGCGGTGGAAACAGACCCAACTAAGGAAACATGAGGTTGTGGGTTCCATACCTGTCCTCATTCAGTGGGTTAACAATCTGGCATTGCTGTGAGCTGTGGTGTAGGTCACAGACATGGCTCGGATCTGGCATTGCTGTGGCTCTGGCTTAGGCCAGCAGCAACAGCTCCAATTAGACCCCTAGCCTGGGAACCTCCATATGCTGAAGGTGTGGCCCTAAAAAGACCAAAAAAAAAAAAAATTGAAGGCTAGTTTCCATCTCTCATAAGACAAAAGCCAAGAAAATTAGGGAGAAGAAAATATTAATCAGTGTACACGCTGATCTTGGATAGACAGTAGTGAGTGTTGACTTGGAGTGAGATGGTAACCCTCCGCTCAGGAATTGAACCTGGGAAGCCTGGGTAAAACCAGGAATCCTAACCACAAGACTAGCTAGAGGCTAAAAGCAGAATTGCCTCTTGTCAAAAGCAAGAATGTTTCAAGGAGGCAAAGACTGTAAAAACAGGTACAAAGTTTATTGTTAGAAACACAGTACAACATGCCAGAGAGCACAGAAATACAGAGAAGTAGGTTGTTTATCAAAGGCAGAAGCAAAGCAGTGATACATACCCAAAAGAGGAGTGTGGGTGCAGGTGTCCCCCTGAATGAGGAGAGTGGCTGGGAGATGATTTAAACCACTTACATGGCATTTCTTCCATTTCTTTGGCCAACTGTCTGGTTTTGTCTTCCACACCTGACACACCCAGGGCCCTCCCCAATCTTCATGCACATCTTTTGGCCAAGATGGATTCCAAAGGCATTATGGGAAGGTTATCTAGACTTATTGTGGTCTGGCATCCCATCCTTTTCTGATCCAGAGGGGTTCACGTGTGACATTAGGGTCTCTGAGACCCTGAGGCTGGGAAGTACGTGACCTCTTCGTCTTTTGCCCAAGCAGGGTTTAGCCCCTCTCTGATGTTCCCATTGCTGTTGTTTAACATGTCTACAGAAGATAGGTAACAGTTATTTGCCTTATGCCTATCTTTATTTCTATATTTAAATATATACAGGTCCTGGTTCGAAATGTCTATCCTGGAGCCCACTTATCTCCTGCCTTAAGAAGTATAAACAAGAGGCTAGTTGTAAATGTCTCTCCTGGAGCCCATCTGTCACCTGCCTCAACTTCAGCTGAAGTCTTAGGCACCTATAGAAAGCACAAGATGCTAGAAGTAATTAAAGAGTAAGGTCTCCTTCTATGGAAGGGATACTCTTCTCCAAGATGTAATTGAAACCCAGTCCCTTTTCCTTGTGGGAGGTGTCATTTTAAAAATATGCACAGGAGTTCCCATTGTGGCGCAGCAGAAACGAATCCAACTAGGAACCACAAGGTTGCAGGTTCGATCCCTGGCCTTGCTCAGTGGGTTAAGGATCCGGCATTGCCGTGAGCTGTGGTGTAGGCCACAGATGCAGCTCAGATCTCATGTTGCTGTGGCTGTGGCATAGGCCAGCAGCAACAGCTCCGATTAGATCCCTAGCCTGGGAACTTCCATATGACACAGGTGCGGCCCTATAAAGACAAAAACAAACAAAAAAGATAAAATAATAATAAATAAATAAAAATATTAAAAAATAAAAAAAATGCACAACCAAAAAGTTGATGACAGTTATGTTTTATTCAGTGTACAAAACTGGGGATTTAGGCCTGGGAGGCAGCATATCAAGTAACCCCGAGGAAACTGCTCTAAGGAGGTGAGGGAAGAGCTAGGATAACAAGGAGTTTTGCAACAAAGGGAAGGTAGTGGAAACAAAAGATTACTGCTCATAACAGAAAACTGGCCATCTTAAGTTAAAGTGCTTCTCTATGTATGGGAAGATGTGAGGTCTGGGCTCACTGAAATCATTACTTTGATATGTACCTCAACTACTTGGGGTCAGTATCCTGTGTTTTCATATCCCTAGTTTCCTCAGGGCTCATCATCAGGAATGGCTGCAATCTGAAAGCAGCTACATGGCAGGTATTCTTTGTTTCCTTCCTGAGTTCCCATGGGCTCACCAGTTCACAGGTGGCTGCAATTGCTGACGATTGTGACACCATTTGTTTACTGATACAGCAGGCAATATTTATTTCTCAGAAGTCATGATGTTGTAGCACAGAAAATTTGAATCAGGGACTTATTTGCTCCCAACCCCTTCACCCTAGGTGGGAAAAAATAGGAAGGATTGTCTGCAAATCCCTCTCTTCTGAGGACTTTGAAACATCAAGTGCCTTCCTTGTTCATTCTAAGAACAGCCCATGCTAGCAAGTCAGAAACTTTTAATTTGTAACAGTGTTGTATAGGTATCCCATGGCTGTCATAACAAAGTGTTTATAGACTGGGAGGCTTAAAAAAAGAGAAATGTATTCTGATATGAAAACTCTACAATCAAGGTGCTAACATGCTTTGTTCCTTCTGGAGGCTCTGAGCAAGAACATGTTCCTGGCTTTTCTTGGCTTCTGGTGACTGCTGGCAATTTTCTACAGTCTCCTGTGGCTGCATCATTCCAGTCCCTGCCCCCATGGCCTTCTTCCCTCTGTGCCTATGTCTAATTTCTCTCTTCATCTAAGGACACCAATCAAATCAAATTTAGGCCTAACTATAACCTAATATATCATCTTATCTTCACTACATCTGCAGAGAATTTATTTCCAAAGGAGGTCACATTCAGAAGCTCTGGGTGAATATGAATTTTGAGGGAACATTATTCATTCTGGCACAAACCCACAGTAAAAAATATATTTTGTACAAATAAAATTTGGGGAAAACTTGCAAAACAATACTTACCCTCACTCTGCATAATGAACTCCAATATTTTCAATTCCCTTATTTTCAATTTTATGAAATTAAGTCCATTACCCAATAATGCGTGATCATCACAGCCTGAAAACAGTAAGATGATATCAACTTAACATTTTAAGTCACTTGTAACACTGTACTAACCCTTCAGTAGAAAGTTGGCCAGGCAAAGAGGAGGGAAAAGACATTTGCCCCCCAGATACTTTATGTTTTTGCAGGCATTCAGAAGAGAAGGGGCACGGTTTCACTAGGTGGCCTAGAACACAGAGTTAATCATTATTGCCACCAATTAGTAAAGAGTCCTACAATCCTGCATACAGGATTCTACATAAAGAGAGACAATTGATGCAAACTAGATAGTAAGACCACCCCATGGGTTAGCAGAGGCGATACTTTGCAAAAAAGAGGTGGGGGGGGCAAAAATGTCTAGGTTGCATTTATTTTAAATTAAAATCTTAAAATCTATATTATTTTTTATTAAAAACAGCTGTGATCAATAAAATAAACAGTACCTAGCCATTCTCATGTTTTCTTCTCTGCAAAAGAATCCTAATCAAAATGAGTGAAACATTCTTGAAAGGTAACTCACCACACTTCTTAGAATTCCTTTGGCAAATACGGAATTTGAGAAATCTGCAGGTACCAAACTCAATAAATCTGAATTAAAGTCCTTGATAGAGAATAAAGAACAGAGGTGTCCTTTCCAAGTCACTTTTATGACTAGCCCCAAACCTTAACTACAAGCAAAGAGTTCATACCAATGATTAGCCCAGGAACAAAACTCCTGTACAATATTAATTGATCTAATAAAATATTCTTCCTAAGGCTACTTTTCACATGTTCATTTTATTATCAAGTAGGCAACCAGTCACAGGAGTTGTAATTCTTATCTTTGTACCCATATTCTGGGATGAAGTAATAGATAGCATGATGAGCTAGCCCTTTATAACATTGCTCCAGAGAAACTAAAAATAATAAGTTGTAATTTATATCACAAAAGGGATCAAGGTGAGATTCTAATTCATGGTGTTGTGTACATGAATTTCAAAGGTATATAACCTGTTTGTCTATACATTTTCCTCTACATTTGGTTTCTCCCAGGCTCTCTTAGTCTTAATTATAGACTTCTGATTTAAGAACATATTCGTAATTTGTTGAAATAGAAAAGAGCTTCATTTTAAACCACAAAGGACTGACCAAACCTAGTCTTAAACCTAACATATTAGGTGAAGGATAATAAATGCTATACTTGAAAATGAATACTTATATAAAGTTTCTTATTATGTGGATTAAAGTTAGTTGGGTCACTTCATACGGCACTCTCACAGCCCTATCAGAAATTTAAAAGTTGTGGTGTATTTAGTGCCTGCCATGCAAGAAAACACTTATAAGCTTTAGAGAACTAGGCTGTTATCTGGAAAAAATACATTGTGACTTCGTATTCTTTCTCATTACACAAAGTCCATAATATCCTGGGGCAAAGCTCAGCATATATACTCTCCAGTTCTAACACTCTGGATTTGTTCTCCAACCTCCTCCACCATCCCCTCCAATGAAAGAAAGGGATTTACAATTAGTTACCCTTTGGCGAGCTCATGGCCAAGGTATTTTGAAATTACATTTTCTAATAAACTCCTGGACTAAAGAATGGTTGGCTGACCTACCTCTAATCAAAGGTCGTAATATTGCTCTTAAAATAGTGAGATAGTCCCTCCATCCATCTTTAGAAACTTCATAACTGATCTCCCTGTGGTAATGTCTCAACTTTAATTCTTACTAATTAGCCTGGCCCACGAAAACAGTTAAAATAAATGAAATTTATTTGTTTGGCAGATAGTTCCTCCAAAAATTCCGGTGTGTTCTAAAACATAGCATATATCTTTAAAAAAGCAAAAACTATTCAACCATCTGCTCTGTGAGATTATCCAGCAAAACACTGAGTTCTACTAACTATTGGGTCTTCTTTGTCATAGATCAGCATCATCTTTTTTTTTCAAGAAATTTATTTTGGCTACAGGATAAGGATGAATAACCAAATTTATTTTGACTAAAGATAACTTTTTTTGATGGAAGGAAAGTAAATTCTCATAGATCCACCACAAATGCATCTTTTATTGTATTTATGTCTCCATTATTTTCCACATGAATTTTGAAATCAGGCACAAAATCCTGAAACTCAAAAATAATACAATTCTTTTCTTTCTCTACTGTCACTATCTACACATTTTTATTATCCTTCATCCAGTTCTTAAAATACTTATATTTTCTACAAATTTTCTTTATTCCATCCTGAAAGTTCAAACAGGTTAAGTTTGAAGCATTGGGGGTCATTCACTTAACAAAATAATCATTTCATTTCTGTGCCTCTGCTCTTCATTAGTTACATAAGAGCACTCAAAAATATATATTTTTAATTCAGAGATCAGTTACTTGCCGTTTTAGAAAATAAATCTGTAGCATAAAAATAAACCAAGTTTCACAAATTCAATTTTAATCTGCAGGGCAAGGCTGAATGCCATCTAAAAACTGACTCTTATTTTCCAAGGAGAGATGCTGCCTAAATGGTTGAACAGAACAGGCATACCCAAATGAATGTTAAGAGCAGCTACCTAATGAAATAAAACAGAATGGATTTCCAAATTTCTTGGCTGCAAAATTTCTAGAGAAGAGAACTTTTTCTGAACACCTGAAAGAAAGCATCAATACTCACAAAAATGTTCACCTCTCCAATCCCACTTACTCTCAAGCTCTTCTTTTTTTCTACAGTAGGTTACTTATTTCTTGTCCATAATAGGGAATTGAGCTTACCATAGTTCCTACTTTTCCCTCCCATCCTACAAGTGGCTGCAATTCTGGAGCATACAGAAAAAAAAATGCTGCTTGTAGTTGCTCTCTGTGGGGTACTTCGGGAATAACTGACACTGTGAAACTGAAAGAAGTTTCATCACAACTGGGGTTTCATTTCTACTCCAACATTGTTATTTCTTGTCTCATCTGCTTCCTTTGGGGGGGGGGGGGGAAATGTATCTATGCCATGGCTAAAAATCTATGTAGGCAGAAAGTTAAGGAGCGAAAGAACAAGCTTGTAAATTGTTGACTTTGACACTTTGCCTGTAGGTGACTCTATGCTCTTGAATTGGCAAAGAATGAGTTCATTTTTTATCAGGCTTACCAAAGATATGACACTCAGAATCCAATATTGGCAGTGAGATTGTTGCGACTAGTTGTTTTCAAACATCTTTAAATAAAACAGCCCAGTTTCAGTGATTGGAAACAAAGGGCTCAATTGCATTTCTTTCATGCTCTCTAGAGAAGCCTGCCCCCTCCTCCAAAACTGTTCAGAATGAAGGAGGCCTATGACTCAATGGATGCATTAATAATGCTGTTGTTATCAAAAGATTATCCATAACTAAAATCCCATTGTATTAGCTACCTAAACTATTTGCACAGACACTCACTACCTTGTATTTAGCACAAATTTTCAACTTAGGTCGCTGTTTTCTATAACTTGGGGTGACTCCCAGAAAATGACTTTGGAACTTTGGACTGAGATCTAACCTGTTTACAATTGTAACAAACATAACTACCATTTATTAAGCAATGAAATACTCCAGGCATTGTGTCAAGTACTTTATGTTATCTCATTTAATATTGAAAATAACTGTATGAAGTTTATTTAACTATCCCCATTTTGTAGCTGAAAAAATGGAGGCAGGTTGATCTTAACTAATTTTCTCAAAGTCCCAAAGTGGAGAAGGGATCTTAATGCAAAACTGCCTAACACCAAAACCTATCTTTTTGAACTTTATGCTTTACTTGTCTTTCTCTTCTATTGGTTTCATGATGACTGACCCAGTTTGCCAAAACTGCTATGTTATGTAAATTCTCATCACTTCAACAAACTTTTTGAGACTAGATAAACATTCAGTCAGTATCTTTGGTCTAGATAAAATAAACAGAAATTACAAAATAAATCTGTCTGTACCAAAGAGATTAGAGGAGTTTTGTCTTTGCAGTAACATAGTTGGACCTAGATAAATATAAACAACTAATTCGAAATAAAACGCAGTTTTGTGTAGCAAATTTGTGTATTCTTCCATATTCTTTTTTTGTGCATTCAAATTTCATAGCAAATTTGTAAATCTGAGTAATGACTTTTTCAAGTGTGGGCGCAGTTCAAAAATATCTAGCAAGTGTGTGGCTCTCCTGAATAAGATTTTTTTAATTGATATAAGGAGATGAGAACAATTTTTTTTGAAATACCCTTCTAAATGTGATGAACTTTGGATTAAATAAGTCCATTTTCTTAATACCATTTAAGATTTCACAAAACTTTAGAAAAGTATTGAGAGTAGTTTCATTATTTAGTTGTAGTAATTTAATTTAAAAATGTACTAATTTAATTTATATCTCTAGTTTGTATCAGATGTCTGTAATTCTTCTTTTTTCTCATTTTGGAAATTGCTAGAACTGCTAGGAAAGGAGGTTCTCAATTTCTCTAGCTCAGGAATTAATTTTCTGAGTCTGGGATATTTCCCTAAATAAATGGATATAACAGATGCCACCATTTTTATTTAAGCAAATGAAAATTTCTAAATATTAAATCACAGTGTGCTTATTAATAGAATTACAAGGAATATTGATTTAGAATAGGAACAAGAGAACCATTGTATTAGTGATTAGCTAAATCTAATCCTCATCAAGCTATACAAGTATCTGTATGTGCTGCCGTCTTTCTCCTGATACAAATTAAAGATGAAGCCATACCCTTAATTACACTACATCAATCTGGTTTTCACTTTTTATCATAATCTTTCTTATGTTTTTAGTATGTGTTTAATAAGTGTTTAATTAACAGATTATAGTTTTACACATTCATATCTATAGGTATAAATATACATGGTTATGATAGAAATAGCTATATGACTTAGCTTCTTAGTTGTTGAAACATTGGCTACCTCTGTACACTGATAAACAAATTGAAACACAGAGATGGAAATTGGAGGAGACAGAAAAGGTAGCTTTAATTTCCAGGCAAAGAGGGGAACACAACAGGCTAGTACATCAAGTGCTGTACCCATCTCACCTTGGAAAGGGTAGTGAGGGGTCTTATAGTGTTTAAGAAACAGGGCATAATCAGCTTGTGGACATTTTCCTGATTGGTTGCTGGTGAGGTCATTGAGGATCAGTGTCATCAACCTTCTGGTTCCAGCTGGCCTGGGGTCTATGTGCTTGCAGGCAGCATACAGTTAACTTCTTCCACACAGTGAGGGCTTCAGCACCTGCAAATAGCTCCAAGGACAGGGCTTGGAATATCATCTACAATCCTTGAGGAAGAACTAAAGGTCCTTGACTTTGTTGAATGCCTAAACTATTATTATTTTGTCTTGCTTGACTGTTTTCCTTTTTCTTTGTATTTTCTAAGTTCTCTGATTAAATTGATTTTTTTTTCTTTTTAGGGCCACACCTATGGCATATGGAAATTTCCAGGCTAAGGGTTGAATCAGAGCAAAAGCTGAGGTCTATGCCACAGTCACAGCAACCAGAACCAAGCTGCATCTGTGATGTCTGCTGCAGTTTTTGGCAACTCTAGATCCTTAATCCACTGAGCAAGGCCAGGGAATTGAACCTGATCCTCAGAAAGACAACATCAGGTCCTTAACCTACTGAACCATAATGGGATCTCATAAAATGATTCTTCGACTAAAGTTTTTCTAGACAAAAGGCAGACAGAGGGCATGAGTGGGGGTCTCTCTGGGATGGCCTTACAGGTTCCCAGTTACTCAGTTACACTGCAAATATCCATCTTCAAAAATAAGTCTATTGCATATTACATATATTATGCCAAGACAGTTATTCCCTCTTGCACAAGTGATCAGGAATGTTTTAAGTGATCTCCAGGTTAATGAGAGGAAACAGAATTGTGGCAAAATGGAAAACACCCTACTTCTTTAAAGGCAGAACCCCATGTCAAACATTATGGTGGTGGAACACAATCACTATCATTACCAACCCTTCCAAGGCTTCACTCCTTAACCACCTCAAAATAATCAAAGCAGAAATAGAGAAGACCCTCAAGAAATGATTACTAATTCTTCTCTTAGATGAATTAACAGTTAATTGTATCCTTGACTATGGACATGATCCCGTTTGTCCCTCACAAGAGCGTTGTGATATAGGGTGGGACATTATGATTCCAGAAAAATCCAAATAAAGTAATTATGGGCAGATACTCAGTTTTGCTTAGCTCCTTTTTTAAATTTTTTTTAATTAAAATATATTTGATTTACAATGATGTGCCACAGTTTTGCTCAGCTTTAACAATGCTTCCAGATACCTAGTGTCATGATATCTGTCATTCATTCCCTGGGGGAGAGGGTCTCATATTTTATCCAAGGATGAGATAATATCATCTTTGAGGAAGCAGGTTACCCAGGAGGCATCAGGGAGAGAATGCTGACTTCAGAGACTGTGTGGTAGGCTTGTGGACAGAAAGAAGCATGACACGTGACTCAGAAATCAAACCCCCTTTGATGGAACAGGCTGTTCAGAGATAGACTCCCAGCAGTCCCATTAACAATTATGACCTTCATGGTCTACTTTAACAGCATCACCCATTCTGAGAGCAATTTACCTTTGGCCCCAGTATGTTTGCCATCCCTTCTGCCTCTTCAAACTGTTTACTTAGGTCTTGAGCTCATTATTCATATTCTTAATTCTTCTATTTTTTTTGAATAAGCTTATTCTCCCCTCTTCAATTCAACTCCAGCCTGCTCACTTCTGTTAAGAATTTCTATTGCTAGGCAAGCTCTAACTTGCTCTTCATGATTGTCGCTGCCTATCTCCTTCCCGCTAAGCCCAAACTCAGCAGAGCCAGCCCATTCTTTGCCCCACTTTGTGATGCTTACTAAGCCAAATCAGACAACCAGACCTCATCTGCAGCTCTATGATTTTTGGACTTGTAGATATTTTGAATATCCAGTGCAAAATATCTCACTCTTCTTTCTACCTTATTTCCATCACCAGTCATTTTTCCATCACCTCTCCACTACATCTCTGGCTACATCACTTTTTCTTTAATTACCAAAGAAATGAGTAGTCCTGATTTCCAAGTCCAAGCTTCTATTTTATCTTAAAATGACACTCAAGGTATTTTCTGACACTCAAGTAATTAGTGTTAGCAAGGCGTCTGCTAACATGATTTCTTTCAGCCTCTTTGCTAACTAATGATAATCCATTTCTGCTTGTCTGTCTTTTCATCAGCTGATCTCCTGAAGAAAACCTGAGGTTCACCTTTAACATATTCTTTGGTTCAGCTGGACTTTGCCACAAACCCATGTAATTATGCAAATTTTTTTCCACCTCAAAATCTTGCCTGTTATTTTATAATCATGCATCTTCACATCTGTCTATGAAACTGACATTAATAATTTTTAATAATAGTGTATATACATGAATATAATAGTGACTGTGATATTTATATATAATACACAATACATATAACATTGTATATCATACTTTTTTCATATGAAGGTCTCATACATAAAGTTCTCATTTATATAGCGCTTAACATTTTACCTTATCATGTCCAGAATTTGGAAGGTTTGCCTATTTTTCAAATGTATTTTATTCTGAAAGCAGATATGATTTTCACTGAATTAAAATATTCAACCAGAAATACTAACTGACAGGCATGCAGTGAGGAAGCAGTCTATACACATTACAATTTTTTAATCCTCACAACAACCTCCTACAGGCACCGTTCTTATACCCATTTTACCTAAGACATAATTGAGGACAAATGTATAACTACCTCCAAATTTAGCAGCAGTTATTACTGCAGCATTTTTGCAGGTAGGGGCATTACCTAGTTATTACAAGTAAAGGGGTAATATTTTATTACTAAAAATGAAAGGTTTATCCTTCATAATTTTGAAATGAAGATGCACTTCATAGTGACTATGCTAAAAACCACTGAATCGTACATTTTAAAAATGATGGATATTTTTGGTCTTTGAATTATATTTCAGTAGAAGATGCAATTAGTTTTACAAAAAGATACACTTCATATTTCCAAAACTGTCTAGAAATAAATTGTTCCACAAAAGAAATTTTTCAAGGTAACATATTTTTGCCATTAAAAAATGACTATACGGTTGTTAGTATACTATAGAGTAAGCACTGACTACTGGTTGTGTGTATTCAACAAGTTTCAGATAAAGATACTAAGACTCCAAATGAATCACATACTCAAGGCCATTGGCTGGAAAGCTAGGAAGTAATAAACCCAGATCTGAGCCACACCTGCCTATCCCCAAACCCTAACTTCTTTCCACCATGCCACAATATCTTCCAGTAGTGTCAGATATGGGCCAAATACAAACATGCATTGTAACATGCCTGCAAAAACATTTCTAAAGCACATTGTAGCTCTTGCTAATTTCTTAGATTACATAGAAAAGAAATGATTTTTAAATTTGTATTGAATTCAATTTATTGTTAGTGTCATTTAAGATGCTGTGGGCTATTAACATCAAGCACATATGCATGGCACACCATTGTTTTCCAAGCACTTTTACACATCACAAAGGAAAGACACTGCACAGCCTGCAAAGAATATTTAATTTTTCCCACAGAAGCTAAGAATTTTCTGCATCTTAAAGATCTTACATGACTATCTTAAGAGTTATAAGCTAGGAGGTGTCAGACCAAGGACTGAAATCAAATAATTTTAATTTCTGGTGCAGAAACCTTTCCTCCACATAGTATTGATTCTCTGAAAGGCTGCTGAGATTGGTAGCTCATTAGACCCTCCCCAGAATGGCCTCAATAAGCTGTGATTTTAGAAGACATACACACTTTCCCATAATATTCCTGTGCCTCGCCTGGGTAGCAAATTGTCAGTTACTTTTCACTTTTTTTGCTATACTGCCTTTTTATGGTAGCTCCCCTCATTCCTCCTTTTAAACTCCTGCTACCAATTTGCTGTTGGCTTGAAATCCAATCATTAAATGTTTAAAATAAGAATCTGCTGGCTATGAGAGACCATTTAAAAATAAAGTGTATGAGCTTGCATTTTGCAGGAGATATTTGGTCACTCTTCATCATTTTTTTTGTGACTGAAAATTAACTCATGCTCAGTATTTAAGAAATTAAATGTAGAAAAAGCCAAATAGGAAGAATAAGTACATCATATTTAATCTCAGCAGCCAGATAACTCAATATTTTAGCATATTTCCCACTGTATGTGTTTTAATAACATTACTATTAGTGTGATTATCATTAATGTTATTATTATTTTTAAATGGAATAGCTTTTACCTGGATTTTTTCACTTAGCATTTAAATTGAAATATTTTTCCCCTGACAATATGTAATTTTGAAATACATGAATTTTGATTTCTGTATAAACTTTATGATATGAATATGCAACAGTTTATTTAGCTTTTTTCCTTTGTTCTACATAATATTGCTAATGCTTTCATTTTTGGATATAATTCTATGAAAATCATTTTTGTCCCATCAAGACTTTAACTTGGATTTCTAGTTGTGAATACGAGGTCTAACTTTATGAAAAATTCAAGCACTAAGTACAGAAGTCAAATTCCTTTATCAGCAGTTATAAAAATTTATACTCCCACAAAAATTAAATAAACTTTAATTATCCTTAATTACTGACTCTACCTCTGATAATGCTTTTTCTTACTCACTGTAGGTTTATTGGTTATATTCCAAATATCTGAGGTTGAAATTAGAGGTCTCTACAAAAGTGAGTTGTTACTATAATCAAGAATGCAAAGTTTTTATTACACTGTTAGAGATTTCATTACCCTTAAAATTCAATTTTGTCTTTAATAATTAAGAATTATATTATTCATTCACACAAATACACAAAAGGCCTTGTACTTTGAGCTGCCTCTGCAGTGTTTGAGGGTTGGCACACAGAACAATCTGCACTCTTTCCCACGCCCCTCTTCAAATCTGTTCATTGTTTGAAATTAAATTACAATCTGTAACGGTGCCAGAGTGTAAAGTTAATTAGTCAATATTGTTTTTGAATCTGTTTCAAGATAAAATAAGACTATTACAAAGCAAAATTCAAGAAAGATGGACATTTCGCAAACTATGTATTAGGATCTCTCTTTAGTTCATTCTGCTTATAACAAAATATCATAGCCTGGGACAGAGTATCTTATAAATAGCCAAAATGTATTTCTCACAGTTCTGGAGGCAGGAAATCCAAGATCAACATGCAAGAATGGTTGGATTCTGGTGAAAACTGTCTTCTAGGCAATACCAGGCAAGGCTGGGGTAGGGCTCTCTAGAAGGCTGAATCAGTGTTCACTATATGCTATTGAGTCCAAAGACCAAGGGGTGAAAATGGAAGTGGCACCAGGATACTATTACCCTAGGGACCCACAAGCAAAAGTTGCTTCTTGTTTCCTAAAATTTATACTCTACTGCCTATAGATCTTATTTCCAGAGGGAGGAATGCTTTTGCCAGAAGACACTCTGATTCCATTGAACTAGAAGTTAAGACTGCTGCCTGGCCACATTGGGCCCCTCATGGTTCTGAATCAACAAGAAAAAGAAAAGGGGGATGATAATGATGGTTAGGGTGATTGCTCTTGACTACCAAAGGAAAGGTGGACTACTATTCTACAATGGAGCTAAGAAAAAGTATGCTTGAAATATAGGAGATATTCTGGGCATCTCTTAGAGTTACCATGCCCTATAATTGAAGTCAACACCCTCCAAGCAGAACTACTAATAACTGTCTAAAAGCATTAAGAATGAAAATTTGTATCAGGTAAAGAATCACGATCAAGTGATGTGTTTGCTGAAAGCAAGGGGACTACAGAATGGGAAATAGAAGAAGGTAGTTATAAATACTACCTACAATCATGTGAGCAGTTACAGAAATGAGGACTATTATTATGAGTGCAGTTATCCCTTGGTATCTGTGGGGGATTGACTCTAGGAGCCCCTGTGGATACCAAAATCCATGGATGCTCAAGTCCCATATAGAAAATGACACAGTATAGTCAACCCTTCATGTCTGTGGTTCCATATTCAGGGATTCAACCAACCTCAGAATGAAATTTGATCCATGGTTGACTGAATCCATGTATGCAAAACTTGTGGATACTGTACATGTATAACTGAATCACTTTGTTGTACAGCAGAAATTATCACAGCATTGTAAATCAACTATACTTCAATAAAAATTTAAAAAAATAAAAAAAAAAAACCTGTGGATATGGAGGGCTGACTACATGTATTGAAAAAAAATTTGCATATAAATGGATCTGCACAGTTCAAATCCACCTTGTTTAAGGGTCAACTGTATTTTCTCCTTATTTTATAATGAGTATATCTGTATACATTTATATGTATATTAAAGAAATATCTTTGAGTTTTTCCCTCTTTTATTCCCTAATAATGTAACATAAGATATACTGACTTTATATCAGTATTTAAATGTTGTCAAATATATATTACAGTATTTAAGTTATAGGACATCAGAAGAATAAACAACACTCAAGGACGCTACCTCTTCTTCTGGGGAAGAGAACAGTGCATTTTTGGTTGTAATCAGAATAGTTGTATTATGTGCGCTGGAATCATGATCTTGTTATTGTCTTTGGAGATTAAGTAGAGTTTAAAGAGATGGATATGGGTACCAAACTGACAAGGGGTGGACTTGTGATGATTAATTTTGTCAATTTAGGCAAAGAGGTCTCCAAATAGCTGGTAAGACATTACTTCAGGGTGTGTCTGTGGGGTGTTGCCAAAAGAAATTAACATTTAAATCAGTAGCCAGAGTAAAGAGGGTCACTCTCACCAATGCAGGTGGGTATCATCCAGTCCCTCAAGGGCCTGAACAGAGCAAACAGGTGGAGAAGGGTCAGATTCACTTTCGCTGCTTGAGCTGATACCTCTACTTTTCCTGCCCTTAGACATTGGGCTTTCAGACTCAAATGAAGACTCACCATTGGCTCCCAATTTTAAGATACACGGAATCAGACTGAATTGCACACCTGTTTCCTGGTCCTCCACTTTATAGTCAGCAGGTCCTGGGACTTCTTGGTCCCCATAATCATCAGAGTCCATTCCTATAATAAATCTCAATCTCTCTCTCCCTCTCTCTCTCTCCACTTCCATTTCCATCTCTACCAACTATCCATCTATATTCCCCTGGTTCTGTTTTTCTGGAGAAACCTAATACTGCCTAAGTGGGAAGAAAGGCAGTTTACACATTATTGACCATTTTCCTTCATTCCATTAGCCGATCATTACAGATCTGTCTATCAAACCCTAGTTTAACATTCAAATTACTACTCTAGCATGCATAAATAATTAGGGAAAGGAGCTGCCAGCTCAACTGGAAATATTTATTTCTTCTTAGAGGATTCTTCCTCACCCCACAGAATGAGGCAGATCTAGTTCCCTAAATGACAAGGCCTTCTTCTTATGCCCCAGGCTCATCATTTCCTTTCCTCAAACATTTTGCCAATGAATACAGGACAGAAATAATAAGAACACTGTAAAAAAAAAAAAGAAAAAAAGAAAAAACACAAAACCAACTGCTCACTCTTAAGATCTATAAATTTTAAGACATATATCTTTAAGAAATTAATATTTATACCCTTGCATCCATATTTTTCTTTCACTATAACGTTATTCACTATTTTCCTTTATCTTTCTTATAGGAAGCAAGAAGATATGCATAAGATCAAGGGAAGAGAAATATAAAGAACAATTGTCAAGCCTTATAACATCCCTATGTAAAAGTAGGGGATCTTAGGATTTCGTACTTATTTTTGCTGACTTATAAATAATAACATTAGTAAGTTATGAGCACTTTGCTGTGGAATATTATGAAGTGAGAAAGCCTATAAACTAATGACTTTTTCATACTTGGCATGAATGAAGATCCACTGAATAGCTGGTTGTGTGTGTATGTGTGTGTGTGCATGCAGAGCATGCATATGCACATACTCTTGCTGAGTCAATGCCTCAGATTTCCTTAACCACTCTTCCCAGTTTCCCAGTTAACCACGGTAAGTACCCCCTGGTAACCAGACTCTAGCAATCCAAGCCAGCCTGCAAAAAGATGCTTATTACAATGATGTAAATAACAAATGATATGTGCAAACAGTATGGTTTATGAGCAAAAGCTACTCTAGTGTGGGTTTTCTACCGGCTCATGTGTCAGGGCTGATAACTAGAGGCTTTTGTTTATTTAAACTAAAAAGAAGAAAAAGATATGATATATTGACAGTCCTTGGTATTTTTCCCTTGACAAATGTGTGGCACCTTTCAATTTGATCCAAGTACTTCTGTTTTATTCTCAATCCCATCTCTAAAAATGATTACTGTATTTTGCTATTGGTCTTACACTGACTAATTTTTCTACAGCATATTGATTTCTAATTTTGTTGCTGACAGTTCATCATTCAACTTGTAAGACACATTATTCTTTCTGTAAATTGAAGTTTTGTATTATCCATCTTGATCCTTTATCCTAAGCAATGTTATCTCCATTTTTTTTTATTTATACCTCAGGTTTTTTTCCCTCCCTGAGGATTTATCTTGTTTGAAAATGCATGTTTCTTCATGGGTTTTTTCGTTAATGCGGTTTTAAACATTAATACAAAGCACACAAGGGGATTGATTTAGAAGCTTGATTTTTGAGGAAGCAGGAACAATTTATTTAGTTAACCTTAATATTGCACTAATGGTATAAGCTGTGTATTCAGGAACCCCCAGGCCATTAGGAAAGCAAAATCAGAAGGCATGTTCTGCTTTCATGAAATTTCCTTTCCTAGAACCATATATGGATTTATCTTAGCACTGTGACAGCTGTTTCTCTTGAATGAAAAATGAAGGAAGAGTCAAATTTAGAAGTAAAATTACAGGCACATTATATCTATACCACTACCAGTGGTTGCACTGGTTAAGCATCCTTGACAATTCTTTCTTAGTTTACCTTTAAGATGAAATAAGATGTCATTGTCAACAGGCTTTTCAGGCCAAAAGAATGCTTTCTTCAGGGCCTGGTGGAAGGGAGAGGAGAGAACTGAGAACTTTCACTTTCTAAGGAATACTCTCCAATTCTCAGTTAAGTTGGCATCAGCAGCAGCCTGAATCTTTCCTTGCCTACATCTCCCTGCTTTTAACAAGCCCATCTGCAGATCACTCCCACACTAATCTTCTAAAGGAGAGCTTTTATCATGTCACTTCTCAGGAGCCTGGAGCGGAGGAGAATAATAGTATTAATGCCTCACATTAGCATAGTGTTGTTCCATTTACAAAGTGCTCTCATGTGTGCTACCTCATTTCATCCTAACAGCAATCTCTGAGTACTCATATCAAGTCCAAACTCCTCATGCTTAGCTCAGCCTTAACAGGTTTTTTTTTTTTTTCCTTCTTTTTTGGCCATCTCCAGCAGGATATAGAGTTCCCTGGTCAGGCATCAGATCCAAGCTGCAGTTGTGAACTAGGCCATAGCTTTGGCAACTTTGGGTCTTTAACCCACTGTGTCAGGCCAGGGATTGAGCCTGCATCCCAGTGCTCCCAAGACACTGTAGATCCTATTGTGCCACAGCAGGAACTCCAGCCTTAACACTTTCTTGATTGTTAGCGGGTCTTTCTCTTTCTTCTCCCAAAGGAAGCCTTCAGTCTCTCCTTCACTGCCAGGCAGCACTGATTTATCACTTTCAAATACCGCCTTTTGCATTCCCCTTGCCCTCTGCCTGGAAATCCTTCAGTCTCCTTTGCCCCATTATGAAAGCCAGAAGGAAATGCCTGATGGTCAGAGGAATCATGGTTTCTGAGGATGGCCTGCAATAGAACATCCACCCTTTCTGGCCTCCATCCAATTTGCACATGGACACACTGTACAATTTACCTTTGTCAGTGAAGTTGTGTTTGGCATATAAACTCGGTCTCCTGACGCTCATCTGTATGGCATGCTCTTTTGGCTCAGTTTGCTTGCAGATTCAGGTTAGACAATGACAAAACCCACAAGGCAATTTCCTCCACCACGTCACATAGCTCTGAAAAGTTCTTGTCAGAGAATAGGACATGTTTTCTAACTTTGTCCCTTTGTGAGAAAACACATGTCCATTAACTACAGAAAATTCTTTATAAGTGTTTTCTCCACTTATTTCCATTAACTTCACTTTCTTTGGGGAAAGGCTTTAAAATTATCAGCATGATATAATCTATCCTCTTAAACCTAAAACATTAATCAGGTAGGAGTAAGTAATGCAGACTTTCTTAACCTCTGCAACCTTGAACGACTGTATAAAGTTGTCTACCTCCTCAGTCTCCTTGGCAGCTGGACTGCAGGTCAGATGAAGACCAAAGCTGATTTTTTTTCTCTATAAAATTGTTAGCCACAGTATTCACTCCTGAGACCTTAATGAAATTATTCGTGATAGGATTGTACTTTTCTCTGAGTATTCAAATCAAGTGTTAAAAGTTCATGAAAGGAGATGTTGAAGAGACAACCCAAAGTTAAAAAATACTCATCATCTCAGCCTCTCCGCACGGAAAAGATTTTTTCTTTGTTTCTATTTTTCTTCAATGCTCTGTTTCTTCCTCTTTTTACCTCTCCTTTCCTCTCCCTCTTTTCTCATTTCTTTTTTTCTCTTCTCTCTTTTTCCTTCTCCCCTCCTCCCTTCTCTTCCATCTCTCTTCCTATTCTTTTTTTACACTAGTTCACTAGTCCCAGTAATTATCATTTGGCAGAGAATCTGGACATAACTTAATTAGATCTCAAGGCTTAATAGAAGAGTTCTGGAAAAATAAAGTGGAGTCATGTATTTTTTCACCAAGGCCCTCCAATTCATAAAAAACCTGAGCAATAAAGGCAAATATTGGCACGTGGCCACATGCATGGTCACCTGGCAAGTAGAAACCACTTCCCATTGCATCTCTGGCCTCACCCCTCCATAGCCTCCGCTCCACTCCAAGTCCCTGCTGTCTTCTACTGCTGTCTTTGTTGATCATCCTGTTTTGTCCCCTTCAACTTTACTAGCAGAACTATTTCTCTGTCATTATTCAGTAGAGAATGTGCTCATTTAAACTCACATCCTCCCAACTTCTCAGAGAAAAAACAATCTTTGTTTCAATAACAAAAATTTATTCTAGACCTAAACCATAAAATGCAATAATCACACTTTTCCATTACTTTCTTCATTCTAATTTCTCCAATTCCCATTACACCCCAACAATAAGCATATTCATTTGCATCTGCTCTAATCCATACCATTGTAGATATGGACACTTGCTCTCAGCCATTATTTGCTGACCTTGGTGTCTTACTTGGGGCTGTGACCTAGACTTGGCTCCTAAGGGTTACTGAGCTCTTCATCACCAAGCCCTTCTCAGGTGGCATATGCTAACCTGTGAATTTACCATTAAAACTGATCATTAAAAATTGAGATGCACCTAAATGGATTGCCTGTGTACCAATCATGGTCTTTTTTCTCCCCACTAGGTAACAATAGACCAATCACCTCCTAATAATTAAGGTCAATAACTCCTTCCATGTTGTGACTTACTCCTTACTCTAGGCACTTTGAAGCGCCCAGGAGCAGTTGAAGAAATGATAAATAGCTTCCTTCTGATTAATGATGAAAAATCATCAATAATTCTGTTTCCCCCTTATATGTAAAGTATCATTTCTCCCTTGCTTCTTTTAAGTGTTTAGTAAAATGTCTCATTTTTCCCTTTGATTTTAGTTTTCAAAAGTTTGACCACAATGTGTGTGGCTTCATGTGAATGTCTCAAGTTTATCCTGTTTAAGATTCACTCAGCTTCTTGAATCTCTAGGTTCACATCATTTGACAAATTGGGGGGATTTTCATCGATTATTCCATGATTTCTCTGAGTATTTTTTTCCTTTTTTCTTTCTTTTTTTTTATTTTAGGGCCTCACCCACAGCACATGGAATTTCCCAGGCCAGGGGTCAAATCAGAGATACAGCTGCTGGCCTATGCCACAGCCACAGCAACACCAGATCTGAGCCACATCTATGACCTATGCCACAGCTCGCATCATCTCCAGATCCTTAACCCACTGAGTGAGGCCATGGATAGAACCCTCATCCTCATGGATTCTAGTCTGATTCATTTCCACTTAGTCACGATAAGAACTCCCTGAGTATGTTTTTCAACTTCATCCTTTTTTCTGCTCGCTCTTCTTCTAGACTCTGATGACATTAATGTGAGGATTTTCTTATATTCCCACAGGATTTTAAGGATCCGTTTTTTGTCTTTTTGTTTGTTGTTTTATTTTCTTTTTTCTTAACCTATTTTCACTGCCATTCAGATTTAACAGTTTCTATAGTACTACTTTTTCCTCTTGTCCCCTCCATTCTGCTTCTGAGCCATCTATGGAGTATTTCTTTTTTCAATTTCAGTTATTGTACATTTTAGTTATAAAATTTTCACTTGATTATTTTTATATCTTCTGGTTTCTTTGCTGTGATTTGCTATTTGTCAAGACTTTCTCTTTTTAATTTGTTTAAAGCATGTCTATAATTGTTTGCTGAAGCATCTTGCAATGGTGGCTTTAAGTTCTCTGTCAGGTAATCTTAATATCTTGGTCATCTATGTGTTGACATCTATTGACTATCTTTTCCAGTCAAGCTGAGATGTTCCTGGTTCCTGTTTGATGAGTGATTTAAAACTGGCATCTGGACATTTTCTGTGTTATGAGATAATGGAGCTTATTTAAATCTTCTATTTTTTCTGGTTTCTTTTGACATTGTTCTTGTAAGAAGAGGAGTTATGCCATCTCCTACTGCCAGATGGTTGTAGATGTCCAGGTTGCCCACCTGGCCTCTACTGACACCAAAGGAGCATAAAGGGGGAGGAGTGGGGAGTGGTGTTACCACTGGGCTGGAGTGTTCAGAGTCCTGATCCTCCATGAGGTGTCCCCTGACCCTAACCTCTAACACAAATACTAGCAAGAGAAAGGTGCCTCATTCTGCTGTATAAGTATGGGCAGCCTTGGGAAGATTTCTGATCATGGATGAGGCAGTTCTCTGCCTCTTATTAGTGGAATGCATGTTTAGAAATATTATACATTTAATACAGCCTATTTCTTTCTGAAGACTATTTACACATACAAATATGTGCTCCTTAACCAATCTTAAATATTTTTAGCATCTAAATATGTTTTTTATTTATCAATAATTCCATGAGGACAGGGGAAAGAAATTACCACAAGATTTTAAAAGATAAATATGGTATGAAGATGACTCTTCACTGGCATAAATGTCAGTATCCAGAAATTGCATGAATGAGTCAGTCATTTTTCTCATGAAAGAGAATAATGGAGGCATGAGGGATATACAACTGTGATAATGGTATCTAATGCAATTGTCCATTATTCATTAAATTATCTATTCTCATGTAAAGTTATCCTTGTTTATTGTTTGAGATCAAATAACACCAATATTTAAAAGATATAAAAGTATTTTATCCCATTTGTGAAAATATAAAGATGATAGATACACTCAAATTGTTACATCAAGTCATTGAGAAAATAATACGAGTACCAAAATGCATGCTAGGGACATGTTAGCATATTACGTAATCAGAAGACCTAAATTCTTGTCTCCAGTTTTATAGAGTATGATGATGTTTCTAAAGCTGTCTCTTAATCTATAAATAAAGTGCCTGAATTAAGGGAGTCAATGTCTGATACAACTCTTATGTTTTATACATCACAGTATGGATAAAATAGTTACATGTAAATATGTCGGTGGAACTTAGCTCTGATCGTGTAACTGTGGAATACACAGACGTTATTTCCAGGATGATAAAATATTTTGCATTGCAGGGGTGAGAGGCTACTTGCTTCATTCTTTTATCAGTTTCTTTTGTGACTATATCATCTACGGTTCTCCAAAGAAAGAGAACAGTAGGAAAAGATAGAGAAAACTAGCTGACATAAGTGTGGGGGATGGCAAGACCAAAATCCATAGGGCAGGCAGGTGGCTGATGGACCAGAAATTCAGATAAGGTTTCTATGTTAACAATCTTGAGACAGAACTGTTTCTTCTTAAAATCTCAGGTGTTGCTCCAGTAAACTAGGTGAGGCCCACCTACATTATCAAAGGTAATTCATCTCCTTTACTTAAAGTCAATTGAATGTAAATGTTAATTAAATCTACAAAATACCTTCACAACATCTAGATTAGTGTTTGACCAGAGAACTGGTACCACAGTCTAGTTATTCAGCTCCTACAATGTCTCAGGTATTATTCTTGGTGCTTTGAATGAGTCTATTGTAGCTCACAGTACAAGCTTATGAATTATCTGTTGCTATTTTCATTTGAGACATGAGGAAATTGATTCTCTGAAAAAAAATTTTTTCAAAAAAGAAAGGAGTTCCCATTGTGGCACAGCGGTTAACAAATCCGACTAGGAACCATGAGGTTGCGGGTTTGATCCATGGCCTTGCTCAGTGGATTAAGGATCCAGCGTTGCCATGAGCTGTGGTATAGGTCACAGGTGTGGCTCAGAGCCTGTGTTGCTGTGGCTCTGGCATAGGCCGGAGGCTACAGCTCTGATTAGACCCCTAGCCTGGGAACCTCCATATGCCATGTGAGTGGCCCTAGGAAAGGCAAAAAGAAAAAAAAAACAAAAAAACATTTGCCCAAAGAACTAAAGCCATGGTCCAGTCAGGAATGAAACATAGGTTTACTTGACTACAAAACAAGATAGCATGTACATTTGTGGTGTGGGGGAGAAGGTGGAATCCTAAAATTCAGATTTTGATATTTTCTTTAACATTAAATAGCTTTTGAATTTGAGGCATAAAACAGTATTACTTTCTTCATATCTATAATGAAGAGTTTGAATTGGGTATTTTCCTAAAAATATTCTGTATTTCTATTTGGGTACTATACACATTTCACCTGCCTTTCTCTTAGAATACAACATTGTCTTTTAAAGGGTAAACATTTGTTTGGAGTTTGGGTTGGGGTGTTCTTTTGAACCACCTAAGGAACATTTTGTGCTACTTGATTATTCAATTACAACAGAGAAGAGACAACCCATTATGAGGAATTATGAATCCACACATTGGAAGGAAATCCTGTGATTTTGTTTTGCCTATCAGCCTTTCCATCTGTACTTGTGTTGAAATGAAACAAAATACAACTTAATGAATAGGGAGCCCCATGAAGTGAAGCAAGCACTAAGGATGGCTGATGCCAGATGGTTAATTCTGCAGAACTTCACTCAACACTTTTTTTCTCTCTAGGTGTCTTGGCCCAGTATCTACTTACCTCAGTAACAGAAAGCATGTTTTTAACACCATTACCTCCTGCTGAGCCAGTGCAGCTTATAAAAGAGCAGGCTGGATTCTTTTTGTCTCATACATCAACTACAACACTGTCAGTGAGGTTCCATTTTCAGAATCTTTATTACTGCTGATGATGTCAGAGAAAAGGAACATAGCGTGATTAGTAGATTGCAGGTGGAATTTACAACACTGGCAGCTAAAAATGATCTTTTGATTTATCAACTGAGAACATTCAATCTAAAAGTCACTGAGAGTGAATAAATATGTTCAAAACCATCAGATCAATTTAGAAATCGATTTTCTATTTATAATTACAGTTTAAATGCTATTAAAAAGCTCCTTTCCTTGCTGTTTTGCATTTTTTTTTTTGGTCTGTTAGAATAATTTGTCTTTCTAGGGGGAATAACTACATAAAATCCTTCTATAAGGACCCACATTTGCCTTTGTGAATAACTTAACGCTAGTTTCAAGACAATGGAGCATGTGTGTATGTGTGCACTGTAGTCACACATTGTTTATGACTAGAATACTCATTTGCTCAGATCTTATGTTTCTAGAGGTTAAAGGAATCAGCTTCGAATTTTACCCTACTCCTTTTTTGCTGCCTCTTTGATCAAAAAGACATAATTTAACATTTTATTGTCTGACTTAAATCTTTTTTTCTAGGAGATCTGAATAAAGCTGGATTGTTTTCTGTTTACAATAGAGACAGCTAGTGTTAAGTAATGACCTGGTAAAAGGTGCACAATTTCTTGGAGTCAATTCAATTGTTTGCCTCTAATACCGTAGTCTTTAAAATAGATACCCAAATAGACAGGTGCCTAACATGTCACTTTTCAATATGAAATTGCACAATGAATAAAAGTATCTCTATTTAAAGATGAATTTCTGGGTATTGCAATATCAATGTGTTACTAAAAGTGTAAGAAACATGGTGTGAGAAAGATAGTTGAAATATCTGTACACAGTCCACTCTTTTCTCACATTACCCTAATTTGACTTTCTTTATTGACTTAATAACAATCTATCCCTTCTGTGGAGTTAGTGGAAATGGCTTCTTCATTCATTTCATTGTTTTCAGTCAGCTAACATTTTGGATTGATATTTAGATGCTCAGTTTTACCTATAATGGAGGATACTTTTTATAGTGTCAGAAATATGCAAGATATATTAGAAAGGGTCAACTTTCAGAAGACATGGAGAAAGCCCAGTAATAGTATCAGCTTCTGTGTATCAGAGATAACCTAACTTTCAGAATTCTCTCTATTACTATGTGGTATCAATATGGTAAGGTCCATATATGTTAAACAATGTGTTAAGGTTAACTGTAAAAATATAATTGCTTGACAAATAACTTTAAAGTTTGTATGGAAATGTGAAAGATCCCAAATACCCAAAAACAATCTTGAGAAAGAAGAATGGAACTGGAAGAATCATTTTCCTGGACTTCAGAGTATACTACAAAGCTACAGCCATCAAAATGCTGTGGTACTGCACAAAAAAAAAGATAGGTTAATGGAACAGAACAGAGAGCCCAGAAATAAACCCATGCCCCGGTCAATTAACCTATGACAAAGGAGGCAATAATATACAATGGAGAAAACAGTCTCTTTAATAAGTGTTGCTGGGAAAACCATACAGCTACATGTAAAATAATAAAATTAGAACATTTTATAACACCATATACAAAAATAAATTCAAAATAGATTGGATAACTAATCATAATGTCAGAAACCATAAAACTCCTAGATGAAAGCATAGGCATAACACCCTTTGACATATATCATAGCAACATTTTTTTAGGTCTGCCTCCCAAAGCAAAGGATGTAAAGGCAAAAATAAACAAATGGGACCTGATTAGACTTGAAAGCTTTTGCACAGCAAAGAAAACCATCAACAAAATGAAACACAACTTCTTAGCAAAAATTATGATCAATAAGGGGTTACTATCTAAAATAGATAAAAAGCTCATATAACTCAATGTCAAAAAAAAAAAAACAATTAAAAATGGGCAGAAGAACTTAATAGGCATTTTTCCAAAGAGGACATGCAGATAGCTAAAGGGCACATGAAAAGTTGCTCAATGTCACTATTAATCAGAGAAATGTAAATCAAAACCATAATGACCTCACACCTGTCAGAATGGCTATCATCAAAAGAAAACAGATAAAAAAATTTGGCAAGGATGTAAAGAAAAGAGCATGCTTGTACACTCTTGGTAGGAACAGTGGTGGTACAGCCGCTGTGGAAAAAAGTATGCAGGTTTCTTAAAAAAATGAAAATAGAACTACCATATGACCCATCATTCCACTCCTGGGTATATATCCAGGAAAAAAACAAAAACACTAATTCAAAAAGATACATGCACCCCTATGTTCACAGCAGCATTATTTACAATTGTCAAGATATGGAAGAAACCTATATCTATCAATAGATGAATTGATATTCACAGTGAAAGTCTACTCAGCCATAAAAAACAGTAATGAAGTTTTGCCACTTGCAAAAACATAAGTGGACTTGGAGTGTATGATGCTAAGTAAAATAAGTCAGACAGAGAAAGACAAATACTATATGATATCACTTATATGTAGAATCTAAAAAATATGACAAATTAGTATATGTAACAAAAAAGAAACAGACTCATAGATATAGAGAACAAACTAGTGGTTACCAGTGGGAAGAGAAGGAGCAATACAGAGTTAGGGGATTTAGAGATAGAAATTATTGTGTACAAAGCTACGAGGATAAATTTACAGGGAATATAGTCAATATTTTATATAAACTATAAATGGAATACAACATTTAAAAATTTTGAATGACTATATGGTACCCCAGGAATATACAATAGTGTACATCAACTATACCTCAATTAAAAAAATATATAGTGGCTTGTGTCTTTGGACATCTCCTGATCAAAAATTTATCCCCCTAAATCTATGGATATAATCAATGATAAACTATGCCAATGCTTGAAGTATTTTCATTATGATTTGTCATGGGTATTTTTCAGTTAAAATACCATATTTTTAAAAAATATGTATCCAAAGTAGCCTCTAACTTTCTCTAGCTGGTTGATAGGTTATAAGCCAGATGGAGACATAGCAGGTATGCCTCTCAGATAATAGACTCAGGTGTGAAGGAAACAAGTTCTATTACATTCTTAATGTTCTATTATCTTATTAGTATGTTCTATTATGGTCTTTTTTGAGTCTCTCTACCATTGGATTAGTGATGCTCTTATTAGTGTTTAGAGTAGGGGGAGGTTGTCCTTGACTGTTAATGCCTCAGCTACTGTCAAGGTTTGGAGTGGTTTACACACTGTCAAGGAATTAAGGGACAAGAGGCCAGCTGGTCTTCATGTTATTCATACTAATATCAAAATAGACATAAAACATCACCTAAGCATGGATTATGCCTTTGGTGTTGTATCTAAAAATTATCACCACACCCAGGGTCACCTATAATGTTCTCCAGTGTTGTCTTCTGGGAGTTTAATAATTTTTATATTTAGCTCTATGATCCATTTTGAGTTAATTTTTGTAAAGTCATAATGTCTATTTCTAGATTTTTTTTTTTAACACATGATCATTCGTTTAAAAGAAAGTTTTTTCTGGGCGTTCCTGTCGTGGCTCAGTGGTTAACGAATCCAACTAGGAACCATGAGGTTGCGGGTTCGGTCCCTGCCCTTGCTCAGTGGGTTAAGGATCTGGTGTTGCTGTGAGCTGTGGTGTAGGTTGCAGATGTGGCTCAGATCCCACGTTGCTGTGGCTGTGGCGTAGGCCGGCAACTACAGCTCCGATTCCATTCCTAGCCTGGAAACCCCCATATGCTGCAGGTGTGGCCCTAGAAAAGGCAAAAAGACAATAAATAAATAAATAAATAAATAAATAAATAAATAAATAAATAAATAAATAAATAAAACAAAATAAAAGAAAAAAAGTATTTTCTCCATTACATTACCTTTGCTCTTTTGTCAAAGATCAGTTGACTATATTCATGTGGGTCTATTTCTGGGCTTTAACCTTTGCTTCCATTGATCTATTTGTCCTTTCCCTAGAATGCCTGATTTTTAGCTCCCAATTTCCTTTTTATAGATTGGGACATTGAACCCTGCATGTGTTGTCCTATAATTATGTCTTCATTTTAAATTAGCTCACCAGTTGTCAATTCTAACTAAATACAATTAAAATATAACTATCCATATTCCCCTTCAGTCTGTCCTTACACTTAATGTTTAAGGCAAATACATAAACTTCTTAGTATTAAAATCCACAAATTCAGTCTTTTTCTAAAGGCTGTTTTTATTTTTGCCTTCTATGAGTCTTGAGAACTTTTATCATACTATGCTATCAGTTACCAGGAATTGGTAAATCTCACCAATTACCAATGTGATTTTTCAATTGCAAGGATTTTCCCCAGTGGTTGCTTCCATCAGAACACTGCTCTGACAGCTGCTTGACCCTGCAGTGGCCTTCTCATTCTTCACTTTGCCACTGGCAGTGAAAACAACATTTTAATAATCTTGCAGATTCTTATTGCTGAGTTTATGCATTGCTTATGAAGTATTGTGCACCTACTAAGAAGTATTTTTCATGATGAATGAAGAGGAATATTCATTTGATTTAATCTGTAGACCCAAGCTTATATTAAGTTTTGCTAATAGCTATGTATATATGTTTTTTTAAGTAACCTAGAAAAAAATAACTTATGAAAAAGTATCCAATCTGTTTGGCAACTATTTTTGAATTTTCTTGAACAAGCAATGATGTTTTCAGGACTTGTTTGTGTCTTTTCAAAAGATGGTTAGGAATATGTATGGAATATACATGCCAATGTGCTTTGAAAAGTATTATCCAAATGTGGATAGTTCATTTTGATTCCAAAGACACAGAAAATGATATTATCGATTCAGTCAAGTAGAAGTAATTAGTGATATGGTGTGTGAATCTGTTTTACCTTTTTCACATATTTATTTATTTATTTCTGCTTCTTTGAGAACAAAATGTTTTTAGGAGGGATTACCACAGGGGAGTGGGTCCTTAGAGACTTCTTGCTCCATAAATATCCTGTTCCTCTGAGATTGTTTCTGAACTTCAGAATATATTATACATGCTGGGAGATATTTTTACTTCAAGTGGAGACTACATAAATTTAAACATTTTCAAATGAATAAGTGAATAATACTAAGGAGACAGAATGTTGTGTTATTTCAACAGAGGCTCTGATAAACAGTTACCTGGTATGGATGCTCTGTAGGTACTTCAAACACAAACCCTCTAAGTGGACTTAGCACCATCTGCACATTTGCCCTTTTAGACTGGGCTCTTCCTCTGAGCCCCAACTGTATCAGAATCTGCGTTTGTTCACCTGCTAAATAAGAATATGGTCACATCTCCCTTCCTCCTCTCCCTTCCTCAGAATTCTCTTGATCCTGCCTCTTCCATATTCACTGTCATTGCTTCTGTTCAGGCCCTGTCACTCTGATCTGGATTATTGCAGATACTTCTACCCTCTGCTACCTACACCTCTAATCATTCCAGTCAGGTTAACCTATGCAAAAAAACACAGAACCAGATACATCTTTTTCCTCCTTTAGAGAAAATCATCGATATGTCTTCATTTTCTTCAAAATAAATTTCAAAGTACTTAAATACGTTAGTGTGATTTTCAAGACCTGTTTCAATCTAGTTCCCAAAAAACTTCTCGGCAATCTCTCCATACAATTTTCACATTCAATCTTTTCTCAATCATATTCCACACTCTTTGCTATTTCCCTAAAATGACACCCCTGGAGCACTTCGTGTGACAACTACTTTCCTATTTTTCCCTGCTTCTAAGTTAAGGGGAGACTTTTCTATTTAAAGGGCTGCTGAAAAATTGTAGATGTATGTGGAGAGCAATTGGAAAATCTTTCCTTAAGGAATGCTTGAGAATAAGGAGTTTTGTTGTTTTTTTGGAGAGAGTATTTGTTTATTTGTTCTATAGACAATAAAACAAAGTTTGAGACAACTTTTTAATATTGAAAATATGTCATGAAGTAAATTGAATAGACTGATTCTTTGTAATATAACAGGATTTGAACAAATGAGTGGAATTTATAGAAATGCAGTCTTTTGAAGATTTTTTTAATTCAAACAAAAGACAATTTTAATTGACATTGGAAAAAAGAACATAAGTGTATGGCTAATCTAGTTCCTTTATGTACAGGATTTCTTTAATCCTAATTATATATTTTAAGAATGTTTATTAATAACAGAAGAATGAATAAAGGTTTAAGCAACAAAGCTAAGATTTAAATTCCAAAGTGATTCACTCAAAATGAAGTGTGTGCATTTACCACTGTGCTCTGAGTACCTAGCACTGGAAATACTGAAGTGCTACCAACTGCCCAATTATTAAAGATATGATGAAAGGGTTTTCAGCATTGACTGAGAGGAAGAAATCTGTGCTTTAAAAAGAAAAGATTTCTTTCAGTGTTAAGAATTGCTAGTTTACTAGCCTAATAAGATTTATATTAGTAAACATCTCTTTAAACTTCTATTTTTTTCCAAATGTATTGTTAAAAGTGTTCAGAAAATAAAAGTAAGCAAGCCTCTGCTCTCTCCAGGGAATATTAATCCAAGGAAACAAGCAAGGTGTCCTGTTTCTTGTTCCCACACACCTTCCCAAGGTCTTCTAGTAAAATTCACTTTAGGAGATTAATGGCAATATATTTTCATGGCATCTATAGTACAGAATTAGCTTCTATAATGGCACCTTATGTACCTTGCTCATAAAATTCAATACTCTAAACTGTATTTCAGATTTTTCAGTGGCCTCTATATTGTTTCCCAAAATTATTTCCTGGCTGATGCAATCTTCTTTGATACCAAACTTATCAGAAGGCTTCTAAAGCTTCTTCAGAGGAAAGGAAACCTCCCAGAATGTCATTATTCTAGTTTTAAATTATTCTAAAATGTTTCACAGCATGTAAGTAAACATATACATCATAGATAATTATCAAAACAATCTCAAAGACAAAAAAAGAGAGACATCTTGAAAATTCACCTTAACTGTGGTCATGATATAGAAAGTAGATCTGAAAAAAGGAGCATAAAGAAAAAGGGATGTGTGCTCTGTTCGGTATCTTATATGGTTTAATACAAGAAAATGGTTCTTACAGGTTTTTTTATAATATATATTTTATAACTCAATGTTTTGTCTATATGCATAGAGTCATTTTCCAAGTAAAATAAACATGAATAACAAGTAAATTCTTTGAGAAACCAATCAACTGCAGATGTATATTACTTTTTTATTTATTCAAAAAAAATCTAATATCTGAGAGTATAACTAGAAAAGGGGCTGGATAACAGTTGATCAAACTGAGTTCACCTTTTTCAAGTACTTTTTCCAATATTTGCTCAACCTAATACAGTGCTCCATCTATTACTACTAGCTTGATTCTGACAGAGCAACACATGGGCCCTTGGCTGCTATGTTGGACTGGTAAGTGTCTGCCCTAAGTTCTTCTTTTCTTTCTATAATAGACCAGCATTAGGAGTTCCCATTATGATGCAGCGGAACAAATCCAACTAGTAACCATGAGGTTGTGGGTTCGATCCCTGGCCTCTCTCAGTGGGTTAAGGATCTGGCATTGTCATGAGCTGTGGTATAGGTCACAGATGTGACTCAGATCCTGCTTTGCTGTGTCTGTGATTTATGCTGGCAGCTGTAGTTCCAATTCAGGCCCTAGCCTGGGAACTTCCAAATGCTGCAGGTGTGGGCCAAAAAAGCAATGTGTGTATATATATATATATATATATATATATATATATATATATATATATAACCAGCATTAGAATAAAGTTAACAGATTAAGTTTCAACTTTTCTTGTTCACATTTAAATCATTTCTGATTTGTGGGAACAAAGTTTCCTTTTATGATTGCACATCTATATTTTTTTTCCACAGGAAAAAGAAAAGTTATGCAGGACATCATTCTGGGTAAATTTTCCAAAAAGATATTAATAATTTGTTTTTGCAATACTATTTCCTAAAACCTACATCTTGACAATGGGCTGTTATTACACATTCCTCCCCACTGGTCAATTAGCCCTTTGGTCTGTTAAGCTTCAATTGGAGGAGGCAGTGACAGAGTTGAAGGCTAAACACAACAGCAAACTCTGTGCTCATTAATGTTGCAGAAAAAGGTAAAGAAATAGTTGTTGCTGCACTGTTCAGCCTGGCACTCACTCTGCAAGGCCTGAGATAAGACTTAGCACAATGTCATAAATAATAATGAAACAAGGTCCAAAATGCAAAATCCAATTCAATACATTTGAAAGCAAGTGTGGAATAAAACAAAAAGTTGATCATAAAAAGCACTCTTGATTGTTCTAAACTTCATTGGAATTGTCAAACAAGTTATAATATTAAAATACCCAGAGAGATCATCCATATTTAGAATTTATATAATTCCATATTATATACAGCATGAAGCAGAACCAGATGATAGATTAACTGCTTACCCAATACCCAAATTTTAGGAATTAGTTTTTGGTTTTTTCTTTTTTTTTTTTGCTATTTCTTTCGGCTGCTCCCGCAGCATATGGAGGTTCCCAGGCTAGGGGTCGAATTGGAGCTGTAGCCACCGGCCTACGCCAGAGCCACAGCAACACGGGATCCGAGCCGCGTCTGTGACCTACACCACAGTCACGGCAACGCCGTATCGTTAACCCACTGAGCAAGAGCAGGGACCAAACCCGCAACCTCATGGTTCCTAGTCGGATTCGTTAACCACTGCGCCACGACGGGAACTCCAGTTTTTTATTTTTTTAATGTAAAAAACCCTGTTACTTTGGGGAGTATGGCCATTTTAACGATATTAATTCTTCCAATCCAGGAGCATGGGATATCTTTCCATTTCTTTGAATCCTCTTTAAATTCCTTGATTAATGGTTTATAGTTCTCAGCATATAAGTCTTTCACCACCTTGGTCAGGTTTATTCCTAGGTATTTAATCTTGGGGGGGTGCCGTTTTAAAAGGTATTGTATTTTTATATTCCTTCTCTAATATTTCATTGTTACTATACAGAAATGCACCCAATTTCTGGATGTTAATCTTGTATCCTGCTACTTCACTGAATTTGTATATCAGTTTGAGGGGTTTTTGTGTGGAGTCCTTAGGGTTTTCAATATACAGCATCATGTCATCTGCAATGAGTGACAATTTTGCCTCTTCTCTTCCAATTTGGATACTTTTATTTATTTTGTTTGTCTGATTACTGTTACTAGGACTTCCAGTATTGGATCCCCATCAATGACATTTTTCACAGGACTAGAACAAATAATCCAAAAATTGTATATGGAACCTTAAAAAGACCCAGAATTGCCAAAGCAATCCTGAGAAACAAAAACCAAGCAGGAGGCATAACTTTCCCAGATTTCAGACAATATTACAAAGCTACAGTAATCACAACACTGTGTTAATTGTACTGAAACATGCATACAAACAAATGGGCCAGAATACAGAACCTAGAAATAAACCCATACACCTATGATCAATAATCTTCAACAAAGGAGACAAGAATAAATTGGGAAAAAAACCAGTCTCTTCAGCAAGTGGTGATGAGAAAACTGGACAGCCGCATGTAAATAAATGAAACTAGAATACACCCTCACACCATGCACAAAAATAAATTCAAAATAGCTTAAAGACAAACATAAGACAAGACACTATAAAACTCCTAAAAGAGAACATAGGCAAAACATTCTCTGACATCAACGTTATAAATGTTTTCTTAGATCAATCTACAAAAGCAATAGAAATAAAAACAAAAATAAAAATAAATCAATAGGACCTAATCAAACTGACAAGCTTTTGCACACCAAAGAAAACCATTAAAAAAAAAAGCAACCTATGGAATGGGAGAAAATAGCTGCAAACAATGCAACCAACAAGGGCTTAATCTCTAAAATAATACAAACAACTCATACAACTCAACAGCAAAAAAACCAACAAATCAATTGAAAAAAATGGGCAAAAGATCTGAATAGACATCTCTCCAAAGAAGATATATAGATGGCCAATAAGTATATGAAAAAATGCTCAATGTCACTAATTATTAGAGAAATGGAAATAACAATTACAATGAGGTACGACCTCACACCAGTCAGAATGGCTATCATTAATAGTCTGCAAATAACCACTGCTGGAGAGGATGTGGAGAAAAGGGAACTCTCATGCACTGTTGGTGGGAATATAATTTGGTAAAACCACTATGGAAAATGGTATGGAGGTATCTCAGAAAACTAAATATAGAACTACCATATGATCCAGCAATCCCACTTCTGGGCATACATCTGGACAAAACTTTCTTTCAAAAAGATACAAGCACCCCTATGTTCATTACAGCATTATTCACAAGAGCCAAAACATGGAAAGAACCTAAATGCCCATTGACACGTGAATGGATTAAGAAGATGTGGTACATATACACAATGGAAAACTACTCAGCCATAAAAAGGACAAAATAATACATTTGCAGCTACATGGATGGAACTAGAGACTCTCATACTAGGTGAAGCAAGTCAAAAAGAGAAAGATAAATATCGTATGACATCATTTATATCTGGAATATAATATATGGCACAAATGAACATATCTATAGAAAAAAAAAACTCATGGACATATAAAACAGACTTGTGGTTGCCAAGGTACAGGGACAAAGTAGGATGGACTGAGAGTTTGGGGTTAGTAGATGCAAACTATTGCATCTAGAGTGGATAGGCAATGAGAACCTGCTATGTAGCACAGGGAACTAAATACAGTATCTAGTCACTTGTGATGGAACATGATGGAGGACAATGTGAGAAAAAGAACGTATGTACACGTGTAACTGGGTCACTTTGCTGTACAGTAGGAATTAACAGAACATTGTAAATTAAGTACAAGAAAAAATTTTTTAATGTGTTGTTTAATTTCTAGGTATTTTTATAAATTTTGGTTATCTTTTTGTTATTAATTTCTATTTTGATTATGTTGTTATCAGAGTATGTGTTTTATGATTTCAATTTAAATTTGTTAAGCTTTATTTTATGATACAAGACATGCTTATTTTGGTGAATGGTCTAAGTTTATTTTAAAAGAATATGTTTTCTACTCTTAAAAAAAGATTCCACATACGTGTGAGATCATGATTGTATTCCTAAAAAAATATATAATCTTAAAATAAATCCTATTACTAATAACTAAATTTTAAATTCAAACATATGATTAATTTGGGAATCACAAGTAAAAAACTCAATCATAAAAAATAAAAATGTTGATTTACTGTTTTACAGGTAGCAGATTATATTAAAATGTATTTGGTGATATTCAAGAAAGGGGAAATTTTCTCTGCTTTCATGGAATTTGTAATCTAGTGCAGGAAAAATAACCAGAGCTGATAATGTAACTTGTAAACATTTGCAAGGCAATAGGCCAAGGTAATTCATATAATTCAATAATGTGAAGCAAAATGGAGCAAGAAATCACTGGAGTAAGTGGGCAAATATAGGATTATAGGTTACAAAGCATTTTGGAATTAAGAATTATAGAAGATCTTATTTATTCATGCAGATCTAGCTGAGTACAGAAATCTCACCCTTTACCACCATTTATGCCACATATTAGTCATGTGGTAAATCACCAGGCTAAGTTCAGTGCAAACTAAGAGGCCTAATGAGGTGTTCCATCAGGCAAATATGAACCTACCAAGGGCATAATAGCTGGAATCACAGCTGGCAGCATATTGCTTTCAAATTGCAAATCCTTCTAAGTCTCTATTAGCAAAAGGAGAGGCGATGAAGCTGGGGTTTCAGGGGCAGACAAAACTAAATTTCCTAACCAATGCGAATATTAATATTTAAGAATATGATATTAATCAGTTATGCAGAAAACATAGTGTTACTCAACTATGTCAAAAAACCAAAAGGGGTTCCACTAAACTGGCCAGTGAAATTTAGGAGATTAGGCATGAAATCAGTGCGGCAAAGGAGTAGACCGCCAAATTCTGGAGCCAAAATTCAAGAGCAATTTTTGGTGTAGTTCTTACCCTAAAGATATGCAAAGCAAATGGAAGAAGACTGCTGAGTGACAGGAAACCCTACACCACCTTTTCTCTGACCTTGACATGAACCTTATCTCTGTCACTTTCATTACCTGTCCGGCTATGTACCCACAGATTCTGTTCTACTATTTCAGTGGACTATCCAGCTTAAACCCATTTATCTCTTCCTTATTTCTGTTTTACAGGCTCCTCTTTCAAGGCATTGAACTACCAACAGAAGTTCTTTAGCATGGCTCCAGGCTATCAGACACTCCTGGAGGTAGAGTCTTTAGGACTGCAGTCCTCCTGTAGGAATTAAACATTCACAAGGCTAAAACTTCCCTTAGTACTCCTATAGGCTTCAGAAGTGCTCAGAAAAAAAGTAACCATAGCTTCCCACTCTCTGCCCCCCCTATAATTGTATAGTCTATTTATAAATTATATATAAAGAAAAAGTTTCAAGGGAGTTCCCTGTGGTGCAGAGGGTTAAGGATCTGGTGTCAATGCAGTGTCTTGAGTCCCTGCTGTGGTGGGGATTGGATCCCTAGCCCAAGCACTTCAACATGCTGGGGGCACAGCCAAAAAACAAAAAGGAAAATTTCTAAAAATCATATAAAATGCTTACCCTCAGTTGAATAAGATCAGAAAACTTTCAACTTCTTATCTGAAAAAGTCACAGGAAGAAGGAATTTAAACTGCTATATTTGCTGGCAAAGCAAAAAATAAATACATAAATAAATAAAAGCTAGCAAAAAAAAAAAAAAAGGTAACCAACACTGGAGCCTGGGGTTCTTTACTACATGATGATTACAATTATTTTATTATTATGTAAGTAGTCAACCAGTCTCATCAAGTTATGGTAATATTTTCTTAAGGTTAACAATTAAAATCTTCCCCCAATTTAGAAGACAAATTCAAGTTTTAACAAGCAAAATTACCCAAATCACATCCATACATACATACACACACATACATACATACATATATATATACATACATACATATATATATACATACATACTATATATATATATATATATATATACACACACACACACATACACATATATATATATTTGTCTTTTAGAAAAAACACATTCATGGCATACGGAGGTTCCCAGACTAGGGGTCCAATAGGAGCTGAAGCTGCTGGCCTACACCACAGGCATAGCAACGCCAGATTTGAGCAGCTTTTGCGACCTACACCACAGCTCACAGCAATGCCAGATCCTTAACCCAGTGGGCAAGGCCAGGGATCGAACCCATGTCTTCATGGACACTAGTCGGGTTTGTTAACCACTGAGCCATGATGGGAACACCCATAAAAATATCTTTTACATAAAAGCTGTTAACCATATTTGATAATTGCTCCTGTCCCTGGCCTCAAAAAGGCTGAAAAGAATTCAATGAAAATAGTATTATAGGAGAAACCCTAGTCACCTTCCAGGAAAACTTCTCCAGCTTTCTGCCTAGGACTTAAAAAAAAAAAATCGCTGTGTTTTGGTCTTGGTATTACCTTCTTAGAAATTAATAACCATGCACAAATATGAAATTCAGAAATGTAAGGGTGGTTGAAATAGAGGGAGATGACTTTTGAGAGTTGAGAGAAATTGTCTATTTTATGTATTATCCTCTTCAGACATTTAGTTAGAATTGCTGGATTTTTATTTCAATCTGAACTTTCTCTTAGAAATGCTCAGAAGAAGACTAAGTTTTTTGCATTGGTATAGTTATATTTACCCTTTCATTTCTTATCATTCTTTAATCAAAACTCTTTTGTCTAAGTTTATTATCTGAAAGATACTCTCAGTATATATTTATCACATGTATATATAGAAAATTGTCTTCATGTTTTAGCATTATTGAATCATGTTTAAGTGTCCTTACTCCTTTTGAAAAATGTAACAATAGCACTTTATTTTACAAACATTTTTATGATTACAGAGTACATTTTTTAAGACAGTCAAGCAATATGTAGAATACCATGTTCTTTATTTCAAGTGGAAATTAAATTTTCTCCATATAAATTTTTCCCTATAAATCTTATGTAAGTGCTGATAGTATATATTATTTTCTTTCTTATTTGGAATAAAAATATAAACCATAGTATCTGTCTCTACAAACTACCTCATCTACAAAATACATATCCCACTTCATAAGATTGATATGAGAATTAAGTCATGTATGTCTTGAACAATTTGCAATATTGAGCAGTTTTTATAGACTTTCTAGTAAATTGAAATGAACTAAATAGGCAAATAAAATTTTAAGATACAGCGTAGAAAATGTGGTTGGTAAAAGAAGTTATCGGCTGTAACAGAGTGGTCAGGTCCCCAAATGTAGCTATATTACATTTTCACATACATAACTAGATCTTTAAATATTTAGAAATGAACTTACTTTGACTACTTATAGCAACATAACTTTAATCTAGACAGTTAAAAATCGCATTTATTTGTTTATTTTGTCTTTTTTAGGGCCGCACCAGCGGCATATGCAGGTTCCCAGGCTAAGGCTCAAATCAGAGCTATAGCAGCCGGCTTACACCACAGCCACAGCAAGGCCAGATCCAAGCCACGTCTGCAACCTACACCACAGCTCACGGCAACGCTGGATCCTTAACCCACTGAGCGAGGCCAGGGATCAAACCTGTGTCTTTATGGATACTAGTCAGATTAATTTCCACTGAGCCACGAAGGGAACGCCGAAAAATCGCATTTAAAAATACTTAACTTTAAAAAATTTTGGGGGGGGATAAAATTACAAAAATTTAGATGCTTCAAGTGAAACACTGAATTAAACAAATTTCATTTACTATCAAAACAATTTTTCCTAGCATTGAGGTTCATACCAACACCAAAATAACACATATGAAATCTTCTGATCTCAAAAGCTCAGTAATATAAGTAGGACATAGACTGTAGTTTCTCTTTTTTTCACCAATCAGAATATAGTGGCTCAGAATTGGGTGGCCCCAATTGCTTTCAGAGGCCTGGTAGAGGGAAATGTAAAAAGAACAAGCTATCCCAGCCTACAACTTCCCCTCTAGTGTCTTGGAAGCTCCATTCAATGATACTTATTGATCCTTTAAAAAAGAAGTCTTCAGGAGTTCCCTTGTGGCTCATTGGGTTAAGGACTCAATGTAGTCAATGTAGTCAAACTCAGGTTTGATCCCTAGCCCAGGAACTTCTGCGTGCCATAGGTATATCCAAAAAAAAAAGAGAGGAAAAATAATTATAGACACAATATTGATCCTCTCTCCACATCTATACCATCTATACAGTTAAAATTAAAAAAAAATGTGGTTTTAAAATATAAAGCATCTTGTTTGTGAATGGCAACATCTGTTTATTATAATCTACACCAGTCCAAAAATTTGTGTTGATGTTTTTATTTCTCTCTGTATTTCATAGTTGCTTTAAGCATTCATTTCTGTGTGTGTGTTTTCTTTTCCTCTGTAAGTGCTATACATAATCAGAAGGGAGGCCATGAGATAAAACATGGAAGTTGAAGTATTCGCTGCAGTTATGCTATTGTTGAGTTCTAATTCTTATCAAAATCAACTACTTGCTTCAGGCTTCTAGCTAGAGACTTATGTACCTGCTGGTGATTGAAAGGGCAGTACACTTATTACATTTTTATATACAGGTTTTCCTTTCTGCACAACCCTCAAAAACAATCATTAATAACTTAACCTTTGGTACAATGGAAGAAAAATATCAGAAGAAAATTTACTACACATTTCTATAGATAACAATTAATGCAAGCTGGAAAATACAATAATGTGAAGAGAGGCATTCATTCAAGTTATTTTCCCTAATTTACACTGACCACTGAAAGAAGTGATACTCACTTTATCTTCCTACTATAGATTTCAAATAGGAACAATTAAGGCAATATATTCTGGACATTTCAGGTAAAAGAATAAGTCTATTAAAGCCTTTCCTCTATAAGTAGGGTTCAAGATGACAGATTTTATTGTGGTGATGGTTGAGGTGTTGGTATTAATCTGAAGAGAATTTTTGAAATATTCTAGGATATTTGAAAACCAGAACTAATAATCCAATTGTAGAACCCTATCTCAACTCATTAACATGTTTTAAAATATTGGTGACACAGAAAGAAACAAAATGTAAATTATTACTACTCTTCTTTTCTCTTTATTATTACCAAGAATAAAAATTTCCAATGTCATTTGGAAATGGTCATGAAAATATCAGATTAAATATTATGTAGCTAACTGTTATTTCCAGGAAATTACAATATAATTCACCATAGAGACATAATATTAATTACACTTTGTAGGTAGAAGAAAATTTGCCCAACAGTAAAACAAGCAGCCATACACAGTATTGAGTTCATTGCCATGAGAAATATGCAAAGACTCGCAGACAACTCACCAAAAACAGTCTAATACAGAAATCAGGAATTTTCTAGGTAAATAATAGATGAGCTAATTTACCTCCCTACCTTGTCATTCTATGCATCTATGAAATTTATTGGGATGGAAAATATTGAAAATGGTCAAGATTACCCCAAGGCACTAAGAGTTTGTGGAAAGAAAGGCATAATATATAAAATCAACTTTTATTGAACACTTGTATGTGCCATTATATATGAATCATCCATTTAATTTTCACAATAAACCTATGAGTTAAATATGATACCCCCTCCCAAGAGTAAACAGAAAAAGAAATTTGCAGGAAGTCACATAGTGAGGTAGAAGTTGGATTCTCAAGCCTTTATAATCAGACATTCTGCTCTCAGCGTTTAAAATACTCTCTGTACTCCTAATTGTCTCTGAGATATGTGAGTCTAAACTTATTAAAGAATATAACTGTTGAAACTTTGGAGAAAAAAATCTATCCAAAACTGATCCTCTCAGGCAGTCTGCCAAAAACAAAATGCCAATGCTCAGGTTAAGCTTTCGGCTCAGTTTATTTTAGTAATGTCTCTTATCAGGCAGTGCTGGATGTGCCTGTGAGAGAGCCCAGACAAATTAGCAGAAGGATCTAAAGAAGGCCTCGGTCATGCTCACACATGCATTTCTAGAGTCTTTCTGCGAAAATAATTTATTAGAGTAGATAAAAAGCTTGCTGACTTCACATCAGAGCAGAAATCAAGGGTAATTTGCATGTCTTCCAATAGCCCTCCACAAACCCAGCCAGAGACCTATTGTCACACCCTAGCCTGCTTTTAAGGCTTCTCAGCCTCATCGCAGTCTTTTTTCACTGAAAAAATTCTCCTCAAAAATTTTTTTTTAAGCTTAAGTTTCTTGGCTTCCACTAGATTGATATTACTCTTCATTTCCTTCATCATTTTACAGTAAATGAATTTATCCAAAACTACACTCTAATGCAGGGTGTTACCACATATTCAGTCTTCAGCTAAGGTGGTCCATCCATTCAAATTTTCCTAAAAAATCTCTTAAAAGTCTTATACTTTACAACAGTATTTGTGCCCCTCTAGCATCTTAATCCTTCTGTTCCCTCAGCCTCACCCACCTGTTCAGAGCCCTGGGCACTACTATTCAGTCTCCTTGTCATCTAAAACCCCAGAGCTGTCTCAGCCTCTCCAGCTCATAGAGATGGTGCTTCCACATGACCTCTAGCAAATGTGCTGAAGAAGGAGCGCCTGCTGTCCCTGAATCCAGGTGGGATCTCACATAAGCTCTGGCTTCTAAAGTGGCTACCCACCTGGACCAGGAAACAAAACCAAGAAGTACAAAAAAGGAAATAATGTTTGTGAGCATTTTGACAGATGTACACCACGATACTGAAAGTGTCAATGCATACATTCTTCCTCCTCTCTGGAAGCCTCCCGCACGACTGAGTAATTAGCTCCGTTTCTTGTAGGGCTGTGTGTTTTGGTAACACATCAAAATGCAATTGCCTGTAACAGTTTTCCCTCTTTCCCTCATTCATGCCACCCTGGGATTGCACCTCCGAAGTAGGAGAATGTGCAATGTGCCTCAGCCTCTAGTTTCTAAGAGACATTATCTGAAGTTGTGTTTTTGCCCTTCTTAGCTTGTGACATTGCTTTTTGTTTGTTTGTTTTGTTCCATTTTTAGGGCTGTACCTGTGGCACAGGGAAGTTCCCAGGCTTGGGGCTGAATCAGAACTGCAGCTGAGGGCTACACTACAGCCTGGGCAACACCAGATCTGAGCCACCTCTGTGACCTACACCACAGTTTACATCAATGCCAGATCCTTAAGCCACTGAGCCATAAGGAGAACTCCTGACATTGCTTAAAACAAAGGAGTTTATGAAAGCCTTCTCACTCAAATCTGGAACAAGACAGGGATGCCCACTCTCACCACTGCTCTTCAACATCGTTTTGGAAGTCCTAGCCACAGCAATTAGACAAACCAAAGAAATAAAAGGCATCCATATAGGAAGAGAAGCGATCAAACTGTCACTGTATGCAGATGACATGATACTATACACAGAAAACCCGAAGGACTCAACCCCAAAACTCCTTGAACTGATTCATAAATTCAGCAAAGTAGCAGGATATAAGATTAACATTCAGAAGTCAGTCGCATTTCTGTATACCAGCAATGAAATATTAGAAAAGGAATACAAAAACACGATACCTTTTCAAATTGCACCTCACAAAATCAAATACCTCGGAATACACCTGACCAAGGAGGTAAAGGACCTACATGCCGAGAACTATAAAACTTTAATCAAAGAAATCAAAGAAGATGTAAAGAAATGGAAAGATATTCCATGTTCCTGGATTGGGAAAATCAATATTGTAAAAATGGCCATTCTACAGATTCAATGCAATCCCTATCAGATTACCCAGGACATTTTTCACAGAACTAGAACAAACAATCCAAACATTTATATGGAACAACAAAAGACCCAGAATCCCCAAAGCAATCCTGAGAAACAAAAACCAAGCAGGAGGCATAACTCTCCCAGACTTCAAGGAATACTACAAAGCCACAGTCATCAAAACAGTGTGGTACTGGTATCAAAACAGACACACAGACCAATGGAACAGAGGAGAGAATCCGGAAATAAACCCTGACACCTATGGTCAATTAATCTTTGACAAGGGAGGCAAGAACATAAAATGGGAAAAAGAAAGTCTATTCAGCAAGCATTACTGGGAAACCTGGACAGCTGCATGCAAAGCAAGGAAACTAGAACACACCCTCACACCATGCACAACCATAAACTCCAAATGGCTGAAAGACTTAAATATACGACAGGACACCATCCAACTCCTAGAAGAAAACATAGGCAAAACACTCTCGGACATCAACATCATGAATATTTTCTCAGGTCAGTCTCCCAAAGCAATCGAAATTGAGCAAAAATAAACCCATGGGACCTCATCAAACTGAAAAGCTTTTGCACAGCAAAGGAAACCCAAAAGAAAACAAAAAGACAACTTACAGAATGGGAGAAAATAGTTTCAAATGATGCAATGGACAAGGGCCTAATCTCTAGAATATATAAACAACTTCTACAACCCAACAGCAAAAAAGCCAATCAATCAATGGAAAAATGGGCAAAAGACCTGAATAGACATTTCTCCAAAGAAGATATACAGATGGCCAGCAAACACATGAAAAAATGCTCAACATCGCTGGTTATAAGAGAAATGCAAATCAAAACTACCATGAGGAGTTCCCGTTGTGGCGCAGTGGTTAACGAATCCGACTAGGAACCATGAGGTTGCGGGTTCGGTCCCTGCTCTTGCTCAGTGGGTTAACGATCCGGCGTTGCCGTGAGCTGTGGTGTAGGTTGCAGATGTGGCTCGGATCCTGCGTTGCTGTGGCTCTGGCGTAGGCCGGTGGCTACAGCTCCGATTAGACTCCTAGCCTGGGAACCTCCATATGCCACAGGAGCGGCCCAAAGAAATAGCAAAAAAAAAAAAAAACCTACCATGAGATATCACCTCACACCAGTCAGAATGGCCATCATTAATAAATCCACAAATAACAAGGGCTGGAGGGGATGTGGAGAAAAGGGAACCCTCCTGCACTGTTGGTGGGAATGGAAACTGGTGCAGCCACTATGGAGAACAGTTTGGAGATACCTTAGAAATCTATCCATAGAACTTCCATATGACCCCGCAATCCCACTCTTGGGCATCTATCCAGACAAAACTCTACTTAAAAGAGACACGTGCACCTGCATGTTCATTGCAACACTATTCACAATAGCCAGGACATGGAAACAAGCCAAATATCCATCGACAGAGGATTGGATTCAGAAGAGGTGGTGTATATACACAATGGAATACTACTCAGCCATAAAAAAGAATGGCATAATGCCATTTGCAGCAACATGGATGGAGCTAGAGAATCTCATACTGAGTGAAATGAGCCAGAAAGACAAAGACAAATACCATATGCTATCACTTATAACTGGAATCTAATATCCAGCACAAATGAACATCTCCTCAGAAAAGAAAATCATGGACTTGGAGAAGAGACTTGTGGCTGCCTGATGGGAGGGGGAGGGAGTGGGAGGGATCGGGAGCTTGGGCTTATCAGACACAACTTAGAATAGATTTACAAGGAGATCCTGCTGAATAGCATTGAGAACTTTGTCTAGATACTCATGTTACAACAGAAGAAAGGGTGGGGGAAAAAATGTAATTGTAATATATACATATAAGGATAACCTGACCCCCTTTATTCTATTACTAAAGCAACTTTCATACACATTTCCAAATGAAATTTGAACAATGCATATATATATATAACCATAATGTGCCATTTTCTTGGTGTTGTGATTAAAATTTAATAAAGTGGCCCATATTCCATACTTAACTAAAAATACCAGAATTTTTAAAATAGGCCTTCCAATTTGGGGGGAAAATTATGAAACTATTTTTTTTGGGGGGGGGAATACGCAAACGTTTCCAGGCCAGAGATCAAACCCTCACCGCAGCAACAACGCCAGATACATCATCTGCTGTGCCACAAGGGAACTCCTGAAACTTTTTTTTAATGTATACATTCTTTTTTCTCACATTACATGTTCCATTGTAAGTGACTAGACAGAGTTCCCAGTGCTACATAGAAGGATCCCATTTCTAATCCATCCTGAAGGCAACATTCTGTATCTATTTACCCCAAGCTCCTCATTCATCCCACTCCCTCCCCTTCTCTCTTGGCAACCACAAGTCTATTCTCCAAGTCCATGATTTTCTTTTCTGTGGAAAGTTTCCTTTATGCCATATATTAGATTCCAGACGTAAGTGATATCATATGGTATTTGTCTTTTTCTTTCTGACTTACTTCACTCAGGATGAGAGTCTCCAGTTCCATCCATGTTGCTGCAAATGGCATTATTTTGTTCTTTTTAATGGCTGAGTAGTATTCCATTGTGTATATATACCACATATTCCTAATCCAGTCATTTATCAGCGGACATTTGGGTTGATTCCATGACTTGGCTATTGTGAATAGTGCTGCAATGAACATGCAGGTACATGTGTCTTTTTTTCATGGAAAGTTTTGTCTAAATAAATGCCCAAGTGTGGGATTGCTGGGTCATATGGTAGTTCTATATATAGTTTTCTAAGGTACCTCCATACTGTTCTCCATAGTGGTTGTACCAGCTTACTTTCCCACCAACAGTGCAGGAGGGTTCCCTTTTCTCCACATCCCCTCCAGCATTTGTTATTTGTGGTCTTATTAATGATGGCCATTCTGACTGGTGTGAGATGGTACCTCATGGTAGTTTTGATTTGCATTTCTCTAATAATCAGGGATGTTGAGCATTTGTTCATGTGCTTGTTGGCTATCTGTATATCTTCCTTGGAGACACATCTATTCAGGTCCTTTGCCCATTTTTCCATTGGGTTGTTGCCTTTTTTTGCTGTTGAGTTGTATACATCATTTGTATATTCTAGAGATTAAGCCCTTGTCATTTGCATCATTTGAAACTATTTTCTCCCATTCTGTAAGTTGTCTTTTTGGTTTCCTTTGCTGTGCAAAAGCTTGTCAGTTTGAGTAGGTCCCATTGGTTTATTTTTGCTTTTATTTCTGTTGCTTTGGGAGACTGACCTGAGAAAACATTTGTACAGCTGATGTCAGAGAATGTTTTGCCTATGTTCTCTTCCAGTTTGATGGTGTCTTGTCTTATATTTAAGTCTTTCAGCCATTTTAAGTTTATTTTAAATGTGTTTCACCATTTTATTTTTCTTTTTAGGTAGTAAGTGACATCCACTTTAAAATAGAAAATGCTGTTGCTGAAAATTTACTTTTGTGGTGCTTTAAGGTCAGCATTTAATTTTATGTAAGCACTTTCCTTCTTTTATTTCTATATTCTCATTATAGATCACTTTCACATAAAGCTAGATGTACTCTTTCATCACTGAGGCAATAAAAAGGTTAATTTAAAGCAAGAAGAGGGAAAAATAAATAAATAAGCGCTTTACCATAGCCAATCTCTAATTATCTTCAATTATTTTGTTTAAACATTCTTCTTAAAATATCCCAAACACCTAAAATATACAGACATAAAATAAACACCAGATTACCAATCATCCCACTCTATCCAATCCTGACATTGGCAGATTTTTTTAAGTTAATAAAACACTATTTAGACAGTTGACTGCCCCCTTATGTCAACTGTCTTATTCTCTGTCCTAAGGAATTCAATTTCAGTTTCATACACAGATTTGTGCTATTAGTACACATGTATTTATACATATAAATGATGTTTTATTTTTTTATGAATGGTTCAATATAAAATTATTCATTCATTTAGTTAAGCAAACTGTATTTGGGGGCACCCTTTACTGTGCCAAAACAATAATCTAGGAAATGAATTTACCGTGGAAAAAACAGTACAAAATTTATACTCTTTGGACTTTATAGTCTAGTTGAGGAACAAAACACAAATTTACAATATGCCATGAGAAAGTGATCATTGCAGTTAAAAAATAAGATAAATGTCATAAAAATAATGACATTTTTCCATTTGCATCAACAAAGAGTATTATGCTAAGTCAGACAGAGAAATACGAATAGTGGATGATATAACTTATAAGTGGAATCTAAAAAATACAACAAACTATTTAATTTAACTCAAAAGAAGCAGACTCACTGATGTAAAGAACAAACCAGCGGTTACCAGTGGGGAGAGGAAAGGCAGGAGGGGCTTTATAAGGGTAAGGAAGTAAGAGTGAAAAACTAGTATGTATAAAATAAACTACAAGGATAGGTTGTCCAACAAGGAGAATATAGCAATATTTTATAATAACTATAAAGGAAGTATGACCTTTAAAAATTATGACTCACTATATTGGACACCTATAACTGATAGAATATTGTATAGCGCCTATACTTTAATTGAAAAAAAAAGGTGAAAAAAAAAGGAATAAAGCGTGTCAGAGTGATAAATGCTAAAACATTTAGGCTGATGAGCAAAGACCTGATTAAAGTACTGGAGAGAAATGTTTGAATAATTAGAGAAAATTCTTCCAGAAAGAGGGAACAGAAATGCCAAGTTGGAGAATCAAAAAATGAGGGCAATTATCAAGCGAGCATCCTTGATGGGAGTCAAGTGGAGGAGGCTCCCAAGGTGTCTTTTATGGTAGCTAGATTGAATACCCTTTATTTGCCATCTTTTCTCCATTATTTCATTTTCCCCAACCTTCTCACATTTTTCCTCTTAAGCACTGGCTTCCTTATTTCAGGGAATGAATGTATGTCAGTGTGTGTGTGTGTGTGTGTGTGTGTGTGCGCGCGTACATATATGTGTATATACGTATCTGAGTCACTGTGCAGTACAGCAGAAACTGGCACAACATTGTAAACCAGCTATACTTTAATAATAAAAAATGGCATCCGTATGCATGATCCTACTTAATCTTTAAAAAATCTTATGCATTGTAGCTATTATTATTCTCATTTTGCTGATAAGGCCAAAAACTGATTTTAAGGAATTCCTATGTACACAAGGTGGAGAGAATAGATTCATACAAATGTTTTTGCAGATTTTGTTTCCTTTGTCCTACTTATTTCCTATTTCTCTTTACGTATAAGAAAGCTTTAGGATTATTTAAGTGTTTCTTGAAAAACAGACCACCACTTTTAAATGAAAATAATATTATTACAGAACAGTTTTATACTTATCCCATAAAATCACTCTCAGGTTTTACAATATTTCTATGCGAGTTAAAGTTGAAATACTTAAGAATACCCAATTACTCTTTCCACAAAATCATGCCCTTGATAGGAAGGAGGGAGGGAGGCTGGGAGGGGGAGACGGAGGGGACGAGAGGGAGAGTTTGTCAACAGCAGAATGAGAACATCAGTCAACTTTTCTCAGCATAGAGAGAACAGTATAATGGATTCAAATGTCCCACATTAGAGATGGGCTATTTTATACGCTACACATTTTGCCTAAGAGTATGGAGTCTCAAATGCACAACATGAAATCGTCACAGCTGTTATTTCCACTGTTTGAAAAACTACAACACTAAAATAAATCCCATGCTTAATTAGCAATTCAAATATTGCATAAAATATTTCTGTGATCCAATTTTTTCAAGCTGATAAAAATTCAGGCTTTTTTAATAAAAAGGAAGACAACTAAAATATTATAAGTCCAAGGAGAATGCAGGAAGAAAATTGGTTTTAATTGTAATTTTTCCCCTGAAGGGAAAATATTTTCCTCAAGGAAAGTATGTTTAGGGATCACTAAAACTTTTGCAATTGCTTAACAGATGCCTGGTTCCTTCAAAAATATTAAAAAAAAAAAGATTTGGGGGAAAGTTTTGAAGATCATCAAAATACATGCTATTAACTGTTAAAATGTGAAACCGCCTGTTACTTTTAATTCTATAAATGACAGAATACTTCTTAATCTCAGAGAAAAAGCATACGTATGTGAATATATATTTAATGGCTTCCATTACTATTGGCTACTCACCCAAGATGTCTTCACGGCATTTTCCTTTCCTTAATTATTGTCCATACACTATACCTTCAACCTCAAATAAGAGGAGGTGTCATTGAAGGTTTTTTTCAGGAGGTCACCCACTTAGCTTCCCTCACTTTCTGGAATGCTACAAGTGTATGTGTTGTGGGAGGCATTTGCTGAATTGTAAATTAGCGCCCAGCAGCCACATGTGACTCAAGTTTAGCAGCCATTAAACACTTAAAATAGTAAGGAGGTAGTGGAAACTCTCAATTGGCTAAATTATGATCCCTGAGGCAGTCTTTATTGCTTGCGTGAGTTTCTTGTCATCATTCAAAGTGAAATTCAGGTGACAATCCCTGGTGCTTCTTAATCCTTTTCTAATTATGTTCCTCCAGGTGTTCTGGTGGACAGGGGCTATGATCAAATCTTACTTGAATGTTAGGAAAGACGGATTTCAAGTGAAAATGGAATAGCGCAGAGTGTTTATGTTGAATGAGACACTGTCTTTATTATATAAGTTTTCTACTTTATCACTATTTTTATTTCAGATCTAAAAATGGAATGAATACCTCAGAAGCAAAGGTAATTTTACCCATGGAGAAATACAGCGTCCTTAGTGACTAACTATGCAAAATTGCATACTGTATAATGAGAATAAGGCATTGCCAATTTGTCATGATGCAATCCTGAACTTCCAGAATCTTTAGAAATGACAACAATTTAGTACAGCCATGGAGCCAAGTTGTCATTTATACAGCTTTAGTATTATCTCAATTGTCTACTCCTTGGAATCTTTAACCATAGCTCTCCTTCAGGGTATATTCGAAGTTCATGACTATCTTTCCAAAACAACTTGGCCAAGTTCATGACATCACTCTTTCTGTCTACTTACAATGAACAATTACTTTCATAGGGAAAATATGGAAAAAGAAAAATAGCAATTAAAAATGGAAAGCAGAACCATATTAACAAGTAAATTAATGGTAGCTCCCCAGTAGGGATGAAATTCTACATTAGTGGAATGTATTGGAATGTCGGTTAACTAAGCTTTCCATATATGACAACTGACACAACTGGAAAAGTGCAAATTAAATAACACTTGGAGGAGGTATGTAACTGTAGGATGCATTAGCCACTTAAATGATGACAGTCACTTAAAAGTGTCATTCATAGGCAGCTGATGTTCTGAAGGGAAAAAAAAGCATAATATAGAGCCATTTTGCTAGAGACAATTGTATCTAAGTGTATACAGGCATAGATGAGGTAATAAATATAGACATATATAGATATGTATATATATATGTTTCAAAAATTAAATACATATTATATATATATATTAATTATATATGTATATATAATTAAATGTCTCTCAAGGAATTAAGAAAATTTATAGTAAGAATTCCTTATTTGAACATGCATAAAATTGTAGTAATAGAAAGTATTTTTGCCTATGTACCCAAGTAAGTAAATGTTAAGTGTTTAAGGGTTATAAGCTTTTGGAGGGAGCCAAAAAAAAAAAATAATGTGACAGATCTTAATATTACCAGTTATGATCCTGGCAGAGCTGACCCTAAAATTCTCATGTCTTGTTCCATGAAAGGAGACTATGGCTTGATCATTTTTTTAATTCTGAATGACACAAAAATTCCCTAATTACTGTTTTCTTCAATCCTCACTATCTGACAACAAGGGTAATGAGATGCCACTTATAAAACTTTTACTAAGAGAAAATTATACAATTATATATATCATACATTTATCTTTGTTATAACTATACAAAGAGTGGTAATGGCCCCAATTTTTGAAAATGTGTTCTGTTGGGATTTTTTCTTTTTTGAGAAATTTTATGTTGAGTGTAATTCTAATGCTGCTAACACTACCTTCTAAAATTCATATTGAAAACAAGGCAACTTTGCCTGAAGATGTCTTTCTTGCAATTGTAAAGGGCGAACTAAATTATGAATGATGAAAGCAGTAATGAATGTACCTCTAACAAGCTACTAAGGCAAAAGTGGAAAAAAAAAATTCTCTGCATTGTCTGTAATATTCTCAAAGAGGCTGAAATGTCTAAAATTGTCTTCAAAACTTTTGGAATGTGAATGATGCCAATTCTCATTTTATAATCCAAACTTTTCCATCACTCTGCAAGCAATTTCATATTTTTACACGTAATTGCTCATATTTACTCCTTTGGACTTTGGATTGACTTTTTCATTTCCTCTGTTGGTCACTCATTCCTCGCCATCACACTGACACACTGTTCAGCCTCTCCTAGGCTTGAGTTCCTTCCAAAGAGGCAAAGGAGCCAGGACATGCTGTGAGCAGAGCTTTTCTCTGACCCCAAATCTCATTAATTTAGAGCAATCATCCAGACATAGAAGAATACTTTACTGCAACTCTGAAAAGATGCAGAATGATGCGAAAAAAATAAACACACCATCCAAAGAAATACAGGATATATTTCTGAACTGAATAGCTCTTCTGGAAGTATGTTAAATAGGGGTATTATTAGGAGGCACTATACTGGGCATACACCCTATGCTTCAACATGCAGTGATATTAGGTGAAACAGTTCTAACATTTGAAGAACTACCCTTCTGTTCATTATTTGAAAACTTTATTTTGAAAAAATTATAGATGCATGGGAAATTGCAAAAATAATAGAGTCCTCTGCAATCTTCATCAGAAAATGTTAACAGCTTACATAACCATGGTACAATAATTACTAGGAATCAGGAAATTGTCACTGGTTTAAAAATGTTAACTAGAGTACAGATCTTATTCAGATTTCGTCAGTTTTTGTATGTAATGCTTTGTGTCTTTTATATATGTATATATGATGCTATACAGTTTTATCACTTGTATAGGCTTATGGAACAACCACTAAAATATACAAAACTGTTCCATTACCCCAAAGGAGCTCCTCTTCCCTTGTCCTCACCAAACACTAAACTGCTGTCCATCTTCGTAATTTTGTTATTTCAAGAATATTACATAAATCGATTCACACTGTACATAAGCTTTTTTTTGAAGGCAACATATTGTTTTAATTTTGTTTCAATGGTTTTGTATTCAGTTATCCTCATGCACTCAAAGTTCAAGAGTAAAGATGCTTTAGGAAGGAATAAACTCCAGCATAGTCCTATTAACATTCTAACCATCTCAGGGGAGGCCAATATACTAGTAATATTTGCATACAGGATTGATATATTCTGGAAAATATATGACAAGTTAAAAAAATGATGCTTTATTGCTGAAGTTCCTCAATTTCTTATGTAACATTGAAAATTTAGCCTTGAGAAGCAGATCTGCATATGACTATTGTGATTGACTTTTCACTCAGCATAATGCCCATGATAGTCACCCACCTAGTACTGGGAATCTATAGTTTGTTCTTTGTATGACTGAATAGTGTTTCATTGTATGAATGTACCACAATATGTATGTCTAACCATTTACCCTTTAAAGGGCATTGGGTTGAGTACAGTTTGGAGGTATAGCTGCTATGAATGTTGATGTGTGGGTTTTGTGTAAACAGAAGTTTCATTTCTCTGGGACAAAAGCCCAGGAGTACAATTGCTGAATTATTTTATTTTGTCTTTCTTTAAAATTTTGAAGTTTTTTCAAAACACAGGGTTTGTTTTTTTTCCTCAAAAAAAGCTGATTTTTCAAAACACTGCATTAAAACATTACTTATTACTGAGTTTTTAGCATACTTTCTCACATCGTGGACCTAAGGTGAGTGGCTCTCTTGTCTTGCCTTAATCTCAGCCTTGGGTGAAAATGCATTTAGTTTTATAAGAAGCTGTCAAATTGTTTTCCAGAATGGCTGTTTTATGGCTGTTTTCTGCAATGGCTGAAATTCCCACCAGCAATGTACGAGTGATTGATTATTCAGTATCCTTGTCTGCAACTGGTGTCAGAGCTGATTTTTATTCTAGCCTTTCCAAAAGTATGTAGTGGTATCCCATTGCAGTTTCAGTTTGCATTTTACTAATAGCTAATGATCTTGAATGTCTTTCTTGTGTTATTTGCCATCTATAAATTCACTAAGGTGAAATGTCTCTTCATAGTTTTGGCCTATTTTGGGACTGAGTTTTAACTATTCAGTTTTGAGAGATTTTTATTGTTCTAGATAATAGTCCTTTGTTGACTATGAGACTTGCCAATATTTTTTTCCAGTTGGTAGCTCTTCATGCTTTTAACAGAGACTTTCACCAATTGTGATGAAATTCTATTTACCAATTTTCCTTTTAAGGATCATGCTTTTGATGTCAAGTCTGAGAACTCATTGTCCAGTTTTGAATCCCCCAAACCTTCTCCTATTTTTTCCCTAAAAGTTATACAGTTTTATGTTTTACATTTAGTTCAGGATTCATTCAAGTTTTTAAATTTGTTTTAAATTAAAGTATAGTTGATTTATTCCAGGGCTGGCATAGTGGGTTAAGGATCTGGCATTGCTACAGCTGTGGCATAGGTCACAGCTGTGGCTAATTTTATCCCTGGCCAAGGAACTTCCATGTGGTGTGGGAGTGGCCAAAAAAGAAAAAAAGAAGTATATTTGATTTACAGTGTTGTGCCGATAGGATTCATTCAGTCATCATTATTTTTTTAATTAATATATATTTGATAGATAACATCATATAACTTTAAGGTGTACAATATATTGATTTGATATACTTATTACCACCATAGCCTTAGTTAATATCTCTATCATGTCACATAATTATCATTTCTTTTTCCTGTGAGAACATTTAGGATCCAATCTCTTAGCAACTTCCTGATTAAAAAGTGGACAGGGTAACTGAGTTCATTTTTGTATAAGGTATGAGGTTTGGGTCGAAGTTGTTTTCATTTTATCCAGAGTTTTAATCTAAACATGATGTTGAATTGTACCAAATTTATATCTAATTCATATTGAAATCATTACAGAGTTTCTATTTGAATTATGAATATGATTAATATGTGATATCAACAGCCTTTACCCTAGTGTAAATACCACTGGGATGAGTTACTGGGAAATGAATTGGGACTTTGTTTATAGATTGTTTATGCATTTGTTTCTACTGATAAATTTTCTAGTAAAAAAGTGAAAAGATCATTTGTATCCTTCCTTTTATGGAAAGTGAGGTTAGATCTTTACACTTTTAAATTCCTAGATCCACTGACTTACAGACAAATTAAGAAGTTTATCATATGTAGTTTAGGCTGACCACCAACCCACTCAAAACCATTCCAAAAAATTGTCGGACACCTGGGAAACAAATTGAAAGGACTGTATAAAAGAAGATCTAGGCCATACTTTACAACCTATTTAGAACTGAAGTACCTTTGATTATAAAAAATATTTTTGTAGCATTCTAGCTATTATTCTGAAGTAAACTCAGAGAAGATTTTATTTAAAACCACCCACGCTTATAAACTATTTTATTTAGAATAGTGTTATTATTATAATATAAAGGCAAAATAATTGATTTGTAATTAAATGCATATATCATGTTAATGCTTGAGCACAAGTACATTAAAACACACAGTGAAATAGTCAGATGCTTTCACTTATGTGTAATCATCCTTAATGCAACAGCTATATGCATGTTGTATCTGAGACTTAAATTCATGAGTTGATATGTCATTGGTTTCATGACACCAAAATGGTAATGAACTTTTGGTAATGTTTTGAAAAACAAGGTTCCATCTTTTCTCAATTTATACAACATCTTAATTCCTAGAAATTTACATAAAACAATCACAGCATATTTCTTACATTCATTTTTAATGTTGAGTTAAATTTTCACCTCAGGCGAACACTGGCAAATCTTTTGCCTCTATGGAGATAACTAAAAAGATAAATGAGAGAGAAAAAAATGGCAGCAGAGGAGTAGGACATGAGACTCACCAACTCCCACAAATATATTGAATATCCATCTATGTGAGGAACTATTCGCTCAGAAAATTTGCTGAATGCTGACAAAAGACCCCAAGATTCTGATTGAGCAAGGAAAACTCAGGAAACTGAGTAGAACAAATAGAGAGAAATAGAGAAACAAAGCAGTTCAGGACATACACCCCTAGGAGGGAGATGGAAAGAGGAAAAACTCCTGTAGTCTGGGAAGTCCCCACACCAGCGAGAAGACCAACCTGGACAGAGGAGGAATGTTGGAGTACTGGAGGAGAACATAGCAATCAGTGTAAAGCAATTGAAATGGAAATAGTCTTCTACAAAAGGTCAGCATGGAGACAGCCTGATGGGATTAGAGGCTGGAGTGACCACATTTGACTACCCCTAAGGCTAAAAAGACAGTGGAGCAAGCAGAGGGAACCCTTGCTCCTTGGAGCAGGTGGAGGGAACACAGGAAAAGCACTGGCCCTGAAACCCCAGCTAGCAGCTGGGCAGGGAAATGCAGAAGCAATTGCTGAAACAGTGCAAACTATCCTGGGAGTCAGAAGGGGCCTCCTGGGTGGGCAGAAAGTCGATATTTATCTAGGGGGCAGAAGGTGAATCTGGAAACAGCACAAAAGGTGCAAGAGTCTTCATGGGTCCTCCTGGGCAGGCAGAGAGCCTAGATTTGCCTAGAGGGCAGGGAAACTTATTTCTAACAACATGAAAGTTCCTGGGCATCACCAGGTACCACCTGTGTGGGGAGAGAGCTGCAATTTGCCTAGGGAGTGGAAAGTGAATTTGGAAAGAGTGAGGACAGGCCAGAAGTCTGCAGAGGGACTCCTGGGTGGGGAGGGAGCCTCAATTTGCCTAGGGGTGGAGAAAGTTACTTTGGAAACAGCACAAATGATCCTTGGGAATAGAACAAGTTCCATGCAGGGACTGTGGAAGCAGTGAATGTTTCACAGCTAGCCAAAGGAGACAAGAGAGGCCCAGTGGTGCAGGTTTTACTTTGCAGCAGCTACATGGAGCACTGTGCAATCAGCCTAGTAGTGAGAGGGACCACTGGAATGGCAGAGAGCCTACAGCAACAGAGAGAGCCTTTTAACAACAGATAGGGAGAAGCTCACACCCTTTTAGCTGCAGAGAAAGCTCCCTAGACTGGCCAAAAAAAAAGGGAGTGGGAGTTCCCGTCATGGCGCAGTGGTTAACGAATCCGACTAGGAACCATGAGGTTGCAGGTTCAGTCCCTGCCCTTGCTCAGTGGGTTAATGATCCGGCATTGCCGTGAGCTGTGGTGTAGGTTGCAGACGCAGCTCGGATCCCACGTTGCTGTGGCTCTGGCATAGGCTGGCAGCTACAGCTCTGTCTGGACCCCTAGCCTGGGAACCTCCATATGCCGTGGGAGCGGCCCAAGAAATAGCAACAACAACAACAACAACAACAACAACAACAAAAAAGGGAGTGACTACAGAAAGGCATCTGCCCTTGCAGCCACACAGAGCAGTCCTGAGAGCCTCCCCAACAAAGGGAAGGACTGCAGGAGCAGCTGCTGATGTTGCCAACTGCCAAAGGAAATTGCCCTGCAGGATGTGGAAAAAGGAAATTCTCCAACACTGTTGATTGGAATATAAACTGGTACAGCCACTATGGAAAATAATATGGAAAACTAAATACAGAGCTACCATATGAACTACCAGCAACCCACTCCAGGGCATCTATCCAGACAAACTTTCATTTAAAAACATAGCAATAAAATAACCTGCCCAAGCCCCCAGGGGGTGCCCCACTCCCTCCGAATAGCTGCTCAGCACCACCAGCCCCCTGGAAGAGCCCCTGCAGCCCAGAAAAGCTGCAACAAGCTCGGCCAGGCTGTGAAAAGATCCGCCTACATTCGCAGGCCGTCCTTCTGAGTTGGGCTGCCCTAGGGAAAAGCCTCTTAGGTTCTCAGTGACCCAGATAGTTGCTCCAGCCCCCAGGGGGTGCTGCACTCCTGGGGAACACCTGCCCAACACCGCCAACCCCCTGCAAGAACCCCACAGCCTAAAAACACCAGAGCAAGCTCTGCATGACCAAGTGAAATCTGCTACCATCCTGGTGTGGACCTCCCAGTCCTGTCTGCCCTCAGGAAGTCCTCCTTTGCTTCAAAGAAACACTGTTAGCCCCATCAACACTCCAGAAAAGCCACACTGCTTCAAAAAAGATTGACCAACAACACCAGTCCTCAGGAAATATTCCACGGCAGTGACAAGGCAAACACTGCCCGACAATGGAGAGTACAACTCCCTCAGGAGAAAGAAAACAGCAAGCAAGATGAAGAAGGTGAGAAACCACCCCCAGTCAAACCAACAGGAGAATTCACCTAAAACAGTCAACAATGAAACAGATCTCTGCAGTCTGACAGACCTGGAGTTCAAAAGAGAAATAGTGAAAATACTGAAGGAATTAAGAGAAGATATGAACAGGAATGCAGATACCCTCAGAAAGGAACTAGAACATATAAGGAGGAGCCAAGAAAAACTAGAACATTCATTTACAGAGATGCAAACTGAACTAAGGGCAGTAAAAACCAGAATGAATAATGCAGAAGAACGAATCAGTGATATGGAAGATAGAATAATGGAAATCACTCAATCTGGTCAACAGACAGAAAACCGAATCAAAAAACTGGAAAGCGGAGTTCCCGTCGTGGCGCAGTGGTTAACGAATCCGACTAGGAACCATGAGGTTGCGGGTTCGGTCCCTGCCCTTGCTCAGTGGGTTAACGATCCGGCATTGCCGTGAGCTGTGGTGTAGGTTGCAGACGCAGCTTGGATCCCGCGTTGCTGTGGCTCTGGCGTAGGCCAGTGGCTACAGCTCCGATTTGACCCCTAGCCTGGGAACCTCCATATGCCGTGGGAGCGGCCCAAGAAATAGCAACAACAACAAAAGACAAAAATAAATAAATAAATAAATAAATAAACTGGAAAGCAATATAAGAGACCTATGGGATAATATAAAGTGGGGCAATATACGCATAATAGGAATTCCAGAAGGAGTAGAAAAAGATAAGGGGATGGAAAATATATTTGAAGAAATTATCGCTGGAAACTTCCCAAATCTAAAGGATGGGTTCAAGATACAAGAAGCACAGAGGGCCCCAAACAAACTGAACCCAAACAGACCCACAGCAAGACACATCATAATAAAAATGGCAAAAGTTAGTGATAAAGAGAGGATCCTAAAGGCAGCAAGAGAAAAACAGAATGTTACCTACAAGGGAACCCCCATAAGAATATCAGCTGACTCCTCTACAGAAACACTACAGGCCAGGAGGGCATGGCAAGAGATATTTAAAGTGCTAAAAGGAAAAAATATGCAACCTGGAATACTCTATCCAGCAAGAATATCATTTAAAATAGAAGGGGAAATAAAAAGTTTTTCCAACAAACAAAAACTTAAAGAATACTGCAACACAAAACCCAGGTTAAAGGAAATATTGAAAGGGCTTCTCTAAACCAAAAAGAAAGGAAGGAAAGGGAAGAAAAAAGAAAAGAAGAAAAAAAAAAAAAGAAGAGGAAGAACTAGGACTGAGGAAACCGCAATCAGAGAGCAGTCACTCAAATAAGCCAGCATAACGATTTAATCATGAACATGCTTCAAACAAAATAAAATTAAAAAGAAAAAAATAAAAAAGAGTCATCAAAACCATAAAATGTGGGCAAGGGATGTTAGGAAGTAAATAACCCCTTTTGTTTGTTTGTTTGTATGTTTCTCTTCTTAATTTTAATATAGTAATGAAGTGTTTGAACTTACAGGACCATCAGGCTAAAACACACAATTATGGGAAGGGGTTAGCATACTTAAAAAACAGGGCAACCACAAGCCAAAAGCAAATATTGCATTTGCAAAAAATGGAAAAAAAATACACTCAAGCAGATAATAACAGGAGACCATCCAACCAAAAAAAAAAAAAAAAGGAAGAATGGAATGGAGAACCATAGAATCAACTGGAACACGAGGTTCAAATGGCAATAAATAATCATCTATCAATTATCACCTTAAATGTCAATGGACTTAACGCCCCAATCAAAAGACACAGAGTGGCTGAGTGGATAAAAAGGCAAAAACCTTCAATATGCTGCCTACAAGAAACTCACCTTAGGACAAAAGATACATATAGATTGAAAGTGAAAGGCTGGGAAAAAATATTTCACGCCAATAGACATGACAGAAAAGCAGGAGTCGCAATGCTCATATCAGTCAAAATAGACTTTAAAACAAAAGACATAAAGAAAGACAAAGAAGGACACTACTTAATGATTAAGGGATCCATCCAAGGAGAGGATGTTACTATCGTCAACATATATGCCCCAAATACAGGAGCACCCAGATACATACAACAAATATTAACAGACATAAAGGGAGATATTGATGAGAATACAATCATAGTGGGAGACCTTAATACCCCCCTCACATCAATGGACAGATCCTCTAGACAGAAAACCAATAAAGCAACAGAGATCCTAAAGGAAACAATAGAAAAGTTAGACTTCATTGATATCTTCAGGACACTACATCCAAAAAAAGCAGAATACACATGCTTCTCAAATGCTCATGGAACATTCTCAAGAATCGACCACATATTGGGGCACAAAGCTAATCTCAATAAATTTAGGAGCATAGAAATTATCTCAAGTATCTTCTCTGACCACAATGCCATGAAATTAGAAACCAACCATGGGAAAAGGAAAGAGAAAAAACCTACTACATGGAGACTAAACAACATGCTACTAAAAAACCAATGGGTCAATGAGGAAATCAAGAAGGAAATTAAAAACTACCTTGAAACAAATGATAATGAAGACACAACTGCTCAAAATCTATGGGATGCTGCGAAAGCAGTGCTCAGAGGGAAATTTATAGCAATACAGGCCTTTCTCAAAAAAGAAGAAAGATCCCAAATTGACAACTTAACCCTCCACCTAAATGAATTAGAAAAAGAAGAACAAAAAAGTCCTAAAGTCAGCAGAAGGAAGGAAATTATAAAGCTCAAAGAAGAAATCCATAAAATAGAGACTCAAAAAACAATAGAGAAAATTAATAAAACCAAGAGCTGGTTCTTTGAAAAGGTAAACAAAATTGACAAACCCCTGGCCAGACTCACTCAAAAGAGGAGAGAAAGAACCCAAATAACCAAAATTATAAATGAAAAAGGAGAAATCACAACAGATACAGCAGAAATACAAAAAACCATAAGAGAATACTATGAACAACTATACTGCAACAAGTTTGACAATCTGGAAGAAATGGACAATTTTCTAGAATCTTACAGCCTGCCAAAACTGAATCAAGTAGAAACAGACCAACTGAATAGACCGATCACTAGAAATGAAATTGAAGAGGTTATAAAATCACTCCCTACAAATAAAAGTCCAGGACCAGATGGCTTCACAGGTGAATTTTATCAAACATATAAAGAGGAATTGGTGCCCATCCTCCTTAAACTCTTTCAAAAGGTTGAAGAAGAAGGAATACTCCCAAAGACATTCTATGATGCCACCATCACCCTCATTCCAAAACCAGACAGAGATACCACCAAAAAAGAAAACTATCGCCCAATATCATTGATGAATATAGATGCAAAAATTCTCAACAAAATCTTAGCCAACCGAATCCAACAACATACCAAAAAAATTATACACCATGACCAGGTTGGGTTCATCCCAGGTTCACAAGGATGGTTCAACATACGCAAATCAATCAGCATCATACACCACATTAACAAAAAAAAAGTCAAAAATCATATGATCATCTCAATAGACGCAGAAAAAGCATTTGACAAAGTCCAACATCCATTCATGATCAAGACCCTCGCCAAAGTGGGTATAGAGGGAACATGCCTGATAATCAAAGCCATTTATGAGAAACCCACAGCAAATATAATCCTCAATGGGAAAAACTGAAAGCCTTCTCACTCAAATCTGGAACAAGACAGGGATGCCCACTCTCACCACTGCTCTTCAACATCGTTTTGGAAGTCCTAGCCACAGCAATTAGACAAACCAAAGAAATAAAAGGCATCCATATAGGAAGAGAAGCAATCAAACTGTCACTGTATGCAGATGACATGATACTATACATAGAAAACCCGAAGGACTCAACCCCAAAACTCCTTGAACTGATTCATAAATTCAGCAAAGTAGCAGGATATAAGATTAACATTCAGAAGTCAGTTGCATTTCTGTATACCAGCAATGAAATATTAGAAAAGGAATACAAAAACACGATACCTTTTCAAATTGCACCTCACAAAATCAAATACCTCGGAATACACCTGACCGAGGAGGTAAAGGACCTATATGCCGAGAACTATAAAACTTTAATCAAAGAAATCAAAGAAGATGTAAAGAAATGGAAAGATATTCCATGTTCCTGGATTGGGAAAATCAATATTGTAAGAATGGCCATTCTACAGATTCAATGCAATCCCTATCAGATTACCCAGGACATTTTTCACAGAACTAGAACAAACAATCCAAACATTTATATGGAACAACAAAAGACCCAGAATCCCCAAAGCAATCCTGAGAAACAAAAACCAAGCAGGAGGCATAACTCTCCCAGACTTCAAGGAATACTACAAAGCCACAGTCATCAAAACAGTGTGGTACTGGTATCAAAACAGACACACAGACCAATGGAACAGAAGAGAGAATCCGGAAATAAACCCTGACACCTATGGTCAATTAATCTTTGACAAGGGAGGCAAGAACATAAAATGGGAAAAAGAAAGTCTATTCAGCAAGCATTGCTGGGAAACCTGGACAGCTGCATGCAAAGCAAGGAAACTAGAACACACCCTCACACCATGCACAACCATAAACTCCAAATGGCTGAAAGACTTAAATATACGACAGGACACCATCAAACTCCTAGAAGAAAACATAGGCAAAACACTCTCTGACATCAACATCATGAATATTTTCTCAGGTCAGTCTCCCAAAGCAATCGAAATTGAGCAAAAATAAACCCATGGGACCTCATCAAACTGAAAAGCTTTTGCACAGCAAAGGAAACCCAAAAGAAAACCAAAAGACAACTTACAGAATGGGAGAAAATAGTTTCAAATGATGCAATGGACAAGGGCCTAATCTCTAGAATATATAAACAACTTCTACAACCCAACAGCAAAAAAGCCAATCAATCAATGGAAAAATGGGCAAAAGACCTGAATAGACATTTCTCCAAAGAAGATATACAGATGGCCAACAAACACATGAAAAAATGCTCAACATCGCTGGTTATAAGAGAAATGCAAATCAAAACTACCATGAGATATCACCTCACACCAGTCAGAATGGCCATCATTAATAAATCCACAAATAACAAGTGCTGGAGGGGATGTGGAGAAAAGGGAACCCTCCTGCACTGTTGGTGGGAATGGAAACTGGTACAGCCACTATGGAGAACAGTTTGGAGATACCTTAGAAATCTATCCATAGAACTTCCATATGACCCCGCAGTCCCACTCTTGGGCATCTATCCAGACAAAACTCTACATAAAAGAGACACGTGCACCCGCATGTTCATTGTAACACTATTCACAATAGCCAAGACATGGAAACAACCCAAATGTCCATCGACAGAGGATTGGATTCAGAAGAGGTGGTGTATATACACAATGGAATACTACTCAGCCATAAAAAAGAATGGCATAATGCCATTTGCAGCAACATGGATGGAGCTAGAGAATCTCATACTGAGTGAAATGAGCCAGAAAGACAAGGACAAATACCATATGATATCACTTATAACTGGAATCTAATATCCAGCAAAAATGAACATCTCCTCAGAAAAGAAAATCATGGACTTGGAGAAGAGACTTGTGGCTGCCTGATGGGAGGGGGAAGGAGTGGGAGGGATCGGGAGCTTCGGCTTATCAGACACAACTTAGAATAGATTTACAAGGAGATCCTGCTGAATAGCATTGAGAACTTTGTCTAGATACTCATGTTGCAACAGAAGAAAGGGTGGGGGAAAAAATGTAATTGTAATGTATACATGTAAGAATAACCTGACCCCCTTGCTATACAGTGCGAAAATAAAAAAATTATTAAAAATTAAAAAAATAAAAAATAAAAATATAGCAATAAAATAAATAAGTAAATAAATAATAATAAAATAAAATAAATAAAAAGATACATGTACCCCTATGTTCAATGCAGCACTATTCAAAATAGCTGAGACATGGAAACGACCTAAATATGCATGGACAGATGAATGGACTATGAAGATGGGGTATATACACACAACAGAATAATACTCAGCCATAAAAAGAACAAAATAATGCAATGTGCAACAACATGGATGGAACTAGAGATTCTCATACTAAGTGAGCTAAGTCAGAAAGAGAAAGAAAAATACCATATGATATGACTTACATGTGGAATCTAAAATATGGCACTGATGATCCTATCTACAAAACAGAAACAGATCACAGACATGGAGTATAAACTTTTGGTTCCAGAGGAGAGAGGCAGGGGATTGAGATGGATAGGGAGTTTGGGGTTGGTAGATACAAACTGTAACATTTGGATTGGATGGGCAATGGGGTCCTACTGTACAGCACAGGGACTGTGTGTGATGGGTCACTTTGCTGTACAACAGAAATTGAAGAACCATTGTAAATCAACTACACTATAATAAAAAAATTAAAAAGAAATGAAAAATAAATTTAAAAAAGAGATAAATGAAAGAGGCAAGTCTTTGCCATATAGGAGTGTTTCCTACATTGCAGAATATCTAGCATTCCCAGCCTCTAATTGAATGTAAGTAATACCCCCAACAATTATTAAATGTCTCGTTAGGGTTGAATAGCATCACAACTAAGAAAGCTTAGCCTATTCCAAGTGGTACAAAATCTCATTAATTCAAGCACCAATTCAGTCATGTGAGTATATAATCTAGTCAGTTATTAGATCAGAAGGGAGGCTACAGTTTTAGTGTTTCAAGTACTTAAATATATTTCTTAAAATGTTAAACTATGTAAGCCACGCAAAATACTTTTTCAAGTATTTTACAATGGTTGTTCTACTGTCTATATCACATAATTTCAACATCTGTGTCATCTGGCTACTGGCAAGTGTTAATAATTGTATTTTCTGTATCAGTTGAGATTTCCATAGTTTTGTGGTACTCTGAGTCATCTTTTATTTCGCTTTGCAAATTTTGGGTATTACATCAAGAGTCTGTGTCTTATTTAAATTCATAGAGAATAATGGTAATTTTGTTTTGAAAATTAATTGATCTGCTTAAATTCAAGCCCTGAGTTCCAGTTGCCTTCTGTAAGCTGTGGTTTCAATGTCCATTCAGTTTTCAAAGTCTTTTTAGTTCTCTTTGGATCTATCTCAGATGTTTACCAACCACTGGTTAATCAATGACATAGAATATGACCCCCATATAACAAACTGAAGATTACAAATGTACCACAGGAAGATTTCAAGATCCGCAAATCTTGTCTCTGCCCTCAAGAATATCTCAGCCTAGTAATAAAGACAAACATGCAAACAATTACCAAGTATAGTTGATAGATATATACAAAGGGACCATGGAAAACAAAGGAACAAAAAGAATAAATCTACAGGTCACTATCAGTAGACTTTATTTTCTTTAAATATAGTATAAAGGGTTTCTTTAGACTTTATGTGTTTCTTTTATTAAACAACTTGTTGTTCATACTATTATTAAACCTATACGGAATTCAAAATCTTTGACTTACATTATCACAGCTTAATCATCTGTAGCAAACTGGACAGGGGATAATCCAAATGCCATGCACAAGGAAATATTTCTAATAGCAATTTGATCAGCATGTGCTCAATATTTACTAGAAGAATGAATATATTCTGGAATATCCAAAACTGCTTAGACATTTCTGACTACATCATTTATCCTAAACATCTTCCCTCTAGGCTGTATAAATTACCTCCTCATATACCACCCAGCAAAATATTGCCTAGCATAAGTATATTATTTACTGGTCATGGTTTTTTTTTTTCCTAAATACACAGCATTTTTAAAAGTATTTAAATGGCTAAGACTTAAACTTAGATCACCTTATAGGCATAATTTGTCTTCTCTCTATTTGATATAGATGTTTAAGTTTTTTGAGTTTATAATTATATTGTGCATATATGTGTGATTTATCTCTGGCTTTCCTTCAGCACTAACCTATACTGTGCCCCTAAGAAAAAGAGTAATTCTAGAGAAAAAGAGGAGGAGGGTATGGAAAAAATAGGTAGCAACCAAAGTATAAATTATAGGTAGGGTAAGGGAATTGATACATTTGTTTATGTTGGTGACTTTGAGATTCAGAGGAAAAACTAAAGGAAATGAGTCATAGTGAGGAGTTATGAGTATAGAAATTTACTTCTTATTTGTAACAACTAAATGCATTTTCATGTCTGAGGGGAGAATTCAGTTTCCTATATTTAATGGTATTTGTTCAGTAAGCTTTCATATAGTATACAATTTCTTTAACATGTAGTTCCAAATTCATACTGGGATTTGCTTTCCCACTTAAGTGGTATTGCTAAGTTTAAATTATTGATCTGTGGTGTTTTAACAGTATTGGAGTTTACCAATAAAATAGTAATATTAAGTATTTAGGTTTAATGCCTATGTTGTGAGGTAAATATAAGAATAATGCATAAATATACCTGCAAAATTCTATTTATAAATGTCTTTATATTAATAAGTCTATATAGAGATAACACTTCTGTATGGTATCTAATGCCTAATCAGTTATTTCCCTGAAGCCTGTTCTTAGGAATTTAACATGTATTAGAACAATTTGCCCTTTTTATTCTGGTATTTATTTGAATGCACTGTTTTGTACTACAGAAGGTAAATTTAACAATGTGGCTAATTTTCATACAGCATTATTTATAATAGCAAAACTTCCTTCATGTTTGCTATTATCACATAGTATTGCTTTGTGGCTGGAGTAAATATACTGATTAATTTCACATTCATAGATCTGGTTTATCTTTATGCAAAATGTTTAAGAATTAAGTTACAAAATGCTCTCATATCCAAAGAGAAAACTATATTAGAAACAAAAATTAATGCAAATGACCAAGAGTCATTAAGCAAAAATAAAATATGAAAGCATATTCTATTCACAAAAGCAATTATATAACCCAGAGCATACTCTCCTTTCTGGAGTTGATAGACTACTGTCCCAACACATACAGGCACTTGTGAAAAAAATGCTTGGAAAACTACTGTATTGGCTCAAATTTCTACCAGTAGATGACAAGGATAAGGTTAACAAGATCAGATGGAAGAGCATTTCAGTATAATTCACATAATATGAAATGACAATTGAAATCCTACATACATACACATAAATTCTCTTCAGTTTAATCCAAAACTTTCTTCTACTTCTTCTATCATATTTATCCTCAGTGCCTGATCCTGCATCCTTCTCCATTGTGAGAGGTGAAGCCATTACCACCATTTCTACCTAAGGACCTACAGTATCTGAAACCATGGCTTCTACCTTCTCACCTGTTATAACAGATGAACAATTGTATCCATTTCCTTCACTTGAGTATTAGACCCTATTCCCTTTCTCCTATTCAACTATTCTGCGGTAGGAATTCTCTCTTCCACATAATCAATTTTTCCTCCTATAGGATAATTCTAATCAGACAAAAACACACTGTGATTTTCTCTCATTTAAAAAGGAAAATCTCCTTCTGGCCCATTTCTTTATCAGCTAAGCTCCTTATTTCTGCTCATCAAAGAGCTGTCCCAAACTCAATTCATCCCATTCCTCTCTCTCCAGCCTCCTTTTCACCCACTTCATGTAAGCTATCATTTCACACTCAAAATGAAGCTAAATTTGCCAGTCATCAATAACTTTCAGTTTCTTAAACCCAAGAGTCAATTTTGAGTCCTCATCTTGCTTGACCCATCAACAATACTTGACACTGATCACCTGCCCTCCTTGATCACTTCCTTCTTCTTGACAATCTCTTCCCTTGATTTTCAGAACAATATATGCTCTTGATATCCTCTCACAACGCTGCCCTCTTTTTTTTATCAATTCCCCCTTTGTTATTCCTCCTTTCTATTGAAGCTATTAAAATTGCAGAGTTCCAGGACTCGGTCCTTGAGCCTTACCCCACCTGCACTCACTGTGTCAGGGATTCTACATGGTCTCTTGGATCTAAATGCTGTCTTTATGCTAACAACTTTCAAATTTATATCTCTAGCCCATATCTCTCTCTTGAACTTCAGATTCAAATGTTCACTACATTTCTCAGATTCTATTGGCTCTCTAGGACAGTGGACCTGGGTAGCACTTATCACATGACTACAATGCTAGGATCAAAATTTAAAGTTGTCTCTGTTTGCCCCAGAGTTAACAATCCAAATTCTACTTTAAATACTTGGCAGTCAAATGTGTAATTTCTCTCCAATTTTCTGTATCCCTTCAATCATATGTATCTCCATTTATCTCATGTATATTTTCTATATATTTTAGATAGAAGAGTTAGTCTCTCACTAATACTGTAATAGAGTATATGGTTATATTTGAACTCTATAATCTCAGGATCCAAATTGTCCCATGACAACAATAATAGCAATGTAACTGGCAATATAATTCAGGGTTTTACATTAAAGAGGGCCATAATAAAATTAAAAGAACAGGTGGAAAGCCTATTTTGCCAGACTAAGTGGCATAGAAGAAGAAGAAAAACTTAAGTAGGATAAATAACTCAGATATCAGGTCCTTGCTCCACCTTGCTCCACCTCTATGGAGGAACCCAAGAACCTCAAGAACTAAGGCCTAGCTGATCAGGAGTAGCAGAGGGAGAAAAGAAGAAGGAAGGGCTCCTGAAAGCTCCTGGTAGGCAGAATTATTAAATGGCTGCCGAAGTCATCCTGAACTAATTCTCAGAAGCTGAGAACACGATGTGATAGCATGCCCATGAATATGTTCTACAGCAAAAGCAATGTGCAGATGTAATTCAGCTAATTTCAAGGAGTAGACAGCAGGGAAAGAGGTCCTCAGTCCTACAACCACAAAAAACTGAATTCTGCCAACAACCTGAATGTACCTGGAAGCAGATTCTTCTTCAGAGTCTTCAGAGAGGAGGGTAGCCTCATCCACACCTGATTTAGATGACTTAAATGATGAGATTTTAGAATTTTTGAGCTTATGAAATAACAGATGAGATTCTGAACTTAAAATGATGCAGTAATTCGATGAAAGTTTTAGATAGAGGGTAAATGTATTTTGTTTTTGGGAGGAACATGGATCTTTGAAGACTAGAAGGCAGCCTAAAGATGACCCTTACCAGAGTCCAGCTCCTGATTTTTCAAACAATAATCTAGGTACTGCTTTGAAGGGATTTTACAAATGTAATTAAAAGACCCAGTCAGTTTATTTAAGATATGGAGATTATTCAAATGTGCCTAATCTAATCAGACAAGAGCCCTTAAGCTCGCTGTGCTCATCTGTTGATGGCAAAATGGAAGAAAACCTTAGCGAGATTTGCGGTATAGGGAGAACTTGGCATTTGGCTGCTGGTTTGAAGATGGAGGGAGTCACACAAGAAGGAATGTGGACAGCCTCACAGAACTGAAAGAAAGGCCCTCAGCCAACAGGCAGGGAGCAAGAGTGCTAGATCTCAGCCTCCAGCTGCAAGAAATTCAATTCTACCATCAGCCTCAATCCAGAGAAAAATATACCAACAAAGGCCCCACATTCTCCATCCAAATATAGGTCTACTCACTCAGACATGATCCTGAGGTGTGGCACTGAAGGGAATGAAACTTGACCTAAAAGAATGATGAATACAAAGCCTATTGCTTAAAGGCAGTTCTGAAAGGGAGTTAAAATTTAGGTGGACTAGCTACCTAGACTGAAAAGAACCCATTAAGCCAGGAAATACTGTAAGATACCAGCATGTAAACATTCTCTTGTCACCTAGGAGATAATGGTTTTAATTACTGAAAATAAAGAACCTAAACTTTCTTTGCCCAGCTGAGTAAAGAGTGATTGAATTTTTTAGTTTGATAGATTAATATAGTAAATATCAATTCATGTGTGTCATTCATAGAAATGAAAACAAAATTAAAATGACATGTTAAAATAATTCATTTATCTAGAAAAATATCACCTCCAAAAGAAATGCATGGAAATCAGTAAATAAAAAGATTTTAAATATTTTTTATCATGCATATTGTTTAATATGTGACTAGAAGCCAAACTCAATAAATTATACTTTAATGAAATGTTCAAAACCTTGAAAAGAGTTCTTGCCTTTATTTCCCCAGTTTTAAATTGAGCAAAATATTACATGCCTATGGAGGTATGTAATGGGATTATGGGATAGGTTGTGTTTTATGGAGAGATTGTAAAACTCGTGAAAAGTTGCCCACAGCCAAAAGGAAATTAGGCCAAGCATAAAAAGCATATAGCTAGTGGAAAATAAGAATTTTAATAAAATTGAAAATACAGCCCATCTCTCTCTTTTATACTTCTTCAGGCTACCAATGTTCTTTCTCAGCCATGTTTCATTGTTATAACACTGATAAGTATGAAGAAAGTAGATAAAAGTTTGAGAGCTGGCAAAATAGTTTTGAATGTGGAGCCATCTGAAAGCTGATAGAGCAGAGTTAGTTCATTGATAGCATTAAATTTGGTTGTAATATGAACAGTCTAATAAATAATATAACTAAAATGGGTAATATTTCAATGTGACTGTTAGGATGATACAATAATAAGTTTCTAGATAAACAAAATAACTTCAAGACAGCTAATCCAGCCTTTCAATTCACAGCCAAGAAAATAGAGGATTATAAAGAGCAACAGTTATAGACAGAAATAAATCAAGTGAAAAATCTGAAATTTTAACCTATCCCTCCTGATCCTATCTATGCATGCTTCACTCTGCCAGATAGATATAATTTGTAATTAAAAGGAAAAAAATAATAATTTGTCCTAAAAGGAAAAAAAAAAGATTAATCTAATAGTAACATTTGTCCTTGTAGGTTATTGATATTAACAAGATTACCATCAAAATTAAGTGGTAAAAAATGCCAGCACTTCCAGATGGGCTTCCTTTGTTCCTATCTTTGATAAAACAATAAAGAAAGGAATATAATTAGTCACAGGAAACTCCAGCTGTATCCAAGTCTATCCAAACTGATGACAAACAGCTTAGCCTTTCTCTAGTCTCCATTCACAATGAAATTCCTTTCTGCAGTGTTCAGTCCTCTTTGGTGACTTCATGTACTGACAGCTGAGACCTTTCAAGATATACATGAGGCAGGAGAGATGAGTGCAGTCCTCAAAGTCAATTGTTCTCCTCAAACAAAATCTCCATTTTCACTACACCTACAGACATATATACACAGACAAATACTGACACACTCCTCATGAGGAAAGCCATTCTTTTTTTTTTTTTCTTGGCTTAAGTTAACTTTAGATGGGTTTATAACAAAGAGAGTCCTAATTTGTTGGTTCATTTCTATGCTTACAACTGCTTTCGCCTTCCTAAAATTTCCCCGTGGTTGCTGGAAAGATAAATAAAGTCAAAAACAGACACTATTTTGTAAACTCCTGATTTCATTCAGTGGTCCTAAAGAATTAGACTTAAAACACAACTAGGACTGCTGAATCCTAGGCTAGGTTGTAAACACAAGATGAATGAATAATATGATTTCTTCTTTCAGCTATAGGGTAACAATCTGTACCGTACAAGGGACATAACTGATGGAAGCATGTTTCAGTGTGTTCAGCACTAAATTAAATTGTAAAGACCACAAAATAAAAGGAATAACCCAGTCAGCAGGCAAAATTGCAAAAATAGTGAAGGCTAATTCTAAGGCCTTCTACAGGGAATAAAGGGAAATTCCAATATCTAAGTAAAAACATCCCTTCTCATGGATATTTTCGCCTTGTATTGTGGGGTAAAGTCAATTATTCATACAGAAGTCACAAATCTACCAAAGGGTCATGTGTTATTTGTGAGCAGGATACAATACAAAGAACTGGTTTTAAAAAGAACAGAAATGTGCTTTGCTCAGCCTGTCATCTATAAAGCTACACTCTTCAACATGGTTCTAAGGGTCTCACAGGAATATGACAGCCTGTACCAACAAGTGAGCTGTGAAAGGATTAAGGCAGCCTTCCAGGGATGGTGGCATGGTCAATACCTACTTAAAATTTCACATCTCAAGAAATGAGATCAAGAACCCTAGATAAGAATGAAGCTTTCTTCAAAGTGGCTGAAGCTTTAAAATTTCACATCTAGAATTCAGAATCTTGTGGAAATTTAGAGTCTGAGGCTGGGGCTTTCAGTCCACAGGGAAGGCATATGGGAAGAGAAAGTGGGTAGGGAGAGGAGCGCAAGGACAAGCTGGAACCACAGCATGGCCAAGGGTCCACGACGATGGATTGAGACTTGTGTCTGTTTATTGACCTCTGAACTTGAGTGTGGTTGTCCTGCAGGAGAAGCTGGCCCCTTCATCTTAGAAGTGAACCCACCTCTGGACCAGGAGTTAAAAAATTGAAAGGAGATCCAAAGGAAAGTGGAGCATTGCAGGAGAGATAGCTACCCCAAACCCATGATACGACCCAGCAGATAAATTACAACAGGTATGAGTTACAAAGAGGCCACTGCTTTAATGCCATCCTCCAAATCCACTCAAGAACCTCTCTTATTGCCCAACAGAAGAGTCACATACCCTCTGATGATCAGAGTGAATCTTAGTTACTTATGGGAAAGGACATATGACATAACTTCATATGACATAACTTCAATAACAACAGCAACAAAGATTCACTGTGTTTAGAAACCCCATTATTCAAAGGTTCATATGAATTCAGAGATGGTAGTCATGATAGTAAGATTCATCTATGCTGCATAAACAAAGTTAATTCCTTATTGTGGCTGAGTAGTATACTAGAAGAACGTACCACGCATTGTTTAATCTTTCACCTATTTGTGGACATTTGAGTTATTTTCAGTTTGGGGCTAGTAGAATTATTTCCCAAGTAAGAAAAATATTTTACCCCCTCATGTCAACCTAAATTTTCTGATATTTATTACTCTTTAACCATTCATCCATAAGTGAATTATAAATATTTGTGAATACTCTGGTTCTAGATATGGCAAGAATGACTTTTACAGCTTTAGGGAAGTATAACTGACATAAAATTAACTTCAAATATATGCATATATATGCATATTTGTTTTATCAGTTTTCACACACACGTGATCAAGAACACCACAACAAAGATAATTAAAATATTCATCACCTATAACACTTACAAATATACCTTTGTAACTGCTCCTCATGCCTCTCTCTACTCTTAACTCCCATCCTGAAGCAACTCCTAATCAGGTTTTTTGTCTCTAAAGAGTAGTTTGAATTTCCTAGAAATTTTATGTAGATGGAATCATATAGTATGTACTCTTTTTGTCTGGCATCTGTTGAGCAAAATTATTCCAAGATTCATTCATGTTCTTGAATGTAACCAAAGTCCCTTCTATTTATGGCTATATACCATTATAATAATATTACAATTTATTTAATAATCCATTTATTGCTGGACATTTGGGTTGATTTCGGCTTCAAGCTGGAACAAATAAAGTTTTATAAACATTTGTACACACATCTTTGCATGGGAACATGCTTTCATTTCTCCTCAGTATATACCTAAGAGGAAAATAGCCCAGTCATGTGTGTAGTATGTTTTTCTAGAATGATTGTGCCTTTTTAACATTAACAAGTTGTAAGAGGGCAAGTCATTCCACATCTTGACAAAATTGTTTTTCAGGCTTCTAATTTTAGGCATTGAAGTGAGTGTGTAATGACATCTCATTGTAGCTTTAATTTGTATTTACTTTATAACTAATGTCGTAGAGTATCTTTTCATACACTAATCTTTAATTAATTTTTAATCCCTGGCCTCACTCAGTGGATTAAGAGATTCACAGTTGGCGTGAGCTCTGTGAGCTGCAGTATAGCTCACAGATGTGGCTCAGATCCTGTGTTACTGTGACTGTGGCATAGGCCGGCAGTCGCAGCTCTGATTTGACCACTAGCCTGGGAACTTCCATAAGCCACAGGTGTGGCACAAAAACAAAAACAAAAACAAACAAAAAAAAACACCTCATACTAAAGAAGATAAATCATTCCACTAGAGGACAAAATGGAGAGGTTTTGTCTGTTTGGTTTTGGTTTCTTTTTGTCTATTTTCTTTCATTGGGGGCTAAAATGTAAAAGAGCCTTTTTTTAGTTTAGTTCAAAAAAGGCAAGATTGAAATAAATGACATGAAATGTTGCATCTAATCCTTATTATTCTGAATAAAGACGTGGTGATGGAAATTCAACAATTATCAAGGGATTCTGGTACAAAAATGATGAAACATTTCACTAAAATGTGGTATTCTGAAGTGTGCAAAACACAGAACTTGGAGTCATAAACAATTTTGAGACCTGTTTCTGGCTTGTAGTTCCAAAGTTCCCTCAATTGATTGGGAAAAAAAAATTATCTGAATGTAGTTACCTCATTTGCAAAAATGAAAATAGTTAAAAATCTAGGTATTATCCACAGCATTTAGCACAGAGAGGCCACACTAAATAAGTTCAACGCATGTCTGTGAATCAAAGTGTTTTATTCAGTGTCTTCAGTGTTTTATTCAGTGTCTTACTCTTCAAAGGAGTAAGCAACCTTATTCTACTTACTTTTGCAACTTTCAAGCAAAAGGTCAAGCTCCCTGAATAAAATAAATATAAATAATTTAATTCATTTCTCTTCTGGAAAGGCTGACTTAATGAGACAGGATAATGAAGAAAAATAATTTATTATAAAGTTGATTAATTAAAGTCTAGATCAAGGTAATTATTTGGAAATGTTCTGCTGTTTCCACCAAAATCATGACAAAAGCTTCTGGCTACTAAGACTTTATGAGACCTTGTGATTTTTTTGTTTGTTTCTCAGGTAAGGGAATGTTTATAGATGCATCAATCATAGTTTAGATATGACATGAAATATCTTTAAACCACTTGTAAGAGTTTCTAAAGAAATTGTTTTGGAAAGTAAACTTTCAAATGAAGTTAATAGCTTTGGGTAAAACTGCCTTTAATCAGGCAACAAACTAAAAAAATAATGATTTCTTTCTGATGACATTCTAATTTGCTTCTGACTGCCTGAGAATAAGTCCATGTATTTCCCCAAAAGAAAATATGATGGATTTGAGGATTTTTAAATACTTTGGTATATATAATGCCTTTTATGCTTATACTTGAATCAATGGTTATGATAAATTGTTAACTAGTTGCTAGACAGTTGTTATAAATCCTGCAAGAAGGCATTAGTAGTATTCTATAGAGTTTGTGCATTAACTTTGTTATTTGTGCGTGTGTGTGTTTATTTTATTTCTCCCTTTAAAAAGTCTCTGTCAAACTATGGATCCCACATAAAATTCTAACTTTCGGTAAGTGTGGAGACTCCAAAACCTAAAAGATAACTCATCAAAAGTTTTCTAATAAGCAATGCGAGAGACATTTTGTTACTCTATTCATTCCAATTACTTTTTTTCAAAGCCATTTTGACATTCGTCGACTTTGCTTAAAGCTCTCCAAAACTGGGGAGAATAAACTCTAAAACTTGTTAAAGGAAGATACATTCTTTGGGATTTATTCTAGCCATAAAAACATCCTTTTCACTTCACTCCCTTAGATTGCGGTGCTTAATCTTTAAAGCACACAAGAATCACCTTGGTATCTCCGGGAAAATGTTTATGGTCCTAACATATGCAATATGCCTGCCTATCTTAGGAAGTTTCCTGACTCCGTACCTATATCCATCTATAGGGAAAGTTTCCTCCATGTACTTCATTGGGAACAATGTTTCTTTCAGCAGGCTCTTTCAGTGGAAATGATTTATTCATATCCATGATAAGGGAAAAATAGCATGAATCAATAACTCAATCACACTATGTGGAAAATCACTGACTCATAATTTCCCCAACTGAAAATCCCAAGAATTTGCAATGTTAGAACATAGTTGATAACATTAGTGGTTACTGGTATACTAGTTTTGCTGGATAAGGCTGCCCTTCAGACTGGTGGGTGTGGGACTTGACTATAAAGGAACTTCCCTGACAGCCATCCAAGTCCATTTCCATTATTTTCCAATTCTGTCATATTCTCCTATTCATTCAATTAGTAACTCATTGCTCAAAAAAAAAAAAAAGTATGGATTATTTACAATGAGGCAGACACTGGGCTGAGTACAGAGGATCCAACATTGCCCAATATTTGTCCAGTGACCTCATATAGCTTAATATTTAGCCTCATTCTCTTAAATATAGAAGGTAAGGCCATTCAACAGTGCAATGAACACTTAGCATAAATATGTATTTCTAATCTATCTCATTTTCTAGGCATGATAGGAAGCGCTTGGGATATAGAGATGGCTAAAATATTATTCTTTGCCTCAGATTAATGCAGGTAGAGAATAAAGGAAGAAATGAATAATCCAGGAGAAGTTGTGAAGCTTTATTGAGTCAGGCAATGTTTATCCAGGTTGGTTGAGGTCAGCAGGCAAAGAGGAAAAAGACTTCCAGAAGAATAAACAGGGCACATGATGGCAAAAGTCTATCCATTACAGTATGTACAGGAAAAAAATTAATATATCTGGTAAGGTATACAGTGCTGGTCAGAAACTGGGAATGAAGACTTGAAAAATAAATTAAGAAAATACTTTGAACCATGGCAATATCTTCTCAGATCCACCTCCTAGAGCAATGACAATGAAAACAAAAATAAACAAATGGGACCTAATTAAACTTAAAAGTTTCTACACAGCAAAGGAAACCCTAAACAAAATAAGGCAACCGTAGAATGGGAAAACACATTTGCAAATGAAACAACTGATAAGGGATTAACCCCCAAAATTTACAAGGACCTCCTGCAGCTCAATACCAAAAAGACAAATAACCCCATCAAAAAATGTGCAGAAGATCTAAACAGACAGTTCTCCAAAGAAGACATACAGCGGGTGGCGAGGGTGGGGGGCAGAGCAAGATGGTGGAGGAGTAAGAGGTCACACTCACCTTCTCCCACAAATACATGAAAAAAACACATATACATGTAAAATGACTCACACAGAACATCAACTGAATGCTGGCAGAAGAACTTAAACCTCCAAAAAGGGCAAGAAATTCTTGACATAACTGGATAGAACAACAACAACAACAAAAGAGACAGAGAGAAAAGGAATCAGGACAGGACTAGCATTCCTGAGAGGGATCTGTGAAGGAGAAAAGGAACCCACATCCTGGGAAGCCACCTAACTGACAGAAAGATCAGCCAAGTTGGAGGGACCTCAACGTCGCTGAGAAAAGTGCAACAGCTGGAATGAGAACAGAGTGAGAGATGCACAGATCATCTGAACCACTGGCCTGGACACTACAGCCTGAGATGCTCATGCTGGGGCTGGGTACTGAGACTTAGGCTCCAGAGGTCAGTCCTGGGAAGAGAACTGGGGTTGACTGTGTGGTGACAGCCTGAGGAGCTAAGGCTAAGGAGCAGTGCTCCACGAGCAGAGGAGTGGTACACTACAGTCTGGGGAGGGGAATGCCACAGCAGAGGAAACCCAGGAGAAGGTCCAGACCTACAGGAGAGGCAAGAGAGTTAAGGCGCCATTGTTAGGGAGGGTGAGAGGAGGAGAGGTGGACCTCCACAGGAATCTCCCTGCACTGGAGCCAGTGGGTGTGCACTTGTGCCCTTGTGCTCTCAGAGGTCAGGGCAGCTCTGGCGCAGACTACAGTCAGTGAGAATCCTCTTGCTCATTTAGGGGAGACTGGGCACTTTTTGTGCAGGCTACTGGTGGCAGGCACCTATTGTGTGGGCTAAGGATATCAGGGGGCTAAGTGTGACGTGGTGCCTCTCACACAATCTACAGGTGGCAGGGACAGACTGCAGCAGTCATTTCGGAGGCCAGGGGGAGGCATGGCTTGCCACCACTGGGGGCCTGTGAGTGGGCTCCACCTGTGACCCCAGTCACCTCAGGGACTGGCAAAAAAGAAAAAAAGAGGGCACTGCAACCAAACACCATACACTGTTGCTCTCGCTCCCCTGGGAACACACCCGCCTGGCAGCTGCCACTGCCAAACACTCTGGGCAGTGCCCAGACAGTTGGTCACTGTCCCTTCCCAAGGCCCTACAACTAGGAACAGCTGGTGTAGCACTTCTTGCATGGGCTAAGTGGGACAGGGTGCTTCTTACATTGTCTGCAGGCAGCAGGGGCAAACTGCCACAGTTATCCCTGATTCCAGAGGTAGGCATGGCCCACCACCACTGGGGATACCTGAACAAAATTGATTTGCAGCCCCAACCACCTCAGAGGGCACCACAGAGAAGGACATTGTGACGGAACATCATCTGTTATTGCTCTTGCTCCCCTGGGAGCACACCTGCCTTGCTGCTGCCACTGCCAAATGCCCTGGGCAGTGCCCAGATGCTTGATCACTGTCCCTTCCAAGGAAACTGCAACTAGGAGCAGCTTGTACAGCACCTCCTGTGGTAGCTAAGCAGGACAATGTGCTTCTTGCATGGTCTACAGGAGACGGGGGCAAATCACTGCAGTTATCTCTGGCTCCAGAGGTGGGAGTGCCCTGCACCACTAGCGGTCCATGAACAGACACCACCTTCAGCCCCATTCACCTCAAGGGTACCACAGAGGAGGGCACTGTGACTGAACACCACCTGTTGGTGCTCTCGTATCTCTGGGAACACACCCACCCTGCAGCTGCCACTGCCAAATGCTCTGGGCAGTACCCACATGCCTGATCTCTGTCACTTCCCAGGATCCTGCAACTAGAAGCAGCCTGTATAGCACCTCCTACGTGGGCTAAGTGATACAGGTTGCTTCATGCAAGGTCTAAAGGTAGCGGGGACAAACCACCGCAGTTATCACTGACTCTAGAGATGGTCATGGCCTGATACCACTAGGGGTCCCTGAATAGGCACCACCTGCAGTTCTAATCACCTTGGAGGAGGGCATTGCAATCGAACACAAGCTGTTGTTGCTCTCACTCCCCTGGGAACTCAAACACCCTGATGCTGCTACTGCCAAATGCTCTGGTCACTTTGTAGATCTGCCTAGAACTCATTACCACTTCCCAGGGCCCTGCAACTAGGAAGAGCCTGTATCACCTTCCTGCAGGACCTTGCTACTGACAAGCAACCAGGTAATGACTACTAGCCCTACTCACTGCCTCCTTCTCCTTGAAAACACACTAAGCATCCTGGAGATAACAGCCTGCTCACACCAAAGAAAGAGATAGCAAAAATTCAAACTTCCACACCAAAAATAAAGAGTAACCCCCCAAAAATACAAAGGGGTACACTTGCATAGAAGTAGCCTTACAAGACTACAGTTTGGCTTCCCCAAACTCACAGAAAAAGTAAAACACAAGCAAGATGAAGAAGCTCAAAAATCATTCCCAGTTAAAGGAATAGGAGAATTCACCTAAAGCAGTCAACAATGAAACAGACCACTGCAGTCTGACAGGCATTGAGTTCAAAAGGGAGACAGTGAAAATCCTGAAAAAATTAAGAGAGGCTATGAACAGTAGTGCAGATATCTTTAGAAAGGAAGTAGAAAATATAAGGAGAAGCCAAGAAAAACTATAAAATTCATTTGCAGAGATGCAAACTGAGCTAGAGGAAATAAAGAGCAGAATGAACAATGCTGCAGAGGAACAAATTAGTGATGTGGAAGATAGAATAATGGAAATCACCCAATCAGGACAGCAGACAGAAAACCAAGTGAAAAGAAACATGAAAACAATATAAGAGACTGATGGCATAATATAAAGTGGGCCAATCTATTCATAATAGGAATTCCAGAACAGGAAGAAAAATAAAAGGTGATTGAAAATGTATTTGAAAAAATTATGGCTGAAAACTTTCCAAATCTAAAGGATACTGATATCAAGATACAGGAAGCACAGAGGGCCCCAAACAAGTTGAACCCAAACAGGCCCACACAAAGACATACTGCAATAAAAATGGCAAAAGTTAAAGATAAAGAAAGGATTCTAAAGGCAGCAAGAGAAAAGAAAAGCGTTAATTATAAGGGAGCCCGCATAAGGCTATCAGCTGATTTCTCTTCAGAAACACTACTGGCCAAGAGGGAGCAGCAAGATATATTAAAGTGCTGAAAGGAAGAAATTTGCAACCTATAATACTCTCTCCATCAAGAATATCATTTAAAATAGAAGGGGAAATAAAGAATTTCTGCAACATATAAAAGCTAAAAGAGTACAGCAATACTAAACACATTCTAAAAGAAATAATGAAGGGGCTTCTCTAAATTAAAAAAAAAAAGTAAGAAGAAATAGGATGAAGGGACCCACAATGGGAAAGCAATCACTTTAATAAACCAGCATACAGTTATAAACATGAATATGTTGGGAAAAAAAAGACATCAAAATCATACAATGTGGGGAAGGAAAGTAAGAAAATATAGATTCTTTTTTATTTTAATGATGTGTTTGAGCCTATATGGCTATCAGGCTAAAGCAAGCAGATATAGGAAGGGATTAACATACTTACAAAACAGGGCAACCACAAATCAAAACCAAACATTACATTCACAAAAACTGAAAAGAAAAGTACTCAAGCATAAAAAAAAGGAAACCACCCAACCAAAAGAAAAAAAGGAAGAAAAGAGAAACATAGAATCAACTAGAAAACAAGGTTTAAAATGACAACAAACACATATCTATCAATGATCACTTTAAATGTCAATGGACTGAATGCTCCAATCAAAAGACACAGAGTAGCAGATTGGGTAAAAAAGCAAAAACTTTCAAAAAGACAAAAAAAAAGAAAGCAGAAACTTTCAGTCTGTTGTCTACAAGAAACTCAACTTAGGGCAAGGAACACATATAGATTGATAGTCAGGGGATGGAAAAAGATATTTCATGCCAATGGACAAGACAGGAAAGCAGGAGTGGCAATACTCATACCAGACAAAATAGACATTAAAAAGAGGCCATAAAGAAAGACAAAGAAGGACACTATTTAATGGTTAAAGGATCCATTCAAGAAGAGGATATTACAATTGTCAATATATATGCCCCTAATATAAGAGCACCCAGATACCTCCAACAAATACTAACAGACATAAACAGAGAAATTTATGGGAATACAATCATACTAGGAGACTTTAACACCCCACCCACATCAATGGACAGATCCTCTAGACAGACTATCAATAAGGCAACAGAGATTCTAAATGACACAATAGAAAATTTAGAGTTAATCGACATTTTCGGACATTACATCCAAAAAAATAAGAACATATATTCTTCTCAAGTGCACATGGAACATTCTCAAGAACTCATTACCTACTGAGGTGCAAAGCTAACCTCGACAAATTTTAAGAGTATAGAAATTATTTCAAGTCTCTTCTCTAACCACAATGGCATGAAACTAGAAATCAACCACAGGAAAAGAAATTAGAAAAAACTGACTACATGGAGACTAAACAACATGCTACTAAAAAACCAATGAGTCAATGAGGAAATCAAGAAAGAAATTAAAAAATACCTTGGGACAAATAATAATGAAGACACAACCATTCAGAATCTATGGGATGCTCCAAAAGCAGTGCTGAGAGGGAAATTCATAGCAATACACGCCTTCCTCAAAAAAGAAGAAAAATATCAAATCAACAACTTAACCCACCACCTAAATGAATTAGAAAAAGAAGAACAAACAAAACCCAAAATCAGCAGAAGAAAGGAAATCATAAAGATCAAAGAGGAAATCAATAAAATAGAGATTAAAAAATAGAAAAAAACAATAAAACCAAAAGCTGGTTCTTTGAAAAGGTAAACAAAATTGACAAGCCTCTGGCCAGACTCACCAAGAAGAAGAGAGAAAAAACCCAAATAAACAAAATAAGGGATGAAAAAGGAAAAGTCACAACAGATACTACAGAAATAAACACAACCATGAGGGAATACTATGAACACTTGTATGCTAACAAATTTGACAACCTAGAAGAAATGGACAACTTTCTAGAAATTTACAGCCTGCCAAAACTGAATCAAGAAGAAAGAGATCAACTGAACAGACCAATCACTAGAAGTGAAATTGAATATGTCATAAAAACACTCCCTACAAATAAAAGTCCAGGAACAAATGACTTCACAGGAAAATTCTACCAAACCTACAAAGAAGAAATTAAACCCATCATCCTTAAACTTTTCCTAAAGGTTGAAGAAGAAGGAACACTCCCAAAGACATTCTATGACATCACCATCACCCTAATTCCAAAACCAGACAATGATGCCACCAAAAAAGAAAACTATAGGCCAATATCTTTGATGAATACAGAAGCAAAAATTCTCAATAAAAATTTAGCCAACCGAATCCAACAACATATAAAAAAGATCATACACCACGACCAGGTGGGATTCATCCCAGGTTCACAAGGATGGTTCAATGTATGCATATCAATCAACGTCATTCTCCATATTAACAAAAGAAAAGTCAAAAACCACATTATCATCTCAATAGATGCAGAGAAAGAATTGGACAAAGTCCAACATCCATTCATGATCAAAACTCTTACCGAAGCAAATATTACTTATCATAATAAAAGCAATTTATGACAAACCCACCCATTTATGATGCCCACTCTATATTGTTATTCAATATAGTATTGGAAACCCTAGCCACAGCAATCAAACAAAAGAAATAAAAGGCATCCAAACAGGAAGAGGAGAGGTAAAACTGTCACTGTACGCAGATGACATGATACTATATATAGAAAACCCTGAGGCCTCAACCCAAAAACTCCTTGAACTGATCAAAAAATTCAGCAAAGTAGCAGGATATAAGATTAACATTCAGAAAGTCAAATGTCTGTATACTAAAAATGACATATTAGAAAAGGAATACAAAAATACATACCTTTGAAAATTACACCCCCAAAAATTAAATACCTGGGTATACACCTGTAAAAGGAAGTAAAAGACTTATATGTTGAGAACTATAAAACATTAATCAAGGAAATTAAAGAAAAAAGTAAAGAAATGGAAAGATATTCCATGCTCTGGGTTGGAAAAATTAGTATTGTAAAAATGGCCATCCTAGCCAAAGAAATTACAGATTCAATGCAATCCCTATCAAATTACCCATGATATTTTTCACAGAACTAGGACAAACAATCCAAAAATTTATATGGAATCACAAAAGACCCAGAATTGCCAAAGCAATTCTGAGGAACAAAAACCAAGCAAGAGGCATAACTCTCCCAAATTTCAGGCAATATTACAAAGCCACAATCATCAAGACAGTGTGGTGCTGATACCAAAACAGACATACAGAAAAATGGAACAGAATAGAGAACCCAGAAATAAACCCAGACACCTATGGTTATTTAATCTATGACAAAGGAGCCAAGAACATAAAATGGGGAAAAGACAACCTTTTCAGCAAGGATTGCTGGGAAACCTGAACAGCTGCATGCAAATCAAGGAAACTAGAATACACTCTCACACCTTGCATGAAAATAAACTCAAAATGGCTGAAAGATTTAAATATAATACAAGACACTATCAAACTCCCAAAAGAGAATATAGGCAAAACATTCTCTGACATCACCCTTACAAATGTCTCAGGTCAGTCTCCCAAAGCAACAGAAATAAAAGCAAAAATAAGCCAATGGACCTAATCAAACTGACAAGCTTTTGCACAGCAAAGGAAACCAAAAAGACAAATTACAAAATGGGAGAAAATAGTTTCAAATAATGCAACTGACAAGGGCTTAATCTCTAGAATATACATACAATTTATACAACTCAACAGCAAAAAAGCCAACAAACCAATGGAAAAATGGGCAAAAGACCTGAATAGACTGTTCTCCAAGGAAGATATACAGATGTCCAACAAGCACATGAACAAATGCTCAACATCCCTGATTATTAGAGAAATGCAAATCAAAACTGCCATGAGATACCACCTCACACCAATCAGAATGGCCATCATTAATAAGCCCACAAATAACAAATGCTGGAGGGGGTGTGGAAAAAAGGGAACCCTCCGGCACTGTTGGTGGGAATGTAAACTGGTACAGCCACCATGGAGAACAGTTTGGAGATACCTTAGAAAACTATACATAGATCTACCCAGCAATCCCACTCTTGGGCATCTATCCGGACAAAACTTTCCGTGAAAAAGACACATGCACCAGCATGTTCATTGCAGCACTATTCACAATAGGCAAGACATGGAAACAACCCAAATGTCCATCGACAGATGATGGGATTAGGAAGATGTGGTATATGTACACATTGGAATACTACTCAGCCATTAAAAAGAACAAAATAATGCCATTTGCAGCAACATGGATGGAACTGGAGACTCTCATCCTGAGTGAAGTCAGTCAGAAAGAGAATGACAAATACCATATGATATCACTTATATCTGGAATCTAATATATGGCACAAATGAGCCTTTCCACAGGAAAGAAAATCATGGGCTTGGAGAATAGACTTGTGGTTGCCAAGGGGGAGAGGGAGGGAGTGTGATGGGCTGGGAGCTTAGGATTAGTAGATACAGACTATTGCCTTTGGAATGGATTAGCAATGAGATCCTGCTGTGTAGCACTGGGAACTATATCTAGTCACTTATGATGGGATGAGAAAAAAGGAATGTATACAGGTATACGTACTTGAGCCACTATGCTGTACAGTAGAAAATTGCCAGAACACTGTAAACCACATATAACGGAAAAAAATAAAAATCATTATATTAAAAAAAGAAGACATATAGATACCCAAAAGACACATGAAAATATGTTCAACATCACTAATTATTAGAAAAATGCAAGTCAAAACTATGAGGTGCCACCTTACATCAGCAGAATGGCCACCATCAAAATGTCTAAAATCAATAAATGCTGCAGCAGGTGTGGAGTAAAGGGAACACTCTTACACTGTTGGTGGAAATGTAAATTGATACAACCACTATGGAAAACAGTTTGGAGATTCCGCAAAAAACTAAAAATAGAATTACCATTTGATCCAGCAATCCCACTCCTGGATTCTATCCAGAGAAAATCATAACTTGAAAAGATACATGTACTCCAATGTTCACTGCAGCACTATGAGCAATATCCAAGACATGGAAGGAAACTAAATGTCCATTGACAGAGGAATAGATGAAGATGTGGTACATATACACAATGAAATAGTACTCAGTCAAAAAAAGGAAAGAAATAATGGCATTTGCAGCAATATGGATAGACCTAGAAACTATCATGCTAAGTTAGTCATACTGTGAGACCCTAACATATGCTATCATTTATATGTGGAACCTAAAAAACGGATACAATGAAATTCTTTGCAGAACAGAAACTGACACTTTGAAAGACTTACAGTTTCCAAAGGAGACAGGTTGTGCTGTAGATGGGATACAGGTTTGGGATGGAAATGCTATAAAATTGGGTTGTGATGATCATTGTACAACTATAAATGCCATAAACTCATTGAGTTAAAAAAATACTTTGAAAAGTCTAATCCACCAAATTGCAGAGTTTGGATATTCATTCTTACTGTTTAGTCAGAGGAAAATGTGGGTATATACGGTGAGTAACATGATCATATTCTCTCTTCAAGAAAACGTTAGAAAATGCACTTGGGGATGAGTAAGTGAGAGTATCAGAAATAACTGGGAAATTGCTATGAAACTGGAGCTGAACCACATTCAGGGTTTTTGTTTTTGTTTTTTGCCTTTTCTAGGGCCACTCCCATGGCATATGGAGATTCCCAGGCTAGGGGTCTAATTGGAGCCGTAGCCACCCGCCTACACCAGAGCCAAGCAACGCGGGATCCAAGCCACATCTGCAATCTACACCACAGCTCACAGCAGCGCCAGATCCTCAACCCACTGAGCAAGGCCAGGGATCAAACCCACAACCTCATGGTTCCTAGTCGGATTCGTTAACCACTGCGACACTACAGGAACTCCGAGTGTACACTTTTTTGAAAAGATATTTTACTTAGCTGAATTTTACAAAGTGGCTAGTCAAGTCCACATTTTTTTCCTTGATCTTAGTTGTTTTTGAAATTATTCTGGAAACCACTGTGTTACAGATTTTTTAGGCCAACCAGACAAGGAATGAAGAAACAGGTCAGAAACAAGGAACTACTTTGCCCAAGTTCTCAGAGCAGACTATTGGCATATCCAGAATTAGAACTCAGCTTTCAGCTTTTTGATGGTAAAGAATTATTGCCACTGTATCATGCTTTCTACAAACAAGCCCAAATACTTATGTTTGACAAGAAAATCAACACAGGAAAACTGCAGCCCAGGCTACGCAAAACATAAAAAGAAGAAAAGGATAAATATTAGAGGACTTTGCAGCAGATATAGTCATGGTTACAGACATCTACACACTTACATATAATCCATATAATCCCAGATTCCCTTTATCATAAAATCTACTTATTGAAAATATTGTGAATAATGAAAATAATAATGAAGTAGCACTCCTTGCATGCAATAAATAAATAAATAACAATAGTAATAAGCTCAAGGTAAATAGCAAGCAATGAGATCCTGCTGTATAGCACTGGGAACTATATCTAGTTGCTTATGATGCAGCATGATGGAGGATAATGTGAGAAAAAAGAATGTAAATAAATAAATAGTAATAGATGACATAAAGTAAAATAAAATGAAAAAACACAGTCCTTGCATAAACCAATAATAGTAACGTGCTAATAGTAAGGAATAAGGTCAACTTAATTCTTGAACATCTAAATACCTAAATTTCAAATATGTTTAAAATGTACACATACTTGTTATCCTCCAGGTATACTGAAATACAAAAATAAGTGCTGCTTTAAAAGATAGTTATTTCAATTATTTCCTAATATGATACATTCTCCCTTAGACTCTTTATTTTTAGGAAAAAGTAGAAATCTCTATTATATAGAGGAAAGGTTAACAGATGCAATAAAAGATCACTATGTTGAAGACAGCTTGTATTTGTCTTAAACAGAATCATCTCGATAAAATACTTATGTCCCTACAAATCTTTACCATTGTCTATGGTCCACTCATCTTCAAAGCAAGTTGTCACACTTCAGGGACTGCACAAGATGATCCCCTGTGATGAGAGAAGAACATATTAAAATATTTATTAAAATTTATATTTGTATTATTTCAAAATATAATGCACATATTAAAATGTACATAAAATGGTCAGTGATTTAATAATATTATACCTGGATTATCATCATCAAATAAAAAAATTCATAAAACCGAACACCACCCACATGCCTTCTCACAGATACAGACTCCTCACAATCCCTATAGAATTATTCACTATTCTGACTTGCATGGTGTTTATTTTTTATGTATTTATTTATTTTGTCTTTGTAGGGCTGCACCCATGGCATATGGAGGTTCCCAGGCTAGGGGTCCAATTGGATCTGAAGCCACTGGCCTACACCACAGCCACAGCAAAGCGAGATCTGAGCCGCATCTGCGACCTACACCACAGCTCATGGCAACACTGGATCCTTAACCCACTGAGCAAGGGCAGGGATACCAGTGTCCTCATGGATGCTAGTCAGGTTCATTAACCGCTGAATCATGATGGGAACTCCTTTTTTTTCTTTTGGTGTTATTTCCTTAATTTGTTTACAGTTTATCAGCTAAACATGCATCCATAAAAACAGTGATCTGTTTTAACTGATTTTTTTAACTATATATAAAAGAAATCATGTGTCTTGTACACTTTTCCTATTTTTTGGTTTTTAATCTTTTAATTTTGTGATGGAACCATAATTTAGAAAACTATTTAATTCACTTTTGAGTTTCAGATGAACATCACAATTTATTATTTATTCTAATATTACTTGATATTTGGGTGGCTTATGTTTAGAAGCTATTACAAATAATGATGCTATGAACATTCTTTTCCAAGTATTTCTACTAGGGGTGAAATTGTCTGTTTATTTAACTTCAGAACTACTTTGCATCTTTTACTAGCATTTTAAGGGTTTTTGTTCTTTGCTTTCATTTTTCTTAGGTTTTTCATGTTTCTTATTTAATACATTGTAAGTGAACATGCTATTTTTACTTTTTGTGATTAGTGTAAATGGGGTGATATCTTCCATTATAGCTACTGACTTTTCATTGTTAATATACAAAGGTGTTTGATTTTAGTATTGTAATTTTATATTTTACTATTTTACTGAATTCTTTCATTGTGTATATTTTAATGAGAATTTTCTAGTTTTGCTATTTGTTTCAAGTTCAAGTTGGCTATTTCAGGTCCTTTGGATTTCCATATGAATTTTAGCATCAGCTCATTAACTTCTACAAAAGAACACACTGAAATTTTGATTTTGATTTATTTAAAATTGGAATTGTATTAAATCTATCAATTTTGGGGGAAATGATATTTTAGCAATATTAAAGTATCTGATTTATGAATGTGGGATATCTATTTTTTATTTAATCTTATTTAATTTCTCTTATTAATGAATTGCTTTTCAGTGTACTGCTATTTCATACATTATATCAGATGTTTCCTTTTTTTCGTCTTTTTTTTTAGGGCCGCACCCATGGCATATGGAAGTTCCCAAGCTAGGGGTCGAATCGGAGCTGTAGCCACCGGCCTACACACAGCCACAGCAACACCGGATCCTTAACCCAGTGAGCGAGGCCAGAGATCGGACCCACAACCTCATGGTTCCTAGTCAGATCAGATGTTTCCTTTAAACCCTAACATCCAACATCACAAAAGCATTTTCTCATAATGCTATTATGGGTTGAACCATGCCCCTTTAAAATTTAAATGTTGAGGACCTGACCCCCAGTACCCCAGAATGCAACCTTATTTGGAGATTGGAGCTTTAAAGTAATCAGATCACAGTAAAACATTTAGGATAGGCTTTAATCCAATATGACTGATGCCTTTAAGAGGGGGAACTGGGGGATAAATATGCACAGGAAGACTATCACGTGACCATGAAGGCAAATGTAGGGGTGACGCTTCCATAAGCCAAGGAACACCAAAGATTGCTAAACTCTATAACACCTTGATCTCAGAAATTTAGCCTCCAACACTGTCAGATACTAAATTTCTATTGGATGAGCCTCTCAGTTTGTGGTACTTTGTTATGGCAGGCCCGGAACACTAACACAAATGCCATGCATTGAGTCTCAGATACCCTAGACTTTATTTAAAGACTAGAAATAAGGAATCTCCCTTTTCAGACCGCAAATCCAGACCATGCCAATGTCTCATCTATTTCTAAATCAATGGAAACTCCATCAATTCCTTCAGATGCCTAGATTATCATTCAGTCAAATACACCCCATAGCACTAAGGAGGAAGCATTTTGGAAGTGAGGCTGGTCCCACTTCCAACTGGTCCCACTTGCAAGTGAAAGTGAGAGCTGCTGGGTATCAGGAGCTCTCTCCTTCATGTGGGACATTTGCAAGTTGTACCAACACAATCAAGGCTCTAGTGTATCATTTAGGATAATGCACCAGTTTGGAATTGGCTAAGACTAGCCCTAAATTATACTAAATAATACCCTAAAGGCGTGAAGAAGTTAATGAAGCTTTCATAATGGCCTCCTTTAAAGACACAATCTGCCACATCCCAGACAACTCCTGACTGCTCAGGCAGTATCTTCTGGGAAAAGCAGAGATAAGCACTCTTAGAAAAATGATGAGAATTTTACCATTCTGGGCTCCAACCAACAAAAAAGACACCAAAGTTGTGTACGTGGCCACCTCTGGGAACAAGAAGCATGAGTGCATTCCATTTACATCTTAATTTATTTTTATTACACAGTAGGAAAAAATAGGTTACACAGACAATAACAAATGCAAAAATAACATTAACCTTGGAAAGGCTAAGAACACTATAAAATTCTGTCAACCCTTAAGCCTGTGCTTCCATCACTAGATGACTTGGTCTTCATGCTCCTGGATTCTTTCTTCAAATCTGTTTTCAAGAATTACTCTCACTTGTTCTAAGAATACAGAGTTATAATAACTTCAAGTAACTCAAAAGGAATCTGTAAGAGAATGAAAAAAGCAGCATAGTTGGAGGAAATAAGTGAGGAAAAAGATGTGAATTTAGGAGAAGACAAGCTTGAGCCCACAGGGAGCTCTGGAGATTGAATTGTACCTCAGTTGAAACTGACTGCCCCCCCACCCACCCACCCAAAGCATGGAGGCTAAATTGTTACAAGCCCCAGAGATAGAGTACATAATTTTCTCAGTGGACCATCATGCAAGGCAACTAACAGCCCAAGACAATTCTCCAAAGACAAAGTGCACGTGAGGGCCATTTGGATCAAACAGCAGGAGCAACTAAGGATGGGTTTCTCAACCTAGTCAAAAAGAGCTCAGCGGGGCCTCAACTGCCTTTAAAACAACCATCACCATGTGTTTACTCGGTGCCTAACTGACTGGTAGATGCATTAAGATAATTCATAAGCCCCACTCTCCAGCATTTAAATCTTATTGAGAAGACAGGATACGTATATGAAAAAAGTGAAACAATGAAAGTAGGTTTCTATTTTAGCATAACTTATTATACTAAATCTGACAACCTTTGAATAGGATATAGCAAAATCTTTTATCTTTGAGTTTGTTTCAAATGGGTTTACATAGTACATATAAAGAAATGGAAATTTTTAACACTTGTTTTTCTCACAAAGCAATGAAACATTCGAATTGAAGCTGCAGAAAAAAATAATTTAAGTGAGCTTGAAAAACTCTGAAGGTTAGAAAGTATGTTATAAAACCTTATATGTGAACATTCAGTTCAATAAGAATTATCTTCATCAAATTATCCAATCACCAAATAGTAATGTGGAATGTTTTACTAGAGTCACAATTTGTGTATATTTCCCAATATCCATTTTCCCATTCCTTTCTCAAACATCCTTGTATCTCAAGCGCTATAATTAAATGTCTCTATAGAAGGGGGAATGTGAAAATAGTTCTCCCTCCTATATTATATGCATAGGTATATACCAGACATTTGTAGAAAGATCTCTTACAAGGAAGCAGTTTCAAGAATAATTAAACACTAAGGTCTATACATTATCATTTGGTATCCAAACATATTTGAGTGGCTTAGACTTTGTGTTAAAGAGTTGCAAAATTCATAATTCTTGAAGGAAAATGAGAAAAATGATTTTATGGATAGAAAGATGAACTCTAATATCTACCATCATCCTAATATTTATCATTAGAAATAGTCTTGATGGCTACTTAAATCCCTAGTTTCACAAATAATATTAATAACTTATGGAGTTCCCATTGTGGCTCTGCAGGTTAAGAACTCCACATAGTGCCCATGAGGATGTGGGTTTGATCTTTGGCCTCACTCAGTGGGTTAAGGATCTGGCCTTGCTGCAGGTTGTGGCATAGGTCACAGATGCAGCTCGGATCTAGTGTTGCTGTGGCTGTGGCGTAGACCTACAGTTGCAGGTCTGATTCAGCCCCTAGCCTGAAAACTTCCATATGCCACAGGTGTAGTCATAGAGAGAAAAAGAAAAAAAGGTTTTTTTTTTTTGCCATGGATTCTCATGTCCAAAAGAATTGGTAGTTATTTTTACAGTATGAGACCAATCACAGAAAGCTAGCTTGATGAATAGTTGCAGATGCTATAATAGTTACTTAATAGTTGAAGGAAAAAAAACCAATAATGACAAGGATTCTAATGTGTGCCATATACAGTCAAGTATATGCATGGAAACACAGTAGCTTCAAGAATATTATATAAATAATATAATTGATTGGAGTTACATTTCTAGAACTTCTGACTTCTGATAAGGAGATGCCTGCCATGCAGTGATGCTCACAGTCAACTCTCCGTGACTTCCGGATGCTGGATCAGGCCTGCAGTCCCAAATATGATCATCTAAAATTAATTTAAAGATTTTACGCTTTATGCTTATGGTCATATAGGTCATTTTTTTCCCCTGGCATCCATCATTTCAGATATCAAAAAATAGGCCCGGAAAACATGATTTAAAATGCAGAACAAAAAGTTCTGTTATGGAAAGTACTTTTTCTTCAGGTAAGTAGGTAGGCTTCCGATTTATCCCTTTGTTATTATTACCAAAGAAAATGTCCATGGAATTGAAGTAACTTTTTTTTAATGGCCACACCCACAGCGTTTGAGAAGTTCCCTGGCCAGGGATCAAATCTGAACCTGAGCTGCAGCTGTGACCTATGCCCCAGCCACAGCAATGCCAGATCCTTTTACCCCACTATGCAAGGTCAGGGATCAAACCCGCACGTCCACAATGACCTAAGTCACTGGAGTCAGATTTTTTAATCCACTGTGCCACAGTGGGAACTCCTGAAGTAATTTTTAAGAAAGTTCAATAGCCTTGCTTACTCAAAATGACTAAAGCTAGGACATCTAACTATAACATAATATGGTCAAATTTTTAAAGGATTTTGGAAATGGCATGTGCATTTGTTTTTTATCTTTTTAGTTACTCTCTTAAAGTAGCTTCCTTAGTTAGTAATATACTCATTCCAATGATAATGGTATTTCTTACTTTGAAAAAGTTTGAGACAGCGACAGCTGCCTTAGGATCTCTGGTACCATCTTCTCATGTTAGTAAATTCTTACCTATAAAAGTGCCTTTCATTTTCAGAAGTAGCCAAAAAGACACTGAGATACAAGTTTATTGAATCATAAGAAAAAGCCATATGATCAATGTCATACAGAGACATTCACCAAAAAGATATACATATTAGTTTTCAGATATACCAAATATAATATTAAGTCCTGATAGTGGTTTGATATGCTTGAGAGATTCTCAATGCCCTAAAGATTTTGAAAAAACTATTTTTTTTCTAGTTCATTCTATGGCTTGAGAATCCTGGATGTATCAACTACCATGAAATAAGGTCAGGAAAATATTCCTCCCACAATTACATCATCAATGACCTCACAACCTCTAGAAGTTAGCTGTGAACTGTGGTCCCATAGGATAATTGCCTCTCTCATCATAGTCAGTGGCTAGCCTCTCTCTATCACTGCCCTTAACAGCTATGAATCATGGGTTCATAGGCTACATTAATTTTCTTCCAAGAAAAACAAGTTAACCTCTGTGGTCATAGGTGGCCTTCCTCAGTTAGTGGAGGGTAGACTTATCAGTAATGAAGACAAAAATGTCAAGATCTCAGTAGACTTTGTAGCTGTTATGGATGGGTAACTCTCCCTCATTAGACATGACTAGAACTGATATGTCTTCAGTAACAGAAAGAGATTACAATGTGCCAGTAAATGATGCTGTTGGGAATTACCTAAAATAGTTATTCCCCTTAGAAGTTCAGTACATGAGGCTGGAGAAAAACATGTTTTAGTCCAAATATTAACCCTATTTTAAAAGCAACTCTTGTAGACATAAGAGATTCTTAAACTCTGTCATTGAGATAAAGCCTTATGAGCTAAGGGCAAACTTTCAAAATATAAACAAGAATTTAAGACCTTTGGGATACACATTAATGGCTTATAAAATAGCAAATCAGTATTTATCTATGTGTTCATATATGCTCATGTGTGTGTGTGAGAGAGAGAGGATATTCCAATATTTCACTATTAATAGGTCTTCAGAAATTAGTGAGACAACGTACAAAAAATAAATTTATGGTTACCAAAGGAGAAAGCTGAGGAGAAACAAATTAGGAGTCTGGGATTAACAGATACTATATATAAAATAGATAAACAATAAGAATTTACTATATAGCACAGTAAACTATAGTCAATATCTTGTAATAATAATAATCTGTAATTAAAAATAATACAAAAAGTATATTATATATATATATATAATATATATATGAATCATTTTGTAGTGTACCAGAATCTAACATAACATTGTAAATCAACTATACCTAAATTGAGGTAAAAATTTTTTTATATTGAGGCAAAAACTTTTTTCAATATAAATAAGCTATTTCTTTTTTCTTAATTTATTTTTCCTTTCTAAGCATACTTCACTTAATTATGAGTACTAAAATGTACATCCCCAGAAGAAGTTTCATTTATGGGTTTATTTTCTTACAGCTAAGAAAACACAAGAAATGCTTTGTATCATTATTTAATAATTTACTGAGCATACACTAGATATAAATGAAAGGTAACTTTTTAACAAAATGATTTATTTATGACTGTCAAAGAAAGAGGATGCATGCATTCTTTCAATAATCCAAATGTAATTAATCATAAAGTATCCTTGCAAAATATGGAAGTAAAATATAACTTCTCATCATATATAAATAGCTTACAATAAAATGCCTTATTGCTATCAACACCAAGCATGGGAATGAACTGGTAAATGATCAGTAGTTTCAAAAGGAAAGCAAAATTTATGGTGTTATGTTTTTCTTTTAGATTTCAACCTCAAGAGTAAGAGTTTTTAGCCTAGTTTCTCATTAGATGCATACCTCTTTATATATGTATATCAGTAAGGGTTTCATAAGCCAAGCAGAGAATGCAGTTGGAGGGGATAATGCATAAGAAATATTCTTCTTCTTTATTCTGTGACTCCAAGCTATGGAAATGCCATGGTAAAAAAAAAAAAAAGGATTTGCATTTGTGAAGAATGGGGAATTTCCCCCTCTACACTTCTTGAGTTCTTGTGTCTGGACTAATAGTAGAATTGATGTAAGACAGATTAACAGGAGAAAAGGAAACAAATTTCAGTTTGTATACATAGAGGTCCCATAGAAATAGGATCTAAGAAGTGGCCAAAGCAGGTTGCTTTTATACTTTTTTTAAACAAGGAAAAAATAATTTTGTGAGGAATTGACAGGACAGAGAAAGTTAGGTTCAGGATGCTCAATTAGTGAAGAATATAAACAGAATTTGAGCTTGGAGTAGTAAATTGAATAGGTAACAAGGTTTTTTCATACAGGCATCTTGGTCCCAATTCCCTCTCTGGTGATAAGGATGTCCTTCTAATTCCAGACGCAGGAGGTGTACCTTCCATGTGAAAGATTCACTTCCCGCTTTTAGGGAGACAGAAAGGAGGGTCAGAATGTCCCTCTGGCATTGGATGTTTCTTAAGTAACTTCAATTCAAAGTCAAACAGAGAAAAACAAATATGAGATCACTAATATGTGATGTCTACTAAGAATTATACAAAAACTTATTCACAAAACATAAACAGACTCAAAGAGTTCAAAACCAAACCTATGGCTGCCAAAAGGGAAATGCTGGGGGGAGGGATAAATTGGGAGGTTTGGATTGGCATATACACACTATTATATACAAAATCGATGAGTAACACGGACCTATAATATATCAGAGGGAAATCTATTCGATAGTCTGTGATGGCCTCTATAGGAAAAGAATCTGAAAAAGAATGGATATATGTATACGTATACCTGATTCACTATGCGTACACCTGAAGCTAAAGCAACATTGTAAGTCGACTACACTCCAACCCATTAAAAAAAAAAAAAGACTAATTAATATGCCATTGAGGCACATTTTGGGGCAGTCTTCCCTGTGCTCCAACATAATCATGAGTTTGGATATTAATTCTTCCAGCTTTTTGCAATGTTGTCTTGAGCAAATTACATAACCTTCCTGAGTTTCAGGTCTCTAACTTTTAAAATAAGGATAATAATATAAACTTAATACTTTAATATAACATAAAATAATATAAACAAATTATAAGATAATATGAATTTCTACAGAAAGTATCCTGGGTTATTACATGAACCGATGCCTAGTCTTTTAATACCTATGCAAAGCTGCACTTTTAACATAGCGATCATGACTGCAATCAAGGCCAGTTCTTAGCAGTACTTGTTGTTTCTCCAAGAACGTCCTTAAATCCAGTCTTGGAGGTGAAGGGGAGCAGAATATGTCACTCCAAAATGTGCTACTTTGACATGTGCATTTTTTTGAGCCAAAGGCAATCAAGAGACAACAGACTCAAGAAAAACTTTTACCTCTCCCTTAACTACCTAAAAGAATTTAGATAGGGGGGCAGGCCTGGAAAGAGAGCTGTTACCAGAGATAACTTTTTATCTGAAAGACTGACCTGCCTGGCAGGGCAGACATCTGATTAGCTAATACATGTCCCTCTTGTCGTCCAGAGAATTGCCCTCCCCCTCCAGGAAGCCCAGGCCCTTATCCCATTCTACAGCTTAGGATGGCACAGAAGCCTCATTTGCCTGATGGCTTTGGAGTCTTATACTTTATTGGGCTCCATTCGCACACAATTGAATTTGCTTTTCTCCTGTTAATTTGTCTTGTGCCACTTAATTACTAGACCAGCCAAAGAACCTAGAAGGGTGGAAGAAAAATTTGATTCTCCCCTACAGGGTACTGAATTCATCTTCATTATCCCTGGGGCCCTCACATTCCCACCCATCTCAAACAAATAAACTGAGACAAACAAATAAGTTTACGCATTCTAGTTAAAAATGATCCGAAAAAGAAATATTATTTTAGAAAAGAAGGTGAAGAAATAATAATGTAAAACATTAGGGTCTTATGGGAAACAGGAACAAAAAATGATATTTCCAACAAATAGCCCTGGTTTTGAAAAGCAGGTAGCTATCTAAGAAAGTAATTAGGATAAACTGGTCAGAAGATGTTGGGAAGAAAGAGAAAGTGCACATTTAGCATAATTGAAATTATAATATTAATTCTGAGCTCCTGGCCCCATGTGAAACCATATATTTTAATTATATGGTTTATTTTACTTTTAAATCATTTCCATGAATATCAAACTTTTCAGGGTGTAGAGGTATTCTTTCTCTTATTTACTCTGTATCCCCAGGACAGAGGATAGTGCCTGGTCAGAAGAGGAATCACAAAATGTTTGTTAAATGAATGCATAATTAGATGGTTGGCTGATTGGATGGACAGAAACTCCTCACCACATATTTTGGAAATACTTTTGTGGTCCTAATTGTTCTATCTTTGGTTTATTATATATAATAAAAAACAAATATTACTATCATCATATATAGATACCATCATAAATATAAGCAGAAAGGCTTAGAGTTTCTAAAGAAACTTACATTCCTATATTTCCATGGTGATTTCTGATGATATGTTTATTCAAACAATTTTTCTCTTCTGCCTAGGACCTAACCTGAATTTGGAGATGTGATTATTATCCAGTTTCCTCTAATGGAAGAGAGGGAAAAAAAGGGTATATGAATATGAATATCTATACATCATGGCAAATAGTGGCTTTCTTTTTTCTTATAGTTAAAATAATTATACAACATAGACATTAATTAGAATGTAAAATTTGAATATAATCTATTCTGTACATCTATTAAGTTCTTTTACTAAATGTAATGAACCAGCTATGCATATATTTCTTCCTTATATAGAATAAATATTTATGGCTAAAATTGTGATTTCCAAATAAGCCTCTTTAAAATTTTAATAACCAGCTAATAAAATTAGTTTAGATTTATCATGCAATTATAAAAGCAGTAACCAAAAAATCTTGTTAACCTGTTTAAGTTTTTTATTAATTATGAACTAAGAATATATATATTTTGTTTCATAGGAATTAAACAAAATGTAAAATATATTTTGATGTCTTCAAAGAATCTAGGGGTATTCAGTCCAGTTAATGAAACCTCCTATGAGTTGAGCTTGTCACAAATGTATTTAACAACTTTTAAATTATTTAATCTAGAAATTAGACCAAAAAAAATCCTAAATATCATCTAGTATTTTACTTCAAAAATTTGTGAAGCCTCAATTTTTGGAACATGCATCCCATTTGTGTGTGTGTGTGTGTGTGTGTGTGTGTGTGTGTGTGTGTGTGTTTTACCAGAAGAAAACTCTGGGGGGGGCGGGGAGGGGCAGTAGAAAGAAATCACTTCCTCTACCTCAAATGAAGTCATGTGGCATTTATCTCATACCATATTGTAATTTCTAAGAAATATATGTTTGGTCATCCAAATGAAAGAAATATATTTCTTATACGTATCTGTTTTTTTGTCCACAGTTCCTGGTTCACAGCTCCCCAAATCCTTGGAATTTCCTGAACAATAAGAAGAACAGGGGCATCTTCTGTTATAATATTTGGCCTCTTGAAATCACTTCAGAGACGTAAGGTGAAAGGAATATCTTATTATTTATAATAAACCACTTTCAACCACAACAGAATTTATGTTAACTAGGTGACTTGTAGAAAGCACCTAAAGAAGGAGACTGGTTGCCAGAGGAACCTACCAAACATAGAGGCTTGGGATTTTCAGCCCCACTACCTGATTTCCAGGGCGAGAGGAGGGCTGGAGGTCGAATCGATTGGTTTTATATATAAATCCATGCACACATAATTTAAATTAAAATGCTTAGGGTCTTAAAGTATAAAAACTAGATTTTTAGAACAATGAGGCAGGAACCATATATTTGGGGGGATTTCTTGTTGTTGTCTGGGAGGGAGGTTTTGGCTACAATGACAAAAGTCACAGTAGTAACAATGTTGAATCTTTAACCACTATGCCACCAGGTAGCTCCCAGGAACCGTAGATTTTGTGTTTATCATTCTATCCCCCAGTATTTGACACAGTGCCTGGCATTACACAGGTGCCCAATAAATATCTGTTGAATAAATAAAATGATGAGTATCTCCTATGACTCTTAAATGACCGCCATAATATTCACACAGGCTAGTATATCAAGTTAGTTTTAATCATCACTAGTAACAGAAAACATACAATTTCCTCAATGAATTAATTCCATCTTGGGTGTTCAGTTTGTAATTTCTTCCTTTTGTAAGACCAACTATTTTAGATTTCTGATTCTCCTATTAATCCTTTTGTACATGCTCATGTCACCATGATAAATCAAAATTTTCCAAAAAAGTATTTTCTAGGGAGTTCCCATTGTGGTACTACAGAAAGGAATATGAACAGTATCCATGAGGATGCAGGTTTGATCCCTGGCCTTGGTTAGTGGGTTGGGGATCTGGTGTTGCACTGAATTGTTATGTAGGTTGCAGATGTGGCTCAGATCATGTGTTGCTATGGCTATAGCTTAGGTCAGCAACTGCAGCTCTGATTTGACCCCTAGCCTGGGTACTTCCATATGCCACGGGTCAGGCCTAAGAAGCAAAAAAATAAAATAAAATGAAAACATTTAAAATTTTTAAAAAATAATTTTCTAAACAATGTTTGAAAGACTTGCTAATGTCCAGATAGCTTCTTGCTCCAGACAAGCTATTTATTGCTAAATTTAGAGTTTCTTCACCACTGTGTTTGGCTTGACCTGAATGCATAGTGCAAACAGAATAGAATCATTTGTCTTCCTCCTTTGAGGTACTATCAATCATTTTCTTTAATACTTTCAGTACTCATACTTTTGGTTTATCTTAGGTTTAACGCTAAATAAAATCTTAATCATTTATATATACTTTCATTATCCTCTCCTTTAAAAGAGAAAATATGATATAAATAAAAATATGTGTACATAAAAATTAAATACATACATCCAAGGCAAAAGAAAATGGGGACACATGTATCAACCACCCAGTTTCAGAAACAGAATTTTATCAGTTCCGTTAACCTCATGTGTGCCTTCCCAGGTAACTAACCACTCTTATACCCAGTTATCTGCAATACTAATTTTTTTAAGGGCCACACCTGTGGCATATGGAGGTTCTCAAGCTAGGGGTCAAATTGGAGCTGCAACTGTGAGCCTATGCCACAAGCCACAGCAACATGGAATCCGAGCCACATCTGCAACATACACCACAGCTCATGGCAACTCAAGATCCTTAACCTGCTAAGTAAGGCCAGGGATTGAACCCACGTCCTCATGGATATTAGTAGGGTTTGTTTAAAACTGAGCCATAATGGGAAGTCCTGTAATAGCAATTTTGTGCAAATTCCTCCTTTTTTATTTATAGTTTTTTCAGCTATGTAAAATAAATACATGTATATATATATGTAATAGATATGTGCACAAAAATATAGTAATTTACTTTTCTATTTTATCATGCTTTGAAAAACAATATTCTTGTATTTTACCTATAAATAATATTTTTCAATTTGCTTGTTTTAGTTTGGAGAAAACAATGTGGAATTCTGCTCAGCTTCCCCTTCAGGACTGGGGTGCCGAGTCCCTCAGCTGCCAGTTAATTGGCTGTTAGTCTCTAGGTTTTCCCTCACCAGAAATTGCCCTCAGCTGATGGAAGCTGTCATACAAAGGTACACCCCTTTCCTGGACGCAACCTTTACCCAATGATTGGCTGATGCATAGGCACAAATGCTTGGCCTTCTTGACTCACACAGGATAACTCTGAAGGGAACTCTCAGCTCCAAATGTTCCCATAGTATCTATTGCAATTGTAACACAGGTCAACTTCTATACCTGTTCCATCTGGCTACTCTCATATCTCATAGGTATTGATCTTACCAAAGTCTCCCAATAAACAGACTTGCACACAAAAGTCTATCTCTTGGAGGACATAATCTACAACAGTCGGTGGTGGCAATGGTATATTTAGGAAGCAGACTCTAAAATAAGATTCTGAAGCCAGGTCATCCCACAGCCAGTTGATGATGCAGACTCCATCACTTGCAGTAAGTGGAACACTAATTGCTATTGGTGTGATAGTGACGCATTTGTTTAACATTTACCAGCAGTGAACTGGAATGAAATGTTAGAGAAATGGTGCAATTGCTCAGATGTTTGAGAAGTACAGTGGAAAGAGAAATTAAAAGGATTATGGAATAGGATGACCGTGGTTGGGATCCATGAATGCATCGTGAGAAAATAACATAGGCTGAAGGTAATAAATCACTTAATATATATATTTTTAAAGTATGATAGCTAGCAAGAGTTCCTCACAGAATAGAGTACTGATCTTCAATAACTTAGGAAGCAGAAAAGCTGGGAGTGAGGCAGAGGAATCTCTTCTAAAAATAACAGAACTTGATAGAATGTTGTACTTAACATCAGCAGAATTACTACATGCACATCAGGTCTCTGATGTGGAAGGGGTGGGATGCACGGTCTTTGGATGGGATATCTGAGTCAATGAACTCAAATATCTTGAATTTCAGATTCTGCCAAATATTCTGGACCTGGTAGCTCATTCCTTCCTATTACAAACAAGTACTCCATTTTTTTCTTGAAAATATTGGACTCTTCTGCTTTGCAAAATGACCTATGCATCATCAAGATCCACTATTCTATTCCTTCTTCTGCTTTGCAAAATGACCTATGCATCATCAAGATCCACTATTCTATTCCTTCCAGGTTATCAATCCAATCACTAGGTCACAACATAATCTGGCTAGGAAATGGCTGGGTCTGGTAAGAAAAGATATTAACTACACCCTAGAGTAGCCATAACACCTGGCTAACACGTCCCAGCAAGAACTGGGAGAGTGCGTAGGAATTAGATCTTTTTGATTCTGGAATGGGATACAAAGTTGGAGTTCACTGAAAGGGGAACACTCTCCCATGACACGGGATTAAACACCCTGGCAAGCATCATAGAACAGGGTGTTAAAACCTGTCCTTGTCTGCATAGAAAATTTTGGAAAAATAATGGTTTTAACATAGAAGAGTAGAAACCCAGAACTTTGATGTCAAATACAAGATAAAAACTCTCAGAGAATTGGGAATTTTAAAATCAGAAAACCACTGGAGAACCCAGAAGATGTTCCAATCACCATAGTAATAAGGAATGTCCCAGTGATTGAGACACTAGTATCTTTAAATATCTGTTCTCTGCACGTCAGAGTTGAAAATAGGAGATTCAAAGGGTAATGAAGATGGTTGATATAACACAGCATTGCCGGAATCACAAGAGATGAGCAGCCAGTAAAGGTAATACCCAATCTGCTTGATGTAGGTGTTTAAAATTCCAGCCCCTTTGCCTCAACTGGGACAATACTGAAGGGACATCTCAGCCAAAGCTCCCACAGTATCGGCTGAGGCCCTTGTTACAACAGCATCACAGTTAACTTCTCTGTTTCCAAGTCTGCCTCTCTCACTGCTCACAGATGATGTTTCCAGGACAATTACCCATATAAATATCTTCAACACTCATCTCAGTCACAGTCTGTTTCCTTAGGACTCCAACCTACATCATTCATCAGTTTATTTTTTAATTTTTTTTACTTCTAGTTACAATGCTGTGTTAGTTTCTGGTGTACAGCAAAGTGATTCTGATATACATACACACATATATATACACACACATATATAAACATATACATATATGTATATTATTATTTTTCATATTTTTTCCATTATAGTTTATTTCAAGTTATTGAAGATGGCTCCCTATGCTATACAGTAAAACTTTGTTGTTATTTCATACATAGTAGTTTATTTCTGCTAATCCCAAACCTGTAATTTATTCCTCCCCCACTTTCCCCTTTGGTAACCATAAGTTTTCTGTGAGTCTGTTTCTGTTTTGCAGATAGGTTCATTTGTATTGTATTTTAGATTCCACATGTAGTAAGTGATATCATATATTTGCATTTCCCTGTCTGATTTACTTCACTTAATATGATAATCTCTAGGTCCGTCCATACTGCTACAAATGGCATTGTTTCATTTTTAATGATATTTTTCATTCACTGGGTATATATACCACATCTTTATCCATTCATTCATGGATAGACACTTAAGTTGCTTCCATGTTTTGGCTATTGTAAACAGTGCTGCTATGAACAATGGGTCAACAGTTCATTTTTTAAATTAGTTCATGTTGGTTCATATGCCTGTAGTGCTATATTTCGTTTTGTTTTACTGCTAAATAGCATTCTGTAGTATGATTTTTCAGTTTATATAAGTATATAGTTTGTGGACATCTAAGCCGACCATAGAATTTTGCTATTGTAAGTCATGTTGCTATGAACATTCTCATTCATGTCTCTTGAGTTACACAAGAAAGACTTTCTCTATGGTAGTGTTTCTCAAACTTGACTGTACATAATAATTATGCAAATAGCTCTTTAGAAAAACTGATGTTTAGGCATCAACTCCAAGAGTCTTGAATTATTTTGTCTGTGGTGAGGTCCTAGAATCAGTGTATTTTCAAAGCTTTCCAGATGATTTTCATGTACTATCAAAGAATCATAATCAAAGTGTTATAAATGCTGTCATGCATGTGCACATTTAAATGTATAAAAAAATAAAAAATGTGCTCCAAAGTGTACCATTTACATTTACTTCAGTAATATGTTGGATTTCCCATTGATCCTTTTCTTTGTCTATACTTTGTATTCTCAGATTGTAAAATTTGGATGATCTTATAGGATTTAAATAGGTATCTCTATGTATTTTAACTTTGATTTGGTAAACACAACTAAAGTCGAATTTCTTGTTTCCTTGTCTTTAAGATTCCATTTCTTGCATTGGCATATGTTTGTATTCACTTGACTTGTAAGTTATTGATTCATTATTCATATATTTTAGATTTTTCACTTTTTATGAGTTAAGTATATTCTAAATATCCTAAGTGACTGTGTGACTTTTGTCTTCCTTAATAATGATTTTAGTGCAATTGAGATTTTCAATGCATTCTATTTTAGTTTGCACTGCTTGAATATTTAAGAAATCTATTTAATCAAAAGTTATAGCTTCTCCTATATTTTGTTATAAGAATTTTATTGCTTTGTTTTTCATTTTTAAATTCTCTATCTTGAAATGATTCTTGTGTATGGATTGGACATAGAGAAACTTCTCATTTTCCTCTCTTTGACTAACTGGTTATCTCAGCACATTTGCTGAAAATTCTATCCTAAATCTACTGATCTGTCTTATATGAGGATTTTATGTATATAGAGATATATTTCTGGGCTCTGAATTATATCCTATTAATATTTTCATCTACATGTGCACCAAGTACCCTATTTAATTATCATGACTTTAAGATATGTCTTGATACTTGGCAAAGCTAGTCACTGAACTGATTCTTTTATTCATGAATATTTTGGTCTTTGTTCTGCCATCTGAACTATAGATCTACAATGACTCCTGAAAACCTCTGAGAGCTTGCTTGAAATTGCATTAGCTTGACAGATTGATTGGGATGGTTGACTTTTTTTCTTTCTATCCAGGAATATGGTACATTTTCCCACTATTCCTATCTTTTTCAATGTTTTTTAATAAAATATTTTTCCATAAAGAGATATTTTACATTTTGTTTTCTACTAGGTTCACCCTCTGTATATCTCTCTGTCTTTGTCTCCCATATATATATATGTGTGTGTGTGTGTGTGTGTATATGTATGTATATGTATATACACACACACAATGTATACATATATATAAACATACATATGTATATATCCTAGGTAATTCTGGTTATTGGTAATCTTATTAAACTCTATTTTGAGTTAAAACTATTAAAAAACCCATAAATTCAGTTTCATGACTTAGTACCAAATTAATAATCTAAATATACATATACACATGTATTATGTAACTATTTAGAAGATACAGTGGAAGAAAAGATTCTCCTTACAATGGTAGAAACATCAAAAACAAAAGATAAAATACCTAGGTAAAAATTGAAATAAAATATACATGACATATATTAAGAATATTTTAAAACAGTATCAAAAGACATGAAAGATTGTATAGTGCAGTTTTGAAATCAAAACACTGCATCATAAACTGTAGCTACACCATGCCCCCCCCCACCTGCCAAAACAAGCATGGACACATATATAAGCACACTAATTCTAGCCATTTTCCCTGCCTTGTTTTTCCCCAATTTCTAATTCACCTTTGAATACACTATGCCATTTGCTTGTTAGACTTTCTTTGTTCACCAAAATCATTTCTCTCCCTTCACCAAAATGTAAGTTGACCTCCAAAAATTAGACAAGTCCTGGCACATAAGTGTTCAATTAATAAGTACTAAAGGACACGAAGTAAGGTTGTATAAATGGAAATTTATGTCAAGTTCTTGTGTAAGTACAGTAACATCAGATTAGATAGATGATAGGTAGATGATAGATAGATAGATAGATAGATAGATAGATAGATAGATAGATAGGTTCATACTGGCTCTCTGTATCCTTATTCCCCACTTTAGTTTTTTCCATGGCACTAGAAACTTTTTTTAAAAAATTATTAAAGTATAGTTAATTCACGATGTTGTTCCAATGAAAACTTTTAACATATTATGCTATTTACCCACTTTACTGTCCCATGGTTTATATGTCATATATAAAACTAAGTTCCTTAGGAATGGTGAAGTTTCCTTTTTTTTCCCTCTCTCTCTCTTATCCACTCTGCATTCTCAGCATTGGGGCTTGGCCCGTTTTAGGTACCAAATAAATATTAGTTTCTCTAAATTATCCTATGCATATAAATCAAATTCAAATAAACTTTCTTTAGACCTATATAAGTAGATGTTAAACTTCTTATAAAAAATATAAATATTCAGTGCATTTTAATAAAAGGCCCATGAAAAAAATCTAAACACCAGGAATTTAAATATAAAAAAATCTCAATATGTGAAATAATATGGCACTAACCCATGAATGAACTAATCAATGGGACAGAAACAAAACAACACAGAACAAAATTAGACAAATATATGTATTTGGTATATTAAAACTATAGCATCTCAAAATAGTAAGATAATGGTAAATTATTCAATAAATAGCATTTATAACCAAAATCTAATCATAAACCAGGATAGACCTTAAATACATAAAAGATTTAAATACATAGCATGCATAAATGTTCTATCAGGAAATAGGGAGTATCGCTTTATAATTCTGGAGTAGGAAGGCCTTGTTAGCTTTTAGACAAAATCCAGAAGCCATGAAATAAATGATTGATGAAACCAATCTCATAAAAATTAAAAAAAAAACTTGTATGAGAAAAAAATTGGCAAGGTAAAACCATGAATACTAAACTGGGGGAAAAGATTGCAACTTGCATCATGAAAGCTAATCTTCTTAATGAAAGAAGATTAATCTTTCTTCTTTCTTAAAGAAAGAAGATTAATGATTAATAATTTTAATAATCAATAATTTCCTGAGGAACAAGAACCAAGCAAGAGGCATAACTCTCCCAGATTTCAGGCAATATTACAAAGCCACAGTCATCAAGACAGTGTGGTACTGGTACCAAAACAGACATACAGAAAAATGGAACAGAATAGAGAACCCAGAAATAAACCCAGACACCTATGGTTATTTAATCTATGACAAAGGAGCCAAGAACATAAAATGGGAAAAAGACAATCTTTTCAGCAAGGATTGCTGGGAAACCTGAACAGCTGCATGCAAATCAAGGAAACTAGAATACACTCTCACACCTTGCATGAAAATAAAGTCGAAATGGCTGAAAGACTTAAATATAATACAAGACACTATCAAACTCCCAAAAGAGAATATAGGCAAAACATTCTCTGACATCACCCTTACAAATGTCTCAGGTCAGTCTCCCAAAGCAACAGAAATAAAAGCAAAAATAAGCCAATGGACCTAATCAAACTGACAAGCTTTTGCACAGCAAAGGAAACCAAAAAGACAAATTACAAAATGGGAGAAAATAGTTTCAAATAATGCAACTGACAAGGGCTTAATCTCTAGAATATACATACAATTTATAGAACTCAACAGCAAAAAAGCCAATCAATCAATGGAAAAATGGGCAAAAGACCTGAATAGACTGTTCTCCAAGGAAGATATACAGATGACCAACAAGCACATGAACAAATGCTCAACATCCCTGATTATTAGAGAAATGCAAATCAAAACTGCCATGAGATACCACCTCACACCAATCAGAATGGCCATCATTAATAAGCCCACAAATAACAAATGCTGGAGGGGGTGTGGAAAAAAGGGAACCCTCCGGCACTGTTGGTGGGAATGTAAACTGGTACAGCCACCATGGAGAACAGTTTGGAGATACCTTAGAAAACTATACATAGATCTACCCAGCAATCCCACTCTTGGGCATCTATCCGGACAAAACTTTCCGTGAAAAAGACACATGCACCAGCATGTTCATTGCAGCACTATTCACAATAGGCAAGACATGGAAACAACCCAAATGTCCATCGACAGATGATGGGATTAGGAAGATGTGGTATATGTACACATTGGAATACTACTCAGCCATTAAAAAGAACAAAATAATGCCATTTGCAGCAACATGGATGGAACTGGAGACTCTCATCCTGAGTGAAGTCAGTCAGAAAGAGAATGACAAATACCATATGATATCACTTATATCTGGAATCTAATATATGGCACAAATGAGCCTTTCCACAGGAAAGAAAATCATGGGCTTGGAGAATAGACTTGTGGTTGCCAAGGGGGAGAGGGAGGGAGTGTGATGGGCTGGGAGCTTAGGATTAGTAGATACAGACTATTGCCTTTGGAATGGATTAGCAATGAGATCCTGCTGTGTAGCACTGGGAACTATATCTAGTCACTAATGATGGAGCCTGATAACATGAGAAAAAAAGAATGTATACGTGTACATTGGGTCACCATGCTGTACAGTAGAAAATTGTCAGAACACTGTAAACCAGATATACTTGAAAAAATTAAAAATCATTATATTAAAAAAATTTCCTCCAGAAATGAATCATAAAATGTCAATAACACAATAGAAATATGAGTAAAAAATTGAACAAATACTTCACCAAAAAGGAAGCTCATGTAATTCCTTACCATATAAAAAGTTGCTGAATTTAACTCATAGCAAGAGAAATGCCAATTTAAACTACACAGGTGTATGTTTTTTCATATATTAGTTTAGCAAAAAATCCAAAAAGTGTTAACATTCTCTGTTAGTGAGGCTATGAGAAAATATGCTATTAATTACAGAGCTACCAACCTCTATGGAGAGAAATTTGGCAGTATTTATCAAATTACAAATGAATGTATTTTTGTACTCAACAATCCCACTTATAGGGAGTTTTCCTACAGTACACATGCGTGTATACCAAAAAATGGCACAGTTTCAGAAATGAGTTGAATTGTAGGGGATCCAGCTAATTTTGAAAAATTTCTTGGATGTGTGGGGAAATAACCTCATACATTGGAATTGTATGGAGAACCCTTATCCCTCTTATATACTGGGACTTTGTATATATATTTTATCTAAAGAAAAATATTTAGGATCTTAAAAATGTAAAAACTAGATTCGATGTTATTATTAATTGTAGGGGAACGAAACCCAAAATCTGTAAATAGGAGACTCGTTAAATAAACCATTGTACCATCCCATTGTAGAAAAGAATAAAAACATGCTATCAAATACACTGATATATGAAGATATACATAATGTGGTGCATATGAAGAAAGAAAAGTCAGTAGCCTGTTATGAGAAATAATAAAAATACACATTTCTCTTCTTATACTTAAATCAGGAATCTGCGTATGAACACAAACTAATAAACAGTTATATGAAAAAGAGAGCAGAAGTACTGGGAAGATGGGGCAGAACTTTAAAGCCACCTATACTGCTTGGTAAGTTGTTTTCCATTATTATTATTATTATTATTATTATTATTATTATTATTATTATTATAACTACCACAATACTTTTTACTAAGCATCAGGCTAAGCATATGTACATTTACCCATTTTATTGGAAAACATTTAAATAACAATTCCCATATGCACTAACTCAATCACACTGATGTTTATCATCTTTACAATAGTATATTAGCAAAGACAGAAAGCATCTTCCTATGATACTGGTTAGCATTGACAAGATAATATTCCAATCTTCTATTAAACTTACTTATTCTTGCTTTCTCATAAGACATGCACAGACCTACTTTTCTTTTGCTTTCAGCACAGTTTTTTAAAAAGTCTCGGGTTTGATGGCAGGTGTTATGGAATTCAGGCAGTCAGTAGCCTTTGATGTTAGTTTACAGTCTACTAATTAAAGAATGGTCTAAAGACACATTGCTATCACCTGGAAGCTTGCTAGAGATACAGAATGGAAGATTCCAGCTCAGAACTACACAGACAGAATATGTATTTTAATAAGAGCCTCAGATGATCTTTATGCCCTATAAAATTTGAGAAACACTGATTTATAGGATAATATCCCTAGCTTTTTTGGCTACTTCTATATATTATGTACATAGAGTATTTACACATTTTTAAAGCCCCCTATAAATCTTTCTACCTTGTATTTTACTTATCATTTTTCTTTTTCTCTTTCTCTGCTGAATATTTTTCTTGTCTAAGTTCTTTTCCTGTTCTTCTGTTTTCAAGATAGCGAGAGATTTTAGTCTGTGGGATCTGAGCAATTTTAGCACTGTTTTGACCTGTGCTTGGAAATTTAACCCTTTAAGAGCTTCCTTGCAATAATTTTCTTCAATCTTTACTATTTTAATTTGTTTCTGATTATGGGAAAGTTTTATTTATTTGAATTTTGCTAAGGTGGCAGGTTGGTGGGGAGTAGAGGCAGTGAGAGACATGGCAACAATTTTTCAGCATTGCATAATAAGCAATCATAAGAAAATCAGTGATATGGGCCCAGAGAAAGAAGTTATTCTGAAAAGGATCATCGGTCTTGAATATCCAATTACTATTTTTAAATTTCATTTTGGAGGTCAAGAAACCATTTTGAGAATCTTAAGAAAAATGTTTCCAGAAAATGCTTTAAACACATGCATATAAAACTTTGCATATATCTTATGGGATTCATGTTCTCTGAAACTCATTATAGACCTTGAAGTTCATGTCCTAAGCTCAAACTAAAACAAACATGAATATTTCACTTCCTTATCAGTGTTTCAGATAATTAAAAAATACAGATCATACTGAGAAAGGAAGTAAACTTTTTGTCCCTGCTGATGTATATTAATTGTGCAATATTAGTATAATCATAACAAACCAAATGAAATATAAATTTCCTTTAGTAAACTGAAGATAATTAATTCCCTTTCAGATGATGAAGTGGAACAGTCCAATAACCATTTGTTTTGTGACGTAAAGCTCCTTATATGCAAAACTGTAGGGTCAGGAATGCTCAGCCAACTGAGCAATTGGGTTGGCACATTCTCAAGTGCTGTATAATTTAGGTCAAGCAGGTTAATTGGCATATTATTGTTTGGCCAAATGAACAGCACGAAAGTTGCCAAACCTAAATTCCTTAAATAGTAACACATAAATCTTGGTACGCTGGCACTGCTACAGATGGCAGCATGTTATCTGATGGATGGAAAGGACTGCTTGAGCATAACATTAGGATTCTAAGGAGAAAAGAACTCCATACTGAACAAATTTCACTGGGGCAGCAGAAATTTGTCATGTTTGTTTTGTCACTGTAACTCACATCTTGCCAACTCAACTTCATAAAGAAAAAATATGGGACATGTACTCAACATGGACACAAAAGGGGGAGTTAACGAAAACAATTTATGCAAAAATAGTGTACAATAAACTCCATTCTAAGAAAGAAATTGATGTAAAGTACTGTAATGTTGCTTTGCTTTGTATGAATAATGTAAACGTCCAGGTCTCTTTCATCTGTTTCTTATTTATCGTGCTCCTCACGTTATTACACAGTGTGTCTGGAAGCATTTTCTCAAGTATTCATTCTCCATTTTATTGTTTTTTGCCTTCTGTCCAAAGGGCATTACATTTATCCTTAAATAAAAACAGAACAATCTCATGCAATGCATCATGATAGCAGTCCCTGAGAAAACATTTGGTAAGTAGAGAAAATGGCTTCTGCTCTTTAACTAAAGGTCTTGAAGAATCCCTAAGTTAAATTCCATTTCCCATGTGTGTTGGAAGTCCACAAAACCACCCTCAAGTCTGATGATTCACTGGAAGGACTTACAGGACCTAGGAGAGCTTTTATGCTCATGGTTACAGTTTTTATTGCAAGAGTATATAGATTATATTTAGGAAAAAAAAAACATAGAGGGCAAATTCAGAAGACACCAGACATGAGCTCTGTTGTCCTCTCTCCATGGAGTTACACACTCAGTACTTATTTCTCCTAACAGCATGTGACAACATATGTGAAGTGCTGCCAGCCAGGAAAGTTCAACTGTGCCTTGGTATCCAGAGATTTTATTTAAGAGTAATTCAACTAGGCATGCAATATCTATGTGACTGACCTCAACAACTCAGAGGTGAGACTCCCCAGAGGTCAAACTGATATAATATGGCTCAAAGTCCTGAACATACACACAAAAATTGGCATTTACATTAAATCCTGTTAGTATAACTGTCTGGTATGGCCCAAGGATTCAGTTATACAAGATATTTTTACCAGATAGGATAATCCAGTGGTTCAAATGCTGTCTCCTAGGAGCCACCCAAGAGCCAGTCCTGAAGAGCTTTAGTATTGGGCAACCCAGCATGGTGAGTTAACCCTTTACTGCACACAGTGGAAAGGAATAGCAAGTGTCACTACATATCTGCTATGAGATAGGACCTCACTAACTTCTCTTTCCCTTAATTTCTGACAAAACTGTATTTTTATTCTCTGGAAACTGTTATCTCTGTGTACCCAAGTTTAGACATACCCTATAACTTTACTTTTTCTCCTCAGACAGCCAAAAAAAAATGTATTCTTTTCAGAGCAATGGTGGTCATCATTTTCAAGTTATTTACTCAGCATCCAAATAAATGAATCGTATGGGAAGCAAGAGTCATCTCATTTTAAAGATGCTAAAATGTCTAAAGCTTGTGTGTTTTTTTGCCCCTCTGGTTGTTAGTCGGTGGGCATAGGACCTCAGATCAGCTAATAATGCTGACCCACCTAGGAATGAATCTGGAGCAAATATCTCAAAGAGAGGCACCAAAGTGTTCCTCTGAGATGGCTCTAGCCTTGCTTGATTAATATCCAACTTCCTTCCCTCCCCCAAATTCTCCAATCTATAAATTATTTTTCCATAAATTAAGTGCACATTAAAATTTCCCTGAGTCAAATTTGTTGCTTTCAACACAGAACTTTTGGTGATATAAAAATTTACTAAAAAATTAAAGTAATACATAAATGAATGAATAGTTATAGGGAAGGTTTCTAAATTTTTAACAGTTAATACAATTTTTTAGGGACTGGGATATCTTGTAATGACCATGCATTTCTTTCCTCATTCTGTCTGAGTAAATTCTGAGGTGACTTTCATGAGCTCTGTTGTGAAGTCTCCTGAGTATCTCAAGCTCTCTGAAGCTACTTCCTGATCTTCTGAAAGTGACTTCAGTATGACCTCTGTATGACCTCTCATCCTGAGCTTCACTGTACTTTTCAATTCTCTGGCCCTATCAAATGTTCTTGAATCTAGGCTCAATATGGATAAAGACCCTTTATTAAATAGTCCTAAAGTTCTCCCTTAGAAGCTCAGGTTATTTTATATTAAGACTAAATTTCCTACAACCTTCTTAAAGGATTCCTGTCCCCAAGCCTTAAGAATTTTAATTCCCATTCATGTTCAATATTAGTCTGAATTTTTAGTGTCACTCAGCTTTGTGTAACTTCACTACAGGTCTTTTTTTTTTCTCTTTTTCTTTTTTAAAGAATTTATTTTCTTCTTCTAGCCACAGAAACTCAGGATCCGAGCAAGTCTGTGACCTACACCACAGTTCATGGCAATGCCGGATCCCTAACCAACTGAGCAAGGCCAGAGATCAAACCCGAGTCCTCCTGGTTCCTAGTCAGATTCGTTTCTGCTGTGCCATGACGAGAACTCTTGGTCTTTTGATTTTTGATGATGGACTCAAGGTTTCTAGAGGACTTTATGAAATGAAAACAAACTGGTCTTTTTATCTTTTAAAACATCCTACCCATTTGTCGATGGACATTTCGGTTGTTTCCATGTCTTGGTTATTGTGAATAGCGCTGCAATGAACATGCAGGTACATGTGTCTTTTTTAAGGAAAGTTTTGTCCGGATATATGCCCAAGAGTGGGATTGCTGGGTCATATGGTAGTTTTATGTATAGTTTTCTAAGGTACCTCCATACTGTTCTTGATAGTGGTTGTACCAGCTTACATGGACTTGGAGAATTGACTTGGGGTTTCCAAGGTGGAGGGAGTGGGATGGATTGGGAGCTTGGGGTTAATAGATGCAGACTATTGTTTTTGGAATGGATTAGCGATGAGATTCTGCTGTGTAGCAGTGGGAGCTATGTCTAGTCACTTATGATGGAGTAAGATAATGTGAGAAAAAAGAATGCATACATGTATGTGTAACTGGGTCACCATGCTAGACAGTAGAAAAAAAATGTATTGGGGAAATAACTGATTACAATTAAAAAAAGAAAAAGAAAAATTTTTTAATTTAAAAAATAAAAAATAATAATAAAAAAAATCCTACCCAGTCTAATATCTTCTACTGAACTCTTATTCTAGATGAAGAAAAAATACATGCTTGAGTTTACTTGCAAAACATAAATTCTTTTTCTTTTTTTTTTTCTTTTTATGGCCTCACCTGAAGCATATGGAAGTTCCCAGGCTAGGGACTGAATCAGAGCTGCAGCCGCCATCCTATGCCATGGCCACAGCAACAGCAGATCTGAGCTGCTTTTGTGACCTACGCCATGGCTCACTGCAACACTGGATCCTTTAACCCACTGAGCAAGGCCAGGGATTGAACCCACATCCTCATGGATACTAGTCGGGTTCATAACCCCCTGAACCACAACAGGGACTCTTTTTTTTTTCCAAAAGATAAATTCTTAAAAGATCCTAAAGACCAATCCACCCTTCAATCAGAAAGGAAAGTTCCTGTCCTGATTTTTCAAATTTGGGTAGCCTAACTTTAGCTTGAACCCTTTGCTGGCTATACCTCTTCCAATAAATAGGATGAGTTTACAAGTCAAAGTATTGTCCCCACTCCAAGTTTCCCAATACCTTTCTATATTATAAGAGAGATTCCTGGAACCAGAAACCACTGCCCAAATATCCCAAACCCTGAATGCAAGATATGTGCAGACTTCTTCCCAAGGTCTTTTCTCCTGAGAGAGGTCATTCCACAGATGTATTTATCTGTAGGCCCAAGGAGACAGTTTACAGAGCTGTGGAAAGAGCTTGGGCATGTGGGCTTTGTGTCCATGAGGTCTCTTCACAGTGTGGGGCCCAGAAATGAGAGGAAGAAAGGACAGGTGGGCTAGGGTGAAGAGCCAGAGGCACCATAATCCTGCAAGTCATTCTAAGAAGCCGAGAATTTGGGAGTTCCCACTGGGGCTCAGCAGTAATGAACACGACTAGTATCCATGAGGACGCAGGTTCCATCCCTGGCCTTTCTCAGTGGGTTAAGGATCTGGCATTGCCGTGAGCTGTGGAGTGGGCTGCAGACACAGCTCAGATCCTGTATTGCTATGGCACAGGCCAGCAACTGCAACTCTGATTAGACCCTTAGCCTGGGAACTTCCATATGTTGCAGATGCAGCCCTAAAAAGAAAAAAACAAACAAACAAACACACAAGAAGCTGAAAATTTTAAATTCAAACTGAGCCTTTTAGGTCACTATAGAAAATGTCTAGGCAAGAAAATTATTTTCTGGTCTTATTTCAACTTTTAAAATATTTACACATAAGGTAGGTGGCCTCCATTTATTATCATGTTCCAAGTGAGGTATAGCCAATCCCAATAGATGACTCATCTCTTGGATGAATTGTTCAAATATACACCTTTTATAGACTATATTTTATAGCAGGGATTAATATATATTTTGCAGAAGTAATGCAGACATTGTCTCACTTAAGTAGATACTATCACATATGTTTGAGACTGTGACACAGTTAAATTGGAGGAAATTTACAAAACCTACTTACAATATTCTGAAATTATAGAATAGGATTTGCTTCATGCAGAACCTATATTTTGTTTCCTATTTCAAACAATTCCTCCCAATTTTCATCCTTTTATATCTCTGTGCTTTTGTTGACTTTTCACATAGAATGTTAGAAAGACTGTCCTATTGTGGGTGTGAACTCTTATCTTAGGTAGACAGGAGGCATGGGGCTCCAATCAAGGTTCTAATGTGGTTGGGTTTAGAGAAGAAGGATTAGTTTTAAAGGAGGAAATTGGTTGATTGAAGATCTGGGGATGGAAAGTAAGAGAAGACTTTAAAATAAAAGAGTCAAATCCAAAGGGAGAGAGATAGGCAAAGTTTAGACCCAAAATAAAGGGGCTATCACAGAAGCCAGGCAACATGAAACAATTAGAGAGAACCTGGAGAAGTTCCCTAAGTTTTCTGGGCACAGAGGAGGATAGGAAACTTGTACTGGCATTTATTAGGGGGAAGGTGCTGTTTAAGGGGGAAAGGCAATTCAGACATTGTGGGTATGAATTTACACCCTTCTAATTAAAAGTGATTACTTTCAAGATGTAATTATGAAAAACCAAGTGTGTTAATTGAACATGTGGGTGTAGGAGCAATGGGAAGGTAATAATAGGTACAAAGTCTCAGAATTTAAACCAAAAAAAAAAAGCAGAAAAAAAGGAAAGGAAGGAGGGAAAAAGGAAACATGCATGTTCAAAAGGCAAACCTGGGGAATCAAACATGAATCACTGAGAGATCTGAATAATAAATGAAGTTAAATTGTGAAATCAGAAAGGAAGTGAGATAAACCAAGTGTGAAATTTTATGGAAAATTAAAATAGCAGAAGAGAAGAGAGGAAGTTAATGTAGTCTAAGAAAGGACTCATATAACAGATCAACCAAGGCAGAAAGGAGATAAGATTTGGGGGAAAGGAAGAGAGACAGAAGAGGACATGGGAGGAAGATTAATTAAGTCAAAATGCTCTAGAGATTATGGGGAATCCAAATCCTATTCCTACCACAGATGACACTGAATTCTGGTTGGTAAACAGAAGTCATTCAGTCACCCAGCATTATTTATTGAGTGCTTCCTATGTGCTGATCCCTGTGTTTTATATCACCTGTAAAGTGCTAAACAAAAGAAATATGATCCCTGATCTTACTTCCTGTGGGAACAACTGATGATAAAAAAAAAAAGTTTATACGGATTCATAAATTAATGTAAATTGAGAGGCTGACTCACTGAGTATAAACAGTGGTATTATATATAAACGTTTCAATATTAAAACCAGTTCATGGACGTCTTCTCTAGAAACTAATATTAATGCATGATCTGAAATTCAAGGGGAGCACAAGTCAAGCAATGAGAGGTACCAAGAACAGTTCAGGCAGAGGAAAGTGGGGGTACAAAGGGCCTAAAATGAAAGGGAGTTTGATGTATGCGGGTTGCTGAGCGAAGACCAGGGTAGGGAGAGCACAGTGAGTGAAGTAAGGAGTGGTAAGAGGACATTTTAGAGTTAGGTAATATCTTTTGGTTTGCATTAAGGATTTTGATTTTTTAATTGAAGTATAGTTGCTGTACAGTATTATAAAAATTAAAAGTGTGTAATATAGTGAGTCAGTTTTTAAAGGTTATATTCCATTTACAGTTATTATAAAACATTGGCTATATTCCTTATGTTACACAATATATCCTTGTAACATACAATAATAGTTCACAGCTTTTATTCCCCTATCCCTATGTTGTCCCTTCTCTCTTTTGATGTTATCCTAAAAAAATAAATACTCATTTTCAGGACAAGATAAGACCATACCAATGTTTAAAGTATGTAAGTCAGAGAAAAAAATCAAGATGGGTTAGCCTTAAAAAATAGAAATGTGGTATGTTGAATTAGGTGAATTTTAAAGACCTTAGGATATACAAGCATCTTAAGGATACTGTCCTAGAGACAAGAGAGAATATTCATATATAAAGAACATGTCCCAAATATAAACTCAAGCTGCTCATGTTCATGCTGAAGCTAGAAAACTTTGCACCACAAATAGCTCTAATAAAAATGGTTGAAATATTTTACTTATGTGGAATATTGAAAAACACAACGAAGGAGTTCCCGTCGTGGCTTAGTGGTTAACGAATTCGACTAGGAACCATGAGGTTGCGGGTTCGATCCTTGGCCTTGCTCAGTGGGTTAAGGATCCACCGTTGCCGTGAGCTGTGGTGTAGGTCGCAGACGCGGCTCGGATCCATCGTTGCTGTGGCTGTGGTGTAGGCTGGCAGCTGTGGCATAGGCTGGCGGCTACAGCTCTGATTAGACTCCTAGCCTGGGAACCTCCATATGCCATGGGAGCAGCCCTAGAAAAGGCAAAAAGGCAAAAAGACAAACAAAAAAAAATGCAAAAAGCATCAGAACATCAAAGATGCTACAGCTCTAGACCACTGTGTTACTTGGTCACACCATCTTGCATTCTCCAAGGAAAGCAAGGAGTCTGCACACTCCATGATATAAAAGTGATATGATTGGTCTGTTCATATTTTCTATTTCTTCCTGGTTCAGTCTTGGTAGGTTGTACCTTTGTAAGAATATGTCCATTTCTTCTAGGTTGTCCATTTTATTGGTATGCAGTTGCTCATAGTAGTCTGTCATGATCCTTTGTATTTCTTCAGTGTCATTTGTAACTTTTTTCATTTTTAATTTTATTGATTTGAACCCTTTCCCTTTTTTATTTAACAAGTATGGCTAAAGATTTATCAATTGTGTTGATCTTTTCAAGGAACCAACTTTTAGTTTCATTGATCTTCTCAATTGTTTTCTTTGTCACTATGTTATTAATTTCTGTTCTAATCTTTATGATTTCTTTCATTCTACTAATTTTGGGCTTCATTCTTCCTTCTTTGGATGTTTAAGGCATAAGGTTAGGTTGTTTGAGTTTTTTCTTCTTTCCCAAGATAAAATTATATTGCTATAAACTTCCCTCTCAGACTGTTTTTGCCGTGTCCCACAGGTTTTGGATTGTTGTATCTTCATTGTCATTTGTCTCCATGTATCTTTTAATTTCTGCTATGATTTCTTCAATGGTCCACTGAATACTCCTGCCTTTCTATAATTTCCATTTGTATATAATATTTTCTTCCATCCCCTCACTTAAGTCTGTATGTATCCTTAGATCTGAAGTGGGTCTCTTGTAGACAGCATAAATATAGGCTATATTTTTTAATTCATTCAACCACTCTGTACCTTTTAGTTGGAACATTTCATCCATTTACATTCAATGTAATTATGGATAAGTATGTACTTACTGTCTACTTAATTTTGGGGGGATTGCTATTTTGGGTCTTTTTTCTTTCCTTCCTCTTTTGATTGTCTTCTCTTGTGATTTGCTATCCTTAGGGTTATATTTGGCTGGGTTTTTCTTTTTTATGTGTGTGACCATTACAATTATTTGATTTATGATTCCCATTATATTTTGATATATCCATCCATATGTAAGCAGAATTGTTTCTGCTTGCTGGTCTCTTAATTTTAAATGCACTTTCAATGTTCTACATTTGTCCTCTCATGATGCTTGCTAGTTTAGATATCAAATTTTTCAAAGGGTGATTTTCCACCTTTATATTATCTTTGCCTTTACCAATGAGCTTTTTGATTTGTAATATTCTTATTTCTAGTTGTGGATTTTTCTTTTCTGCTTAGGTTCCTTTAGAAGTTGATGTAGAGCTGGCTTAGAGGTGCTGAATTCTCTTATATTTTGCTTGTCTGTAAAGCTTTTTATCTCTCCACCAAATCTGAATGAGAACTTTGCTGGGTAGAGTATTCTTTGTTCTAAATCTCTCCTCTTCACCACCTCAAAATGTATTTTGCCACTTCCTTCTGGCTTGTAGAGTTTCTGTTGAAAGATCAGCTGCTATCCTTATGGTGGTTCCCTTATATGTGATTTATTGCTTGTCCCTTGTGGCTTTTAATATTTTTTCTTTTAACTTAATTTTCATCAGTTTGAATAGTATGTGCCTTGATTGCCACTCATCAACAGAAATTTGGTGGCATTACCAGAGGATCTCTGGTATCAACACCTACTGAAGTATACCAAAATGAAATGAAGTTGATTTCATATTTTTGCATGTTCATTGAAAACTAGAACATACCTTTTTATATTTAGCTACTTATATATATTTTTTTACATTATCTCTAATAAGATCTGGAATCATCAATTCATAATGACCAGTGTTAAAGAAATCTCTCCTACAAATGAGAAATAATGGAAATACCTCTGAACTTAAGAGTAGAAGACTATTGCCCCAGTGCTAAGTTATTTACTCAAAAGTACCCAAAGCTTTTCACTTTATCTTCTTAAAACCTCAGGGCTTTTTTCCTCATCAGAATAACTATTAATATACATTTATTCTCCATTTTACTGTGCATGTCAAAAGCACCAGAATTTTGTCATAGTTTTGATGACAGGTTCTGTATTAATTTATAGGCTCTACTATTTGGAAACTTTAGATAATATGACTGAATCTAATTTTCTTTATCCTTGCAATGGGCAATCTCCTGGAGTTACTGGAATTATATCTTTCATAGTAGCACCCAGAACATAATGTGGAATCAATGGATTTTACTTATTGTTTTACTAATATCTATTAAATGAGGCCATCTGTGTAAAAGTACTTAAGATTATAAAGTGCTATGCAAAGTGCAAGTAATTATTATTTTTATTAAGTGATATTTTAATTTTCTTTTGAATTCAAAGGGCATCAATATGAAATTTAGCCTTTTCTGAGGCCCTGATGTTTGTGGTTAATTGTGACACCTGTCAGTCAGTATTAAAAGAAATGTATCTGACTGCTTAATACATGGTAGATATGAATAGTCAAGGTCGTCAGTGCCAAATATTTTTGTGATCTACTCTAGAACCACATTCCATCCTTCTACATCCACTTCTAGGCCTCTGAGGCTTAACTTTAGGGATTGTATCAATAGGATAACCATGCTTTCAGTTGTGTTTAGCCAATGAGGAGCTCTGGAATGATCAGAGAAAGGGAGGGAACATAGGTTCTTTAGTTATTTTCATTCTCTGTTATCTCTAGCCCAAGGATTTGAATGATCCTAATTAAATCTCTTGCTGGTTGGCCCTTGACTAATACATGAATTTTAAATTATTCTTGATTTTACTCTATCATATCTTTCATCTCAGACAATATTTATTATAACACCATAGAGTCCAAGAATTCCTACTGTGACAAGACCCTACAAGAGTCAGTTCTGGAGGAGTGGGGTGCTTGATTATTCATTTCATAGGCAATGTTTGGTAGCACTCCTGGAAGAGGCTGAAACACTTCTTAGGAAGAAGTCCTACAATCTGTATTAGTAAGTCAGTACTATAGCCCAAAGGACTTCTTGAAATTCTAGAGGGGAGGGAAAAAATACTTAATAGAGCTATCACTTTGTAAGAAGAAGTATAAGTTGACTATGTGAATATAAGTAAAATACCTTAGGTCTTAGAAACACTTATTATGGGAGTTCCCATAGTGGTGCAGCAGAAACAAATCTGACTAGGAACCATGAGATTGCAGGTTCAATCCCTGCCCTCGCTCAGTGGGTTAAGGATCTGGCGTTCCTGTGAGCTGTGGTGTAGGTCTCAAATGCGGCTCAGGATCTCAAGTTGCTGTGGCTCTGGCATAGGCCGGCAGCAACAGCTCCAATTAGATCCCTAGCCTGGGAACCCATATGCCATGGGAGCGGCCCTAAAAAGACAAAAGACCAAAAAAATATATATTATTATGTAAATGAAAACAGAAGATCAAATCTTGTTCATACAATCTATTTATCCCCACTAGGGACTTATAATGCAGTACTTTCATGTCTATTACTTGTATACATTATATTAGATTATCTTTTCAAAAGGATAAATAAAAGCATTGAGCAGTCAGTCAAAAAAAGATTGATTAGGTAAAATAGTGCTTCTCAGTTAAGGGAGCATAAAATTGTGAGAAGTTATGGGGTGAATAAAAGTCTACTTGTGGGTGTAAAAGATGTTTGAACAGTGTGTGTGTGTGTGTGTGTGCACGCATGTGCACATGCTTGCCTTTTAAGAAGCATAATAAATATCATGAAGTAATTTTACATTTGAATAAAAAGTTGATTTCTTAAAAATTAGAAGTCTGTAAATAGAACTCAATATTATCTTGATTGATGAGAACTAACCAAAGATAAATTGTATTTCATGTGTATTAGTTATTCTCAACTCAAAGAGAGTGTTTTATTAAAGAGGGAAAAAGAGAAAGTTAAGAATCATTGTTATAGGGAATGCAAGCCAATTGTAAATCCAAGATTTTAAGCTCTGTGTTAGAGAGAATAGCGATATACTGATAAAACCAGAAAATTAAAACTGAAATTATTTCACTAAAGGAAAGGCTAGCCAAATTACTTTAAAAAAATTATTTTGGAAAGGGAGGCAGGGAAGCTGTATTTTGAGAAACCAATAATAAAATGGAAAGAGAGATAATAAAATATAATGTTGCAAATCTGTGAATTATAAGCCTAAAGATAACAGTTGATTCTCCTTCACAAGAAAGAAGTGCCAGTCCAGAGTAGTCATAAAAGCAAAAGTTGAAATTACAAAGTAATGAGACCAGTTACCAAAGTCTCATGTCAAAGTTTCCCACTTTGTTGGGGGGGGGGTCACATAATGGGGTATCATTGAAGGAAAGAGAGTGTTTTAAAAAGAGGATGAACAAAATAATCAAAAGATGCATAGGTCTAGGAGGACGACTTGAGTAAGAAAAGACTTGCATTAAGCAGCTGGAAATCCATGAATCCTTAGGCTGTAACTCTTGGCATTCAAGGACTTTATCTTGTTTATTATTGCTTGTAGCACGTGGCACAGTGCCTGTCACATAGTAGGTGCTCATCAAGTATTTGAGGGGATAAACAGTTACAGTGGAGTGCATGAGAACAAAACTAGACTGTGGAGAGTTTAGAAAAAAGAAAGTGTTGAGCAAAAGGACAAAAATATGTTACTGTAGTTGAGAAAGAGTGCAGACACAAATGAAGAAAAAGAGGAATAAGAACAGGGAGGTAGCTTTAAAAAAATAAAATAAACTGAACAGGATACAAAAAAAATGATGCAAGAAGGGAGGAGAAAAAAGTTGATATTGTTGAGTTTTTATTCTTCCTGTTTTACAGTAAGCAGTAGCAATAACTGAGCCCACTAACTGAGTCCTGGTGACATACAATGACTTTGGGAGTTGAAATGCTGCCTCATGGTGTTTGAGGCTAGTGAACACTCACAATGAACTATCTTAGTGCTCTAACATTATTTCATTGGAAAGGAAAAAGAATAAGAGAAAAAGTAATGATTACTTATTCTTTTTTTGAGGGGGGGGGCTATACCCATGGAATATGCAAATTCCTGAACCAGGAATCAAATCTGACCTGCAGGTGCAACCTACACCACATCCTTGGAAACCCTGGATCCTTAACCCACTGCACTAGGCCAGGGATCAAACCCACACCTCTGCAGAGACAGCACTGAATACTTAACCCACTGTGCCACAGCCAGAGCCCCAATGATTAATTATTCTTAATTGCCTCCAAATGAGTAAATTACATTTACAATATAAATTCAATCTGGGGGCTCCATAGCTCTCAAAGGATATCCAGAAAGAATCCCAGTTTTTCCTTGAGAAGAGTAAAAGTATAGCATGATACATCAAAAACTCTGTTCCGTATCCCCACAAACAACCCATCATATTTCCTCACATTCTGAAGGCATCAAACACCAATCAAATGAATATTGATGGAGAAGATGCCTATTTGTGGCACCTTAGAGTTACTGCGCAATCTTCTGTAAAATGTCCCACATTTTAGGACTATTTCAAATAGCTTTAAACAAAAGTAGAAATTATAGATTGCACTCATTTCCTCTATAAAAGAGGAAGAGGATTAAGAGATAAGATTATAGAGGGTGTTGAGTCCAAGGTACACAGAGGTGGGAGGGGTGGACACAGGATTCTGGTAAAGGATTAGGTTTATTAAATCATAAACACATAGTCCTAGCTCTTTCCTCTGTTCCTGAATGTTTTTGCAAGGTGCATCTATAACACAGTCCAATACTTTTCATAAAAGAAAGAAGATCTGATTTGTCATTGGAAAGTCTAATGTATTTTAAGAAGATATTATTTTTATTCAATAATTCTTTCCACTAAGACCCTTTTTATTTCTCCTCTTCCCTGTAAGTGATTTTATTTATGATATGGTATTTTTACATCAATAACCATTAACAGTTAGGAAAATGTGGATGTTTATTCAAAATGATTTCCAAAAGTTTCCAAGGGTTTTGCCATTAAGGTTTAAATCTTTGGATACTTAAAACTGAATTGCTTTAGGCTATGCTGAGGAAAAAATTTCCACAGATGAAAAAAATTGCCAGAGACTTAAATAGAAGCAATAAACTTCTTGAAGGGATTAACAAGAAATAGAATCCCATTTACAAACAACAATGGTTGCCTTCCAATAAAATTATTCTGTTCACCCAGGTCTAAAACAGACAAACACTCCCATTCAAAAGATCATTACTTTGCAAGATATTTAAAGCAAGAACATGACCATGGTACAATACAAATAATAAATTAGAGTCAGGGATTAGTGTATGGGGGGGTTTCATTTATATTTGATAACGCAGAACCGGATATTCAATAAATTGTCAGGTCAGAATTCCTTACAGGTATTTGTTCTACAAAGTTTATTCTGTGGTTGCCTTCTTTTGGGAATTGTTAAGTCAACTGAAAAATGTATTTAGAAAAATACATAATAAGGGGTATATATCCTTCTAACCTCCTAGTTCTATATTAATACAACCAGATATTTCAAAGCTCTTTTGTATTCTTTCACATATTAAAGGTGTAATTTACTAGGTTCTACTTTATGCAAAGTATGCTAGCTATATTTCGGTATATGCACTGGGATAGCTTCATATGTCGTGATGTTTCCTAATAAAAGAGCATCACTTCTTCCTTGGTGAAACTCCACTGGAAGAAGCCAAGTCCCATTTTGTATGGAACACTTTTGAATTTTAAACATTGCTCTGGTGAGGTTTCCATGCGTTAAAAAGTTGATTCCAATTCTAAAAGTACTTCTCTCAAACTCAGTGAGTGATAGAGCTGCCAAGAGACTATGACTAATTACTCCACAGTGAGTCCCAACTGCATCCCCCCAAACAGTACATTCATCTGCTTTAATGACCTCTCCCTAATACTCACCAGGGATATCTCCTAACGCCTAACTTCTGCCTTTTAATAATATTTTTGAATTCTTTTTTTTTTTTGTATTCCTATTAGTTTTAATGTATTTTCAACTTATTGGAGTTACTATATTCATCCCTTCATTATTTCTTGATCTTAATGTTAACTTATAATAGTGGGAGGTTCAGACTGCTCATTTGGGGGTTATTTTTATTTATGTACTTACAGCAATTTTCTACACTTGATGAATTGATTTCATAATAAGAGGAAATGTATTGTTAAGTGCTGCATGAATATTCCATCTCAAAATCCCTTCTCCTAATTAAAGGTGCACAAGTTGACAAGACTTTACTTAATAGATTTGAAAAATGAACAATGCACAATATTTCAGAAATAACACTGTTACTAACTTCCAATACTAAAGGAAGGAAAAGAAAGAATTCAAGGACAGCTGAAAATACACAGGGCAAACAGAAGTGCTGCCCATTCAGTGAAGTGCTATTTATGTTTACCAGAATTAGAAGAAAAACAGACAGGAATAAATTTTTTCTTTTCTTATACCTGCTAAAAAAAATGCATGGTTTTTCAAGGTTTGCAGTGACGGATAATTTGATGTGTCATGAAGTCAAGGAAACAATAAAGAGCAACACAAAGTAGTGGCAAGGAAAAATACCTGGCCCAGTTCCCTGCCTTAGAAAGAATGACAAAAAATAATAGAAGCAAAGGTTGCATTTGTCACTTTCCCCACGAACAGCACACTCTCCCTTTCCTATGAGGTGTATTTTTGCCCAATGTAAGGGTAACTTGGTGTTAAATCTCACTGTATGGAAGTATTGACTAGGATTGCTTGAGCAGAATACTTACTAATAAAACAAGAGACTGTCCTGAGAACTCCAGACATCTAAATAAGGCTGCAGAGTAGCTATTTTATCAAGCAGCAGACAAATTTGGTTTGATTTCATCTAATGGAGTTTCTTAGGAATATGATAATAGGGAAAGCATTTATTCTCATAAAAGCTATTGTCAGGACAGCTGTTAAAAGCATTAACAATACCAATAAAATTAAGATGTTCTCCTCATTATGTTTAAAATCTGAAAAGTCTGCCTACCTGAGCTGCACTCATAAGTAAAAAATGCAGGAAGCTACTCTTGTGCAAGAGGCAAAAATGATATGATACAAATCATTTTCAGAGGCTTTGCTGCTAAGTAACAGCTAGACATAGCGCATTAAGAAGAAATGGACCATGTTTTACCGGGCCATTTATGCTGTATACACACTGTGTACTCATTGTTGGTATAGGAGTAACCCACTGGCATGCATCTAACTAAAACTGTCACACAAAGGAAAGGACTGTTTGAAGGGGTTATGGAACATGAATGTTGGGGGGTGGTGGTGGCAGGGAGTCATTAGATCCATAAACACAGTCTGGAAACGAGAAATCAAAGTAAAACAGAGTGCTCTTCCCATCTCTCCCTCCCTCATTCTTGAAAATCATGAAAGCCTTTCAAGCAGTATCGAAAACCAGGTCGATAGATTGATGGTAGAGACTGTCCTATGAGATTTTCCCAATTTAAAACATCTTCCCTAACTCATAGGGCATAAGCTCTATCTGATTCTGTTGAAAGATTCCAGGTGGGTAAAAAAACCTGTCTCATTGTGGTCAGTGCTCTAAATGTCCTTTTTATAAATCTAATTTTTTTTTACAGGTTTACCGAGGTATAGTTGACATACAATAAATCACACCTATTCAAAGTGTACAAATGCATACACAATAACAAAACACATTACTCCAGAAAGTTTCCTTGGGTCCCTTTGTTATCCTTTTTTACATCCCTTCCCCATCTGCCAGCCCCCTGTCACCAGGCAAATACAGATTTGCTTTCTGTCATTATGGATTAATTATGTATGTATTGCATAATGCGGTATGTTCACTTCTTTGGCTTCTTTCACATGTATCAATAGTTCATGTGTATCAACAGTTTACCCAGGATAATTTTGTCCAACATAATTCTTTTGCATACATCAAGAGTTCATCCCTATCCACCTCTAAGTTTGGACCTCAGAGCTGAAACATAACTAGTGTTCAATAAGAGGCTTTGACTTCAATTAAAGGTGAGTTCTGTAACAGCTTTGATGCTTTCTTACTGATTATGGTGTGACAAGTAACACTAATAAAATTGTTTTTTCCTGCTACCTGCTAGATGTCTCATTTGCTGGCTCGGCTACAAGTGTATGCTTTCCTCTGAAATGATCATCACATAGCTGAGAAAAAAATGACAAAACCTCAACAGACTCTCATTTAAAAAGAGAATTTGGGGAGTTCCCAGCAGGTTAAGAATCTGACTAGTATCCATGAGGATGTGGGTTCAATCCCTGGCTTCGCTCAGTGGGATAAGGATCTGGCATCCTGAGTTGCTGTGGCTATGGTAAAGGCCAGCAGATGCACCTCCAATTTAACACCTAGCCTGGGAACTTCCATATGACACAGATGTGACCATAAAAAGGCAAAACAAAAATAAAGAATAAAAAAATAGAATTTTCCCTGGGGCAGTGTAACATTGCTAACACAACAGATCCTCAACTGTACCCTGCTTGTACCAAAACCCATCTTCACTACTTAATAGTCATGCAACCTATAAGAAATATGTCCCATATTGTGCCTTTCTTTTCTCATCTATAAAATAGGTTGAAAATTTTTATGAAGACAAAATGAGTCAACATACATGAAGCAGTTAGAACAGTGCCTGATATATAGCATGATACAAGTGTTAGCTGTTCTTGGAGATGGTGGTTGGGACACAGTTGGCAGCATCTTTTTTTTTTTTTTTTTTTTTTGCAGGTGATGTGCACTCCGGGTCCACATGAATGTGAGTGAAGCAGAAACGGGTTTTTAGACGTACGTTTTTGATTTCTTGTTTCTCTTTGGAAGAAGATGAAAGGTAATGAGATAAAGGAAAAGCGTGACAACTAGTTCCCCTCAAATAATTTATCTGTTCTTCTCCTCTGTTTCTCTTTCCTCTTACAGTTATAAGTCAGCTCTGCGCAACTGCTCCAGGTCTAGGACTAGGAATTCTAGTGTGGGTATCAACTTGTTACCATAGTCAGTGAAAAAAGATGGTATTTGAGAGAGCCAAAGGGAGCCCTAACTATGAAGTGCTCTGTGCTTCCAATTTTGCATCGTGGATTTAAAACAAAACTGAAATTTAAAAATAAGGTATACTCTTATCAATAATTATACTTGTAAAATAAATCTTTATAAGCAGAAAAAATAATCCAAGTTATTGATCATATTCAGAAAGTCCTATCTTCTTTGGAATTTACTGCTGAGTGTCTGCAATCAGTTGTAATATTTAAAATATTATCATCAGGAAAGTAACATGCTAGATCTCCATACAATTTACAAAATTTGACCTGGGATCCCAGACACTGGCTAGCACAGAAAACAAAGGTCTTGCTCTGGGAGAAGGAATCTGGCAAGAATGAGGAGAATCAGCAGAGTCCCAGCCAGGTAGACCCCAGTTTCATGGAATCTGTAGGAAATTTGTAGGAAACTGGGCAAAACTTGGTGACAGCTTGGTGAAAACTCCCATGGACCAACATTAGGAAAAGGATTGTTTCAAAAGAAGATTTGTTTCTACCCCTTGGCACACACAGATATGGCTTTGCATACTAGTTTTCACTTGTTTGTCTACCCATAGCACCTAAATTAAATGCAAATATAAAATTCATTTCTAAGCTCCATAAGCATTATAGGAAAGTTAAAAAGTGAGAGTTCCTGCCTTCAAGAGCCTTACTATTCATTTGTACAGAAACTTAACAGAGTTTATATTTCTAATTAAAAATAAAACTTTAGGAAAATGAGCAATTATATTAATTTTATAGCAGTCATTTAATATTAAAAATATTTCATTATGTTTAGCAACCAGTGGAGTTGATTTTTAAATCAACTAATGATAATATAGGGTTATTTAATTGTGGCGAAAGCTCCTTTATTAAAAGTTAGTTCAAAAGTAAAGAGGGCTAATTTGAAATCTCTTCTTTTTTTTAGCATTGAATAAAACTATTATTTCAGTCTTTTGGCATTTTTAAAGTTCATCAGAATGTAAAAGCTACATTTGGCCATATACAGAATGTTAGGAAAGTATACTTCTGCAGATTCTACTTTTTGTAAACCCTGCAAATGGTTTAGGTATTGTCAAGGCAGAATTAGTTTCCATCAAGTGAGCTGGCTGTATCACTGGCTGAAGCCTACTGTAGTCTAATATATAAACTAGGAGAAAAATAATTTAATTGTTAACAAGTTTCCCAGAGCCAGAAATTGAGGGCCAAATTATGTAAAGATAATTTGCCTATTCAGTTTAAAACTTTATATAAGTCATAAGAGTATACTACTAAAAAAAACTGGTAAGATTTCAGAGGATGGCACTTAGCCTGCTTAAATGCCTAAAGAGCTTTAAAGTACTCTTATTCTTTCATAATCAGAAAGTTTAAAACTTGCACTCTAAAATTTTTCTGAATAATATATCAAGAGAACATTTGTTAAATTTATCCTACCACAAATAGTCAAGCATTTGGAATGCAAGATGGTAACCTCAGTTTTAAGAGGGGGCATGACATATACTATAACAGAGCACTATAACTGAGATGACATATACTATAACAGAGCACCATATACTTTTGATAAAGCTTTTTGAGCATCTACAATATGGTCTCACTTATTGAGAGGATTAAAATATAGCTTCTTACAAGTGAAAAAATACCTTAAGTGCTATTTAGGGAAACTATATGGTATGCTGTGTATTTATCCAGAATCAGTATGATTTTTCTTTCATGCTTGTGACATTGGTCATTATTCTTTGCAAGCAGCCAAGTGGAAATCTAAGGTGTCATCCATGCATAACATTATATTCAAAGACTACTAGCAGTATATTTTAAAGTTCAGATTACTGAATCATTGATTAACTTACTTTCTCTAAAAGTTTACTTTGATCCATATCCATCAAACTGGCACTTATAAGAGATCTTTACTGAATTAATTTTAGCAGCAGCATTTTTCAAGCTAGGAAACATACAAATATATTTTGATTACGGTTGAAAATCCACTGAAGAGCATTAAATGTGCACAAGAATGGCATCTTAAGGTAATCAGAGTTTTAGTGAATCAAGACCCAACTTCTTTCTTTGGGATCAATCCCACTTCTTAATTTAGGTGTTTAGCTGGCACAGCTCAGGAGCTACTAGGAAGGTCTTAAAGAATTACATGAATTTCATGATAACTGAATACTGCCAAACACTTCACCCTTTAGGTTAGAGGTCAAGCTGATTGCAGAAGAGTTGTCTTAGGTACATGTTTTATATATGCCTGAATTATTATAAAAACTAAACTGAAGCTATTCAGAAGACCTAGATATAAACCCTGTACCATTTCTTGCTAGCTATGTGACCTTGGACTAGGAAGATGCATCTCACAATATTCATCTAGCAAATAAGAATATAGCTTAATATCTTACTCTACTTAATATACCAAATGTTTATAAAGTTCAAATGAAGTTATGTATGTGACATTCCAATTTGAAATGCTATGCAAGAGAAGACTTGATAAGGTAATTTCAGGCTTTGAATCCAGCCCACCCTGTCAAGGTGGAGGCCCTGACATTTCCTGGGAAAAGCCCCAGCTTCACTTGCTTCAGCTCAAGCCCTCTTGCCAAAGGCACTGGCATATACAGTCTGTATAAGGTCACACCTACACACAGACACATCTTTAAGACAAGGCATGTAACTGTTTTACCTAATTTCATAAAGACAGAGAAAATCAAACAAAATGAGGAGTCAGAGGAGCATACTGAAAACAAAAGGACAAGATAAAACCCCAGGAAAAAAAACCCAAATGATGAGTAATTTATTTGATAAAATTTTCAAAGTAATAGCCATAAAAGTGCTCACTGAATTCAGGAGAAGAAGAAAGGAACAAAATTAGAACTTCAACAAAAAAATTAGAAAATATAAAAGAAAACAATCAGAAGTGAATAACATAATTTAAATTTAAAAATGCATTCTTCTGTATCATGAAACCATCAGTTATTGATTCCCTCTAATGCATTTTTTCATTTAAATTATTTAAATTATTATGACCTGGAGGAGAGAATAGTGAAATATTACCTAATTAAAAGAGGAAAAACAGTTTTTAGAGAATGAGGATTGTTTAAGAGACCTCTGGGAAACATTAAGCACACTAACATTATCATAATGGGGTACCAGAATAAGAGAGAGAGAACGGGACAGAAAATATATTTGGCGAAATAATGACTGAAAACTTCCCTAGCCTGAGGAAGAAAACATATGTCCAGATCTAGTAAGCACAAAGAGATGTAATGTACAGCGTTAGGAATATAATTGATAATATCATAACAACTCTGTATAGTATTAATCTATAAAAAAATTGAACCTATATGTTGCACACCTGAAACTAATATAATATTGTTAAGTCAACTACACTTCAATTAAAAATAATTTATTAAAATAAGTTGTTCCTGCTTTGGCACAACAGGTTAAGGATCCAACATTGTCTCTGTGGTTGCACAGGTTCGACCCCCAACCCAGTGCAGTGGTTTAAGAATCTGGCATTGCTGCAGCTGCAGTTGGGATTTGATCCCTGACCCAAGAACTTCCATATGCTACAGGTGAATCAGACAAAGAAAATAATAATAATAATAATCTGGAATATACCCAAATATTTATGAGAGTTTAGCCTATGTTGAAGGTGATATTTTAGATCAGTTAGATGAAGTCAATATAAAGAGTTAAAATAACTGTTAAAAAAAAAACTGTTTCTTTTTCACCTTAGGTGAAGAAAATATCCAAATAGAATAAAGTTTTAAATATAAAAGTAAAATTTATAGGAACACATGAGAGTGGATGACATTGTAAGATCATCTGCATTTCTGCTCCCCAGTGAAACTTATTAAAACAAAAAACAACCATTTAAAGTCTCTAGAAATGAGGCTAAGGCCATATAACAAATGACAAAATATTTATTTCATAAAATCAACTAAAACATGGGCATGACCATGGCCGCACCTCTGAGGAACAACATCAGAGTCCTCACACTGCAGGGCATGTGGACTTGACTGAAATAATCTGGTCAGTCACAAAAACAAGCAAGTAACAATAAAAAGCATAGGGAGGAGGGGGCTAGTTTCCAACAATTAATTATTAAACATGAAAAGAAACTGTAAATTGTGACCCATACACCAGGAAAAAAAGAAAAGAAAAAAAATCAGGTAACAGAACCTGCCTATGAGAGTGACCAGATGTTGGAATTAACAGTAACTTCAAATTTGCCATTAATATGTTCAAGGAACTAAAAGAAACGATGACTAAAGATAAAAAAGTAAAGATAGGTACAACAATGCATCAAATAGTGACTATCAATACAGAGTTAGAAAGTAATGATGAAAGACTGGATGTTCCTCCCTAAAACCAGAAACAAAACGAGGATGTCTACTCTCCTTAATTCTGTTCAACACTGAGCTGAAGTTTTCAGCCAGACAATTAGGCAAGATAAAGGGCATTCAGGGCACTCATATAGGAAGGATGAAATAAAAATATAACTTAACAGATGACATCTTATTTTGTGTAGATAGTCTGTTTCCAGGGATGTAAAACAACCCCTGACTTCCAGGAAAATACTAAACTATTTGATCACACCACTCACTTCTCCACTTCCTCAAACACAGTTCTTTCTAGGCTTATGTATGTTTCCTATAAAAGAGTAACATTTTCTGCCTGAACTTTGGGATGCTTGCACATCTTCCAGTTGGAGCAATCTCCGTGCTATAATAATATCTCTCTCCTAATTGCAATAATCATTTAGAACAAAGTATCTTCAAAATTGAGATTTCTGGATACCTTGCAACTACTTTGTAGCAAATGTATCTGTTGTACCTTACAGGTATTCCATTGCAGAGTTATTCCTGATGGCAAAATATTAGGAACAAATGGCCACCAATGGGACATAAGTCCATAAAACACTAGCATATGGAGTTCCCACTGTTGCTCAGTGGCAACAAACCTGATTATTATCCACAAGGATGTGGGTTCAATCCCTGGCCTCACTCAGTGGGTCAGGGATCTGGCATTGCTCTGAATTGTGTGGTTCACAGACATGGCTCAGATTCCACGTTACTGTGGCTGTGGCATAGGCTGGCAGCTATAGCTCAGATCCGACCCCTAGCCTGGGAGCTTCCATATGCCTCAGGTATGGCCCTAAGAAGTAATAAACAAACAAACAAGCAAAAAACAGAGTTGACTCTGATATACAGAGGGTCACATTTGGAGTCATGGAGGTTTAGCACTTTCTCAGAGGAAACTTCCTACATTTTCCATCCCCATTTAGGGAACTTCACTATATTCGAATATCCATACCTGTACCCATCAAAACATACCACTGTCTCCTAAAACCATGGCTTTAGTCAAATATGTGTCACTATTTTCTCGTAGTTGTTTGACATACTGGCAGGTAGAAAGAAGCAATAATCTGACTTTTCAAACATAAAGATTTAAGTAAAATTTTTAAACTTATGTAACAATGAGCTCCTTATTCATGTGTTCCTCTTTTCATCTCTAACATTTAGGATGATGCCTGGCATATGGTGTTAATGAATAAACTGGTGAATGAATACATGGATGACTAACACATTGTATATCATGTTTCATAACTTTGCAAAAATATCATTTTCTGTCTCCTGCCAAAAATCTTATACCTCAATCCTTATAAACTTGAGGCTATGCTATTAAAGAATACATAGAATTGTTACATATAGTAACTGAATTAAAGTTTCTATCTCTAGATTCATGACCTAAAAACATTTTTGCCCTATATTAATATGGCTGTACCAATTTTTGGGTTTTGTTTGTTTTTTTTTTTTTCTGTCTAAATATTCACGTACCAGAGTTCCTGCCATGGCTCAGGGGAAACAAATCTGACTAGCATCGTGAGGACGCAGGTTCAATCCCTAGCCTTGCTCAGTGGGTTAAGGATCCAGTGTTGCCATGAGCTGTGGTGTAGGTCACAAACACAGTTCGGATCTGGCACTGCTGTGGCTGTGGCGTAGGCAACCGGCTACAGCTTCAATTCGACCCCTAGCCTGGGAACCTCCATATCCCTCGGGTGCAGCCCTAAAAAGCAAAATAAATACATAAATAATCACTCAGTGTATCTCTTTACAGGCATTACTTTCAACTTCCTATTATTTTTATGGGGTAGATAGAATTGTTAGCCACAGCTTTTTACTTCTCTGTGATGATCCCATAAAGATGGAGTATAATATCTCCATGGAGATTCCCCCAGAGTTCTTTATTCAGTGGGTCTACAGAGGAGGCCAGAAAATTTGAATTTCTAATAAGTTTCTGAGAAATGCCAATGTTGCTGTCTTCGGACCACAATTTCAGAAGCATGTTTCAGGCATGTTCCTGAGGTCCGGGAAGATAAAGTCCACTGCAAAAGTATATTTTTTACCACTGCCTCTATCTTTTCTCTCAACGTCACATTAGCCAAAACAATACACATGGTTGAGCACAAAACCAAGAAGCAGGAATTTACATTTTAAGCAAGGATTCAGATAAGACCAGTGTTGCTAGTCTGGGAACCAAATCTGGAGTAACAATTGTTTTCTGTCTCTCACACTCTGTTCTGAATTTTCCTTCTTTTTTCTCTGTGCTGCATCTAGAAAATTGTTTCTTTTAAATTTTTTTTTCCCAGTTCTCTCTTCCGGTGTATTCAATCTCTTGCCACGTACAACTGTTAAGTTTTGTTTGTTTTCTTTTTAAACCTACACTACAGCAATTGGAAGTTTTCATGCTAGGTGTCAAATCAAGAGCTAGAGCTGCCAACCTGCACCACAGCCACAGCAACACCAGATCCAAACAGCATCTGTGACCTATGCCTCAGCTCACAGCCATCCTTGATCTTTAACCCACTGAGGGAGACCAGGAATGGGATCAAACTTGCATCTTCACAGACACTAAGTCAGGTTCTTAACCAGCTGAGCCACAGTGGGAACTCCACAACTGTTGTTTTTAATTTGGGTAATCTTGCTATTCATTGAAAGAAATTCTGTTTAATTTTTCAAGTCTACTCTGTCACTTTTATAAAATCTTACCTACAGGTGATTCGATGTTTGATCTTATATATTTAAACAAAATAAATGTTAAAACTGTATGTCTGAGTTTTACAACACTTTTAGTTCCACTAATTCATATTCATGATGTGACTAGTTAATTTTTTTAAAATTAAAGCCATTGGATTTGAAGACTGGTTTTATCTCAAGAAAATGTGCAGTAGGTGTTATCTACTTGGTTACGTAAATATTCTATGAACATTCTCTGGGTCTGGATGCATGGGCCTCTTTCAGGAACACTTTGCATGTGCTTCTACCAGGTAAACACACTTCCTATAAGTGAGGGGTCACCTCACCTAAAACTCATGTCATGCAATTCCTTGGTAACCACAGAGTAAGCACGCCCAGAGATAAAATCCATACAAAGGCGGGTTCTTGGTCATAAATCCTCTTTTTTCCCTTTTTTCATTTTTCTTCTATCTTGCACAGATGCACGGAAGTTTTCTCTGAAGTCATTGGGGGTTCAGGACGGGGTGGGGAAAAGTAGCATTAAAACTAGTATAGCATTATTCACAGCAGGTGGATCTTTGAGAACCCAACTTTATTGAAGCTTCATTGGTAAAATGAATTTTCTAGGATTCTAGACAGTGGTCAAGTCCTGGCACTTAACTTGTCTTTCTTGCTGTGAAATGTAATCGAACGAAAGCCCAACAGAACTTTATCAGCAAAGAGTCCCAAGGCAAAAATAGATTTAGTGTATATATCTCTGCTAAGAGGTTTATTTTATAAATACTAGACCTTAGAGTTACCCATTGTCTTTCTGACTGCACAATGATTTATAACATGATTTTTTAATACTGCATTTCTTCTAGCAACTCATTGTTTTTGGTGGGAGAGTTGACTGAAGTAACCTCATCTTTCATTACCAAAATCTAGAATTACTCTTGATGTTAAAAATATGTATTTTTGACAAGGATGTAGATAATGTTGATAGATATTAGGTGTAAATGTCTTTAGAAGTATAAATAATACCTTTTTTCATTCTACCTTAAATATATTCTTTTCACTTGAATGATAAAACCCCACTGTGAAGCAATTTAGGCTAGCCTTAGATGACTTTGAAATCAGCATTCTTAATCCTACTATAGCATATGGCTTTTTTTCTATTTTGTAACTAATGTTTTACCATAAGATTATGATATTTTGGGGGGCATTCACTAGAAACTAGCTATAAATTTGTTGTAAAATGAAATTTTGATTTCTAAGTAATGTAAGGGTAAGTAAAAATTCAAAATAGGAGGCTTAATTCTCCTTGTTAAAACTAAGGAAAGAGACTGGTCTCCCCCTCCCTCTTCTTAGAATACTTAGCTCAGAAAACTTGTAAGTTTTTTCTCTATCACTTTGAAATATATGTAAATCTTTTTAAAAGCTAAATAAGCCTCTTACCAGTTTCACAGCCTGAGAGTACACTTCTCAAGTGCCTGGGAACCATCTCTGTGAAATGTAATAATCCAGGATGGTACCCCTACCTCCTAGTTCCCATGAGAACCCTGCAGCTCAACTTCACCCAAAGCTGCTTTTCTCCAAACTACCTTCCATTACAAAGACATGGAAAGTTCATTTTTTTCCTGTAGATAAAGCCAATTATTTCACACAGATGAGTTAACTCACACTGCAATTTTTAAATAAATCTATAATGAATAAATGGTGCCGACAAGTCCTCTTATTTGAAGACTGGTTTTGTTTATCTCAAGAAAATGTGTGATGGGTGTTATCTACTTGGTTATGTAAAAGAGTAAGATTTCTTTACAATCTTGGACTCTTTTAGATGCATTATATGTAATACATGTTACATTCTGGCTTAATGCTTACTCAATAATACAAATTGTGTTTTTCTTTTTTCTTTCTACATTTGTAGAGAAGATTTCTGGACTGGGCAGAGATTTTGTTTTTAGTCATATTTCCCTAATAATACCAATCAACATATTAAATGAACTGATATTAGTATATAATTAAATAATCCTAGAAATCCTTGGACAAATTAGAAAATAGAAAATAACTATTGTCAGCCGGCTAGTGTGTTTAACCATAAATGGAATTAAAACTTTGTAATGTAGTAAGAAATGTCATTTTTTAATATTCATTAAGGGTAGAAATATTTGTTTTACAATATTTATAACAACAGATATAATAGTAATAAATGCCTATACTTGATATTTTGGGAGTATTGGCATGTATAATTTTTAGTATTATAAACTTATAAATACAATTCAACACATAAACTTTGAAATTTTGTATATTAAAAGTTGAGTAATGCTGTTACAATTATACACATTCTAAGAACACATAGATTGAGATAAAATACAGGAAAGAGAATTGGTTAGTATCATAATGCAAGTTAATGAAATTATTTTAAATGATTTCCATATCATCCAAGATCCTGAGTCCTCATTTCCAAAATCCTAATACAGATGCACATCATACTTTCTCTTAATTACCATAAAAGTTACACAGCCTACAAATACAAAAAAAAAAATTATTTCATAAACTACGTGTGTAGGTCTTATCTATTCTCATTTGAATATTTCATTATTACTGAGTTTTTCCCTACTTTGTAAGCTAGCCAACTCTTTACTGCCCCTGTGCCCTAGGTTATATTGTCAAAGTTGTTGCTGTTCTAGCATTTTCTAGTTCTATTATTCTTAATCAACTACACTATTAATATAACCTATAATTTATCAAAGTATGTGACTGCTAGGAATTTTCAAGCATCTGTTTTCTCATCTTCCCCTTCCAAGCCTCTACTCACTATACATCATGACTTTTTGTGCTTGAAGTAATTATTCTATAAAGTATTTTTAGTATTCCTGAGTATGAAAAAGAAATTTCTTTAAAAAATGCATTAGTGTTCTAATCATCTGGGAGTTTTAAAGTTTCAGACCTCAAATTTAGTCTTTAATCCATTTTGAGTTATTTTTTGTATATGGTGTAAGATAAGGGTCCAACATCATTTATTTGAATGTAGATATCCAGTTTTTCCAAAATTATTTGTTGAAGAGACTGTTATTTCCCAACTGAGAGGTATTAGCATCATTGCTGAATATCACTGACCAGTACTTGAATGTTTATATCTGAGTTCTTTATTCCACTGGTCTGTCTTTATGATAATACTACACCATTTTGACAACTGTAGCTTTGTAATATGTTTTTATTTTTAAATTAATTAAGTTTTAATTTTTTTAGGGCCACACACAGAGTACATGGAAGTTTCTGGGCTAGAGGTTGAATCAGAGCTGCAACTGCCAGCCTATATCACAGCCACAGCAAGACAGGATCTGAGCTGCCATCTGCCACTTATACCACAGCTTGTGGCAATGCTGGATTCTCAATCCACAGAGCAAGGCCAGGATTCAAACCCACATCCTCATGGACTCAGCTCTGAGAATTCTAACTCCATGCCTTTTAGTTATTAGTAATGAAAAGTAAGAAATATAAAATTCCAAGAAGAAAACATAAAGGAAAAACTGCATAATGTTGGCCTTCTCACACCTATGGAATTATTGCCAACAAAAACAGCCCCAAAAAAGCAAGAGTAGACAACAGGACTACATCAAACTAAAAAAACTTTTGTGCAGCAAAGGACAAAATTATCAGCGATAAAAGGCAACCTATAGAATGGGAGAAAATACTTGCAAATCACATATATGATAAGGGATTGATACTCAAAATATATAGAGAACATCTATACATCAACAATTGCAAAATCAAATAACCTTATATTAAAAATGTGCAAGGGACTTGAATAAACATTTCACCTAACATGATATACAAATGGGCAAAAGCATATGAAAAGATGCTCAACATAACTAATCATCAGAGACATGTAAATTAAAACCACAGTAATATATCAACTCATATCCATTTGGATTTCTACTATCAAAAATACAAACTCAGAAAGTAACATTCTTATTGACAAGCATGCGGAGAAATCAGAATCTTTGTGCATTGTTGATGGCATTATAAAATAGTTTAAACCACTATAGAAAATAGAATAAATGGTATTCAAAAAATAATACATAGAACTACTACATAATCTAGCAATCTTACTTATGGTTATATATCCAAAAGAAATGAAAGCAGTGTCTTTTTGCATTTTCTAGGGCCGCTCCCGCGGCATATGGAGGTTCCCAGGCTAGGTGTCTAAACCAAGCTGTAGCTGCAGCCTACACCAGAGGCATAACAAAGCCAGATCTGAGCCGCATCTGTGACCTACACCACAGCTCACGGCAACACCGGATCCTCAACCCACTGAGCAAGGCCAGGAATGGAACCCACAACCTCATGGTTCCTAGTCAGATTCGTTAACCACTGAGCCATGCCAGGAACTCCCAAAGCAGTGTCTTAAAGAGAAATTTATACACCCATGATCATAGCAGTAATATTCATAGTAGCCAAGAGGAGGAACCAACACAAATATCCATCAACAGATGAATGGATAAACAAAATGTGTATATACATATGATGGAATGTTATTCAACCCTCAAAAGGAAGTCAGTCTTGTCACATATTGTATTAAAAAGAAGGAGGTCTTGTCTCATATCACATGGATGAACTTTGAGGACATTATGCTAAGTGAGTTAGGATAGTCACAAAATGACACCCACTGTATGATTTCAGTTATATGATGACTTGAAAGTAGTCAGATACACAGAAACAGAAAATAGAATGGGAGTTACCAGGGGATGGGGGAGGGAAGGTGGAGAATGGGAGAGTTGCTGTTTAATGAGTATAGAGTTTCAAATTTGCAAGGTGAAAAATTTCTCTTGCAAGATGAAAAATAGCTATATCAAAACAAAGAGAATGTACTTAACACTACTGAACTATGTGCTTTAAAATGGCTAATAAGGTAAATTTTAATTTATGTGTTTTTAACACTATTTTTAAAAAATGTGTCGTAAGTTCTTTAACCTATTTTGCCAGTTTCACCTTACTACATTTCCACAATATATTCAATACTCTCAGGATCACTACACAGAAGGGTAATTTGAAAACATTAACTCTTCCAATTATTCTTTTCTTGGTTTTTTAAGAATTCCTCATTTGGAACTAAAAGTCAATGGGGATTCATATCAGAAGGAGGATAAAAAATGGGGAGAGAAAAATAAAAATAAAGTAAAATAAAAAACGGAGTTCCCGTCGTGGCACAGCGGAAATGAATCCGACCAGGAACTGTGAGGTTGCAGGTTCGATCCCTGGCCTCGCTCAGTGGGTTGGGGATCCGGCATTGCTGTGAGCTGTGGTGTAGGTCACAGACAAAGCTCAGATCTGGCATTGCTGCAGCTCTGGCGTAGGCTGGCAGCAACAGCTCAAATTATTCCCCTAGCCTGGGAACCTCCATATGCCATATGTGAGGCCCTAAAAACACAAAAGACAAAAAAAAAAGAATAGGGGAGAAAATCATGTGGCAAGAAAAAAACAGGTTCATATACTGCTATTGCCAATTTCAAAGTCACCATCTTTGTTAAAGCCCAAACTTTTAACGCTTGGCTTAATTCCCCTTTTACAATTTGGTCTGTGGTTACACATCAGCCCCATCAGTTGCTACCCTTCGTTCTTCTCCTTTTGCAGGTATCCTTTACTCCAACCATGTTTCATGTCTTTCTAGAAACAACCATGTTTTTCCTCGTATCTATGCTCTAGCAATGTTCTAGACATGCTGGGACACTGCACCCTGCCCTCTTCCCCTGAGTAATTCCTCCTCCAGTATTCGGGTATTCGTTTACATGTAGTTTTCTCCAAAACATCACATCTGACATGCCCTTCTTTGAGTTATATGTTGTTCCCATCAGGTTCTGAATTGTTTTAATAATATCTAGGAATTACTAAATTACAGTGCTTAAGACTGATTAGAATTGCCTATTTTTATCACTCAGCATTGCATCCGTAGATCCTCAACACTTGATAAAATCTGTTGAATTGATGAATAGATGAATAAATCAATGGTCTTCCCTGTGATTTGGGGAGGCATAATGAGAGGATAAAATGCCTAAACATCTGAGTATCCAGTAGATTGACAAGATGACAGGCTAATGAGAGGAGAGTTAAGAAAGTGATTGAGGGGAGTTCCCGTCGTGGCTCAGTGGTTAACGAATCTGACTAGGAACCATAAGGTTGCAGGTTCGATCCCTAGCCTTGCTCAGTGGGTTAAGGATCTGGCATTGCCGTGAGCTGTAGTGTAGATCGCAGAGGCGGCTCGGATCCCGCGTTGCTGTGGCTCTGGCGTAGGCCGGCAGCTATAGTTCTAAGTAGACCCCGAGCCTGGGAACCTCCATGTGCCGTGGGAGCAGCCCTAGGAAAGGCAAAAAGCCAAAAAAAAAAAAAAAAAGAAAGTGATTGAGGGAGTTCTGTTTCCACTTGAGATGTAGAAATTTACCAAAGAAAATCTTTTCCCCTCTGATAAGAACAAGCTGGATAATCTACAAAATCCTGATTATTTTAATACCATCACCTAGCTGACCTCACAAAAAAAGCAAATGAGCTAAAATCAGAAAAGCCACCACCACTCCCTGGGAAAATGGGACATACAACTAATTTCATATTTAGCAGAGCTCACAAAGGAGGAGGGAGCCACTGGAGAAACAGGTAAAAAGAAAGCAGCTTAACTTTTAATGGATTTGAAGGGCCAACTTAAAAGCCCTAGGAGCCCCAGACAGAGGGAAGTCTGCACCCTGTCCTTCTCTAAGTTACTGGTGTGCTAGAAGGAAACCAGGAAATGTAAGGAAACACTCCCATCCCTGGTCTCCACTGTAAACAAGGCATCTACCTTGTGCTGAGAGATATACTCTTGAAAATTCAGGTGAATCAGGAAATTAAGAGAAACCATCCCACACTCCAGACTCCAAAATGAATATGAGACATTGTCTACCACTGAGAACCAGCAGAAGGGGAGTTCCCTTCGTGGCTCAGAAGTTAACGAACCCAACTAGGATCCATGAGGATGCAGGTTCCATCCCTGGCCTCACTCAGCAGGTTAAGGATCGGCATTGCCAAGAGTTATGGTGTAGATAGCAGATGTGGCTCAGATCCCACGTTGCTGTAGCAAAGGCTGGCAGCCAGAGATCGTTTTGACCCCTAGCCTGGGAACTTCTATTTGCCATGGGTGCTTCCCTAAAAAAAAAAAAAAAAAAGAACCAGCAGAAGAACAAAGAGACCCCTTCCTTCATTTGAGGTACAGTCTAAGTGAAACATGGGACCTGAAAGAAACCTCCCAATGCTGTAAAACTTATAAGGACAAGATAACAGGAAAAGATACCATGCCAACAGGGGCATATAAAGCCTGCATGGTTTCAAACAAGATAGACTTGAACAACATATAACAGAGTTAGAGAAGAAAATCACATAATTATAAAAGAATCAATTAACTGAATAAAAAACTCCCAAAATACATGAAGCAAAATTTAACAGAACTAAAAGGAAATATAAGAAATTCACAAAGCTGGAGACTTTAATCCATTTTTCTCAAAAATTCATAGAGAATTAGAAACAATATCAGGAAGGATATACACAATTTGAACAATGCTATTAAGCAACCTGCCTGAACTGACATTTGTGAACACGATACCCAAAACTCACAGAATGCATACCTTCTCAGATGTACCGTATTCACTAGGATAGATCATAGACTGAATCAAATACAAACATAAATACATTTAAAGTAATCAAAATCATACAAATTATATTACCCGAATTATAAATCACTAACAATGAGAGACCTAGAAAATCCCCAAATAACACGTAGGTCAAATGAGCAATACAAAGGAAATTAGAAATTATTTTGAACTGAATGATAATGAAATCATAATATTTCAAAATGTTTGATATGGTCTAAAGATAAATTTATAACTTCATGTGCCCATAGGAGAAAAATAATTGAGACAGATTTTTTCTTTTTTAAAATATTGATTGCTGGTAGAAAACTAAAGATTAAAAATAAATAAATAAAATATAACTATCCATAAAGAAATAAATGCATGTATTTGGGAACTTCTAATCAATTTTTAGATTTTGCTTTGGAGAATTTGAATGTTGAAAACTCTTTTTTATTTGTTTTTCTTTAATACCACATCTGGGCTATGATGGAATAACCCACACCATATTTGCTCTACCGCCATAAACAAACAAAAGCTGGACACAATATATAAAACAACTATTTTCAGGCCTCAGGAAGTAACAGCACAGCATAACTTAGACATGTAGAGATCTGGAAAAAAATAAAGCTCTCATACTTACAAGAAGAAAACAAGACAGCCGTGAAGCAAATTGATGACTTTTCATGAACCTCTTAGAAAACACATTCATCCTAGGAAAAGACAGATATCCTGAAGAGAGACAGACCTCTGTAGGAAAACACAGGGGCCAAGCATCTGCTTACATGTCAAGGAGGCTACTGCTGGACCTTATGTAAGTCGTTAGGCACCTTAAACTAGAAATTCCAAGGAGGCAAAATGTGCAGTTCCTCATGGCTGACGTCAGAGGTGGGGAGGTTCCCACCCTTTTACAGGCTTTTCTGGGAAGGAGAGAGACTAGTAAGGGACTGGGAAAAGCAGCCACAGTAAAATCCATCCTGATCCTTCTCCTTTATTGAGGAAAAGTGCCAGTCTCCAGGAGAAGGGTTATCACCTGAAAGCACAGGTAAAATCCCATCTCAGCTAGAGGAAGAGTGCTCTGCCTAGGATCAATCTCCTTGTTTCACTTAAAGGGGTTATAAAAGCCTTAATCTCCATGCAGAGCATTTCAAGCACGGAGGCAACTGGAGGATGTCCATTCCAGTGGGAGAGGGGAAAAACCTCTATTCTGAGAAAACAGAAATTCTTGTGGAAGTCACACCCATGACACAGGCCCCCTGGTGCTCTCCAGAGATGGAGATCTAATGAGAACACTTGGCCTGTTAGGAGGCACATAACAAGCCTGCAATCCAGCTGGGAGAGCTATATTAAGGGCATCAAAAGCCAAAAGGGGAGAAAGTTGCTAGAGAAAATTGTAGCTTCTGGTGCTCACAGCAAAAATGCACTTCAAAGAGAGCAAAAGTCCTGACTTTATTAACATAAATTCCCACATTAATGACCTCTTAACCTCAGTGTCTAACTCCCCATATGCGTCAAACAAAAAAATTCCAAGGCATGAACAAGAGGCAAGGAATTACAGTGTGAAGGGATAAAGCCATCACCAGAACAAGATGCAGGTATGACACAGGAGTTGTAATTATGAGACAGGGAATTTAAATTAATGATGATAGTGATTGTATCAGTTTGCATTCCCACCAACAGTGTAGGAGGTAACCCTTTTCTCCACACCCACTCTAGCATTTGTTATTTGTGGACTTAACGATGGCCATTCTGACAGATGTGAGGTGGTACCTCATAGCAGTTTTGATTTGTATTTCTCTAGTAATCAGGGATGTTGAGCATTGTTTCATATGCTTGTTGGCCATCTGTATATCTTCCTTGGAGAAACGTCTATTCAGGTCTTTTGCCCATTTTTCAATTGGGTTGTTGGCTTTTTTTGCTGTTGAGTTGTATAAATAGTTTGTATATTTTAGAGATTAAGTCCTAGTCAGCTGCATCATTTGAAATTATTTTCTCTCATTCCATAGGTTGTCTTTTTTTTTAAAATGGTTTCCTTTGCTGTGCAAAAGCTTGTTGGTTTGATTAGTTCCATTGGTTTATTTTTGCTTTTATTTCTGTTGCCTTGAGAGACCAACCTAAGAAAATATTTGTAAGGTTGATGTCAGAGAATGTTTTGACTGTGTTCTCTTCTAGGAGTTTGATGGTGTCTTGTCTTACATTTAAGTCTTTAAGCCATTTCGAGTTTATTTTTGTGCACAGTATGAAGGTATGTTCCAGTTTCATTGATTTACATGCGTCTGTCTGGCTTTCCCAGCATCACTTGATGAAAAGACTGTCTCTTTCCCATTTTATATTCTTACCTCCTTTATCAAAGATTAATTGACCATAGGTATCTGGGTTTATTTCTGGGTTCTCTATTCTGTTCCATTACTTTGTATGGAAAACAGTATGGAGGTAGCTCAGAGAACTAAACATAGAACTACCATATGACCCAGAAATCCCACTCTCGGGCTTATATCCAGACAAAACTTTCCTTGAAAAAGCCTATGCAGCTATATGTTCACTAAAGCACTACTGACAATAGCCAAGACATGGAAACAACCTAAATGTCCATCAACAGATGAATGGATGAAGAAGATGTGATATATGTACACAATGGAATACTACTTAGCCATAAAAAAAACCAAAATAATGCCATTTACAGCAACATGGATGAAACTAGAGACTCTCACCCTGAGTGAAGTAAGTCAGAAAGAGAAAGACAAATACCATATGATATCACTTATATTTAGAATCTAATATACAGCACAAATTAACCTTTCCACAGGAAAAAAAAAAAACTCATGGACTTGGAGAACAGACTTGTGGTTGCCAAGGGGGAGGAGGAGGGAGTGTGACGGACTGGGAATCTGGGGTTAATAGATCAAACTATTGCCTTTGGAATGCATAAGCAATGAGATCCTGCTGTATAGCACTGGGAAATATATCTAGTCACTTGTGATGGATCATGATGGAGGATAATGTGAGAAAAAGAATGTATACACACACACACACATACACATATATGACTGGATCACTTTTCTGTACCATAGAAAATTGACAGAACACTGTAAACCAACTATAATGGAAAAAATAAAAAACCATTAAAAATAATTTTTAAAATGAAATAACAAAATAAAAAAAATAAAATAACAATGACCAATATGTTAAAGTCTCCAGTAAGAAAGGTAGACTACATGCAAGACGAGTTAGGTAATTTCAGCAGAGAGATGGAAGCAATAAGAAATAATTAAATGGAAATATAGGAAAGCCAAAGTTCTCTACATGATGTCTTTTAGTCTGTTTTACCCCTGTAATTCACCATCCACACCACTAAAAAAGTAATCTTTCTCAACCAGCAAAAAGGCAAAAGTCCTTTTGTGATACTCTAAATAAAGTTCTGCCTTTTTAAAATATCATACAATATTGACATTCATTCAACCTCATAAGTTGAAGGACACAATTTTGTGTCTCACTCTTTTCTAAGCAGTTTTCTTAATTCCTAGGTATAAGCACATGTCAGAGAAAACTTTCTCCACCACTTCCTTTTCTGTATCTTGGGTTTAATGTTTTTATTCATTTTCTGTTTAAAATGCCATTTTGGCAACAGAATTCCTATTTATAAAATTCTACCAAATATGACCCAGCTCTAGAATACAATAAGTAAAAAAAAAGTTCTCCTTCAGAAATGCATAAAGACTGCAATTGTGTTTTACGATAAAAATGTGTAAGTTTTAGGCAAATCATCAAAAATCACAATGATAAACATAATTCAATAGAAATTAAACATTTTCTCTATTTTTCATTTCCACTAAGTATAGCAGGTTGATAGCCAATACTCAACAGTTAGGATGACGTCCTTATAAATGAAAGAGAGAGGTAAGCCTGCTAACACTTGATAGTAAGAAATAAATGCTGATGACAATGCATCAGATTATTAAATCTTAGTCCTTCAATGACATTCTCAGTTATTAATCTAAATTCAGTTTGGGTTACATTTTAAGATGTATTTACAGTTTTTTAAGAAAATGCTTCAGGATTTCGGGTGAGGATAATTGGTAGTTTTCCTGCTGAAACTATCTCTGCGCTCATTTCAGTCACCTCACATGTCTACCACAGCCTTGTACCACCCTCAAAATACTCTCCCAGGACCTTTCCAAAAATGTTAGGTCCTTAGTTTGATTCTCTTCCTGCCTGCATAGTATCTATATGAACAGTGAGGTTCTTGAGAACAAAAATCCCAAGTGTGGTATTTGTACTACTCTTCAAGTGCTCACACATTAGAAACATTTCAGACACAATCAGTAAATTAATTATAAATTCTAGCAAGGACCAACATTTCTTAATTGGGTAAATGACCAAACTAAGCATTGGATAATGGAATAATTGCTTAAATTTGAATCTAACTGATGATAAAACTGAAATAAACCTGTCATACAAATTCCTGTTCTAACCTGCTTTCAAAACTCCCAGGCTACAATGTATAATCTTATGCCTAAGTGTTCTTAACAATCAAAAAGAAGTCAATCCTTGTATAGATATGGAGATATGAGACTATTGGCCTCATTTGGTCCCCCCAAATTTTGTCACATCATTAATACCCACTCAAGCCAAATCCTTTTTTTCCCTCCTAAAACAGCCCTGACTAGAGAGATGAGAGAGGTAAGGACATATTTTTAAATGGACTATACTTGTTTTGGATCTAATTCACTGGAATATCTGAGAAATTCAATCCAATGGAAGGATATCATTAGTTCAATCATCAAACCTTTAATATAATCGATGAGATAAAAGAATAAGAGCAAAAATTGATGCAGATATTTTCTTGTGCTCAGTTAACTGGTCCAGTTAACTGTCAGATGTTTTCAAATATATTTACTACATCAAGTTACATACATGTAACTTCATCTTTCTTGGGATAAAGAATGGTCTATAAACTTGCTGAAGCCAGCTGAGACTGTCATGTCCCAAAGGCATGATCTTGCTTCTCTGGAGTCTATAGGATTACTGGAGGTTCAGGGTCAAAGAGTCTTGAAGAACTGCAGAAAATATATGGGTAAAGACAAAAAAGCAGATGTGAAAGAAAGAGTTTCTGCTTTTTGAAACTGACTCACAGACATAGAGAATAGACTTGTGGTTGCCGAGAGGAATTGGGAGAGTGATAGATGGGGAGTTAGCAGAGTAAACTCTTATATATAAAATGGATAAACAACAAGGTCCTACTGTATACCACAAGGAACTATATTCACTATCCTATAATAAACTGTCATAGAAATGAATATGAAAAAAGAATGTATAATGAAATAACTGTGATGGACAACAGAAATTAATGCAAAATTTTCAACCAACTATATGTCAATAAAATTTTTAAAAAAAAAGAGTTTTTGCTTTCTCATTTTAGCTCTCTTACCTAATAGCTCTACCTTTGGATTTTACATCTTGCTCCTAGCTTATATTTCATGGTCAGATATTTCAAAGTTACCCTCTCAAGAACAATCAATTACTTTTTTAAATTTTTATTTTATTTTTATTACAGTATGGTTGATTTACAGTGTTGTGTCAATTTATGCTCTACAGCATAGTAGCTCAGCCATTACATTTATATGCATTTTTTTCTCATACTATCTCCCATCATGTTCTATCCCAAGAGATTAGATTGTAGTAGGGAGGGGGAAGGCCCCTCCCAGAACAAAGGGGATGCAACCTGCAACAGCAGCACCTGTACACACATGCGCAGTTCTGTAACAATGTAACATAATTTGAATCCATGGGCACAAGTGTATCTATAACTGCCCACTCAGAAATTACAGAATGTATGTTTCCTTATAAGGGGGACAAAGGGACCAAAGTGTAAAAGAAAAAAATAACAGAGGGTATGTAAGATAGTACCCCACTGCTTCTGAGGCTCAGCCTTTGGATATGAATCCTCTGAGCTAGTGCTGACAGGAATAAACGCTGCTTCCTGGCTAAAAGTCCTCCGTGTCCCGTCTCCCTGTACATAAGCCCTGCAACAAGCTATAGTTCCCAGTGCTACAGTAGGACCTCACTGCTTATCCATTCTATATGTAACAGTTTGCATTTACCAACCCAAACTCCCCATCCATCCCACTCCTCCCCACTCCCCTCTTGGCTTTTTATTTACCCTGTCAACCTACCAGCTGCTTTCATTGCTCCCACTTCTGAGTGCTGAGAACAGCTAGGAAAGATAAAGCAAACCCAAATCCAACAAGTACCACATTACCCTGACAAATTAGGCTCCACCACAAATTAGCCCCGACTAACTTCAATCAGACTACCTTTGCTGTCCCCTAAAGATGAGATTGAGATGGGGAGTCTTGTTGGAATGATTTGTTATCCCCAGAAGTAAAGTTATAAGGAAGTGGGATAAGGTAGTTTAGAAAATGTTAAGAATAGGTTTCAACTGGAGGCTATTTTGCTCCAAGGCAAAGCCTGGATCATGAATTGTACCCACAGAGTCAAGGCAGTCAGTTTCTTGTATCTCTGTGTCAAAGCCTGGCTGTGGTCTGCAGTGGCAGGGACCACACACTCCAAGAAAGGGTGGGGCTGTGAGAACTTGGCAGCCAGTATTCATAGCAGTGGGGGTTGGGATCTGGAATGGGGCACCAAGGACATCCAATTTAATTTCTCTCATGCTAGCTTTTATTCTTCCCACTGGGTTTTTAAAGATTTTCCCGACTCACTCTACGATCTGGAAAATGTTGAAATCTTAATGCCAATTCTTCTCAGCTTGCTGGCCACCTCAATACCTCTCCATAACTCTGATATCTGTACCATCTCCAAAATTTCTCAACACATTTATCTTTTCTTATGTTCTCCCCTCCTATCTCAATATTAAAAAATACTCTCCAAAGTTTTTCAACTTTTTTTTCCCATCTCATCACTTTCTTATTTTCAATCTCGTCATTTCCATTTTTCTTTTAAAAAGCTATTTCTTGATACTATGCACTCTTGGGTCCACCACATTTTTTCACTAGCAAACTTGCTGAAAAAAATAATTTTGCCTCCTGTAACCATTTAATTACCATCTGTTCATTCCTTAAACATTTTTTTTTTGGCTCTAAAATTACATTATCGCAAAGATTTGGAAGCAGTAGAGGCCCAATTTTTTTTTTTTTATGAAGGAATATCACAATCTGATTTTTCAGCCTCCAAGCTGAAAAAAATTTTCAGCCCCCATGCTGAAATTATTCTATCAAAGATCAGCAATCTCATCACCAAATGCAATGACATTTTCTCAGTTCAAACATTCCTAAGTGGCCTTCACCACCGATCAACTTATTTTCAATTTCTCCTACTTGGTAAAATGATATGGAGAAAAATGTATATCCTCTTGGCTTAGAAATTATCATGGAGAAAATATCATTCTATGTGGATGTAATACTTTAATAAACAATAGTCAACAGCAAAAGAAGTTCCTTCTAGGCAGAAGACAGTCTGCTGATTGTAAGGTGAGTTACTGAAGAGGAAATTTAGATGTGTGATTTTCCAGACTGAGAGTCTAGAGCAAGATTGTTTTGCATAGGAATGGAGAGGAAAACTCAAACGTGGATCCAGTGTGGAAGAGAAAGAATCACTCATGACAGAATAAAAAGAAGGGATGTTGGGAAATAAATATATTTTTGTGGATTTTTTAAGTGAAATTTTGTATGCTATGGGATAAAAGTCTTTCTGTTAATCTCATTAAACCATTAGTCAAGACCACAAAAATTATAGGATTTCTAGTTTAACTTAATATTTTTAGAAACAAGATTTGCCTGCTTGACTTAGGACAGAGAACAATCAACCAGCACATAGGAAGTGGAACTGTTTTCCACCCTTAAAATAATTCTCTGGGCCACTTATTTAAAAGATAAGTCCCTGGGAAAATAACAAGGGCCAGACTCTCTAAGGGCAGAAAATATGTGTTGAATACTTCATTGACGAATATATCTAGTATCCATGATGATAGAATATTTGGCCACTGACAAAACATGTGAATAAGCTACTCATAACAAATACCAGATGTATAAAATTGCATACAGTATATGACTATCAGCCTATTCTAGGCCCTAGTGCCTATTTGTTGGTATTCTAATGAATATTGGAATAAATGTAAAAGAAGGAAAAAGCAGGGGAAGGAAGGAAGGCAGGGAGGGCAGGAAGAGATTTCTCCACAATTTTAAAATATATTTGTCTGATACATAAAACTTCCATGTGGAAGTTCCAAGAGAAGCAAAACAAACAAACAAAAAATCCTTTAAAAATTTCAAGGAGGTAAATGTTGCCCAGAGATTGATGACTATAATTAAAATTCCTGTCTGAAAAAAGGTTAATTTTTCTTATAAAGAGAACACCATTTGATCTATACCTTAAGATTTGGAGAGTGGATGAAGTTGTTCTCATTTTGGTTAAAAATGGAAAAACATTTTTGATACCTAGAAATGATGCCTTAGGAGTACGGGTTTGTAAAAATCAGCTTCATCCTTTTCTAACATCCTCATTTGTGTTTGATTGCTTAACAAATTCTTCGCATCTGGTGGTAGGTAGTGTGTAAAATAGAATTCAGCGCACTGATACAAGCATAACTTTTGCCCCACTCCTTGGTAAGAAAACCACAGACTGCGTGGCTAGAAAACTTAACAAATCCTCTATAGAAGTCACTGTGAGGGACAGATGAACTCCCATAATATCATTTTCACCCAGTCACTCTTATAGTTATAACTACATTTAAAAGTCAACGTGCCTGTCACTGATCCATTTTGACATTCTGGCTGATCCTCCATATAGTCAATCTTGCTGCTTTAAACCATCAGTATCCATAGTGCAAGCATGTCAAGCTATAGGAGTAGGGAGTTCAGCATTTCACTGGCTGTCTAAATCAATCATTTTTTGAGCATGAATAAGTCATGCTTAAATGAATGGCTTCAGCCTACATTAGGGAACACTTACATTAGGAGAAAGTTGAAAAATAGAATAAATCCAGGTGTAGGGACACCACAATGCATTCTCTTTTATCCAGTTTCCTTTTTTCCCCTACAAAAATGATAGATATACAATCATTTTAATACAAATTCTGCTTAAGACTCTTGAAACTGATTTAATAGAATGGCTTGTGATAGTCTAGCACAGAACTCATTAAGGAATTTCAAGATTCTGAAATCAGAATAGCGTTGCTGCCTTTCAGAATGAAATGATAGATGGAAATGTCTTGCTATGCATGTTTACCAGCAGGCAGGTATATTTCATTTCCTTGATCCTTTAAAGAACACTTGAAGGATTTTTTCAGCATTAACTCTCTCTTTCCAATTCCATCATCAATCTGTAATTCATTTTAGGAGGTGTTTTTGTTGGGCATCTGTCTTAGTGAGTATTTCATTGGTTTCTTTTGAAGGTCACACCTTTGTATTTTTCCTACAGCGGAATTGAGATTGTGCCAAGAGCAATGGGTTATATGCTGAGGGATCAACTTATATTTCTTCAGTTTCACATGTTCCACAGCCTCTGCCACATTTGTTTGCATATAAATACAGGAACACTTCACTGCCACAAAATAAACCTTAAAGATCAGGGATATAGCTGAGGAATGGAAATAAAAAGAAAAGCAAGAACTCCATGCTGCAATACATGCCCTAAGCTAACACATGAAATATGTAGGGGAATTTCCAAATTTTTCATACAGTTTCTTACTCGTCTTTTATGTTCAGTGTCAATAAGCCTTTTATAATTTCCCATCCTGCATAAGATTAGAATCATCAAACTGGACAACCTGCAAAAGTCAGGAGCTATACAGAAAAGCAAATATGCTAGAAACATTTACATCAGAAAACATAAAATTGCCCAGCAAGAAGAGGAAAACTAAATAAAGTTCATAATTGCATTATATTCATATATTAGAATATCAGCAAACAATCTGGATGGTGTAGAGCAGGAATCAGCAATTTTTTGATGTAAAAGACCAGATAATCACTATTTTAGGTTTGTAGTCCATAGAGTTTCTGTCTCAACTACTCAACTTTGCTGTGGTAGCACAAAAGCAGCATAGACAATCTATAAGCCAGATACTTTCCATGGCTATTATTCCAACTCAACTTTATTTACAAAAGCAGGCAGTGGTACAGATTTGACCTACATTCTGTAGTTTACTAACTCCTATGTACAGTTAGGTGAAGAAACACAGACAAGCTTCAGAAATGTCACTCAGAACAAAAAAAGTAAGCCACTGAATGATATATTTAGAGTGATATCACATATTTATTAAAGAAAAAAGAGATGTAACACTCTTCACTATATAATTTCTATGGATCCACACATAGGCTAAAAATATAAAAACATGTAAAAGAGTGATAAACACAAATACCTGGTAACAGCACTCTCTGGAGAGAAAGCTCATGGGCTAAGGGAGGGCAGGAGGTACCAACTGTATCAGCAATGACTCTTAAAATCTGAATTGGCTGCAAATATATTCATATTACTCTCTAAACCCATAATCATAAAAACGGGCATTTTAACTCAAGCAACATGACACACTGGGGCTATTTAATGGGGGTAAAAATGAATTTTATAATTTAGCATCGCTAATATTATCAATTTTGTGCATGACACGAAAATAATGATGCACAAACAATAAGTATAACTTGAGTCAAAAATAGAGAAATTACCTGTGGTCCAGACTTGTGTTGATGAACCCATAGACATTTTATATTTCAGAGAGAAAATAAAGTTAATATTTTGCCCTAGAATATTTTCATGTTTATGGCGCTTTCTGTTATACATAGTTCTGTACATGGAACATCTCAGGTTTGATTGCCAAGCAGAGTTTTAGTATATTATAATTTTTAAACTATTCAGCATTACTCAAAAATATACACAGGAGTTCCCGTTGTGGAGCAGTGGTTAACGAATCCGACTAGGAACCATGAGGTTGCGGGTTCAGTCCCTGCCCTTGCTCAGTGGGTTAACGATCCGGCGTTGCCGTGAGCTGTGGTGTAAACTGCAGACGCGGCTCAGATCCCGCGTTGCTGTGGCTCTGGTGTAGGCCGGTGGCTACAGCTCCGATTGGACCCCTAGCCTGGGAACCTCCATGTGCCGCGGGAGCGGCCCAAGAAATAGAAAAAAGCAAAAAATATATATATATATATATATACACACACATATATTTGTATTCCACAAATTTTCTGAAAGTTTTCCCTAATGCCTCTATAAAGGTCATGTAATGTTCTTTATCTTCTTTAAGTCCACTTTGCTCTTTGCTTATTTAGATGAATTTTAAAATTAGCTTACAGATTCCCAAAAAAAAAGATTTTGATTGAGATTTTGGTAAATCTATGCATTATTTTGGAAATAAGTAGAATCTTTACAATATAATAATCTATTACCATACAATATCACCTTATTTATTTAATCCCTCTTTAATAATTTTGTGGGTTTGAGAGTCGAAGTTTTACATAGCATTCATTTAATTTTTTCCTAGGTATTTGATGTTTGTGGATGCTGTTATTAATGTAATCTTTTTTCAATTTAATTTTCTATTGTTGCTTGTTGGTATGTATTATTTTAATTTAATTTTATTGGAGTATAGTTGACTTACAATGCTGTATTAGTTTCAGGTATAGAGCAAAGTGAATCAGTCAATGCTGGTATGTATTTTAAAATTGAATCTTATATAGTAACTTCACTTTGAACATACTTAGTAAATTTACTTTTTTAATTTATATATTTATTTATTTATATTTTTTCTTTTGTTAATAATGATTTTTATTCTTTCCATTATAGCTGATTTATAGTGTTCTGTCAATTTTCCACTGGACAGCGAGGTGACCCAGTCACGCATACATGTATACGTTCTTTTTTCTCACATTATCATCCTCCATTGTACCTTAGAAAATTATACAGCACTATTCACAATAGGTAAGACATGGAAACAACCTAAATGTCCATCAACAGATGACTATATTAAGAAGATGTGGTATATATACACAATGGAACACTAAATTTATTTTAAAATTAGAACTGTATTATTATAGATTCTTTTGGATGTTTTAGGTATACAACCATGTAAATCTGTCAATAATATTATATATATATATATATATATATATATATATATATATATATATAATAGTTCCAATGGAAACAATAACCTCCCAGTAATCTTTCACTCATTCTAATCCATATTTAATTCGTATCAAATCAAATAATTCTTTTGTTACTCTTTAAAATGTCTTCTATACACATTCCTTCTTTCCTCCTTTCCCTTTTCAAGGTCATTGCCATTGTGTTTATCATGATGACCATTACACTGACTATTATAATAATTTCCTAATCAATCCTTGTTTATCATCTCTTCATTTTTGCATTCATAATTGACTCCATTAAATTATATTTTTAAAATATCACGTTAAATGTTACTTCTTTGCCCTAATATTTCACTGATTCTTTACTCACTTCATAAAACATCCAGATTTTTCAACCCGTATTGAAAGCTGTAAGAAATATAACTCAATCCTAACCCTGCAGGATTGTGCATCCACACAAACTGTTTACTTAGTTTATATGTTCATACTCATGCTTTTCACTCCTATAAAACAGTTATCTGCTTCTCCTTCTACTTAATACCTATGTTTCCTTTCTTCTTATGAATATTTTCTATCTTTTAAAATACCTATAGAGCTTTTTATCTATTCATTTTATATAGAATATAATTAGGTATTGTTTTGTAATATTACTTGATGTTTCTCCTGAACTAATACTGACATTTTCATGTGTCTTGACTTCCCAAAATCAACTATAAGTTTCTATGATGCCAGATTCAGCAAATACTTAACTAATGCCCACTATGTTTCAAGAATTATGGAGCGGAGGTGTCCATCTGTCTTAAACACAAATACTAACAGCAAGAAAAATAACAAAAAAGTATCTAAGTGAGACATTTTCTAGTTTTTATCAGCACTATAAGGAAAGGAGACATCAAGATGTGACAGAGTAGTGGGAGGGTTCAGCTATGTGGTCTTCAGTACAGGGATTTCTGAGAATACAATATTTGTGCCAATAACATGATGAATAAAAGCCAACAATGGCATAAGCTGAAGAAAGAGCATTCTACACAAAATGGATGGTAAATGCAAAGCCTCTGATGTATGAAAAGGCTTTGTGTGCTGAAGAATAAGAATGGAGAACAGAGTATCTGGAGATGATTGGAGAGGGAGAAGGGTATCAGATAAAATTAGAGAAGTAGTCACCTCATGAAGGGGCTTAAAGGACATGGGAAATGTTTGGATTTTTCTTTAGAGAAATGGGAAGCCAATGAATGGATATAAAACTAGGGAGCAACATTTATACTTTTACTGCTGTACAAGATCAGTCTGGCTGATAGGTAAAGAATGAATTAGAGAAGAGCAAGAGAAGAAGCTGGACAATAAGTTTTGAGGCTAATTTAAATATTCCAGGTGAGACATGATGCTATCTGGACATAGGTGGAGGTAGTGAATTTGGAAACAAGTTGATGGATTTGAGAAGTATTTTGGAGGTGTAAAGATTTGGATTTGCTAATGAATTTGATACAGGTGGATGGAAGAACCATTTTTACTTGAAAAGGAACAAGTTTGTGACAGGGGTAATTCCATTTGTCACAAGTTAAGCTCCATATTGCCAGATGAATACAATGGGTGAATAAATGGGTTTGACTTACCAGCAATAGAAGGTATTCAAGACCACGAGACAAGATGTCATCTAAGAGGCCAAGTAGTTAAAGAAGAAAAGAGAATGAGAACTAGCCTCTAAAACATTTCAAATTTTAAAGGTCTGATAGATGAGTGGCCAAGAAAAAAAGGCCAAGAAGTAGCAGTCAATAAGACATTAGGAAATAAAACATTGTGGGGTCAAAAACAAACAAATTAACAAACAAAAAAAGAAATAAGAAAAGGATGTTTAAAGTATGAAGGGATGGTGAAACACTGAATATTATTGAAAAGTTAGATAAGAATAAAAATGTTCTCATAGATTTAGGCAATGTGGAGAAATCTGATGACTTTTTTGATAGTATTGGAGTTATTGGGATGAAGTCAAATTGGAATAGAGTTAAGAGGGAAAAAGTGGGGGGAGTTAGAGGCAGTGAGGACAGATCGCAAATTCAAGAGAATTTTTTATAAAGGAGGGAAGAAATAATGTGGTGTTATCTGGAGTCAAAGAACATTTGAGATTTTGTTTTTTACTTTGGGTTAGTTTTGTTTTACTCATTTTAAGATGGATGATTCCAGAACATGTGTGCATCCATGGATGAAATGGTTGAGTAAGAAGGGCCCATGATGTAGAGAATCTCTAAACTGAAGAGTGATGTTTTAAAATACTCCTGAACTGATCTGACCCCAGACCTTCATGCTCATAAATAGAGCACACTCCTTACTGTACCTGTTAGCAAAGAACTGGGTCAGCAGAGATAGATAAAACTTGGCATAATCCCAATCCCCAGGCTGATCATGAATCTCAGTCTTCTCTCTTTTCCTTCATCTACTAATTTATTTTACCTCCATAGCTGTTAGCAAGTCATGAGATATATGTAATGTCCTCCTCTCCACAATTCCCTTGTGAAATGAAAACGAGGTCTTTAAAAAGAAAATGGTCAAAATTATATAGTGAAAAGGATGAAGAAACAATAAATATTGTCATCTGCAAATTTATAAACCATTTTCTTTAATACTCAAAGGTTTATCAGACACAGAATTTTTTAAATGATGGCTATTTGCTGAAGTATGGTGTCAGTACCACTGGTAGGAAGCCTGGTGACTTGCCAACAGGTGACAGACTAAGGGATTGGGAGAAGGAGGGAACGCCACTGGGAAGGTAAGGTCAAGATAGTTGAAAAGGCAGGAAGGATAACAGTGGATAGGAGGGAAGGGAGGGGACAAGTGTAATGGAAGAAAGTCCAGAAGCTACTGAAGTTTCTCTGTGTGACTTATTTTATCTGACTCAGTGAGTGTATACACACACACACACATTCATAAACTTGTGCCAGTTTCCAGCTCACAGTCCTGTCTTAGACTTTTTTTAGGGCAAGGCTGGGCTAATCAAGATTAGATGACCAGAGAGGTCAAGGTCAACTCCTGCCAGGCACTGCTGGAACCCAAGACCACAAGGGCAAGGCTGAAGTTCCAGAGTTCATCTCCACTTCCCCAGAACTTAGCAGAGGCAAGCTATTATAAGAGAGGCTTGGGAATTTATTAGGGTTCTATTCTGATCCTGGCTGAGACTCACAGCTCGGTAAGCCTACATGTATCACGTCACCTCTCTGAGAAACATGGAACAGATGAGGTTACTAACCTATGAGGTTGTACGTGCAATGCCTGGCTTAAAAAAAAAAAAAAAGTTGAACCCTAGTTGTAAATCCTCTGTCTTCATTCAGTCTTCCAATAAACAAACACAATTATTTGAATTACCTACTTTTTGACTTATCCAAAAAATTGTTGCAAATATCCTAGATATCATGAATTTATGGTTACAAAGCTGGAATTTATTAAATGACCACATCTTCTGAGAAACAGATCCAGAACAGCCTTTCAGATAGCTTCTGGAAATAAAAATTTGATGAATAAAAACCACTTGTATCATTATGAGTAAGAACTAACTTTTAATATTAGTTGAATAATTAAATATATTTTATGTTTTTCTACTACATATATAATGCTGGTTGATATTAACATTTTAAAAATAGCTGTGCATAATTAACTTTAAAACTCATCATCTCTGTGACAATGTACTATATGTAACCATTAGTGACCAACAAGCCCTATTTGTCTTCACTGCTTTCACTGAAGACTTAATTTGCAGCTCAGAAAATTTTTAAATTAATTACATGTATTATTGCTTTGTCTTATTTTTTTAATTTTTAAAAGTCAATAATGGTATGCATATTTACACATATGTATATATGATTATACATGCATAGCATATTTTGGTTACACATATGTACGTATGCTTACCTTATATACAGATCACAAAAAGTAGTTTTTATTCATGGAAATATAAAGTTTATTATTAAAGTAAATTGAAAAAAGAATCTTCAAAAAATACAAAAATAATAATAGAATGAGACCGTGACAAATATTGTCAAAGTAACTATAAAAAAACTGAAGGTTGGAGTTCCCGTCGTGGCTCAGTAGTTAACGAATCCGACTAAGAAACTTGAGGTTGCAGGTTCGTTCCCCGGCCTTGCTCAGTGGGTTAAGGATCCGGCATTGCCATGAGCTGTGGTGTAGGTCGCAGACTCGGTTCAGATCCTGAGTTGCTGCGGCTGTGGTGTAGGCCAGTGGCTACAGCTCCTATTAGACCCCTAGCCTGGGAACCTCCATATGCCGTGGGAGTGGCCCAAGAAATGGCAAAAAAAGACACACACACACACACACACACACACACATACACAAAAGCTGAAGGTAACTATTAAAAAAAAAAACTGAAGTAAAAAAAAGCTGCCTTACATAAAGAAAATGAAAAAGTTGATCATCTTTATCAAAGATATACCTTTTCCACACATCAATGAGTAAAGAGAATCAAATCTATTTGTCAAGCTCATTCTGGAGTTAGAGCCATTTTGATAAACTTGTTACTACTTTCCTTTAAACAGTATTAAGAAAATTATAAAGCTACTTTTAAGGAGTTCCCGTCGTGGCGCAGTGGTTAACGAATCTGACTAGGAACCACGAGGTTACGGGTTCGGTCCCTGCCCTTGCTCAGTGGGTTAACGATCCGGCGTTGCCGTGAGCTGTGGTGTAGGGTGCAGACGCAGCTCGGATCCCGCGTTGCTGTGGCTCTGGCATAGGCCAGTGGCTATAGCTCCGATTAGACCCCTAGCCTGGGAACCTCCATATGCCGTGGGAGCGGCCCAAGAAATGGCAAAAAGACAAAAAAAAAAAAAAAAGAAAATTATAAAGCTACTTTTAGATAATGGTGCTTAATTATGATTCCTAGTGCACTAGGGATGATTAAAAAATTTTAATTATGCTGGTACATAATACTTGAGAGGTATATCTATACCTGTATTAAACAATGAATTTTTTTTAAAAAACCACATTACTGCTACCCAAATACTAAGGTTTGGGTAAAAATGTTCATAAAACCCTATTTCAGAGCCATGAGTTACCTGAGGTCTTGGGCAGCAGTAATAGGTATTCTAATGAAAATGGTGACAGCACTATCTGGGTAGCTTGAAGCACAGTCAGAGAGCAGACCTGGAAGGGTAATACTTGAAAAGTTGTCTGAATTTTGTCTCAGAAAGGTAACTTCGCCTTTTCTCTAAAAATTGCTTTACTGAGGCTTGTGAGCCCAAAGACTTGAAAAGTCAAAGTTAGAAACCCTCTTGATTATTTTTGGTGTTGACTTAGGGACAAATTCAAGGAAAGATGACTTTAACAGAGACAGCATTAGTCTAGAAAACAAACACTGCTGGTAGTCTGGCCAAAATTATTTCTTTCCCTGTTTACTCACTATTCATTACAGGAGAAACTAAGAGGCACCTGAGACACATGTTTTAGAATTTCAGAACTTCGAGAGCCGAGGAGGACCCACCTGAAGATCATCTAATACCCTCTACACTGATGAATAAATTAAGGCCCCGGAGTTTAAGTGGTTTACGCACACTCACACACATGCACATGGGCATTACTGGCTAACAACATAGAAATTTTGATATATTCTCTGCAAAGAGATATGATCCTATTCCCTTCCAATGCAAGGATTCTCCACATCTATTTTTACGTCATTTCATTGAAGTCCTTTCTTTCAAACAAAAGTAACGATAAATCCCAATATCTTAGCTCATGAGTCCTCTGCGTTTTCTATCCTAAAACGTACCTCTCTTAGAAATGTGAATTTCCTGAACCCTGCTTAGTGAGGGCAGCAGGAAGAATGGCAACACTCCCCAGCAGCCCAGCAGGTATGCAAAGATGGTGAGCCCCTCGGCTCAGTGGAATAGCCCTCAGTTAGGTCCCTCGTGAGTCACCTTGTTTTGGGCTCTATTACAGCTAAGTGACAAACGCTCTCCTTCCTACAGATGCTCTTGTTGCCTGCTTATCTGCAACAGAGTTGATTTTATTTCTAAAAAATTTTGTATACCCACAGAATTACTTTTCTGATCACAAGGTAATAATTCATGGTTATTATAGGAAATCTGGAAACCTGGTAAAGATAAAAAAAACAAACACAATCCCACAGTGGTGGGAAATAATTGCTCTCATTTTTGGAATGCATTCCCACTTTCTAAAATTCTCTGGTTTTACTCTTGAATCCATGTGTTTCTGGGAAAGCCGATGTCCCTTCAAGCCCCAGAGAGGTGCCCAATCAGGGTTTACCCCATCCATGGCCACAGTGATAATCTCTGGTGTAAACCTGAATTTCCTAAGTCACTGTGAGAATGCTTTTTATATTAAGGATAGTGTTTCATTATTATATGTATTGCCAGTATTTCACAATCTGTTTTTGTTTTTATTTGATGACATTCCAACACAAGTAATTTTTAAATGTTTTCATAAATTCAAGTATTTTGTCTTTCTTTAGAATTCTGTCATTGCTTTTCTCTTGAAAGCTTCCTTTCTGCCTATTGTCTGAAAGTTTGTGTCCATAAAAAATTCATATGTTGAAACCTAACCTCTGAAGATGGCAGCATTAAGAGATGTGGCCTTTTGGGAATTAATTAACTCCTGAGGGTAGATCCCTCGTGAATAACAACAGTGCCTTAAAAAGGGGGACCCCATGAAGGCCCTCCCCCATGTGAGGACACAGCAAGGTAACATCAGCTATGAACCAGAAAAGGAACTCTCACTCAGACTTAACCACTGGCACCCTAATATCAGACGTTCAGCCTCCAGAACTGGGAGAGACAAAATTTTACTGTTTATAAACTACCCAGTCTGTGGTATTTTGTTTTAGCCACAAGACTATGCCTGCATTAGGGTTCCAAACATAAGAAAGAAGTTCTGCCAACTTGAGCCTGAGGTAGGAAGCTCCATATCGAGTTCATGTTGGCTGCGTGCAAGAGTGCCTTTCTCATACACTTTTTTATTCACAGCTTAAAAATCTTAACTATGCTACTTCTTTTGCCTATTTAAGCACTGTGACATGTCTTAAAACAACAAACTTCATGCTTCCTAATTCAAAGCACTATTCCACACACTCAAAGAACACAAGGCATAAAGGTGTTTTGCTCTGGCTGGAAACTGTTGCCATGGAAGAAACATATTTATACTAGTTTGAAAATCAACTGGGAATTTCTAAGTGCTTTTTTGTGCATGTAGTCTTATGGTTATCCTTTTTTCCATGGTATTTTAATTACCAGTTTATTTAGCATTCACACAAAATATATTCATGGATTTCCTGCTATGTGTTAAGCTGTGTAGTAGATACAAAAGCAGAGATTCTATTAGAATGAAATCAGAATTATAACAGAATGTCACAGAAGTGTGCCTTGGAGAATTACAGAGAGAATTTCCCCTTTTGCCCCCTGCTGGGAGGTACAAGGAAGGACTCCATGAAGGACTCTGAACAGAGAGGAGTTTAAAAGCAGAAATACAAGAAAAAGAAAGGCTTAAGCAGAAGCATGAAGAGGGAGAAATGCAGGGAAAAATGATTCACCTTTGATGGAACTTAGGACACAAGAAGGAACGTGGTCAAAAATAAGACTGGATGGTGTTCCTGTCATGGCTCAGTGGTTAACGAATCTGAGTAGGAACCATTAGGTTGTTGGTTTGATCCCTGGCCTTGCTCAGTGGGTTAAGGATCTGGCGTTGCCATGAGCTGTGGTGTAGGTCGCAGAGGCAGCGTGGATCCCACGTTGCTGTGGCTCTGGCGTAGGCTGGCGGCTACAGCTCTGATTAGACCCCTAGCCTGGGAACCTCCATATGCTGCAGGTGTGCCCCTAGAAAAGAAAAAAAAAAAAAAAGGACTGGAGAAATGGAAAAAACACAACACTGAGGCTGAAAAGTCAGACCAAGGGGATGCATGTGACTCAGAGCAACGATAAGTCCCTTCAAAGGGTTTTTGTTGGAAATAGAAAAGAGGTATATTTTAGGAATGATATCCTCAAATTGCCTTGGTTGGAGGAAAAGACTGAATAATTATATATGTCTGAACCCTGGAATAAAATAAAAAGGAAATCTGACAGCTTTTGATAGTGTCAAAGAAACTTCCCATGATAACAGATAAACACAGTTTTCTTAGCTCACCAATGACAAAGTTTATCACTACTTTAGAGGAAAATTATTACACTATCCTTCCTTCATACATATGAAAGTAAGAAAGGGCAAGAAGCTTATCCCTCCTACTGATGGTTAAATCCTCAGAGGCAGAAAAAACAATTCTAAGGAGGAACGAGTCAGATACAAGCAAGAAGACTAGATGTAATGAGTATTTGTCTCCATTTTGGTCCCTAAAGTTTTCCAAATATTATATTTAAATTCTGATACAAATACTACTTTTCTTTTACATTTATAATTATTTTTAGGCTGATATTTATATTTGGAGAGACTAACAGACATATTTTCAGTCACCATGAATATCTAACTTTTATTCATGCATTTTACTCTTTGCTACTGTGAAGCCAAATTTGCGCTTAACATGGAATTTTTTTGTACATTAAGCTCACATTTTTGCATTAATTCTATCTACCACTCACAGCGTAGTTTGAATCCTGTTGCTCTTCATGGTTTCTCCTGGGGGCAAAGTGAACTTCATAGAGCCACTTTATGGCCCCCTATAGCAATTTTATGAGCCTGAAAATATGGAGCCATCCCTATGTGATTTTCATGTGGCTAAGAGAATTAGATTCAGATGTAACAGAATTAATCTTTGTATTATATTCCATGAAATGTTGATATGCCTGCTGCCACACTAGCTCAGAATACCCTGGAAATAATCTACCTTAAAAATATTAAATATTGAAAATAAAAGAGTTTTACATTAATCATGATGCCCAGGTATAACTAGGGTCTTTATTTGAGTAGGATGCCCAGATATAACTAGGGTCTTTATTTGAACTAAATCCTGATCTAGAGTCCTATTGTAAATGTGACCCCTAGATTTTTTATGGCCAGGTTACAGCTCGAATGAAAAATCACCTCATTTAAACATAGTTTCAGGTAATGTTTTTCTTGACTTTTATACAACGAAATGTTTTACGGCAGCTGCTAGTGGATAAGGTACAAATTTTCAAATCAATGTGCTCAGCACTTTTGGAGAAACTAATTCACTTTTCATAGAGCTAAAATCATATAAATTTACACTCAAGAATTAAATTCCTAAAAATATCTATTCCGTGATACTTACCTAATAGCACTACATTAGTATTTTAGTTCTAATTCAATTACTTAAACATTCTGATTATGCTCTTATAACAACAAAAAACAAAACTGCTCAAAAATAGCAATTGTTAAGATATTTCAAAAACTTCACAGAAAGAGGTAAAACTGGCTATTATGATAGATTAGAAAAAATGTGTAGAAGTGCTTAAGTAGGCCATGGTTTATTAAACGTAAATAAAATATGATAAATTAACCATATTATAAAATCATAATTATAACCATATAAAATTAACCATATTATAACTTAGGAAATATTTAATAGAATATGTAGAAAAAAGCATTTCTAGAGTAAACTTCAAAAGAGTAAAATGCACATACTGAAACAAATATCTTAGAAATAATATTTAAGAAATGATTCAATTTTTGAGTGATGACAATACAAAAAAATTAGAAATAAGTGTAAAAGATTAGAGAAAATTTGGTAGTCTGGATACTTATTGATCAGTCTCACTTACTGAGAGGATATTTGGTATGACTTCAGAAAAGGAGAATGAAAAGTAGACCAACCTCAGAAAGTAATGAGCGTATCTTCAAATTCCATTAATGAAAGCAAAAATAATAGCAATGTATAGCATATATTTTAGTATATTTAGAAGTAAAATGTGTGACAATGATAACATAAAAGATGCAGGGGGGAAATGGGAGTGATTTTGTGCAAATTTCTTACTGTGAAGTGATACAGTATTATATGGAGGTAGATTCAAGTTAAATACTTATATTAAAATCCCTAAAGAAATCGCTTTAATAAAAGAAAACACTGAGGTGTAGCCAATAAGGCACAAAGTAGAATAAAATGGAATCATAAGAAAAAAATTGAGAAAAATCTGAACAAAGACCATGCAGGGCATACATAAACAGTAAGTTTGTACATTTAAATCAAACCATATTAACATTTAAATAAACAAATTAACCTTAAATGGTCTAAACACTGAATAAAAATTAGAAATTATTAGAATTAAAAAGCTAAAAACAACTTATATGTTGTCTACAAGAAACAAAATTTACACTGCTGTCCAGTCTAGTTGAGAGTTTTTAAGAGGGTAGATCCTTAGAGTTCTCATCACACGTTTTCTTTTTGTTGGTTTTGTCTATATGAGATGATAGATGTTAACTAAACTTATTGTGGTAATTATATCACAATATATGTAAGTCACATCATCATGTTGTACACCCTAAACCTACACGATGCTTAATAAAACTAAGGAAAAAGTTAAATAAAAGGATAAAATTAGGATAACACTAAAAGGATGTGATAAATTGATATAACATGAAGTAGTTATTGCTAGGAATAAAGAGAGGGTCATAATAATAAAGAGATTGATTCATCAGGAGGATATAAAAGTTATAAATGTATTTATATCCAAAAAGCATAACATCAAAATAAATAAGGGGGAAAAAAAACTGATGGAGTTGAATGAAGAAAAAGAACAGTCAACAGTTTTAGTTGGAGATTTCAACATTATTCTCTCAGTAATAGACAGAAAAAGTAGAGAGGTAATCAGTATGAATATAAAAGACTTGAGCAACTCTATCAACTAACTTGACATAATTGATATTTATGATGAACTCCACCCCAAAACAGAGTGTCCTCTTGGCTTTCGAGCATAGTATTCACCTAAGCAGGGCATGTACTGACCGTAAAACCAGGCTCAATACATGTAAGATGACTGAAAACATACCAAGTGTTCACTACTTAAGAAATTAAACTAAAAATTAAATGATATAGAAAAATCCCCCAAATGGTGAAAACAAAGAACACATTTCTAAATTATACATGGATCAAAGCAGAAATCCAAGAAAATTAGAAAATATCTTAAACTGAAAGAAAATGAATCCACAGTACATTAAAATTTGTTAGTTCAACTAAAGCAGTGTTATGATCATTATACTACAGATGTGATAAATTCATTTGAGTAATAAAATTTTTTTAATTAAAAAAAATAAAAAGACACTATCAAGAAAGTGAAAAGACAACCACACAATAGGAGAAAATGTGTGCACACTGCATGTCAGTTAAGAATCTAGCACCCAAAATACATAAAGAACTCCCAGGACTCAACAATAAAAAGACAAAAAGGAATTCGTGCTATGGCGCTATGGTCGGTGGCATCTCTGCAGTGCCAGGACACAGGTTCGATACCTGTCCTGGAACAGCGGGTTAAAGTATCCAAAACAGATCATGGCCAAGGAGAGCAGACTTGCTGTTCCTGGGGCGGAGGGGGAAGGGAGTGTGATGGACTGGCAGTTTGGGGGTTTTGGATGCAAACTGTTAGATTTGGAATGGATGGGCAATGGGGCCCTGCTATATAGCACAAGGAACTGTGTGTGATTTGGTCACTTTGCTGTACAAGAGAATTGAAGAAATATTGTAAATCAAGTATAATTTCATCAAAATAAAAAATATTTTTAAAAAACAAAACAAAAAAACAAAGGAAAGCACATCAATAAATGTTTGCCCTAAAAACAAGATCTCAAATCAATGACTTAAGCTTCCATCCTAAGAAACTAGGAAGAGAAGAACATATTAAATCAAGCAAGTAAAAGGAAAAAGAAAAAATATATATATATAAAGATAGAAATCAAAGACACAGAAAGGTAGGAGTTCCCGCCATGGCTCAGCAGAAACAAATCTGACTAGCAATCGTAAGGACGCAGTTTTAATCCCTGAACTCACTCAGTAGGTTAAAGACCTGGTGTTGCCATGAACTGTGGTGTAGGTTGCAGATGCAGCTCAGATCCACTGTTGCTCTGACTGTGGTGTAGGCCAGCAGTTGCAGCTCCACTTTGACCCCTAGCCTGGGAATTTCCATATGCCGTGGGCACAGCCCTGAAAAAAAAGAAAAGAGAAAGAAAAGATAAAGGCAGTAAGGAAAATCGATGAAACTAAATATTAGTTCTTAATTTTTTTTTAATTGAGAAACTAATGATAAATCTGAAAACAATCAGGAATTAACATGTTTATTCTAACATCAGAAATACTTTCACCTCAGACTGTATAGACATTAAAATGATAATAAATATCATGAAAAATGATATGCCAATAAGTTTGAAAACTTAGAGGAAATGAACAAATTACTTGAAAGACACAAGCTACCAAGTTCACTTAAGATGAAATTGGTAATCTGAATATTCTTCAATGAACTTGTTTTAAAAATCTTCCCAACAAAAAAAATTCTAGGTTCACCAGTCTTATCTGTTGAATTCTATCAAACACTTATGAAGGAAATAAACTCAATTCTACACAAATTTATTCAGGAACTAGAATAGGATGAAACATATCTCAATTCATTTTATGAGGACGGGATTACCCGGATGTCAAAACCAGATAAAAACAGTAAAGAAAACTTCCTACTGCTATCTATAATGAAAATAGTCACAAAAAATAATTTTAAAATGTTAGCAAGTTAAAGCCAGAGATACATTTTTTTAAAAAAAAAAAGCAATATGTCATAACTAATTAGGACTCACTCTAGAAGGCAAAGTTGGTTCAAGGAAATCAATCAATGTGATTCACCAAATTGTGATATTAAAATTAAAAATTATTTGACTAGAATAACGAATAAAAAAGAAGACTAAACAAAGTTCCACAAGCACCGTGATAACAATTCAGCAAGCTATAAATAGAAAAAAAATATATTTTCTCAAATTTAAAAAGATCTAGGATAAAATGGTAATTCTATTTCTAGTTTTCTGAGGAATTTTCATACTGTTTTCCACAATGGTTGCACAAATTTACATTCACATTACACCACCAACAATGTAATAGAGTTCTTTTTTCTCCACACCCTCTCCAGCACTTATTGTTTGTAGACTTTTTGATGATGGCCATTCTGACTGGTGTACGGTGACACCTCATAGTGGTTTTGATTTGTATTTATCTAATAATTAGTGATGTTGAACATCTTTTCATGTGTTTTTGGACCCGGCAATCTCACTCCTGGGCATCTATCCAGGGGAAACCATGACTCAAAAAGACACATGTAATCCAATGTTCATTGCAGCACTATTTTCAGTAGCCAAGACATGAAAACAACTTAAATGTCCATTGACAAAGGGTGGATAAAGAAGAGGTGGTACATATACACAATGGAATATTACTCAGCCATTGAAAGGAAAGAAATAACAGCATTTGCAGCAACATGGATGAACCTAGAAATTATCATGCTAAGTGAAGTCAGTCAGACAATGAGACACCAACATCAAATGCTATCACTTATATGCTGAATCTTAAAAAAGGACAGAATGAACTTCTTTACAGAACAAATACTGACTCACAGACTTTGAAAAACTTATGGTTTCCAAAAGAGACAGGTTGGGGAGTAGGGAATGCACTGAGGGTTTGGGATGGAAATGCTATAAAATTTTGTTGTGATGATTGTTGCACAACTATAAATGTAACAAAATTCATTGAGAAAAAATAAAAAGATCTAAGAAAAGCCTACATCTCACATCATGTGTAATAGTGAAAGAGTGAACGCTTTCTGCTTAGAAACAGGAGCAAAACAAGGCTGCCTACTTTCACCACTTCTTTTCGACCCATCACTGGAGGTTCTGGTTACAACTATAAGTAGAGGTATGAACTGGGCATATTTTAAGTCTACTGGTAGATCATTACATTACCTTGTGAGAGGGAGGTACAACCAAAACACTTAACTACCCATATGCAGACTGAATTCAACTAAAGTCCCTAGGGTTTTGTTCTGATTCTTTGCTTGTTTCTTTAATAAAAGGTACTACTAAACCATGTGTTCTGATCATAGCATAAAAAAGATACTCTAACTGAAACACAGCAATAACGGTCAAACAGACAGTACTAATCAATGAGTCAATCAACTAACAAGCTGGAGGGAAGTTTCTCAAGGATTTCTGGCTCTCCCCATTATATCCCTCTTAGCTTGTCAAGCTGTATATTCACCCAATAAATAAAGACTAAACTTACCATGTTAATCATTTCACCATATATGTAAATAGAACCATTGTTCTATATCTCTTAAACTTATCTTGTGGTGTATGTCAATTATTTATTAATAAAACTGGAAAACCTACTTTTTAACTTAAAGCTTTTTTTTAAAAGAAAGAGATGGTTCATACTAATTCAGCAGATAGATTGCTTCTGGTGGATTGCCTGGGAAGTTTTTACTAAATTGCATATTAGATGTTTTTCTAAAAGTAAAATTCTACTATATATAACCTCAGTGTTCAAAATTATATTGAACAATCACCTTCATCATAAAGCTAATCACATCAATGAGCTGTAATAGATTTAATTTTCCATCCCATTAATTGTTCACCTCTGGAGTAGGTCCTGCCTTGCTCTTCACATACTGAGTTTGGTTGTATTTATCATGTGTTTTTCTGATGATGCAATCAGAAGTAACACTGAGAAAACCCAATTTTGAAAATAACATCCAAAAAGCTTATATATGGAAAAGGTGAGGGTATATCTCATATATTCTTCCTCAGTACACATAAATGTATACACACATATGAACATGTGCATAAGAATGAACATATGTTTCACCGTAAATCTCTCACTTCACAGCTAGAAATCTGTGATTCAATTCTGTCTTTTTAAAATCCTAGTTATTAAAAGTACATATTCTTATGTGATAAACTTCTTGTACTTGCCTGAAAACCTCACACTATTTCTAAAATTGAAGTAGAGAAGTATATTTCTATCTTTATTATTCCTTTGTTTCTGTATTAGTTTATATCCAAAGTGATACATGAATGGAATATGCTAATTGAAAATTAAATGGCTATTCCAAGGTCACATAGAAATTGCCAACATCAGTGCTGATTTGCTTCATCTGTAGAGGGCACTAATTTCTATTGTACCATACAATGTTTTGATAACTACCGAAGCTACATGTAAGCACGTTGGGACTTCTTTATACTTTTTAAAAGTAGGAGCATTGCTGCTTACTGTCTATCATCCTTAATTAGGGAAATAAACCCTTAAAACTTAGAAATAAGAAGTATGAACAAGTGCAGCCGCCTGATTTGGAAATTAAGAAAGAGAGTACAATAGTTGCCTGCATTCTCACACCCAGCTAACATCCCTGCTCTTCCAGTGCTTCACTTTTGCAGCTAGAAGAGAAGAGAAGAGCAGAGAATCAGGGTTTCTGAGCAATTTGATCAGGCTCAGAGAGTGAATGGGAGTAACATGCACAAGCACACTGGAGCATCCCACCCTCTCATGCATTCCTGTGCTTCCACACTGATCTGATTTGTATGTTCATCTCTGTCGTGTTTCTGAATATCATTCTTATCATAATGGATGCTCATGGCAATGAAGAATAAATCAGGATATTAGGACTGACTATGCATAACAAGTTGTCCTGGACAGAACTTAAAGGGAAAAAGGAAGAGAATTAGCTTAGCTAACAGATAAAGAAGTGGGCTTTCAGCAGAAGGGTGAATGCAATTAACCATCAATTGAAAGAGGAAAACCAAACTGGAGAAAAACATTACTAAAAGAAACTATACTTCTGTAAAAAAAATATGTCCGGCTATGCATATATACATTAATATCTGTGAGCATTTAAACATTTCCAGTGCACTCACAAATCTCAGGCACCATATGAAAGCAGTGAAATGACATCTGAAAGACATTTTCAATGACATTTCAAAAGGATATAAATTATCAGAATGATAAAAATAAAAAAACAAAGGAAACCGTGCTTGTCAGAATATCTGCACTTTCTCACATTTATCTTGAATACACATGCAGTACGTTCATAGGGCAAGCTCTGGAAATCAATACGGTAAATGAAATATCATTGGCATCCTCTTCTCATTTCAGCTGTGGTATGAGTGAAGAGTGGTAATGTCTCGATAAATAATGTTTACCTTCAGTCTCTTTTACCCTCGTTCCAAACAGATGAGCAATTTCTGAAAAGCAACTGTAGAAGATGTACTTTTACCTCTTCATCAAAAACATATAAAAATGAAATACACTGTGGTATTTATTACCACGTATATTACAAACCACCATGGCGATCCAGTATAAATGGCTTTTTTCTCTCTGGCGCCGACCTTCAAAAGTGATGATGTGAAAAGCCCTAGACTTTATGGCACCTTAACTAGAAATACATTATAGCTGCTATATTAATATGTAGTTGTGGCTTCGCTATAAAGTTTGAATATGAAAAGAAACTCTGATCCCCATGCTCTGCTATAAACTTTAAATAAGCAGAAAAATATGCTCCTGAAAGTAGCCAGAGGATGCTGAGACAATGTTTATGTGAAATGATGCTGTTTCTTCTTCTTAGCTTCAAAGATTAATAGCAGTTTTTGCATTACGTAAATTCAATGTGAGCAATTGAATAACTGGCATCATCTTTAGCATATAAAGTCAGAAAGGCTTCCCAGAACTGTGTAAGTATACATATTTACACCTTTAGATCCCTGTGGATGGGGACCTTTGAATCTCTACATTTAGACATGCTTAAGCTCCATTTTAAAGCAATAAGTATATTTCAGTGACCAGATGCCAAGCAATAGAAAATTGATGATCACTGAAACATTATTTTAAAAGTGTCAAGTGTATTTCCTCTGAAACTTCAAAATATTTTCGCATATATAAGTATTATGATGCTACATTTTTAGTAGCTTATTTAACACCTATTATCAGTTTCGTCAAAATTTTAGTTTTAAATGAACACAACTTTCCCTGACATGTAAGTGATGCCATGGTACACGACAAGATAACTTTAATAGTTTTTCAAATTAATTTGCAAACATCCACAAACACATACATAATTTATTATTACTGATAATCACAGGTGGACATGATGATATAGCTTAAACATATATTCTAACCAGACATTACAGGACTTGTCATAGCTCTTTTATAACAAAATGCCTTAGACTGAGTAGCTTAATGGGAGACTTATTTCTCATAGTTCTAGAGGCTGGGAAGTACAAGACCAAGCTCTGCAGGTTTTGTGCCTAGTGAGAGCCGTCTTTACTGGCTTGCAGATGGCTACCTTCTCACTGTGTACTCATGTGGCAGAGAAAGCTCTGTCATCCTCTGCTTGTAAGGACACTATCCCCCATTGAGCCCCACCTTCAAGACCTCATCTAAACCTAATTACCTTTCAGGACCCCACCTCCAAACACCATTACGTTAGGGGTTAGGACTTCAACATACACATTTTAGGCGGGAGTGTATGTACATTGGTACAACCACTATGGGAAATATGGAGGTTCCTCAGAAGACAAATATAGTACTACCACATGATCAGCAATCAAAAAATGAGCAGAAGATCTAGACATTTCTCCAAAGAAGATGACCAAAAGACACATGAAAAGATATTCAACATTGCTAATTATTAGATATGTGCAAATCAAAACTGCAATGAGGTATCACCTCACATGAACTAGAATGGCTATGATCAAAGGGTCTGCAAATAATAAGTGCTAGAGAAGGTTTGGGGAAAAAAGAACAATCCTGCACTGTTGGTGGGAATGTAAACTGGTATAGCCACTATGGGAAAGAGTAGGAACATTCCTTAAAACACTAAAAATACACAGAGAACTATATCCATTCTCTTGGGATAGAACATGATGAAAAATAATAGGAGAAAAAGAATATATATATATATGTATGACAGGATCACTATGCTGTACAGCAGAACTTGACACAATAGTATAAATAAACTATATTCTAAAAAATAAAATAAAATAAAAAGAAGGAAAAACACTAAAAACAGAGCAAATATATGATCTTGCAATCGCACTCCTGGGCAAACATCCAAACAAAACTATGGGCTGGAGGGGCTGTGGAGAAAAGGGAACCCTCCTGCACTGTTGGTGGGAATGGAAACTGGTACAGCCACTATGGAGAACAGTTTGGAGATACCTTAGAAATCTATACATAGAACTTCCATATGACCCCGCAATCCCACTCTTGGGCATCTATCCAGACAAAACTCTACTTAAAAGAGACACATGCACCCACATGTTCATTGCAACACTATTCACAATAGCCAGGACATGGAAACAACCCAAATGTCCATCGACAGATGCTTGGATTCGGAAGAGGTGGTATATATACACAATGGAATACTACTCAGCCATAAAAAAGAATGACATAATGCCATTTGCAGCAACATGGATGGAGCTAGAGAATCTCATCCTGAGTGAAATGAGCCAGAAAGACAAGGACAAATACCATATGCTATCACTTATAACTGGAATCTAATATCCAGCACAAATGAACATCTCCTCAGAAAAGAAAATCATGGACTTTGGAGAATAGACTTGTGGCTGCCTGATGGGAGAGGGAGGGGGAGGGAGTGGGAGGGATCGGGAGCTTGGGCTTATCAGACACAACTTAGAATAGATTTACAAGGAGATCCTGCTGAGTAGCATTGAGATCTTTGTCTAGATACTCATGTTGCAACAGAACAAAGGGTGGGGGAAAAAATGTAATTGTAATGTATACGTGTAAGAATAACTTGATCCCCTTGCTGTACAGTGGGAAAATTAAAATATATATATATATATATATATGCTCCCTATATGCATTGCAGTACTATTCACAATTGCTAAGACATGGAAGCAACCTAAATTTCCATCAACAGATAAATGGATTAAGAAGATGTGGTATATTATAATGGAATACTACTTGGCTGTGAAAAAGAATGAAATAATGTCATTTGCAGCAACATGGATGCAACTGAAGGTTTTCATACTAAGTGAAGTAAGTCAGAAAGAGAAAGACAAATACCATATGATATCACTTCTATGTGGAATATAAAATATGGCACAAATGAACCTATTTACAAAATAGAAGATTACTCACAGACATAGGAAACAAGCTTATGGTTGCCAAGGGGGAGGAGGGAAAGAGTGGGATGGACTGGAAGATGAGGTTAGTAGATGCAAACTATTACATCTATTACATCTACTGAGGTTCTACTGTAGCACAGGGAACTATATCCAATCTCTTGGGATAGAACATGATGGAATATAGCATGAGGAAAAGTATATATATGACTGGGTCATTTTGCTGTACATCAGAAATTGGCACATTATAAATCAACTATATTTTAATTAAAAAATAAATAAAAGCTCAAAGATGCTTATAGAGGCATAACTAAATAAATAAATTTTAGGGAACAAAATTCAGTCCATAGCAGGGCCTAATGTTTTTATCCTTTTTAGCAGATTTGTCAGTTTTTATAAATTATTTAAATAACAGGAATGAGGAGGAAACACATTATGCTAATTTTTATATTGCTGCCATAACTAATTTCTGAATGTTGGTTTTTTACACAGTCAGCATTTGGTGGCCTGGAAGGCTAAACGTTAAAAGAAAAAAAAAGATAAATGACATATATTGTTAATGATAGCACTGTGTATGACAATAAATTAAGAAAAAAATTTTATATTAATGAGATTTTTGAGAATAGAGGCTGAAATAATAATTCTGCCCAATTTACATTATTTTGTTCTGATTTTTTTCTTTGTCCTGTATGCTTTATAACTGATCAGTTTATTTGCTCTTTGAAATTATAATTTTAAAAGAGTTTCAGGGAATTCCCATGTGGCACAATGGGTTAAGAATCTGACTGCAGCAGCTCCAGTCACTGTAGGGGTGCAGGTTTGACTCCAAGCCTGGCACAGCTCTAATTGCATCTGTGGCCCAGGAACTTCCACATGCCATGGGTATGGCCATAAAATTAAAAACAAAAAAAGTGTTTCAGACTAATCATGTCTAATTCATTCCATGTTGGTTGGAAATGACTGGTTTATACGCCAAAATGTATAATCTAATCTGTCCGATGCTGTAGCCCCAACACAGATGTGGCTATTTAAATGAAAATTTAATTTAATCAATACCATAGTTCCCATAGTGGTTCAGCAGAAACAAATCTGACTAGTAGCCATGAGAACACAGGTTTGATCTCTGGGCTCGCTCAGTGGGTTAAGGATCTGGTGTTGCCATGAGCTGTGATGTGGGTCACGGATGCAGCTCAGATCTGGAGTTGCTGTGGCTGTGGTGTAGGCCGGCAGCTATAGCTCCAATTTGACCCCTAATTTTGGGACATCCATATGTCATGGGTGCGGCCCTAAAAGGACAAAAAATTAAATTAAATTAAATTAAAAATTCATTGTCTCAGTCATACCAGCCACCTCTCAGGTGCTCATCAACCACCTATGGCTATTGGCTCCTATACATGGCAGTACAGATTAAGAACATTCCCAACACTGTAGAAGATTTTACAGAGAGACTGCTCTAGACTAAGTAGGTATCAGCAAACTGTGGCCTGTGGGCCAAGGCAGCCTGCCCTGTGTTTTTATAAACAAGGTATTACTGGATCATAGCCACACTCAATCCTTTATGCTTTATCTATGGCTGCTTTTTTACCATCACCAGCAACCTTCAAGAGCTGCAAAAGAAACTATATGCCTTGCAAAATCTAAAGTATTTACTATCTAGCCCTCTACAGGAAAAGTTAGCCAGCTCCCACTCTAGAGGATGGATATCAAAGAAGTTTGTAGCTTGGGTTCTGCAGGTCAATATAATGGAATTTGAATCCTGACTCTGGCAGAAATTAATTTCTCTGAGCATTCTTTTTGTTTGTAAAACTGAAACTGTAATGGAGTTTCTGTCATAGCACAATGGGTTAAGAATCAGACTGTAGTGGCTCCAGTCTCTGCTGAGCCACAGATTCCATCCCCGAGCCTGGTGTAGTGGGTTAAAGGATCTGGTATGGCTGCAGCTGTGGCATAGGTCACAGCTGCAGCTCAGATTCAACCTCTGGCCCAAGAACTTTAATCTGCTGAGGATGTGATCAATTAAAAAAAAAGAAAAAAAAGAATTGGAATTGTAATAATACTGATGTTACAGAGTTGTGGGAGGATTAAATGAAGTATATAAAATACTCAGCACCATGACTGCTACATGGTAAGCCCTCAAAAAATACTTCCTGTTAAGTTTTTATCATTCTTCTGTTCACTAATATTATTATTCCTGCAATTGGTAAAAGGTGTGCAGAGGTATCCCGGCTTTCAGATCTCAAATAGGAGTAATTTTTCATAGGCATAACAGTGACCGGGGTATATAATTCACTTCAGACAATGTATGTGAAGGTTAAAAATAAGTATCTTTTGAAATTATATATGTATTTTCTATCTAGTGTGTGAGACATAAACACATCTGAAATATCCTGTGCCTAGGAACCACCAAGCCAAACTTATTCCTTTGGTTCCTACCCAAAGGCTTCCTCCTATGAATCTGTTAAGATAAATCTGCCTTCAAAACTTGACAATACTCTAATCCCTATTCATCTAGTGCTTAGGGGAAATGACTATAGACTCTTTGGCTTGATAATTACAGCCATGTGCAGATTCCATGCACCTAATATTTTGTTTAGTTGTAGCAACCTAACAATAGCCTATTCTAATAAAAGATTTGGAGGCATATGGGGAACTATTTTTTTAAGTTTTATTGAAGTAGAGTTGATTTACAATGTTGTGATAATTTCTGCTGAACAGCAAAGTGAATCAGTTATACATACACACACATTCATTCTTTTTCAGATTCTTTTCCCATATACATTACCATGGGGGGAGGGAGGGATTGGGGCTTTGGATAGGCACATGAACACTGTGGTCCATGGAATGATTGGCCAATGGGGAACTAGTAACAGAAAGGAACTTTATCAGTTAAAGAGTCATCTACATATGGTGAAATCAGCCTTTGGCAAAATTGTGGGAGGCTGCCAATGGGATCTCAGCTGCCTTTTCTCTCACCTCTCTTGATTTTGGAGCTCCTTATACTCTGGCATCCCTCACTCCCAACACACGTACATCAATGAAGTCACTGTTCTCAGATGACCCTCCCAGGCCTAGAGCTGCCCTCCTAGACACAAAAGTCACAGGGAGGTAACCTAGGAAGGCGGCCATGCATACAAGGGCTAATGGGTGTTGGATCAAATATGAGTCTACAAAGACTAAGTCCTGTGGGAAACCTATCCAGTATGACAAGCTGTCCTTGGTTCTTTTTATTTTTACTTCCACTCTCTCCTCATCCCATCATATGGAGTTTTAACAGCCCATAGTACTTGCAATAATATTTATTCTTACTCACATGGAATTACTCTTTACCCTAAAATATTACATACCAAAGTTATTTCCAAATGAGTCTTGAAATGAAAAGAAGGGTAGGGTGGGTGTAGGGGAGGGAGGCACTGGCCTTTATATGTACCAAACAAAGAAAGAAGGATAGAAGTATATGGAAACAAATCAATACTGAGAATTTTCTATGTGCTTGGAATTATGCTGGGTATAAGTAGTTATTAGGTGACTAATTTTTCAATGTGTTTCTCAAGTATGTATTAAAAGGTCACTTTTGTTACTGGAAAACTTCAGATTCAGAGAAATCTAGCAGTTTGCTAATAAGAGCTAGAGCTGGAATTCAAGTCAAGTCTGTTTGATTTTAAAGTTTACTCCCTTCTACACTGTATAATCTCTCATTATTAAAAGTAATCTATAGTGCATGCTGTTTTATATGGTAGAACTTTTGTACAAAGGGGGGAAATTATCTGTAGTTCACCTCTTTCATAAATCTGGATTGTAGCACAAATTTGATAAACATGGAAATAGTCATAAATTCCAGCTTGCATTTGAGTTACAGGAGATAAATACCAATCTATGCACTTAATAACTCTGTCCTTTACCTTCATTTTCAGTAAAGGCCATGTTTAAAAAACTGGCAGAGCTTCTGGACTTTACCTGCTTAGGTTTACCACCTGGCCCTGCACCTGTGCACTACATCTTGCACTGTCTTTCTAGAATACATGCTTTTGGGGACCCCATAGCATTTATCTTCATCTGGAGCACTTGGAAGTAAATGGGACTCAGCACTATCCATTAGAAGAAACTTGACCTTGTTGATTATTTCTGACGACTTCAGAGATCACATCTCTCCCCATTAATCATCTTGGCGGATGATTTCAGATTCCTGCCATTTGTACACAGGAAAAAAGCACTTTAATGTTTTGGATTTTCATTTGTTTGTAAAGAGCCTCAACTTTAAAATTCTGCTTTTTCAGAGTTTAATGAAGCTTGAAATTGGTGACCTACAGAACAGTTTACTTCTTAATGCTTTTTCTGAATAACAACAATACTTGAACATATTGCCTAATTTGAAAAGAATAATTCTTTGTCCCCAGTTTTGTCTTGGAGGAACCCAAAGTCACATTGGGCTGGTAAATTTCATTGCTGCAGCTGCAGCTGCTTTTACTTGATAGCAGAGGCTACCATTCATTAAGAGCTTTGTCTACCATGGATGTTGCTGAAGATTTTCATACATCAATCTCATTTATTTAACAGCGCAAAAACTCTGAGACATATGTTTCATTGTCCCCATTTTGCCAATCAGTAAAGGGAAGTGCAAGGAGGTTAAGTGATGTACCTAAGGTCTGCTAACAATAGATTGTCCATACAGAATTTGAACTGAGACTATATGGGAATGAAGAAGATGTGACAAAAAGAAAAGGTGCAAAGATAAGGACTCACATTGGAATTCAGGATGACACAACCACAGGGTAACAAGTGCAATGAAAATATATTTTCCTAGAAACATCTCCAGTTCTGCCCCAGTGCCTCAATTACCCTCAGTGACCAGTCTTGTGGTTTTATCCAAGCCTTATTCCACAATTACCTGGAAAACTTTTGGAAAAAAACAAAACTCCTAATAGTTGAGCCCCAACAAGTAGATCAAAATACCTATGGGTGGGGTCCAAGAATTAGATAGGAGTCTTCTGGTGACATTTCAATGAATAGGCCAGTTAGCACCAGAGAGGTAGTGTCATTGTGATTATAGTAGCGGTGATGGTTGTTTTAGAGGTGTTGAGGGAAGGAAGATATGGAAGAACTAGTGTGTAGAGGAAACCCAAACAAATTCTTTCAGCATTTTCAGGCTGGAAGCTCTATCAGTGCTTGCTGGGACCCCCAAAGCCCTGTTCTATACCCACTAAAGTCCCAGTGAAGCTTTCTATGTCCTGACAAAGTAGCCAGGCAGTTTAGTAAGTAGAATACAATTTTAAAATATTTGATGGATGGAAAATAGATGAAGCAATTTCAATGTTCCTTGGCTCAACATGGGTACAATGGGGCTTTTCAAAAATCTGCTTGTGTTTCATAAAAGCAAATTGTAGTGCCAAAACTCCTCTTCCAAAATAACATGATTATTCTCCATGGGGGTTAATTCAACAAAGAAAAGGGCAAAAATAAATGGAACAAGCCTGAAGACTAATTGGGTCAAGGCAGCACCAATGCCACTGTTAGAAATTTCTGCTGTTTTCCAAAGTAAATCAGATCTGGGTAAAGTGAAATAAGGACAGAGAAGAAAATTGTTTGGGGTTGGATGGAACTAAACTGGGAAGTTGGAGGCCATTTTAAAATAGAGCCTCGGTAAATACTACAATACCTGCCACTAAGACTGCAAATTTGTAGTAAACCCAAGAAAATGCTTCACTCCTTGTACGCCACTATGCATGTTTTGTAGATGATTTAATTTATAAGTCCTAAGAAGAAAGAACGCACACTCAACAAGTCAGATTTCCTTCATGTATGTACATGTTTCAAGCTTGGTCTAGAAATGTAGAAAGCTCCTATGCGTCAGATAAATTCCCATTTTCTGCAAAAGTATCAAAACATTCCAGAGATAGATAATCACTAAGAAAAACCATAGGCACCTCATATAAAAACAGCCAGAGATTTGTAGGAAGATTAGACGAGATTGCAAAATTCTATATATGAATCATAAACATCCACTTTTCTGCTCATTTCTATAGCTTTTTGGGGTCACATTGAAAAGACTGAAATGGTTTAGAAGTCTGGGTTAAAATATAATAATAGTTTTTACTGGCCTTTCAGTGGGAACAAATGTATATCAGTTATTCATGGCTGATTAAAGGTACAGAAATATTTTTAGGGACTCAGTACTCCAAGTTCTTTGTATAAAACACAAACATACCCGGTGGACAAGGAAATTCACATAATAGGTCTTGTATATGTGCTCCTGGGGTGCCTAATTTCAGCCCAGGCAGTAAATGTTTCTCCAAACTGGATTTGGATACAGGTTAAAACTTTGTGAATAAATGCAATGGCAGTATTACAGAAGATTTATGCTCATACTTTTTTTTTCCTATAAAACACTAATGCCTTTTTAATACTCCTTAGACATCTGATTTAATGGGTATGAGGTGTGACCTGGTATTTGGATTTTTTAATGCTCCCTAGGCAATTCTTATATGTAGCAAAGATTGGGAACCCCCACACTAGACTGGCTGGTCTCAATTCCTCTATGATTGTGTCACTCTTTTGCTAAAATGCCATATACCTAGTCTTTATAAATAGTCCAAATTCTCCAACAAAACATCTAAGGTCTTTCAAATCAGACTATTTGTCATCATTTTGGCCTCACCTCTCATACTCCTCCATCTCCATTACTTCTTAACATTCACCACACAAGCCTTACCTCTTAGTGACTATATTTCCTTATGGCTCCAAGATAACATCATGAGGGAAAAGATTAATTTAGCTCATCATAATTTTGTAGATTTTATTTATCATCTGGAACCCAAGCTAATAAGCCCACTTCCAGGAAGGAAATTTCTGCTAAGATTTTATAGTTAAGCATAAAAGCTATAATGTCTTTTCATCCCTGTCCACTTGGCACCCCTCACTCTATAACAATCCATAATAATCAGGGTCATTATCAAAAGAGTCATGATGGAAATCTGTTGGATTTCCTTAAAGGGGCACCTTTCAAGTCCTTGTGTCAGTTTGGGAAATTCTTTACACTTTAGGATCTAAAGCTCATTAACTGTAAATAGCCCCAACCACCTGTGATATCCAGGCGCCCATATGCCAGCCACTTTAGGTCCATGTGTGTACTTACCCCATATACTGGCATCTTACATCACAAATCTTCAGTTCCACAAATATTCTACAGTTGATAAAAGGGTCCCCTTCTCCAAATTAGCAAAATGATCAGGAATATAAACAAATCCCCTTAAGGTAAGTAAGAAAACTAAATCAGAATATGTAGAGCTGTTTTTCATCATAAAAGCTCCCAATCAGGAGGACAAAGTGGAATTCTAGGGCTACTAGTCAGGGAAAGGTCTTCCTTTTTCAAAAATTCTAGTTAGGACACAAAGAGGAAATACAGGTGGATATAAAAGGGTCTTCTAGATGCACTCAGTTGCAATAGGGGCATGAATATTTGCAGGTGTCAAATCTCTCTCTTTTTTTTGTCCTCTTTTTCTATTTTCGTGTGCCCTCACTCTAACTAAAACACTCTATCCGGACCCTCTGCCCACCACTATCTGACTTCACTTTCCAGGTATCTTTTCACTGACCTTCAGGATTAACTTCAGCAGCTGCCTCTCCTGAGAGGCCTGGCCTGGCCTGGATGCAAGTCTCCCCCACATGCTTCTTGAGCACAGTTTAGATGCTCTTACACTGACTATTTTGTTTGTTTGTTTTTAATTTAATTTTATTATAGTTGATTTACAATGTTGTATTTGTTTCAGGTGTACAGCAAAGTGAATCAGTCATACGTATGAGAATATCCATTCTTTTTTCCCCATATAGATTATTACAAACTAGTGAGGAGATTTTCCTATGCTATACTATAGGCATTTGTTAAACATCTTTTTTTTTTTTTTTGTCTTTTTAGAGCTGCACCCGCAGCATATGGAAGTTCCCAGGCTAAGGGTCAAATTGGAGCTGCAGCTGCTGGCCTACACCACAGCCACAGCAACTTGGGATCTGAACTTTGTCTGTGACCTACACCACAGCTCATGGCAACAATAGACCCTTAACCCACTGAGCGAGGCCTGGGATCCAACTACCATCCTCATAGATACTAGTTAGGTCCATTACCTCTGAGCCATGACAGAAACGCCTAATCATCTATTTTATACAGTAGTGTGTATGTGTTATTCCCACCCTCCCAGTTCTCCCCACTCCCACCCCAATGGTTCCACCTGTGTAACCAGTTGAAGTAGTCCCACAGGAACTCTGTGCTTTCAACAGCAGTGCTGGGTATGATTCACACTCAAATGTTTGATGTTTCGTGACTGACTAAAAGGATGAATGAATTACTCCTTGACAGTAAACTCTAGAGAGTCAGGATTCTCAGTTTTAATATGTACTTTCCTATTACAAAGTTGATTTGGATATTAAGAAATATTACCTATAAGATATCTAGAAATAATAAGTCCTTGATAACATTTTTTTTCTCTTTCCCTTTTCTCTTTTGCATTTAAGAATCATGACCATGTGAGGAATACAAGTTACAGAGTAACAAAGCACAAGAGTTCAGAAAATTAAGAGCACTTCCTGACTGAAGTATGGATAAATACACAATGCTTACTTCACAATTTGAAAAGACATGAATGTTACATAACAGCAGTATGTTCCCCATTTATGAAAAAAATGGATGAGAAGAATAATTATAATAATACGCAGAATGTAAACTCTATAGTCTTTTTTTTCTCCTTTTTTGGTCCACATCCATGGCATACAGAAGTTCCTGGGCCAGGGATCAAATCTCAGCCAGAGCTATGACCTGCACCACAGCTACAGCAACACGGGATCTTTAACCCACTGTGCCAAGCCAGGTATCAAACTGGCACTTCCACAGAGACAAGTGAGATCATTAACCCACTGTGCCACAGCAGGAACTCCAACTCTACAGTCTTTTAGAGGCTTTGAGTATGATCATTAAGCTCAAGGGCCTAGAGAGACTTGGAGACATGGAAAAGTGTGCCTTAAATCTCAGCTACTTAGTAGGCATGTATCCTTGGACTTACTTAACCCAACTAATCTCATCCTCAAAATGGAGACAATACCTAAATCAATTAATTTATTTGAGGATTAAATGAGATTATTTATGTTAAGCCCGTAGAAAATACTCAACAAATGAAGTTATTATTAATTACTAAGGAAAATGTCTGTGCAACTGGAAGGCACGCCCAGTATTCTGTCTAGTATTTGTCCTGCTTTTCTGTGAAAAAATACATCCCCTTCTTTTGGGAACTATCCATTCTATTCTATCCATGCCAGAGTAGAGGGCTGCCAATCTTCTTACATTTTCTCCTCCAACATAAGTGAAGCAAAATGTGTTCATCATCTATATGAGGAAAACTACAAAATAGTCTATGTCCACAGATAGGAAGACTAAATATATGTCAAGATCTATTTCTTCCAAATTTGATCTCAGGAGTTAATGGAATGCCAATCAAAATTCCAGCAAGTTATTTTGTAGACTTCAACAAACTGGTTCTAAAGTTTATATAGAGATATAAAAAGCCATATACAATATTCAAGGAGGACAAAGTCAGAAACGGACAGTACCCAAATTGAAGAATTTCTATAATGTTACAGAGATCAAAACAGTGTGGTATTGGTGAAAGAATAGACAAATGGATCAATGGGACAGAACAGATAGCCTCAAAATAGACTCACACAAGCATAGTCAAACAGTCATTGACAAAAGAGCAAAGGCAACTCAAGGGCGAAAGGATGGTCTTTTCAACATATGGTGCTGCAACTGGACATCTACATGCAAAAAATGAATCTGGACACAGAGCTTACACCTTAGAAGAAAATTAACTCAAAATGGATCATGGTTCTAAACGGAATGTGCACAAATTTTTAATTTCTAGAAGATAATATAGGAGAAAATCTAGGTGACTTTGGGTTTGGCAATGACATTTAAATACAGCACCAAAAATATGATCCATGAAAGAAAAATTGATAAGTTGTACTTATTTAAAATTATGAACTTCCATTTGGTGAAAGACATTGTCAAAAGAATGAAAATATGAGCCACATACTGGGAGGAAATATTGACAAAACACAAACTTAATGGCATTTCCAAAATATACAAAGTCTTAAAATTCAATAATAAGAATTTTTAATTAAAAATGTACAGCATATATGGACAGATACCTCACCAAAGATAATACGCAGGTGGCAAATAAGCATAAAAAGGTGGGGGCATTTAGAGAACACTATGATAAAGTTCATATACTGTACATTAAGTGGTATAGTTGAAAGTCCACTTGAAAGTAGACTGTGACAATTTAAAGATGGATACCATAAATTTTAAAGCAGCCACTAACATAAAATAGCAAGTAGATACAGCAAATGAAACACAAAAATATTAAATGGAATTGTTATAGGCTTCAAGTCCTCTTCAAGGAGATTAAGCCCAAAAGCCTCTGGCCATGTCTCATTGCAATGCCCCTTCCCCCACTTTGAACAGCCTGGTAGGGAAGGAATGTCACCCATTCCTCACCTGCCTCTATATAACCTGTTCCCCATGCAAATAAGTTATCCTGCTTGAAACCAATCAGAAGATCAAATATGCCCCAAATAGAGATCAAAAAACATTCAGCCTTATGCAACACATGGGGACCTGCGGCAGGAGAAATTGGGTCTCCACTTTGGTCCACCTCATGGGGTTATTATAAGAGTTGTAAAATGAGTCTGGCCCTCTTTTAACCTGCATGCGCTGCACATAAGCTCGCTCTCTCTCTCTCCCCCTCTGTCTCAAAATGTACTTTCACTTTAATAAATCTGAAAAACACCAGTCCACCTGTACCTCCAAAACTTTGTTGTGTATGGGCAAGGATTGAGAAATAACACAGAGGGAATCTGACATTCTAAACCATCCTGTTATTAGACCTGACAGAGTCAAAAAAAAAAAATAATAATGCCAAAGGAGGCAGGAAAAGAGAACAAAGGGAATTAAATGATAGCTGGGACAAATGGGAAACAAACAGCAAAGTGTTAAACTGAAAAATCAACCAAATCAACATTCACATTAAATGTAAATAGGGTAAATCATTTTTAAAAGCATATTTTGTCATATTGGAAGAAAAAGCAAGAATAAAGTACATGCTGCCTGAGAAAAAATATATTAAATATAAAGACATGAATAAGGTAAAAGAAATAGGATGGAAAAAGACATATCGTGCTAACAGTAATAAAAGAAAGCTTGAGTGGCTATATTAATATCAGACATGTATGTTTAAGAAAAATGACATTAATAGGGATAAAGTACATCATTCCATAATTTCAAATGGATCAATATACCAAAAGAACATAATTATTACAAATATTTATGCACCTGATAAATAAAACCTCAAAATACATTAAGCAAAACCTGTTAAGACTGCAGGGAGAAATAGAAAATTATATAATTAAGGTTAAATATTTCAACAATTATCTTCTCAAAGGGACATAAAATTAGTAAGGATATAGGAGACATAAATAGTACTATTGGCCAACTTGATCTAGTTGATGTTTATAGAACACTCAACCTCAGCAGAATATGCAAACTTTTCAACTCTACATGGAACGCTTAACTTGATAGACTATTTTCTGGGCCATAAATAAGACTGATTTTTTAAAACACTTAAAAATTGCATTTCTCTGACCCCAATGGAATTTAACTAAAAATTAATAACAAAGATATCAGAACAATCCAGAGTATTTGAAAAACGTTCTTCTAAATTTGCAGATTTAGGAAGAAATCCAAAAAGAAATTAGAACATGCTTTAAACTGAATGAAAAGTAAAATAACATATCCAAATTTGTGGGATACAGTGAAAGCAGTATTTAAAAAGAAATTTAAAGTGCCAAATCCCTACATTAGAAGGGAAGAAAAGGTCTCAAATCAATCTAAACTCACCCCTGAAGAAATTAGAAGAGGAGCAATTTATTACAAAGAAAATATAATAAATAAAATATAGCTCATAGCAGAAAACAATGAGATAGAAAACAAAAATGATTAAGAAAATCAATGAAACTAAAAGTCATTTCTTTCAGATCTATACAGCAGAAAAATTTATACACACCATAATCAGATAAGAAAGCAAGATACAGATTATCAATATAAAAAATGAGAAAAATGACATCATCACAAATTCTGTACACAGAAAAAAATTAAAATTACAATCTTTTTTTTTACATTTTTATTATTATTTTTTCCCGCTGTACAGAATGGGGATCAAGTTATTCTTACATGTATACATTTTTCCCCCACTCTTTGTTCTGTTGCAATATGAGTAGACGTAGTTCTCAATGCTACTCAGCAGGATCTCCTTGTAAATCTACTCTAAGTTGTATCCAATTACCCCAAGCTCCCAATCCCTCCCACTCCCTCCCACTCCCATCAGGCAGCCACAAGTCTATTCTCCAAAGTCCATGATTTTCTTTTCTGAGGAGATGTTCATTTGTGCTGGATATTAGATTCCAGTTATAAGTGATATCATATGGTATTTGTCTTTGTCTTTCTGGCTCATTTCACTCAGGATGACAGTCTCTAGTTCCATCCATGTTGCTGCAAATGGTATCATGCCATTCTTTTTTATGGCTGAGTAGTATTCCATTGTGTATATATACCACCTCTTCCAAATCCAATCATCTGTTGATGGACATTTGGGTTGTTTCCATGTCCTGGCTATTGTGAATAGTGCTGCAATGAATATGCGGGTGCACGTGTCTCTTTTAAGTAGAGTTTTGTCTGGATAGATGCCCAAGAGTGGGATTGCAGGGTCATATGGAAGTTCTATGTATAGATTTCTAAGGTATCTCCAAACTGTTCTCCATAGTGGCTGTACCAGTTTACATTCCCACCAACAGTGCAGGAGGGTTCCCTTTTCTTCACAACCCCTCCAGCCCTTGTTATTTGTGGACTTATTAGTGATGGCCATTCTGACTGGTGTGAGGTGGTATCTCATGGCATTTTGATTTGCATTTCTCTTACAATCAGTGATGTTGAGCATTTTTTCATGTGTTTGCTGGCCATCTGTATATCTTCTTTGGAGAAATGTCTATTCAGGTCTTTTGCCCATTTTTCCATTGATTGGTTTTTTTGCTGTTGAGTTGTATAAGTTGCTTATATATTTTAGAGTAAAATGACAATCTTGAATAACTGTATGCTAATAACTGACAATTTAGATGAAATGAAAATTCCTTGAAAGATATACACTACCAAAAGCTCATTCAAGAAGAATATGTAACCTGAATAAAGCCATGGCTATTTAAAAAATTATTTTGTTGAAAAATTCAATTCATATAACTAAACATTCATAAATAGGTCTACACATACATGATAAATTGTTTTTTGACAAAGGTGGAGTGGCAAATTCTTTCAAAAAAGGGTGGTCTTTTTAACAAATGGTACTGGAATAATCGGATATCTATATGCCATAAATGAACTTTGAGATTTTCTACCTTATGAAATATTAATTCAAAATAAATCACAGACCTAAATATAAAACTTTAAAAATATAGAAAAAAAAACTTTTTGACTTTGTGTTAGGCTAGAAGTTCTTAGATACAACACAAAAAGCATAAGCCGTAAAAATATTTAATAAGACTTCATGGACAAAGTTTTAAGAATTCTGTTCTTTAAGGGACATTGTTAACAGAATGAAAAGACAAAACACTGACTTAGAGAAAATATCTGCAAATAACATATTTAAGCAAACCATTTCACTTCTAGATCTTTTCCAAAGAGAAATAAAAGCATGTATTCATACAAAGCTTGTATCTAATGTTCAGAGCAGCTTTACTTGTAATAGTCAAAAACTTGAAACAACCAGATGTCTGTGAACAGGTGAAGGGATAAACTAGTTCTGGTATATCCATACAATGGGACAGCTTTCAGCAACAGAAATAAATGAACTATGGATATACACTGCAACATGGATAAACCTCAAAATAATCACGGTGAGTGGAAGAAGCCAAAATCTAAACAAAGTACATACTGGTGATTTCACTTATATAAAATTTCAGAATGAGGAAATATCTACAGTGACGGAGAACAGATTGGTTGCTACTTGGGGGATAGGTAGAAGACAGTTTACTCATAGGCATGAGGAATCTTTTGAAAGTGATGGAAATGTTCTCTATCTTGAGTGTAATTATGGCTTCGTGTATGTGTGTCTGTGTGTGTGAAAGAGAAAGAGAGATAGAATGTTAACCTGTATACTTTAAACATGTGCAAGTTATTGTAGGTTAATTATAATTAAATCTTTTAAAAAGATGAGTTAATTTTCTCGGAACAGATGAATTTAATAAAATACCTTAAAAAATTCTCAGTAGAAGAGCAAAGAGATGGAAGATGTAAATAAGGGATAGATAAGTGAGTTAAGAAAGAAAGGAGTAATCATGATACTAATAATAGCTAATATGCATAATTCAGTTACTGTGTAAGAGGCATTGTAACAATTACCTGGTTCACATTGTGTAGTATGTGGTGTAGTGCTGGCTGTTTAAAGTTTACTGTAGCCTCTGTCTCTGGTATAGCCCTCCATCAAAGGAAGCTGCCCACCCAAGACTTCTTTTCTGAGTGGTTACTTGCGCCCAATGATTGGTCCAGGTGGGAGGGCAAAGATCCGCCCCCTTGCCCTGGTAGAGGCCTCTGCAGACATTCCGGCTCTGGAGCTCCCCGTGAAACCACGTGACTCTTCCTTTGCACCCAAAGAGCAATGCATTTCTCCCTCTGCCCAGTACTTCATTTTCTACAGCCTGCTTCAATCTCCCACAGGTGTTGATTCCCAGAAGTTTCTCCTTTAACCTCCTGTAATGCTAATATAAGAGCCTCCGAATCTGTGTATGCCGCAAGGAAAATGATCAGGAATAGTTGATTATCTTACTGAATCTGCCCAACAATTCTCTAAGGCATGTTCTACTAATATCTTGGCTTCACGAGTGGAGAAAGGGTTAAGGTTAGAAATTTAAGTGACTCATATCACTAGAACAGTAGTTGGAGGAGCTGATAAAATATGGAACTTTGTAATGTCAAACTGTACAGGCTCCTGGAGATCGTTTTATCATAAATGAATTATTAAAATCAAACAATATCTTTTTAAAACATTTTCACGTTGGCAGAGTATATGAATGTTGAAGGCATAGTTTATCTTGATACATCGAAGTATCTCAATAGCTTTATAGGTATAAGGTGAAATGAGATATAAACGAGGATATAGATAGATGGATTAAGGGTTAGTTGAATCACTGTACCCAATGAGTGTTGATTAATAGGGCTATGTCAAACCAGCTTGTGTATTTTTTGAGGGCAACATATTGTTCAGGGCTACACAGGGCTGCCACATAACTCAGCACTGATAAATGCTTATGGCATTTAATTGAAATTCTCAGGAGTCCCTGATGGATCTTTATCAAGCCCTCTCCTTGACCTTGTCTTATATGATATTTATATCAATGAACTGAATGGAGCTCACAATCATACTTATAAAATCTGTTATAAATGTGACATTAAAATAGTACTGATAAATTGCACATTAAAGGAAAATAAGAGATATCTAATTCAGCAATATTTACTCAAAAAACATTGTTCAGCTGCCACTGTATACTTTATCCTCTCTATACACTGAAGCCACAAAAAATGATTGAGATATTTTTGAGTCTTTGCTACAAGATGATATTTAATAGATTTTATGAGAAGTGCTAGATTCATCTTCCAAAAAAAGGAAATTGCATAATTCAAGGTAACTGGTCAAGGCATTGTGTTGGCATTGGACTGACAATAAAAGTATGGGACTCTAACAGTACAGTATTGTTCTGAAGAGTATCTGAGTTTGACCTAATGCTGGATTAATAGAAACACAAATGTCCAAATAAATAAAAGGCAAAATACCCAGCCCTATTCTGATTTGGTCAGATCACATCTACAGTACTGTATTCAATCTGAGCACCACATTAAAAACACGAGTCAATGAAACATTTAAAAAATGACACAGACACTAGCAATTACCCATATTAAAGCAACTGGAATCCTCTAGTACCTGTATCCAGGAGAAATAAATGAAAGGGATAGAATTATTTAATCTTAAGAAATGAAGACTAGTAGTAGACATAACACATTCACCAAGGGTTATGATGTGAAAGACAGAGAAGGCTGGCTCTTTGATGCTTCAGGAAGGAAGGTAGAGAAAATGAGAAGGAAGCACATTTTGGTCTTACCCATGAAAGAACTTAGTCACAACTACACTCATTCAAAAGAGGAGTGTACTCTCTCAGAATATTGAATTTTCTCATTCATGAACATATTTTTAAAAGCAGCTGCATAATGTGTTGAGATCAATAACTTCTGAAGTTTGCTCTGCTTCCATAAGACAGAAAACTTTTTGCTTTGGACAGACCACTTAATGGAAGGAAAATCAGTGTGGTTTTTCATGGAGTTCACAGAGCCTGAAAAAAATGTACATATTTTATTCCTACAATGATATATTTCCTCTCTAGAGTATATCCAGAAAAACTTACTGAGGAAAACCAAGTTCAAAACTTGGTTTTGAATAACAACCTCTGTGGAATAAATTCCAACAAATGGATCTTATACAGTATTCTATATATTTAAAAACTCAGATTATTAACAATGCCATAAAGATTATCCCCTACAATATATTATAGTCACTTGTTTCCTGACCTCCCTGTGCCAGATAATTTTCAGTGTCATTTCAAATCTTGAGTAATGTCTATATCCTGAATTAAGGGAATGAATATACCACATGACTACTTTGGGCATCAATTTAATAGGTTGGAAAAAGTACATTTTTATATGTATATCACAAATATGGTTTGCACTTTTTTCTTTTTTGGCCAAAAGAGAAAAAATGTAAGCAAAAAAGTACTAAATAATATTTCAAATGTTTTCCAATCAGATAATTAACAACTATTATTAATATTGGATGTTTTATTGAAATCAGATATTTTTGTATTTTTTCTCTAAAGAGATATTTTTCTCTTTTTACTATGATCCAAAGAAATTTTATTTCTCTCAAAATGGTGAAAACCACTCCTGTACCATTCTTTAGAAAAGATAGAGTACTAACCAGTTGTAGAACAGTGAATCTTCTTGTCTTGAAATCTTTTTATGAAAAGAATTAAATGACTTTGTAATATGTTTTAGCTATATCTTCAACATATGGAAGTTCCCAGGCCAGGGAGCAAATCTAAGTCACAACTGCTACCTACACCACAGCTGTGGCAATGCCAGATACTTGACCCATTGCACCAGTCTGGAGATCAAGTGAACCCATGCCTTAGCAGTGAGCCAAGCTGCTGCAGAGAAACACTGGATCCTTAACCCACTGTGCCATAGCAGAAACGCCAACCTGGTAACTGTTTTATAAAGTCAACCTTCTCAAAAAAAACTCCCACATAGTGACTAGTAAGGTAAAGCAATACACATTTTTCTAACAATAGATATTAGCTATAAAAATTAATTTTTCAATTTGCAAAGAAGCTAATGATTCATTAAATGCAACAATCAACTCCAAAAACGGTCTTTTAACAGAAATCAAACAGTGTGTTATGATTCTAGCACTAGGAGCTAATTAGTGAACAGAAACTTGTGATTTCCACTTTGGGATATTGTGATAACAAAGACAGATATGAAGAAACAAAGCAGTCAGTTTAAAGCACATTTCAGGGGATTTTATAAGAGCTAAAACTTATTCAGGAAAGAAAATTTAGAGTATAATTTGCAGGAAGAATCTTAATAGAACTATAAAATAACTTTTAGCTTTGAGCAAATGTAAACCATTATGAACATCCTGATAACAAACATAAATGAAGCATTTATTGTGTCTAAGCATGATACTAAGCACAAGGATAAAAAGAGATTTACGAAATGCGCCCTGTCTCTACTGGGCTTAAAGTTTAGAAATCAGGGATAGGAAATAGGCTTTACCATGAGTGCTAAGATTAATTTTAAATGGCTTTCTGGAGTGCTATATAGTAAAGGAAGCTGATATAATGCCAAAGCCTTAAAGGAAAGGGAGCCATTTTTATTTATTGATGCTTGCCATTGGCATGGGAGAGAGTAGTAAGGTCATGCAGACAGGCACTGTGCATAGTGGTTTAAAGCCCAAGCTCTGGAGTCAGACAGCCTGGGTAATAAACAAATAAACTAGCATATGCTAATAATTATAAGTATCTAATATTCAATATTCAAATATATGTATACACACACACACATCTACCGAGAGTTAGAAGCATATCATATTGTATGTGAGTACATAAATGAATGATTACACAAAAAACTTAGGCTATTCTATACTCATATACTAAAGTAAGATTTCCTCATAGAAAATGTGGAAAATAAACTGGTCTATTAGAAAGGCTAGGAATTAAATGTGTGAAGTGGAATTTCTAGGCTGAGCAATAGCAATAGCTAGTTTTTTCCAGAACAAAACAAGAATACCAGTGTTTTTTTCTGATAGACCTCATTTCTTTAAAGAGCCATAGAGAAAACAGAATGCTAGGACAAAATAATGTCCACAGAATGCTGTGGACATTATTTTAGGCTTTGGGGAATAAACCCTTTTTTTAACAAGGAAGTATTGCCTTAGAAAGAATGAGTTTTAAAAGTACATTGGAGGACTTCTGGAAGCTCATGGAAAAATTGGAATACCTGTACAAGTCCTCCAAGAATCTCTACAGACCAACAAGACAGTACATTTTGACAAAGTAGGAAGAATGTGAGATTAAAAATGGAAGAGGAAAGAAAGGATCTGCCTGTACCTGGTGCTTCAGAGCTTTCCAATTCTCCAGGCCTCATTCAAAAATTGTTGACTTAATGGGTTATACTAGCAAATGGGTCACAAGAGGATGCCCAAGGTAAAAGATGTTGTATCCAGGAGGCATTATCAGCTGTTGGCTCTGGGTTGACATGCATTTCCAGGGACTCAACATGCCCACTTTTGTCCATCAGTCAGAGTGGGGAATTGTGGAAATGAGACATATTTAAAGTTTTGACAGTAGTCCATCTTACAAGGAGTCCTGTGGATCTGAGAGACCATTCTGAGTTTTTTTTTTTCACTTCAGAAAACTCTTTACACCTGTCAAAATCTGCATAGCTTTTGTGTGTGTGCTTTTGAGGGTTATTATGGTAGAAAAGATCAAAAACGATGGCTTCTCCTAGAATGAATAAAACAAAAGTAATATTCATTTCTGGAGAAATTCCAAAGGCTAATACCAACACTAAAGACCTGAAAGATGCAGGAGTGTTAATTATTATTATATCCCTGAATAATTCAACTCTTGGCTAAATCAGGTGTCTAATAGATATTGGACAGCAGAATATCATAAACTTAATCAGAGAGTTACCACAATTACATCCCCCATTGCAAATTTGATATCTCTACCATAATCACTGGAGCTCATTGCACTCAGTATGTATTTATGTACTCATTGAACTGGTAAATTTTTTCTCAGTTCTTCTCAATATTAAGACAGTCAGAAGAGATGACCTGTATCTGGCAGGTATAGTGTCACGTGTTCTCTGTCTTATATCAGAGTTATTTCTCTTTGCACTTTTGTCCTCATGTAGTCTGCAGAGACTTCCTTGTATTCCAGAGGGCATCATGTTAGTATTTAATATGACTGCATCAGCTAATTAGACCTGGTTAAGTAGTATTCTCTTAGTAAGACTTAGGAAAACACATGTATGTCAGCAGGTAATAGACAAATCCCATGAAAAGTCAAGGGCTTGTCATATCAAGAAAATTGCTAGGGCTAAGTATTCTAAAATATGTCAAAATATCCTCTGTCAGGTGAGGGACAAGTAGTGATAGTTTTTTAGTGTGGCCAAGCAGGTTGCACCTCAAAATTCCCATCTTACTATACTTCTGAATATATTCCTTTATGGCAAAGGTCAGAAAACATTTTCTTTAAAATGTCAGTAAATATTTTATCTTGTGCACCATATTCCCTCTCAGCTCTGCATTAGCATAGAACAGCCATAGACAGTAAGTAGTAAATGCATATAGCTATGTTAATACAAAGTTTTATTGATAGGTAATGTGCCATATTTGGCCTAAAGGCCAGTTTGTTGACTTGTGTTATAGTATGCCAGGAAGTTCCAACATCCTACATTTCTCGACCGTAGGATCTGGGTTGAAATGAATTAGTCTCTCCCATTGGGAGGAATGGAAACCAACTGAACAGCAGGCTCAATGATACATTGCTTAGAGACCAGGCTTCCTGGGCTCCCCTAAATGTCTCACTAATGGGATACATTATCAAAAAATTTAGAGGCCACATTTTAATAGTTAATAGCTATGAGGATGAAGTAGTAAGTCAAGATGTTAATGTATAATGTCCATACACAGTGGCAGCATGAACACTATACTATTAAATACCATGGAATATCCACCCTTTAAGACATTTCCTCAAAATAGCAATGCTTCCTGTTCTGTAGCCAGATGTATTTTTTACTGAATTTTGCTTCCTGAGATGACACAATGAAACTCGACGTTGCTTTGCAAAAGCAGTCATTATTCTTCTTCAATTTCACAAACCTAAGCATGCCATTTCTGTGATTCTTCTTGCACTTTCTACCCCTTCAAATAAAACATTTTCCTAAGGTATAATATTAATGATTAAATAATCACTTTGCAGTAGGTATTTATTTGATTATATTTCTTTCATTGCCTTGTTTATCAGTGTTTCTCATCTTAAATTAGAGGTATAGATCATACCCAAAGATCACTTCTTACGTTGAACACAACCAACACTTAGAATAATGCTCAGAAATATTATCAGCACAGGCTTAGATGATTGCAATTTTCTATGGCAGGGACCTCTCGACATGACAAAAGGGAAACATAAGGTCATCATTTTATCTCTAGACAGACCTTATAATACTTCAATCATTCCCAGACAGGTAACAAATTCCTTTTCCCATTTCTGCTGGGATATTATAAGTTGCTTATTACCTCTCTTTTATAGGTCATTGATTTTTCTTATGTACTGCATGCCGTCATTACTGTCTGAGTAATGTTAATGCACCCTCATTATTATAAACTATTTTATTTTAGCTTTAGTGATTTTCTTCCCCAAATAAATATTGAGAGTCAGGAATCCTTAACTCTTGGTCTGCTCTTCCATTTACTGTTAGTCTGACTTTAGGCAAATCACTTTCCCTCTGGGCCTTAGATTTCTACCTATAAAAGGTGTAGATGGTTATAAACATTCAACTACAACACTTCCTAAATTTATGAAATGTCTTTTCAATGATGTTAAACCACTTGTTCTTTACTGCAAAGTTTAACCTGCTGCCTAGAAACTGAGATGTGTTTAAATTTGTGATTAACTTAATCATTATCTGAGGGTTTTTTTTTTTTTTTTTACTTGGAGATATTTCCTTTAGACCCTTCCTTGTGGTCTATTTTTTTAAAATAATATATGGAGGTACTTTGCACTGTAACCACTTCATCTTTTTATACTTCTTTGATTTCCACAATGTTATACTACATCTCTAACCACTCCTTTTTTTTATGGCCACAATCATGGCAAATGAAATTTCTTGGGCCAGAGATCGAACTCTTGCCTCCCCAGCAACCCAAGCCATTGCAGTCAGATTCTTAACCCACTGAACCATGGCAGGAACTTCCTAACCACTCCTTTTTAAGTTTGCTTTTTTAACACTTCATGTAGCCCTTTCCCAAGTTCCTCAGGGTTCTGCCCAAGGTTTGATTTCCTAGTCACCCTGTTCAATCCTCCTAGACACTTTTATCCATACACATGGTTTTGAGCACCATCTATACATTGATGACAGCTAATTAACATCTCTACCTCATACGTCTCGAGACCTGTACCTCTTCTGTTCAGCTGCTCACTTGATATCTCTAATCAGATGTGGTACAAGCATCCCAAGTGCTGCATATCTGATGCTGAACTCTTTACATTTCCCCAATATTCTGTTTCCAATTCTTATTAAGATGTCATCATCATTTACCCAACTGCCCAAGCCACAAAACTAGAAGTCATCTTTAAGTCTTTCCACTTTCAATTCCTACATCCTGTGGAATATGACTGTAAGAAGTCAATAGTTAAATAGCTTTGCTTTTTGTACAGTAGAACAGGTCCCTGTGGACAAAACCCCATCCCAGAGTGAACATAGGGTTGGGTTCTTATAAGAACCAGCTCATGAATTCACTTTGTAAAAGCAGAGTAAACATTTAAATAGTACATTCTTCTTACTTCCAACTAAAATTAATGAAATGATCAAAGTGAATTCTCATTCTGATAACTGGCTGCTCTTTCTTTAGTGAGTTTAATGTGGACACGTTCCAGCCCAACCAAAAATATTATTAATAAACAGTACATATTTTGATCTAACTCTGGCTGTTTGAAAGAAACAATCTAGAAGAAGATCCTTTGATATTTCATTTTGTGCTAAATAAGATAAATATTTTTAAAAGTCTACTTTGTTAGCACATAACACTTAATTTCCTTCATACATATGAGGCCAATGAAGTGTTGTCCATATTGATCTATTCCATCTTGAGCAACTGCAAAAAAATGTTAAAACACAAATGCAAACAAGGCTCTGGACTCATTCTACAGTCTCTGTTTTTCTTATTTGAAGTTTTGGCTTCTTTCTTCCAAAAGTAAAGAGACTTAATCAGAAAAATATTGACATAGAAACATGCATGAATATACTTTTTAAGCCTTCAGATTTCAGCCACAATGAGCAGAATTTTCTTTATTTTTAATTTTTTTTTTATTTTTAATTTTTACAAAACTTAGTACTTTACAAATATTAACTTCATCTATCCTCAGAGTAAGCCTATAATATAGTGGTTTACAAAATCTGTGAAATGGAATAGCATAGTACCCATGTTATAGATGAGGAAATGCTCAGAGAGAGGTAAATTGCCTAAGAGCATATAGTCAATCTGTAGTCCAGCTGGGATCCAAACTCAGGTTTTGGGGCTATAGAATTCAAGTATTTCACCACATTAATTTTTTTTTTAATCTTTACAGCTGCACCTTTGGCATATGTAAGTTCCCAGCCAGAGACTGAATTGGAACTACAGCTATAGGCCTACACCACAGCAACACTGAATCTGAACCATATCTGTGACCTATGCATCAGCTTGCAGAAACACTGGATCCTTAACCCACTGAGTGAAGCCAGGGATTCAGGTTCTTAATCCACTGTGCCACAACCAGAACTACATCATATCACATTTTTTTAATCTGACCTCAATCACTCTTCAGCCTCAAATGGCACTTGTTATATTTCTTGGGAAATTTTCAGGAGAGTGAACTTATTTTATACAAATTTTTGAACACATAGAGAAGCACTGAAAAAAAATCTTCACAACCTGGTATGCAAATTACTCCCAGACAATCTCCTTCCTTCCATTAGGCACAGGTGAAATGGTACCCCTGCTATAAAAGTATCTGTCAGAAATTAGTTCCTACAAGATATACTTCTGTCTCAAATTTAATTTCAGCATGATCAAGGTGATAGTCAAAGATGAGAAGATTATTTAGAAGTGGTTCAGGACATACCAGCCCTAGAAATCAAATGGGGTCAAGGTTTCCGAAAAGATTCACGCAGAATAGAAATTGTGTCCTGAAATATAGAAATGCTTGGAAATACAGAACACACTCATTAAAAATTCACAATAGTCTGTAGTACTACATGAAATGTTCATAGCCAGAACCTGGCCAGGTGGCCTTAAATATATTTGGTGAATATTTTTATAAACATCAGGTGTGTTTGGTCTATGAAAGACACCAGAACAAAGGAATTTACATGAAGGCAAGTATTTTCACATATGTTTTCAACGCCAATATACCCCAAATCAAATGCATCTTAGAGACAGTCTTCCAATTTTGGACATTATTTCTGATTCTGAAATGGTTGCTATAGATTTCTCTATGCCACTGTAAGGAGTCAGGATTTTTTTGTGAAATTTAAGCAAGGCCACCATTTAAGTAATTTGATTAATAATATGCTGAGGGAAGGAAATTGGTGGAATATAATTACACATACATATTTAAAATAGACAAAAGTAATTATAAAATATTAACTAAAATAGTGGGATGTCACTTCTCTTTAGGTTTATAAAAACAGAAAAGGTAGAATTATGTCGAGTTTTATATACTTTACATTCCATGTAGCTAGTTTTTGTTAAAGTTAATTAAATCAGATACTTCACAATTTCTTCTCTATCAAATAAATATTCAAAAGTCAAATGAAGTTCCTTCAGTTCCTTACTGAGTATATTTTGCAAAATGGTCTTGTGACTGATGGGTAAACCTGGACCTTCCTGTTATTCCCGCTACCTACCCAGAAGCCCACTATCATCTCTTAAATGTCATTCCTATAATTCTTGTAACTGCCACCACATGGTGTGACTCCTTGAGTTACAGAGAAAAGGCTAGACAATTTATCTTTCCCCATGTATCAGACCTTCAGAAGAGTAGAACAAGCTGACAACCACAAAATAAGATTTAACTAAACTCAGAGATGAATTTAGCTCAAATACCTCTCTAGAGAGAATTTTAAATGATATATTAATTTCAAAGAAATATTCTAAACACCAAGAATTATTTATTTTTCGGGCCACATCTGTGGCATATGGAACTCCCCAGGCTAGGGGGAATTGGTTAAATGTAAATATTAGCCAATAATATTATCTTTATCCAACTGAAGGCACCCAAGCAGATTTATTTTTGTTTGTTTGTTTGTTGGGGGGTCTTTTTATTTTTCTTTCTATGGCCACACCTGTGGCATATGAAAGTTTCCAGGCTAGGGGTTGAACTGGAGCTGCAGCTGTTGGCCTAAGCCATGGCCACAGAAATGCCGGATCTGAGCCACATCTATGACCTACACCACAGCTTGCAGCAACACGAGATCCTAAACCCGCTGAGTAAGGCCAGGGATTGAATCTGCATGGACATTATGTTGGGTTCTCAACCTGCTGAGTCACAGTGGGAACTCCCACCCAAGCAGTTTTAAAGGAATGCCAAAGCTCAGCAGAGAAATATGAGCCAAAGAAAGAAATTTGGAAATTGTCATAACGTTAGACAGTGTTTCTCAGCCAGGATGTGCATTAGAATCATCCAGAAGCATTAGAAAATGTCCTAGCCTTGACCCTCTCTCTGGTGAGTCCAACGTACAGCCAACAGTAAGAGCACAGCTGGATAGAGGTGGTAGACAGTCTTATGTGTTGATTTCTATCTCCCTGGAAGAGTGGACAGAATGAGAGGAGGTCTTAAGGTTCAAGTTTTCCAGGCCAAATTTCTAACATGACCAGCTCTAGCTCCAGACTCTGTGATTTTACTCATCATAATGGGACTCTGGACAAATGTTGACAATATCATGGAGTAACGTAAAGATGCTGAAGTCTATTGCTTTGTCCTACCTGTGATGAGCCATGGGGGGCAAGGAGATGTCATGGGGAAGCTAGTTACTGTTCCCATAGACAGTCATGCTGAGGCAGAATTCAAGCAGTCTTTGAGAACCCTGGGCTGGGAAGATTCAGGGTATGATTTTTGTGTTGAGAATGAGCTGCCCCTTGACATGTGGAAGCAAGCTCAAAACATCTAGCAACAGGAGAGGTGGTAGAACATCCAGGCTCAAAAAGGTTCATTTAGGTCCTGGACTCACAGGCAAATGGTAGAGGAATGACCAACAGCTCTTTGGCTATGAGAATAACAAAGTACTGGCCTCAAATTTGAAAGTTGTTGACTCAGTAGCTTTTTTGACCTTGTACATTAGGTGGCCCACAGGAAGTGACAGATCTCTGCTTCCTGAAGAACAGTGCCAAGGAGACTGATCACATTAGGAATCAGACCGACCACTGTGACTGAGCATAACGGCAGAGAAAGGAGACTACCTTTTTAATTCCACCCCCTTATATATGTAGATGAAATTATAGGCTATCTGTGGTGGCACTTTCTTTGGAAGCCAGAGACCTTCCTGCAGTGTTATAGAAAGTACACTATATCCGTGGACTAAGCATTATCAACAAAAACAACTAAAGAACAATCATTACTTCACAAAGACCACTGTCCTTTAGGCCATTTGCTATCACTCTGCCTTGATTGGTTTTATGTAGAGGAAACAAGGCTCTGCTAGGCAGAGCTAAGTCCCAAATATGCCTAATTCTAAAACTAGTTATTTTCCAAAGATAGTATAAGATATATTTGGGAAAAAAATAAATAGCCCAGTTTTGCTAATTGTAGAATAAACACAGAAAAGACATTGAGAACTTTGTCTAGATACTCATGTTGCAACAGAACAAAGGGTGGGGAAAAAATGTTATTGTAATGTATACATGTAAGGATAACTTGATCCCCTTGCTGTACAGTGGGAAAATTAAAAAAAAAAAAAAAAACAGAAAAGAAATTAGAAATAATGCTAGGAAAAGGGTTTGGAAGATGAGTTTATGCCCTGAATCTCAAGGAAAAGAGTTAAATCTAAAGGTAGTAAACAATGGAGAGATTGGAATCACATAGCATCAGTGGTTTTTGAACAACTCATCCACTCCATTCCACTGGTGTTTCAACTGATGCCCCCACTGTGGGCACTAGTGACTTAACAGTCAAGAAAATGGACAAAGTACTTTCCATCATGGAGCCTAAATTCCAGTCGAGGGAGGCAGAAAAATTAATTGGTTTAAATCCATACATCTGGTGGTGATCAGTGCTTTAAATAAATATAAAGTAGAATAAAGATTTGGGGGGGAAGGGAGGTATCCTGTTGAATGTGGTACTGTCTTGCACAGGTGGCTTCTCTGGGAAGGAGGCATTTGAAGCCAACCTGAGGCAGTAGGGGAGGGAGCTCTGTGGGTGTGTGGGGACAGAGTAAAAAGAATGAAAGTACAGAGACCCCAAGAATAGAAAGAAGGGCACCAAACCCTTGTTTCCCTAATTTTGGATTCTGATGGCCTATTTTCCTTACAGGATTGTCTACATTATTAATAACAAGGTCTGTTTTGTGTTTTATTTTGCTTTTGATAGATAAGATTTTTCACAACATGGGGTCTTTGGGAACAAGATAAAGGGAAAAAAATTCCTCTCCATCCTCTTTGTCCCCTAGAAGGATGAGAGCCAAAATAACTGTTTAATAGCTCTTCTACTACCATTCTTGTCTCCTAAGCCCTACTATCATTTTTTAGTAGACCAATTTTCTCTTTTATTGTCTGTCGACTGAGGCTGTATGGGAGCAGCCCTTTATTGTTCTATGAAACATTCCCTGTGATTTGGGAAAGCTGTGTTTTCTTCTTGCACCTCTAATTATGAAAGGGGACCTGGACACAGCATGATCAAAGATATCAAACAGCTGGGATGAACACTTCTCTGATACTTTGATTCGTTAAAAATCCTATTTTGTTCCTTTCTGGGGAAGAGCTTTTTAGAATTTCTGTAACACAGTGATCTTCTGACCAGCTTGGCAGTTTCACATGCCCAAAACTTTATTTTCTCAACATTTTGAAGAGAAGCCCAAAGTTACATGACTTTCTGGATGTTTGAAAGGACATAAAACACCTCAGAGAAAATTGTTTCTTAGTTAGAGCCTCTGTGAAGCCAGCAAGGGTTTCAGCTTTACTTACGTCTTTCCAAATTGGAAATATTAGAAATTTGTTGTTTTTCTCATCATGTCATTGTAGGTCTTACTCTCTTGATGCTCTTGATATTCTCTCTATTCATTCTAACTTCAGTCCAACAATAACACTTCATAATTTACAACTCTCCTAATAACAGAGGGCAATGGAAATCTAGAGGCAGGTATCGTCTGGTAGAACATTTTTTTTTTTTCTTTCTGATAAAGTAGGTTTCTGGAGCATGTAAAAATGACATTATCAAAGGGAAGAAATATGATCTTGAGTTGAACCTTGACCCAACTATTGAACTTGAAACAGGGCCAGCTTTAAACCATGACAGTTGGTAGGATCAGGCAGTATTATATGACATGATCCATAAGACACCAGGAACTTCCCTCCTTAAAATACTAACCTTCCTCACCGATGCTCTATTAGTGACCCATTCCTTTGGGTTAAACGTTGCTGTATCCCCACAATTTTCCTTAAGCACCATTAATGGAAGAGTATACATGTGAAACGTGGGTTATTTTCACTTGAGTTTCTACAATGCTTTTCTCTTGGACGCTTAGGTAATGAGGACAAGGGAAAATAAAGGAAATGCTAGCAAAGGACTTAAAGTTCAGGAAAATGATAATTAAACCACAGTAAACTCATTTCTTTAGTGTTTGTCCTAGAGGCAGCCCTACATAATACAGCAAATGATTAAAAGTCTTAACCATTTTATAGCCCCATGTGACCACAGAGGATGAGAAAGGCAATCAGGCCCCTGATTCCTCCTTGAGAAATACAAACACAGGGCCAACATGCCCAGCCATTTTCATCAAATTAAATCTGAGTACTACACCCACCCAGATAGTTTCAGAGTATAGTAATTTTAAATGCACGTTTTATGTCTTCTGTGATGCAAAAGAGCACTGTAATAAAAAAGGTGAAAATTTGCCACTTTGCAGGCAAGTGAAAAGTGGAAAATTACTCCAACCTGGCAGAACAGGTTTTTTGAAAATAATATTAGGATAGCTGCCTTAGAGGAGGCAACCGTTTAAGGGTCTAAGTCCCCAAGAATAAAAGATAGGTTGTACAGTGTAAAGGTTGTAAAATAATTGCACATAAACATAAAAGTCTCCCTAGCATAATTTTTTTTTGCTTTTTTTTCTTGCTCACATCATGTGTCAGCAAAAGACAGATTATTATCATCATTATTTCTGTAACCTTCTTCATTATCTAAATGCTTTATAGGCATTGATTAGTTAACTGCACAATCCCTGCCAGAAAGGTCAGTGTGGTTAACCTGAAGGCAGAGCCAGAGTGTCTTGAGGTTAAGTGATTCATCCTTCTCTCCAAGGAGATGAGAGGAGGACAAGATCTCAATCCTAGAGTTCTTCTGTCTCAGGCTGTTTCCATCCTGGCTGACATATGTAATAGTGAAAATGCTTCTTCTTTCCTAGCATAACTGATGTCAGAAAAGACTGGAGATTTTACACATGAATTGGTAGAGAATGAAATGTTATCCTGGTGGGATTCGATTCTCTGTTCAATTAGAGCAAAAATATTTAGGTAAACTTTCTAATCCGTGGCCAGTGGAGGAGTTTTAGGTTAAAGTCCCATCTTCAGGCAACAAGTATTTATTGAGATCCCATCATCCCCAGAAAAAAAGAAATATTCTAGTCTCCAGGGATCTCAAGTTGAATTTGAGAACCAACATTCTGTTTTAGTGAAGCTTCCTTTCTGATGGGGTGGGATTAAAAAAAAACATTAAAAAAGCAAGAATAATAACACACAGTGAGATTAGGAACGAAATTCACAACCAATAACATTACGAATGTGTCTAGATGATTTTTAGATGGGTTGGTCAGGGAAGGCATCTCTGAGGAGGTGATACTGAGACTAAATGACAAGAAGGAGCTAGCCATAAAAATAAAATAAAAATAGGAAATCGAGAACAGTCTGGGGAGTTCCCATCATGGCACAGCAGAAACATGAGGTTGCGAGGTTGCAGGTTCAATCCCTGGCCTTGCTCCATGGGTTAAGGATCTGGAGTTGCTGTGGCTGTGGTGTAGACCGGCCAGACCCCTAGCCAAGGAACCTCCATATGCCACAGGTGTGGCTCCGTGGGTTAGGATCCTGACATAGTCTCTGTGAGTATGTTGGTCCAATCCTTGGCCTTGCTTAATTGGGTTAAGGATCCAGGGTTGCCACAGCTTGGATCCAGTGTTACCTTGGGTGTGGCATAGGCCCCAGCTGCAGCTCTGATTCTACTCCTGGGCCAGGAACTTCCATTTGCCATAGGTATAGCCATAAAAAGAAAAAAAGAAAGAAAGAAAACAGGAAAGAAAGACTTTGGAGTTTATTCAATGTGACATAGGAAACTACTGAGAAAGCTTAAAGTGGTGATGTGACAAACTCTTATTCCTAGTTGCAAAACATTACTTTGGCTCTTATTTTAGGGGGAAAGAACAGAAAGAGAGAAACCAGTTACCAGGCTATTGCAGTGGTCCAGGTGAGAGAGGACGATGACCTCAACAAGGATGGCAGTCACAGAGATGAAGACGTTTAGGTGGATATTTAGGTTTTTATGGTAGCATTGAGAGGATTTTGTAATAGAAATGGGAAATATGGACAGTATAGAATTAAAGACAATTCCTATATCTTCAGGTACAAAGACGGAAGAGAATTTTTAGCAAATGTTTGAAACCTAAGGCTTGTTAAAATATAGTTTAACTTGAGAAATGCATAGCACCAGGAAAAAAAAAATCTGTAAGATCTGATATAATCTAACAAGTCAGCAAAGGCTTCTTTGGAAAGCGACATGTAAGCAAAGAACTGAAGGATTCAGCTAGAAAGTGTGAGCATTACCAGGATATAAAGTCATAATTCATATACTCATACACAGCAATTAATCGACTACAGCCATCTGTCTCCTTCAGATTCCAGAGAGAGAGCATTGGGACAACTGATTGACTGCCCTTGGGGCAAGTGTCCAGTCCTAATCCATTCAGTGGTGGTTTGAGGAATGAGAATGTGTCACAGGCCTGTGGTTTCCAAGGACTGAGGGACAGACTGTGAGGCTAGAAGTTGGGGATGATAGCAAATTGACTTTTGTGTCTAATATAATCCTCCATTCACCTTTCCATTTGTAGAGCTTAATGGAGAACCGGGCCTATAGGAAACACTCAGTGTCAAGTGATTAAATGAATAACGGCAATTTAAGAGAGAGGAGGCTATTAGGTGTTTCTTTTAGGAGCAAGGAAATCTACTTCCAAAATCAATCATGGCCACCTTGTAAATATACTGCTCTCATCACTCCTGTAATTTTTTGAAACTCTGCCTAACAGACATATTAACAATATTGAGTTAAAGGGTTTGGTTATTATTAACACCTGAAAATTTTCACATCTTAATCCAGTTCTTCTCAAACTTTACAGAACATAAGAATCACCTGGGCAACTTATGTTAAAATGCCAATTCCTGGGTCTAGTCCATTTCAGTACATACTGAGTACCAAAGAATATGAATTTTAGTATGATCTGGCTAAGAATTGCCTAAAAGAATTGAAAGAAAGAATAGCCCAAAGAATTGAAAGCAAGATCTCAAAGAAATATTTGTATACCTAGGTTCATTGCAACATTAATTATAATAACCAAAAAGCAGAGGAAACTCAAATGTCCATCAACAGATGAATAGCTAAACAAAGTATAGTACAGACATACAGCATTTTACCACCATTAAAAATGTAAAAATACAACAAGAACCAACTAAATACAGGGAATCATACTAAATAACCTTGTAACCTATGATGGAAAAGAATCTGAAACTGATGAAGAAAAAAAGTGTATAGATAGATAGATAGATATCACTGAATTGCTTTACTGTACACCTGAAACTAACACGCTGTAAATCAACTAAACTGCAATTAAAATAAACACATAAAACACACAATATCTTCCCCAAAGCCAGTCTAGTTTTCTTGTTTGTTTGCTTTTTTAGGGGTCAAATCGGAGCTGTAGCTGCTGGCCTATACCACAGCCACAGCAACGTGGGATCCCCAACCCACAGAGCAAGGCCAGGGATTGAACCCTCATCCTCATGGGTCCTAGTCGGGTTCATTAACCACTGAGCCACAAAGGGAACTCCCCCCCAAATCCAGTCTAATGCACACCTAACTGGTCTCTCGGATTCTCTCTGCCCTCCATCATCATTATCACTGATTAAATTTAGATTTCACCACCTAAATTGGATTCCAAGAGCCAGAGATCTGTGTTGTCTGGACCCTGTCCCTCCCTGTCTTAATCCATCCTGCAGTTTAATTCAATATTCCCTTTCCAAAACAATTATTTCTGTTTAAAATAGATGGACCACAATTCTGAGAGAAGAGTGGAATAGAAGAAAACAAAACACAATGTGGAAAGTGGTCAAACGATTACAAAATGTAGCAGCATTTATTATGTTTATATTAGAATTATAGATTTGAATTCCATTTTTCTTATATTCAGCCTCCTCAAATTTGAAGTCTTTTACGCAATATGATCTACAAAAGAATGTTACTTACTTACTTCTCAAATAATAAAACACAAACACTGCCACCCGTCACAGATGTGCCTTACGTCCTCCATTCATGTACAAAAGTTCCCTGTTGCACATGACCTGATAGTCTCCAAAATGAAATCCAAAAATAACAGTACTAAGGAAACCAGTTTCAACACAATCTTTTCTCCAACCTAGTTGCATGAATGAAAACAATTGTATTAGTTTTTCTGGGATCTGTTTTTCCCACCTGTGAAGAGAGAGAACCAGCTTATGGCTTTCAAACATTTTGATGACCATTCACTATAAAAAAAAAAAGTTTCCATGGCAAAGAAGTTTCACAAAACTTCCACAAAATGCTTATCCTTACTATCTGTGATTTTATATTCTACTAATCTGTTCTGTTCTATATTATGCTATTTCTTTCTTAAAAAAACAATGTTGGCAGTTATTTTATTTTATTTTATTTATTTTGTGGCTGCACCCACATAGAAGTTCTCAGGGCCAGGAACTGAATCCCAGATGTAGCTTCAACCCACTCCACAGTGGCAGCAATGCCAGATTCTTCAACACAGGGCCAGGGATTAAACCCACACCTCCTCAGTAACCCTAGCCCACTGCAATTGAATTCTTAACCCACTGTACCACAGTGGGAACTCTACAGTTATTTTAAATGATAAAGCTATGTTATTTACTACATGGAAGCCCTGCATTCTAAGAGAGAAAGTAGATTAGTAATGTCAGAAATTACAACATATATACACATATATGCCTGGAAGAATTTAAACCAGAACTCTATTGGTGGTTCTTTCTAGAAAAAAGAAAAAGTAATGCTGGTTATGTTAAACTGACTTCACAACTATTAGATCATATCCACGGTTTAAAAAACACTGACAGAAATAATCTTTATAGGCTGTTCGAGTTGTAATGCTCTATGATAATGAATAAACATGGAATTTCTTTTGCATATTTGTGTTTTCCATATTTTTCACTTTTATAGATAAATTCATGGAAGAAAAATAGATTTCCTAAGTTTTCCTGACAATTCTGATAAAATAGCATAGATTCATATTAAAATTCAAAAGTTAATAATTCAAATATTAAAACATAATTCAACACTAAAAGATAATTCAATCCAGTGGGAAATAACTTGGATTCCTTTCCTCATTTTTCCACTGAGCCAAGGGGGAACTCAATTTTATATCTCAAGTATACTCACCATGGTTGAAGAAGAGGTACCAAGATTGAAGCTATGCTCCTTCAAGTCTTGGTTAAATCACCAGTTCTTGGCCCTGACTGTACCTTAACATCACCTGGAGAAATAAAACAAACCATGTTCTGATCCCACTCTACAACTATTAACTCAGAATCTAAGAGAGTGGAACTGATTTTTACTCTCTTCAGGTGAGGGCTGAGAAAAATTAGACTAGATGACGCAACATCAAAGTCATCATCTTCTGAGTATCCAGTTTAGTCCAATGACAGAAAACAACCAGGGCAATAACAAAACTGTTGATTTCACACTCCTTCTTAATCTCTTGCCCCTGGATTCCTCCCTGTTATGGACTGAATGTGCTCCAAGGAAGAGTTCCTATTTTGAATCCCTGACCTCCAATGGATGGTATTTGGAGGTCTTGAGGAGGTAATTAAGTTTAGAGAAGGTCATGAAACCTCATGGAACACTCATGATGGGATTACTTCCCGTACAGAAAAGGAGACCTGAGCCTGAGAAGGTGATCATCTGCAAGCCTGGATGATAGCCTTCACCAGCCCCCAACCATGCTGGTACCCTGCTATCAGTCTACTAGCCTCAGAACTATGAGTATCAAATCTCTGCTATTTAAGCCATCAAGTCTCTGGTATTTCATTTTGGCAGACAAACCTAAGACACTCCCTATACTTTGCCCAAGTTAACCTTCTTCTTCATCACCTTCATAACATGTAATTGAGAACTACCACCTGCTGCCCTTTAACCAGCAGTGTCTTTATACCCCACATTTTCTCCATCAGCACCGCTAGAGGGCCTTAGAGTTCCTGAGTGCGAATGTCAAACAAGAAGGGTAACTCTATAGTTGATCATTTTCTGGCTGTTGGATAATTCTCTCTGTGGGGTAGAGTTGTCAACAGCTTGTAGATGTGTCATTGTGAAGAACTGATAGCTGAAAGCAGGGGAGAAGTAGGAGTAACAACCATCTCTCATCATACAGGTTAAGTATTATAAAAGGAACATAGTGATTTGGAACATAAAGAGCAGACAGAAAAAAACGACAGAGAGACTCAAGAGACTTAAAAGGAGGTACAAAGGTGTGATTTGGCTTAATGTAACAAACCCTAACTTTTGGATGAATTACATATATTTAAAAGTCCATTTTGAAAATATGGAGATCAGGGGAAAATATAACCCCCCACCCAAATTACATTTAAATGAAAAAAATCTTTGTTTCAAACAGTTATGGTGGTTTTGGTTTTTGCTCTATAAATTCAATTTTATTATAATGATTAGCTTTTCTCACTAATCAATTAATTGAATTTTGAGACAGGAGGGTTTTTTAAAATTCATGAGTTATCTCAGATGCAAGCTAGTTTTTATATGCTTCCTTACTGCCACCTAGTGTATGTTAATATATTGCAAGAAAAAAGCAACACATTCAGCCAATTTATCAGTGTTAAGATCAGAACTGAACAGAACTGATGGCTAATCAGTTTATGAACAAATATTTTGGATGTTTCTCAGTGAGTTTCAAATATCGAATGAGAGTATCTCCAATCACTAGTATGGCTTTCTCTGGCCTTCAGAGACTGTTAAAAGGACTTCCTGTTGCTTTGAGATTATGACTTTGTTATAATAATGTTAAAATGTATTTTAGTCAAATATTGATGCAGAGATGTGGTTGTGTTTCATTTTGTCATTATATTTTGATTACCTTACTTGGCAAAAAAAAAATTGTGACACCAGGTAATTTTTTAACGAGAAGACTAAGAGAGGTGTTCAGAGCTACCCGGACACTGTCTCTTGTTTTCTTCTCTCCTCATTGTGAGCACGGGACCTCACTCATGCCAAGTTGGTTCAAAATCTGGACATCTGTACATCTGAGGCAGACATTATCTTGATGGAAGTGCACAGATGATTAGTATAACTGCTTTCTGAGGGTCATATAAATGCCACAAGAGTCTTGTGGTGAAAGATGAATTAGGGCTCCTCCACAGAGATAGATAGAGATGCTCTTCAGAGAAACAAGGGCCAGGGAAAAGGGCACTGAAGCATGATGTATTTTCTCCTGCTCTGTGTAGCTACCTCACCTCCATTAATTTTTATACCATTTGATAAATAAATTGGATTTTATAGTGTGTGTGTGTTCACATTCTCTTCCTTTCAATCCAACACCAAGCTGATATTTCTATTTTATTGTCCCCCCTCCACCACCACCACCCACGTTCCCATGTTGGCTTTTGCTGTTGCTGAAATTGTACTAGACTATAAAATCCACAAGTCTAGGAACCATTGTCATAGTTGATGAAAATAACAGGATATGAAAGGAATGAGCTATTTTGGAGCCTTGTTCCCTTTGGTCTCTTACCAATATGAGTACAATCTGTTAATTATGAAACACGGATGATAGGCCAGCAGATCCTGGTGAGATGCCAGTGTGGGGAAAAAGTAACTGTTGGGAGAGCTGCTTTATCAGAAGGCGGGCGGTGGAGGGCGGGGGTGTGTGTGTGAATTACTTGAATTTGGAAAGAGGAACTGTAATGGGAGCGCAAGGCCAAGACTGATTCACAATTTTGCTTAGAAACAGGCCTATACCTCGCCTTTTATTGCACAGTGATTTGTGAACATAGGTTTGTGGTCATGTTTTCTCAGCAGGAGACAAATTTTGGAAAGACAAATCTTAGCAGAGACACGGGTCACCAAACACAGCTTCTACTCCCTCCTTGTCTCTTAGGTTTCGTGTAACTGTGGCTTTGATTGCCAGGTATTTTTTGCTTGTTTTTTCTCTTCTTCACATTTTTCTGTAATCAGTATCATAATAAAAACTCAAAAAACATTTTAGCAAACTCTAAACATTTGTCTAGCCATGAAATATATAGATTCAAGTCTAATTCTTTTCATTTAGACATCTAATATTTCTTAAAGCAGTGTCTGATTATTCAAGAGATGCTTATTCTGCCTTTCTCAAATACTTGATTGTCTATTGTTGGCAGAATTCTGACAGCCTCCAAAGATTTAGCAAAGCTCACCAACTTGGTTTAATTCAGGAAAGACCTCATTAACTTAACTAGATCAGAGAGAGTCTCTCTGCCAAAAATTAACGTACTTTCACAGAAATAGTTCCTCTTTACCTGTGATTGTCATTTCTCCCAGATCACTGAAGTCAGACTGTCTGTCACTCTCCTTTTTTCTCCACCCACAAAGACTGAGACTCCTCCAGTTCATAAAATGACCTGGCATTCTACAATATTGAGATCATTTTTAAAGGGCCACATACATATTTTCTCAATTATAATCTATGCTGTCCCAAATATAGCTCTCTACTCGAATGGATTTTATAGCTATTATCTATCTTTAAAAATCCCATTTTAAGCACTAATGCTGAAGTCTTATCAGCGATATTTATTCCAGCTCTTCTATTTAAATTGAATAGTCACTGCTATTTGAATAAAACAGAGAGGAAAGTTGCTAATTTATTCTTTAAAAAAGTATTCGTTTCTCTTTTTTTTGGTACTGATTCATACAATAATTGGAAAAAGAAAAGTCACATGCAAGAGAAGCAGTAAAAGTGCTTTCTTATTCTTCAATCATTGAAGAGTGTGGAATTGTATAATATTTGATTCTTTATTCATACTTATAAAGGCAATATATCAAATGTGAACGTTTTTTGTTCACTTTCACCAAATTGTGTTCTCTATGCCTTTTTTAGCAGCACAAGCTTGAAAAGCTTAAGTTATATTTATAAAATGAGCAGTTAAGGGTTTTATTGATGAGAAAATTTTAAGTTGATATAAAGATATATTGCTAAGAATCATAGAATGATTGAGCTGGAAGGCAATTTTAGAGAAAATATAATTGAATGTTCATTCTGACTCCTCATTTGATTGTTTTACAAGTGAGGAAGGAAAATGAGTCCTAATAAATTGCTTAATTCCACAGACCTACTCAGTAAGGGAAAGAATTCCTTTTTTTTTTTTTCTTTAAGTAAGCCAGTAATGCATATTGCATTAGATTAGGTGCTATACAAGCATAGTTTATTTTCAAACTCTATCAAAAATGAGTAAAAATTAGCATATGTCTAGCATTTAATAAATACTATTTGCTAAGGTCTTATAATTGTAACATTCTTTGAGGGTAATGTAAATAATAAACTAAGTCATTTACATTACTGAGTTCTTAATAGGCATTCATGACAGAAACATGATCAAGAGTTTTAAAGTTATTATTAACTGAGGCGGTTGGATTTTTGCATTGCTAAATAGATTTTTAATAAGTAATTGACACTTGAGGTGGAATCACACTCTTATCCAAACCTAACATAGGCAGAAACACACAGAAGCCCTCACAACTAAAGTCCCAGAGGCAAAGCAAGGTCAGAACAAAGGGCTTGCCATGACCTACCTCTTTGAGCAGAGAAATATCCTAACTCCCATCTCTCTCCTTGCAAAAGAAACATTCTATCTGTGTCAGTCTTGAACAAACTGCTTCTTTATGTAGCTTCAGGCTTTACTATCTCTGAGATGGCCCTTGAGAACTACCACAGCATTTATTATTTGGCCTTGTTCCTGAAAGTTTCAGATATCCAACACTAAACTTCATCATTGAGTATGATTGGGTGTGTGTTTTCCTACAGACAAAGCAGACGTGACCACTTTATATTAATAACATACTATATAATTAATTATGTTATAGTGGATATTATATATCATTATATGATGATGTAGAATGTATGAATAATAGTTACAGAATAAATATAATATATATCATTAATCATATGTAATTCATTTATAAATAATATATACTGAGATGTTATATAATTAATACATTATGTTATTAATAGTGTTTATATAAATATAATAAACAGGGTTGAGATTAATCTTGGCCTTTTGTTTCAGAAGTAAAACTTCCTTTCGAAAGGTCAGAGAAAGAAGTCACAGTGACGATCAAAAGCACAATGAATAACCTCTAGAGATTAGAGGTCTACGGTACAACACTGTACCTATAGTCAACACTACTGCATTGCGTCCTTAAAAATGTGTTAAAACGGTAGATTTCATGTTACAGTTCTTACTGCAATAAAGTAAATTTTTTTAAACAGGGAAAAAAGAAGCCTCCTTTGAAATCACTCCAAGAAGTTAACATCTTACACCAAAGGAAGACCCTGGAGTATTTTCCCTTCTCTCCTGCCCTCCTCTTACTGGGGTTGTCTCTGGTGAATTGCAAACTGAGTTACCTCCTAACTTTCCCTCCAGCTTCTATGCTTAGAAAACATTTGTCTCAAGAGCAGGGAAGAAAGTCCAAGATGCTTCACGGGTGGCAGAGACTTTTTTCTCCTGGAGTACCATTAAAAGCTGTCTAAAAATCACATTTCCATCAGGCATGCTTTATTTATGTAGATCTATCGGATCCAGGCTACCCTTTCCAAGTAAAATCACATAGTCATCAGCAGGACTCCATAAGAAAAAAATATGCTATACCCCTTTTCTAAATATACTAAACCCCCTTTTTAAGACATTTGCCTAAGTAATTGAACCAAACCAAATAAGAAGGATTTAGTTTACCTGAAATGACCTGAGTTTCCTTATCTTACCTAACATAGGTCAACCAGGAGACTGAGTCACAATTCTTTCATTGGTCAAATCAGCCTCCATCTGAAGCTATGGAGATTTTCTGAGAAATACAAATTTCAAGGAAACTCTTTATGTAAGACATTTTATTAGAAAATGTTTAATAGAGTTGAGGATGCCTTTAGAGAATATGTTTCACAGGAAGGACCCTACTGGCCCCTAATGACTTTTTCTTCTCTGAGAAGAAGAGTGTATTTCAATTACACTAGAAATTCTCCCAAAGTTAATAAGATTTTAAAATTTGCTTTCAAAGTATTTTGAGTATTCGAGTCCTTGAGTTCTCAAGCTTGCCATTAAACTTTTAGTTCATAGTTGTATAGTTTCATACGTTTTCTAATGAGTGAATTAAAATAGAAGGAAATAAGGGGTCATCGTACAAAAATGTGAATATCACAAAACATTTTAGATTATTTTTCTGTAGAAATATGGTCTAATTGCACAGGTCTGGCAATGTCCTGGGTACTGACTAAAGTGGATGATATCCCTTCTTTCATAAAATATACAGTGGGTGAATATCAACAATAATCAGGAGTTCCTGCTGTGGCACAGTGGATTAAACCCTCCCCTGCAGTGGCCCAGGTCACAGGTGCAGCTTAGATAAATCCCTGGTCCAGGAACTGCCATATACCTCAGGTGTGGTCATAAAAAATAACAACAACAACAACGATAATAATAAATAACAAGATGAGCAGTAAAATACAATTCAAAATATGGTTCTGAGATTATGAAAATAGCTCTAGTTTAGATTAAGTGATAGGAAGAGTTGCCTGGGCAGGTAATATTTACACTGAAGCCAAAAGAATGCACATGAAACCAAAGACTTGGGAGATGGAGAACTTCCCAGGCAGAGGGACCCTGAGGTGAAAGGGTTAGATTCATTTAGAAAAAAAAGTGCAGATTTAATGAAATAGTGATTTTGAGGGAGAAAGGTATAAAATAAAGTTGAAGAGTGTAAAGCTTCAATTACATGGAAGGATTGATCTCCATCCTAAATACAACAGAGAGTCATAAGAGGCTTTTTACAGAGCAGAGTAACTCAGTCCTCTCTCTGTTTTGCACCTGATTTTGTTTTATCCAGGGCTGCAAATACCTTTCACTGGCTAGAAGAACCTTTGCCTTTATGGCCCCTTTTCTCAGTTTTGTATTTGGAGTTGGCCCTGGAACAACTCTAGGGTGAGGGGCACTGACAAACTTTCTGAAGTGGAAAATCCAGTATAACTTTACAGTTGACTCTCCAACCCCTTGGTTTCCCCAAACTTGACATCTCAAGGTCATTGTACACTGCATATTTGGTTTTAAAAAACCCATATCAAGGGTATTTGTGCCATTCAAAACGCTGTTGTTCAAGGCTCAGTTGTAAATATATTATTTACTTTATTATTAATAATATGATTAATTTTACTTGTATTATATATAATGTTCCATATTGCATTGTACAAAATATGGACTTTATAATGTTCTATATTATATTATATATATTTATGTTAATATTATATATATTTACTTCATTAAAGTATAGACTCTATTATGTATAATATTTACATATAATTTACATATATATTTATATATCACTGTGTTGGCATAAAGATAAATACAACCCAGATTGGATTATATTTATATACATGTGTATGTGTGTATACAAATAAATAGAATATATAATGCGTACTTTATTTTATAATATATATGTATACTAAATACACATAATATATATACATTTTTCTCTGTTATTAAAACATTTTCACTCTTGGCCCTGTACCTAGTCTGCCCAAGGCATAAGGCAGCCCTGGTCTGATCAGGAGAGTCCATATTTCATTCAAGTTAAAGCAGATAGCTATTCCAAGAGAAGGTGGCAGACACAGGCAAGAAAAAAAATCAAATAGTATTAATTTAGTTTTTAAATAAAACTAAAACATAAACCATAGACTCAGACCTTTTAAAAATATGTATCAAGAAACTTAAAACAATATTTTGTAAAACAAAACAAAAAAAATCTCATTGCAATCAGTTTAAAAAGTGACAGAAAGGCAAAGGAAAGGGCTAAGGAAGGCAGCACAAGAAAGCTGAGCTATAAAAAAGAAGAACTAAAGCCAAGAGGGAAAGCAATGCAGAGAAGCAGAATAACAGGAGATGAAGAGAAATACTCAGGTGAGAAGTACATGTGAAAGTTTTTGAAAGGTACACATGCTGACAAATGTACAGGAGTGTGATAGGAACCCAGGGGAAAATTTCCCTGGGAGCCTGGAACCAATGCACTAAAAATCTTCTCATGATCATCCAGAGCGCTTCAGAATAAATCAATAGAATGTGGGCCATTAATGGAATAGTTGTTAGGAGAACAGAGCTTCCAAATGTAGCATGCGTAGGGCTTGTTAAACCAAAAATTCCTGCAGAGAGGTGTGTGAGCAGAGAGCTGGCAGGCACTTTTAACTGGAATCATATGCTTACTTGCTAGAGAAACTGTACATGGTTGCAGAGAGGTGTTGTTTTTCTTGTTCTTTTTGCAAATTTTTGTTTTTGAGTGAGAAAATTCCAAAATAGTCTATAAGAAAGAGGTCAATGTATGCTCATAGCTATTCCCTCCACCCCTCCCTCCCAGTAGCATTTGACAATCTCTGTGCTCTTTGTCAGAGTACCTCTTCACATTCTGCCCCACATGGAACAGGAGGTGACGCCTTTTAAGTAGAGCAGGAGGTCCAGCTGTGATGTGGGCTTTTTCTTCCCTAGACCTCTCTACTGTCTCTCTTCTCTACTGTCTTATGTGTCAGCTGGGCCAGACTCTAGTACCCGGCACTCAGTCAAACACTCACCTAGGTACTGCTATAAAGTTATTTTGTAGATATAGTTAATACACACAATCACTTGCCTTTAAGTAAAGGAGATCATTTTCAATCATGTAGGTGGGCCTAACCAATTAATTTGAGACATAAAAACAAAAAATGGAAGTTTCTCTAAGAAAGAAAAAATTCTGCTTCAGAACCACGATGCCAATACCTTCCTAAGAGTTTCCAGCCTGCTGGCCTGCCCTGCAATGTTCAGACATGCAATCCCCTATGATATGTGAGCTAATTCCTTAAATCCCTTCATATATATCCTACTGGTTCTATTTCTCTGGAGAACTCTAACAGATATATATTTTGGTATTGGGAATGATTCTATAGAAACAGAACCTTAAGGATAAGTTTTCTGAATTGGTTCTACAGTTTGCTCTCTAAGCTCTTAGATTTAAAGGTACTAATGATTCTTATCTCCTTTGTTAAAGAGGGCATTGATCGTCCCTCACATGATGTGGGAATAGAGATATGCAAAATATCACCATTGGTACCACCAATCATACCTACAAAAGTTGAGCCTCTGGGTGAACATGTGTTTGATATTTTAGAACATTTTTTTTATCAATCTAAGGAATATAGTAAAAATAACTCATTGCTGGAGGAATTGGGAAAGAAGAGAATGAGTTTGGGCTTCAGATTCCCAGCTCAACTGCAGCATAAATGACCTGAAGGGTTCTGCGTCTGCCCTGAAAGAAATTCTTCTGTCTTGTAACTGAGGAGCTAAAATTTCTGAAAACCAAACCCAAAGACTCATCCTTCACCCTACAAATGGCTAAATTACAGCACAAATTGAATTCCTAATCTCACAGAGTGTAGCTGGACAACCTTTTGTTGGAACAAGTAAGCTTGTGACTAATGGATCCAATCAACCTTCTCAACAGAAGGCAGGAATGAAAAACAGTTTTATCCAGGAGAGCCTAGAGGTCCCTCTTGTCTGATGGCTTACAGCCCTGTTCATTGCACAGGAAATAGACAAAGCTTTTGAGAATTTTATAGCATCAGAAACACTTCCAGCCTGGGTTGCAAGGGACAAAGACACAGATGACACACAGAGAAGAAGACTATGTGACAAACAGAGTCAAATATTGGAGTGATGCAACTATGAGCCAAGGGACACTGAGGAGGGCTGGCAGCCACAGAAAGGCAGGAAAAGGCAAGGAAGGATTCTTCCCTGGAGCCTTCAGAGGGCACAGGACCATGCTGACTCTTTGATTTCAGACTTCTAGTCCCCAGAACTATGAGAGAAAAAATTTCTGTTGTTTTAATCCCCTGATTTTGTGGTCATTTGTTAAGGACACCCAAGAGAACTAATAAAGCATCTGCAGTCATTTGGCAAGTCATTCATCCCATCCTCCATGTTGTGGGGGAAAATACTGAGAGACACTTAGAAATCATGTGTCTTCTGTTCCTTTTTGGAATGCTTGGGAATTAAGAGATGATGTGGTTAAAAAAATTTCTAATTTGACTCACATTTTCTGTTTTATTCCAAGGTCCATATCGAGTTTGGTGTACAAAAAAAATCAATCTATATAAAGATGGTTTGAAAAGAAAGATATAAGGTTTTCCTTCTCTTGACCCAGACAGTATTACTATTATTCATTATTACTAAGGGAATAAAGAGAGGAAGTAGAGAGAGAAAAGTGGAAGAGAGGTTAGAAGGAAGATGAGGGAGCAAGTTTATCATACATATAGGCCCTGGAAATCGCATAAGTGTGTCAGGAACTATCCCAAAGTCCTAACGGGAGCTGCTAGTCTCTGACTCTGTAACATAAACTGTTTGAGTTGAAAGAGATCTTAGACATCATGTAGTCTAAAGAAATAGTCTTTTCCAAAGACACAAGGGAGGGCAAGTTTCAACATGCGTAGAATGTGAAGAAATGTAGATCAGCCCACTGAGGAGTAGGAACCATGGGGCCAGATGCAAAACCCTGATGGCCAGGCCCAGTGAGCATGGTGAAAGCAACAGCAGCACAATTTAATGAATGTGCCATGACACACTGATGTGGCTCTCTTCAAGAAAGGGAAGCACATTTTGGTCTTACTAGGTTGTAATAATGCTGCTTCAGAGATGCCTTTCATTCAGAACACTGAGCAAAAATGGGTCATGGGCTGTGCATTTGGGCTTTAGAAAGCTACACATTTCAAAGAATTCTTATGTTTACCAGACTATAAAGAAATTTAGGAGAATGGAGTGAGGGAAATGAACTCTTCTAAAGAAAACAACAGGGTAGCAATGTGTTTACATGGGTCAAAGATAACAAAGAGATAATTGTCCGCATCTTGTAAGATGTTATTCTGAAGTACTATTTGTGTTGTAATGAAACCCAATCTTGAAAACTGTTTTGGGAGACTTTTGATCTTAGCATATGCTGCTAAGAATTGTACAGTCTCAAAAATGTTGAAAACTATTGCAATAAGATCTTTCGTCATATTTTATGGTCCCGTGTTTCCATGTAAAGTACCACCAACCTGGGTTTGCTGTGCTGTCAAATCAAAATAGATTGAAAACAGACAATTAAAGTGTGAGAACTAAAGGGGGGAACCACACTTAAGAGCTGACAGCCTGGTCTAAAGGAAGGAGGCATCTAACCACTAGTTTGCTACCCAGCAAAAAGCTAGTTTGCCGTAATAATAGCAAATCTCAGGCATTTCTATAGTGCCTTGAGTCTAAGTTGTGTTCCCACTGAGACTCAGCCATGTGTGTGTACATCAGAAGGACCAACGAGGCTCGCACAGATTATCCATTTTAGTGGAAAATATGCTTTAGCTAGGTTGCCACAAACTTGTCTATTTCTAGGGAACCATGAGGCTGCAAGTAAGAAATGAAAGCCCTATTTCAACATAAAACCTCTGTAGGTTCTTAGGAACAAAATAATTCAGAAGTGAGGGAAAATGCCCTCTCCACTTCTAAAGAGCAGTTTCAGATATATGACTCTGCCACAGAAGGAGCTTGCAAATGTCCCAAGAAGTGGCACAGAGTTGGTAAGTCAGCCAGGAGCCCCAGGTATGATGTTCTTCACCTCTTTACTGGTGGGCAAATGCAGTGGATGGTCACAAAGCAACAAAGGGGAAACGGTCACTTTAGTGACATCTTAATTTGCTGCAGCAGGACAGTCTGAGAGTATAGGTGACAATACCTGGAGGACAGATATAGACACCTGTGACAGCAAGAACAGCATGAATAGCGTTGTTGGGGAGCCTTCATCTGCCTACATCATCCATAAATTCAAGAGCTTAAAAAGACCTCATGACATATTTGAAAAAGACTTCTCCCCTCTCACTTTAGCATTTGTACAAATTATTAGGGCAGAAAATTCCTGCACTAACAAATGGAGGGTAGAGTCAAAGACACATATTTATTGTCATTACTATAAATTTATTTTTATTCCCCGCCTGACTCCAGATCCCATCTGGTAGTTCTAGGGAAATATTGACTACATTAAGAAAAAGTGCTAATTATTTGACATATGCTATTTAAGAGAGCAGGTGTTACATAATACATTTTAGGAATGTTTTCATCAAAACGGTTTGTTGTGGTTTTTTTAAGTTTTGCACATGAAGTTGTATATTTTTGTTATCTGTGAAATTCACTTATGTGGAATAGCTCATTCCCTGCCAGTCAGATAAATAAACTATTGGTATTATAATAGTGTTAATCCCTAAATAAACTTGATTAAAGATGGATTTAAGAACAACTTGTATTAAGAACAACTCTCAGTTTAATCAGGAGCAAAGGGACTTCAATTTCCAATAATTATCTATTAAAGTTGGGCCAAGTTTTATAAAAGATTGCTTTTATTGCCCAATGTCTTTTTTTAAATGATTATTTTTATTTCCATCCTGACCATAGTCTAGCTTTAAAAATGGAAATTTATGTCTGATTTCCTCTGCAGCAAAAATATTCAAGTTCTGAAGTCAATGTAATTGTCTTAGAAATACTTCTCTTACCATTCACAGGGGAAAGCAAACATTTAACCACTTCACAGCTGGTTGTCTTCTGCTGTGGGCGGCTTCAGCCATTCCTTGGTGCTAAAGTGGACTATAAAATTAACAACTCAGTGTTATGATACTCTGCAGGGTATCGTGCATCTGGCCCAAGGATGCATATTGGGCAGTAGTGACATGGGTAACTAACTGCAAATAGACATCAGATTCCCAAATTAGATTGACTTTGTTTTTTTTTTTTTTTTACAACAGAGTCTCTCATATCCAATTTGCATACAGTACATCATCAACCCAAATGCTAATAAAATGTGCCCGGAGAAAATTGTTGCTTTGAATAGAAAATGAAATCTGTAGAAAAATGGATAAAGGAGTAGTGGGAGAATTTAAATGTGTACACATCATGTAATAAATATTTTTGCATATTTTCCATTAAAATATTAAATGTTCCTTGTTCATGATTTTTTAAAACTGAGGAAAGAGCCATGATTATATCCAGAATTTAAACAGGTTATCTCAAATCTGAGGACACAGCAGAGGATATAAAATGTGCTGACTGTGAACTGGCCCAGGTGGGTCAGCCTTGCATCAGATCACTCATGAGTCTTTCCTAAAAAACTAATTAATGAAGAAATACATCATCTTAAATTTCAAGACAGCTAGTATATAATTTCAAAAAATATGGTAGGGCTTTCATAAACTATGTTTGAGAATAACATGAACCGTGTGTATGTATTATATAAAACACACATATATATACAATACATAAACATATATAATGCACATATATACACATGTATACTTCAATGCAGGTCCAGGATAAACATTCAATCAATGCATCTTTTGTTTTATAAGGAACAAAAAACAGAAGTAAGCAGAAGTCCTAGGAAGTTTCCATGTTTCAAAAAAGAGGGATGGAGTGTCTTTTTTATTTAAAGGCAGCTCATAAGAGGCTTTCTAGTGCCATTTATTTTCCCCTAAGAAGTGGACTATAATGTTATTCTAAAAATATGTTTTTAAAGTGAGTTAAATAATGCTTATTTTTTGCCTGAGATCTAGCTCTTTCATGGGGAAATAGTGTTTAAGTAACAAAGATGAGTCTTTTAAGGAGTTCTCAGTTCAGATTTCTAGAGTCAACAAATGGGGCATGCTTTGCCAAGGACACTCCAACAAAAGCAAAGAAGTTCTGAAACATACTCGTTCCCTCTTGCCTTCCATCAGTGACTAATGCAGTGCCAAGATCTGTATCATCTCTTTTTCTGGGACTCTTCTATAAATGGAAGTGTTCTTTAAAATCTAGTGAAGTGCAAATCACTTTTTGAGGGTTCTCTAGTGATCAAAGGGAATAGAGAAAGTGAAGAGAAAGCAAGTTGGTGGGATGGGACCAACTGCAAACGGGATGGGAAAATGGCTTAAAAATTAGGAATTTCAGTAGATGCCTTATCAAACCAGAGTTTCTAATAAATTAAAAATATGACTATTTTGCAAATAGAGAATAAAGGCGTGTCCACAATATATTTAACTCATGAATGAGAAAACCTGCAGGATAGTAAAACAGGTTTAAAGCAGAATTCAGAAGACTGAGTATACTTAGACAAAAAAGAAGGAATACTGGAAAATATTTGTTAGGCTACATGCAAAAAAGTTTAATGTCCTGCCAGGCAACAAAGCCATATGTTTCAGAGTCATCTTTCTATGAAAGAGAAATCTTTTGCATCTCTACAAGATAAAGTCTATATTAATGGCATAATTTCACACAAGCTTGACTCTAATAAGTAATAAATAGGAAATTAAAACAGAGGTTTACCCACAAAAGAATTAAATAATACAGTATTCTCTCAATGGGGAAAAACTGAAAGCCTTCTCACTCAAATCTGGAACAAGACAGGGATGCCCACTCTCACCACTGCTCTTCAACATAGTTTTGGAAGTCCTAGCCACAGCAATTAGACAAACCAAAGAAATAAAAGGCATCCATATGGGAAGAGAAGACATCAAACTGTCACTGTATGCAGATGACATGATACTATACATAGAATACCCTAAGGACTCCACCCAAAAACTCCTTTAACTGATTCATAAATTCAGCAAAGTAGCAGGATATAAGATTAACATTCAGAAGTCAGTTGCATTTCTGTATACCAGCAATGAACTATTAGAAAAGGAATACAAAAACACGATACCTTTTCAAATTGCACCTCACAAAATCAAATACCTCGGAATACACCTGACCAAGGAGGTAAAGGACCTATATGCCGAGAACTATAAAACTTTAATCAAAGAAATCAAAGAAGATGTAAAGAAATGGAAAGATATTCCATGTTCCTGGATTGGGAAAAGCAATATTGTAAAAATGACCATACTACCCAAAGCAATCTACAGATTCAATGCAATCCCTATCAAATTACCCAGGACATTTTTCACAGAACTGGAACAAAAAATCCAAATATTTATATGGAACAACAAAAGACCCAGAATCCCCAAAGCAATCCTGAGAAACAAAAACCAAGCAGGAGGCATAACTCTCCCAGACTTCAAGAAATACTACAAAGCCACAGTCATCAAAACAGTGTGGTACTGGTATCAAAACAGACAGACAGACCAATGGAACAGAATAGAGAACCCGGAAATAAACTCTGACACCTATGGTCAATTAATCTTTGACAAGGGAGGCAAGAACATAAAATGGGAAAAAGAAAGTCTATTCAGCAAGCATTGCTGGGAAACCTGGACAGCTGCATGCAAAGCAAGGAAACTAGAACACACCCTCACACCACGCACAAACATAAACTCCAAATGGCTGAAAGACTTAAAGATACGACAGGACACCATCAAACTCCTAGAAGAAAACATAGGCAAAACACTCTCTGACATCAACATCATGAATATTTTCTCAGGTCAGTCTCCCAAAGCAATAGAAATTAGAGCAAAAATAAACCCATGGGACCTCATCAAACTGAAAAGCTTTTGCACAGCAAAGGAAACCCAAAAGAAAACAAAAAGACAACTTTCAGAATGGGAGAAAATAGTTTCAAATGATGCAACCGACAAGGGCTTAATCTCTAGAATATATAAACAACTTATACAACCCAACAGCAAAAAAGCCAATCAATCAATGGAAAAATGGGCAAAAGACCTGAATAGACATTTCTCCAAGGAAGATATACAGATGGCCAACAAACACATGAAAAAATGCTCAACATCGCTGGTTATAAGAGAAATGCAAATCAAAACTACCATGAGATATCACCTCACACCAGTCAGAATGGCCATCATTAATAAATCCACAAATAACAAGTGCTGGAGGGGCTGTGGAGAAAAGGGAACCCTCCTGCACTGTTGGTGGGAATGGAAACTGGTACAGCCACTATGGAGGACAGTTTGGAGATACCTTAGAAATCTATCCATAGAACTTCCATATGACCCCGCAGTCCCACTCTTGGGCATCTATCCGGACAAAACTCTACTTAAAAGAGACACGTGCACCCGCATGTTCATTGCAACACTATTCACAATAGCCAAGAATGGAAACAACCCAAATGTCCATCGACAGAGGATTGGATTCGGAAGAGGTAGTATATGTACACAATGGAATACTACTCAGCCATAAAAAAGAATGACATAATGCCATTTGCAGCAACATGGATGGAACTAGAGACTGTCATCCTGAGTGAAATGAGCCAGAAAGACAAAGACAAATACCATATGATATCACTTATAACTGGAATCTAATATCCAGCACAAATGAACATCTCCTCAGAAAAGAAAATCATGGACTTGGAGAAGAGACTTGTGGCTGCCTGATGGGAGGGGGAGGGAGTGGGAGGGATCGGGAGTTTGGGCTTATCAGACACAACTTAGAATAGATTTACAAGGAGATCCTGCTGAATAGCATTGAGAACTTTGTCTAGATACTCATGTTGCAACAGAAGAAAGGCTGGGGGAAAAATGTAATTGTAATGTATACATGTAAGGATAACCTGACCCCCTTGCTGTACAGTGGGAAAAAAATAATAATAAATAATTAAAAAAATAAAAATAAAAAAAATAAACAGGACTGATCCAAGACAAAATAAATAAATAAATAAATAAATAAATAATACAGTATTCTGTTACAAGATGCCCTTCACCATATAAAATATGCCTTCCATCTTTGAAAAACCAATTAAGAATAACTGTCCATATTGGAATGATCGGCTACCCTCTTTGTATTTTCTACCCTTTTGATTAAAACTCATCGTAACTCATTTCTGTATGTCTCTCACAAGACTGTGAGTTCTCTGATACAAAGATTACATCTTGATAATTTTAGTCCCCCAATGCCCCTTTTACAGACCACACTAAAGAATATACTCCCTAAAATCATGAGTTGTGAACAGAGACCAGATTTACATAGACTTTACGTAATATCTCTTTATTGGGGGCTATACTCACCTGTCCAAAAGATGATTAGTTAGTCACACAGTATCCAGTAAATGCGATAATGTACAAAGAGTTATCAAGAAATAATGCAATACAGTCCCTTCTAACACACGTTAAAATGCACAATCCACAGTTACCTCATTTCACTTACAATATCATAATTACACATACAGTATCTTAATTGGTTTAGATTTATTCTCCATTTTGTACAAAAGACTGTTGTCAGCCACACTGGATGTGGCAAAAAAACACTCATCCAGGATTTACAAGGCACTCATGCCTTAATTAACAGACCTTATATTCAATGAGTAGTAAACTCATTTAAATTTCAATAAAATTAAATGTCCATGTTTATGCAGTCCTTTATCTAAATGCTGCCATTTGAACAGCAACATCTATTTCATTTTTCCCTTGGTTTCCCTTGATTAAACTTGTAGTAGATTGCATTACGGCTGAATTATCCAAAAAAGAAATGTAATGTTCTTGGCATTTATTCAGTATAACAGGATAAAAATACTCAAGTCTTAGTGGTAATGACATCTGAGTTTCTGCAACACTCTAGCTTTTCCCCAAAAGGTGGAAAATAGGATACATTAAGCAAGATGGCATCCAACTAAATATTTCTGCACTGGCTTTGTCAAATTACATGAACACATAGTATGATGTTTTTAGATTGCAAATACTAGATTTAAGCTCTACCCAGTAAGTTGAGGGATGGCTTTTAAGTGGGGGCATTTAATGGATATACATCATTAATATGGAAAATTATAAATTATGGTTTGGGGCCAACTGAATCATCATTTAGGTAAATATTCAATATTTTTAGAAGAAACAAAGAAAAAATATGTTAGGATTTTACCATTGAAAATAGTTCCATGGAGTTCCCATCGTGGCTCAGTGGTAATGAACCTGACTAGGATCCAGAAGGAAGCAGATTCAATCCCTAGCCCTGCTCAGTGGGTTTAGGATATGGCTTTGCTGTGAGCTGTGCTGTAGGGCAAAGACACAGATCCAATCCTGCATTGCTGTGGCTGAGGAGTAGGCCAGCAGCTACAGCTCTGATTCAACCCCTAGCCTGAGAAATGCCATATGCCATGGGTGCTGCGAAAGAAAGAAAGAAAGAAAGAAAGAAAGAAAGAAAGAAAGAAAGAAAGAAAGAAAGAAAGAAAGAAAGAAAGAAAGAAAGAAAAGAGGAAGGAAGGAAGAAAGAAAGAAAAGAGGAAGGAAGGAAGAAAGAAGAAAGAATATACCCCCAAGGGAGTTTTGTATGTATGTTTAGAAATGTTAATACCCACAAGTAAATATTAGTATGTAAGAAAGGGAAAGTGCTCCTCCATTGAGTAAAGGAAATAGAATATAAAAGGCGGGTGGCTATGGTTTATGTCTAAGTTCTGTCATTAACTAACAAGCTATACAGAGAATGTTAGCTCCTTTTACTACCCTGGGCTGTTACCAACTTCTCTATCGTTAACTAAATATTTGCACCAAATATTCCCCAATGTCTTCTTCAGTCTTAATATTCAATCTCCATTTAGGTAGCATCAAGGAAAAATGCTTTGGGGGTCATTCTTTTTTAAAAAGAAGAAAAAAAATCCCTCCTTAACCTCCCTCAAATCACTAATCCACAAGGATTTTTCTTTCTAGATACTCATCTCTAACTCATTAATTTCTCTCCACCTACAGCCTTCTTATTGGTTCAAGCTACCACAGACTGTTGCCATACTGCAGGAAAATAAAATGGGGTTGTAACAGGATGGTCACATCCCAGCTCTTGGGCAAGTCCCCAGGACAGGCCAGCAAGTGAGGGTCCTTGGCTTGGTGCAGGAAAGAATTTAAGGGTAAGCGGAAGTAAAGTGAAAGCAAATAGAGACTGATTCATTCCATAGGCCAAAAGTGAGTCCCTCTCCAAGGTGTGAGAGTGGTTAATTTTTATGGGCTGGGTAATTTCACAGGCTAATAAGTGGGAGGATTATTCAAACTGTTTAAGGAAGATGTGGGGATTTCCAGGAATTGGGTCACACCCACCTTTGCCCTTTCATGGTCTGCCTGGTATCTGTCATGGTGCCCAAGGGGGCCTCATTTAGCTGTTATATTGTGATGAGCATTCACTGAGGTTGAAGGTCTACTGGAAGTTGAATCTTCTGCTATCTTGCGCCTAGGAAATTTTAACCAGTTTTTGTCATACCCTCCAGGGCTATTATTCTTTTAACGGTTGAGCCTTCCCACTTCCCTCTTGTCTCACCTGAATTTTACTAACAAACTTGGATTGGACTCATTCATCCATTCTTTGCCCAGCTCTTCCCTGCTCCCAAAATTCTTTGCCCCACTATAAGCAAAATTATATTTTGAATAAAAAAATGGCATTTATTGAAAATGTAAATAAAACATGGAGTTCCCATCGTGGCGCAGTGGTTAACGAATCCGACTAGGAACCATGAGGTTGAGGGTTTGGTCCCTGTCCTTGCTCAGTGGGTTAAGGATCCGGCATTGCTGTGAGCTGTGGAGTAAGTTGCAGACATGGCTTGGATCCCGAGTTCCTGTGGCTCTGGTGTAGGCCGGCGGCTACAGCTCCAATTCGACCCCTAGCCTGGGAACCTCCACATGCCGCGGAAGCAGCTCAAGAAATGGCAAAAAGACAAAATAAAGAAATGGCAAAAAAAAATAAAGTAAAATAAAATAAAATGTAAATAAACCAGAGTCACTTCTCTGGCTTTCCATTTCTCTTTGAATAGAGCCATAAATCCTTAACATGGTTCTCCAGCTCTCCCTCAAGCCTTTCTCCCCCTACTTCAAAAATCGGTGACTTTTCTTAAACCCTCAGAATCTTCAGCACGATGTACTATTTCCACATCTTTTGGCAGAACTAATGCCATAATCTTACTTCATTAGGAAAACTTTCCCCAACTCTTAGACCAGGTAAGATTCTACAAAAACTTATATATTTCTTCCTTTACTATGATTATTTTTTTAATACATGTGTGGTAAATGGTCCTGAGCCAGTATGTTCCTCCAACAACTGGCAACCTATCTTGTTAAACAAGGTCACTGTCATTAATATGAAACTGAAGAGGACCCTAAGGGACTCACCCAAGTACAAAAATCTTTGCCTCTCTTATTTTCAGGATAAAGGCTTCACCCTCCTTAACAGCTCTGAGTTCTAAAGAGTAGATCCAAACAACTAATCAGTTGCTAATCAGGGAAGTAAGGTACCACAGAAACGAAAGTAGCAGTCAAGAAACTACATGCAGCAATTAAAGAAGGATCTGGGTTTCCTCCTCAGAGTATATACATAATATCTTTTAGCTCTTCTGCAGGAACTCAGAATCAGAATCCTCAGATCAATCAGATCCTCAGAATCAGCCTCAGACATAAATACCTATTCATCAATGGTGAAATGCAGTGAATCTCAAAAAAGGAAGACTAGAGGGCATACTTCTCTTCCTTTTAAGAGCAAATGGGCTTACTTTGTCCCAAAGGAGAAGTTTAAATACATAAAACTATTGGAAGGGCAGCATATTTCAAGTCAAAACAAAGAAGAGGTCACTCCTTGAGAGAGCAATTATCTGTTCTTCTCTAACATCTACATAACTAAGAGGATCCAGTCATTCAAGGAACTAACCCCCCCCACACACAACAAAAAACTCTACTCCAAAATGACTTATACCTTCTAATAGAAGAAGCAGCAGCAATAATATTAGCAAAAATGAATTTAAGTTCTATCTAAGCCACTATGCATGCCCATAATTCATCCTGATAGCTTGTTTAGGGGTCACTAGTATTAAAGATATTAAAAGAGTCCTATCTATAGGCACAGGTTAGTTCCTGCTATGGCACAGTGAGCTAAGGATCTGCACTGCTGCAGCTGTGGCCATAAAAAAAAATCATAAAAAAACCAAAAAGACAACTTACAGAATAGGAGAAAATAGTTACAAATGATGCAACGGACAAGGGCTTAATCTCTAAAATATACAAACAACTTATACAACTCAACAGCAAAAAAGCCAACAACCCAATGGAAAAATGGGCAAAAGACCTGAATAGACATTTCTCCAAGGAAGATGTACAGATGGCCAACAAACACATGAAAAAATGCTCAACATCCCTGATTATTAGAGAAATGCAAATCAAAATACCATGAGATACCACCTCACACCAGCCAGAAGGGCTGTCATTCATAAGTCCACAAATAACAAATAAAAGGGAACCCTCCTGCACTGCTGGTGGGAATGGAAGCTGGTACAGCCACCATGGAGAACAGTATGGAGGTACCTTATAAATCTATACATAGAACTTCCATATGACCCAGAAATCCCACTCTTGGGCATTTATCCAGACAAAACTTTCCTTAAAAAAGACACATGCACCCACATGTTCATTGCAGCTCTATTCACAATAGCCAAGACATGGAAACAACCCAAATGTCCATTGACGGATGATTGGATTAGCAAGATGTGGTATATATACACAATGCAATACTCTCAGCCATAAAAAAAGAATGAAATAATGCCATTTGCAGCAACATGGATGGAACTAGAGACTCTCATCCCGAGTGAAGTAAGTCTCAAAGAGAAAGACAAATACCATATGATATCACTCATATCTGGAATCTAATATAAGGCACAAATGAACCTTTCCACAGAAAGGAAAATCATGGACTTGGAGAATAGACTTGTGGTTGCCTGGGGGGGGGGCAGGGAGTGGGATGAATTGGGAGCTTGGGTTAATGGATGCAAACTATTGCTTTTGGAATGGATTAACAATGATATCCTGCTGTGTAGCACTGGGAACTATGTCTAGTCACTTATGATGGAGCATGATAATATGCGAAAATAGAATGTGTACATGTATGTGTAACTGGGTCACCAAGCCGTACAGTAGAAAAAAAATTGTATTGGGGAAATAACTATTCAAAATAATATTAAAAAATATCATATAAAAAAGAAAGAAAGAGGGTTTTGTGAAAGGACAGAATTTTCAGTGAAGATTAGCCAAAGCCTAATTTGATTTAGGAAAGAATAGAGGAGAGAAGAATTGGAGACAGAATAAACAGTCCTTGGAGGGCTTTCACTGAAAATTATAATTAAGGAATGAGGCATTTTCATGGGTAAATTGGGGTAAAGAAAAGAATTTCTAAAAACAGGAAATTAACTCATCTTTATATGTTGACTTTTTGGATGTTCTAGTAAACTGAAAAATGAATGATATAAGAAAGAGAGGGGAGAAAAGGAAGTGTGTCCAAGAATAGTCAAGAAGGGTGATGTCTAAAGTAGAAATGGAGAGATTAGCTTTAGAGAGGAATGCAGATTAGGGGGAAATGTTCAAAATGAGTCTTTGGGGATGAATAATGAAAAAAAATTTGAAAAGTATGACCTGTTATAACAGATGCACCCCAGAGTAAATAAGATAACAGAATTAGGGGATGGCTTTTTGTTAAAGAATGTATTTTATGAGTTTCACAAGTCATCACATTACATATAAAGGCAGGGCAGGTACAACGAATTGTAGAGTTTCTTTCATGACTGTCTAACCCAGAAGCTGGAGTTAGAAATAAAAGGGACATTACAAAATAGAAGCAAAAGATAAACTAGTCATAATTGGTTCTAGGAAAATGAGAGAAAGGAAGGGAAACAGAAAAATGGAGGTGGAGAGAGGCAGCCAAAAGATTGGCTTTTTCTCTTTATTCCACTTACCTGGCCTGGAGAGTAAAGGGTGGCTTTAGAAACAATTGGATAAGTTGGAGAAACTTCAAAGGCAGAAGGGTATAGTTTGACCCATTTTGTGTGCTCCCAGGACACTTATGTTGAGAGCTGTTGCTCACCGACCTGGTCTGTACCACCCATCAGAGTGTCCTGCTGACAGCAGGAGTTTATGCAAAGGAAAACCAAGTCATGTTTAGCTGCCACAAAATGTAGCTAAAACCAGAAATGTGTGTAAGTGTGACTGAGTACCTTGCCAAATTGAGCTGTTTTTGATATTTGCTGTATCACCTGGACCTGGGCCAAGACCACAGAGAGGATTCTCCCACTATGAAAGGTGAGATAATCCTGAGTCAGCAGAAAATCATTAGCTCCCGAAGAATCCAAGAAAAGTCATCCCAACCCCAAAACATCAGCAGAAAATCCAGAGAATGGACTTTTACCCTCAAGGTGAAGCATGTAGTCAGCTGTGTCCATTCACTTCCACAGCCCTCTCCACACAATCCTTGTATAAAATGCCCTCTTAGAGAGCGGAAGGATGGCAGTAGAAATCTGAGAGCCTAAATACTCTTACCTGAAGACACTGAAAACCTTCTAAAGATAGGCCTGGCATTCAGCTGTCCCCTCCCTTCTTTTGGTTGCTCTGACTTTTGAGGACTAGCATCTCTTCCTTTGCTTCAGGGGACCCCTCTGATTAGTTGGTGTCTGTGCTATACTTGTCCTTAAGTATGTTGAATCTCCTTCTAAGGGTAATTTCTAGTGTGGTGCACCAGGTTGTCTGAAACTTACTTAGACTAAAAATTACTATTTTCTCTCATTCTCAGAGGGTAAGCTTTGAAGAAGAGCAGGTAAGATAGAGACAGGGTAAATGAGTTACATTTCCCCTACACTGTGTCACATCTAAATGGTGGTTTAAGAAAGTGTATCACCTCATCACTATGCTGGCCCAAGAAGCATATGGGTGGCAAGAGGGTTAGGGCTACAAGGAACTGGGGAAAAACATACTCCTTTGTTTACTCACTTCATCTTTACTGGGTGTCTTCTATGCATGAGGCATGGTTTATAGACAAGCCTGGGCTAAAACATACTAAGATACCAGTCAAAAGTCTCCAAGGTAAAATCCTGAAGGAGGAGGGTCTATCTTGTCCTTGATTTGGAATATGTTTGCTATTTCCATCAAATAAACTGGAAGGTTTGGTTTAAAAAGTAAAATGCATGTGTTCTGCTAGGCATATGAAATCAACAACAAGAAATTACTCAAAGTGGTTATAAGTAGAGATCCTTTCCAAGTCATCTTCATCCTGTCTGGGAAAATTAGATTTAGAGGTTATATTTCTTAACTAATACATTCATTTTGGTTACTTTCCTTATTTTAACATCATATCTGTAGACTTTATATGACTGCATATTGGGTAATGGCTTGGAAAAAACTATAAAATGTCTTTCATATTTTTATAAAATTTGGGAAATTCTTCACAAAAAGAAATGTTAAAGGATAATGGAAACATTAAATATATATTTAGTATCTATTATAACATTATGACATTTTTAATAATGAAAGTTAATGTGGTTTAAAGCAAAAAGATGCAGTTTTAGATTTTATTGGGAATCAGTTACTCTAATCATAAGTGAAGGTAGTGAGGTAGTGAAAGAGTGGGCAGTAAAAGGCTTTGGGGAAGAAGAGCACAAATCTAGAAAACCACAAGTGGATCAGACTTGAAATGATATTCTATACAAGGCTGTACTTCCACTGTGTGTCAAATTAATGCTTATAGAGAGCAGAATCTATCCAGTTTATTTTTCTTTTCTCAATATACTTCTTAAGGAATATTTACATATACCAGAAAGCACATGTCTTAAGAATGTAGTTTGGTAGTTCTGATGAGTTCATATATGTGTTCATATAATCAACAACCCATCAAGGAATGGAACATTATTATTACCTAAAAATATGCTGTTGGCTCTTTTCTACTCCCTCCCTCTCACCAGAGGAAAATACTGTTGCAATTTCTGTTTTCATATAAATTATTTTTGCCTGTTCAAAACCTTCTCATAAACTAAATCATACATTTGAAATCCTTTGTGTCTGGGTTTTTTGTTTGGTTTTTTGTTTTGTTTTTTGGCACAACAGCATGTTTGTGGAATTTTTAATGTTATAGCATGGATCTGTAGTCTGTTACTTTTTACTACTCAGTTTTCCAAAGCACATACCATTCTTTCCTCACCAGCAACAGATGACTTTCAACTGTACCTTAGTCTCAACAAGACATGGTGCTTTCAATCTTTCTAGTTTTACTCATTCTTATGGGTGTTTAGTGACATCTCACTGAGGACTTTTCTGTGTGTTGTTGCCTGTTTGTATATCTTATTTTGTGAAGTGTCTGTTCAAGTCTCTGCCTATTTTTGATTTGCTTGTCCTCTGTATTCATTGTTGGAGTTATGTTTGTGTTCTGAGTACAAGTCTTTGTCAAATATATGAAATGTGATTATCTTCTCTCAGTTTGTAGCTCACTTCTTCATACTGAAAATATTTTGTTTTATTGGTAGCTCAGGGTATAATTTCATTAATGTTGTATTTCAATGGGGAATTTTTTTTTCTTGTCTTTTTAGGGCTGCACCCATGGCATAAGGAGGTTCCCAGGCAAGGGGTCGAATCAGAGCTGTAGCTGCTGGCCTACACCACAGCCACAGCAACGTGGGATCTGAGCCGCATCTGCAACCTACACTGCAACTCAGGGCAACACCCGATCCTTAACCCACTGAGCAAGGCCAAGGTTCAAACCCGCATCCTCATGGATAATAGTCGGGTTTGTTAACCACTCAGCCATGACGGGAACTCCCTCGATAGGCAGACTAAAAAGAAATAAATAAATTTTTTGACTATGTCTGCTTGACTACAGGAGCATGTAATAAGGTACGTTACCTAGTTCAGGTGGAGAATAGAGAATGAGTTTATTTGTTTTGTTAAATGAAGGTCAACTAAGCAGTATGTCTACATTGCTTCCCTCAATACTTAAATAATTTCCATAAGGTTAGGTTACCCACTTCTAGGTAAAAACTCAGGGTAAGAAAAGTGAAGTAAATTTTCTAAAGATGGACCTACAGAGTTCCCACTGCAGCACAATGGAATTGGGTGAGTCTCTGGAGCACTGGGACACAGATTCCATCCTCAGCCCAGCACAATGGGTTAAGGATACAGCATTGCTGCAGCTGCAGTGTAGGTCACAGGTATAGCTTGGTTCTGATCCCTGGCCTGGGAACTCCATATGCCACAAAGAAGCCAAAAATAAATAAATAAATAAATAAATAAATAAATAAGATGGACCCAATATTCTACCTAAGTCTATCCATTATCAAAGTTTATGTTCTTTGACTATAAACCACTTTTTCTCATTGAGAAAGAGAAATGATTTAATTTCACCCAGACTTTGACACAATTATCTCTGACACTGCATCCTTTAGTTCCCAAAACTTGGTACAAAAAAAAAAAAAACCTGCAAAAGTAATCAGACACATCTATTGAAATATACAGTGAATTGTTTTCCCTAAAATTATTCCTCAGAAATGCAGTCACCTTATATTCAAGTTTTAACAAAATCCATTGCATTAAAGAATGCACTGCCATTTACATTATTTTGAACCATAAAAGTACTGTTTAGAGAATGCATATTAGCCTGAAACCAACTTTTTCTATTCTTGAGTGCTTATAATGACCATCTGGTAGATTCTGTTTTGATTTTTGGTTTTTTGTTTTTAAAAAGCTTTGGGTAACTACATGTGAAAGAATGAGATTAGAACATTTATACCATAAAAAAATAAACTCAAAGTGGATTTAAGCCCAATATGTAAGACCAAAAGCTATAAAAATCCTAGAAGAAATCCTAGGCAAAATACTCTTCAACATAAATTATAGTAATATTTTTTTGGATCTGTCTCCCAAGGCAAAGGAAATAAAAGCAAATTTAAACAAATGGGACCTAATTAAACTTAAAAGCTTCTGAACAGCAGAGGAAACCACCCACAAAATGAAAATATAAAATACTAGATGGGAGAAAATATTTGCAAATGATATGACCAATAAAGGGTTAATATCCAAAATATAGGAACACCTCATTCAATTCAGTAACAAAAAAAACCAACAACCCAATTAAAAATTGGACAAAAGAACTGAATAGACATTTTTTCAAAGACATACAGATGGCCAACAGACACATGAAAAGATGCCCAGCATCACTAATCATCAGACAAAGGCAAATCAAAAACACAATGAGGTGTCACCTCACACCTGTCAGAATAACTGCCATCAAAAAGACCACAAATAAAAAATGTTGGTGAGGATGTGAAGAAAAGATAATTCTCATACACTGTTAGTGGGAATGTACATTGGTAAAGCCATTGTGGAAAACTGTATGGCAATATCTCAAAAAACTAAAAATAGAACTACCTTATGTTCCAGCAATATCACTCCTGGGTATATATCTAATGGAAAAACAACACTAATTCAAAAAGACACATGCACCCCAATGTTCATAGCAGCATTATTTACAATTGCCAAGATATGGAAGCAACCTAAGGGTCCATTAACACATGAATGGATGAAGAAAATACTATATAAGATATGTATAAAATATAAAAAGACAAATTTTTCCATTTGCAGAAACATTAGTGGACTTGGAAGGTATTTTGTTTAGTAAAGTCATACAAAGACAAACACTGTAACATATCACTTATATGTGGAATGAGAAAAATAAAGCATAGTAGTGAACATAACAAAACAGAAACGGACACACAGATATAGAAAACAAACTGGTGGTTACCAGTGGGGAGAGTGAAAGGGGATAATAGGCATAGGGGTACAAACAACAATGCATAAAATAAATAAGCTACAAAGATATATTACACAGCATAGGAAATAGAGCCAGTATTTTATAATAACTCTAAATGGCGTATAACCTTTAAAAATTACGAATCACTATGTTGTACATACAAAACTTACATAATATTATAAATCAACTCTACTTCAATAAAAAAAAAGTTAAGTTTGCAAATAAGTACAATGAGCGTTTATTAATCATTCTGAGGCCATCTCTCAATCTTGCATCAATTATGTGTTAGTTAGGTCAGTGCTAGATTCCATAACAAATTAATTCACTAATGCCCGAATTTTCATTGTTTAACACTGTGAGAGGCTAGTTCTTGCTAGATTAATAACAAACTGAAGTCACTTCTAGTTGGCCAGAGACTTTTCTCCAGCTTACAATGTTGTGTTAGTTTCAGAAAATGAGTCAGTTTATACATATATATATATAATATATATATATATATATATATATAGTATTACATAGCATTGAGTAGATTTCCCAGTGCTATACAATGAGCCCTTGTCACTTGTCTATTTTATTTACAGTAGTGTGTATATGTTAATCCCAACCTCATAATTTATCCCTCCCCCCAACGTTTCCCCTCATCTGGAAAAAAACAGGTCCCTTCTATTTGATGCCTCCACAGACCTCTGAAACAGGGGTCAGCAGAGTCTAGCCCACAGAACACAGCCATGCCCTTTCATTAATGTGCTGTCTATGTCTGCTTTCATAATACAATAGAAGTACTGAATAGTTGCTATAGAGACCACATAGCCGAATAAGCCTAAAATATCACTATCTGGCCCTTTACATAAAAGTTTGCTGACCAGTCTGCAACTAAGGAAAGAGATTAGGGTAAAGACACTTCCCCTTATAAAAGTCCTATCCCAGAAGTGATGTACCATTGCTCTTGCTGATATTTCATGGGCAAGAACCGGCTACTTGGTACCATCTAGTAGGAAATAGCTTGAATAATGTAATTTGCTCTAGGTAGCTACGATCTAGGGATGATTCTCAACACTGCAAAGTAAAGCACACATTTTTAGTGGACACTAAGCTCTTTCTGCTGCTGTTGTCATTTTAAACAAGCCTTTTAAAAGATCTATTGGAAAAGCAATAGAGATTACACACATGCACACTCGGGATGTGGAATAAAAAACCAAATGTCCTAAAGCTGGGACTTGAGATAAAATTTCCAGTGACAGCACCACACACAGATACAAAAATTGCAATATCTCACACTAGACAGCAAGATAAAATGGTATGAAAAAAACCGTTAGATGGTTCAAAATGTTGTTTTAGTGATAGCAAAACATTGATGCAAAAAAAAAAGCCTGCAGAGTTGGATTAAAAATATTTTTATAAAAGCAACATGTAAAAGTGCAACACTTCTGAATATTTCATGTAAATATGTGTAATGAAATTAAAAATTAATTAGAAATAGGTATTTGACTACCTCATCTACTTACCTCAGATTTTACCTATTTGTCATACAAGGTACATGGTCCCCACAGGACTAATATCACATGATTTGCAATGAGATCTACCGATGACAACACACAGTGAAGAACTAAGAGGCAGCACAGAACCTCCAAACTCCCATTGCAGGAGATGTGCCTGCATGAACAAAAGTGTGTATCTACAAAGACCTCCAAGTGTGAGTATCTTTGCTCCACAGAATGTGCCATATATTTACAGGCTAGCCAGAGAAGAGAACCATCTAGTCTTCCGCAAAATGATACAATGTGGGATCTCCAGGCCAACAAATAACATTGGGTTGCTTCCTGAGACCACCTAAAGACTGTGTATGTGATTGCTGAAAAATCAGTCCAGGCTTTGATGTCAGATCACAAATAGGAGAATGGCAAGAAGTTCCCAGGACATTTCAGAGCCAAAGTTTTGTGTCTTTTCAATGCTTATCTGAACTAAAACATCTGAATTGGTTACTGGGAAGATATGAAAATTTCCATGACTTTGAGATTGTATGCTCTATGTGCAATGGAGACTGTTCTTTCACTAATGCAGGGAGATAGAAATTAAAATATATTTTTATGTAAACTGAAGTTAGTATTTTGGAGAAAGGATTACATAGCCTTATTATCTTAAAATTCTGATTTTTGTCTCCAATTTTTATTAACTTCCTTTTCCCTCATTTCAAATAAAGTTAGAACTATGGCTAGTTTTTAATCACCTTCCCTTTTAACACTTTTGCTATAATTCTATAGTCACCTTACATTTTTCTTAAATGATGCTGGTTCCACTTTAGGAATTACTAGGAAAAGGAGTCAGAGCAACATTTTATTAATCCGGGCATGTGTTCTCACAGCCCTAAAGCCTAGGGCATGATACTCAGATTTCTTTCATTTAAGTGGAATAAATTAAAGAGATAGTTATTTCTCACTGGATTCTGAGACTGATTCAAAGGACTCCTTAGACCTTACTGACTCTTTCAATCACTATGCGAACTATAAAGCACTCTACAAACAGAAGCCATCTGTCATCTACCATGATAGTTTTTTTTTTCTCCTTTCCATCCAGCCCCATCTCCAACTGCAAAATAAAGTTGATTTTAGCAGGTGGTAAAACTCTTTCCAGTATCTTACTTTTCTTTTAGTATAAACCAGGTTTTTGGCTTTAAGAGAAGCTAACCAAGATCCAAAATGCCAGAGTGATTTTAAAAACTCGTAGAACCATTGCTTTTATGATAGAAGAATTAATTAAAGAAAACTGACACTCGCTAAGTAATTACTACTGTCATTTATCAGCTAAGCATTTACATATACTGTATTTCATTTCCTTATAACAAAATTAAAAGGAATATATTGTTTTGGCATTTCTAAACAGGAAAACTAAGGCTTGGATCGATAAAGTAGCTTTCCCTGTATATATATACTAAAGTTAATTTTCAAGCCCAGAACTCCCTAAAGAGTACTTTTCAAGACACTACAAAAGTGGATAATTTCTGTCCCCATGTCACTCAGGTCCTACTCCAAATTCATAGGAGCAGGAATCTGGCTGACCCAGCTGGGTCCGGAATCTACATCTGGGTCAGCCAGCTATGGTCAAGGGGACAAGTCTCATAGGGCAACCACTGTTGCTGGGACCGCATCCTGCCTATCCAGGACGGTCAAAAGAGATGCAGTGTGGAACACATGATCCAGGAAGACGCCAAGAGAGGAATCAGCTACAACAGGCTCTAATATGATCCCTCAGATGTGATTGGAATACCCTGCAATGGTAACCACCTGTTCTAGATCTTTTCTCCTTTCACAATTTCTTACTAAGTCATCTTCCACTTTCCAGTTCCAATCTGCTTCCCAAATCAGAATGAGTTCTCTCTCAGCTACTCAGTCACTCCTGGATCCCACTGCTAAACTCTATCCCTCTGTTCAGACTAGCAAAGAACCTTCCCTCTGACCTTGGCTTGTAGGGAATCCCAGGTTCCATTCTTTCCTCAGCTGTGGGCAAGTCCTTTATGGGGCCACAGTGTCAGAATTTCATCAGTGACGTCCCAAAATGAAAAGTAACTTTGTTTCTCTTAGAGACCTCAGTAAATTCTACTTGGTCTACTCATTAAAAAATGCCTCCTCAAAAATGATTTAACAACAATAAACAACCTATCAGCATGAATTCACAACACCAGCTTGTCAACCAGAGCCTGTTACCACATATATTCTCCAGTTGGGAAGAATTCTAACATAACACAGCTGTCCCCAGTTATTTCCATATTATATATGGTTGTATCAAGTGACCTAATGCCTAGCATCAAGCCATTGTAAATAAAGCACTGAAGAAATATTTGAAGACTTGATTTGAGCTCCTCTGGAGGAGATAATGTATTACTGAAAATAATAGCAGAAAAATCATATTGCTTAAGAATTATATAACTTCATTAAAAAGCACTTTGTATTTATGTGTGTCTGTGTGATGTGTGTGTATACTATACATATTTAAAACATACACAGACACAAATATATGATATTATTTTCTGTGTACATATTTTTAACATATATTTTAATTATATATACAAATATATATATAATTATTTTATAGCATTATGTAAAACTAATCTACATAATTTACCCTTAAAGAATTTATTTTGTTTTCATGTCTTTTTTTTTATTTTAACACCCTAGGAGTCTTCTGAGATTTCAAGCAGTAATTCTAAAATACCCTTTACTTCAAAATAATAAAGTGTATCTCTTGGAGTTCAAACATTACAAATACAGATTTCAGGTTGAACACAAATTTAAATGTCTTCCATCACATTTGGCCAGTTTGAGGAATGATGAAGGCAATTGTTATCTACTTCATCAAAAAGCCGAAAATGTCAGGTAGCCTGATTTAGGGCTTTGGCAAGAACTTGACTTGCTCATTAAAAATTGGAAAGATAGCAAAACTTTATGATTTCAACTTGCCAATCATTTTACCTTAATGATGAATTGGGATTTTTTTTTTTTCCTTTTATCCCTTGGCCAAAAAAACTGGTCTACAATAGCTTTTATTCCCAACTCTATTTAATTATCCTCTTTAAATTTGCTGTGTATAACTTTTAGCTTTGTCTTGAAGGCCAAAAAACACAAAAAACATGACAGCACAAACAAAAGATTTCAGAAAGATGGCAAAGAAGTGAGGCAGTGCAACTTCTTTATGATATGAAACCCATTTGGAGATGTGAAAAAGAAATTTCTTCCATCTTCCCTGGCTTTAATCAACCCATACATCCTACCCTCCATACCCATACACACATCTCCTCTGTACTCAATTTAAACATAAAAAGTAGTAGGTCTTCAATTGAAGGGACTTGACTAAATTCTTAAATTTTAATATTAGAAATTGTTATTTTTGTCTTTTTAGGGCTGCACCCAGGGCACATGGAGGTTCCTAGGATAGGGGTCTAATCGGAGCTGTGGTTGCTGGCCTATACCACAGCCACAGCAATGCCAGATGTGAGCTGAGTCTTTTTGTTGTTGTTGTTGTTGTTGTTATTGTTGTTGTTGTTGCTATTTCTTGGGCTGCTCCTGCGGCATATGGAAATTCCCAGGCTAGGGGTTGAATCGGAGCTGTAGCCACCGGCCTATGCCAGAGCCACAGCAACCCAGGATCCGAGCCGCGTCTGCAACCTACACCACAGCTCACGGCAACGCCGGATCATTAACCCACTGAGCAAGGGCAGGGACCGAACCCGCAACCTCATGGTTCCTAGTCGGATTCGTTAACCACTGCGCCACGACGGGAACTCCCCTGAGCTGAGTCTTTGACCTACACCACAGCTCATAGCAACGCCAGATCCTTAACCCGCTGAGCGAGGCCAGGGATCGAACCTGCATCCTCATGGGTGCTAGTCAGATTTGTTCCCACTATGCCATGATGGGAACTCCTAAAATTAGAATTTGAAAGAAAATAAGAACAGACCTAAAACTAACCCTGTTTGTTCCCTTCCTATGATAGTCAAGATTTATCCTCTGTTCTCCAGGCTCATTGCTATCCAGCATTCTATCCTAGCCTAAAAGTTGTAGTTATCCATTATAATAGATAATTTTGAGTAATTTTAAATATTTTAGGACAAAGCAACTTTTTGAAAAAAAATCTATTTATGTTTAATAAAAATATTTTCAAACTTAGCATACTCTAATATGATTATATATATTTATTAATGTTTTAAGTCATTATTGTAAAAAGAAAAAATATTACCTGTTATTATTAACTACTAGCAAAAGGATTAACTGAATTTTAGTAACTTTTAGTGGTTTCTGAAATGAAGGAAATAAAGATTAATCTTATGAAATAAATATGTACTGGATTATGAATTATGCACATATTTATTCTATTATCATCTAAATATTAACCAGACTATTAAAAGAACACTTGGGCATATTCAATAATAATTAAAAATCAGTCATCATTGCTATTTGTTATCTTTCAGTCATGTGAAAACCAAAGCTTTCCACAAGTATTTTTATTCTATTATTATAAAAAATTATTTTGTCAATGAAGGAGGAAAAAGTATCTTATGTAATGCTGTTAACTTTTCCTATAATTAAAAAATTAAATATAATAAGTAAATTTTCATTTGTAATTCCTGTCTCAGAACTTGCAATTTTTGCACCTGAACATGAATATGTTAATTCAAACTAAAATATAACACTGTAGCCTTTTCTGTTATTGCCCCTGTTTGAGGCATGTGTGGTGGCTTTATTTCCCCACTATATGGTGAATTATAGGGCAGAGATCATGCTTTTCCTTGCCCTAACTCTCCCGGTACCTATCACCATTGTAAGCAATATGTAATCTCTTAATTGACTGGAAAAGAGATGAGAGAAAATAATTATGAAATTATAAGTAACTGGTGTTTCCAAAGTGAGTCTTGGGTGCAGGTTGGTGGTGATGGCAAGGAGATGGTGTCTAGACTTGAAGAAAACAGCATCCCATAAGGGAATATAAAAATAGCCTGCAGAACAAGAGAAGCCTGCTTTAGTGAAGCTTTATGTAGCTCCTGCCTGGCAGAAAGCTGTTGAGCAAGAGTCTTCCTGACAGAAAAGCAGGGTTTTACAGCCACACGGCAGCACTCAATGGTGTTTAATTTGAAAATTAGAGGAATAAGAAGTGAGTTCTTAGAAAGCAAATCTGCAGTCAATCTTTTTTGTTGCTCTACTTTACAACCATGTCAAACCCTTTCCTTCCCAGACCTTCAGTGAGTTTGCTCAGAATCAATTTTTGTGTGAGCAGAAATGAAAAACTGCACCCCACCTCCCCTCACATGATATTTAATATCAAACTGACATTTAATCACTGTCAGTTTGCTATTAAGTAATAGCTTTCTTTGTTTAAAAAAACCAAATCCTGAAGCCTTTATTTTACAAAGTCATTTAGGTTGAGCTAGTTTGAAAGCTATTGTTGAACAGCTGCATAATAGTTCAATTAAAGGGATTTCCTATGTGCAGAGGGCCTAACATTGCAAAATACATGTTGTAAAATTCTTGGATTAAAAACTGCCTTATTGCTCTAGTTTTAGGTGTTTTAGTAAATATTTGTAAGATCATGCTCGAGACAGTTTTTACTTAGAAAATAAAATTCACAGTATTCCTCAGTGATCAATCAGGTGATTTTTCTAGAGTTTATGTGTTTTCATTACTCATTCCAAAGTACATATATGTTTATGCATACATAAACAGTGATTTGAAAAACCAATTAAATGAAAATCAAGACCTTTGCCAAATATACGATCTTACATTTAAACTATTATTAAGCTCTATTTCACATCACTTTTCTTATTTTCTTGTAATTTGAGTTAATGAATGTAAATTAAGATTATTTAGACTTTAGCATATGTATGATATGTTCAAGTTAAATTATGGTGAGAAAAATTTATGGACAATTAAGTTTAGTGACTCATATTGGATACCAATTGCCTGAAATTCTGTGAATTATAGTAAAACAAAATTAAATGCAGAGCTACTTCTTTTCTTCAACAGTCTCTTTATTTTTCCTTCCCTTTTCTTTCTAATACAGAAGCTATCGGATGCCACCAAGCAAGACAGGCAATTTGCACAGGAGTCAGGGAGGTAGTGGCTAGGGAGTCATGGTGACAAGAGGGAATGTCAGAGGCCAACAGGAACGAGGAGGCATCTGCAGGAGCGGTGTCCTGTGCAGTACACTGGAGCTTAATTGGGATGCAAGAGTGTCCACACACAAGGGGCAGGCCAGTGCAAAATATCAGAGCCCAAGACAGGTAAGGACAGTCCCCATATCTGTGGAATGACCTGAAGAGGTGATGAGGGATTTCACAGTAAGCTGTGGTCCAGCACTAGTTGTCTGAACACAGGTGGCACGGTGAGTGTGCCTAGGACAGGGGCCCATAGAGACAGTCTAGAATGGGGTTTAAGCTTTAAGGAGGATGTTGAGCGCAGTCATATGTGAGAAAAGGCAGAAGACTGGATATGGGGTAAAGGGGATAGGAGAGATTTTGATCAAATAGGTAAATATATTCACTATAATAGGAGAAAGTTTTTTCACCATCAGAAAGAGAAGGGCACAAATGGAGAGAGAAACCACTCAAGTAAATGCTGTGATGTTGGGTTAAAATTGAAGCTATGCACTTTTCAATATATACAGTGAGACATATAGAAATGAATATAGATGCAAATGTATGCATACAGGCATACATACATACTCACACATGAACCCCTTAGCTCTAACCAGCAACACCCCAACAGCAGTGAGCACACCTAGTGGCCAGATAAATACCCTTCTCCTCCTCCTCACACAAAGCAACCAGCACTCCTTGGAGAAATGGCTGATTCCAGAGCTTGTGCAGGGAAAGTATAAAGTCATCTTTGAACATGTTGCTATGTCAAAATTAAGGCCATATTTAGAGAAAGATGATTCCATAGCAGAAGGAGGCAGAAGACTGCTTGAGGAGTGTATCAGTAGACAAACCTGGGAATTTGAACACCAAAGTAAATTATGATCATGGATTCTAACACATTCTTAAAATAAGAAATATGAATCTGTATTGATAGGAATAAATAAATTGAAAGTTTGGTGGGGAATAGGATATTTGGATATTCTCAAAGTAACTTCCCACAAATTACTTGTTCTTTATAAAAGAAAAAAATTTTATAGAGAAGGTTGGCAGACATCCTCCTGATCAAATGATAAAATTTATTATCAGTAAATGGGACAAGTCAAAACTTGTATGCTACTTAATAGGAAAAGAGTAGTATCACTTCTATGATATCCTTGCCAAAAATCCACAACCTAAATCTAAGCTGAGCAAGTATTAGGAAAGCTGAAATTGAGATAAATTCTATAAAGAAATTCTGTAATCTTCAAAAGTATAAGATGATGAGAATTAAGAAACTGGGGGATGATTTTGGATGGTAGGAGACCAAAGAAACCTTACAACAGATCCTTAACTGTTATTATACATCCTTTTGTTATAAAGGACATTTGGAGGACAATTGGCAAAAGTTAATGTGGTCCAAAGGGGAGGAGGCAGCACAGGATTTACACACTCACCCTGTTGGTGTGTGTATTGTGGTTATGCAGAACTTCCTGCATTGGAGAAAAATCCTCTAAAATTTGTAGGAGTGACAGATCATCAAGCCAGCAACTTCCTCTTAAATAGTTTACAAAAAGAAAAAAAAGTATTCTTTGTATTGTCCTGGCTACTTTTCTGCTAGCTTGGGATTGTCCAAACAATGAAATCTGAGCCTGAACATATAAATAATTCTCTTCTTAAGGGATAATATAAAATAATCTGAGAAGCCTTAAACTAATTAATCAGAATTCTATTCTGTCACCTGATTGCAGTCCCATTTTTCATTTAGATAATGTGATCAGAGCCCATTTCGTAAGCCTAGATAATAAGTTATTATTAACACAATATGAAAAAGTCAGGAAGATTCACTCACACCAACATGTATAATGCCTAAATTTGCATAAAGGGAAGTTCTTTTCCATGAGCTAAGAGTAATCTTTTACAAGAACTGTTATAGAATGTAATTTCAGGAAAGGATACATCAAAAAGCTGTGTGCAAGATGGACTCATCTGATTTTTCTCTTTTCCAAACCTATTTTGAGAATATGAGGAGAGAGGGTAAGGAAAGGTCATCTCCCAGGTGAGAAACTGAGCCACAGTATGGCTAAGCCAAATCTGGGGACCAGGATAGAACTATCAACACAGCCAGAGATTCATTAAGTTAGCATAACCAGGGTGATGGTGCATCCAGACAGATGACTGACCCGGGACAGGGGAAACCAAACCAAAACAAAAACAAACAACAACCAAAAAGAAAACAAAACAGTGGCCATAAACTGATTGTACTTAAGAGAGAAAATAAACCTGAAAGTGGGTTATAAGCAAGAAGATCAGTTTGCCAAACATGATCCACAAGCCAGAGAACCAAAGGTTAAAAAAAAAAAAAAAAGTTTCCAAAAGAAGTACACAGATGAAAGGAAATCAAGGACTAGACAAATTTTCCACAGGTAGGAATGTACCTGCTAAGAGAATCCAGTAGGATATTGTGTGACCACAGTTTTCCTTTATTCCAATACCCACTCCTACTTTCAGTATTCAGATGACCATTATACATTTTGGAAACGCAGAGCAGATTCAGAAAGAGTAGACCTTCTGTTTCTGCTCACCTGGTCTCAGGTTTTGCAGGTATAGAAAAGAAAGTTATTGTAATGTAATAAATAGGAGATACCCTTTCAGAATTCACTTTAAAGAAGGACTTTCTGGGTAACTGTGAATAAAGCGGTCAAGAGACAATCTTCAAAAAAAAAAAAAAGAAGAAGAAGAAAACCACTTTTCACAAGGATATGGAAGAAAGAAGTCCCTTGTACACTATTACTGGAAATACAGACTGGTTGGTACAGCATCATGGAAAACTGTATGGTTGTTCCTCAAAAAAAAAAAAAAAATTAAAATTAGAACTACCAGTGGTCTAGCCATCCTATTTTGGAGTATATATCCAAAAAAATGAAATCAGGATCTCAAAGAGATAATATTCATTGCAGCATTATTCATAATAGCTAAGACATGGAAACAAACTAAATGTCTATGAAGGATGACTGGAAAAAGAAAAGGTGGTACGTATAGATATACACCAATGAAATAATATTCAGCCATTTAAAAAAGGGGAAACCCTGCCATTTGTGATAAAAGGGATGAACCTGGAGGACATTGTGCTGAGAGAAATGAGCCAGACACAGAAAGACAGATACTGCGTGATTTACCTCCCTTACACACTCAATCTGAAATAACTAAACTCACAGAAGCAGAGATTAGAATGGTGGTTACCAGCATCTGTGGGTGAGAGAAATGAGATGTTGGTAAAAGTGCACAAAGTTCCAGTTATTAGATGAGTAAATTTTAGAGTTATAACATTCATCGGTAAAACTGTCAACAACTACACTCTATTGTGTGCTTGAAATTTGCTAAGGGTTAAAAAAAAAAAGAAAGAAAAAAATTTAAAAAAAGAAGGAAAAGGGAAAAGAAAGGAACAGAGGGAGGGAGGAGAAAAAAAGAGAGAGGGAGGGTGGGAGGAAGGAAGGAAGGGAGGAAGGGAAGACGGAGGGAGAGGGAAAGAAAAGGAAGGAAAATGGTGACTGTCCAACAGATTACCCTGCATTGGTTATTTTTCAACCCCAGCAGAGGACCCTATACACTTCTGCCCAGTGTGTCTTGGAACTGGAATCGCAGTGAAGCACTGACAGAATGTTTTACTTAGGTAGAGAAGAGACGAAGCAAGATCAGCTTCAATACTGGGAATCAGTCCCCTATGACCAGCAGGTGACTCCCCGAGGCCAAAGTAGGTAATTTGCCTATTTCGCCTTCTCACAGTACATGAGAAAGACTTCATCCAACAGATAAAACAGTGGGGTTGGCCAGATGCTATATGATCCACAAGCAAAGACACAGGAGGATTCTTGGAGCCTGAAACAGGGAAAGGTAACCCCACAAGCTGGTAAACCAGGCACAGGGGGTTGGGCCCTTTATCTTTGGGGAGTAAGTGTTCCAAGCCCAAGGCCCATTTTTTTCTTTTTAACACCACACCTGAAACATATAGAAGTTCCTGGGCTAGGGGTCTGGGAACAGACTGCAGCTGAGGGCTACGCCACAGCCATGGCAACCCTGGATCCAAGCTTCCTCTGAGACCCATGCAGCAGCTTGAGGCAATGCTGGATCCATAATCCACTGAGCGAGGCCAAGGATTGAACCCACATCCTCACAGATATGTCAGGTCTTTAACCCACTGAGCCACGATGAGAACTCCCAAATGCCATTTTTATACAAAGAAAAGAGCAGAAAGACTGCTGGGACCAGACTGCCTTTCCCAGCAGGAACTGTGTGAGGGATGGACATGTTAATGAGCTTGATGGTAGCGCTTGTTTCACAATATGTGCATGTCTCTAAATATCACATTGTGCATCTTAAAACACACGCAATTTCTATTTGTCAAAAAGACTGTTCAACCTTCAACTCTAGGCTCCTTCAGGGTCTAAGATGCAGAGAGCCACCACCCTCAAGGTGGTACACTTCCTGGAGCAACCCACGTCAGGAGGCTGAGCAAGGTGGGGATAAGATGTCCCAGCTCCTTGGGCAGACAAGAGACAACTCTGGGGAGTAACTCTCAGTCTCAACTCCCCATGGGCTTCTGAGGCTTCGTAAAGCTCCCCTCACAGTTCAGCTTCCCACCCTGCCCAACTCTGCTCCTCCCCTCTTTTTTTCATTACTGCTAATCCCTAATAAATATCTTCTTTTATCTCAAATCCTATGCCAGCATCTGCTTCCAGCAAACCCTACCTGTGACAGTGGGTACTGGAACTAATCTGAGAAAGCTCCATGGAATTCGGGAGAGCAATCTCCTGCTAGGCTGTCACTGAGGTAAACAAAGCCAGGCAGCACCCACTAAGTACAGGGTAGTGGTCCAATTAACACTTTCACTGGTGCTGAATTGGAACAGTGCACTAGCGGGAGAGAATCCATTAGCAGGTATGAGGTGCCAAGCATTGGAAACCTATAAGGGACGTATTGGATGGTTATTGTGAAAAGCCATTGATGTGCTGATATGTTCCTGATAGATAATGACAAGCTGAGATGAGAAAAAGCCAATTGAAACTTAGGTGAGAAAAGTAGAGGGTTATTTTGGTGTACATGCAGAGCCTGGACTAGGGTAAAACCAAGTGAGACATTCGCTGCAGCTAAAAATTTAAGGAAGTGCCAAATGCTTGTCATCAAGAGTAACTCTTCCTCTCAGGCCCACACTTTTTTTAAAGTAATTGCTCCAGAATTGAGGTTGGGAGGAGAAAGAAGGGAAGCGGACACCTCCTTGTATGTAACTGCTTGTGGATATTTTCTTGTCTGTATCAGTGTCTGTAAATGTAGTCAAAGACTTTAACTTAAATAGTGTGCTCTGGGTGTGGGTGTGTTTGTTTTCGTCTACACCATTGGTTCTCAATAGGGAGGACTTCCTCCCTCTAATATCTGGTGATGTCTGGAGACACTGCTGGTTGTCACAGTGGGGGATAGCGCTCCTGGCACCTAATGAGGTGCTTCTAAACATGCTGCAGTGCACAGTACAGCCCTCCACACACAACAAAGAAATACTCAGTCCAAAATATTAATAGGTTGGGAAATTCTTGCCTATACCCAAGGTCAGTTACCATTTGAAGTACCCTCAAGAGAAGCACCTGCAGCAATACATTAATTATTATGTAAAGGACCCTAACCAGGAGTCCAGACTCCAGAGGTAGCCTCTACTAAGTTTCGACCATCACTATGAGTGCCACTAGTGGATTCCATAACTCACATTTGGAAGTAGTGCTGTAAGAAAAGCAGGTAGGTTACAAACAGTGAGCAAGTGCTTCTGTCCTTCCACGTGTGAGAACATAAAATCTGATGAGGACAGTAGCCTGTTCATATCCAGAGTGCTCTTGGCCCAGACCTTCAGTTTAGTACCTGTCTGTGGGCATTCTATCACCATAATCCAACTAAAGTTCAGCTAACTCTTGTTATCTCTCCCCAGTGCTAATTAATCCCCTCATGAATCAACCCACTGAAAACAGGAGTCTGTCTCTCCTCTGCCAACATGCCCAATCAATGGTCATCTCTAGTTCCTGGTTCCAAGCAACTGTAGTGCCTGAAGAAATATTCCTATATTTATGGTAGGTTTTAAGGGGATGTTGGGTCTAAGCTATGACATTTTATTGAGTATATGTGAAACAGAAACTATAAAAGTCAAGTAGGAAGTATTGTGATTTGTTTGACAAAAATTCAGCTTCAGAGGTCTTGATTATACATGTGTAAGTCTAAAATAGGGTTAGGGTTAGGGTTAGGGTTAGGGCCTCCTTTAGCCGAATATCACCACCAGGTGAATCTTATAATGAAGCCAAGTATAAAGATGTGGCTGCAAGCTACTGGGACAATTAACCTTAGCCTATTTGCACTTTCATAACTACAAGGTTGTGGGTTTTGTAGACATCATTGTCCATCTTGGGAGAGTCTTTGTGAATAAAGAAATCTCCAAAAGAACAGATTCCTGCCAGTGGCCTCATATCCTCCTCCCAACCATCTCATGGTAATGGCTCCAGAACCTTCTCCCACTCCTGGGAGATTTCAGACAGGTGCACTCTCTGAGGCTTTCTTAGAACTCTGTCATAATGAATTTAGTTCCTTTCTTCCCAACAGTATTCTATTTCAGCTGTAATTCCTGCCCAGTTCAAGAGAGGAAGATTCTAAATACTACTTTGCAACAATAAATAATACCACTATTTGAGACTGCTAAAAAAGGTTTTTTTAATTAAAAAAAACTCAAACTAAGTGGTGCTTAAGTATAAAGCTTGATTTTTCTTTTCCTAAGATAATTATTTTCTCAGTTTCACCCTACAAATACATAAATAAACATAGATGCTTTATAGGAAATAGGCAGTTTTGTTGGAGCAAATCCCTATGAGATTTTAGACTTACACATGTATAATCAAGACCTCTGAAGCTGAATTTTTGTCAAACAAATCACAATACTTCCTACTTGACTTTTATAGTTTCTCTTTCACATATACTCAATAAAATGTCATAGCTTAGACCCAACATCCCCTTAAAACCTACCATAAATATAGGAATATTTCGCTCTCATCTGAGCTAAAAGATGAACTAGAAATTTTGGACTGTTAAACTGTTATTTTCAATTAAGTGACACTAAGGTCTGTGTACAACTTCCTCAGAATGTGATATTTTTACCACAATAAAAGCATGCATATTTAAGTTGCAGAGATTCTGTGTTATTCCAAGAGCATTTGATGCTTGCTGAGTTTCTGGAATGCTGTTTGTTTTTGCTCCTAAAGAATAAAAAGACCCTCTCAGACCCTCCTTTTATGAAGTTAAGGAGTAATGCTTAGCTCTCGCCAACATGCTAGTGGTTCCTGTAATAAAAGGGGTCCTTAACCTCTCCTCCTAGAGACAGGTGCCTGGGGATGGACAAAATCCACTGTGTGCATTCCTAAAACATGAGGAATCCAGGATTCCAGTCTGCAGAGGCATATGGGAAAGACAGTACATTGAAAAGCAGAGAGCTGAAACCAGCCCAGTAGTATCTGAATGTTACATATTATTGTTGCCTGCAGAAAATGAAGGGGAAAATGTGTTTCTAATTCTCTTGACTTTATGAATTTTCTGCCTCTTTTTTTATTTAAAAGAATTAAACATTAGGCTTGATTAAAAATAAGGAAGTATGCTTTGATTTTTGAAAATGCCTAATGGAGATTCTGTCTACTAACAAGTCCAGCATTAGAGAACTGGCAAAATCATGAAGCGGTGGAAGAAATAAAATAAAAAATTAAAGACAAGGTAGTATGTTTGTTTTGGCCTTAGGGTCCTTAGGTGACTATAGGTACTGGCTCTGCACACGGATATGATTTTGTCTATCACAGAACCAAAACACCCATTCCCTACATCCACAAACCCCACACTGCCTTATCTCCTTTACCACAATCTTCCACTGACTAAAAAACAAAAACAAAAGTAAAAGAGGAAATAGGAAGGGTGGTTGCGTGGCTGGTGTGTCTGCACATCCTGCGTGGAATGGGAGGAGCCTGGATGAGGAGGAAAGAGGATGTCTGGGGATCAGTGGTTTCAGAAGCGCAGTGTGGCCTGGACCCCATCAAGGTGGGAGATGCCATCCTGTTAGAGGTGGTGTTTGAAGGTGAGCTTGGACCAAGGAACTTGGTAGAGTTCAAGAGCAAGGAAGATGTGCTATTTGAAGTCCTTGGCGACTTTACCATCAGGTGTCCCTAGATTCACCCAGGGTTCGTGGAGGAGGCTGAGGCTCTGAAGGTGGAGGAGGTAAATGTGGTAGCATGCTGGGGTGTGAATGATATCTCCATGACTGGTGGGAAGGGATGAACCCATTACCAGAAAGGCAAGGGTGAACTGGCTGGCTCTACTGGGGCTGCTGGGAAGGAGACACATTTGTTTCTAGATGATTCCTTGTCATTTCTCTTCAGGAACTGATGCCTCAAGAGATTCTGCCTGTGACAGAGAGAGATGGAGCAAAGTCCATGAACAGGAGCCCATGGCACATGCCTCACATGCAGCCTGGCCCCCAACCTCATTCAATGCACCTCTGAGGCCCTGACCCAGACTTATTCCTTCTGTCCTTCCCCACTTCATCTGCCCAGTGCAGGCAGAGGTTCCCAAACCAATCTCAGCTGTTGTCACCCAATCAGAACCTTAGCCAAATTTGGGCAATATACATTTATGGTTTAAAAAAAAAAACCCAAAAAACAAAAAAAAGTGAGGAAATAGTTTTTTGGCTCTGGTTAAAGTGGATTCAGTGCCCTAACAGTGGTTCAGTGGAAGGAAAGAGCAGCAAATATCATGTATGCATTAAAATGATTGTGTTCATCAGAATATAAACACTTAGTCTTCTAGGATACACATCTGAGCTAGCAATACTGGACATTTTCTTTTTCTTTTTCTTTTTTTTTTTTTTTTGGTCTTTTTGTCTTTTCTAGGGCCGCTCCTGCAGCATGCAGAAGTTCCCAGGCTAGGTGTCTAATCGGAGCTGTAGCCACCAGCCTGTGCCACAGCCACAGCAACACCAGATCCGAGCCGCCTTTGAGATCTACACCACAGCTCACGGCAACGCTGGATCCTTAACCCACTGAGCAAGGCCAGGGACCAAACCTGCAACCTCATGGTTCCTAGTCAGATTCGTTAACCACTGAGCCATGATGGGAACTCCATTACTGGATATTTTCATTATGGGTAGCCAAGTGATGAGCAGCAAATTGACCTTCGAATAACTCATTTTCATTTCAGTGGACATCTAGCATCAGCTATTGGAATCAGCCAACAAAAACTGACAGCAGGAGGAAATTGATCTAGGGAGAATTCACAAGGTATGTACATGAAATGGTCTGAGCTCTGGAGCTATACAAAAACTGAAACAGGTTGCATGTGGGGTTAGGTGAGGGCCACTTAAAATCCCAAGGAAGTGACAGGGAAAACTCAGATATATCTAGGAAAGAAAGCCACTGAGGCTGAGAAATTTATACTGGGAGATCTGTGCAAGGGTTTAAAAAAAAACTTGGTAATTTGTCATAATACACATTTTTTAGTCTATGTTGGCTGCCATTAGCAGCTGCTTTTGTCTTACTGGTGTTATAGATAAATACGATGACTTCTGATCCATTTCTAAACAGATGCTTTTGAATAGGTGGATTCTTTTTCCTCCATGTAATCATAATATTGGCTGTTTAGAATAGATTTGCTTATAAAAGACAAGCACTATTGAGTTTATTAATTTACTCTGTTATACTGAACCTGAAATTAGCAGTGACTGTCCCCAAGTCTATGGCAGTATCTTGGTAATAGCCACACAAGAAACTATCATCAAGGCGGGACATAATTTCTCCCTAAATTATCTTTATTAAAATAGGCTCTTATTAGATGTCATGACGTGCCCAGATCCTCCTTCAGTTGTGAAGGGCCTATTCTCAAAGCTATTGGAAGAGCTGCCCAATTATAGGCCACAGCTATCACCCTCAGCTGAATAAAGCTGCCTCATCCAAGAATAAGCCTCCTGCATTCAAAGACTGGTCAAGGAGTAGACATAGAGTTTCCCTATAAAGGTCCATTTCCTTAGTCCCAACTATGGGCAACTCAAAAGGGCCATCCTATGTGTAAAACTCCCATAAAATCAGCTGAGATTGTCCTGGAATCGCACCACTACTCAAATACTCCCTCCACCTCATTCTTTTCTCTTTCCTCCCTCCCTTGTGTATGGATCTCAAGGGTCCCCCCAATAAATGGTAACCTCTCTCAAATTCTGCTTCCTAGGAAACCCAACCTGTCACCCTCTGTACCAGACATGGCCTATAACAGCAAACACTGAGATGAGATTTTGGAACTGGACCACCCACCACCAGGACAGCAGTAAGGACCCCATCAGTTGTAGCTAGGGCACAGATATCTCCAGGCAAAGATTTATCTCACACTGGTCCATACAACCATCATTAAGTCAAAAAATAACAAATGTTGGAGAGGGTGTGGAGAAAATGGAACCCTCCTTCACTCTTGGTGGGAATGTAAATTGGTACAACCACTATGGAGATGGTATTGAGGTACCTCAGAAAACTAAATATAGAACTACCATATAACCCAGAAATCCCACTCCTGAACATATATCCAGACAAAACTTTCATTCAAAAAGATATTTGCACTACTATGTTCATGGGAACACTATTCAATAGCCAAGACATGGAAACAACCCAAATGTCCATTGATAGATGAATGGATTAAGAAGATGTGGTACATACATATGATGACATACTATTCATCCATAAAAAGGACAAGAAAATGTCATTTGCAGCAACATGGTTGGAACTAGAGATTCTCATACTAAGTGAAGTAAGTCAGAAAGAGAAAGGCAAATACCACATGATATCACCTGTATGTGGACTCTAAATAAGACGCAAATAATCCATCTACAAAACAGAAACAGGGACATGAAGAACAGACTTGTGTTTGCCAGTGGGGAGAGGAAGGGAGAGAGGATGAATGGGGAGTTTGGGGTGGGTAGATGCAAACTATTGCATCTGGAGTGCATAAGTAATGCACTACTTTGCTGCACAAAACTATGTCCAATCTCTTGGGTTAGAACTTGATGTAAGATAGCACGAAAAAAAAAATGTATATGTATATGTATGCCTAGGTCACTTTGCTGTACATCAGAAATTGAAGGACCATTGTAAATCAACTATACTTTAATAAAAAATGTTTTTAAAAATATACCAGTGTGTGACTGTTAAAATTCCTCCAGTGGTGAACTGGGATGGCATACTGTTGGAAAGTAAGATATTATCTGAATTTCTGAAAAATATGGGGGGAATAGTAATTCTAAGGACAATGGAACCAAGTGGCTATTGTCAAGTGTAATTGATGATTTTAAAAAGGATAACATGATGCTGAGTGTATGCTCAGTAATTAAAAGTTGTTCAAAGACTTGAATGCCTCTTTGATGGCATATAGGGGAGCTCTCATTGCAGCAAAAGAACAAAAAAAAAAAAACCCTAAAGGGCAGGCCAAGGACTTAATTATAAGAGTAGCCAGGCTCCAAAAAAGGCTAAACTTCCAACCAGAGTAGATCTTCTGTGGCAAAGATAGAGCCCTGGTTGGAAAAGAACAGGTTTTGTGTGAGATGGACACATAAAGGTTGATGGACCCAAGGTCTGGAATCTCCTAAACCTTCTGAAAGTGGTCCACTATGCCCCTGCTCCTCCCATTCAAAGGAGAAGCAGCACAACCTACTGTTTAAAGAAGGCCAAAGATTCCCTGTCAAGGTGATCCTCAGGTTCTGTCCCGACAGTCCCTCCTGGCCAAAAAGCCAATAACTGGTGGTAAATCATAATAGAAGCTGGCCAGGGGAGGTTTTTTTTTTTTTCTTTCATAATTAGTATTATCAAGCAAACACATCCAGGAGAAAGCAGAGATCATCTGACTGATGAACTTGAGTTTCCAGCTCTCACTCTGCCAGTGCCTTTCCAGGATGAACTTGGATGTGTGACCTCACTGTGACTTCAGTCTTTTCATTTATAAAAGGAGGGAGATAAAAATCAGATAAAACACCTGAGATTAGCTTCAGATACATCATCTGGATATGTGAGTGTATGTCTTCTCAAGGGCAGCCTTGAAAGCCAGCAATGGGGGAAACTCTCCCAACTGGCAGACTTCTTTCACACCTGGTCATTCACTTCACATGGAAAGAGAAGTGACCCAAGGTGTGCGTGTGTATATTATGGTCAGTAGCAAATGGAGCATGGAAGCAGGGGGTGGGTGGAAGGCATAATTCTAAGCTGGCCCCCATGATTTCCTATCCCCACCCTGCCAAATGCCCAGGACTATGAATAGGATGGAGTTTACTCTTGTGATTAGGTTATGTTATGTGACATGTTTGATTGTGAGATGGGGAGATTATAACAGGTGGCCTGCCTCATGGCATAAGCCCCCCCCCTTTTTTTGGCCTACACACATGGCATGTAGAAGTTCCCTGGGCCAGGGATCAATCCCATGCCACAACAGCAACAATGCCACATCTTTAACCTGCTGAGCCACAAGACAACTCCTACTTGAGCCCTTTAAAAGCAGAGGATTTTCTCCATTGTTGAAGCAGGGGAAGTCAGAGGTTGAAAGCACAAGAAGGATTTGATGGGAGTTTTCTGGCTTGAAGATGGAGGGCAACATGTGGCAAGGACCCAAGGTGGTCTCTAGAAGCTGAGACCAGTCCCTGGTTGACAGCCAGCAAGGTAACTAGAACTTTTCTTACAACATCAAGGACAAGACTCTGCCAACAAAAAGAATGAGCCTGAAAACATATTTTCCTGCTGAGCCCCCAGATAAGAATTTAGCCTTACTGACGCTGATTTCAGCCCTATGATATTTTGAGACATGCTGGCATTTTGACCTACAGAACTGCAAGCCCTGGGTATTGTTTTAAGCCCCTCTGATTATGGTAATTTGTTTGCAGTAATAGAAAACTCACTTAAGGTGTTTCCTTTTACAAGGATCACAGTCCTGGGATGCATAAGGTTCAGTGACTAAAAAGAGTTGCCTCGTATATTTTGTCTATTTTTATAGTCATTGGAACCAAGAGGGTAAGTTTGATACTGGGTATATCATCATGGCTGAAGCAGGAGAGCTAAGTCACTTTTCTGTTTTAAACAAGCATAAAAGTCATCAGGCTTAAAATCGGTCACTCAATATACCATGGTCCAGTATTTCTGATGGAGTAATAGAGAAATTAGGTTCATAAATAAGACTTTGGAGAAAATGAATTTTTTTTAAAGCTTCACCTGCAGCATATGGAAGTTCCAGGGCTAGGGATCCAATCTGAGCTGCAGCTTCCAGCCTACTCGACAGCCACAGCAATGCTGGATACTTAGCCCACTGAGCAAGGGCAAGGATAGAACCCAAATCCTCACAGAGACAACATCAGGTCCTTAACCCAGTGAGCCACAATGGGAACTCTGAAATTACTGAGTAGAGCAAACATCATTCTGGGTAAACCACACAGAAATATTCTTTGCCTGGTGAACTGAATTATGGGTACACAAAGAAGTGAGTTCTGTTTTAAATCATGATAATGTCCCTGTAGGGACATGTAACCATCTGATAATCACCTGCAACTGAAGTTAGATTTTTTTCGTCCCCCCCTTCCTCCTCAACAGGATTTTCCAAAGTGTATTGTTCTGTTTTTTCTTCTAAAATTTTTTTAATTGAGGTCTGTATTGCCTCTGTTCCCTCAGTCAAGTTACTGCCCCTATTATATAAATTATCAAAACCCTCACATTACCTGAGTATTTATTGAAAGTCCTGTCACTAAGGTGACACCTACCCTCAAAAAGCCTGGTGCTACTATTCCTGTCTTAATCATTTCCCCCTTTAATCTTTGTTTCCTTTTCTTTGCATCCATATCAAAATTCTTCTATATGACCAAGAGGTGATCCTTTCTTGTCTCTGAAAACAGGAGATATATTGTGTTATCCCCATGGGGGATGTGTCAATATTTAAAATTATCCTCCAGAAATCCCATACATGTTTACTGTGCACCTGAATAAAAGAAAAAGGAAAATAACATTGGTAAATGTGGTCTTATTAAAGTCTATTTCTTGAACTGTCTTTTTAATGCATTACGTTAAGAAACTCAGATAGATATGAAGACATATTGACGAAATAAGTTCATTTGTTCCGCTTTTCTAACTTTTGCAGTTGGAGGCAATTAAATAAACATAGACATAAATGCTAATGAACCCTGATGTAGTCAAGCCATCTATAAAACAATTTTTCCTAGAAATGCCTATGTGAGACTGGGTCATGCCATGAGAGTGGACTTCCTAATGCACTAGCAACATACATCTGACAAGATTTTTAAGTTCCAGAGACCATCAGAGGAAAATCTTTCAGGTTATCAGTTGTTTATCTTCTGACAATAAAAAAAAAATTATTCCCCTGAGACTTAGGGGAGAAATCCTGCCCTGTGATGTCAGGCTCATATTGAGTTTCCTAGAAGACCCTGTCTGTCCTCTTTGAGGAGTCGATCCTTAAGATTCAGGAGGGAGCCATGAAGAACTGTGATTGTACCTATCACTGTATTTTCCCTACGACACAAGAACTCATTCTCCCCTTTTCAGTTTCTTTTAGTACTTTGAGAATTTTATAAACAATCACGTAGCTCCATGACACAGATTTAAAAGAGTGGTTGTGATTTCCAATTTATCCCTGCAGGAGGATGTCGCTTTAGTGTTTTTATTTAATTGTAACACAATTATACAAATTTGAGGATGCCATATGAGTTGAAAATAAGGAGAAAGAGCCAACAATTTAATTTTAGTTGATTCACAGCAGTATTATGAAAAGAAATATTCTGTATGTCCTACCCTACCTCCTCACTGCCACCAGTATTAAATGAAACATACTGAGGTTGCACACCTGAAAGTTTTAGGGTTTAGAGAGAAGGGACACTATCTAAGCATTTGATGGTGAGTGGCCAGTGCTTAGAGAGGGAGGAACACATGCCACAGGGACCCAAGATAATCAGGCCTAGGCACATGGAGAGAGAGGGAGAGGGAAGAATTCCAAGAATGCAGGAAATATCTGGGAGAAGGGGAATTAGCAGTATGAGGACCAAGGTGCTTTATGAGAGAACCAGGATGCATGACCTGGCCAGGTGCACAGAACTGCATCTGCAAAAGATCTTCCTGTACAGCTAGAGGGGTGTGTGTGTGTGTGTGTGTGTGTGTGTGTGTGTGTGTGTGTGTGTGTGTGTGTTTGGAGGGTCTAGTCCATGCTCTGCTCACAAAGCAGTGTACCCATCTTGGGGGCTCTCTCCATGTGAAGGAGAGAATATCTCCAGATTTATCCCAAAACAGCACAGAAGACTGCCCTATCTCTCAGCCTCCCAGTACCCAGCCCTTTTCCTTCTCTTCCCTCTGCTCGCCCTTCCTTCCTGGATTCCGCACCCCTCTTGCTTGTATCTTTTCTCAATCCCCTTTCCTTCCCTATCTGCCCTCTGAATGCTAAAAAGAGCATTATGTGGATATGCCAAGAAGATGAATTTGACCTCATTAATGAACCAAAGGAAAAGAATAATGAAAAATGAGGCTTGTAAGGAAGGGAATGAGAAGGGAGGAATTGATAGAGAGTATTAAAATCCAAACCGGTGATTTGTAAGGGGTTGGGAATATTTTAAGTAAACTAACACTATGATGAACACAATATTTGAGGAAGACCTAGACCAAGAAAAGACCAAAGACACTCACTTTAGTTCTTGAAAATTAGTGAATTATTAAAAAATAATTGAGCGGGAGGGAAGAAAAGTTCAACTACACTGGATCAAAAGGAACTAGCCAAGATTATACTCAAGGAAATCAAGTGAAAATCAATAGGACATTCTTATAACAAAAATCTAATAAGAAACTGAATAGAGCATATAGAACATGTTTCATTATATTCTGCTATTGCTACTGCAATATAGTTAACTTAGAACAACTCCTCACAGGAGCAGTTAAAAGAGGTATGGAGACAAAAGAACAAAAAAGCAAAATATTGCATAATATTGGATAATTATATTTCTAATGTATAGAAACATAACATTTTGAGTGTAATGTTTGTGTGGTCTAGAAGGAGTATTAGTTCCTTCCTAACTACAAAAACCTTGAACAAGATTAACAGGTTAACAGGGTAAATGGGTAACTCCAAGGAGGCAACCCTCTACTTTCAATTAGGATTTCTTCCTACAAAAATCCCAATGGGAAAAGTGAAACTTTTAGGCAGAGATCTTATTAGTGGAGACCTATCCTCATATAATTTAAAAATGATAAAAAGATTCCAAGACTCAGTCTTGGCATCTCTTTCCAGAATTTTGTATGTGTTCTTTAATTTTACTCTTTTCCTTTATAATTGAGCACAAAATTAACTGAATATTCAACTGGAACTAAAATTCATCATTTTTAATAGACATTTCAATCTTTGTCTCCATTTTATGAATTTCATAAGACTTAAGCTTATCACTTTTTCTATTTGTCACTTCATTTTTTGGTAAATGAATAAGAGCCAATGCAATAAAATATTCAAATAATGAAGAAACACTACTGTGTAAATTTGCAACACTCACAAAACAGAACTATTAGCTGTCAGGCAGTGCTAATGTAGTTCAACATTCTTGTTTTTCAAATAATGCATGAGGTCTAAATTCAGAGTGGTATGAAAGTAGTTTATAGATATCAAAGTGTAATAATGTAAAACGAGATGAGTTTACAAAAGACAGACATAGAAAATTTGAAGGCCCACGCACAGTTTTTACAACCACCTCTCCAAGGAAGCAGATATACTATTGCCATGAAAGTTGATAGTAAGTTTACAGAAGAAACTACAATGTCAGGAGATTAGACGTGCATTCTTCTAAAGACAGAAATTTTGGTTATTTTGACTTGCTGTTGCTAGAAAAAAAAAATTATTCCTCAAAAGTACCAACAGTAAAAGAGAAGATGCTCATCTGGAATTAATCTTGACCATAAACAAGAATTTGTTCATGATATAAAAGTGACAGGATTTTGTGGAAAGTGACTGTGCCATTCTGGAGAGTCCTATAGGATATGAAAGCATAGTACAAGGAATTTTCAGCTCTGTGTAATAGACTTTAAGAATGCAGAGTTTCATGGTTCAGCGAAAAATGTTGAGGTACCCTTCTCAGCCCTCTCCTGCAATTTTTCCATTCCCTTTTTCATAATGGAGTAGTTCTGTTTTAAATGCTCAATTACCAAATTAAACTAAAGAGACCTTAATATATATACGTACAACCTCCCCAAACTCACTTGGGACTAGGTTTCCCACCTTTAACTGTTTTCTGTAGTAGTTTCATGTATAGACAGGTACATGCATGTTAGAATTTGAAATAACAAGATTCAAATCCCAGGTCTGTGCTGTGTCGGCTCTGTAACCCTGGATCGACCAATGAATTTCTCTCTAAATCTAAGTTTCTTTTTTTGGAAATGGTGAAACTACATATACATAAAAAATTTATTAATAACACTGAAATTATATATGCAAAACAATTAGGATTGTACCTTGCACATGTTATCGATTCTTTAACTCATTAAATATGCTCCTATTGCCTGACTCTATTCTCTTAATATTCTCTTGGTTCCCCTAAATCATTCAAGATTATTAAATTACTTGAAATATTATGAAAACAACTTAATGTTCTTAGATTGCTGCTCTAACACTTAATATAACTAGTTTCCTTACCATTTAATCACAAAGTCTGCAGCAGTAATCTGCAACTAGAGACAAAGTGGGGTGGAGAGAACTAGTGGAGTATTTATCTAGGATAGATAATAGGATTAGGTGATGATTAGATATTGAGATGAGGGAAAGAACATAACCTAAAAGAATGCCATTGTTCAAGGTTTTTTAAAAACTAATTACTGTTCACATTAGGTCACACAGAATTAGATCTCCTAAAGTTGCATCATAGTCAATGTATGAGTGAGGGATTTCTCCTAATCATTTTCACACCATACCACTCCAACTAACTTACTTCTACTTATGATTCTTAAGAATCAACCAGTTCAAAACGAGTCTCTTTTTTCTGTATACCCTTTTACTTCCCAGCTCATTATTAACTCACACTTGGACAATAGTCTAATTTTATGTTTATTCTTCCTAGCCAGGCCAAGCTGGAAGCAAACCTGAAAAACCCTTGCACCCACTTTTATACAGATATTACAGATGGTTCTGTTGAAGCCTAGAAAAGTAAAGTGAACCATCTAACGTACTATAGCCAGTAAGTTCTGAAGCAAAAATGATAACCAAGGAAATCTTTCTGACAATGCAATACTTTTTCTCTCATACCCAACCGGTATATTATTTGGCTTTCAGATTTATCATCTTCAAATAATAATTTCTACTCCTCGAAAGCTGCCAGTGGTTCTCCTTTGTCTGAAAATACCATTCAAATTCACTGCCATTCAAAGCTCTCAATTATCTGGTCTTCCCTTACCTTCTATTGTTTCCCACCAGATCTCAAAACAAATCCCCACACCCTTCACTCTACCATCATTAACTCCTGCACACACCACACTCTTTATATCTGTCAACCTTTGCTTATGATGCATACTAGAGTTAAATTGCCACTTTTTAATTCTTAACCCCAAACTATCCATTTCTTTCAGGTCAATTGAAACTAATTTTATTTTCTCCAAAACGGCATTCTTTTGTTTTCCCGACAATAATTGATTTCTAGTTGATTATCGATTATATCATACACTTAGACAAAATTCTAGAATCCAGTTTTGGCCCCATCAACTTGTTCTTCAACATGGAAAAACACTCCTATAGAAAGTATTTATATAATTTAAATTAAATTTCAGAAATTGGTTACACTTTGCTTTAACTTAATTTTAGAATGTATGTACATTTGTAATTACAAGTTCATCACTTGTGTGACCAAAAGTGTGTGTAGTTATTTCTAATAAAAATTGAGTAGCAATAGCTTATTTAACAATGTATAACTATATTCCAATTTTAAAAGGATATTCAAATTATATAGCTTCACCTTGCTTATTTTTTCTGAAAATATAATTTGCCACAATTCTGAGAACAATTTTGGAGAATATTGGAAACCATTAGGCTTAGGAGGAAGTATTAGTGATCATATATAGACACAAACATGATTTTACCGATAGAGTAATTTAATAATAATCAGTCTTCCTCCTAAATTCACAGAGATGAATACCTAGAGCAACATAATTCCATGTATTGTCTGATAGCATTTTTTATTACTTTCTGATTGGCTAAATGAGTCTAAAGTTATTAATGTACTTATGAGATATCTTCTACCTTTTTAACCACCTCAGAACCTTACTTCAAGGTACCCCAAAGGCCAAAAGACTATGAATCCTTCAGCATTTTTTTAGAGTGTAAGATCAAACAATAGCCACAGAAAGTGCATAAAAGAACGCAGTTAAAAGGCATAAAAAAATCAATGAGCAGGAAGGCCATGGGAATTTTAATAACTCCACCCATATGTACCAAAGAAATGAAAACATTTCTTTTTTCATATTTTTCATTTTTTTCCTTATACATCTGACATTCTTACCCTATCAGATAGTAAATTCATTTGCCACTAGTTACATTTTCACTTCCTCAATTTCTACTCTAGTTTTTAACTGTTTTTTTCTTTTCTTTTTTTTTTCTCCTTAAGGATCTAATGGAAATCCTACAAACTGTCCAACGTAGCCCCTGGGTTGTTGTGAGATTTAAATGCGCTAATGACTGATAGATACAAAATGGTTTGGAAGAGTTAAAAAGCTCATTAAGCTTGTAAGCTTTTATTATCACTCTTCTCTTAAAGAGTAGTCACCTTGTTGTAACCTGAGGAGGGGGGAATATCTGTATGATAAATGCACAAGTCTGTAGGGCTACAGGGAATTGTGGAAGAAAGAATAATGTTCGATACCTGCGCAACTGCCGTGAAGACACAGCAGAGGAATGAATTGAGCAAATCACAGATCAGAAAAATGTTAGTATTCAGGTCAGTAAGTTGAAGTGGCCCAGCAGGCTGTCTGGCTTGGCTGCTACCATCCCAGGCCAGCCTTTGTTCTTGTTTGTTCTTTTGCTCGGTCCCATCGGAACTGACCTTCCTCCCTTGACTATTCCACAAGGTTTCCTTTTTGGTCTCCAGTTTTTTTGAGAACTGAATATTTTTTTTCTCTTCTCCAAGTGACTTCATTCCTCCAGCTTATATTTCTGGGTTTATCTTGGATAAATAAGTCCCTTCGTCTAGAGTCATTTGAACTCTCCTGGGGAAGAAGTCGGTTCTTGCTTGCTCACTGCAGTGAGCCAATAATGTGTGTGTGTGTGTGTGTGTGTGTGTGTGTGTGTGTGTGTGTGTGTGTGTGTTCCTCTGGGTGCTTATATGAAAAAGGTCACTCCTTGATATAGCAAAGGTCATACTCACTACCTAAATGCAAGGATGTGTATGTTGGTACAACATACTATACAAATCACAAGGTACACAGATAAACTAAAACCAATCATCATTTGTTCCCAAATACCTTCCAGATGACAGTCATGGAGTAATGCTCACAGAAGAAAAAAGAAACTGCTTAATAAGTCCTAGTGTCTGGAGCCATCTCTTTAGTGCCATTCTTGCCTTGCAGCAGCATTCTTGACAGAGCAACTTATTCATGCACAGGAATCTGTTCTAAAGCTAGTACTCAATGATGATTTTTCTGTAGTTATTCTAATCCTTTCTGAGACAGGATGATGAAATGAGCACTTTGATGTGCAGATGTAAAATGTAAATTTAGAGGCTTTAAAGGTTTGAATTGACAAAATTGTAAGAGGTAGTGAATGTCACAAAGCTATAAAAATATTCAATTCTGTTCTTATGTAAAATTACTAGGCACAGAGCAAAGAAGGCAAAATGAATATTAAATTTAGATTTTTTTAAAAAAAGAAAAACATAGCCTGAAATCCCTCAACTGTATAACCTAAGAATTGAGCTTACTTTGGATACAAAACTAAAAACTGAATATTAGAATCAAATATTTGTAGTGTTTCTTTCCTTCAAAGTTTTAATAACTGAACCCTGTAATAATTCTGTAGAATTTCTACAAACATGAATAACTTAAATATTGCAGACCTACTTTGTAAAAGGAAATAAAATCCACTGAAACCAACATTTTCTCTGTATTGATCAGAGAGTGACCACACTCATGGGCATCTTAGTTTGGCATGCCATGTCATTCACAGAGACTTCATAAATGTGTTTTCTAGATAAGGCCTAGAAAGGCAGATTACTTCTTGCTAGTCTGTTCATGCAATTTCATCATCTATCAAGAGGTAGTAATAACTGCTAATATGCTAACAGGCAAGTTAGAGCAAAGATACTTTCTAGTATCTTTGGACACAGTGAACCAAGACCCCAACTCTAATGTATGACACAGACCATCTAATATTTGCTGTTATAAAAGACAGACCAGGAGTTCCCAAAGGGTTCAGTGGTAACAAACCTGACTATTACCCATGAGGATATCGGTTTGATTCCCACCCTTGCTCAGTGGGGTTAAGAATCTGGCATTGCCGTGAGCTGTGGTGTAGGTCACAGATGGATGCACCTCAGATCCCATGTTACTATGGCTGTGGTGTAGGCCAGCAGCTGTAGCTCCGATTCAACCCTTAGCCTGGGAACTTCCACGTGCCACAGGTGCAGCCCAAAACACACACACACACACACACACACACACACACACACAAAAAGAAAGAAAAAAAGATCATTAAAATAATGATGAAAATTTTTCCAATTCACTATACTTGCCCAGTATAGATAGAAATTATATGAAATAAAAGAGAAGATATAAGTTATCTCTGGCTCTAAACTCAATTCTTGTCCCTGAATATTCTAAATTTGGTTTCTTCCCTTTTTTGTCTTAAGGATACATACTTTGCTTTTTTCCATTTATACTTTGAGTATCAAAAAACCGTTTTTATTCCACAGCGGAAATGTGCTATTTTGCACCTTTAATAATCTAATTAGAACTATCCCCTTCTACTCTGCAAAACCTTAATTCTGAAACCACAAGTTTGTGCTTGTGGTTTCTTTCTGAATTTTTCCATTCCATTGTGAAACTAAAAATTATTTCTTCCCTGAACATTTTCAAGAAGCTGTACAACACTAACAATGTTCTGTTAACATCACAAACATAATTTTCTGTTAAAATGTTAACTTCCTAGCACATAATTGATATTTTCCCCATAATTCATACATTAACTTATTCTACAAAGTCTGATGCTGAATAGTACATACTAGACCACTAATTAAGAACCAGAGAACTGGAATTTACCCAAAATGCATTGTGAAAGCACAGATATCCAGACCTCAGTTAAGAAAAGCTGCACTGAGTTAAAGTTATTAAAGAATTACCTGAGGACAAAGTAGCCCCAGCAACATGTGCCACTGATAACACCAATGAGTTATGGCACTACCTGATTATACCTTGGTCATCAAGATTACTAAGAGTATGCTTTAAACCTGTTTCTGTCACCTAAAAAAAAATCATAATCATATAAGTAAGTACATAAAGATATATACATGTAAAGAAATAAAGTAGAGAACTTGAGAGTCTAAGAATACGGGAACAGTCAACCAAGTCCCCTGACATCAAGATGGGAATCTCAATTCCAGTTTAAGATCTTGGTTTCCCTTCCTTAAAATTCTAATTTCTACCTTACACAATCTGCCTCTGGTTACCCTGTATGTATCCAGCTTGGTTTATTCTTTGCATTTCTAGCCTTCTATCCACTCTAGGTATTCATTTTCTCAGCAACTGACTAAACACTGGGTCTTTTTATACGTTCTGTTTTCACTCAAGCTTTTCAACATACGGAATACATTTATAATAACCATTTTAATGATTTTCTCTTCTAATTCTAACATTTGGGTCAACTTCAGTGGATCCTTTTCCTAACTCATATTTCCATGTCTCTTTGCATAGCTAGTAATCTTTGATTGGATGCCAGACTAAATTTTCCCTTGTTGAATGCTGAATATTTTTTTTCTTTGTAAAACTACTCTTGAACTTTTTTCTGGGGCACAGTTACATCAGTTGGAAACAGTTTGATCCTTTCAGGTATTGCTTTGAAGATGTGTTAGGTGGGACAAGAGCAGCGTTTATAGTCAAGAGTCAAAATACTTTACCACTGAGGCAAGCCACTTCTGAGTACAGTATTTCCCTATCCCCTCCTTATCTAAAACTTCACTTTCCATGCTTTCAGCTACCTGAGGACAAACATGGTCCAAAAATATTAAATGGAAAATTCTAGAGATAAAGAATTAATAGGTTTTTAATTGTGTGTTATTCTGAGTAATGAGATCTCATACCATCTATTTCATCCCACCCAGGATTCCCAACCATTAACATTGTCTGCTCCTGACATCCAACTATCAACATTGTCATGACTAGATCATGACTAGATGACATTCCAGGACCACCTGGAGCAGATGAGCCTCCTTCTGACTGTAGTCAGTAATGCCTACATCCTTCACCTCACTTCAACTCATCACATAGGCATTTCATCACCTTACATTATCACAAGAAGGGTGAGTTCAATGCAGCAAGGTATTTGGTAAGAGAGAGACCATATTCACATAACTTTCATTACAGTATATTATTATACTTGCCCCATTCCATTATTAGCTATTGTTGTTCATCTATTACTATGCCTAATTTATAAATTAAACTTTATCATAGCTATTTACGTATAGGGAAAACATAGTACACATAGGGCTTATTACTACCAGTGGTTTCAGGCATCCACTGGGGTCTTGAAATATATCCCCTGGGTGAGGGGGGACCCCTCTATTCAGTAACCTGTGACACATAAGGTTTTCTACTGTGGCTGGTGGAAACCAGTACTATTCTCAGCTCTGGGTACAAGGCACTGAACCCTAATCTATCTTTTTTTTTTTCTTGGTTGGGGGAATTCTTTCTCTAGCCTTGAGTGGTTTCCCATATGAATATGCAGATAGTATTCATCTAAAATACATAAAGGGAACTCTCCAAATTTGAAAATCTCTCTATCTCTGTCTTCTCTTTGGTACTATGCCCTGAAAATTCTAGCCACCTTGATCTCTCTGGATTCTTAGATAGGTCTCCTCAACGCAGGGATCCCTCCATCCCCATACTACCCACCTCTGCCTGGGTTCCCCTCCTAGCAAAGGGACCTAGAAATTCCTTCAGTCAGTAAGCTGGGCTCACCTCATTTGTTTCTTATTCCTCACAAACCTTTGTTCTTCATCTCATTGCCTGATGTCCACTGTCAAAAAAAAACAATGCCTTTACATACCATGTCTGTACTTCTTGGTTATTTTAAAAGGGAGTGTAAATCTAGCCTCTATTATTTAATCTTAGCTGAAAGGAGAAGTCTATTCTCTTCTCACTAAAAATTCAACTGAAATGAATTAAAGCCTAAGAATCAAAGATAGATAAAATAATTTCCGACATAAATAGTTCTCCCACACTAAGTCAGCTGGGGTACAGGCTAAAATATTACAACAAAGAGAATAACATTTTGTGCTCTGTAAGATCATTTAGAATCATGCAGGGACAAGGTTCCTTTCTTTTTGTGGCTGCCATCCCCTTGGGTGTTGTCTGTAGCCTATTGGCCAAGTTTCCAGCTAAAACTTTAGGGTTTCTATCATCTGAAGGAAGATGGGACAGTTGATGCAGGGGCCAATAAAAAGTTTCAGCCACAAACACTAAGAAAATTAATTTAAATGTCTCATAGTCCCTACACATTTTATCTTTTTCCAGAAATATCTGAAATGGTTTTAGACACTGGGAAGAGGAATAATTTAAAAAACAAAGAAATAAAAACTTCTCAGGATTTCAATAAATAATTTGCATAACTCAAAGGTTTTCAATTAATCTAAACTTATTCCTCACCTCAGTCTAACACTAAGATGCTTTGGGATTTGCCTAAAATTTTTTGCAAAATTTTCATTTAAAATAGAAAGTAAATATACACAATGGAATATTACTCAGCCATTAAAAGGAATGAAATACCGGCATTTTTAGCTACATGGATGGACCTAGAAATTATCATGCTAAGTGAAATCAGTCAGACAATGAGACACCAACATCAAATGCCATAATTGACATGTGGAATCTGAAAAAAGGACACAATGAACTTCTTTGCAGAACAGATAATGACTCATAGACTTTGAAAAACTTATGTTTTCCAAAGGAGACAGTTCAGGGGATGGGGGCATGTGCTGGGTTGTGGGATGGAAATCCTATAAAATTGGATTGTGATGATCATTGTACAACTATAAATGTAATAAATTCATTGAGTAATAATAAAAATAAAATAAAATAAAATAAAATAGAAAGTAAATGCCTTGGGGTGAATTTTCTACATTTTAATCTGATGTTGTGATTTTTTTTTAAAGGTGACTGTCTAGGAATCTGTAAGCTTCTATTAGCTTTCTATCCACCACTGTAGGCTATTCATTTGCTAAATTCTGTAGGCCTAGTACCCTAAGAATTAGCTCCATGCCAGGTTCTGGACACAAAGAGTGAATTAAGACAGCAAAATTTATACAAGGCTGATTTGAGGTTCACTGCACTTCCCCATCAATGTGATGAATTAGATGAATATTTAAAAGGCCAAAAAGACCTATATAGATATAGGCATATTAGCTTATATAAGAAAACAGTTTAAAAGAAACTCCAAGAATATATGAAACAGCAGTGTTACGGAAAGTGCCTACACCAGGTAGAACTTTAGGCTCTCCCTTTATGCATTTGGAGAGGGCTTCCTTGCAGCATTGCTGGAAACAGAAGATTTGGTGATTATGTTTCTCTGTCAATCATGTCTATTCTTTTTTAAATTTAATTAATTTATTTTATTAAAATATAGTTGATTTACAATGTGGTGCCAATTTCTACTGTACAGAAAGGTGAACCACTCATTATCTTCCTTCATGGTCTATCCCAAGAGACTGGATATAGTTCCCTGTACTATATAGTAGAACCTCATTGCTTATCCATTCTAAATGCCTTTTCATTACCCAAGGAGCAATAACACCAGACCTTAGATTCAACAAATAGTTGGTCTTTCTTATTTTACAGAAAGCCTCTAAAGGCATTTAATGCCTTTTTTTTAATGTCTTCAAAAATCTGGTTAGGTCTTAGCATCATATTTCCACATGTAAACCTTCTAAACAGCAAGACAAGTGAAGGAGGTAGCTCTCCATTAACAACAGTAGGATTTAAAACAAAAAGATGCACTTACCATATTTTCATTTTCCCTCAAATTTTTGGAGCATATTTTAGCCAGAACATAATTGTGACAAGATTCCTACACTGATTTTGAATTCTAAATGGGGAAGCGTATTTTGAAAGTTTCTGGGTTCAGAATCAATGTGAATCTCAGTTGAAAGCATGCAAATGTTTAAAAGACATTTTTCCCAGAATAGTTTTGCATTCATTAGAACAAGGAGAAGGTAGAAGACTTGAAAGAGAGTTACTGTCTCTCTGTAATATAAGATGGAGAGGTACTGGGAGACATTGGAGAGACACTCCTGGGCTGTTAGGAATTTGAATTCTCACAGAGAAGAGTGCAATATTCCAGAAAAGTGGAAGGTGAATATAAAGCGAACAAACTAAGACAGTGGAATAAATTTTTTGCTTCACTGGTACACTTTTTGTCTGGGAGAGGGAGAGGACATTGTGAAATTCGCAGTTGAGAAAATACGTTTGGTCCACAGATCGTTTTGAGCTTTCCTTTCCATGGCAGAGATCTTAAATGATTAATAAAGAATAGCCACAACTTTGATTTAGAGAATTTCAGAGACAGACAACACAGACAGATCCCCTTGACACATGCTGAATAAGTCTATTTCCCATTGAATTCAGGCCATTATTATCAGCTAAATACTGTCAAGATGTGGTGTTTTATGCCCTGTAAGAATGAATGGAGACTGCGAGAGAAAACAGCTATATGTTTGAGATCAACTTCTTTTGCCTCTATATCACAAACCTCTGTCTCCATTCTTCTGGCTTTTTTGTCTTTTTTTTTTTCAATTTAAGTATAGCTGACTTATAATATTTTGTTGGTTTCTGATGTACAGCAAAGTGATTTGGAGATAGAAATATATACATATTATTTTCCATTATGCTTTATTATAGGATATTGAATGTAGTTCCCTGTGCTACACAGTAGAACTTGTTGCTTATCTATTTTATCTTATAGTATGCATCTGCTGATGCCATCCTCCTAATTTATCCCTTACCCACGGCCTTTCCCCTTTGGTAATCTTAAGTTTGTTTTCTATGCTATTCTTCTAGTTTTATATGCTTCTAACATGCTAGTTTTATATGCTAGTTTTATATGCTTAGAAGCAGAATTACATTTATGCATGAGCATAACAAGGCAGTAGAGCATAACAATCTAAGCCTAGACTTTGAAATCAGGTATCTTGGCTCCAGTGCTCACAAACAGTGTCACTCTGGAGAAATTATGCAACCTCTTGGATGCTGCATCTCCACATCTGAAAAGCCAAGGTAATGGCAGTCATTCAACAATTAAATAAATATTGTTACATGCACACTGTGGTATATGGAATGACTGGTCAACAGGGACTTGCTGTATAGCACAGGGAACTCTACCCAGTATTCTGTAGTAATCTATATGGGAAAAGAATCTGGAAAAAAATGAAAGAATGGATGTGTGTATACATGTAATAGAATCACTTTGTTATACAGCAGAAATTATCACACTGTAAATCTATACTTCAATAAAACTTTTAAAAATGAAAAAAAAATAGTGGACATCTTTATCTTGTTCCTTACCTCAGCGGGAATTCTTTCAGCTTTTCACCATTGAGAATGATGTTCGCTGTGGGTTTGTCATACACGGCCTTTATTATGTTGAGGTAGTTTCCCTCTCTGCCCGCTTTCTGAAGGGTTTTATCAGAAACGGATGTTGGATTTTGTCGAAGGCTTTTTCTGCATCTATTGAGAGGATCATATGGTTTTCATTCTTCAGTTTGTTAATGTGGTGTATCACACTGATTGATTTGCAGATATTGAAGAACCCTTGTATCCCTGGGATAAATCCCACTTGATCATGATGTGCAATCCTTTTAATGTATTGTTGGATGCGGTTTGCTAGTATTTTGTTGAAGATTTTTGCATCAATGTTCATCAGTGAGATTGGCCTGTAGTTTTCTTTTTTTTGTGGAATCTTTGGTTTTGGTATCAGGGTGATGGTAGCCTCATAGAATGAGTTTGGGAGTATCTCTTCCTCTGCAATTTTTTGGAATAGTTTCAGAAGGATAGGTGTTAGCTCTTCTCTAAATGTTTGATAGAATTCGCCTGTGAAGCCATCTGGTCCTGGACTTTTGTTTGTTGGAAGTTGTTTAATCACAGTTTCAATTTCAGTACTTGTGATGGGTCTGTTCATCTTTTCTATTCATCTTGGTTTAATCTTGGAAGATTGTACCTTTCTAAGAATTTGTCCATTCCTTTTAGGTTTTCCATTTTATTGGCGTATAGTTGCATATAGTAGTCTCTTATGATCCTTTGTATTTCTGTGATGTCCATTGTTACTTCTCCTTTTTCATTTCTAATTTTATTGATTTGAGTCCTCTCTCTTTTTTTCTTGATAAGTCTGGCTAAGGGTTTATCCATTTTTTTGATCTTTTCAAAGAACCAGCTTTTCATTTCATTGATCTTTTCTATGGTTTTCTTCGTTTCTATTTCATTGATTTTTGCTCTGATCTTTATGATTTCTTTCCTTCTACTAACTTTAGGTCTTGTCTGTTCTTCTCTCTCGAGCTGCTTTAGATGTAAAGTTAGTTTGTTTATTTGGGCTTTTTCTTGTTTCCTGAGGTGGGCTTGTATTGCTATAAACTTTCCTCTTAGAATGGCTTTTGCTGTATCCTATAGGTTTTGGACTGTCATATCTTTGTTGTCATTGGTTTCTAGGTATTTTTTTAACTTCCTCTTTGATTTCTTCAGTGATCCATTGGTTGTTTAGTAGCATGTTGTTTAGTCTCCATGTGTTTGTGGGGTTTTTTTTACAGTTTTTTTCTTGTTGTTGATTTCCACTCATACAACGTTGTGGTTGGAAAAGATGCTTGATAAGATTTCAAATCAAAACCACTAGCCAGAATGGCCATCATAGTAAAGTCTACAAACAATAAGTGCTAGAGAGGGTGTGGAGAAAAAGGAACCCTAGTACACTGTTGGTGGGATTGTAAATTGGCGCAACCACTGTGGAAAACAGTATGGAGATTCCTCAGAAAACTAAAAATAGAACTACCATTTGATCCAGCAATCCCATTCCTGGGTATCTATCCAGAGAAAACCATGACTCGCAAAGACACATGTATTCCAATGTTCATTGCAGCACTATTTGCAATAGTCAAGACATGGAAACAACCTAAATGTCCATTGACAGAGGAGTGGATCAAGAAGATGTGGTACCTATGCACAATGGAATATTCCTCAGCCATTAAAATGAACGAAATACCAGCATTTTTAGCAACATGGATGGACCTAGAAATTATCATGCTAAGTGAAATCAGTCAGACAATAAGACACCAACATCAAATGCTTTCACTGACATGTGGAATCTGAATAAAGGACACAGTGAACTTCTTTGCAGAACAGACACTGACTCACAGACTTTAAAAAACTTATGGTTTCCAAAGGAGACAGATTGGGGGGTGGGGGACAGATGCACTGGGTTTGTGGGATGGAAATTCTATAAAATTGGATTGTGATAATCATTGTACATCTATAAATGTAATAAATTGATTGAGTGATAAAAAAATTAAAATGAAAAAATATGTAAACATCAGTAGAACCTAAGTCTGTATCGGACACTGGAGAAGGAACAGTCAACAAAACAGGTACACCTCCAACACTTAGGACTTATCATTTGGCCAGTTATACCATCAGGTTACATTTCTTCAAAAGGTTTTGTAACTCTCAAATGACACAACAAGCAGAAACTCTGAGCAGAGGGCTGGTTCCAAAATAATTGCTCAAAAGCATGTTGTTTTAACATTGTTCTGCTGTGAACATCATTGACTCTCGTGATTTCCTTCACTTTGCTGAAAAAGTTAGCTACTTGTGTAACAAGATTTCAGAAGTATCAAGGAAGCCCATTTCAAATAAAATTTGTGCTCTTACCCAATAGATGATGATGACTCTAACAAAATGTCCAAATCCAAGATTACATATGGTTTGTGGGCAATAGCCTGTTGTGGGGAATAAGTGAGCTACACACATGAGGGAAGAGGTCCTTACCTTTGGAGGAAATTAAAATGAATACATTTTTATAAAGTTAAATACTGTGAGAGCTTGGGGGTATGTGTTAAATTATAAGTCAAGTTGTATGTTGTGATTTGTATTTGAAACTGTCAGAAGCATTTCAAGTTTATTCTAAATGCCTGTAGCCTAAAGACAGGAAATCAGGCTTCTTGTAAATGTTAACAATTTTACTAAGGTTTTCATATGCATTCACAATACAGAACTTGGCTCCAGAGTGGGATACTGATTTAAAAAAAAAAAAAAAAAAAACTTCACTTAAGTTTATTCTTGTTTCTTGATTATAGGTGGAAATTGTAAACTATCACTTCTTCTCCCACTGTCATTCTCTAAAACTTTCCTCAGTTATCTGAAATATAGTTCACAAACTTGCAACAAGTTTGAAATACCAAGATTGACATGGAAGACATTACATTTCAGCTGAGGAAAGGGACAACTTGTGTGTCTGTACCTCTTTACACTGACTGGCAGGTAAACACAGCAGAGAAATCACCACCATCCCAAAGGCAGAGCACAAAGTTAAAATTGTTTGAGAAATACACTTCAAATACTGTTACCTAAATAATGCCTTTTTGTCTAGTTTACTAGATCGAGATTTCATCTTTCTTATAAGCAGTCAGAAGGGGTTTATAAAATAGAAACTGAATAAACAGGTATACCCCCCCACACACACACATATCCCAAGAAACTGCCCAGTTTCCCTTTAATTAAAGCAAGTTTCTTTTTTTTTTCTTTTTTTCTTTTTGTCTTTTGTCTTTTTAGGTCCACACCCATGGCATAGGGAGGTTCCCAGGCTAGGGGTTGAACTAGAGCTGAAGCTACTGGCCTACCCCACAGCCACAGCAATGTGGGATCCAAGCCACATCCATGACCTACACCACAGCTGACAGCAATGCCGGATCTATAACCCACTGATTAAAGCCAGGGATCGACCCCGATTCCTCATGGATGCTAGTCAGGTTTGATAACCACTGAGCCATGGTGGGAACTCCTAAAGCATATTTCTTTTAAAGAAAGAATCATATTTCTGAGTTTATATTTTCCTGTATCAAAGAAGGGACTTATAATATTTGCCTTCCAAAGAGGGAGTATAAGCAGAAAAATAAGCACAGAGAAGGTTTAACATCCCAGCCCCTGGGAGGAATTGGGCAATGGCTGTGAATGAGAGGGTCCATCAATCATTTAAAGGCTGAAGCTGCCCAGAAATTATATCGCAGAAACAAGCTATGTTTGTGGGATGCTATTATCTGTTGACTGATCTTAATGCAACTGAATCAAGATAATTATTCAGTATTTACACATTGGAAAGTGTTTTTAACAGTTTTCTTTTCTTTATTCAGCTCTAATATACCTGAGGGATGCACACAGCAACAGTGATAGACCACATACTTGTTCTCCATATGGAATTTCTCCCTGAGATGGAGAATTGCCTCTGAAATTTAGGAAACAGAAGATATAGATAGAGCTTTGAAAGGTACCCCAAAGCTTAAAAAATACCATAAGTAGGGGTAATATGCCACACTTTATTGACAGCCCCATAAAAACTACTCAAAGACTTCAGGTATATGTCCTGAAACTGTTTAAGAATTGAGGTGCAGAGCCCCTCTGAAAGAAGCGTGGTGTCTCAGCCTTTAATGCTGATATAACTCACTGCTACATGTGGAGTCATCTGAAAGGAAATCATGATAGGGATAAATGTGAAAACCTCATGAGGACAACTAGGAGATGCTTAGGAGAAATGGAGAGCCCATGCCTGGTTCAAAACAGGTAGGATCAAGAAAGAAACTGTGAATGCCATAGTTGAAGCCTGGGCTGTGGGGTTACGTCTACCAACCCTTTACTAATTCCTTTTGTGACTTTGTAAATTGCCTTGTTCCTGTAAACTTCATCCCCCTCATCTCTACAACATGGACATTACCCTTACTTCACTTAGCTGACTGAAGGGGTGATGCTTATAAAGCACTTTGCATGGTTTGGTACCTGATTGTCCATTAATTCATATTAATTGCCTTCATTCTTGGTATGGGCCCTATTGTTAGGGGAAAAGAAAAGCACTCACCAGAGATGCAGGATCTAGGTCTGGCATCAAGAAGATTCCTCAATATCCCTGAGGTCCCCCCTCTTCACTGTCCTCTTCAGGGTCATCAAAAATCATCCTTTAGCAAAGAAATGCTTATGCTCTAGCTCATAGCAAGGAGGATGGCTAACCCCAGATCCTTAAATGCTCTGGTCCCTTTATGTCCAAAATGTGAAGCCCATCAGGATTCCTCATCTATAAAATAATCTTCTAGATATCATCCAAACTCAAAAAGTTTTAGACTCTCTCTTTTTCAATTTATAAAATATGCTTAATGCTTATTTAATTGTATAGCTGAAAAATACTTCAATTTGGTTGAGAAATTGAGAACTATGAATGCACCATGTAGTTTTCTTACAGATTTAAATGTTTCTTTTCTCTTCTCTTACTTGAAAAGAAAATGAATGCAAAAAAAAAAGAAAGAAAAAGAAATGAGCAAAACTTAAGCATCCAACATTCAAAAATTTACAGTGATAGGGCAGTCATTTTACAAGGTACAGCGTAGTACATTAAATATAATTTCTAAAATAAAGATAATTTTGTATCAATCTAGAAAATGGAAATTTTGTACTTTCTAAGTATTGTGCCTTAAAAGTGTTAGTTTTTAAGGTAAATTTAAAGCTATAGATTTATGTGCTCGTCTGCCTCCTACATCCAAAATGAAAGAGTCAAAACAATTGATCATAAACATTCCATTGTTCTGATGTTTAATTCTTTTTGCACAATTTCCATATCTATGCATTTACACTTTTTTCTCTTAACCAGTATAATTAAACTGCATAAGCAGTATCTGCAAATGCGTATCAAAGAATCTATTTTAAAAAACTATATTTTAAGGATCTTATCACTTTCAAACTTATGAGTCCATAAAGTAGTAAAGAAAGTTGTATTGTTGAAAAGAAATTCAAAATGACCAGAAAAGAATTTAAGATTGTAGAATATCATCTTATTCATGTATAAAGCAAGCCAAGACTGTATATATTAAAATGTCAAAAACAAATATGCTTTTCTCCCTGCAATGGCAGAGTTACCAGTTGCCATCTGTTAAAAATCAAATTTTAATATGATACAAATAACAGAACTAATGTTGAGTGCACAGTGATATGCTATGGATAGCAAAATAAGACGAAGTTTTAAATGACCAACTTATTTATAAAGTAAACTTATAGGGAAATATTTCTTTAATGAAAATAGAGATTTGGCAAACATTAGAATAAAATAATATCAAGTCCCTCAAGTGGTTAGAAAATTGATACATTGAAATATTAAGTAAAGATAATAGTCCCTAATTCCCCTGATGCAATGAAAATTCCATTCAATTATAAAAAGGAAGATACAAGATTTAGGGAAACTGTTATAGGAGAAGAGAGGTGAGATTACAAGCTGCTTGGTGATAAAGACCTAGTATTGTTATCTTTGTATCACTCTTGCACCTGGCACACTGACACGCAGAGTGGAATTCCAGTAAATGTTTGTTGTAATAAACTAAACTCAAAAGCCAACCTTTGAGATATTTGAGAGTTTTACCATGGACAGGACTGGGGCATGGGGTAAATTAAATAGTGTAGGTTGCAGTCAGGCAATATCTCAACTTCTTTATGAAGTCTGGATAAGAGAGGGGATGAGCTAGTCACCGGTTTTCATTCATTTATCTATTCAGCCATTCAAAAAATTACCAAGCCCATCCAGAGTTCCAGAAAATATCCCCAGTTCTGGATACTTAATGTTTAACAGATGAGTCCTGGACCTCAAGGAACTTATGAGGTCCAAGCTTCAACTAAACTCTGACTGCCTAAGTGGAGGCGTCACCTAAAAGAGTAGGACAGTTGAAATGCCTAATCTTAAATCTTATGTCTTTGTTCAAAATCCTTCAGTTTTCCCAGTTTTTAGGGTAAAGTCAAGCTTCTTGGCATTGCCCACCAAGCCTTTCAGGAATCACCCTCTGCACGCCTCCTGGCCTCATTCAAGGAGCTACGCAACTCACTTCCTCAAAAACCTTTGCCGGAGTTCCCGTCGTGGCGCAGTGGTTAAGGAATCCGACTAGGAACCATGAGGTTGAGGGTTCGGTCCCTGCCCTTGCTCAGTGGGTTAAGGATCCGGCGTTGCCGTAAGCTGTGGTGTAGATTGTAGATGTGGCTCGGATCCCGCGTTGCTGTGGCTCTGGCATAGGCCAGTGGCTACAGGTCCGATTCAACCCCTAGCCTGGGAACCTCCATATGCCGCGGGAGCGGCCCAAAGAAATAGGAAAAAAAAAAAAAAAAAAAAACCTTTGCCATGTTGTTTCTTTGTATGGAATGCCTTTCCCTGGATTAAAAGCAATAAAATCAATCCAATTAAATCCAGTAAGTCCAACCCATATTTCAAGCTTAATTTCATTGTCTACTTCCTGTAGAAGAGTGCCTAAGTGTGTGTGCATGTGTACCTTGATTTTTAGTGCTGTTTCTCTTTGCTTTTATAATCATCTGAGTATCTTCATAGTGTTTACCAGTTGGGTTTGTAATTATTGATTGTTTCGCCTCAACTGAATTTAAAGAGGAAATCTCTCTTATTCAAGTTGTATAAACAGCCCTGACTACATCATCTAGCCATAAATAGGTTCTCAATTTTTTTAAATCCTTACATTAGAATCAATGCCAAGATAAAAAGAGATTATTCTGGAAAAAAGAAGACATCTCAGAGCCTCAAATAAGAGATTTGTATCTGGACTCTACACATTCCAATTAGATATTTTTCTATCTATGTGCATTTTACATCTTTGAGTTAAAATTTCCATAAACCATAGTTTTAAAAGCCACAACATAATTTTCACTAAAATTTAGGAAAAGACCAGATATTTGCACAAAAGCAATAGAATGAGATAATGGGTTCGATGTTCAGTGAATCCTAAATGCAACTCTCTTGTCCCTCAGTGCTCAGGGAGGTTTCTAAGTGACCTATCCAGGCTGTTGGTCACTCAGAAAGGAAAACACAAATATTTTCTACTTAGTTGATTAAATTCCCTCCTTGCATAGGCCTTGATGAAAAATAACAAGTTAGAAAGCCTAGAGACATCATGTGGTGACAGAAAGAAGTTGTTAAACCATAGAGATTGATATACTTTAGATGAACTATTCTTAATATTTCCTTTGTGTTGCATAAATTCACGAGAATGTCATTAATTGAATAGAGTAGATAGTTGCTGTAATTTTTTTGCAGCAGTAATAAATGTGGCCCACAGCTAAATTAAGACATCCTTTCACCACACTGGGTATAGCATTTTTTTCTGAACAGCTGGTTTCTGTTAATAGGCATATCCTTCCTGCCAGAGCAAGCAAATTTGTAATCCCCATCATACTTGCTGTGTAACTGCCCCAGAGCACATAATCACATACTACATTCCCGTTGCTTTACAAGGATTTTTTTTTTCTTTCAAAGTTATACTTTGGGGAGACACATCATCTATTTTGCACTCCAGTTTTATGCTTTTCTTTAATTATAGCATCTGATATTTACAGGGAGGAGAAGAAAATAAAGTTAAAGGTATACAATTGCCTATTAAAAATACGTGCGCTCACAAATCCTCAAAATATACCAAGTTCTCCGAGAGGCTGTAGAAATGTATTTCAAAGGAAAACAGAATCTCCCACCTCACAATGAGGAAATATTAAAAAATAGACTATGGCCATAATACATTCAAGACCTCCAGAGCTCTGAATTGCATTGACCAGGAGTGAAACGGCTGACTTAGTACAACTCCACAATTTCATGTTCATTGAGAGAATGAGGCAAGTTGTTAGGACTTGGTATTTTTGAGTTTTACTTAGTTTTATTTTTCACTTTAGATAATGATGCTATATGTAATTTAGTTGTAGAAAAACAATACCTGGGCTCAATAATTACCTCATCAAGTAAATGTGGTTCTTTGAAGTTTCAGATTGTGGGTTGTTGAGTTAATTCCTTTGGGAAGGCATATGCTTAATTTGAAATACTTAAAATTTATATTCAATTTCATTTCTAGTGATCAGTCTGTTCAATTGATTAATTTCTTCTTGATTCAATTTTGGCTGGCAGTGTGTCTCTAGAAAGCTGTCCATTTCTTCTAGGTTGTCAAATTTCTTCTCATGTAATTGTTCATAGTATTCTCTTATTTTTTTTTCTTTTTTGTATTTCTGCAGCATCCATTGAGACTGCTCCTTTTTGATTTCTTACTTTGTTTATTTGAGCTCTTTCTCTCCTCTTCTTGGTGAGTCTGGCCAGAGGTTTGCCAATTTTGTTTACCCTTTCAAAGAACCAACTCTTTGTTTTATTGATTTTTTTCTACTGTTTTTTGAATCTCTATTTTATTGATTTCCTCTCTGATGTCTATGATTTCCTTCCTTCTGCTGACTTTAGGTTTTGTTTTTCTTCTTTTTTTTTTTTTTTCTTTTTAGGGCATATGGAGGTTCCAAGGCTAGAGGCCGAATTGGATCTACAGATTCCGGCCTACACCAGAGCCACAGCAACACTGGATCTGAGCCACATCTGCAACCTACACCACAGCTCACGGCAATGCCAGATCCCCAACTCACTGAGCAAGGCCAGGGATCCCACCCGCATCCTCATGGATACTAGTCAGATTTGTTTCCGCTGCACCACAATGGGAACGCTCTGTTCTTTTTCTAATTCTTTCAGGTGGTGGGTTAAGTTGTCGATTTGAGATTTTTCTTCTTTTTTGAGGAAGGGCTGTATTGCTATGAACTTCACTCTATGCACTGCTTGAGCAGCATAGCACAGATTTTGAATGGTTGTGTTTTCATTATCATTTGTCTCAAAGTATTTTTTAATTTCCCCTTTCATTTCCTCTTTCACTCATTGGTTTTTTAGTAGCATGCTAATTAGTCTCCAAGTAGTCAGTTTTTTCTCATTTATTTTCCTGTGGTTGATTTCTAGTTTCATGGTTTGGGATTAGTAGATGCAAACTATAGCATTTGGAATGGATAAACAATGAGATCTTGCTGTATAGCACATGGAATTATATCTTGTCACTTATGATGGAACATGATGTAGGATAATGTGAGAAAAAGACATATATATATACACACACACACTCATATACATATATATATGGGTCACTACCATACAGCAGAAATTGACAGAACATTTTAACTCTAATTTTTTAACTATAATTTTAAAATGTTTTTAAATAAAAATTGATTTCTAAAAAGGATATATATATATATATATATACACATATATATATATGTGGGTCACTTTGCTGTATAGCAGAAATTGACAGAACATTGTAACTATAATTAATTTTTAACTATAATTTAAAATTTTTTAAATAAAAATTGATTTCTAAAAAAAGCAAAATGTATGGTTATTGAGACAAAAGTAGGTAGAAAATTACTGTTTCCACACATGATGAAAAAACTCATTTAAACAGAATTTTCAGGTGAATTTTCAGTCTGTTAGGAGGCAAACAAAAATGCTCCCAATCACTCAAAATACATAAACTGTAGAGAACAGACTTGTGGTTTTCAAGGAGGAGGGAAGTTAAGACAGGGATGGATTGGGAGTTGGGGATTAGCAGATGCAAACTATTATATATAGAATAGATGAACAAGGTCCTGCTATATATAGCACAGGGAAATATATTCAATATCCTATGATTAAACCATAATGGAAAAGGATATGAAAAAGAACAACTGAAGCACTTTGCTGTATACTAGAAATTAACACATTATAAATCAACTATACTTTAATAAAATAAATTTTTTAAAAATACATTAATTAAATTAAATACATGATCTGATTTTTGAAGAATTTAGGAAAGGTTTATTTTTCAAAATATCTTTGAAAGACAAAAAGAGAGGTGAAAAGAGTTTGATTAGCAAGTGTAGGTAAGATCAGGCAAGAGTGAAGGAGGAAAACATGCACAGTGGTGAAACTGAGGTAGATGATTTAAAAATGGACGTAGTTTCCACCTACCCCTGGATAACCCAATCTCAGTAAGAAGTCTCTGGCGGTAAAGCAAAAGATATTGCTGGAGATAAAGAGGACACTTCCTAAACATAAAAGTTTTAATTAACAGGAAGAGAGAATTGTCCTAAACTTGCAATACCTAATAAGATTCAGAAAATACAAAGCAAAAATTAACAAAAGTGAAAGGAAAATGTAAACCAACCATCATATTGGGAAACCTTTTAATAAAAGAAAGTTTCAGTAAGGATATAAAAGTTTTGAATAGCATGATTCATAAAATTCAACTAAATTATACATAGCAATCCATTTATAAGTTTCAAAATACATTCTTTTTAAATACATGTGAACATTAATCATAATCAACAAATTCTGGGATATTAAATAAAGAAGTAAAATTATATAGACTGTTTTGTGATCACAAAGAAATAGGTTAGAAACCAACAAAAAATCAGTAACTGTAGAATCTTCTTATATTTAGAAGTTAATTAAGCATATTTCTAAATAACTCATAAGCTACAAAAGAAACCACAATGGAATTTAGAAAATGTTTTTAACTAAATGCTTATGCAAATTCAATACATCAAACTTGAGGAATGTAGAAAAAGCTATGCTTATACAAAGATTTATGCCTTTTAATAAGCATATTAGAAAATGTACTAAACAAAGTGTATTAGCCTTAATCCAGAGATAGCCCTATAATGAAACAAATGCTCCCTTTGTATTCACATCCTTGGGTCCCCACCCTCGACTTTAAACTGGCCCTTTGACTCATTTTGTACTAGCAGAATGCAGCAGAAGGAAATTTGCATAATTTGAGCTCAGGTTATGAAAGGTTTTTTTTTTTTCAGGGCCACACCTGCAGCATATAAAAGGTCCCAGGCTAGGGTTCAAATTGGAGCTGCATCTGCTGGCCTACCAACACCACAGCCACAGCAACACAGGATCCAAGTGGTCTCTGCAACTTACACCACAGCTCACAGCAATGCTGGGTCCCTAACCCACAGATTGAGGCTAAGCACTGAATCCACATTCTCATGGATACTAGTCAGGTTCATAACACTTTGAACCACAGTGGAAGCTACCAGGTCATGGAAGATTTTATGCTTTGTTCTCTTAGACTGCTTCTCCATGCTCTCTTACATTCCATCTTTTCTTTTAGCTTGAATACTCTAAGGCAAGCCAGCTAATGTAAAACGTTCAACTGTCTTGAGACCACTATGCTGTGAACAAGCCCACGCTACCCACAATGAAGAGAAAATGTGGAGAAAGGGTGATGTTTAACCAGCCCCCAACTGTTCCAACCATCCCAAAGTGAGTCATCAGACATGAGTGAAGAAACCAACAGAGCTGATCTTCCCAGACAAGTCTCAAATGACTCTGGCCCCAGGTCCCATCTGTAGTAACTAAGCCCTGCCAACCAAGAGGCCAATAAGCAATATCAATAGACTTTTTTCAAGCCACTAAGTTTGGAAGTAATTTGTCCCATGGCAATAGATAATCAAAAACACCAATCATGTACCTTAAGTAATTAGAAAATGTTCAATAAGTTAAATTCCCCCAAAGGAAAGAAGAAAATAATAAAGAGAAAGCATTAGTGAAATCATAAAAATGTTGCAAAAGAGTTGATCAACAAAAGCAAAAGTTGATAGTTTTTAGAAAGTTAAAAAATTAATAAATTTCTGGCAAGACTTTGAAGAGAAAAATAAAGTGACAAAAATTAGGGATATAAACATCACTTCAGAGTCTAATTAGTTCATAATTAGAAGATATTACAATATCAAGTATATTCTAAAACTTTTGAAATTTTAGATATAATGAGACAACTTAAATAAAACACAATTTATAAACACTAGCCCAAAAATAAACAGAACACTGAGAAAATCTGGTATCTCTTTAACACATTGATTTCATAACTATAATATTTCCAGAAAGAAAACTCTAGGTCAAAATGATTTAATCAGTGAATTCTACTAACATTTCATGAGTGAATTCCACTAACATTTAGAAAGAGGTAATTTGGCTCCTGCATAAATTCTTCCAAGGAAAAAAGATAGGAATACTATTTTATTTTAAAATTTCAGGAGTTCCCATCGTGACTCAGTGGTTTACAAACCCAACTAGTAACCATGAGATTGAGAGTTCGATCCCTGGCCTCGCTCAGTTGGTTAGGGATCCAGCATTGCTGTGAGCTGTGGTGTATGTCACAGATGCAGCTCAGATCCCCCACTGCTGTGGCTGTGACATAGGCCAGTGAATACATCTCTGATTCGACCCCTAACCTAGGAACCTCCATATGCCGCAGGAGCGGCTCAAGAAATAGCAAAAAGACCAAAAAAGAATACAATGATTGGTGTTGTTGTATTTAATGTTTAAAAAACTCAGTGTAATTTGCTACATTATAAAATAAAGGAAAAAAGTATGGCCATCCCAATAGACGCAGAAAAATCATTTAATAAATTCCAACATCAACTTGTGTCAAAAACAAAAATAAAATCTTGGCAAACTTCTAAAGAAGAAGGCTTACACATACAGAAATCAATCTCAGGTCAATTTTATACATAATCACAAAAGGTAAAAATAAAACTTCTAGAATCTAGATGATAAGATATTATCTTGCCATTGGAATAGGGCAAGTTCTTAACACTAACTGTAAAGTCTCATAAAGCAAACTATATTAATAATAATGTATGCTTATGAAAAATCATCAAATAAAAATGTAGAAGATATTTGTAAGACATACAACTATCAAAAGCTCTTACCCATTTGTGTACAAACCAATAAGTAAAAGAAAAACAAATGAATAGAAAACTGGCAAACTAGCAGTTCCCTTCGTGGCTCAGTGGTTAACAAACCCTACTGGGATCCATGAGGATGTGGGTTCAAATTCAGGTACCGTTCAGTAGGTTAAGGATCCGGCTTTGCCGTGAGCTGTGGTGTAGGTCACAGATGTGGCTCAGATCTGGAGTTGCTGTCGCTGTGGTATAGGCCAACAGCTATAGTGCTGATTTGACCCCAGCCTGGGAACTTCCATATACTGTGGGTGCAGCCCTAAAAAATATTTAAAAAGAAAAAAAGGAAAGAATATCGGCAAGCCATTTAAATTAGAAATTCACAAATTATTTTTTGTCTTTTTAGGGCCACACCATGGCATATGTAAGTTCCCAGGCTAGGGGTCGAATCAGAGCTGCAGCCGCTGGTCTACTCCATAGCCACAGCAGCTTGGGATCTGAGCCATGTTTGTGACATATATCATACCTCACAACAATGCTGGATCCTTATCCCACCTGAGCGAGGCCAGGGATTCAACCTACATCCTCATGGGGTTCGTTGCCACTGAGCCAAAACAGGAACTCTGACAAAAGATAATATTGAAATGTCCAAAAAACTAATGTATATTGTTTAATTTCTTTAGTCATCAGGGAAATGCAAATTATAAGTATAGTATGATACCGATATACAGCCAACAATTTAGCTAAAAATATTTTAATTGAATCACTTAGTGTTGGCAAACATGAAGTCAATGGAACTCTTTTATTGCCTATCACAGTATGAATTTATATAAACATTTAGGAAAATTGTTTGGCATTATCTGCTAACACCAAAAAATGCATATTTTCTGACCTGGGTTTTTCACATTTCTTTTTTTTTTCTCTTAAATGATTTTTATTTTTTCCATTATAGCTGTTTCACAGTGTTCTGTCAATTTCCTACTATATAGCAAAGATCACATATACATACATACATTCTTTTTCTCACAAGATCATCCATCATGGTCCATCATAAGTGACTAGTTATGGTTCCCAGTGCTATACAGCGGGATCTCATTGCTTATCCATTCCCAAGGCAATAGTTTGCACCTATTAACCCCAAATTCCCAGCCTATCCCACTCCTTCCCCCCGACCCTGGCAACCAAAAGTCTGTTTTCCAAGTCCATGGGTTTCTTTTTTGTGGAAAGTTTCATTTGTGCCATATATTAGATTCCAAATATAAGTGATATCATATGGTGTTTGACTTTCTCTTTCTGACTTAATTCACTTAGAATGAGAGTCTCTAGTTTCATCCATGTTGCTGCAGATGGCATTATGTTGTTCTTTTTTATGGCTGAGTAGGGTTTCATCTACATCTTCTTAATCCATTCATCTGTCAATGAACATTTAGGTTGTTTCCATGTCTTGGCTATTGTGAATAGTGCTGCAATGAACATATGGGTGGATGCGTCTTTTTCAAGGAAAGTTTTGTCCAGATATATGCCCAAGAGTGGGATTGCTGGGTCATATAGTAGGTTCATATTTGGTTTCCTGAGGTCCCTCCATATGGTTTTCCATGTCCATTGTACCAATTTACATCCCCACCAACAAAAGAATGCCATTTGCAGCAACATGGATGGAAATAGAGACTCTTACACTAAGTGAAGTAAGTCAGAAAAAGACAAATACCATATGATATCACTTATATCTAGAATCTAGTATATGGCACAAATGAAGTTTTCCATAGAAAAGAAAATCATGGACGTAGAGAACAGACTTGTATTTGCCAAGAGGGGAGGGAGAGGGAGTGGGATAGACTGGGAATTTGGGGTTAATAGGTGCAAACTAGAGCCTTTGGAATGGTTAAGAAATGGGATCCTGCTGTATAGCACTGGGAACTATGTCTGGTTACTTGTGATGGAGCATGATAATGTGAGAAAAAAGAATGTATACATGTATGTGTGACTGGGTCACCTTGCTGTGAGGCAGAAAATTGACAGAACACTGTAAATCAGCTATAATGGAAAACATGAAAATCATTATAAAAAAAAACCAAATGTCCATTAGCAGTAAAATTGATAAATATATTGTGAATAAATACATTCATGCAATAGAAAAAAAAAACAATGATGAAAATTAATTAATAGAGCTATATTAACAAAGTGAATAATCCTTATAAATTTAGTAATGAACAAAAAAATCCAAGCACAGTATAACTACATTCAAAATCATGCAAAAATAATCTATAGTGTTAGAAGTTGATTTTTTTGTGATCTTTGGGTGGAAGGCAAATGTTGTGGTTGTAACGAGCATGAAGTCGGGATTTTGGAGGCTTATATGTTCCATTTATTGACGTAAGTGATGTCACATGTTCATTTTCTGGCTTTTCATTCAGTAGTACACTTATAACATGTACCTGTTGCTGCATGTATTTTACATATATATACACATATATACATATATATTACACTTCAATAAAACAGTATTAAATAACATATTAGAGGTTTCCACTTTCAGAAGCATGTTGGAATAGTTATGATGAAAAAGATCTTTCATCACGAAACTGCTAAAAATAAATTATAAATCTCCTAATAAGTGCAATTATAAGAAAATAAGGGACATTCCCCCAAAACTAGAAAAGAGGGAATTGAAAACCAGAATGGTAAGTGAGGCAATGACAGATTTTACAATCCTGGGATGTTTGATAATTTCGTTAAAGAACTAGCTCACTTACTCCTACATAAGGAGGGCATTTGACCTACACTTCTGCAAAAACAGGGGTTCTCCAAAGGCTGCATTCTCAGGTAAAGGATGGACTAGGGTGTGTGTGGGTGTTCACAAAGGAAGACGGCAAGGAAACTTGGGTTCCACCTACTCTAGGTAAGAAAAAAAATCAAACTTTCTCCTAAAGATATGATATAATATGACCTGAAACTTTCAAAAAGTTGTCAAGTCTGAATTTATTATAAGGGTATGTACAGTGCTGAGCTAAGGAGACTACAGTCTTTGAGAGACAACCAAAGAAAGGATTAATCTATAACCCTGTATTTGTGCCTCCATTGGTTTAAATTCTGCCTTACCTATCAAAGGAGAAGGTGTTTCAGTGCTAGTCATATAAGCCAATTCTTCCTCAGGGAGATCAGTTCAACAAGGACTCTGGAGTCACGCAGTGGCCACTGCCTTATCCTAGCCCTTGATCGTTTTTGCTCTATCCTCTCAATCATTTGAACTAGTCTCTAATATGCTCTTGTGCTAAGCAGTCAGTCTGGTTGCATTCATCTATCTGTAATTTTAGAGAAAATCCTAGGGTCCCAGTATTTTTTCAGTATGGCAAGTTTTGATGACAGTGAATATAACCACACTTGCTTTTTCCACATAAAAATCAAACTCAACCTCTCAGCCATGTATCCTTCCAAAAGGGAACCTTCCTAGGGAGACCCACTAGTGGAGCTGTCAACTTTCTGGAAACTATCTTCCCCACTGAGAAGGGACAAGGGGTTCAGTTCCCCTGGCCATGTCCTTTAGACACCCCTATGGTTCCAACTGAAGCAAGACAAGCAGCATTCTAGCAAGTTATGCTTGAGTTGACCCTTCCATTCAGAGAGAAATTGGCCCATCTCTTTGGCCCATTTATGATAACCTATAAATAAATAAGAAGCATGTTTTTAGGAATCACCTGTCAGAAATTTCAAATTATAATTTCATAAGGAGTCCAGCCTTATCTGCAGAAACCCCTGCCCTGTCTTGAAAATTATCTTCAAAGTTATTGATAGAAAGCAAGGGATACTATTTTGGGTGGACTTTTCCCCTAAAGTCTCTTGTTTCTCAGGACAAAGGATTGTGGGAATCCTAGTCTTTGAAGATCACTAACCACCAACCCAAGTGGGTTTTTCTTAGCCTCTTCTAGAAGGCCATCACAGGTACTAGGACTAGCATTCAGTTCACAGCGCCTGAAGAGCAAAAGTGTATTACCTGACAGCACACCTGTGAGGCCTTCAGACATGGCATTTATGGACTAGAAAGAAGAGGTTGGTGCCCATGATTCAAAGAGCAGTGGTAGATGGTGGTAGTAGCAGTAATAGATGTTGGTGGGTCCTTTTCTTCAAAACTCAGTTCTCTATACTAGTGACCACATTACAGCCTACCATAATAGCTCCAAAGTTAGTCTTCTCTTCCTCATAGTACCATATTGCTTCTTCACCAATACCTCTCACAATATTTAGTGATTTCTGTATGCAATTATCACTAGAGTATGGTGCAATGTTAAAGGTAGAATTGGTGATATTAGTTATTACCCAAAAACAGTATTATGTTCTCACAGAGTATGCCTTCAACAAATCTTAGCCAAACTTATGAATTAATGCTTATTTACCAGTCCAGTAGGATTTGTATCAGTAAAAGAAAAGTAGGTTAGTTTGACATTACTTGTTCTTAGTGAGCCCATGATGGTTCCTCATTGTTACAGCTTCATTTTCCATCTGTTTCACTGCATTTATAGGATAATCTATTACATAATTTTGGTGGACCTTGATCTCAAGTTTTCCTAATTGGCATTTTCTAAATTGAGTTTCATGGTTTTGATAAGATTTCCAATTTGAGGTGATAATTTTACAAATTAGAACAATCACTTCCAATATTAAAACAACACTTCCATTTACCATAATCTCTCAGATTTCAGGCATTTCTGAGAACAGATCTTTATAATCTCAGACTTCACCTATATATTGCACTTGGACTTAGGAAAAGAAATAATTAAAAGTGATCATGTAGAGTCAGTATATGTTGTGTGATCCTGTTATTTGACTGTTTTTAATTGATATAGGATTTAAGATTTTTTTCTTTGAAAATCACTTTCTTTGGTGGACAAAGGAGAATTAAAACCAGAATTGCTTACTTTTTCGTTTTTTTAATTCATTTTATGTATTTTTATGGCTGCACCTGTGGCATATGGAAGTTCCCATGTTGGGGGTCAAATTGGAGCTTGCAACTGCAGGCCTACACCACAGCCATGGCAACCTGGGATCCAAACCATAGCTGCAACCTCTGACACAGCTTGCAGCAATGCTGGATCCTTAACCCACTGAGCAAGGCCAGGGATCAAACCCACATCCTCGTGGATACCAGTCAGGTTCTTAACCCACTGAGTGTCAATACAATCTCCCCAGAATTGATTCGTTTTACTTCCTCCTTGTCAACATCACTGGGCTTTTGTTAAGGACTATATACACTTGTGTTAAACAAATAAAATAAGTTTGTAAATACTATGCTATCTACCCTTTCCTCATACATCTTAGTGCTTAAAAACTAACTGTAATATGGAAAATATAAGCTTTTCTCACTTTTCACATTCTTAAGTGTCAAATAATGTGCTTTATTCAAACTTCAGGCACTACTCATAGGGAAATCTGATTTTTTTTTTTTGGCTTTTTAGAGCTGCAACTGCAACATATGGAGGTTCCCAGGCTAGGGGTCAAATCGGAGCTGTAGTCACTGGCCTATACCACAGCCACAGCAATGCCAGATCCAAGCCACATCTGTGACCTACACCACAGCTCTTCACAATGCCGGATCCTTAACCCACTGAGTGAGGCCAGCGATCAAACCCACAACCTCATAGTTCCTAGTAGTATTTGTTTCTGCTGCGCCATGATGGGAACTCCTACTTCTGATGTTTTGTATTCATTTTTGGTTGCATACATATCCTTCCATCCTGAATTTTTATTTTTTTGCATCCATGTTTGTCAAACTATGCAGTTCACCTCTCTACTTCTGATCTTCCTTGAAAAGTACTTTTGGAGGAAGACCAGAACACGACAGCCTTAACGCATGAATAATTCATGTGTACAACTTCAACCTGACCTTCACTGGCGCTCAGCGATTCCTCTCTTCAACCCTCATTGATTTTATGGAGAAAACTGAGGCCACATATACTTTCTTCTTCACAACCAAGAATCAATGTCCTACATTTATACAGCTACCAGACTCAGAAAAAGAATAGAGCTATTATTAGGATCATAGACTTTTAGAAATAAAAGGAACTTTGAAGGTCATTTACTCTAGGTCCTTTCATTTTAGAGTTGATGACCCTGAAGCCAAAAAACCTGAAGACCAGGGATGTCTATTCCATTATCCTTTTCGTTCATTCTTTTCTTTCAAAAAATATTGTTATTTAGTTCTCTTTCTGGTCTTTAAAAAAGGCTGCTTTATCAAAAATCTCTTCCCTCTTTAATGTATTTTCAGTGTGTTCCATCGAAATGGCAACACTGGGTCACTCCATATGTCAACTGTATCAATCAGAAAGCATTAAACTCTAAGCAAGATAAAACCTAACAGTGGCATTAAAATATAAGAGTTTATTTTCCTCACATTTCAGACTCTCTGAAGTTATGGGGGGGCCTCTCTCTTTGGTTCAGCAGATCAAGAAAATCAGGACTGACTACTCTGCAATTAGTCCGTCTTTTCTTCAGAGTTGCAAGATGAGGTCTAGCTCTGGTCCTACAAGTTTTCAAGCTGGGAGGAAGGCCTAAATCCTTGTACACTACCTGTCAGATCTGCGTCTTTTACCAGAAAGCAAACTCCACTCAGACATCTTCCACTTGTATTGTGCTAGACAGAAGTATACCATATGGTACTCCTGGATGCAGGAAGACTGGTAACTGTGGGTTTTCCTTTTGTTGTCATTGGGTTTTTTACATACAATTTGGTTTACTTCATTTTTATATTCTTAGCATAACAAAAACTTTTTCTCATAAGAATATTTCTCATTCAACTTTACATTGAACACCTACTCTGGGCCTAGCTCTCTGTTGAGAGAGCAAAAGCAAAGTACTTTTTTTCAATCACATGGATGAAAATTGCCAAAATTGTCAGTGATAATGTGTGATTTGTCAATACATGAAAACAATATTTTCACACAACTAGGACTTCTAAAGATATTCATATTCTTGGTCACAGAAACCCCTGCTTTGGGACTTTGGTGTCAACTATATGATGTGACCTTATAGAAGATGTGCTAGTCATAGCGAAGGTCTGCCCAGTAAACATGTTTCCAGAATGAGAAATTCAGTCAGGTCTGTCTCCACAAATATTTCTCTTGTTTAAAAAAAAGGAGAAAAGGTGATATCTATAATGACCAGATATAGCAGGTACCAATTCAAATGAAATATTTGCCATGTGCCAAAAATTCCAATGATCAATTCTATAATTTCTATCACATTTACAAAATTTTAAGTGGAAGTTGGATTTATTTTCTCTAGGATAAAGGTATGAATGATAAGACAGTTCTCTTTGGGATAAAATATGCTTTATCCCTGTAAATATGTTCATATCTGTCATTCAAATCAGAGATGAATGCACACATCTGGGCCACTTTGTTACGTAGAGGAAAAGGGAAAACTACTTTTCTTCTTTCGTATCACATAAATTACATGTAGATATTAATACAGATAGATATACACATAAAAATACATTTATATATTTCAGTACATTTTGATATTTTATTCCCTTATTTTTGTATTAATTCTGTGGTGACAATAAACTTTCCATCTTTATATGCTGCTTACTAAGTGGTGTACCTTGATGACTGCACACATGTTCAGTGACACTCCATCCCTGAGTGCCACTGTTAACCTGTTTATTCAGGTAAAACTAATGCTACAGGAATCCCAGATTATTGGGAACACAGCAGTTACATGATGCCCAAAGAGACTTTTTTTTTTTTTTTTTGGCTGCACCTGTAGCATGCAGAAGTTCTCAGGCCAGGCATCAAACCCACACCACAGCAGTGACAACACCAGATCCTTAATTCACTGAGCCACAAGGGAACCACCAAAGAGAATTTTGTCATAGTATTGTTAAGGATAACATTTCGGGCAGATGGTACAGAGTTTATAAGTTCCCTTCTCCCAGACATTTGGTTTCACTAGGTTCTTTGATCAAATGTGGACAGAGAAGTAGTATCAGAAAAACATCACCTCCCTTCTCAATTATGTCCCTCTATAGGTAATCAAGGCTTAGTCATGGTCTAAAATATTCAGGACCCTATGGGCTCTCCTTCACTATAAATGCAAGAAGGGAACTTTTCCCATATTATTCATTTATTTTTAACAAACATTTAAGGGGAATGATCTGATGTTTTGATACACCTTTACATAGTGAAATGTTTACTATAGTCAAGTTAAATAACACATGCAAACGCTCACGTAGTTATTATTGTGTGTGTGAGGTGAGAGCACCTAAAATCTACTCGCTTAGCACATGTTTAGTATACAATACAGCATCATTAACTAGAGTCCTCGTGCTGTAGATTAGGTCTCTAGCAGTCATTCATCCTACATAACTGCCACTTTGTCCCCTTTGACAAAGAGAGTGATGGTGACCATCATTATACTATCTGATGTTATGAATTTGACTTTTTTAGATTCAATATATAAGTAAGATCATGCAGTATTGGTCTTTCTATTTCTGGCTTACTTAGCATAATGTCCCCCATGTTCATCCATGTTGTCACAAATGGCTATGTATTTATACATATATAATTCAGCCTTAAAAAAGGAATCGTTTTAATACAAAAAGGATTGTAGACAGAAGTCTCACATGATTTCCTGCTCTTGAATATGAGAAATAAATCAATCTAAAAGGTTTGCCTGGAAGTTTTCTTCCTTCCAGAAATATTTCCCATTCCTTTGCCTAATTTGTGGATACATTTGTGAAAATATGAGAGAGGGATTTGAAACCACTGAATCTTTTTTCTAAGGCATAAAGAAAAATCAGAATGACATATCAAGTGATACCCTCACTACTGCCAATCAGTACTGAATACAATCAATATCAAAAGGTGTTTTTTTAACTCTATTGATCATATTCTTGAAAACAAAACTTTGTTATCTAAGACAATCTCCCATATGAATGTTTTAATAATCTACAGCTATAAAATGAGACAGTTTTATTAATGTTTCATTTTAATACTTCTTATGTTTTCCCTGTCCTAAGGAAATCAAAGAAAGATATCTTCATAATTCATTTACATATTTTAACTTTCTGTATTCAAATTCCTTCTGCCAATCTCTACCAACACAAATACACACACAAAATCATTTATTCTCTCTGAATTTAAGTTTTTTTCCTATTGAGACCATTGTTTAAGACTATAATCACAATTTCTACTTCTCTTTGCACCTTTTATCCTGAAATTTCTCAAGATAGTAATTGATGCTGAGAGTGCTACCAGAATGCTTTAATTTTATCAGAGAACCAGATTGCCTCATTTAAAGTTTTCAGAAAATGAGAAACTGCATGGTAGAGTACAAAAAGAAAGAAGCTTGGAGGAAGACCCAAAATTTTAGGTTTAACTGCAGTCCTACGACAAATTTCTCTACCTTTCTGGATCTATGTCTACTTTAGCAAAATACAGCAGCATTAAGAGTGTTTTACAGGAGTTCCCGTCGTGGCGCAGTGGTTAACGAATCCGACTAGGAACCATGAGGTTGCGGGTTCGGTCCCTGTCCTTGCTCAGTGGGTTAACGATCCGGCGTTGCCCTGAGCAGTGGTATAGGTTGCAGACGCGGCTCAGATCCAGCGTTGCTGTGGCTCTGGCGTAGGCCGGTGGCTACAGCTCCGATTCAACCCCTAGCCTGGGAACCTCCATATGCCGCGGGAGCAGCCCAAGTAATAGCAACAACAACAAAAGACAAAAAAAAAAAGACTGTTTTACAAATCCTAAGAACTCTGTAGTATTCATGTAGTACCCAGTATATGCCTAAAAATATTCAAGGTACTATAAAAATAAAAGCAAAATATAGTAATATTAATTAATTTCAGTAATCATAGATCTTATTTTCTGTGTAATAAAAAATACCTAACATGAAATCTAGCCTCAATAATTTTTAAGTATGTAGTATTGTTTCATATGCAGGTTGTTGTACAGCAGATCTCTAGGAATTTTCCTCTGGCATAACTGAAACCCTATACCCATTAAAGAGTAACTCCCTTTTCCCCGTTCCTTCAATCCCTGACAACAATCATTCTACATTCTGTTTTTGTAAGTTTGACTACTTTAAATAATTCATTTACTGTGACTGGCTTATTTCACTTAGCCAAATTATCCATGTTTTTGTACCCTATGGCATGATTCCCTTCTTTTCATAGGTGAAACAATATTCCATTGCATGTATAAACCACATTTTCTTTTAATTAAAGTATAGTTGATTTACAATATCTCTTCAGTCTTTGTTGTACAGCGAAGTCACGCAATCATACACAGTCCCCTGTGCTATACAGCAGAACCTCATTGCTTATCCATTCCAAATATAAGAGTTTGAATGCATCAACTCAAACTCCCTGTCCATCCCACCCCCCCCTTGGTAACCACAAGGCTACTCTTCATATCTGTGATCTGTTTCTGTTTCTGTTCTATAGATAGAATCATTTGTGCCACACTTTAGATTCCATATATAAGTGATGTCATATGGTATTTGTCTTTCTCTTTCTGACTTATTTCACTTAGTGTGAGAATCTCTAATTGCAACCATGTTGCTACAAATGGCATTATTTTGTCCTTTTTTATGGCAGAGTAGTATTCAATTTTGTATATACACCACATCTTAATTCTTTCATCTGTTGATGGACATTTAGGTTGTTTCCATGACTTGGCTATTGTGAATAGTGCTGCAATGAGCATAGGGGTGCATCCACATTTTATTTGTTCTTATGTAAATGGAAATTTAGGTTTGTACATCTTGGCTTTTGCGAATGATGCTTTCGTGGACATGGAAGTACAAATATCTCTCAAAGATCCTGATTTCAACCCTTTTAGATAAATATTCAAAGTAGGATTGCTTAATCAAATGGTAGTTCTACCTGTATTTTTTTTTTAGTAACCTCCATACTGCTTTCCATAGTGGCTGCACCATTTTACATAGCCACCAACAGTGTACAAGGGCTCCAATTTGTACATATCTTCCCCAAAACACATTATTTTCTATTACACATTTTAATAATGGCCAGACTAATGATTGTCAGATAATATCTCATTGTGGGGTTTATGTGTATTTCCCTGAGGACTAATAATGTTAAAAAATCTTTCCTTGGAATTCCTGTTGTGGCTCAGCGGTTAACGAATCCAACTAGGAACCATGAGGTTGCAGATTTGATCCCTGGCTTTGCTCAGTGGGTTAAGGATCCAGCATTGCTGCTGTCGTGAGCTGTGGTGTAGGTTGCAGATGCGGCTTGGATCCCCCATTGCTGTGGCTCTGGCATAGACTGGTGGCTACAGCTCCAATGAGACACCTAGCCTGGGAACTTCCATATGCTGCGGAGCAGCCCTAGAAAAGGCAAAAAGACAAAAAAAAATCTTTCCATATACCTGTTGGGCATTTATATGCTTTCTTTGGAAAAATGTTTATTCAGGCCCTTTGTCAATTTATTAATCAGACCTTTTTTTTCTTTTTTGCTATTGAATCTAGTAGTTCTTTATGTATTTTGAGTATTAACTCATCAGATATATGGTTTGAAAATATTTTTTCCCATTCCATAGGTTTCCTTTTTACTCTTTCACTAGTTTCTTTGGCTAAGCAGAAGGTTTTTCATTTGACATACACCACTTGTCTATTTTTGCTTTTGTTACCAAGCACTTGGTATCATATCCAAGAAATCATTGCCAAGACCAGTAGTATGAAGTTTTACTCTGTGTTTCTTATAGATATTTTATAGTTTAAGCTATTATATTTAAGTCTTTAATCTATTTTGAATTTATTTTTGCAGATGGTGTGAATAAGGATCTAATTTCATTCTTTTGTATGTAGCTATCCAGTTTTCCCAATACCATTTTTTTAACAGACTATCCTTACCACATTACATAGACTTGATACAAAGATCATCTGACCATATATGTGTAGGTTTATTTCTGGGCTCTCTATTATGTTCCATTAGCCTATATGTCTGTATTTATACCAATACCATACTATTTTGATTACAGTCATTTTGTAATATGTTTTAAAATCATAAGTCAGTGTTCTTAGAGCTTAATTGGTGACATAACTTTGCACACATTCAAAAATGATAGATCAATATTAAATGAAATAATGAACGGGTAAAATGAGTGGAAAAGAAAAATGCCGTAGAGACAAATAGAAATGTATTACTATTACTTGGTAAAACATTAAAAAAAACATGGAGCCTATAGTATGTGGAGAACTGTGTAACACAAGTTTAACAGAGGAAATTTTAGAGATGTTTAGAGATGGGTGTGAGAATTGCATATACAGGAAACAAAAGAAGATAGGTCAATAGAGGCATAGCCCTCTTTCCTTGTGCGCTTTGGAGTACATTTGTAATTAACACACTCCATTGAATACTTGTCTTTTCTACATGGCTGTTTACCTATCTGATGAGTTGAAACCTCACTCTTCTCATGGGCACAGCTTCAGCTGCAGTACTCTCTAGTTGAGATGGTTTCTCTTACATTCCAGATCACTCACAAAAAAGCAGTGACGCTGAATCTTTCATTGCCCACTATTTTCTCTTAATCTCCTCTTTTCTTCTTTCTTTTTTAAAAATCCAAAATCTTCTAAATCTTGTGCAGGTAGCTATATTCCCTGATATGCCCCTCAGTTGTTGCCATTGTATTAGTCTGCTAAGGGCTGCTAAGGGCTAGGGTTAAAATTCCACAGACTGGGTGGCTTAAAAAACAGTTATTGCTCACAGTTCTGGAGGCTGGAAGTTCAAGATCAAGGTGTCAGCAGACTTTGATATTTCCTGAGGTATCTTTTCTTAGTTTACACATGGCTGCTTTCTTGCTGTGTCCTCACTCAGCCTTTTCTTTATGTGTATACATTCCTGGTGTTTCTTGCTCCTCTTATAAAAACAAGAGTCACATTGGATTTAGGCTGCATTCTTATGACCTCATTTTACTTTAATTACCTTTTCAAAGGCCTTATGTTCAAACATAGTTACAACAGGGGTGAGGATTTCAGCATTTGAATTTTGAGAGAGATACAAGTCAGTCCATAACAGTTATATACTTCATTTTAGTCATTTCCTGACATTTAAAGATGATTTTATGTACTTCTTTCTTGTCTTTCTTTCCTCCCCAATTCTTGTTACATTCCTGGTATTTGAAATATGCACTCACATGATGCATGCAACCTCCCTTCCCTCAGTCCCTGCCCTGCCCACCTCACCCCCAATAATACTTTTCTTTAACCCATATAGTCTCATTTTATATAGAAATTGCAGTAAATCCTTTCCATCTGAAACCTCAACTTAAACATCAAGTTCTTTAATCAAAACTACCTGTATTTTCAATTCACTCCTCAGACTCTTGTATCTTTAAAGCCATCCTCCCTGCCTTCCTCCATCATCTCTGTTTCTTCTCAATATGACTTAGAGTCCATGCTCCAACAGTCTATAAACATATATTTACTCCGTGCAAACACTCTCAAATCTATTTATATTTTTCTCTCTTCCTGTTATTTATTTAAAAATGGATAATAAATACTTAGCTCTTTCTCTGGACTTCTTAATAAAAATAAGAAAATTTATAAAGAAATAAAAAAACTGGATTTCCTTTTTCACTTTAAACTAATAACTATCAAGATCAATTAGGGATTTCACTGCCTGGATATTAGTAAGATATCCCCCACATTTATAATAGTTGACCATAATATTAACTCATAAAGCAAGGTTCAAAGGAGCAAATTTCTTTATCTCAAGAAAATTAAACCAGGAGTTCCCATCGTGGCTCAGTGGTTAATGAATCTGAGTAGGAACCATGAGGTTGCGGGTTTGATCCCTGGCCTTGCTCAGTGGGTTAAGGATCCGGCGTTGCCCTGAGCTGTGCTGTAGGTCACAGACGTGGCTCGGATCCTGTGTTGCTGTGGCTCTGGTATAGGCCAGTGGCTACAGCTCTGATTAAATCCCTAGCCTGGGAACCTCCATAGGCCATGGGAGCAGCCCTAGAAAAGGCAAAAAAGACCAAAAAAAAAAATTAAACTAGAAATACTAATGAAAAGATAGTTTTAAAAAACTATATTTGGAAATTTCAAAACATATTTCAAAATAATTCATTGAACCAAAAATTAATATAAATTTAATTTAAAAGTACAGCTATATTGTAAATACTCCACTTTATATTTCATATGGTACAATGAAAATGGTGTTTAAAGAGAACTTTATAGAAGAACAAATACTGCCTGATTCCACATATATTAAGGTATACAAACTAGTTAAACTCATAGAAGCAAAGAATACAGCACTGATTTCCAGGGGCTGAGGGTTGAGGGAGATACTGTTCAGTGTGTCCAAAGTTTCAGCTATGCTAGATAAGTAAGTCCTAGAAATCCGCTGTACAATGAAATGTCTGTGGTTAGTAGGGTATTGTGCTCTTAAAATTTGTTAAGACAGTAGATCTCCTGTTAAATGTTCTTACCACACACACACACACACACACACACACACACACACACAAAAGGTTGGGAAAAACATAAGGAAATTCTAGGTGTTGGACATGTCTATTACTTAGATTGCAATGATGATATTGTGGGTGTTGCATATGCCCAAACCTATCAACTTGCACGTATTAAATATGGGAAGTTCCTTGTATATTAACTATACCTCAATAAAGCTATTAAAGAGGGGAAATTTATCAGTGAAATGCTTATATTTTAATATAAACAGGGGTCAAAATTAATTAGCTAAATCTCTCATTTTATAATTTTTTTTAAATGTGAGGAAAGCAGTAAAGAATGACAGGAACAAATCATAAGTATGAGATCAGAAATTAAAGAAATAGAAATCAAAGATTCAGTTGAAGAATATTAAACAATTAACAAAATAGCCATACTTTATAAGTCTCATTAAGAAAAAAATAGAAATATATAAAATTTCTAGTTAAAAGAGAGACAAAAGTACAAATATGGCAGAGGTAAAAGAGGCAAAACATAGAAGTTTTGCTTTTGTTTTAGGGGTAAGCTTCCTATGTCCATTCCTCCTTCTGATATCAGCTATAAATTTTAGACAAAATCCAAAATAAACTATGTGAAGACTCTAAAAAGTAAAGAAAAGTAGTCAGATTCTTCAAGGGAGTCAAAACCTGAAGAAGCAACTTGCATGGGGATGGATTTTTTGTTTTTAGTTTTCATTACATGGCTTGTCCATAGGAGTAGGTCACAGTTACAGAGAGTGCTGCCCAGCCAGCTAATTCTCCAATAGGAACCCCACCATACTTCTTGTTAGTGGAATCAGGGGAACCCCTGAGAGCAGAAGAGAAAGGAAGAAGTACCTAAGGGAATAAAAGAACATCCCCCAATTTCATAAATGAACTCAGAAGTAACAGCCAAACTCTTGAACTTCACATGAGTGGGAAAGCTCCAAACCAAAAGTTAAGGCTTAACTGAGGTTTGAACATTGTACACAGAATGAGAGACAGAACTCACTCCATAAACCCAACAGTGTTTGATTTGTCTTCTAAAATAAAACAAACAAAAAATCAATATTATCTAGCAAATTATAACTCAATCCAGAGTCTATACAATAAAACATTAAAAATGCCCAATGTAAGATCCAAAATTAGTCAACATGCAAATAACTAGGAAAATGTAGCCCATTCTCAAAGGAAGAGACAATCTACACATATGAATCCCACAACAATCCAAATGTTAGAACTATCAGGCAGAAACTTTAAAGTAGCTACTATAAATACACACAATGAGGTAAAAGGAAAAACACTTCAAATAAATAATAGAGAGAAAATACTAATTGAAGAATAAAAGATGGGAGTTCCCATCGTGGCGCAGTGGTTAACGAATCCGACTAGGAACCATGAGGTTGCGGGTTCAATCCCTGCCCTTGCTCAGTGGGTTAAGGATCCGGCATTGCCATGAGCTGTGGTGTAGGTCGCAGATGCAGCTTGGATCCTGCGTTGCTGTGGCTCCGGTGTAGGCCAGTGGCTACAGCTCTGATTCGACCCCTAGCCTGGGAACCTCCATATGCCGCGGGAGCGGCCCAAAGAAATAGCAAACACACACACACACACACACAAAAACACACACACATACACACAAAAGAATAAAAGATATTAAAAAGAACCAAATGGAAACTTTAGGACAAAAAAATTAAATCTGAAATAAAAAACTTAGTGTATATACCCGTGAGAATGAATACGTCAGGCAAGATAAAGAGTAAATGTGAAGATAAAACAAACAAAAAAACTCAATTGAAAGAAAAGAGGAAAAATATATTGAGGGAAAAAATGGAATTAATCCATTATTGTATGTTATTTCAATATATATTGCATATATATAAACAATGTATATATATATTGCTTCTCTCATTTGTTAGTATCATTGGTTCAGTCAATGAAAAACTATTTATTGAGCATTTACTATGTGCCAGGTACTGTTTGAGGCATTGAGATATATAGGAAATAAAATTGACCAAAGTCTCCCCTCATGGAGCTTATATTTTGGTGAGACACCTAGCCTTGGGAGCATCGTCTATTATGCAGAAATCACATTAAGTTTAGACAACACCAAACAGGAAATAAAAATCAATGAGAGTCACATTCAATGACACATCAGCAATTGTCAATAAGGTGTTAAAATAGATATGAATAATTATTAAAGCCTATTACCAAACAGTCTGAGTGTACAGAATTCTGCTGGCATATGTGCCTGGTTAATGGGGAAAAAAATTAACCTCCACAGGTCAAGATAAAAGACTTATGTTTACTGAACTACATCCTGAATATAACAGTTACTTAAGGATGAGGTTGCAGTGCTGGATGTAGCAGTCGCTAAGTATATCAAGTGGCAGTGTAAAATGGGTTTATTGCACCCTGAAAAATGCTTCATAATAAAAGATGTTGTACAAATATCACTCCTTTCCTGGGCTGGTAATTTATATTCATGAAGAGGATGCATCCAGCAATGATCATTTAATTAACAAATATAGAGGATTCTAAAGAGAAATGAACCTTCCCTTATGCCAAATGTGTCATCCAATATCAGTGTCACTGCTGAGGTATCAGGAATGTCAGATAAATCTTCTGATGCCTCATATTCTATGCAGTGGAAGTAATTTCACTGGGGGATAAAATTGCCATTTGGCTCAATTACCTTCATACAGTCTAATTCTGGAAGGCAGGCAGGTTCTTTTCCTCTACTCTTTTAAGCTCTAAAGGGTTTCATCACCAGCATGATTTCCCTGGATATGGAGTATGTTTCCCTTCAGCATTAAATACAGTTTAAAACCAAACAATCTTTGAAAAAGATTTTAGCAGGCAGTTTAGATCTCCCAGTTAGTAGGGTTTTTTAAAGCATGCATAGCAAAGAGGAAGTATAGTTATTGCTCCGTGTATCATTCAGGATTTTTAAAACAAACTGCAGAGGAGGGCTGATGTTTTATCCATGGATCGTAGAATGAGTAGTTTATGTAAGGTCAACAAAGGTTTTTCAGGAACAGAAGACATATTTTTAAAATGCTGTAGGACTTGCTGTGTTTACTGTCCATTACTCCACAAATTTTAGATATTCCTTGTAATATTTGCACATTCGGCTTTCCATTTATAGAAAGCACTTTACAATAAAACGGCAATTTAAGTCAATATTCAAATTTGTTTTTCAGCTCATAGGTAAATCATGTCTTGTTTTAAAAAATACAGCAACGTTATTACAATATACATATGATACAGCATAAATCCCATTTTTAAAGAATATTAAGTGATATTTTGGACCAAATCATTGATTTTAGGCCAATGAAGTCAGATTATTTAATCAACATTGTTATTTTATTTTTAATGGTTTCTAACTAAATATTCAAACAATATTTTAATTTTAAGAAACTAAATTTAGAAGTATTTTCTCAACTGTAATCTTTTTGCATCTGATACTACTTTGTTGAATTAAATAATATTTTATATATAGTATTTAAGGAATGAAAAAGCAAGCATTGAAAAGAAGTTTTGTCTAGCGTTTCTGATTTTAAATTTCTAACTGAATACATCATGATATTTAGTAAAAATATTTTTCATAGTGTATGTAAGTTTGGTCACCTTTAAGAATATGTATTTCATTTTCCATGGTATACTCAATTTCAAATTATGTTTAGCCTCCATTTTTACAATTGGCAATATAACTTTTTCTTTGGACCTATTTAAAATTATTTAACTATTTTTAGGTTTTTATTTTTTCTATTATAGTTGATTTACATTGTCCTGTCAATTTCTGCTGTACAGCAAAGTGAACCAATTATATACATATGTATATATATACAAATACATTCTTTTTCTAACTTATAACTATCTTTTGAATTGAATAATTACTTAGCCATAAGAAAGTTCTTAAATATTATGTGATGATGTATTTTCATCAATTCCTAGGGAAAATTCAGTCTTTATTTGTACTGACCATCTTTTTACACATCTTTTCTCATTGTGTATACTTTGTTACCCAACTATTTTGCAGCAATAAATCCAGAGCAATATTCTCATTCCCTATGTAACCCAAAAGAATGAGGAGGTGAGAGGAGAAAAACATAATTAGCTAAAAGACAGTCCATTCTAGTTACTTAATTAAGGATAATGAAAAATTGTCTACCTTGCTTTAATATGATCCCAAGTGGAAAAATAAATGATAGAGAAGAATTCACATTGATGAGCTGATAAAGAAAAGGTATAGAAGAGTGTTTTAAATTTTTTTCACAAAACTTTTTTTATCAAATAAATTCAAATTTAATGATCATTTTATTTTTGTTTCTTCTATATACAAATTTAATAATGTGTTACTGTCAAGACTGTTATTTTGCAAAGTTTATTCAGGTATACAATAACAAAAAATTTTGTAAACTTTGTACTGTTTTTAATCCCTTGTAATTTATTAACAGTAATTCTTTTAATTTATATATACAAAAATGTATTATTCATAAATTATAAGAAATCCCACCATCTCCTACATGCACTATGGAAATTATATTCACCATTCAACCTTCAGCCAAAAGAAAAATTTCCATGAAGATTTTGCATATCATCTACATATCATATTAACATAATCTTTCATTATGTCTCCTGCTTTCGAATTTATCAATTTCTGTGGGAAATAAAATTTCTATGGGTTTCTGTGTTCCTGTAAAAGTCAGTTCTTCCCTAGACTCTTCTCAGATCATGAGAATTAGGTCTGTTTCTGTTTGCTAACTGTTCAGAGATCAGAAAGGAGAATAAAATTTCTCTTACAGCCTGGAGTATGCCCCTAAATTAACTTCCCAAGGCATTGGTAAAATTCAGGAGCTTTCTCCCTAGGTATATACATTTCAAAAGGTCTGAACCTCAGACCTTGGAGACACCTCTAGTCTCCTGAAATACTCAGGGTTTATCTTGGTATTTATCTTTAAAATGTTTAGGGTGAGACCCCAGAATTCTTTTTATCTCTTCTCAAAAGGGCAAAAGGTTATTTCCTCCTTTCAGGAGGAAAATGGGATGGCTATCTCGCAGCCCACTGTTAATCCTCTGTTCTCTGTTCTTCACCCCTTTCCACTGGCCCTCAGTGCATTTTCAAGGGGTAAGGCATGGGGCAGGGAGTGCTTGTTATTTACCATGACATAATTAATAAAGAATCTATCCCTGATTGTGTATGAGTTCAGGATAAAATTAATATAGATAAATCTTAAGTATATTAAAACTCTTTAATGCTTTCTGGAAATTTTCACTTCTGATTTGATAATTCTAGGTGGACATTATTTCTGTTTCCTCATCACTTTATTTCTTTACAATACATAGTGCACTGGACATAAGAAAGCAAATGTTTGTCGCAGGGAGAATGCTATTAGTATTTGTTCAGTGAATAAGGATAAGAAGAAATGAGTGCCTGTTTTCCAAGATGGATAGGACAGGTTCAAAGGGTGTTGAGACTGGACCTTGACCTCTGTAAATGGGCATCAAGCTACGTGACCCTAGATAATGTTATGCTGCAAGATGATCTGTGTAATGTATGTAAATAGTATAGTGAATGAACGTGAAGTTGTGTTGGTGTCTAATATACACAGTATAATGCTACGTGTGACGTTTTATAACATCGAATAGCCCATTTTTCCTGGTACATGGGTGGCTCGAACAGCCCTGAGGAGGCACTTCCAGAAAGAGGCCACTCCATTCTGCCCGAGTGCGAATGTGGCATTATCTAAAGTACAGTTCTGCAGAAAATACTCTCAGTATTCTCCTAAAATCACCCCCCTTTTCCTTTCATTAAAGTAAGCGTTTACAACAACCATTCTATCTGGAAAAATGCAAGTCTTTAATGCAAAAAACACCTGTTCTTTGTATTGGTTATTTATTACTAAGTCAGGAATTTTGATCTCTTAAAAATGCACTTAACATTTTATTTTGTTTTTTAATGTATTAGTAATTTTTTTTCTTTTGTCTTTTTAGGGCTGCACCCACGGCACATGGAGTCTCCCAGCTAGGGGTCAAAACGGAGCTATAGCTGCTGGCCTATACCACAGACACAGCAATGCCAGATCCAAGCCACATCTTCGAACTACACCACAGCTCACAGCAACACCAGATCTTTAACCCACTGAGTGAGGCCAGGAATCGAACCTGCATCCTCATGGATGCTAGTCAGATTCTTTTCCACTAAGCCACAATAGGAACACCTTGTATTAGTAATTTTTGTCTGGCATGGTGCACTAATGGTTGAAGGGGTTTTGTTGGCTTCTTATCTGTTTTATCTTTGGTATTTCTGCTGTCAAACAAGAAAGGGCAAAGCTCGTGCCAGGCAGGGAGATCCAGCTGTGGGAAGGTTCTGGGGAAAAGCAGCACGATGGGCTATTGCAAGAGAGCGAGAGAGTCAAGTGGATTATTATTACGCTGAAAAGCTAAGCCAGAGCCAGGGAGCTGGTAGGTCATGTTAATTAGGATTATGTAGGAGGAACAAGGGTGATGTCACTTAGTAGTACTTAAAAAAAAAAAAAAACTTGCTATTTGGAAATCATTTTGAACTAAATGTCGCAAGAAGTGTACCCTTTACTCACATTTCACCAGTCATTAAGATTTTGTCACATTTGTGACACCATTTGAGTGAAAACTGCCACATATCATTCACATCCCCCTAAGCACCTCAGAGTATTTCCTAAGAAAAAAGAATTATCTTACACAACCTCAATGCAATACAGTATCCATTCCTGGGAGCAGTTAAGTGTTACAAGACTGCAGCCCATATTCCAAGTTAGCCAATTAATGCATGGTAGGCTAAATGAGTTAAATGTCATTTTCACCACCGGTGTAACAAGTTACCACAAATTGAGAGGCTTAAAACAATACACATGTATTTTTCATAGTTCTGTAGGTCCCAAATCTGGTACAGGTCTCACTGGACCACAAGGCACTGGCATAATGACTTCCTTTCTGGAGACTCTAGGAGGAAGACTAGGGGAAGAAGAACGCTCGTTTTTAGGAAGTGTGATGCTTTTCTTCCAAACTCTTTTTATGAAATATATATTTATAAATTAAAAATCTTACCTTGCTAATTCGGATAGTTGCAGAATTCAGTTCCTTGATGTTGTAGGACAAAGGTTGCTGTTTCCTGGCTGGCTGCAGGATGACAGGCATTCCCAGATTCTAGAGACAACTGCCATGCATCGGCTTGCGGCTGTCTTCCTTCATCTCCAGGGCCAACAACGGTGTGTCAGGAATTACTGTATCACTCTCCATAACCACAGGGAGATTCCACCCAGAAAATCTAAGAAATCTCTCCTCAAGATCTGTAACCCTAATCGCAGCTGAAAAGTCTCTTAGCCATGTAAAGCGCCATATTCACAGGTCAGAGGTCAGGGAGTAAACATCATGGGCATGAGGGGGGAGCATTATTCTGCCTGCAACATAGGCAGTAGTTCTGCCACACAGCACCCTAACACCTTGAGTGTCTCCACATAACCCATGTAGGCAAGGCTTAACCACAGTCTCACCTGAGTCCTGGCAGATATCCTAGACTCCTCCTGGATAGAGGACAGATACCAAACCTGGGGAGGAGCTGCCATGAAACTGTTTCTCATCCCTCTCCTTAGTTTCATCGGAACACAGGGCTTTCTTCTCCCCACCCCCTACGACACAGGTGCAGGCCTCTGAGCACATCTGCAAGACTACTGACCTCTACCTTACAAGTGGCTTCTCAGTAAATCGCCTCTCATACCACCTGTAACCTGACCCCTCCAATGGGCATCATCTTGTGACATCATGAGGGAAATGGAGAGATGATACCATGATGACTCGTGTACACTGGGTAAGTAATAAACTGCCTGAATCCTTTGGGGCTTGTTATCTCCTTACTGGCCAAATCGGTAGAGATAGAGCAGGTCAACTCAACAGCTGCAGGCAAGGCCTCAGCAGCACCTGATTGGCCACTTGATATCCAATAGTGTCCAATGCAGCATTTTTTTTTCTTATCCAGGACCTAATCCATGATCATGTATTGTATTGATTTTTCATATCTCCTTAGTCTCACTTAAGCTGAAATAATTCCTTCACTTTCCTTTTTCCCCCATAACATTTCCACCAATCCTGCTGCACCACAGCAGAAATTCTTCAGGCCTACACTTCTACAACCCTTCTCTGTAGTCAAAGCTATGCCTAATATTTGAACACTTAATGTTGGCCTTTTTCTGGGGTGATTTTGACTGTGCTTAGTCTGTGTCCTCAGCTTCTCAGTCTTCTTTTTTAGTCATTCATATCATCCTCTAGTGCTCTCCATACATGCAGGCTGACAGAGGCATCAGTGGCTCCAGTGATACTTCTGTTCTTATTTATGCAGTAGATTTTTTTTCTTTTTTGGATGCACCTTCAAGTTATTGAGTGGTTTTTAGAAAAACATTCAAAAAATTGCATATAGATGGTCAATTAGGAATAATTCAAAATTTAAATAAGAACTTTCAGTGGAGGAAGTTCCCCATTCTTGCTCAGGAGGTTAAGAACCCAAAATAGTGTCCACAAGGATGCAAGTTTGATCCTTGGCATCGCTCAGTGGGTTAAATATCCTGCATTGTTGTGGCTGTGGCATAGGCCATCAACCTGCAGCTCCAATTCTACCTCTAGCTCAGTTGACATGATTCGATTTGCATTTTGAAAAGATCCCTACTTCTTTGAAGGGAACAGATTATAAGAGTCAAGAACTGATTCAGGAGGTGGGTTCATAGATGCTTATATCAGTCCACATAAAATATTGCTGTATTTTCATCAGAGGTTCTGGAAGTGAAGATGGAGAGAAATATCTATAAATAAGAAATGTTTACATGTTTTCCTTGGCAAGATTCAATGATTGATTGGATGTAAGGCACCCAGGTTCCTAGCAAAAGCCCCAGGCATGCTCTTATCTCAAAGCTTTAACATATATCTTCCCACTGCCTAGAATGCATATTAGCATGTACAATAGATAGAATAATCACCCCTCCCAGAAATATCCACATTCTCATCCTCCACACCTGTGAATACCTGACACGGCAAAAGCTAGTTTGCACATGTGATTAAATTAAGGATCTTTAGGTGGGGAGATTACCGTGGATTTTTCAGGTGGATCTAGTATACTCATGAGTCCTTACAAGGGGAACGTAGGAGACGTTCCGATGGAGAGAAGAAAAGCCAAGCTAAGGAGTGTAACTAAAGTGGAAAAGTGAAAAAGGCAAGGAACAATTTTTCCCTCAGCCTCCAGAAAGAATGCAGTTATACCTGCACCTTGACTTTAGCCCGTAAGAGCCACTTGGACTTCTGACCTCCAGAACTGTAAGATAATATATTTCTGTTTTTTGAAGCTACTAAGTTATGGTAATTTGTTATGCAGCCATAGGAAAGCCACAGACGAACCCTTCCTTTACCTTTCTCCAGAGTTCTGCTTAAATTTTATCCCATCAGAGCAACTTTCCCTGATCATTACGTTTAAAATGCTCTCACTCTTTCTAAGTTGGCTTTATTTTTCTTAACAGCTGTTATCAATTAAATTATTCCTTTGTGAGGGGTTTTCTTTTGCAAATGAGAATAGACTTGCTTTCTTAAAAAATTTATTGTTGGGGAGTTCCCGTCGTGGCGCAGTGGTTAACGAATCCGACTAGGAACCATGAGGTTGCGGGTTCGGTCCCTGCCCTAGCTCAGTGGGTTGACGATCCGGCGTTGCCATGAGCTGTGGTGTAGGTTGCAGACGCGGCTCGGATCCTGCGTTGCTGTGGCTCTGGCGTAGGCCGGTGGCTACAGCTCTGATTCGACCCCTAGCCTGGGAACCTCCATATGCCTCGGGAGCGGCCCAAGAAATAGCAACAACCACAACAAAAAGACAAAAAAAAAATTTATTGTTAATTTTTTATTAAAGTAGGCTTGATTTACAATGTGCCAATTTCTGCTGTACAGAAAAGTAACCTAGTCAAATACATATGCATACATGTATGTTTACATTCCCTTTCTTATATTACTGTCCACAATGTCCTATCCCGAGACTGGATGTAGTTCCCTGTGCTTTACAGTAGGACCTCATTACTTATCCATTCTAAATGCAATAGTTTGCATTTACTAGAGAACAGACTTGCTGTTATTTATTTTTTTATTTTGTCTTTTTAGGTCCTCACCCACAGCATATGGAGGTTCCCAGGCTAGGGTTCCAATTGGAGCTGCAGCTGCCAGCCTACACCACAGCCACAGCAATGCAGGATCCAAGCCATGTCTGCGACCTACACCATAGCTCACGGCAACACCGGATCCTTCACCCACTGAGCAAGGCCAGGGATCGAACCCACAACCTCATGGATGCCAGTCCGGTTCGCTGACCACTGAGCCATAATGGGAACTCCCCAGACTTGCTTTTAATCACTGCTTTTCCGCATGCTAAAACAGTGCCTGGCACACACTAGTGCATATTTCTTGAATAAACTTATAAAAATTAATAAACTTTTGAATGGCAATGCCATTTTCTAATATAAATAACACTAGATGAAGAGAGGATTTAGGGGAAAATAGGTTTAGTTTGGGATAGGAGGGGTCTGAGATGCTCCATAAGACACTATTTTGAATTCCAAAGGGCAGTTTGTCCTAGACATATAAATACAGTGATCTTAATCATACAGTTGGTAACTGAAATAATGGAAGTAAATGAGCTTTTCTAGAAAAAAAACATACAGCCCCTTATTGGGCATCATCTTATGGGTTGCCTTGTTGGTACCTCAACACTTGTCAAAAATGACTCATTTTTTTTCCTTCACAGCCACATACGAATTTCTCTCTAGTATCTTCAACTTAGTTAATGGTACTACCAAGCAGTCACCCAAACAGAAGTTTTGACTCTTCTTTCTTTCATACTTAAATAGAGTTATTGAGATTGAGACACGTTAGGACAAGAGACCTTATAAATGGAGCCAGGAGAATCAGTCAATTAATGAAGAAAATTCTGTTGCTTCTCATTTATACATTGCTCAGGATTCCATCTATCATTTGCCTTCCTGCTACCCCTGCCACAATTCATCTATCTTCTCTTACTTGGCATATTATTATAATTTTCTAACCAATCTCCTAGCTTCAATCCTCTTCTCCAATTTATCTTCCTCTCTATCACAAAGCTAAAATTAAATCTGTCACTTCCTGACAATAGAAGAACTGCCTAATACCCTATATAAGATCTGTCATGACTCATTTCTAACCTTTCATACTGTATTTGTTGTTTTAAATTTCTTGTTTCTACCCTCATAGACACCACCCCAAATACTGCTTCTGTCCCCACGTGGTGTACACGACATACTTCTCTTTGCTTCTGTGCTTTGCAAATGTCCTTGTTACTTCTCCCTCTACCCAAGCTCAGCTCATGCTTAAAAAGCCACCTCAAAGTTTAACTCCTTCATGAAACCTTCTTTCTACCTTTTTAACCAATACTGATTTCTCCTTCCTCTCTAAACCCACAGCATTGTGCATATTTATCTACTAGGAATTCTCACACTCTTCTAAAATGATGTATTTGTATGCCTACATACATGCTTTACCCTGTATATTCAATACTTCAAATTTTTTATTATACTTTGTTCTCATGTGTCTGGCCTATATTAGGTTCAAAATTAAAATCTGATGAATAAAGTCAGTCTCACTAAAATTTAACTTTGGAAATAATAACATAAAGGATCTCTAAATGTATTTCCTTGAAAGCCCCTGATGCCAGCTTGTATTATCTTCATGTTTTATTACCTCTCTTTTTATTATCAAGAGGCATTATACTGTGAAATATTAGTTTAAAATACTTTGCAATAATCAGAGAGTAAAAAAATGAGAACTAAATATTTCAGAGTAAGGCAGTTAGAGGTGAAGGCAATGTATAGATCATGGCCACGGTCACGAGAGATAGAAATGGGGAAAAAAATGAAGATCATTAAAGCTGAGATCATGTATGGAACACCCATGATGCCCCATCTTCCATCCCCTCATTCCATGTGTGCTCCAGCCATCAATACTGCTACCTTTTTTAAGATAGGTAATTGGATGGCATTTTGTCTTCAACTGCTCTGTATTCCTACTGTACCTCAGAATCTGGAACCTGCTACTTGAGGAGTCTGTATGAATGAGTCCAGGAGTGGAACAAGTTCACATCCCTGGGGGGTGGTTGTGCATAACTGATTCTGGGTGCTAGTCCTCAAGTGAATAACCTTGAGGACCATCATACTCAGTTCTTGGAAGATCCCAGGAACGCAGGCCAAATGTACCCTGTATGGGCTTTCCCTGCATCTCTGGCTACTGTTCCCAGTCTCCTGATCCAGTTCCCTGAAAACACTTCCCACAAAACAAGCTACCTGTCTTCAAGCCCTTGTCTTATTTTAAGCTTTCTGACATCAACCCTAAGAAAATTCACATCAAAACTGGCTTTTGAAAGCAGGCTCTTGAGAAGAAATTCCTGACCTGGTCAGATGGTAGTAATTCGGGTGGTGAATTACAACCCCTGGAATGTAGTAGCCAGTAGTAAGCATGAAGATTCTTCCAGGTGGTTATTTGGGATGAGGCATGGGTAAAAGGTGGATGCAGCAGCTGTAGCAATGCACAATATGAGGCAAAGGTCATTCTAAGGGTGTGATGTTGGCTGCCTTTGTTAACAGCTTCAGAAATCATAGGAAAAAAAAAAAAAGACAGGCTCAGTGTACTTAAAACTGAAGGCATACTATGAAGGTCAGAAAATTTAATGGCAGTTTAAAAAAAAAAACTCTGTCCTGTCAACTCATGAGGCAGACTATCCTGAAAATCATGCCCAGGACATAATAATAAAGATAATAATAAAAGTAACAGGGCTGAAAAAGATACTCCAGGTATAAGCTCAACAGCTGATAGAAAAGTTGTGGGTACCTGAGGTGAGGGCTTTGGGTAGATGAATTTAGGATTTGTGAATCCCCAGGATACTTTGGCACCATTCAGGCCAACAGAATTAACTGTTTCCCTGTTGCTAAAAGAGGATGTGTGCCTTGTCTGGACACCCTGAAACTACCTGAGGCAGATGTCTTGCTACATGATGCTTGTCCTTCTCAGGAACTATCCACATGGAACCCTCATTGCCTCCAGAGCAGTAATGGTGGTTAGGTCATGGTACAGTCTGCACAGGGAAATACGGTGCTTTCTCTAAGAGAAAATAGCAGACATAGCTTTAATTATAAGATATGGCTTGAGTTCCTGCCGTGGCGCAGTGGGTTAAGAATCTTACTGCAGCACTCAGGTCACTGTGGAGGTACAGCAGGTCAAAATATCTAGCTTTGCCACAACTGCAGTGTAGGTCACAGCTGCAGCTCAGATTTGATTCCTGGCCTGGGAACTTTCATATGTCACAGGTACAGACACAATATTAAAAAAAAAAAAAAAAGATATGCCTAAATATGCATGGTAGCACACATGAGGAACAAGGCGGCAGTGGCTCTGGAGGATATCAGACTGGGAGGGACCAAAAGCTGGATAGATAACAACATACTGACATAGGAAGATTCCCTTTTGATTCAGAGTTTGATGTCTTGACAAGGACACAGTGCCAGCCTGAATATATTTCTGAGGTGGCTGCTTGAAGTTAGGATACAACATTGGCCTACAACAAAGGTAGAAAGGCCAGAACTGCCATAGAGTTAACAATGAAAAACTCAAGAGTATAAGAATGTTAGAATGGATTTATCACACAAGACTGGAGAAACTGCCCATCTGACCACACTTCCCAGGAGGCCCAGAGAACAAACCTTCACTAACACAATGAAGGATGCACAGATACAGATGGCTTGTCTGTTTTGATGGTTTGATGATGGCTGCCCTACCTAGAACAATATCTCTAGTATCAGCAGGAATAAGAGGATTCTGGCATGGCAGACACCATACAAAGGAAAAGATTTGTGTAGTTACTGTAAGAGACAATAAGACTTACTTGGCAGCTAGGACTCCGTGATCCACAAAGATCTATGACCAAAGATAATAGACCATGGTGTTTGAGGAATTGAAGATAACCAGAGTTCCCATTGTGGCTCAGCAGGTTAAGGACATGATGTTGTCTCCGTGAGGATGCAGGTTTAATCCCTGGCCTTGCTCAGTGTAGGTGGCAGATGTGGCTTGGATCTGGGCTTGCTGCAGCTGTGGCATAGGCCATCAGTGCTATAAGCTGCAGTGTAGGTGGAAGGTGTGGCTTGGATCTGGGTTTGCTGTGGCTGTGGCATAGGCCAGCAGCTGCATCCTGGGAACTTCCATATGCCACAAGTGTGGCCCTGAAAAAAAAAAAACATATATATATATATATACACACACACACACATATATATAAACAATTATTTGTCTCATTTAGGAAAAAAATGAGAATTGTTTAGCAGAACGTTAATGCAAGCTACTACCCTGGACAGTTGTGATATTTCATCCTGTTACCAAATCAGAGCAAGTTCACAGACCTAGAACCCATTAATTAATGAAATAATGTTCCTTTGAGGAAGGAACCTATAATGTGCCTACAAGTATAAAAAGCATATAATGTCAATATTGCCCCAATCTTTCCCCCAAAGTGGTCTTCAATTGTCTCCAGAGTAACTGAGAAAGAGAATACTTGAACATTTTGAGGGTTATTGGCTGCAATGTCTGATCTGACAGTGATACCTGGGAGTTGCAAAGGCCATCACGTTGCCCATTAGGGTAGGGCTTATGGAGGCCGGAAGATAAATGAAACCCTGGCCCATAAAGGTATCACAGTGGGTCAGTTGATCCATAGATCCGTGCTGCAGTTTTTCCCCCAGTCTCCCAGTGTATAACTGGAATGTATACACCTAGAATCTGGCCAAACCCAGACCTATATGTTACGGCCATTAAGGGAGAAAGGACCAACCAGAAGACCCTGATATATACCATATATTCTGTATTCAATTGGTTGCAATGGGTTATTTTAGTGGAACTGGTTAAAAAAAAATCCTGCTTCACAGAGATATTTGGGAAAGGCAGAAATATTTCTATGTCCCTTTTCAGATAACTGTTGTGTCTATCCTTTGATAGTACACCAAAATTCCACCAGTAGTGACTTTTTATTTTTTTTTAAATAATTCAATAGACGAGTGATAGTTTAAGAGTTTAAAATGTTAGTTGCAATTTGAAATGTGAAACCATATCAATGCACTCTTCTTACTTAAAAGTCCATTTGTCTCTGTTGTACTTCCAATGGATCTTTCTACCCATCATTGCTTTTAGAATATTTTCCAAATACGGATACATTTCATCATACAGTATTACAAAAATCACATTCATTCCTCTCACCACCCATCTTCTCAAAAAAGTCTCTAACTATTGAGAACTGTCCCAGTGCAGTTAAAGGTTTTCCAGAACTCTAATGGTTGCATGAAGACTTGAATTTTGTCTTTGGCAGCAAATTCTGTCAACAAATTTGTCATTGGCATTGGCAACAAATTTGTTTTCCTTAAAGTGAAAGGTTTGCCTCATTCTTTTTCGAGAAAATGCCTGCACAGTCCCCAAGTCTGATTCACCATAGTATGTCTACCATTTGTTCTTTCAAGCAAAAGTGATATTCTATGAACAAGTGACTAGAGTAACTCAACATCACAGCACTTTTTGAAGAGACCATCTTCATACTTTGATATAGGGCAGAAGTACTTCATGCATACTTACTTCCTTTTCACCATACAGAATATGGAAAGTACTCATTAAATATTAACACAAATAACATCTTATGGAAAATAACTATTTTCAAAACCTAGTAGAAAGAGTGACACTGTTTTACAAGATCAAAGCTGAACACTCTTGCTATTTCATCAGGACATTCTTAAACTTTTTTTTCCTACTCTAAGTGCATAGTGGGGAAGAAGATAAGGCAGACAAGGGAAGCACAAGGTGGGTCCACTGCTTTGATCTATGCCAAGGCACCAGCAGCACTGCCAACCATTGATTTCTGCATCACTGGTGCAAATAGCAACAGAGTAAAAGGGAAAATGTCATTTTATATTATTATAAAAATAGTTTGGACCTTGGGAGCACTTAAAAGAGGGCCAGAGACCTCCAGGAATCTGCAAACTACAGTTTGAGGATCTCTGCTTACAGCTAGTGAAGGCTGAAGCACCAGGTAGAAATACAGAATTGATGAAAACTAAAATGTGGCCTTTAGAAGGATCCACGTAGAATAATGATCAGAAATTGCAACAACACTTGTCAAGAATCCCAAGCATGCAAATAAGAGGAGGTTTCGTCCCCAGCATTTCTTTCCACCGTGATGGGGAAGAGACCCAGGTCCTAGTAGGCAAAGAGGGCAAAGTTACCTTTGAGAGGAAACCAGTCACAGCTCTTCCTTTAATCTTCACCTCAGATAATCACAGGCCCTGGAAAATTCATGTACACAGCTTCCTTCATAACTGCTGAGGATTGATTCCATATATATTCCCCACCCCCTCACCAAGGATACCAAAATTTGCTGACATTCAAGTTCCTTAAATACAATGACATGATATTTGCATATAACCTATGGCACATTTCCCATAAACTTTAAATACCTAAAGTAAATACTCTGTCAATAGCCTCTGAATCACAAACAATTCAAATTTTACTTTTTGAAAATTTCTGGTATTTTTTTACAAATGTTTTTGATCTACATTTGGTTGAACCCAAAGACGTGGAACCTGCAGATACAGAGGACAACTAGATACCTCTTTCCAGTCTTTTCCTATCCCTCTTTGCGCGTGGTAAGGAGTACTTAAATAGGCAGTCATGAGCAGCTCCGTTGTCAGAGTTGCCAGAGGCTGATAGGCAAAATAAGATCTTTAATGACTCTTTCTTCCCCCAATAGGCTTGTAATTTCCTTGCCAAGGAAACAGATCATTTCACTTTCTCGAACGCTTCCATTCCCTACCATAGTACTGGCCCTGTAATAAGCCTTAAATAAAAACCCAATTCACTAATTTATTGATGTAATAAGAAGCTGAGTTAATGTGTGCATGGGGTGATGGAGGGGAGCATAACTGAGCAAATATATCCCAGGAAGAGATAGTTCATGTAAACAACCATGTAGCAAAGATAGGCCCTTATGATAAAGTTCTCTTAATTCCATTTCCATAGTTTTTTTACTTGCAGATTGAATATTTTTAACATATTTTCACAGGCACTCCACACTGTTTGTCCTGTTCTATAAACAATGTTGTAGCTGCTCTTTTTTTGTCCCCAAAGCAGTGCAGACAGGGGGCTGGTGGCATCTATCAGCCACCAGGGGGAGGACAGGGAGTCTGGAAGCCATTGGAAAGGCCATGGTGAAGAATTCGATAGAGTCTAGTGCTTCTTATGTTATACAGCAAGGACCAGAAATCTGTTTCCTCAGCGTTAAGTGCTTCAGGAGTGCTGCCCTCCAAGTACCACTTTGCTACTGTGACATTTAAGACTCATTTCAAACTTGAGAATGCATTCAGCAGTTTAATTCAGAGGAGTGTATGCTGGCATTGAACACACTGCTCAAAAACTGGTGCCAAATGAAAGCTGGACAGTTCTTCAACAAAACCTCTTCTCTCTACAGACCAGCATGATAGATTTCTATGACCCCAAGAAACCAAATAACTTGATAAACTTCACCCTCTGTAAAACCACCAAGAGGAAGACTGACTTGTCATCATATATACATCCATGATGACAAATACATATGCATGCATCCACACACGTACACACACACATATATATAATATGTACATGGCATTATTCTTTATAGATATTTATATAATATCCTCTGATATTTTCTTGTTTGTTTCATTCTTAATAAAAGTCCCATTGCCACCCATCATCATTGACAATACGAACTTTGAGGTGTGGTTTTAGGTGCTCTCAACTTTCTAAAGTTCTCTTTGCTTAACTGCTCATAGATGAGTGAAAGCTCTTTAACAGGAACAAAGGCTGGATTTACAAATCACGTCTTAAGATACAGAGCTGAGGCAGTAATTTTTTAACTCCCTCGGAGAAAAAGAAAAATAGCTACTGAAAATGAATCCCCTGGGGTGGGGGGGGGGGGAGCAGGAGTGCAGAGGACTGAGATCTGGAGGGTACTGGGTGCCCTAACACAGGATGGAGGAGGATGGAGTACCCCCGAGGAGACAGAGGAGCTTACAGAAAGGAGAGATCAGAGCTGCCAGACAGCAGCTGCACAGATTTTCAGTTTTGTTTGGTTAATTGAGAAAATGTAAGTTCTCTGAAATAGACAACACTATACAATAGAGCCATATTTAAATAATTTTCCTGGTTTGCCTGCTACTAATTTCCTGTTACATAGAACTATCCTAATGACATAGTGACATAGTTTTTTTCCTTATTCACTGTTTTCAGAAAAAAAAATTTGATGCTTTTTTTAAAATTTTTCTAGGCACACTATTTAGATTTTTGTCAACTTCTCAACAACAAATTCTGCAAAGCAACTGAAAAATCCTGATTCCCATCAGAAAATGCATCTATTTGTTTGTTTGCATTGAGAAACCAGGACCACTTCTTTCCCTCCCTCCCCCCCCTCTTCCCCTCAAATCTCAGTCCCTAGCTTTACCAATAAATGCTGCTAAGAGCCAGGAGCCTTTAAGAACAAAACAAAGAATAAGAAAGCAAAGGCATAAAACCACTATAGGGCCTCTGTTCTTTCTGCTTTAACAAATATCTCAGCGTGTGGATGTCAGATGCTCCAAAGGAACTTGCTCATAAAATCTTGGCCCAACACTGTTTCCAGGGATGTTACCGTTCTCCCTTTCCTTCCTGGTTCATCTCCTCGATTTTCGCTCTTTGCACATCTCAGAGGCCTCTGTCTCTGTCTCTCTCTCACTGTGGCTCTCTTAATCTGTCTCTCATCTTCAAACTCTTCAAACTCCATTGAAAACCTTTAACCCATGATATCTGGAATTGACTTCTGTCTTAATGATACCTCTGGAGTTTTAGAGATCAACTCCAAAAGGACAATAACTTAAAAAAAAAAAACTATAAATGAGAACAAAATCATTTTAGGCATCTTCATTATGTTATTTTTTTCTATCCATTGTACGAACTAAAAAATAGGGTGCATATATAGAACATAAAACATAAAATAATATCAGTGGTAAAATGAGTATTTAATGGCCCACAAAATAGAAAATCAATCAATAGTTATGACAAATTCAGCCTTTCTGGAAAGACTCCAGAATGTCCCTGCTCTTCTCTCTGGGATGCAGATCCCACCTCCCTGTCTACACAGACTGAGGTGAGGGCTGTGACATGAGTGACCTGATATTCACAGCCCAATGGCGCACAGCATCTACGAGCACATTGTCCTCCTGTCACTACACTCTGAAATTTTGTAAAGGTTGATCATTTTACAAATCCTTAAAGAATTACTCCAATTTGAATTCTGGTGGTGATGTGTTCAAATGATTTATTTTCTACTTCACTTTAAATATTCTTGCAGTCATTTTTCTCTTTTAACTTTTTGTTTTTTCACTTTCATAGTTTTAGCTCTTAATTCTTCCTTATCCCCAGTTCCATCTCCAATAACAGTTTAAGGTTTCCATCTCATTGCTTTTTATCATTTTGCTTAAATTTTTTACTGCTTCTCTACTAATGTTTTTAAGATTTGGTTTTAGCCTTTATTTTAAATGGACTCCATTTTATCTGAAATTTAAAAGTTTATCTTTAATGTTGAACTTCCTTATTCTCAATTCTGTTGTGTCTCTGAGAATATGAGTTAATATCATACTTTCATTTGTTTAACCTCTCTTAACATTTTATGTTCTTAAAAAATTTTAGAACTTATTTTCCCAATTGCTTCTCTTTACTTATTCATATATCTTTTCATAACATTTGGTAAGAACCTTCGTCTGCTTGTGTGTCAATTACTAAAAACATTAGTAGAGAAGCAGTAATGAGTTTAAATCATCAAAAAAGATTTTACATTGAGAGTTGTCTTTATACTTCTTTAGATTTTCCAAACAGATCTCCTAGATGCTACACCTCATAATAATAATTGTTTCAAAAAAAAAAAAACCCTTTATATTTAGACTTAAAATTTTTAGTTCTTTCCAGATAGGCTTTCCTTCATACAAATCTTTGACCATCCAAGCCTTATGCAATAGAGGCATGTTTTGAGATTCATATCTCTGCATGTATTATTCACATGTACTGTGAACTTAGGATTCTGCAAATTCAAAGCTCAGGCAAGGCCCTCGATTCATTCCCCTTGTCCTGACACCCAAAGAAACCAGGTAATAATAAACCATCTGGTGGTTACTTATAATTAGTAATGTAGTAGAGAAATCATAAATTCTGTTTACACTTGTAAGCTCAATACATTTTCTGCGTAGTGTCACTTCCCTTCTCAGAGAAGTCACCCAAGAGTCCTCCTTATCTTGGAATCCATTGACTATTTTCTCTCATTAGGAGAGTTAAGGCCAAACTTCCAGTGATAACTTTATCCAAATTCTGGGAGAAAATGTCTTATTTTTCTTGGGAACTATATTGGACAGTCCAAGGATGAAAAAGATGTCAGGACCTAAGAGAGGAGAGAAACATTTCACTTTAGGCCTTGTTTTTTGGCTCTCGCTAGGGAAACTCTGAGATCATCGCTGATTAGAGATGTTCTTTCTAAGGGAGCACTGGATGTTATTCTGGGGAGGATGGAATTTCTGAAAGACAATCTACCAGCGCCCGGACCATAATCAAATTAGTCCTGTATCTTGCACTTTGTCTCTTTGTCTCTCAGAGTAGTCTTTACCACAGAGTTGACTTGAGTTTCCATAATGACCGATGGCATGGGACATCTTTTTCATGGGCTTCTTCGCTATTTGTGTGTCATTTAATGAAATCTGTTCGAATCCTTTGCACATTTTTAATTGGGCTTTTTGGTCTTATTATTGAGTTGTAAGAGTTCTTACCCATTCTTCACACAAGTGCCTTACTTGCTATATACATATTTATATATATTTTCCAATATGTGGCTTTTCAATTTCTTAAAAATCCAAAGAAACAATCTATTTTGGCCAGGATCACACAACAACCCAGCCTGATTCTAATTTCACCATTATATCCAACAAGCTCTCCTAGAGGCAGAGGTTTCTTAGCAGAAAATTCACTGAATATTTAGGAAACATACCACAGAAGAGGTGCTTACAGTGGGGTGACAGAAATCTGTCACCACTGCGTTGCCTCTTAAGAAGAAACTCCTTGGCAGTTTCCCATGTGGGAAGATTATCAGGCCCAAGTGTTAATAGTAACCTCTTTTTTTTTTAAACAGTTTATAATATAATGAATAAATCATAATTTCGCTGTTTAAAAAAAATGTTCTCAATGTGTTAAAATATTGATCATCATTAATAAATCCACAAATAACAAGTGCTGGAGGGGTTGTGGAGAAAAGGGAACCCTCCTGCACTGTTGGTGGGAATGGAAACTGGTACAGCCACTATGGAGAACAGTTTGGAGATACCTTAGAAATCTATACATAGAACTTCCATATGACCCCACAATCCCACTCTTGGGCATCTATCCGGACAAAACTCTACTTAAAAGAGACACGTGCACCTGCATGTTCATTGCAGCACTATTCACAATAGCCAGGACATGGAAACAACCCAAATGTCCATCGACAGATGATTGGATTCGGAACAGGTGGTCTATATACACAATGGACTACTACTCAGCCATAAAAAAGAATGACATAATGCCATTTGCAGCAACATGGATGGAACTAGAGAATCTCATACTGAGTGAAATGAGCCAGAAAGACCAAGACAAATACCATATGATATCACTTATAACTGGAATCTAATATCCAGCACAAATGAACATCTCCTCAGAAAAGAAAATCATGGACTTGGAGAAGAGACTTGTGGCTGCCTGATGGGAGGGGGAGGGGGAGGGAGTGGGAGGGATTGGGAGCTTGGGCTTATCAGACACAACTTAGAATAGATTTACAAGGAAATCCTGCTGAATAGCATTGAGAACTTTGTCTAGATACTCATGTTGCAACAGAAGAAAGGGTGGGGGAAAAAATGTAATTGTAATGTGTACATGTAAGGATAACCTGACCCCCTTGCTGTACAGTGGGAATATAAAAAAAATTATTAAAAAAATAATAAAATAAAATATTGACTCTACATATAAATAAATTTAAGCTTTAATAGGATACACCAAAAAAAACCAGCTTTACAAAAATTTCAGTGGCTGGTTTCTATGAATAGTAGTTTATACATAAGCACAGAATTTGCTGAATTAACAAAACAAGTCATTTGAGAGGATAACAATGTCCTGAAAGTTATTCTCATTTCCATAGGAACATGCATTCCAACAGAACATCCCTGATCCATGAAGAGTATTGATATATTTGTGCTGATTCATTTTTATCCTTCCACTTCATTCCCCGTGAAGTAACTGGCAGCGCATAGAAAGGGATGCAAAGTGACCTATGCATGGATTCAACCTACACCTTTGGTCTAATGCTTCTAACTTACTGGATTATTTTTTCCACTAAGCATAACATTTGTTAAAACATTTTCTAATGATCTGAAAGAACTTCTACTTATATTCATAGTAACTAATTTATTTACGAGAGTACCAAAATCCCTGGGAAGAATCATATTTCCTAAATAATTAACCTTGAAGGACACTGGAATTTATTATTTACCAAGAAGTTGTCACATTACAAAGAGAAAAGAGTTTATAATACATACATATAGTTTCTCTGCAACTGAAACAAATACATAGTCTTTCAATTTGATAGATGCATGTTGCTAAGTTCCTGCAATGCTTTCTAATTTTAAAAAGTTTTGTTTAAAAACCTAAAAAAAAATAAAATCACCAGGGTAGATTTCCTAAACCATGAACTCGAGAAGTTCTCTGAACTATGGGCTTTGATGAATGGGCAGGTCATTTCTTTTTATCTGCAACATTGGCATTGTTCCAGGTGCCTAGGTGCAAAGGACGGTCTGTTGCAGGTTTTAAAAGGGCAGCTCATTACTTCTTTCCACCAAAATTGTAGACTTGTTAATTTATTGTATAATCTGTAAAAGGCAGCCACTGTTTTCCTTGATAAATGGCACACTGGACCTTCTCAAGCTTATAGGTCATTAGAACAACATTCAGGCTTTGGACATAGCTATTCCTCAAAAGACTACAATTCTACTTTTTTAAATATTTCATGTTATTATATAAAATAGTGGTTTCCCTAATCAATTCCTTTGCCTCATTTCCTTCTCTCCAAAAGCAGCCACACCAATTACTTCTTTCTTTCTTTTGTATTTGCAAAGTTTTATTTTTTAAAACTTGGTATTGGGTACATAGTTTACTACGTTATTCTTTATACATTATTCTTTATAGTATTTCTATGGCTGAAATATTTCATACAGATTTTTTTAAAAAAACAACCATGCAATAAGGTCTACATGGAAGGGTACATAGTTGACAGTTATGTGATGACTATCTTCAACCAGCCTGATAAGTGAGTTTATTTGTTCAAATCACATCAACCACTAAATGAGGTATAAGTGGGACCCAAACCCAGGACTTCTGAATGAGTAGCCCTTCAGTTATACTTTGGTGACTCCTATAGATTTTTCCCCATAATTTGGCACTCCTCATCCATCTAGCATCCTCACACATTTTCCGACCACCCTTTTCTTTCTTTTTGTATTGAAGTATAGTTGATTTAAAATATTATACTAATTTCAGGCACACAGCATAATGATTCAGTATTTTTACAGTTTCTACTCTACTAAAAGGTATTACAAAATAATGGCTGTAATTCTCTCTGCTGTATAATATATCCTTGTTGCTAATCTATTTTGTGTATGATAGTTTGTATCTCTTAATCCCATACCTCCCTCATATCCCTATCCCTCCCCCCTCCTCCCTGGCAACCAGTAGTTTGTTTTCTATATCTGTGATTTGATTTCTATTTTAATAGTTTTATTTGTATTATTTATTTTAAATTCCACATGTAAGTGATATACAGTATTTGACTTTGTCTTATTTCACTAAGCATAATATTTTCTAGGTTGATTTATGTTGTTGCAAAAGGAAGAATGTCATTTTTTATGACTCACAATACACACACACACACACACACACACACACATATACACTATATGGTATGTGTAACCACATCTTCTTTATCCATTTGTTTGTTAATGAACACCTGGACTGGTTTCATTTCTTGGCTGTGATAAATAGTGTTGCTAAAACACAGGGGTACAAATATCTTTTCAAATTAGGGTTTTCACTTCTCCAAATATATAGCCAGGAATGGAATTGCTAGATCATATGATAGTTCTTCATACTGTTGTCCATAGTGGCCACACCAATTTACATACCTACCAAGAGTACACACTGTTCCCTTTTCTTCTCTGCAACAATTGTTTTATGTAGATTTAGCCATTCTGACAGGTATGAAGGGATAGCTCATTGTCATATGGATTTGCATGTCTCTGATAATTGACAAAGGTGAGCATTCTTTCACCATGGCCTGTTAGCCATCTCTATGTCATCTTTGGAAAAATGTCTCTTCAGGTCTTATGCTCATTTTTAATGAGTTGTGTGTTTTTGTTGTTGTTGTTGTTGTTACATTGAGTTGTATGAGGAGCTTATATATAGTAGATATTAATCCTTTGTTGATGAAATCATCTGCAAATATTTCCTCCCATTCTATAAGCTGACTTTTTATCTGTGGTTTCTTTTGCTGTGGAAAGCCTTTAAGTTTAATTGGGTCCCATTTATTTATTTTTGCTTAGGAGACTGATACAAGAAAATATTGCTACGGTTTATGTCAAAGAGTGTTCTACCTATGTTCTCTTCTGGAGACTTAATATTTCAGTTCTTACGTTTACGTCTTTAATCCATTTTGAGTTTATTTTGTGTAGCATGTTAGTGAATGTTCTAATCTCCTTGTTTTACCTGTAGCTGTACAGTTTCCCCAGCACCACTCGTTGAGGAGAACGTCTTTTCTCCATTGCATATTCTTGCCTCCTTTGTCATAGATTAATTGACCATAGGTGCGTGTGTTTATTTCTGACCTCCCTATTCTGTTCCATTGATCTGTTTGTCTCTTCTTGTGCCAATACCATGATATATCTAGCTTTCTTCTTCTTTGTCAAGTTTGTATTTTAAAGTCAGAGTTTTTTATGATTCCCTGTGAATTATTTGTTCTAGTTCTTTGAAAAATGTCATGGGTAGTTTGATAGGGATCACATTAAATCTATACATTGTTTGGGACATTATGGCCATTTTAACAACATTAATTCTTTGAGTCCAAAGGCATATGATATCTTTCCATTTTTGGTATCACTTTCAAACTCCTTCATCAATGATTCATAGTTTTTCATAGGTCTTTCACCTTCTTCGTTCAACTTATTCCTAGGTGTTTTATTTTTTATATGCTTTTCAATGGGATTTTTAAAATTTCTTTCTGATAGTTCATTATTATTGCATAGAAAAGCAATAGATTTCTGTATATTAATCATGTATCATGCAACTCTACTGACTTTATTTATTAGTTCTAATAATTTTTGGGTGGAGATGTTAGAGTTTTCTGCAAATAGTGACATTTTGACTTCTTTCCTTCTAATTTGGTTGCCTTTTATTTATTGTCCAATGCTGTAGCTAGCACTTACAATATCATGTGAAATAGAAGTGGCAGAGTGAGCATCCTTGTCTTGTTCCTGAATTTAGAGGAAAAATTTTCAGCTTTTCACTGTTGACATGATATTGATTGTAAGTGCCCTTATTATGTTAAGATAGGTCCCTTCTACACCTACTTTTCTGAGGGTTTTTATCATGAATGGATGAATTTTGTCAAGTACTTTTCACTGTATCTATTGAGATAATCATGTGGGGGATTTTTACCCTTCCTTTTATTAACACTGTATAAAACATTGATTTATTTGCAGATACTGAACTATCCTTGGGTCCCTGGAATAAATCCTACTTAATCATGGTGTATGATCCTTTTTACATATTGTTGGATGCAGTTTGATTATTTATTTATTTATTTATTTATTTATTTACTTACTTATTTTGGTCTTTTCTAGGGCTGCACTCGTGGCATATGGAGCTTCCCAGGCTAGGGGTCCAGTTGGAGCTACAGCTGCCGACCTACACTACAGCCACAGCAATGCCAGATACTTAACCCACTGTGCAAGGCCAGGGATTGAACCTGCAACCTCATAGTTCCTAGTTGGATTTGTTAACCACTGCGCCATGATGGGAACTCCAGTTTGATAATTTTTATTGAGGATTTCTACATCTATATTCATCAAAGTTACTAGCCTATAATTTTCTTTCTTTTTTTGTAATATCTTTGTCTGGTTTTGGTATCAGGGTAATAATGGCCTCATAGAATGAATTTGGGAATGTTCTATCCTTTTCAATTTTTTGGAGTAGTTTGAGGAGGAAAGATGTAAGTTCTTATTTATAGGTTTGGTAGAATTCCCCTGTGAAGGTATCCAGTCCTGGATATTGGCTTGCTGGAGATTTGTGATTACTAATTCAATTTCACTACTAATGATCAGTATGTTTGAGTTGTCTGTTTGTTCTTTGTTTTAACTATCTCTTTGTTTGTATTAAGATTTTTATTTTTTCCATTATAGTTGATTTACAGTGCTCTGTCAATTTCTACTGTATGGCAAAGTGACCCAGTCATATATATACACATATTCTTTTTCTCACATTATCCTCCATCATGTTCCATCACAAGTGACAAGATATAGTTCCCTGTGCTATAGAGCAGGAGAGGATAAGCAATGTCTATTCTTGATTCAGTCTTGCCAGGCACTATGTTTCTACAAAATTTGTCCATTTCTTCTAAGTTGTCCTGTTTGTTGGTGTATAACTATTCCTATTATTTTTTGCATCTCAGTGGTATCTGTTGTTATTTCTCCTCTTTCATTTATTTTATTATTTGGGTCCTCTTTCTTTTCTTCTTGGTGAGGTTTATCAGTATTATCTTTCCCAAAACAAGCTCTTGGTTTCATTGACCTTGTCTATTTTTTAACACTATTTTATTTACTTCCTCTCTGATCTTTATTATTTCCTTCCTTCGGCTGGATTGGACTTTGTTTGATCTTCATTCTCTAATTCATTTAGTTAGTTTAAGTTATTTGAGACTTTGGTGCGTATCTTGAGGAAGTCCTGTATAAACTTGAGGAAGTCCTATATAAAGTCACCATAAACTTTCCTCTTGGGGAGTTCCCATCGTGACACAGTTGAAACAAATCTGACTAGGAACACTGAAGTTGCGGGTTCAATCCCTGGCCTCGCTCAGTGGGTTAAGGATCTGGCATTGCTGTGAGCTGTGATGCAGATTGCAGAGGCAGCTCAGATCTGGTGTTCCTGGGGCTGTGGCATAGGCCGGTGGCTACAGCTCTGATTAGAACCTTAGACTGGGAATCTCCATGTGCCACAAGGTGCAGCTCTAAATAGACAAAAAAAAAAAAGATAAACTTTCCTCTTGGAACGAGTTTTGCTGCCTTCCATAGATTTTGGAGAAATCCTCTGGGATTTCTTCATTGACAAATTGATTTTTTTAATAGCATGCTATTTTAGTCTCCACATCTTTTCCCCCTTTTTTTCTTTCTTTAACTCTAGTTTCATACCATTGTTGTCAGAAGAAATAGTCTCCACATTCCCTCCCCCCTTTTTTCTTTCTATAACTCTGGTTTCATACCATTGTGATCTGGAAAAAAAATGTTTGACATCATTTCTAGCCTATTGGTTGAGACTTACCTTTGGCTTAGCATATGACCTATTATGGAGAACATTCCCTGTGCACTGAAAAGAATCTGTGTCCTGCTGTTTTGGGATTTAATGTCCTTTGGGTATCTACTAAGTTCTACCAATCCATTGTGTCACTTATGACTGCTATTTATTTACTTTTGATTTTCTGTCTGAAAGATCTGTCTATTGATGTCAGTGAGTCTTAAATTAGGCTAATATTATTGTATTATTATCAATTTCTCCTTTTATGTATGTTAGTATTTGCTTTATATATTTAGATGCTTCTGTGTTGGCCGCATATATGTTGATGAGTGTAATATCCTCTTCCTGTGTGGATCCATTTATCATTATGTAATATTCTTCTTTGTCTTTTGTTATAGTATTTGTCTTAAAGTCTGTTTTGTCTGATATGAATATTGGTACCCTTACTTTCTTATTGTTTCCACTTGCACAAAATATCTTTTCCCACTTTCTGTCTGTGTGTCTCCAGTTCTGAAGTAAGCTGTTATAGGCAGCATATAGAAAGATCTTGTTTTTTATCCAATCAGCCACCCTACGTCTTTTGATTGGGGCGCTTAGTCCATAGATATTTAAAGTAATTCTTGATACATATGTGCTTATTACCATTTTATTACTTGTTTTCTGGTTGTTTTGTAATGTTTCTCTGTTGATTTCTTCTTTTATCTCCCTTGTAATTTGATTATTTTCTTTAGATTATGCTTGTGTTTTCTTTTTTTCTCTTTATGACTGTACCTACAGCATATGGAAGTTTCCAGGCTAGGGGCCAAATCAGAGCTACAGCTGCTAGCCTATGCCACAGGCTCCACAGCAACGTGGAGTTCTCCAAGCCGCATCTGTGACCTACACCACATCTCACAGCAACACTGGATCCTGAACATTTTAAGCAAGGCCAGGGATATAACCCACATCCTCATGGATATTAGTTGGGTTCATTACTGCTGAGCTACAACAGGAACTCTCTATGCTTGTGTTTTCTTTTTAGTTTTTGATTTGTGGTTACTATGGGGTTCATATATATTGACGTATCATTATATATACTTGTTTTAAATTGATAGTCATTTCAATTCTTATGCATTTCTAAAAGATCCACATTTTTATTCTGCCCCCCATACTTTGTGCTTTTGATGTCACATTTAAATCTTTGTTTTTATCCCTTAACTGTTATAGTAATAATTGCTTTTTATATATTTTTATCTTTTAATGTACACACTGGCTTATTTACATGGTTGATTCTTAGTCTGTCCTATATACTTGCTCTTCTCAATGAGTTTTTCCCTTTTCTATAGATTTGTTCTTCTTCTAAGAGAAGACACTTTGACATTTTTTAGGGAGGATTTAGTATTGATGAACCTTTTGTTTTTGCTTGGTGGAGAAATTTGTAATCTTTCCTTATATTCTAAATGATTATCTTGCTAGGTAGACTATCCTACGTGGCAGGTTTTCCCCTTTCAGCACTTTGAATATACCATGCCACTCCCTTCTGGCCTGTAGTATTTCTGCAGCAAAATCAGCTGATAGCCATATGGAGATTCCCTTGTATATTTTTTTTTCTCTTGTTGCCTTTAGGATTCTCACTTCAACTTTTTGCCATTTTATATCTTGATGTGGGTCTCTTTGGTTTCATCTTGTTTGGAATCATCTATACTTGCTCCATGTGGATATATTTCCTTCTTCAAGTTTGGAAATTTTTCAAATACAGATTTCCTCAAATATATTTTTGATGCCTTTCTCTCTTCTCCTTCTGGGCCCCCTGTATTATGAATGTTGGCATACCTAATATCTCAAATATCACTAAAATTATTTTAAAATTTTTTTAAATTGTGTTTCTTTTTGCTGTTCTGATGAGTCAACTTCCATAATTCTAGCTTCCAAATCAGTTATGCATCCTTCTATATAATTTAGTCTGCTCTTCTTTCCTTGTAGTATGTTTATTTTTTCTATTTAATTCTTTATTTTTAAATGGGTTTTATTGTATTTTCTAGTTCCCTGTTAAAGTGTATATATAAATCCTCTAAGTCAGTTAACATTTTTATTACCAATGCTTCAATTATTTAGTTGATAAATTGTTTATTTGCATTTCATTATTTATTTTCTCAGCAGTTTTCTGTTGTTCTTTCAATTGAGAGGAGTTCCTCTACATTTTCAATTTTTAACGTTCTCTACCTCTATGAATTTAGGTGAAACAGTTACTTATGTCTTGAAGTGGCACTCTTACATGGGAGCCTCTCTCTAAAAACTGTAATAGCTGCATTTTACATGGACACAAGTCACATTTTTCTTCGGAGTATGTTAGCAGCTATCACCTTGGTAGTGGGTTGAGTTGGTGTTGGAGGACTTAGAGCTGGTGCTGGCTATGAAGCAGAACTTCTCCTCTTCTCAGTGGTCCTTGGCACCCTATCAGAAGCAGCATCTGATCCCATGTTGGTGGAGCAGAAGCCCCGAGGGTCAGATCTGAGATGGTTCTCTTCCCTTTAAGTGTGCGCCTTTCCCTCCTCCTGCACTAGGACACTTGCACCTAGGAGGAGCACTGAAGCAAGTGGAACCTCTGGTTTCTCAGCTCATGCAAGCTGTAGACAAGTCTGATGCACTGCCTATGCCAGCACCAATAGCTCCACTCAGACACAGCCTTAGATACAAGTTGCCTTCATTCCTCACAGCCAACCACTGACCCCAGACTCCACAACCCCTGCCTTGTTGTGGAATCATTCCTCAGGGCAAGTGAGTCCATGTGGCCTATGAGCATCTATGATAGGGTGAGCTGTGGTGAAGCAACTTACATCAGAGATCTGGCCTACTTCTGAGGTGCTGCTTGAGTAAGCACCAAAAATAGCTGCCACAGCCCCACCCAGGGAGTTCCACAGTTGAATCTCTTCCCTGATCATGGCCACCCCAGATCCTGTGTTGTATTCTGACATGGAGTGAACAGAGCTAGAGTGTTTTCTCAGCTCAGATGCACAATGAGGTGGTCATAGGAAACCCAGCAGGCCCTAGAGAAGTCCTCTATCCACCCTGCCTAGGACTCATGAGTGGAATTCAAGCTTCCCACAACACTTGTGTTAGTCTTAACAGTCCCACAGCCATACAAGGGGGTTTGTCTCCCCTAGATAATTCCCAGGACTGGGATGCTCAATCTGTGACTAGGACCACTCACTCCCCAGCACGAATCTTCACCCATGTAATCTCCCTTTTCTTTTGAGTCCCTTCCAGGGATACTGATCCCATCATGATCACTTTTTTCTACTCCTACCCAATTACATCTGTATCTTTTCACAGCTTTTGTCGCACTGGAGTTCTTCTGCCAGTTTCCAGTTAGTTTTAAGTGAGAATCAATACATAGATGAATTTTTTCATGTTGATTTTTTTGAGTGTAGTTGATTTACAATGTTGTATTATTTTCAAGTGGTCAGAAAAAGTTACTCAGTTATATGTATACACATGTATATTTTTCATACTCTTTTCCATTACAAGTTATAATATATTGAATGTAGTTCTCTGTGCTATACAGGTCATTTTTATCTGTTTTATATATAGTAGTGTGTATTTGTTAATCCTGAACTCCTCATTTATTCCTCTTTCCCCACTCTTCCCCTTTGTTAACCACAAGTTTCTTTTCTTTTTATTTGTTACTCCAATGAATTTATCACATCTGTAGTTGTATAAAGATCATAACAATCCAATTTCACAAGATTTCCATCCCACAACCCAAGCACATCCCCCCACTCCCCAAACTGTCTCCTCTAGAGACCGTACGTTTTTCAATGTCTGTGAGTCAGTATCTGTTCTGCAAAGAAGTTCAGTCTCTCCTTTTTTCAGATTCCACATGTCAGTGAAGGCATTTGATGTTGGTGTCTCATTGTATGGCTGACTTCAATTAGCATGATCATTTCTAGGTCCATCCATGTTGCTAAAAATGCCAATATTTCACTCCTTTTAATAGCTGAGTAATATTCCATTGTGTATATGTACAACTTCTTCTTGATCCACTCCTCTGTCAATGAACATTTAGGTTGTTTCCATGTCTTGGCTATTGAAAAGAGTGCTATAATGAACATCAGAGTACATGTGTCTTTGCAAGTCATGGTTTTCTGTGGTAGATGCCCAGGAGTGGGATCGCTAGATCAAATGGTAGTTCTATTTTTAGTTTTCTGAGGGAACTCCATACTGTTTTCCACAGTGGTTGCACCAATTTACAATCCCACCAACAGTGTAATAGGGTTGTTTTTTCTCCACACCCTCTCTAGCACTTACTGTTTGTAGACTTTTTGATTATGGCCATTCTGGCTGGTGTAAGGTGGTACCTCATGGTGGTTTTGATTTGCATTTCTCTTATGATGAGTGATGTTGAACATCTTTTCATGTGTTTTTTGGCCATCTGTATGTCTTCTTTGGAGAACTGTCTGTTTAGATCTTCCGCCTATTTTTTGATGGGTTTGTTTGGGGTTTTTTTTGGTATGGAGCTGTAGAAGGTGTTTATAAATTTTGGAGATTAATCCCTTGTCAGTTGATTCACTTGCAAAGATTTTCTCCCATTCTGTGGGTTGTGTTTTCATGTTGTTTAGGGTTTCCTTTGCTGTGCAGAAACTTTTAAGTTTAATTAAGTCCCATTTGTTTACTTTTGTTTTTATTGTCAAAACTCTAAGAGGTGGATCTGAGGAGATGTTGCTGTCATCTATATCAGAGAGTGTTTGGCCTATGTTTTCCTCTAAGAGTTTGATAGTATCTGGTCTTATATCTAGGTCTTTAATCCATTTGGAGTTTATTTTTGTGTATTGTGTTAGGGAGTGTTCTCATTTCATTCTTTTCCATGTGGCTGTCCAGTTTCCCAGCACCACTTATTGAACAAACTGTCCTTTCTCCATTGTATATTCTTGCCTCCTTTGTCATAGATTAGTTGGCTGTAGGTGCATGGATTTAATTCTGGGCTTTCTATCCTGTTCCACTGATTATATTTCTGCCTTTGTGCCATACAGTTTTGATGATTGTTGCTTTGTAGTAGTCTAAAGTCCGGGAGTCTGATTACTCCAGCTCCATTTTTCTTTTTCAGGATGTCTTTGGCTATTCTGGGTCTTTTGTGCTTCCACACAAACTTTCAAATATTTTGTTCAAGTTCTGTGAAAAATGTCCTTGGTAATTTGATAGGGATTGCATTGAATCTGTATATTGCCTTAGGTAATATAGTCATTCTTTTCTATGTCTGAGTTTATTTCTCTTTTGTTAACAAGTTCATTTGTATCTTTTTTTTTGTCCATTTGCTATTTCTTTCAGCTGCTCCTGTGGCATATGGAGGTTCCCAGGCTAGGGGTCAAATCGGAGCTGTAGCCCCCAGCCTATGTCAGAGCCACAGCAACACAGGATCTGAGCCACATCTGCAACCTATACCACAGCTCACGGCAACGCCGGATCGTTAACCTACTGAGAAAGGGCAGGGACCAAACCCACAACCTCATGGTTCCTAGTTAGATTCATTAACCACTGCACCACAATGGGAACTCCTGTATCATTTTTTAGATTCCATAAACAAGTGATGTCATATAGATGTATTTTGGATGTTATTGTGGGTGGAGGTGACCTCTGTGTCCTCTCACTCCACCATCTTGATCCAAACTCCTTCACAGTCAATTATTTCAAAGTGACACTTTAAAAAATTACTTTCGTGTCATTAAACAACATGCTTACTACTTGTTGATTATTCAGTTTTAGTTTTTTAGAAGAATAACCATTATAAAGGATGAAGATGAAGCTTCATTTCCTCCCCATCCCTCTATACTTGCCTCTTCCTCATCTTCCTATCCTCCCAATAAAGTTATATCACAATTTAAAATAGATTATTATTCAACATTTACGTTTATAGTACTGTGTAAACATTATTTTCAACTGAATTATGCCATACACTGTAATTGCTTGAGTTTACTGCAGAACTGTTTGTTTTTCTTGGAATTTACAATTGTTTATTTTTCTAGGTGATTATCACTAATTCAACCCCAAACTTTCTCCTGATCTTTTTTTTTTTCAGTCTCCCATTGGTAAATAACATATGCATAAGGTGGTCAACTTTTTAAGGTATTTCTTTTCTAGAAAATATCTCTTGGTGTTATCTAAGCTGTTTTCATAAACACTGCTTGCTTGTTAAGTCTTCATCCCTTCCTAGAGATTTCCTTTTTTCTCTCCTCTATGTTGGCTTTCCTATTTTTTAAGCCTACATTTTCTTCATTCCCATGTTACTTCCTTATTTTGATAGAGGAATTTCCCCAGTGTCTTCCAAGATAGGATGCATTGAAAGTAAATTTTTGAGAATTTACATATCTAAAAATATCTTTATTATTTTCATACTCAATGGATAATTTGCCTGAGTGTAGAATGATAGGTATGAAACAATTCCTTTCAGAATTTTGTTTTCCAGATTCTAGTGTCATAGAGAATCCATACGATTCCCAATCTTTTGTTTGTGATTTTCGTCTTTAGTTTTTTTTAAGACCACAACGTCCAATAGGAATTTCTGTGACCCATAAATATTAGGCATACATGTAATTGTAAACGTTTCAATAAAAAATAGGTGAATTTGGAGTTCCCATCATGGCACAGTGGTTAACGAATCCAACTAGGAACCATGAGGTTGCGGGTTCGATCCCTGTCCTTGCTTGGTGGGTTAGGGATCCAGTGTTGCCGTGAGCTGTGGTGTAGGTCGCCGACGCGGCTCAGATCCTGTGTTGCTGTGGCTCTGGCGTAGGCTGGCAGCTACAGCTCCAATTGGACCCCTGGCCTGGGATCCTCCATATGCCGCGGGAGTGGCCCAAGAAATGGCAAAAAGACAAAAAAAAAAGGGTGAATTTAATATTTTATCGCATGTAACCAGAACATTACTATTTTAACAAATAATAATATAAAACATAAGGTGTTTTACAATCTTTTAATCTAAATCTTTTAAATCTGCAAAATTTGAGTTGGTAACATATCTGTTGGGACTAGTAAGTATCAAGTGCTCAATTGCCACATGTAAGTGGCTTTTTACTGGACAATGTAATTCAAGAAGGATTTAGGATATTTTCTTTGCTCCTCATGTTCCAGTGTGTCTTAATGGTTTGCCTTAGTGAGGGCCAAATTGTGCCAGGTTTTTAGGCACTCACTGGGCCTTTTTGCTTAGCAATTCATGTGTACCAATTCAGGGGAAATTGTTTAAATTATTGTCTTGATAATTCTTATTTCCTTTCATTTCCTGTGTTGTGTCTTTCTGAAACTTCTTTAATGTATCTGCTGTGCTGCTATTTTTCCTGTTTTCCATTTATTTTTCTTAATTCTGCTTTCTGGGGAATTTATTTAATTTTATTTTTCAAAATTTTCTGTTGTGTTCCTATTCCTTTCTGCTATCATAGGTTTACTTTTGAGAATCTCTTTGCTTCCTGTATGACTGTTTTTAATTGCGTCTGTTCTTGTCTCATAATAATAATATCTTCTTTAGCTTCCTAAGGATGTTCATGATGGTATTTTAAAATCATCTCCTTTCTCTGTAATCTCTTTCCTCCAAATTTATTTTTTCTCTTCTTCACTAATCTCTATTTTTTTGTTTATGTAAGAGGCTTTCCTCGGTAATCTGGGAACTCTCAGTTGTCTCTTTTATTGAATAGTAAGAAATTGAGAGATGACTCATTGAATATACGAGTTAAGTCTCTCAAGCATTAACTTTATTGTAGGGAGAGCAGACAGACCATTTCATTGGGAAACCAATGACAATATCTTTTAGAACTTTCTTTTTGAATTAGTCAGACATTCCAGGAAAGACTCTTCTATCCTCCTTTTCTAAGGATAAAAGACTGGCTATGAAATTCTAGGAGCCAAGTAAGCAAATAGGACTAGAAATCAGTATAGTATCTCTATTTCCAATTGCAACTGGATCAAATCACAAACCCTCTATTTTACCCACTAAAGAAAATAAATCTTCAGAATTCTCCTAGAGCAGGAAAACCTTCATTATTTTTGCACGTTTTAGAAGTTCTTTTACTCTGTTACATTTTGGCATGGTGCCATAGGCAAATATTGAGGGACTCTAGTTTTCCAACACTATATGAAATCATACTATGACTCCAGCATCCTTTGTCTAATCAGACAGTAACAGCCTAGCCAAGCCTAGCTACTTAGAAGTCTGTACTACATCTGAACTTTAAGTTAGCAAGTTTGGATCTCACAAAGCTTCTACCCTCTTCTGCCCTACTCCTGATGCTCACACACCCACTCGAAATATGTTGTTAGGAAATATTAACCATCAGGCAGTAGATCTTGGTATCATTCCTGACGTCTCCACCCAGTTGTGTGTTGCGAAGGAGATTCAAGGTTTATCCATTAATGTTTCTAATCATACTATTTATGGAAAATGTTTTTATTGCAGTGTCTATATATTTAAATATGTCATAGTAAGGAATGCTCTTCACATTTAATTGAGCATTTTTCTTTGAAAGGTAATCTCTAAGGAAAATATGACATCCTTTTCACTAATCTTTGTTATCAAAAACATCTTAATCTATCCCTATTCTTTATATTGTATAGAATACTTTTTCTAACACTGTTTGAATTCTAAATTTCAAAGATTGGTTTTAAATACTTACATATGACTTTTTATCCTCAAAAGCCAAATCCTTTTTGGCCTCACAAGCCTGAAAGGTTTTGTTTCTGCTGGCTATTGTATTCCTCTGGTGTGGTAGTGATACCTAGGTAAATTTTCCTATACCTCATTAGAACAAGAAATACCATGCCATGGAGTTTCCATTATGGCTCAGTTGTTAACAAACCCGACTAGTAACCATGAGGTTTTGGGTTCGATCCCTGCCCTCGCTCAGAGAATTAAGGATCCAGTGTTGCCATGAGCTGTGGTGTAGGTCACAGATGTGGCTCGGATCTGGCTTTGCTGTGGCTGTGGTGTAGGCCTGCAGCTGTAGCTCTGATTCCACCCCTATCTTGAGAAACTCCGTATGCCAGAGGTGCAGCCCTAAAAAGATAAAAGACAAAAAATAAATAAATTAAATTAAATTCTGTACCCAATAAACACTAGCTCCCTGTTCTCCTCTCCCTCCTGCCCCTAAAAAGAGAAAAGAAAAAGAAAAGAAAAGAAAGGAAATACCATGTCAGGAACCAAAATCCAGATCAGTCAAAAGCCACTGTGAGAATAAATGAATCTCTACTCAGCAATAAAAATGAGCAAACTGTTGATAAACACAACTTAAATGGATCTCAAGGACATTATGCTGAGTGCAAAAAGATGCATCCAAAAGGTCATATGCTATATGATTCCATTTATGTGACATTCCCCCAAAATAGCAAAATTGTAGAGATGAGAAATGACTCATAATTGTGAGGTATTAGGTATGAGGAGAGGAAGATGGGTGTGATTGTAAAAGCTTAAGAAGAGGGAGGCCTTTTGTAATGATGGAATAGTTTTATATCCTGATTGCAGTGGTGCTTACACGAATCTACATGTATGATAAAATGATGTGATGCTTACACGAATCTACATGTATGATAAAATGATGTGAAACTCTATACACACAGTGTACCAATTTCAGTTTCCTGTTTTTTTTTTATTGTTCTATAACCATTGAGGGGAACTAGATGAAGTGACCACAAACACTGCACTATCTTTGTAATTTACTATGAATTTATAATAATTTCCAAATAAAAGTATTTTAAAAGAATAAGGAAATCAATTTTTAGTAACTAAAACTAAAAATTTCATTGAAGTTTGCTATTAGTTGTGGGCAAATTATATTCTAGAAATGAAGAGAGGAAATAAAATTCCTAGATTTCAGATAGGGAAAAATATTTCTTATTGCACTACATCATGTTCTCCATAATCATGGTTCAATTCATTTATATAGTTTGATGACCTATGTACCATACTATCTATATTAAATTTGGCTTGATGAGTCCTAATTTCTAAATGTGTGCCATTTTGGTTTATTTTCTTCCTCCTGAAACAGTGAGGTTTTTCAATGCTTTAACTTGAATATTTATACTGAATAATATGGCGCCTTTGGGTGGCACCACAGATTAAGGATCTAGCATTGTCACTGCAATGGCTCAGGTCACTGCCATGGTGCAGGTTCAGTCTTGGCCCTGGAACTTTCACATTCTGTGGGGCATCACCAAAAAGAGGAAAAAATAATATAGCATCTTAGAACTTTGCATTTTTTAAGTTAATTGCTTGCCATATAGTTTTATTACTTCTTGAAACATTGTTTTCTTTCTCTTATTGTTTTGGGATAAATACTTTAAAAATAATAGCATGCAGTCATTTAGAATAATCACATTTTTTGGAGAAGTTTGGGACCTTTTATTCCATGAGGAAAGTCATTGTGAAATTTTAATAATGCCCCATCAATCATTACAATTATGTTATTTTTTGAACCTGCACCACCAGAAAGCAATGCATGGTATTCTCCCAAATCAAATTTTAATGATTACCAACTTGATATTTATTACATCAATGTTATATTCTGGTAGCTTTGATTTGAGCTTGAACACTATCAATCGTATATCTAATTGATAACTAAAGACTTTCCCTAGCCTAAAAACTGATGATATTCTGTTTATAAACTGACTTTTTGTGAAGTATAGTTGATTTAAAGTGTTGTACATAATTGATTTTTAAACATAAAACTTACTCTCGTATTAACAGTGTTACTTATACTATAAGTTGACTCACAGAACACCTAAAGTGAGATTAAACCCACAGGTAGGTGTATTACCGCTAGAACTGTCTACGGACCTATCCACTATCATTGAGGTCTTTTGTTGATGTTTCAAAAATCTAAGAAATATACAGTTCTTCCCCTAAAATGTATTCAAACAAAGGAAACTATCCTTCATATATTTTTATATTCTGTTCTCTGTCTAACTTTAAATGTTTTCCAATCTTTTTCACACTGTGTCCATTTCTGGCCTCACACTGACCCCCTAACTTCAGTGGGAGATAAGGTTTCCAGCCAGAACCCCCTGATTCCATGCAAGGTCAAAAGGCAAGGCCAGAGGTTAACTTGCATCCAGGTCTATCTCATCTTATCAATTATCAAATTATCATCTTAACAGTCTATCAAATCATTGGGTCAGATTGAAATGCACCCTTAAATTTCTGCTCTGTAAGAAATGATGGAATCCCTTGGAACATTTCTCCTTTAGAGTGGGCAGTGTTCCAAGGACATGGGAGGGATGTTGCAGAGAGAAGGGGCTCTACGTGAACTCTGGCTGCAGCTTGGGGTCCTCAGTGTATCTGTGAGAACATGGGACAAAGTGCAGCCTGGGCTAACTTGCAATTTCACCTGGCATGAGTTTTCTGTGTAAACCTATGACTTTCAAAGGATTCCACTAGCATCAGCACTTCAGAAGCCTTGTGCCCGTTCCCTCTGGAGCACCTCCAGCCCTATGCCCTTCCTATTACCCGAGGTTCTACTAATACTCTCTAACAGTCAGCCATCTCTGGAGTGCATTCAGGGAGCAAGTGATTAACAAGTGGTGGTGTCGTGACTGCAGGTGGAGGGGAGAAACAGAATGAGCAAAATGAAAAACACTGTAAACCTGAAGAGGTTAAACCAAATAGTAGGGTAATGCTCAGGTATATATGTCATCCATTATTCTATTATTTTTGCTCGAGTGCAAATAAGTGGCTTTATCTAGGAAAAGAAGACTCAGGGAGAATTGCATGGGCTAGGAGGAGAGACCTGCACTCGGCTGCCTGGTTGGCATCCAGAGATCTAGTCAGCAGGCAGTGAAGAGGTGGTAGTTAGCGTGCCTAGAAGGTAAGACAGAAAGCCTTCCAGGAAGCACTGGTGGCTCTCTGGTCTCTTAGGAGTATCCTTAAACTAACCAGAGCAATTTTTATTTGTAAAATGGATGTCTAGACTGCATGTCTATTTTGGGAAAAGGGAGCTGTGTTTGGTCAAATGGGTTGGCCTCATTTAGGATGATTTATATAGTGTAACATTGACTGTCTATTCAATCCCCAGGAAAGTCAAAATTTTTCTTTTTTCTTTTTCTTCTTTTCCTTTTTATGGCCACATCCATGGTATATAGACATTCCCAGTCCAGGGGTCAAATGGGAGCTGTAGCTGCTGCCTATGCCACAGCCATGGCAACATCAGATCCAAGCCATAGCTTGCAGCGATGCTGGATCATTAACCCACTGAGCAAAGCCAAGAATTTAACCCACATCCTCATAGAGACTGGTTTGGGTTCTTAACCCTCTGAGCCACAATGGAAACTCCCCCAAATTTTCTTTTTGCTGTATTTCATTTCAGTCCCACAGAAGAAAAGGGATTTCTGATGTGTCTCGAAGATTAAACAAAACCCGTTACACAACTAATTGATCAATGATTAAAAAACGAAAAGCAGACCTTTCTAATTTCACATACTTTACATTAACTATGTGAAGAAGGAAGGGCCTGTTTAATAACTCCTCAGTTTCTCATCACTAAAGGTCCAGCAGAAGCTGGACAACAACTAATCTGGGAAATTATAGAAATGATGCAAACGAGAGAGGTCTAGTCAGTCCATGTGGTCTATGATTCTAAAATATGGGGGGAATTTAGACATTAAAAGGCTCAAAATGTAATTTATCGAGTTCTATTTTAGCCTCTAATTCCCATTTACTATTTGTATAGCACAGATGCAGGTTCATTATTTTCCTAAGTCCTTCAATCAAAATATAATTCATATACTGGAGTAGGCATCCAGGAAATATTAAGTGATCTGAGAAGCAATGCACCAAAAACTTTAAAACATAGAGGAATAAATACCTACCCCAAATGTTGACATTGACCTGAATATTATTCTCTTTTGCACCTGTCTAAAGGGGTGAATGTTTAGGATTAAATATGAAAACATGAATTCATACCTGAATTCAGCTCAGAAGAAAATTGTTTATAGCCTCTTAAAAGAATTAAAAGAAAGATTTTTGAGTTTTCAAATTACAGTCAATTGTACAATAGACTGAAAAAACTAAAAGAAACATTTTACTTTAAACATACTAATTTTCATACTTTAGTTTTTAACAAAAAAAATTGGAACACATCATTTTGAGACAAAATGCTAGGAGTTAAACCTTTTCTTAGCTCAAAGAGTTACACAGGAACTAGTCATAAATCATTCACATTTTAACTGATTGTCTATTTCATCAATTTATTTTTCAGAGTTCACTGATGAGCCAGTTCATTGTTGATGCAGCAAAGCACCTGCATATGCTTAGAACTTTAGATTGCTGCAAGAGAAGGTGTGATCACTGATTCAGAAGTGAGTTTTAATCCATTTTCTTTTGTAGCATTTATTCTTCTGCCCTTAAACTTCCTGTTCTCCAAAATTCTTAGGCTGTGACATTTTATCTTTCCGTCTGTTCAAGTGTGGCAAGTTTGTATTCAGTTCCACATGAAATTAAAATGTATCACCCCTCTCCTACTGACATCTTCTATTGCTTGTATAAGTGTGTATATCTTCTGTCATGAATAGGTGAGCAGTAGTTCATCTTTGAATAGATGGTATTGATTCGCTAAACCCTAAAGATTGGTGATCTTTTAAAAAAGTGATTCCCACTGCTCAAGATCTTTTACAAAGTGACAAGGACTTGCGTGCATTGAGATGAAATTGGTACCATTTAAATTGAGCATATTTCCTAGGGAGATTGTTGACTACATGGCATTCAAATATTGTATCATGTTAAATAAGAGTCATTTTGAATAATTTCAGTTGTGCTTTTTCTGAAAAGGGAAATAATGTAAAAAATAAAACCCCATGCCCTTAATTAAATCTACAATCAGCAAAGGGATTAATAACTTTAGTTGAAATTGATATAAATTTGCTATGAAGCTAAATAATGTTTTGGGATATGAAAGGATAAAACTGGAAGGTAATTAGGTAATGAGTGATTCAAGTTACTATGTAGAATTGAGACTTGAAAGTCCATGTGGTTTAGAGTCAAAAAGTTCTAAGTTCTGTTCCTACCTCTACCACCTGGTGAGATTTACTTCCCATCCAAGCACAGTTTCTATTTTTAAAAAGTATGGATTGAATTAGATGGATCTTCTTTATACTTGACAGTCTGTGACGAACCAGATTCACATGCCATTAAATAATAACCTGTGGTACAAGCAGATTAATTGAAATAGAAGTTTTACACTCATTTATTCAAGAAATACTTATAAAGCAAGTATTATATAAAAAGGATTGCAATAGATATTTGAACTGCAAAGTTTGATAAAGGAAATTTGAGTTTGACATAAAAATACATCATCCCAGTAGCAGTGTCTTGAAGAACTGTGTGGAAATGCAGGTACAGAATTTAGGAGAAAGGTTGGCTCTAGGGCTATGGATTTCTGAGTGATCAGTATGTACTTTCCTTTTGCAATCCAAATGCTTGAAAAGGCATGAAGTGTTAGTAGTACAGTAAGCATCAAGGGTCACATTTAGTGAAGCAACTCAATGACTCATGGTCTCTTAAAGTAGAATCTGATAGCATACAGCATTTCCATTGATTCTTCATCCTCAAATACAAATGACCTTTCTTTTACTATTTCCTGTATTCTCTGTAGCCATCCTCCTTAGGTCTCTCACTGAAAATCTCTTGCAGTTTTAAAAGGATTTATCAAGAGCATCTGTATCTCAAAAAAAATGGTTATTTTAGTAACTAAAGGAATTAACTGACAACAGTGGAATATCAGGCATCAGTGATAAGCTCTTGGAGGGATATTTCTATAATGGGGTATGAGAAAGGCCTTAAAATTGTATCTTCCAGGTGAACATAAACTATGTCAATGTGAAGAGAATTCTCAAGTTTGCATTTGCAAGCCATAGTAAATCATACTGTTCTTGAAATCAACCTGGTACTCTCCTACTTACTTCCACTTTTAATATTGACATTCACAGGCAAGTCGCATATGTACTCACTAACTGCTCAAGAATTTCTACTTTTCATGAGGTTTTGTGTGCAGATAGAACCAAGAAATACTTTTCTACATAATAGTATCTCTACCAGATTGTTGTTATTAATGTATTCATCACACTCAAATCAATATATCAATAGAGTCTCATTTTCCCCTCTCTATGTCTCTTGTTAAATCAGTCTTCCTCCCTCTATCTTACTAAGCGTTCAGGTAAATATTCTCAACAGAGTTTATCAGATATGTGAGAGTAATGAATTCATGTAGTCACATATTAATTAAACATGTATAAGTTGAAGTCCTAACAAGTACTAGGTATAGCTTAATTTTTTAAGGATATAAAAGTGGATATAGCAAGACTACAAAGAATTTCATCCTTGTTTATAATAGAAACATTATAATAAAAAGTTAAATATAACCTAATGGAAATAAATAGGAACTGAGTTAAATAATAATGTATTCATAATGTGAAATTCTCCACCATAAATAAAATTGATACATATTTAATAATTTTCCAGGATATATTGTTTTGGAAATGTATCATATCGCTTATACAAGTATATGTAAAGGATCAAATGGATTAAAAAAATGATTCATCAATTTAAAAATATACAAGTGGATAGAAATAACACACTCTAATAATAGACTAATTTTTTTAATTAAAGTAATATGTTTTACCTTGTTTAAAATTGCATTTTTCCCCCTGTGTGGTAGTCCATCATTAGAACTAGGATGTGAGGCTGATATGGGGAAAGGAAAGAGCAGAAAACCACTAGATTAACTAAATCACAGCAAAAAGTTTTAGTTGGACTCTTTTAATTTCAGAGAGAAACAATACCTTGGAAAACCAAACCTTAAGAAAAGAAATTATTTTTCTGTGATTTATATGGTTGGATTTTTACTAACCAAGAATCATAACTTAAAGAATCAAATATATGCCACAAATAAGGAATTCATGATATGATGTAAGTTTCCATACCATAGGCAGAAAGAAAGACTTTCCAAGCCCTGAATGTCGGGTATGTCTTATGCCAAGATAAAACCTTAAAAAGGGACAAAGCATAAGGCATAAACACTCTGATCAAAAGGAAACAACATACCAAACTTTGTGGGATGCACCAAAAGAAATTCTAATAGGAAAGTTTAAATCAATAAATGCCTACATTAAGAGAAAAAATTGTCTCAAGTAAAAAAAGAATAAGCTAGGGATTTCCTGTCATGGCTCAACAGGTTAAGAACCTGAATAGTATCCATGAGGATGTGCGTTTGATCCCTGTCCTCTCTCAGTGGGTTAAGGATCAAGCATTGTCATGAGCTGTTGGTATAGGTCACAGACATGGCTCGAATCCTGCATTGCTATGGCTGTGGAATAGGCTGGCAGCCATACCTATGATTTAACACATAGCCTGGGAACTTCCATATGCTGCAGGTGCAGCCCCCCCCACCCCCCCCCCCAAAAAAAAGAAAAGAAAGAAAAAAAAGAAAGAGGATTCAATCAAGCTAAAGTAGAAATGAAAGAGAAGACATTACTATTGATGCCCTGAAAATATAATAGAGAAGAGTCTATTATGGAAATTTTTATACCAACATAGCAGACAAACTTAAAGAAATGGATAAATTCCTAGAAATAACAACCTATCAAGACTAAATCATGAAAAATAAAAAGTCTGAACAGACCATTACTGGTAAGCAGATTGAATTAGTAATCAAAAACCTCCCAAGAAAGAAAAATTCAGAACCAGATGGCTTCACTGGTGAATTCTATCAAAGATTTAAAGAATTAATGCCAATCTTTCTCAAAATCTCCCAAAAAATTAAAGAGGAAGGAAACCTTTCAAACTCATTTTTTATGAAGCCAGCCATACCTTTATAATGAAACCAGACAGAAACACTGTAAGAAAAGGAAATTACAGGCCAATATTCTGATGAACATTGATGCAAAAATCCTCAATAAAATATTATCAAACTGAATTTGATATAACACTAAAATGATCATATACCATGTTCAAGTGGGATATCTTCCGAGAATGCACAGATGGTTCAACATCTGCAAATAATCAATGGGATGAACTCCAGTGACAAAGGTCGGATTTCCCATCCTGGCTCAGCAGGTTAAAAACCTGACTAGTGTCAGTGAGGATGTGGGTTTGATCCTTGGCCTCGCTCAGTGACCAAGTATCAAACCAAGTATCCGGAGTTGCTGTGGGCTCTAGTGTACGTTGCAGATGCAGGTGAGATCCCATGTTGCTGTGACTGTAGCATAAGTTGTCAGCTGCATCTCTGATTTGACCCATAGCCTGGGAACTTTATTATGCTGCAGGTGCAGCCCTGAAAAAAAAAAGGATAAAAATTATATGTTTATATCAATACATGTAGAAAAAGCATTTCATAAAATTCAACATTTGTGATAAATACTCTCAACAAAATAGGTTTAAAAGAAACATCCCCCAACATTCTATGTTCATATATGACAATGTTATACTCAAGGATGAAAAGCTGAAAATTTTTCTAAGATCAGAAACAAGACAAGGATACCTATTCTTGCCACTTTTATTCAACATAGTACTGGAAGTCCTAGCCAGAAAAATTAGGAAATAAAAATAAATAAAATGCATCTGAATTAGAAAGGAAGAAGGAAAACTTTATTTGCAGATAATGTGGTCTTAGATATAAAAAATCCTGAAGAGTCCACAAATAAACCTGTTAAAACTAATAAATTTAGTAAAGATGAAAGATACAAAAATCAATAGGCAAAAACAAATTGCATTTCTGTATACTGCCAATGAATTATCTTAAAAAGAAATAAAAAAAATTTAGTCCCATTTACAATAGCATAGAAAAGAATAGAATACTTAGGGATAACTTAACCAAGGAGGTGAAAGTTAAACACACTGAAAACTATAAGACATTGATGAGAGAAATTGAACATAGATCTATATTTGTTTAAAATGTCAGAGGCCAATTTCTCTAAAACTGTAAGTAGTAAATAGAAATGCATATGTCTGGAAATAAAAGAAGGTAAGAAAATAATTATATCATGAAAAATACTTTATTTTTAAAAGGTTATATATTTCTCATTTAAGTGACTCCTAGTTTGACATAAAAGTATATTTACATGAACATGTTTCGTTTCTTGAATTTATATCAGTTTATCATTTTACATCCTTCTGCTATCTATTCTTCTGTATATTACACAGAAGAAATCTGCATATATGAATTTCTCTTTATAGAGACTTTAGTCTCAATAGGTTATTTTTCTTCTTATTCCATAAAGCCTTAGGATTGCTTAATGATCAATGTATGTTTTTAAAAAATACCAAGTGTAAGTTTATCTTTGATCTAATGCTTGATTTTTCCAATTAAATAGCTCACTTTTAACAAGAGTGTGGTTTTGTGCTTTGGTTAACCTTGAATGGTTAGACCCTCAGGAATTGCAAAGACAAAATCATAACTGTGCTCATAGCCTTTTCTCCATGGAGATCAAAGTCCTTATATATCAATAGATTAGTAAGGAGATTTTATGAAAATATTTAAAATATAATTCAATATGAGTTGAAAGCCTCATATTGAGTTGAGACAATTGAAATATTAACTCAAATGGAGAGAGGTTTATTATTCACTTATGTGTAGGAACAGATCTCTCTGATGAAAATAAATGACACACTTGAGCATTAAACCCCTTGAAAGAAATGGAAAACTATTTTTTAACTTCCTCATTGGGGTTCATGAGAACCTGTCTGGTTGAACTTTTTTTCATTACTGTCTGTGCTTTGTTAGAAGTATCCACTATATGTTTGTAAGTGTAATTCTTGTCCTTAGCTTAATTTGGATGTTTAATGTATTAGCCTTATTTTTTTGCACATTTGTGTATGTGTGTCCTTCCATGCCTTTACCACAGCCATAAGACAAAATACAATTTTTCTATCAAATTGATATCTTTTGCCTTGTCATTTCAGTTAATTAGATAGAATACAACAAAGCAGTCTTCCATAAATTATAGTTTCCTTGCCCTCTTTTATCACAGCCCTTATCAGAATCTGACAATCTACCAGAAGGTGAAACAAGAGATAAAGCTCATTGAAAAAAATTCTATTGTTGGTAAAACTGCATTTTATCCTTGACTTTCCACAAGAAACCCAATGTTTTGTTGCCCCTAAAAACATAATAAATTGATATAATCCCACATAAATTACCTCTGTTTAAACTGTTCTCCCTGCAAAAATTTCCAGAGGCAAACAACCCAGGGTTAAAAAGAAAGAAAAAAAAAGAAAAAAAAAAGAAAGAAAACCACCTCAGCAATGCTAATGTTTCGGATTATTGGATATGTCACTTAACTTCTATGGACCCTCTTTTCCTTATCTCTAAAATGGAAAAAATAAAGCAGCCAGGTTTTTGTAAGACTTAAATAAGAGAATTAAAATGTCAGTCCAAAGTGTTCATGCACTAAGTAATTCTCTCCCTGGCTGTGCATCAGAATCTTCTGGAAACCTTTAAAATTCATAGACTCTATTCTCAGAGATAATGATTAAATAGATCTAGCTTGGAGTCTAGGGATCTGTATTCTTAAACTCTTAGACATTCTGATGTGTTAACCAATTAGCTTCATAAAAATTCTTCTATTGCTTTCTAGAGTACAAGTTTCCATTTATTGGTTGTAACTGTTGCTATTAGAAGTAAATCAACCTGATTGCATGTTTAGGTCGATTCACCTCCCCGCCCCCAATACACATCTTTCACTTTCTTGTATTCTTTTCACTTTCCCTTTCTGGTCCCTAAGGACCTAGACACTTTGGGTAATGTTATGATGTCAGCCCTTGAAGCTTAGACAGTTGCCTATTTAGTCATGCTTTACCTTTGAAATTGGCTTGAAAGCCTTGACTTGTAATTGAACATTCCTAGGGAATTTTGTGATAAAATTGACCACAACCCTGCTCTACTGACAACCTTGGTATAGCTAATACTTTTATCAAAATTGTTCAATGAATTATTGGGGTTGAGACCATACTTCCTAAAATTTACTTTACTCTTCTTAGAAAATACCTAACACATTTAAATACAATTTCTTTAAACCTGTTCTTCATTCCTGACAAGGCTTTAAATGGTAGAACTTAAGGAAGTGGAAATTTACAGTTACATTAGTTATGGATACATACAATAAGAACCCCAAGATAAGAACAGCCTAAATAATACAGATTTTTTCTTCCTTGCATAAAAGACATCAAGAGACAGGCATCACAGAGCTGATATGGCGGCTTCTTTGTAATAAACAGCATAAGGGCTTTGAAAATTCATGCCATTCCAGCAGTTGGGTTTTATTTATAAGATTATCTCTTAAGATCATTGAAGTTGCAGCATTTGAGTAAGCATTTATGTTACCTGAAAAGATAGAAGGGGAAAACAAGAGCAATGTTTCTCTCTGATGAGCCAATTCTCCCTAGTAGTTAAGGAAGTCACTCTTAATAGTACTACCTCATTCCAAAGCCATTATGCTGCAAGAGAAGTTGGGTGGTGTGGTCATTTAGCTGTGCACATTGCCACACAGAATAAAACTGGAATTATTTTATTAAGGATAAAGGGATAACAGATATTAGAAAGCAAATAACAGTCTCTGAAACAAGTTGTTCATCAACAAAACACTGTTAATTATCCCATCACAGCAAGATTTTCAGCTCTGTTATTCAGTTAATTTTCTTTTATGTAATACCTGGCCATTAAAATGGGTGCCATGGACAGCATCAAACTCCTAGAAGAGAAACATAGGCACATGAAAAAATGCTCGATATCACTGATTATTAGAGAAAAGCATATCAAAATTACTATGAGGCACCACCTCACACCAGTCAGAATGGCCATCATTAATGAGTCCACAAATAACAAATGCTGGAAGGGTGTGGAGAAAAGAGAACCCTCCTGCACTGTTGGTGGGAATGTAAATTGGTACAACCACTATGGAAAACAGCATGGAGTTACCTTAGAAATCTATACATGGAACTACTGCGTGACCCAGCAATCCCACTCTTGGGTGTATATCTGGACAAAACTTTCCTTGAAAAAGACATATGCACCCATATGTTCATTGCGGCACTATTCACAATTTAGGACATGAAAATAACCTAAATGTCCATAGACAGATGAATGGAGTAAGAAGATATTGTATATATACACAATGGAATACTACTCAGCCATAAAAAAGAATAAAATAATGCTATTTGCACCAACGTGGATGGAACTAGAGACTCTTACACTGAGTGAATTAAGTCAGAAAGAGAAAGACAAATGCCATATGATATCACTTATATCTGGAATCTAGTATATGGCACAAAGGAAACTTTCCACGGAAAAGAAAATCATGGACTTGGAGAATAGACTTATAGTTGCCAAGAGGGGAGAAGGAGGGTATGGGACAGACTGGGAATTTGGGGTTAATAGATGCAAACTATTGCCTTTGGAATGGAATAGCAATGAGATCCTGCTGTATAGCACTGGGAACTATGTCTAGTCACTTGTGATGGAGCATGATAATGTGGCAAAAAGGAATGTATATGTTTATGTGTGACTGGGTCCCATGCTGTACAGTAGAAAATTGACAGAACATTGTAAACCAGCTATAATGGATAAAAATAAAATCATTAAATAAAAGTATATACTTCAATAAAAAAATAACACTAGAGTGCAAATTGTTAAAAAAAATAAAATATAATGGGTGCCACGGAGAACAGAGTTTGGGAATACTGATGGGAACTCATCTAAGAAATTGTGGAAAATAGAACCAGGGAGACCATATGGACATATATCTCAATAATAATTGCTATTATTCTCTGACTACATCCTATGTGTCAGGTGAATTACACACATTACCCAAATCAACCACAACTACAGAACCAAGGTATTACCACCCTCATTTTACAGATAATCTAAATTTAGAGAGATTAAGAACCTAAAGCTGTACTCTTGACCCCTAGGCTGCACTGTCATGGCAGGAAACAACTATTGCATGGCTTGTTTGGGGGCTGGGAGTCACTCTAAGGCTGGAAGGTATATACACAAGATTGTAACTAAGAGATATTCACGAATGCCTACTAGTTTGAGGATTTCTCCTTGGAATTTGGACCTATGGGAAAGCATCTCATAATCAACACTAACCAAAGCATCATTTTCTGCATCATGTTCTTCAACTCAATACTAAATGATGTTTGATTTTTTTTAATATGCTAGAGTGAAATAAGTGGAGAAGTGTTAAGTCAAATTAACTGGCATTTTCAGTGTGCAAAAAACTGAGAGTTTTAAACATGCTAATATTCTTTCTCCATTTCCTCACTTTATACCTTCTAATCTTTGCCCAAATGCACATAAGGGTATAACCATAGGTCGAATTTCCACTTCTTAATATTATGCTGTTTTTCCATTTGGCTAAAGCATTTTTAATTTCTCCACATTCCTCTGTCTTTTCCAGCCCCCCACCACCTCCAACTATGTCTAGTTTTCTTTTTATCTTTTGTTTTTACCCGAACAAGATGGTATGATATTTGTTTCTCTGTTACTTAACTTTTCACATTCAAAAACATGTTAAGGGTATCTTTTTAGTTCAATAAATATATATCAAACTCATTTTATGATAGCTATGTAATATCCCCTAGAATTACTAACGATATTCAAGATACTTAAAAATTGTTATGTGGCAATTGTCTCTCGTAAAGGTGGAGGGGAAAATAGCAATTGTTATGGTCTGGATATAGATGGGTTAGAAGGGTCTTCTCTGAAAAACAAATAAGCAAATAAAAAGAAAAACAGACCAAAAAAAAAAAAACTGCTTTATTATAATTGTCTCGCAAGTCTGCTCAGCAATTTTCTAACTATTCCCATATGAACGGATATTCATGTTTTTTCCAGGTTTCTGTCACCACGAAACCAATGCAATAAATATTATCATAGGGTAATATCCTTATGTATAAGAGCTTTAATTTCTCTAAGAAATGACTACCAAAAATGGGATTGCTATATTAAAGAGCATATATATGTGTGTACATATGTATTTTTTTAGTTACTAATTTTGTTATTACCTGACAGCCGTAACTACCAGTGATGTATGATTGCCTTTTGTCTTTTTTTTTTTTTTTTGGTCTTTTCATATGGAGGTTCCCAGGCTAGAGGTCTAATCAGAGCTGTAGCTGCAGGTCTATGCCAGAGCCACAGCAACTCAGGATCTGAGCCACACCTGTGATCTACACCCCAGCTCATAGCAACGCAAGATCCTTAACCCACTGAGCAAGGCCAGGGATCAAACCCGCAACCTCATGGTTCCTGGTCAGATTCGTCAACCACTGAGCCATGATGGGAACTTCTTCATTGTTGTTGTTGTTGTCGTTGTTGCTGTTGTGAGATTTCCCTTTGACCACTTTTCTGACAGCAGTAAGTTCTATCCCTAATTTTTGACAGTGTATTGGGCAAAAAGTAAAATCTATATTTTTCAGCTTACATTTTTCTGCTACAATGGAAGTTAAGCATCTTTTCACTAATTTACTGGCATTTGAATTCCCTCTTAGCTGAGCTGCCTATTTATATATTTTGCCTCTTTTTTATTGACTTGTCTTTTTTTTATCAGTCTCTTGTGAAAGTTCTGTTTATTAAGCTCTATCTGACATTAATAGTGTAAATGTTTTCCCCATGCTGTTGTTTTTAACTTAATTTTGCTTGTTCTTTTTTTGAATTAACACAAATTTTAATTATTATGTAGTCAAATATATTTCTTATTTAAAGTTTTTGACTTTTCATTCTTGCTTTAAAAGATACCCTTCACCCTATAATTTTAAATGTTTTTCTATGTTTTCTTCCAAACCTTTTTTTTGTTTTAATGTTTAACCTAGTATCTATGCTACATTTTATTTTCTTCATAATGTGAGGAAGACTCTATGTTTGTTTTTCCAAATAGAGAGCCATTTTTGCAAGTAGTACTTATTAAATGAATCACCCTCTTTTGTGGCAGAATTCAAACATAGTTGTCACATATACATATTACCTTTCTGTATATGCTGGAAATATTTCTGGGTATTATTCTTATCTACTGATCTATTTATCTATTTCTTTGCTATTATTATACTTTATTATAGAGCATTTTTTGATAACTTTTAACACCTGATAGGCCAAGAACACTTTCACTCTTTGATTGTGTTGGGTGCTATTCTCCAATATTTATTGGTCTATTTGAATTTTAGATTTGGTATCCTATTTTAAAAGCAGACAAATAAATAAAAAAGCACCACAAAACAAAAATGTGAAGTGATGCTTTGTTTAATGTAATAATTTGGGAATCAAAATGTATTTTTCTGTATCCTGGGACTTGCTATGACTTGAACTTTGTTCACATCTTTTTATGTCTCAGTATAACATATATTTTTTTATCCCACATTTATATTTTTGTCACTGTTTTACTTTTTCATTTCTAATACTAAAAAATACTATTTCCAGTGTAGATACAGCCTAATGAATCATGCAATTTTTTTTTTTTTGTCTTTTCTAGGGCCACCCCCACCCCCACCCCCGGCATATGGAGATTCCCAGGCTAGGGTCTAATCAGAGCTGTTGCTGCCGGCCTACACCAGAGCCACAGCAGGGCGAGATCTGAGCCGCATCTGTGACCTACACCACAGCTCACAGCAATGCCAGATCCTTAATCCACTGAGCGAGGCCACGGATCAAACCCGCAACGTCATGATTCCTAGTAGGATTCGTTAACCACTGAGCCACTACAGGAACTCCTAATGTTATTTTTTATCCAGTTAGCTTATCATCTTTTCATATTAATCTCAGTAAATTTATACCAGAGTGTATATCCATAAGGCAAAAAACAAACAACCTAGGAAAAAAATAATCTATAACAAAATTGACAAATATAGATATATTTCTTAACATATAAAAACCCTTCTAAATCAATTAAGAAAAATACAAAAATGCTATAGGAAACATTATAAAGAATATGAAAAGGGAATCACAAAAGGCAAACACAAAAAAGAGCAGTAATGGCCTCTACACATTGGAAAATATGTGAAAACCCTTGACTTGAAAGAAATGCAAATTAAAATGAATTACTATTGGATTGGTAAATATTTTATAGTTTGCAATTCCTTAGCTTTAAAAATGGCAGTAGGAATTCCCCCTGTGGCACAACAGGATTGGCAGTGCAGCAACACCAGAATGGGAAGGTTCAGTACCCAGTCCGGCAGAGTTGGTTAAATGATCTGGTATTGCCACAGCTGCACCATGGGTTACAGCTGCAGCTTGGATCTGATCCCTGCCTGGAAACTCCATATGCCATGGAGGCCAAAAAAGAAAAAGAAAAAAGAAAAAAAATGGCAATAAAAGTGATAAAATCTCTTGGGCATTCTTAATGGGAAAATCAGTTTAAATTAAACTTAATGTCAGTTGATACTACCTATTTCGTTGCCAATCAGCTTGATCAGAGCACAACCACTCCTATAAGGCAGGGGTAAAATACAAGATTGAAGTTACAGACAGGAATGAGATCATGTAATGGAGGAAGAGAGGTCTAGTCCCTTTTAAGTTCTACAAGTAACAGAGGCACCTTGCAATGCAATGCATTACCAGAAGAACAAACACTTCTGCTCTTAGTTGTGGAAACATGGAGTAATAGGAATGTACAGATATATTCTTCAGTCTGTACAAATGTACCTTTGATGCCTAAATAGTATTTACTTCACTAGATCATACTCTGTCTTTTCTTTCATACTCCTTGAGTCTTTTTTGTTATTCCTCCTTGACCCTAGGACTCAAAGCTCCATTTTGAATGAGTTATGTAAGGGGCTCTACTGCTAGATCTATTCAGTGAATTACTGAAGAGACTGAGATATTCAGATTCTTAAGAGTGGAACAGCTATAAGATATAAAATCTTTATTGATAGACTTTCACAGGATAAATCAACCACATTACTCTACAAATTATTTTTTCATATTTATTCCAAAAGTAGTGATCACTCAGGAATGAACATGGATTAGGAAAGGAAAAGTGAAAGGGAACCTTATCTTACTACATTATATTCTGAAAAATAGAGTAAAATATGATGTTAGAGGCCAGAATCTAGTGGTTCTTCTCTGGATGTTTTCTGTTCCTGCTCTTTAAAAAAAAATCTTATGGGGCCTGGAAAAAATGAGTTATATTCTTCTTTTCAGTAATTGAGCTAAGTATTGACCAAGGAAAATCTTCACATCACTGGAAGGGCAGTGCCTGGGACAGTCTAAGAACTGAAGTATTGATGACTGTTGAAGGCTGCCATGATTCCTTCTCATGTGGGAGCAATTCAATAGATGATAAGAGATGGAAAGTCAAGGAGTTCCCATCATGGCTCACTGATTAATGAACCCCACTAGTATCCATGAGGACATTGGTTCAATCCCTGGCCTCACTCATTGGGTTAAGGATCTGGCGTTGCCATGAGCTGTGGTCAAGTTCACAGATGTGGCTCAGATCCTGCATTGCTATGGCTGTGGCTTAGGCTGGCAGCTACAGCTCCAACTGGATCCCTAGACTGGGAAACTCTATATAGTGTGGATGCAGCCAAAAAAAAGACAAAAAAAAGAGAGAGAGAGAGAGAGAAATGGAAAGTCCAACAGGAGTTCACAAAAGACACAGTGCTCACTTTTTGAGGCAAATGATTCCCCCTAGATGAACCTCTAGTTCCAACAATTCGGACCATAGTGCACTGAATTGGAAATTCTTTCATTTTAAAATGCATGGTTTTCTACAGATACTGAAACAAAACATTTCAAAGCTTAAAAATTAGATCTACGGAGGGCATAAATGGAAAACACTTGTGTGGGATTTTTTTTTTCACTCCTGTAGCTATAAAACGTCACCTTTTAACTCATTATGGTTATTTTATTTATTTTCTGGATTTTGTGCCTAACAAGAACCTATCATTCAGGTTTGAGCAAGCACTTTCATGTAATGATTGATTGGAGCTTTCTTCCCTTTTAAAGCTACATTTTCAATGCTCTTTGTACATAACCAGGAACATAATAATTCAGGTTAAAGATATTAAGGATTAACAGAAGAGTGCAGAGTCACTGAATCTTTACATCAAGTTCTGGGTCTTTGCTTTTCTATCCAGCTGTCTTTGGAATACTCTTGCCAATTTCCCAAGTTTATCCAACTGATAAACACTACTCATAGTTCAAAACTCAGCTAACCTCAATGAAGTCTTACCCATCTCTCATCCTTCACTCCTGTTAAACTGACAATAGTAGCCCTTTTCCTGTCTTCTTCATCCAGGGCACGATCTTAATCATAGTATGAATTATCTGAGGTCTTTCAATTTCACTGTCAGAAAACGCCAGGTTTTTTTTGTTGTTGTCTTTTGTCTTTTTAGGGCTGCACTTGCAATCTGTGGAGGTTGCCAGGCTAGGGGTTGAATCAGAGCTGTAGATGCCGGCCTATACCACAGCCACAGCAATGCCAGATCTGAGCTGCGTTTATGACTACACCATAGCCCATGGCAATGCCAGATCCTTAACCCAATGAGAAAGGCCAGCAATAGAACCTGTGTCCTCATGGATGCTCCTCAGATTTGTTTATGCTGAGCCACAACAGGAACTCCAACTCCAGCATATTTTAAAGAATAATTGTAAAAATAAAAACAGGAACTAATGCAGCCATTTTCAGAATAAAATTTGAGCTTAAAAAAGATATTGAAATCTTTCATCTTGTCTTTGTTTCAATTTGTTTTATTATTTTCTATCTCTGAAGACCAGTCTTATCTCTATAGCTGTCACACAGTCTTAGTGGCTACTTTTACAATCCAGCCACATACAGTGATTCACTAGCATTCAGCGTTCTTTGCCATTTTGAAGGAGAGTGATTAAACCATCTAGAATCAGATGGACTCCAGTATCAACCAATAGTAGCTAAACAGCAAAGTCACAACATGAATGCCGGGACCCAAACCCTGTGGATAAAGGAAATTTTTCAGGAAATGGGTCACATTTTAAGCAGGAAATACACCTTGGAATTGTATTTTCTTGATCTTATGTTCCTAACTAACCTAAATAGAATAGAATACTTTGAGAGCTGATACCATATTTTATCATTAATTTTTCATAACATAATGCTCATCTTGTGCCATATATTGTCTAGTACTGTTTATTAAACAAATCCCTTTTTATTAAACTCTTGAATGAAACATTCATCACTGTGAAATGGATAGTCATTATAGTCAGAATTTTTAAAAAAAAATTAATAGGAGTTCCCACTGTGGTGGAAATAGGATCAGCAGCCTCTTGAGAGCACTGGGACACAGGTTTGATCCCTGGCTCAGCACAGTCGGTTAAGAATCCATGTTGCCACAGCTGTGATTTAGGTCACAACTGCAGCTCAGATCTGATCCCTGGCCCAGGAACTCCATTTGCCGCAGGACAGAAAAAACAAACAAACAAAAAAACAGAAACCTCAACTAAATTGAGTTGGGATACCAGAAGGAGGCGCTCTCATACCCTCAACAAGAGCAAAGCCCAATAGGAAGAAAGATTCTTCTTTCCTGGCAAGGATTCGGCCAATGAAAAACCAGGGACTCTGCTTACTACAGCCCACTCATCTTCCTTTTACTCTCTAAAACAGTTTTCTCCTTCCCTTGCTGTGGGAACTTTCATGTGGCTCATAATAGTTGCAGACCCTGAATTGCAATTCTCTTCTGATCCCAAATAAACCCATCTTTGCTATAGAAATATCTGGCAGTCTATTTGTTTCATGTCAGCAGAGTTTTAAGCAACTTGAGTCCAAGTAGTAAGCTTACCTGAAATATTTGTGGGAGATGGGGCAAGATAGCGTTCATTAGTGCCCACATGAAAGCATCTTTGACCATGTGTGTATTAATACAGCAAAGCAAAGTGATTTTTTTTAAATGGGCTCAGAATTCAAGCAGACCAGGATTTGAATAGGGACTCTGCCACTTTCTATTTATATTATGTAGGCTACATTATCTAACTTCAAAAACACAATTTTCCCATCTATAAAATAAAGATGATAATAGTACTCCATAGGTATATTTTAATATCCAATTAGTGTATATAAAATACTAATAAGTAAACGATCAAATTTTTCTACCTCTTTTACCTCCAGTATAGCTCTCCTAATTAAATTGCCCACTATCATGCTATGAAATGCTTAGAAAAAAAACATGAGACTTAAGAATTAAAGAGCAATAAGGCAATCACTGGGCATGAGAAAAGTTTAAGCATAAGGAATTTAAGTACTAAGAACATGATAACCTTAGGAATCAGATGGTTCAAGTTTCTTACTTAAAAAAGAAACTATATGGTGTTTATAGAACTGAAATAAAGTTCAGAAAGATAGGTAACAGCTAGTGATGGAGCTGGATTTCTCAATGACCATTTGAGTGTTCTTTCTAAGGAAGGATATGAGACAAACCAATAGAAGATGACTCTGGTAGCTGGTGCATCCTATTAACCTATATTACCAAAATTAAATGTTCATTTGGAGAATGCAACCTAATACCCACCACTCTTAGTTTTCTTCACTGAATGGAATTCACTTTGTACTATACTTCAGTTATCCATCCCATGGTTACATAGTTGACTTTGCTATCACTCAAAATTTCTCTGAAATCTTTCATCCTATACCCAAACCCATGATCATCCTTTCAGTGGTCTGACTGCTTACTTCCACTTCATGTGCTCTTAGAGTCATTGACATGTCCAATGTATCACTTCTTTCCATTTCTCCCCCAATGAGCATCTTCTCAGTGTTTTCCGTTCTTTCTCTTTTGGTTTAGAGTCCATGAAGCTCCACAAAATTATTGTGTGCCAATAATCTCAAATTCCTATCACCAAGTCCTCCCCTAGCATTATTTCTAAAATCAGCAAACAATAGGAATAAAATCAATCTTGTGCCATTCCTTCCCCACCCCAATACGTGGCTGCTGAGGATTGCTGAATAAAAACTCAAAACTAGGCAGACAAGTTTTCTTCTAAGTGTATGGCCCCTCCAACTGGCCCCTCCAAGTTTGCCCATGAAAACTCTTTCAAAGTTATATATCCAACTCACCTTTCTGCATCCCCAAGAAGCATCACACTTCCCATATCATAGAGCAAGAGGACATCATTCTCGACTCCCTCAATTTCCTGCTGTTTCCCTCACATCTACGCATTATGTTTTCCCTCGCCACAGGGTGAAGTATTTTCCCATTTCCCCTATTGGACTCTGTACCACATCTCTTTCGATTCTTTGAAAACCTCAGACCGTAATTTTTCCCTTCAACTCCAAGTATGTAAACATCACCAACATCTCTCACCTTAGAAATAAGATTATAGTTTCCTATAAGTCCTCCCTTTAAAGCCTTGTTAGTGCCATGCAAAGAAATATTATTCAACTATAAAGGGGAATGAAGCACTGACACATGCTACAACAGGCATAAAACTTGAAAATATTATGCTAAGTCAAAGGAGCCAGACACAATTTCGGGGGTAGACAAAATGCAATGTTCTAGAGTTCACAATTTTGTGAATATATTAAAAACCATTAAATGGTACAATTTAAAAGGATGGATTTTATAGTATGTGAATTATAACTCAATGATGATTTTATTTAAAAAAATCTTACAGGTACAGAGAATAAATTAGCCTTACAGGCACAGAGAATAAATCATTGTTTATTTTAATAACTCAATAAATATTTTATTTCAAAAAAGTGTTACAGGTACAGAGAATAAATGCAGGGGTATGGGATTAAGAGGTACAAACTATTCAATATAAAATAATCTGTAAGGATATATTGTACAAAATAGGAAGTACAGCCAATATTTTATAATAACTATAAATGGAGCATAATCTTTAAAAATTGTGAATTCTTATATAGTACACCTATTACTTTTATAATGTATGACAACTAAACTTCAATTAAAAAATAAAAGGATCAGATGGGGGGGAAAGAGTTATTAGAACTCCCAATACCAGTATCTTCAGACCAGCTGAGTGAATGGAGCATTATTCTTTCCATCTGTAAGGAACAGACCCTTGACCAACCTGCAATAGAACCTGCAGTAGAAAACATGACTGCAATGAATCATTTAATAACCATCTAATAAAAAATGAATCCAAGTAGTAATAGATAATAAATAACATGCAAAAAAGATCAAAATTAATACAGATACAGCATATGCTAAGTGAGCTTTGGTGAGATTATCATCAGTCATCTACATGTTTTTTCCTAGGAAAAAAATAAAGCAATTATTTTTAAATAATAGGACCTAAATAAGGTAAAATGTCTAATAAAGTCCCTAAGATATTACATTGGACTTTTATGTAAACTATTTTTCATGAGTGTAAATAAAAAGATAAATTTTCTAGATGTTGAAAATGTTGATTAACTCAAAGAAATGAACTTGTTTTATTGGCCTTCATTTGTCCTATGTACGCATTTGCAAAACCTTTGAATGCTACTATATCAAACACTATAGTGGATTCTGTTCAAGACTAACAATACTTGTACAGGTCATCATAGCTTCAGGATGAAAAATATAATGGGCATTCATGTGTGCCCCTTCCACAATGCAGACTCCCCTAACTAAAGGAGATAGGTTGCTATTTGTTCTGTCTTGGAAGATGAGGACCACTTGTCCAATAAAATGGACATCAGAACTTCCAGGAATACAAGGCTCTATTCAAGTGAATCGATTTGCCCTTACAGAGAACTGGAAGGGAAAAGCTTTTTTATATTTTATTCAAGTCTTGAAAAAGATTTTTTTTTTTGAATTATAGTATTCTCAATTCTGCCAGTAGGTTGAAATGAAGAGTTACCTTTTTAATCAGTAAAACTTATAAAGTATTCATTCTCATAAGCTCCCTGTTCACCACGCTTCCCTTTTACACATCTGTTCGCTTGTTCAACACGGGATTTAAAATAGAATTATTTTGCGTTTACAAGATTTTTTTTCCCCTCCCTCAAGACTTTTTTCAACCTTTAACGCTCGGTTCTCTTTCTTAAGCAAAGATTACATTTTCTTTTTATCTGTTATGGACAGAATAGCAGAGTGCCTTAACCCAAGCTCATCAAATGTTCTATTCTTCCGTGCTGAAGGCATGTTTTCTTTCGGGGATTCTGCAGTTGTGCTAGAGCTGATGTAATAGGTGATACTGTGAGGTAGAAGAATCATTTGGCTATCAAGTGTTAAATCTTTATCCCAAATTTCACCTAAAGTTTGATCATATAGAAACCAATTTTAATCCACATAAAATTTAGGCCTCAAGGACTCATTGACTCAACAACAAAACCAGAAAAATATGTTTAAAATTAAAATGTGAATATGTTTATGTTTAGAAAAGTCTCTGCTGTCAATCTCAGATCAGTCATCACTCAGTTCTATCTCATTGCCCAGAAAAGAAAGAAAATATTAAAAAATAAAATTAGTAAAACACCAGAGAAATAAGAAGGATTATTTTAATTCAGTTTTCTGATCATAAAAGTGATACTGGGCTTCTGGGCAAGACTGAGTAACAGGGATCAGATATACCTTTCTTTCCTGAGTATTTCCTACGTGTCTTTCAAAGATGCACTGGGATATAATGTCTCAAAAGCATCCTTGGTCCGTATTCATTTACCTATTTCTGAATGTTTATTTCTATTTTACCATATTATAATTCTCCGTTCACTTGCATTTCCCTAAGTAGGTTATGAGGTCTCTGAAGGTAAACTTCCTATCATTTATGTAGTTGTGCTACTGACATATAGTTGGTTTTCAATAAACATTAGTGGGAGGGAGGAAGGAAGGGATGGATGGAGGAAGGAGAAAAGGAAAGGAGGGAGGGAGGGGAAAGGAAAGAAAGAAGTGATGGAGGAAGGGAAGAAAGGAGGAAGGAAAAAAAAAGAAAGAAGGTAGGAAAGGCAGAAGAAGGGAAAGAAACTACATATGTACCATAATGCTAAAATAGTCATACTCAACAATTTTACTTTTTCTAGATTTAATCATATTTTCTCCTTTCTTTTGACCCTTATATCTAAAAATTATCAATTTTCTAACAATGACTTTAATTTAGACCAACTAATTCTTTTTTTTTTTTTGTCTTTTTGCCAATTCTTGGGCCACTCTCCCAGCATATGGAGGTTCCCGGGGTAGGGGTCTAATGAGAGCTGTAGTTGCCAGCCTACGCCACAGCCACAGCAACGTGGGATCCGATCTGCATCTGCAACCTATACCACAGCTCATGGCAACGCAGGATCCTTAGCCTACTGAGAAAGGGCAGGGGTCGAACCCGCAACCTCATGGTTCCTAGTCGAATTTTTTAACCACTGCGCCACGATGGGAATTCCTAAACCAGCTAATTCTTGATGACATTTAGGGAAGCACCTTAATCAAGAAACTCTCTTTAGATCTCAATTTATTATGGGTTGCTTCTGGAACAATTTCCTGAGGACTGCTGACATAATTTTTATACATGAAAATTTTTTCATATTTCAACTGAAAACAAAAATTTCCCTTGGATTCTTTGCTTTTACTCACCTCCTCTTGATAAATTTGTTAACACATCAATAGATTGCCATTCCCCAAAGAACTGTATTACTGTTGCTCATTCAAGCCACACGTCCTTTTTTTGAAATAAACTCCTCTTACTTTCAAAATATTTTTTGGTATTCCTTCCACAGAAATATTTTTGCATTTAAAAAATGGCATCGAGATAGAGAAATTCATAATAAATAAATTCTGAAAAAAATTGAATAAACATGAAAATTTAAATCCTAAATCATTAGAAGATATATATATTTAGTATTTAATATTTTAATAGATAACTTAGCTTTGAAGGTAAAATATTGAAAGAAATAATATTAAAATGTTTAACATTTAGATGAAAAATAAAAATTAAAAAATTCTTGAGAAAATTTTGTGATATGCTATTTTATACATACTTAATCAAAATTTAAATGAATGTTTAAATCCCAAAAGTTGATTTCACAAAAATTTTAAAACATAACTGCAAAACATGCATAACATCAGTGAGTCTACATAAAATCTGAACTGAAATGCATATAATGCAGATAGAAGTCTTTTAGGAGGCAATCTAGAAAGAGTTGTTAAAATTATTTCTATTACCCTTGATCAAATATTTACATTTCTTGATATTCTAAATGTATTATCCAAAAGTTAAAAATAATATGAATAAAAACATTGATTCATAGTACAACAGTATGCAGTAGTATTGTATACTATTATTTGAAATTGTGTAATAATATAAAGAACTAGAATATCTAACAATAGGTTTTTCATTAAATAATGTAAATCATAAAACATAGAGGTGTTAAAGTTAAAATATAAAAACTCTTTAGCAAAGTGAAAATGTTTATGCTATAATACAAAGTGAAAAAGTAGGATATGACAAGTTCTATAGGATGATTTTGTCTGTACTGAAATTATGTGTGACCATGGACAAGAGGGTCAAGATGGTGAGAAGTCTAAACTTTAGATTTATTACAGTAACATAATCACAAGTTAATTTTTTAATTGTTATATTGAGGTTACAGTTGCGGCCCAGGGGGTTAAGAACCCAACCAGTATCCATGAGGATGTGGGTTCAATCCCTGGCCTCACTCAGTGGGTTAAGTATCCAGTGTTGCCACGAGCTGTGGTGTAGGTTGCAGATATGGCTCTGATGCGACCCCTAGCCCGGGAACTTCCATATGCCACAGATGTGTCCTTAAAAAGAAAAAAAAACTGGTATATTGATTTAGTTTCTTCATTACACAATGTAATTTATGCAATTTTTTAAAAATAAAAAATGCTAGACTTAAAGGGTTATTACTTTGTTAATTTCCTAAAGCCAGGCTAGACAGTATATATGGCTATAGTTGCCAGATTTAGCAAACAGAAATATAGGACTTCCAGTTAAATTTGAGTTTCAGATAAACAATAAATACATTTTGTTTATTTGTAGAAAATTTTCTATTTTGGTTGATTTTTATAAATATACCAGAAAATATTTCACCTTAAAAACAATTGAACTGTTTCTCTGCTTTTTTTTACTATAAATAGTCCCCTTTAAATACTAGGGACATGATTTTACTACAAAAGTCTTTGTCATTTGTCTCAAATTCAAATTGAACTGAGTGTTTTGGATGTTATCTGAAGGCCACGTTGTGTGATTTAGGACCTCGTATCCACTCTAACCATTAACCATTCACGTTAAACAGTTATGTTCCAGTATGAGCAGTGGAGTTGGGAAGGGGGTAGATGAAATAATCATTAGAAGAAAAAAACTTGGCTTTTTTCCAAATATAAAAGCATTTGATTTAATATCATAATGCATCCTCTAGGAAGTCCATATTTTATCCTTGAGCATCAGGAATGAGACCAGATACTGAAACAAAATAGAGATAAGAAAGATAAGTGAGATCATCATAGACAAGAGGGACTATTATTTCTCAAGTTTTCAAGCCAGATCAACTGCCTAAAAATAATCTATAGAATATACTCTGATTACACCCCAGTAAAAATCCCTCCTATTGTAGAGTTTATATTTTCTAAAAGCCCAGTTGAGAAAAGCAGCCAGAGAAGATCTAGAATAGTCCAGGACCTGATCAATTCTTGACAGATGGTTCGCATTCATCAACAACACATTCTTGGGGTTAATACATACAAACTATTGCCATGGGAATGGATTAGCAATGAGATCCTGCTGTGTAGCCCTGGGAACTATGTCTAGTCACTTATGATGGAACACGATAATGCACGAAAATATAATATGTACATGTATGTGTAACTGGGTCACCATGCTGTACACTAGAAAAAAAATTGTATTGGGGAAATAACTATTAAAAAATAATAATAAAAAGAAAAAAACACAGTCATTGTCATCTATAGCTGGATAAATGGCAATGCGTAACTCCTTCTAGATTACAGCTTTATTAGCCATTTCATTAAAGTTTTACATCAATTTCCCTCCTGACAGATTATAAATGTCAGCATCTTTAGCCAAAGGTATAAATGGCCCATGCAAAGTGGTCAGCTATAAGAAGGACTCTAAAGCAAAAATCAGCTTGTGGTCTTGAAAGTCTGGAATGAATGCCAGTGTGACTGAAATTTAGTGAACAAAAGGAAGGGTGACAGGAGATGAGCACAGAGAGGTAGACAAGGGCTAAAATCCTGGGCAAAGTGTTTGGATACCTGGATACCCTCTGAACTGCCTTAGGCACTCCCTGGAGGGAAGCAGAGGAAGAACTGGAATCTTCTGATTTTGGACAGGTGATCTGACTTAATTTCTAGTAGTTAAGAGTGATTTTTAACACACTCTTTTGTAATTGCTGCCGTGAATAAGAGCTACGGAGCAACTATTCTAAAAAATGGAATCACAAGTTTTTGGCAGACATCCCTCAACATTCAGCAGGCTTGTCTTTAATAGACCTATGCAGAATTTTAACTCAATTTGATACTTAGGCCAATATTTTGCAAACATGTTGCTGAGTCCAAACTACTACAGTAACCTCTCAGATTAATTGATGTTTCCATTTTCACTTTGCCTCCTCCAATCTGTCAACATCCATGGGTAGTATAATTTTAAATATCAATAACTAAAATCACATAAATTTCCTGCTGAAAATTTCCAATATGGAGACTTCTGGAATTCTTCCCAAAATGCAAAGACCTAGAAAGAGCATCAGTCTCCTATGTATATTACAAAAAAACTAAGCCAAGTTCAAATTCATGGCTTTGAACCCATCAGATGCAGAAGGAAAGGCATATTCATTCCTAGTCCTAAAACCTATTTATCTTAATCTCTACTCTCCTACACAAAATATTCAACTTTCAGCAAAAATCATGAGCCATAGAAAATGGCAACAAGGTATAATATATTGCCAAAAGACAAAGCAATCCAGACAACCATATACAGATATAACACAGCTATTGGAACCCTTGACAGGGAAATTAAAATAACTATGACTAATATGATAATGGCTCCAAAATATTCTCATTAATTCAAGACAGATGGGCAATGTCACCGAAGAGTGAAATGAGGGAGAGAAGGAAGGAAGGAAAGAGAGGAGGGAGAGAGGATGGGAGAGAGAGGGAGAAAAAGAAAGAGAAATGCTCGAAGTGAGAAACAGTAATAGCAATAAAGAATGGCTTTTTAGACATGATACAACTGAGACATGACTTTGTAGACATGGACATTTCACTGAAGAAGATACACTGATGGAAAATAAACATTTAAAAAGATGCTTGATTTGTTTTGTGTAAATTAAAACCACAATGAGGATACTACCACACACACTTTAGAATGGCTAATTTTTTTAAATTGGGAAAAGCATGTCTTTGGAAGAATGAAGAACTGGAACTCTTATACATTGCTAGTAGAAATGCCAAATGCTACAGCAACTTTGGAAAATAGTTTGGTGCTTTCTAAAAGTTAAACATACGCTTACTACATGACCCAGCAATCCCATTTTTAGGAATTTACTGAGGAATAATGAAAACTATGTTCATACAAATACCTTTATATGAATATTCTTATTTTTTATTTTTAAACTCCAAAACTGGGGATACCAAAGATATTCTTCAGACATTAAATTGATAAACCCCAGTATATCCATTCTGTGCAATATTACCCAGCCATCAAAAGGAATGTACTTGATTCACATAACATAGGTGAATTTCAAATGCATTATGACAAATAAAAAAAGCAATACCTAAAGGCTACATATTCTGTGACCCCATTTACATGGCATTCTGTAAAAAGCAAAACTGTAGGGAAACAGATTGATGGTTGCCAGAGGTTGGAAGAGAAGAGAACTGACTGCAAATGGGCAGTGTGAGGGATCTGGGGGATGATGAATTCTTCTATTACATGACTGTGGAGGTCAACACATGACTGCAAGCATTTACCAAAATCCGTAGGACTATACACCACAAAGAGTATATTTTACAGTATCTAAATTTTTAAGAAAACTTTACAAGAGCCTCTAAATTTGAGTTCATTTATCTCAACTTTAATGTCAACTCTTAAAGATCCTTCCTCAACATTCATGGAGTTCCCGTTGTGACGCAGTGGTTAACGAATCGGACTAGGAACCATGAGGTTGCAGGTTCGATCCCTGCCGTTGCTCAGTGGGTTAAGGATCTGGCTTTGCCATGAGCTGTGGTGTAGGTGGCAGACATGGCTCAGATCCCGCGTTGCTGTGGCTCTGGCATAGGCCGGTGGCTACGGCTCGGATTCGACCCCTAGCCTAGGAACCTCCATATGCTGCCAGAGCAGCTCAAGAAAATGCAAACAAACAAACAAACAAAATCCTTCCTCAACATTCAAACCAAAGCATATTCCTTGCTTATTTCTCCTTCCCCTATGACATTACCTTGCTTAGTCACATCACATAGTTTTTAGAATTTTTAAGTGCATTGTTCATTTGTTTATTGTTATGTTTTTATTTGTTAATTGTCTCTACCTCTAGAATTCAAATTCAGGGAAGAAGGAGGTATTTGCCTTTGTCACAAATAGAAAATCCCTAAAATATAATAGGTACTTGATAAGTATTTGCTAAATGAATGACTGAATTTAAAAACTATTATATTAAACTTTCTGAGCCAGTTCTAAATATCTCCCAGGCAGTACTGGACTTTTATAAAAATGAATTTAAAAATATCATCTTGGAGTTCCTGTCATGGCACAGTGGTTAAGGAATCTGACTAGGAACCAAGAGGTTGTGGGTTCAGTCCCTGCCCTTGCTCAGTGGGTTAAGGATCCGGCGTTACCATGAGCTGTGGTGTAGGTTGCAGACGCGGCTCGGATCCCGCGTTGCTGTGGCTCTGGCATAGGCCGGTGGCTACAGCTGCGAGCAGCCCAATAATTGGCAAAAAGACCAAAAAAAAAAAAATCGGCTTGTTTATAACTACAGCATTTCTGAAAGAAGGTGGATTATTTTTAGTTGATCAAGTCAGTTATAAAAGAAGCTATTGAGCAATATCAAAAATCACTACAGCAGTCTTAAGGCACAGAGTTCTCATATAATTTCACCTAAATGTAGATTTATTACTGGACTCTGAGAGTGGCCACTTGAGAACAAGTATACTCATACAGATTTTTATCTGAAAAAAAAAATGATACTATAAATCTCACTGTGAGAAACATTCAAGCAGAAACTTTCAAATGTTTAGCATAGACCCATGCACACAGTAGTAACACAATAAAAATTTTATGTATGCATTAAGTAATTAACACAATCCCTCTTTAGGCAAACCCCATGTGTAAATGTACTGCATAATATAAAGAAATCACACTGGAAAAGATGAGTTCTAGGAGTTCCCATTTTGGCTCAGTAGGGTAAGGACATGACTAGTTTCAGTGAGGATGCAGGTTTGATCCCTGGCCTCATTCAGGAGATCAAGGGTCTGGTGTTGCTGCAAGCTACAGCATAGGTCACAGATGTGGTTCATATCAGGTGTTGCCATGGCTGAGGTATAGGTCTGTAGCTACAGCTGCAATTCAAACTCTAACCTGTGAACTTCCATATGCAACAGTACAGACATAAAAAGAAAAAGAAACTAAAAAAAAAAACAAAAAAACAGCAAGTAGAATACACCGACATACATATATCATATGCAGAAAAAATTTTTTGAAAAAGAAGAGTTTTAAGGCCAACTCTGCCACTAGTTAGTGATGGGACCGATCACTAACCTTTCTGATAGTTTCTACAGAATGAGGGAGCTGAGTTAGATGACTTCTCATGTCTTTCCTAACCACTCAGACTTTTTTCCTATGTTGTATTCAGAAATTCATTGTAAGAGGGCATTTAGAACAAGAAAGATTTTTCCTGCAGAGTCGTTGTTTTCAAATGAGGTAAAATCTATCAACTACCTTCAAAGAACTCCTGATTTATCCTGAATTTAATATGTTAAAACACACCAAAATGTGTGTGTTTGTGTGTGTGTGTGTGTGTGAAAAACTAAGGAGTACAACTCTAGAATTGAATAAAACTGAAAAACAACAGAATTGAATATAGTTTATCTAATCAAACATATTTACCTTCAAAGCAACTCCTGAGGCAAAGTAATTTTAATTAGTAGAGAATGCGTTGGTAGATGAAAACTATTTTTAGGAATTCTGAAAATGTTCTGAGACTTTTCAAGGCCTTTTGTATCCTAATGACAGTTTTGCTTATTATTATTATCTCATGTTTCAAAATATACAACTTATATTTTTCTTCTTGTAATATACCACTCTGTCATAATTTTTATGCTTAACAATTGTGTTGTTATTCTTTGACCTTCTCAATTGAAGAGGGAAATATGAAGGTGATTATAGATTTTTCCAAGGCATGAGGCAGGAGTGCAAAGTGGGCAAGGAAGAAGAGGGTTAAAGATGACAGAAACAACATTTTTTGGTGTTATGAGAAAGTAACTGTTAGACAAGGAATTAACTTAGCTTTTGGCTGGAAGTGGGGAAAGAAATGGAATCAGAGGGAAGACTGAGGACAAAGAAGAAAGAACATAGTGTTACTGAACTTGGGTTCCTGAACTTGGGTTCACTCACCCATGCACCATAAAGCCAATTTACTGACATGGGGTTGTGGTGAAGGAAAGCATAGCATTTATTGCAGGCACCAAACAAGGAGTCCATGGCAGCTAGGGCTCAAAAACCCCTGAACTCTCTGATAGGTTTCAGCAAAAATTTTTTAAAGGTAAAATGAGGGAGAGGAGTCCCAGGGTCTGTGAGCCACTCATGCCCAATTCTCTGATGGATTGATGCTGAAGAACAGGTCAGAGTTACAGGGATTAACATTATCAATCCGTGGTAGGTACCAGTAGGTCTGGGGGCTACATGCTCATGGTCATCAAGTAGTTAACTGCTTCCATTTAGTAGGGCTATTAAAATCTACAAAACAGCTCCGGAAATGGGCCTTAGATACTGTTAGATAGGTACTTCACAGGGGAACTAGAGCAGAGGATCTGGAGACTCCTTTCAGTCCTGGAAAGGCCCATGGGGTCCTGCTGAGTCACAGAGGGAAGAACACACTGAGTCAGGTCATTTACCACCCAGTCACCATTAATTCAAGACACCATGGGAATTTTCTGAGAGAACCAGAAGGGAATATAGATCTGTTTCAGAACAGGTGATTGCAAACAATTCTCTTTTCTTGTTCTTTAAGCATTTCCACAGGATCCCCACAAAACTGGGCTTCCTATCTTCTTGTATTGTTATTGTAGCCTATTTATCACCTCATGGAATCATAATAGCCCTATCTACCATTTGCTTGTATATCATATATAGTCCACTTTCAGAGTCATATAGAATTTTTTAACACTTGAAAATATTAACTTCTTAAATTATCTCCCTGTCATAGACTGAAAATTTTAACTTCTTTAATTATCTCACTGTCTATTTACATCATATAACTGCAAGGCTACTATAAATTCTTGAGGAAAAGAGCTCTAAATAGTCTAAATGACAACCTCTTCTTTGCCAGAATACCTTCTGATGATATGGAAATAATAGCCATAAACCAAAAATCACATAATTTGGTTGGAAACTTATTCCAAATAAAAATACAAACAGTTCTACATGTTCTGGTAAAAACTACAAGAATTCTAAATTTTATCAGCTTAGCCCCTCCTTGTTGAAGGGGGTCCAACGTGATGTTCCTTCAAGTGTGGTCCACAGATCACCTGCATTTTAATCACCTGGGAGCTTGTTAAATGCAGATTCCTGGAACATACCCTCAGCTGCTGAATCAGAATCTTTGCAGGTGAGCCCCATATTCTGAATTTCAGCAAGCATCTTATAGTACATTTATGTTCACTAAGCATCTCTAGTGCAATGCAGGATCCCAGTGTGTCAGAGCAGGCACCATGCCAGCTCTTGGCATAGATGAGTTTGCCGACCACAAAGTAAACTGTCCTTCCTCTCTCCCCGCAACCCCCTGCAGTGCTTCCAGGCTTCTCTTGCCAATGACATAGATTAGATGCTTCCAAGTACTCAAAAGCCCAAAGGTTAATGAGGCATTTCATTCATATTTCATGATTGCTGTTTGCCCTTCTCTGCCTTTGGGACACACAACGGAAAAGTACAATCAATAAAATAATATCAGAAGCACCAGACAATTAAAAGATACCAGAAATAATCCATAGACTCCTACTGTATTTAAAGCAAATGCCCTGAATTAATAAATTATCAACAGAGATCATTATTTCACTAGAATTTGTCAAGGTGCAGGGGGGAAGAAACTAAGCATATCAAACCCTAGGAATCAATAGCACCTAACAATTTCTTTTTTCAATATCCCATTCTCAACATGCCTGTTTTCCTAATATCTGCCCTGTTCCTTGTCATTGAGGCCATGGTTTATTACTTTGTACTTTGTGCTTATAGATTATTTAGAGCTTTTTATTCTTAGGCTAATATGCTCACACCTGGGACCATGATGGAAAAGATAGGAGAAACTCAATATGTCTGTGTTGAAAACTAATTCCTCTGACATTCACTTTCTAAATTCTTTCAATCTTTGCTAGATTTTAAAGCCTGTATCTTGGGTAAGGTTTTTTCCTAAAGCCTTTTAGGAGGAGATTTCTATATTAATTATTATTTTTCTTTGCATTCCCTCTTCTCTGGTGCCCTTTAGCTCTCCTATAGAGCCCTTTGTTTTATATTTTTAAGTTGCCTTGTAATAACAATAGAAACCATTATTGCATATCTAAAACATTCCAAAAAATTTGTATTAATTATTTTAAAATCTTAAACCAGTATTTTCCAAAAATATATGTTTTGGAGATCAGGTCCTTTAAAAGATTCTTTTCAAAAAAAAAAAAAGGATTTGATGATTGGATAATTTAGGAACTGCTTCAAACTCTTTCATAACTTGAGGATTCTCAAAATACACTCCCATATTACATCATCTGAGGAAATATACAATGAAAATAAACAGCTGCATAACTATTTATGCTAGAGTTTCTTGTGTTAACTTGATCAAGGCAATATTTTGGAGGGATTTAAGTGAAATCACTTTGGAAAATGCTACTTTAGATCACATTTGGAAAACAATTATTATTGTTGTTATTATTATTATAGTTACTGCACTCTTGCTTTAAATATAGAGCACTAAGACAGTGAAAAATAAGATGTTTTGCCCAAAACCATACAACTGCTAAGTGGCAGAGCTGAAATTCAAACAAATCTGACTCAGAAATCCACTTTGTTCCATTACTTCGTCTATGTCTTTTCCATTTAGTTTCCAAAAAAATTCTGTGACTTCAAAGAAGGAAAGTCGTCTCTGGATGCTGTATACCAAGGGAAAATTCCCATTTATCAAGTACCCATTATGCCAGGAAGATAAAGTAACTTAAAATAACTTTGACTGTTGGATAATGTTTATATAATAATGAAATATAAGCCATTAGCATACAACCCTATTTTGCTGTAGAATCGTTTTTTAGATGTTAAATTTTTTTAAAAAAATTCTGAAGTCGCAATTCATCCCAAGCAATTTCTGAAGAGTTGGGGACTCTAGGCAGAATTTATCAAGAAAGCATAGCTCAGGACAGATTATCAGTGAAAAATCTGTGCAATAAAAAAGGATGGGGAGAAGGAGGAATAGAGGAATGAAGGAGGGGAGGGAAGGAGGAAGGAAAGAAAACAGGGAAGTTAATTAAATTCAGGATGAGTAATATGGGTAGAATAATGTTTGGAGTTCATAAGACCAAAATACACAATACATTACTTCCATGAAACTATCCTACAGAGATATTTGCACAGGGAGTTCAAAGAGACATCTGCAAAAATGTTCAATACAGCATTATTCAAAGAAAAAAATTGGAAAAAAACTTATATCCAAATATAAGTAAATATTTAAATAAATCATGGTATGTAGTGTTGAGACAGATTTATAATAACAGATATGAAAAAATATGACCCTAAATTGTGAAGGAATAAGGTAGGAACACTGATGAAAGATTAGGAAGGTACACCCTGCTTTCGCTCTCATATTTATTATTGTTTGTATTTAATAGCAATAGGCATATAATCTCAGATTGATTTTATTTTAAAAATTATTTTAAGAAATCAAGCAGAGAGACTATGTAATGTAGGGAGTATACTGCAGTAAAGGAAACATCACCTTAATCCAGGCAACTGTAATTGAAACTACAGTTCTCCATTCTGTTATCTGGATAAATTTAGTATTTTCCTAAATTTATTTGTGCCTTTATTTTATCAACATTAAGTAGGGGTAGTTAATACATATCTTTCAGTATTCTAAGATTTAGAGGCAATGTATAAAAGTGCCCAGTATATGGTATTTAATAATAATAGTTAAATGACTTCGAAGAATTAACAGTATATCACTTTTTTTTACTGTGCGTTGCTCTGTGTTGTTCTGTAACTCTTGTTTAATTTCTCTCTCCCTAGACATAACTCCTTTAAAAAAGATTCTGTGACGTATTCAAATCTCTGTCTCCTCTGCCGTATTTATTTACGACTATCTGGTAATACCTTGGAATATTGCATGTTGGTGAAATAAAGTAGAATTTTGCAAATTTTAGAGACAGAAAATATCTTAGAGTTTACCTAGTTCAATTTTCAAATTTACTACCAAGAAAAAAGTTGCTTCTCAGAATTTGTTCATTAAATTCATATCATATATCCCAAAGTATCCTGTCTCACATAAGTGTATCAGCTATTATGCAATGCTAGGGTCTGTCCTCCTGGGAAATCTTCCCACTTAAGTCATGGCATCGAGCTTCATTTCCAGATAAGAGAGTGATGGTATTAGAACATAGAATATTTGTGAGTATGCATGTCTGCGAACTATCACTGCTTAAACAAACTTCAAGAAGGCAAAGCTTGATGGGGGTTGGAGGACAGATAAGAAGATAGATACAAAAGTGAATCTTCACCAATTTGGCTAATCTTTAACTTATATCACTTAAAAAATAATTTCTTGGGAGTTCCCATTGTGGCTCAGTGGGTTAAGAATCTAACTAGTATCCATGAGGATATGGGTTTGATTCCTGGCCTCACTCAGTGGGATAAGGACCTGACATTGCCATGACCTGTGGTGTAGTTGCAGATGTGGCTTGGATCCTGCATTACTGTGGCTGTGGTGTAGGCCAGCAGGTGCAGCTCCAATTCAACCCCTAGCCTGGGAACTTCCATATGTCACAGGTGTGGTCCTAAAAATAAATAAATAAATAAATAAATAAATAAATAAATAAATAAATAATAAAATAAAATAAAGAGGACATATTAAATACCCATTTTGAAGACTTTGACCTAAGTAGAATTATAAACTCCTTTCGCAAATTCAAACCAAAGGGATTCCTCAAGGTAAAGTCCCTTAATGCCTGTGTGTGTTTTGTACATTGTACACACTTCCATGACAATTAAAATTCTTATGACATTATATAATATAGATTAACTGAAAATAGTAAAGGAAATTTATTCTTGCATTTGCTTTTTTAAATATATGTGTTAAAACTTAATATTTTGATATGTTTGAAGTTTTATTTGAACATTTTTTTTGTTTACTAACTTTGAATAGCTTTTTAGGCAACACTTAACATTTCCCATTTTGATCCTTCCTTTCCTGTTCACAGTTACGAAACTCTTCTAATGATCTGTGATCTAAAGAAGGTCAAGAATCAGTATTTCTTTTCACTGGACAATTAGAAGTCCATAACTGTGAACTTTCTATTGAATGCCAGACTTCATTCAAGATGTTTTCACTTGGGCTTTTCACAGACTGATATTGATTTCCTTCTCCAAGGCAACATCTTTTCATGTAGTAATGCCTTAAGCAGAGCAGAGATTCAAAAAGTATTTGAATTTTTATTTGTTGAATACTTATTTTCAAAACTTTTATATATATCAACCCCTTCCTTCATATCAATTGAGCAGAGCTACATCATTTTCCCTCAGAAGTATATTTCATATTATAGATTCATAATTTCAAATAAGTCAGGAATTGTGTCAACCATCACAGTAACTTAGAGGATAAGAAGTTGAGGACAACAAGGAGAGACCCCTTTCCACCTCCCAAGTGGCTTTATTGGTGAAAGGGGGCAAACCTTTCATCGATTTGCCATAGTCCAAGGCCTTACAGGTTGACGGTGTTGATTTCTCAGCACAAAGATGGGGCAGTCATATTAACCAAGCTCACAAAATTCACATATACAATAAGACTATATGATAAGTGTAGAACTTTGAAAAAGATGATCATTTTTGATTATCACAAAAATGTTAGGGGTAAGAAAAAATCATTTAAGAATCCTAATTATCTTCTAAGAAGCCTTGCAAGGTGCTCTATTTTTGAAGAAATTAAATATAAAGACCTTCTCATAAATAAAACTCCAAGCCCAGATATTTTCACAGATGAATTGTACCACATTTAAGGAAGACATAATTCCAATCATACACATACTCTTCCAAAAAAATTGAAGGGCATGGAATACATCCCAATTCATTTTATGAGGTTAGCATTATCATAATACCCAAAATATACAAAAACATTACAAGAAAGAAAACTACAGACTGATATTACTCAAGGCAAGTATGGAAAACTTCTCTAACAAATTTTAGCCAATGGAATTCAACAATATATAAAAAGGATACTATATCCTGATTAAGTGGGGTGTATACCAGGAATGCAAAGCTGGTTTATGTTCAGAAGACAATCAGGGCATCAACTGATGAGTGGAAAATAAAATGTGATATAGCCATATAATGGAAATTGATTCAGCAAGAAAAAGAAATGAGGTACACGCCACAACATGGATGAAACTTAAAAATATAATGCTACACAAAATATTCCAGTCACAAAAGACCACATAGTATATGATTCCATTTATATCCAAAGTTTGCATCTTGTGCCTCCATTTTCCACCAGTACTTTGTACTATCAGACTATCAAATTTTTGCCAGTATGGTGACAGCTTTATTTTCAGTCTCATACACTTACTAATAAAAGGAGCCAGGCTGCTGATTCTAGAATTGGGGCAGTAAATATATGAGGTGACTTTTTAGTGACGGAAAGGAAGTACTAGACACATAGACATGCATACACTGATGAGGGTATGACAAATGGGCACAGGAAATAACTGCAAAACCCCCCAGTGACAAAAACTGGAATCATTTGAACTGGAAACTAAATTGAATTATAAGCAAAGTATAAAATAAATATCCAAGAATCTATATTGATACTTTATATTGAATTAAAAAGTCAATGAGAGACAAAAGACAAATATTACTCACAGAAGTATTCTAAATAATTCCCATTCCTTAAATGTGGACCGAAAGAACAACATTGGTATGAAAAGTGCAGTAAGGAAAGGTGAGGGGGCTTTGGGGAGGGAAAGAGAGTAAATTGCGTAAAGGAGAAACCTGACAAGTGCTACCTCAGTCAGGTGATCAAAGTCATATCAACAGTGATAAGTCATTTTGATGACTTTCATAGTATACACCCTTAATACGGTATGATTAAAATGTCACTCTACCTCTGTTGTCTTCCTCCCCCAAACCCCTAATTCCAGCCTAACCATAAGGAAAACATAGGAGGGACATTATACAAAATACATGACTGAAGTTCCTGCTGTGGTTCATCAAATTAAGGATCCAGTGTTGCCACAGCTGTGTCATAGGTCACACCTGCTTCCTGGATTCAGTCCCTGGCCTGGGAAACTCCATATGCTTCAGCTATGAAAAAAAAAAAAAAAAATGACCAGTCCTTCTCAGAATTGCCAAGGTCAACAAAAACAAGGAAAATCCCAGTAACTGTCATAGACAGGAAGCACCTAAGGAACTAGAGTCAATGGAGTAATCCAGATAGTATCTTAGGACAGGAAAAGTATGTAAGGTAAAAATATTATAAGTAAATTATAATTTAACATCAGTGAGTATTAAGAAGGTTCAGACTTGATGTATCAGTATCAGTTCATTAATTGCTGACAAAGGTACAGTTCTCATGTAAGATGTTGAAAATAGGAGACAATGTGTGAGAGTGATATGGGAACTCTCTGTGCTGCCTTCACAACTTTTCAGTAAATCTGAAACTGTTTTGTAAACTAAAAGGTTTTTTTAAGAAGAGATATAATCAGAAAAATAAAATCCCAGTAAAAAGCATATGAGGAAGTCCTAAATGTCATGTACCATTCCCCCTCCCATTAATCTTTGCATCAAATTAACAAATTTATTTCAACACTACAGGGATTTATTTTTCTTGGAAACTAAATGCATAGAATCCATTTTAAAAATTAAGTTAGATAAAAAATTTAGTTCGTCAGTGATTCTAGCCACATTACACGTGCTCAAAAGCCCCATGTGAGTATTGGCTGTGATGTTGCAAAGCGTAGACAGAACATTTCCATCAACACAGAAAGTTTGGTTAGACAATGCTGCTCTGGAGAAGGTCTTAAAGTATGTATCAGTAGATATATTCAAGAACCTTCACAGAAGCATCGTTTGAGATTTTTTAAAATTATAAAAACAAACAATGTCTATCAACAGAGGAAAGGATAAATAAATTATGACATATCCACAAAGTAGACTCCTATGCAACAGTGAAAGTTAATGGACTATAGGGTCACATATCAACACGAGTCAATCTTTAAAATATTGAGTACAAGAGGCAAATTTTAAAACTCTCATTTATTATGAACTCAATTTCCAAAACTCAGAAAATACAAAACCTGATAATATGTTACTTGGGAATACATATGTATATGATAAAATTAGTAGAAGAAACAATAGGATGGTAATCACAAAATTCAGTTCAATCCTCTGGGGTGGAGAACAGGGGAGAAATATTTGGAGCTTCACTCGCACTGGTTAAAAAAAAAAAAAAAAAAGTCTTTTACTAAGATTGCTAGGATTGGCTCCAGATATGTTTGCTAAATTCTTAGGATTCACAATGTTCATTTTATTACCTATTATGAATATATCTGCCAAAGCTTTCTCTGATTTCTCCTTCTGTTACATATCATATCACTTCTCTCAATTGTGGATTTCTCATCCCCATTATCAGATTTTGCTCTACTAGAGCAGTTAAAGTTAAAGCTTGCTGGCTACCATGGATTTTGCTATTTGTTTCCTGACCCTGTAAACAGTTTTTGTGCTTGCAAACTTGCATACTACATTTGAGCCTGGATTTGTAGCCTAATTTAGCACTTCAAAACTCAAAGCGAATATTAATACAGCTTCTCAATTCAAGGGATATTGTCTTGTAATTCAAATGACCAAGGCCAGTTCAGACAGTCTATTGTTTAATCTTGTATCATCCAGGAGTTCCCTTCGTGGCGCAGTGGTTAACAAATCCGACTAGGAACCACGAGGTTGAGGGTTCGGTCCCTGCCCTTGCTCAGGGGGTTAACGATCTGGCCTTGCCGTGAGCTGTGGTGTAGGTTGCAGATGCGGCTCGGATCCCGCGTTGCTGTGGCTCTGGCGTAGGCCGGTGGCTACAGCTCCGATTGGACCCCTAGCCTGGGAACCTCCATATGCTGCGGGAGTGGCCCAAGAAATAGCAAAAAAAAAGACAAAAAAAAAAGAAATCTTGTATCATCCAAATACTCTTCGTATAATGAAGCATCATTACCTAGAAGATTCAATAGTGCTTAAAATACACAAAATGTTTCAGAACTTACTTAGTAGACTTTATTAATATTCTTCCACCAAACACTGCCTATGCTATTTCATTCCTATTTCAAAATCCTCTCCTTGATTTACTTAACTAAACCTCTACCCATGCTTTCCAATTCTTTATTAAGTACTAATTTCCTTTTATATCCTGCTAGGGTTTCAAAAATCATAGGTAGGAAAGCCTGGTTAAAGTTATTCTTGTAGTTATTTCCCATGCTGGTTTTCATATTCATATTTTAAAACAAATTATGTATTTAACCACCACAGATGGATATTCTGGTTATTTTTAATAATATAAGGATTTTTGAATTATTTAACCTATTTTACATTCAGTTATAATGTTTTAAAGTACTCTGCTATTTAGAAATTAAATATAAGGAAGAAACAAATCAATTAAATAGAAAAATAAGCAGCCCTTTCCAGTTAACTAAGTATTTCTAACAGATGTAAATTAGAGAGAAAGGAAACTCCGTAGTCCAAAAATGTAACCATAGATTTCTACTGTGATCATTATTTCATTTTCTTTTTTGTACACATTTGAGCATGTGCAGACTATTCAATAAAAACAGTTAATATCTATTTTTAAATAAAATATTTTGATCAATAAATTATAATAATCAATATCTACTTTTAAATGGCTCAGCGGTAGGGACCCCAACACCAGATTCATTCCACTTTCACAATACTAAGGAAATAGAAAAATGAAAACATAAAATATTGTGAACAAGAGGAAGAAAGTTAACTAAATCCGCAATAAATCTTCATTAATAACAAGACCAATAGAACTGGATAGAAGGACACACATGAGCCACCCACCTGGAAACAAGTAGAAATACTCCTCTTCATTATACCCTTTGTCTATGCCTCAAAGCAATCAAAAATATGCTCCAAATCCTGCACATGCCTGAGGTGCCCTAAAATATACTTTACCACAGTAACTCATTCCTTATATTCAGTTTGAAACTCCAAATCCTAATCAACAAATGTGCAGAAAGTGGGGGGCATTGGCCATGGCAGGATGAAAATTGGCAGCTAGAATTTTTATAAGGTGGGGGTGGGAGAAGTAGCAATGATAGAAACAGGAAGAATGTTGTCAGATACTTCTACTGAAAACTGAACTTTGTACTTCCTGATTTGCTTATATTTTAAAGAGCCAGGTGTTATGAGTAGAAGCACCCACACTAAATGAAAAAGAATAGACACGATAAATAGTTTGCCTCCAGCCATCTCCTTCCTACTCCTCACCCCTTCCCTGTCTTGACACCTAACAGCCTACACTTCTCTAGGAATCACTTTGCTCCTCTAATCTATGTGGTAACCATGACTTTGGTACTATATGACTCTAATCCATGAGCCATAGATGAGCTAGAACACTGGGTAAGAAATTGCTGGGCCAATAAACTTATTCCCACGTTAATTTAGACTTGCACAAAATTTCAGATCAGTCAGGTTAGTTTCCTCACAGAAGAGATGTTATTTGAGAGTTAATGACAGCTCTGTTTTAGGAAAAGGGAGGGAGAGATGAAAAAGGAGGAGAGATGAAAAGTGATCACAGAAACAAAGATAAGATCTAACAAAAGTCCCAGTGGTATTTTATCCCCAAACCAATGGTCATTTTTTCAAGATACACTTCAGCATCTTCATATTAAATTTGTTTCTGCTTTAAATTAAGCTTTGTAAATAAGTTTCTGCTGCTTAAAGCCAATATAGTTCTAGGAAATACGTGGAGCTTGCTGTAAAGTAACCCAGAATGAGAATACTGCAGGAAAAAGAAAAGGAAGTATCTTACCAAGGTCTTAGAAAAAGAACAGAGTTCTGAGTTATAGGAGTAAATGAAAATTGTTAGGTCTCCTCAGAAAGATATGAGGCAACTTTTGCAGAAAGTCATAGACAATAAAATTCAAAGCAAAAACAAAAGAAAACCTGGGAGTTACCACTGAAGTACAGTGGATTAAGAATCCAACTTCAGTGGCTCAGGTTGCTGCAGAGGCACAGGGCAGGTTCTATCCCCATGTGGTTTAAAGAATCCAGTGTTGCCTCAGCTGCAGCATAAGTCTCAGATACAGCCCAGAGTCAGTCCCTGGCTCAGGAACTTCCATATCCCATGGGTACAGCCACAAAATTAAAAAAAAAAGATAATAAAGTAGAATTTTACAAAAGAAATAGAGGAGATAAGAATTGAAATATTTAAAATCTATAGAAAATTAAATTACACCATTGCCATTAATAAAAAGCAAAAATGAAACAGATACCAGCAGTATTGGAGAACAAATTTGAGAATCCCCACTTTCCCTTTACCCTCAGCTATCACGTTGGAAGATATTGGTGACCTACCTGGTGGTGTGATCCAGACCTTCATTTCTAAGGGGTTTGAGTCCTTGGTTTGCATTAGCTTCTCTGTTCAGAGTTGCTTAGGTATCTATTCAGAGTTATACCAAGGCAGGAGACACCAAGATGTGCCCCAAGGTCACCTGGGTTCTATACATTCCTTTCTACCGCCATTGTCTGTCTAAAAGCATCCATACCTCATCCTGCTCATCAGGATAAATCAGCCCTGACTAGATTTTGACTCTTAAATACTGGATCCTGAACACAGGAAGTCCAAAGTGTTCCAGCACTGATATCCAGATAGACCAGAACAAATGGAGTCCAAGATGGTTGAGGACAAAGGCTGGATAACATTGACTGGTCAAGTCATCCTGTCTGTTTGGTGTTCTGACTCTTTGACAATGAGTGCTTTCTGGAGACATCAATGTATAACAGAAAAATCTTTCTCCACCCTCATGCTCATATGCCAAGCTTCTTTGTCTCTGAGCTTCTATTCCTTGTCTTTCTGGGGCCATGATGAGATAGCCAGGGGATTGGCCAATTCCATGGAATTTGTATATATTCTTACCTTGGTCCACTTCTCATTCCATAAAAAGCAAAGTACACTGCTTACAGCTCTGCCTGTGGGGAAGATCTTCTCTTTTATTTTTAAAACCACCTTTGTATATGGCTATAATGTAGCTGCCATCTATTTTCCACTTTCACACACATACCAAGCTGACTCATTCATAAATCAAACTTTTACTTTTTCCTCTTTCTTCATCCAATCAGACCAACCACAGGCGTGAGCTGGGAAAGGGCTGCTGGTATAATAGAGGCGGGTGTCTGGGATGCCCTCCTTTTCAGCTGACTCATGTCCTCTAGCCATTCATGGGTTCTACTCTGGATGTATCTTTGCCTCCATGATTGACTATTGCTGGGCCTGTCTGATTTTTGACTCTGCTGATCCCATATAACCCCAGCTCCCAATGGGTAATTCATTCCAGTTACAGAGTCACTTTGCCTTAAGACCAAGGCTTCAATCTCTACTAGGGGCCAGAAACTCACCAGGAACTGTTTATAAATGACTTATAAGAGTTCCCATCATTGCACAACAAAAACAAATCCAACTAGGAACCATAAGGTTGCAGGTTTGATCCCTGGCCTCACTCAGTGGGTTGAGGATCTGGCATTGCTCTGAGCTGTGGTGTAGTTTACAGACACGGATTGGATCCTGCATTGTTGTGGCTGTGGTATAAGCCAGCAGTTGTGGTTCCATTAGATCCCTACCCTGAGAACCTCCATGTGCCACAGAGGCAAAGCTAAAAAGCAATAAATGAACAAACAAACAAACAAACGAATAAATAAATAACTTCTAATTCTTTGCTGCCATTGGCATGGTCTTGCTTCAAATGCCAAGGGCCTTTTTATGATTTCCTCACTTGGGGCTTGCCACAAAATCTACACTAAATTTTTCCTCACCACTAACCAAATGAATTTTCCTTATCTAGTCTTAGATTCTAGCCCCCCTTTTCAAGAATTCACGCTGACAGACAATATATACATTGATAACAAACCAAAAAAATGATATAGTTACATACTTTCAAGGAGGTCTGCTGAGGTCATTAATTTTTGAAACCATCTCTGTATCCTTCAGAACTTCTCTCAGAGAGTATGGTCTCTACTTCACAAGCATAGCCATACTCATGACCTTATTAAACATAGGTGATTCTGAAATCCCCATTTCTTTTTTTTTTAATTTATTTTTTTCCCATTGTACAGCAAGGGGATCAAGTTATCCTTACATGTATACATTTTTCCCCCCACCCTTTGTTCTGTTGCAATATGAGTATCTAGACATAGTTCTCAATGCTACTCAGCAGGATCTCCTTGTAAATCTATTCCAAGTTGTGTCTGATAAGCCCAAACTCCCAATCCCTCCCATTCCCTCCCTCTCCCATCAGGCAGCCACAAGTCTATTCTCCAAGTCCATGATTTTCTTTTCTAAGGAGATGTTCATTTGTGCTGGATATTAGATATTAGATTCCAGTTATAAGTGATATCATATGGTATTTGTCTTTGTCTTTCTGGCTCATTTCACTCAGCATGTTGCTGCAAATGGCATTATGCCATTCTTTTTTATGGCTGAGTAGTATTCCATTGTGTATATATACCACCTCTTCCGAATCCAGTCATCTGTCGATGGACATTTGGGTTGTTTCCATGTCCTGACTATTGTGAATAGTGCTGCAATGAACATGCGGGTGCATGTGTCTCTTTTAAGTAGAGTTTTGTCTGGATAGATGCCCAAGAGTGGGATTGCAGGGTCATATAGAAGTTCTATGTGTAGGTTTCTAAGGTACCTCCATACTGTTCTCCATAGTGGCTGTACCAGTTGACATTCCCACCAACAGTGCAGGAGGGTTCCCTTTTCTCCACATCCCCTCCAGCACTTGTTATTTGTGGACTTATTAATGATGGCCATTCTGACTGGTGCGAGGTGGTATCTCATGGTAGTTTTGATTTGCATTTCTCTTATAATCAGTGATGTTGAGCATTTTCTCATGTGTTTGCTGGCCATCTGTATATCTTCCTTGGAGAACAGTCTATTCAGGTCTTTTGCCCATTTTTCCATTGATTGATTGGCTTTTTTGCTGTTGGGTTGTATAAGTTGTTTATATATTCTAGAGATTAAGCCCTTGTTGGTTGCGTCATTTGAAACTATTTTCTCCCATTCTTTTTGTTTTCTTTTTGATTTCCTTTGCTGTTCAAAAGCTTTTCAGTTTGATTAAGTCCCATGGGTTTATTTTTGCTTTTATTTCGATTGTTTTGGGAGACTGACCTGAGAAAATATTCATGATGTTGATGTCAGAGAGTGTTTTGCCTATGTTTTCTTCTAGGAGTTTGATGGTGTCCTGTCATATATTTAAGTCTTTCAGCCATTTTGAGTTTATTATTGTGCATGGTGTGAGGGTGTGTTCTAGTTTCATTGCTTTCCATGCAGCTGTCCAGGTTTCCCAGCAATGCTTGCTGAATAGACTTTCTTTTCCCATTTTAGGTTCTTGCCTCCCTTGTCAAAGATTAATTGACCATAGGTGTCAGGGTTTATTTCTGGGTTCTCTATTCTGTTCCATTGGTCTGTCTGTCTGTTTTGATACCAGTACCACACTGTTTTGATGACTGTGGCTTTGTAATATTTCTTGAAGTCTGAGAAAGTGATGCCTCCTGCTTGGTTTTTGTTTTTCAGGATTGCTTTGGCGATTCTGGGTCTTTTGTGGTTCCATATAAATGTTTGGATTGTTTGTTCCAGTTCTGTGAAAAATGTCATGGGTAATTTGATAGGGATTGCATTGAATCTGTAGATTGCTTCGGGTAGTATGGCCATTTTTACAATATTGATTTTTCCAATCCAGGAACATGGAATATCTTTCCATTTCTTTTCATCTTCTTTGATTTCTTTGATTATAGTTTTATAGTACTCAGCATATAAGTCCTTACCTCCTTGGTCAGGTGTATTCCGAGGTATTTGATTTTGTGAGGTGCAATTTTAAAAGGTATTGTATTTTTGTACTCCTTTTCTAATATTTCATTGCTGGTATACAGAAATGCAACTGACTTCTGAATGTTAATCTTATATCCTGCTACTTTGCTGAATTTATTAATCAGTTCAAGGAGTTTTTGGGGTGGAGTCCTTAGGGTATTCTATGTATAGTATCATGTCATCTGCATACAGTGACAGTTTGATCTCTTCTCTTCCTATATGGATGCCTTTTATTTCTTTTGTTTGTCTAATTGCTGTGGCTAGGACTTCCAAAACTCTGTTGAAGAGCAGTGGTGAGAGTGGGCATCCCTGTCTTGTTCCAGATTTGAGTGAGAAGGCTTTCAGTTTTTCCCCATTGAGGATTATATTTGCTGTGGGTTTATCATAAATGGCTTTGATTATGCTCAGGAATGTTCCCTCTATACCCACTTTGGCGAGGGTCTTGATCATGAATGGATGTTGGACTTTGTCAAATGCTTTTTCTGCATCTATTGAGATGATCATATGATTTTTGACTTTTCTTTTGTTAATGTGGTGTTTGATCCTGATTGATTTGCGTATGTTGAACCATCCTTGAGAACCTGGGATGAACCCTACCTGGTCATGGTGTATGATTTTTTTGATATGTTGTTGGATTCATTGGCTAAGATTTTGTTGAGAATTTTTGCATCTATATTCATCAAAGATATTGGCCGATAGTTGTTTTTTTTTTGTGTGTGTGTGTTTTTTTTTTTTTTTTTTGGTGGTATCTTTCTCTGGTTTTGGAATTAGGGTGATGGTGGCATCATAGAATGTCTTTGGGAGTATTCCTTCTTCTTCAACCTTTTGAAAGAGTTTAAGGAGGATGGGCACCAATTCCTCTTTATATATTTGGTAGAATTCGCCTGTGAAGCCATCTGGTCCTGGACTTTTATTTGTAGGGAGTGATTTTATGACCTCTTCAATTTCATTTCTAGGGATCGGTCTGTTCAGTTGGTCTGTTTCTTCTTGATTCAGTTTTGGCAGACTGTAAGATTCTAGAAAATTGTCCATTTCTTCCAGATTGTCAAACTTGTTGCTGTATAGTTGTTCATAGTATTCTCTTATGGTTTTTTGTATTTCTGCTGTATCCGTTGTGATTTCTCCTTTTTCATTTATAACTTTGGTTATTTGAGTTCTTTCTCTCCTCTTTTTAGTGAGTCTGGCCAGGGGTTTGTCAATTTTGTTTACCTTTTCAAAGAACCAGCTCTTGGTTTTATTAATTTTCTCTATTGTTTTTTGAGTCTCTATTTTATTGATTTCTTCTTTGAGCTTTATAATTTCCTTCCTTCTGCTGACTTTAGGACTTTTTTGTTCTTCTTTTTCTAATTCATTTAGGTGGAGGGTTAAGCTGTCCATTTGGGATCTTTCTTCTTTTTTTAGAAAGGCCTGTATCACTATAAATTTCCCTCTGAGCACTGCTTTCACAGCATCCCATAGATTTTGAGAGGTTGTGTCTTCATTATCATTTGTTTCAAGATATTTTTTTATTTCCTTCTTGATTTCCTCATTGACCCATTGGTTTTTTAGTAGCATGTTGTTTAGTCTCCATGTAGTAGGTTTTTTTCTCTTTCCTTTTCCCATGGTTGGTTTCTAATTTCATGGCATTGTGGTCAGAGAAGATACTTGAGATAATTTCTATGCTCCTAAATTTATTGAGATTCGCTTTGTGTCCCAATATGTGGTCTATTCTTGAGAATGTTCGATATGCATTTGAGAAGAATGTGTATTCTGATTTTTTTGGATGTAGTGTCCTGAGGATATCAATTAAGTCTAACTTTTCTATTGTTTCCTTTAGGATCTCTGTTGCTTTATTGGTTTTCTGTCTAGAGGATCTGTCCATTGGTGTGAGTGGGGTATTAAAATCTCCTACTATGATTGTATTCCCATCAATTTCTCCCTTTACGTCTGTTAGTATCTGTTGTATGTATCTGGGTGCTCCTGTATTTGGGGCATATATGTTGACGATAGTAACATCCTCTCCTTGGATGGATCCCTTAATCATTAAGTAGTGTCCTTCTTTGTCTTTCTTTATGTCTTTTGTTTTAAAGTCTATGTTGTTTGATATGAGTATTGCAACTCCTGCTTTCCTGTCATGTCTATTGGCATGAAATATTTTTAACCACCCCTTCACTTTCAATCTATATGTATCCTTTGTCCTGAGGTGAGTTTCTTGTAGGCAGCATATTGAAGGTTTTTGCCTTTTTATCCACTCAGCCACTCTGTGTCTTTTGATTGGAGCATTCAGTCCATTGACATTTAAAGTAATAATTGATAAATGATTATTTATTGCCATTTTGAACCTTGTGTTCCAGTTGATTCTGTTTCTCCATTCTTCCTTTCTTTTTTTGGTTGGATGGTCTCTGGTTATTATCTGTTCGAGTGTTTTTTGTTGTTTTTTTTTTCATTTTTTGCAAATGCAATATTTGGTTTTGGCTTGTGGTTGCCTTGTTTCTTAAGTATGCTAACCCCTTCCCATAATTGTGTGTTTTAGCCTGATGGTCCTGTAAGTTCAAACACTTCATTACTATATTAAAATTAAGAGAAACAAACAAACAAAAGGGTCTATTTATTTCCTAACATACCTTGCCCACATTTTATGATTTGATGACTCTTTTTTCCTTTTTAATTTTATTTTGTTTGAAACATGTTCATGATTAAATCTGTATGGTGGCTTATTTGAGTGGCTGCTCTCTGATTGTAGTTTCCTCAATCCTAGTTCTTCCTGGGTTTTTTTTTTCCTATTTCCTCCCATTCTTTCCTTCCTTTCTTTTTGGTTTAGAGAAGCCCTTTCAGTATTTCTTTTAGCCTGGGTTTTGTATTGCTGTATTCTTTTAGCTTTTGTTTGTTGGAAAAAATTTTTATTTCTCCTTCTATTTTAAATGATATTCTTGCTGGATAGAGTATTCTAGGTTGCATATTTTTTCCTTTTAGCACTTTAAATATCTCTTGCCATTCCCTCCTGGCCTGTAGTGTTTCTGTAGAGAAGTCAGCTGATATTCTTATGGGGGTTCCCTTGTAGGTAACATTCTGCTTTTCTCTTGCTGCCTTTAGGAACTCTCTTTATCACTAACTTTTGCCATTTTTATTATAATGTGTCTTGGTGTGGGTCTATTTGGGTTCAACTTATTTGGGGCCCTCTGTGCTTCCTGTATCCTGAACTCAGTATCCTTTAGATTTGGGAAGTTTCCAGTGATAATTTCTTCAAATATATTTTCCATCCCCTTATCTTTTTCTACTCCTTCTGGAATTCCTATTATGCGTAGATTGGCCCGCTTTATATTATCCCATAGGTCTCTTATATTGCTTTCATGTTTTTTCATTTGGTTTTCTGTCTGCTGACCTGATTGAGTGATTTCCATTATTCTATCTTCCACATCACTGATTCATTCATTCAGTATTTTCACTATTTCTCTTTTGAACTCCAGGTCTGTCAGACTGCAGAGATCTGTTTCATTGTTGACTGTTTTAGGTGAGTTCTCCTGTTGGTTTGACTGGGGGTTGTTTCTCAGCTTCTTCATCTTGCTTGTTGTTTTCTTTTTCCTGGTCGAGTTGTACTCTCCGTGGCCGGGCGGTGTTTGCCTTGTCAGTGCCGTGGAATGATTTCCTGAGGGCTGACGTTGTTGGTCAGCCTTTTTTGAGGCAGTGTAGCTTTTCTGGAGTGTTGGCAGGGTTAACAGGGTCTCTCTGAAGCAATGGAGGACTTTCTGAGGGCAGACAGAACTGGGAGATCCACACCACGATGGGAGCAGATTTCACATGGCCGGGCAGAGCTTGCTCTGGTGTTTTTGGGCTGTGGGGCTCTTGCAGTGGGCTGGCGGTGCTGGGCAGCTGTTCCACAGGAGTGCAGCACCCCACCACGGTTGGAGCAGCTATCTGGGTCACTGAGAACCCAAGAGGCTCTTCCCCAGGGCAGCCTGACTCAGAAGGACTGTCTGAGAATGTAGGCAGATCTTTGCACGGCCCAGCCAAGCTTGTTTTAGCTTTTCTGGGCTGCAGGGGGCTGGCGGTGCTGGGCAGGTATTCTGCAGGAGTGCAGCACCCCCCGAGGGGTGGAGCAGCTAGCTGGGCCGCTGCGAAACCAAGAGGCTCTTCCCCAGAGCAGCCCAACTGGGAATGACTGTCCAAGAATTAGGCAGATCTTTTCATGGCCTGGCCAAGCTTGTTATAGCTTTTCTGGGCTGCAGGCCTTTTCTCAGGGGCTGGAGGTGTTTTGTGCTGCTCTGCGGGTGTGTAGCCCCTCCAAAGGGCAAGCAGGCCAGGGCAGAGACAGCCCCTGTGGTGGTAGGCTTCAGGCAATTGTTGAGGCCAGCCCTCCCGGATGGCAGGCAGCCCCAGGTCTGGCGTGTATGTAATGGGGGGGGTTTGGTGGTAACCTCACTGTGGCATGGGGAGTATTCTATGGGGGCCCACCCCTTCTTCTCTCCCCTCCCCAACACTGGCGCAGACCCAGCTCTTCTCCCAGGTTCCCTCTGATGTGGCTTTCCACTTCCCTGCCCTTAGCGTATTGCTCCCTCCCCCTGCAACGCTCTGCTTTCTACTCTCCCAGGCAGTCTCTGCCCCGTCAAACTTGACGGACCAGTTTCTAGACCTCCCAAGCAGTCCACTCCACTCCACCCCACCCCCAGCCCTTTCCCAGGGACTAACCTCTGGAGCCGAGGTCTAGGTGCCCAGCCCCCACCCAGGTGTCTCAATTTTTGGTGACTGTGCCCATAGTTCAGATGATCTATTTGGTTCTTGCTCCGCTTTTCACAATGCCAACTTACTGCTACACTCTTCTCTACATCTGGAGATTCCTCCGGTTTTGTTGATCTTTCCGTTGATCTAGGTGACTTTCCAGGGTGCAGGATCCCTTTCTCCTCTGAAGTTCCCTTTCAGGAGCGTCCATCCAGCTTGGATTCCCCTTCTCTCACTCTCCTCTTTTCTCTTGTTTTACCTAGTAATGTCATGAAATTCTTGCCGTTATTGGAGCTTAGGTTCTTTTGCCAGCAATTGGTTGATGTTCTGTGCGAGTTATTTATCCTATACATGTGTTTTTTTTGTTGTGTTTGTGGGAGAGGGCGAGCGTGTCCCCCTACTCTTCCACCATCTTGCCTCTATCTGAAATCCCCATTTCTAGACACAGTCTTATCTGGATCAAACCCCCAATCCCCTCCACTTTCTCTCCCATTCTAGTATTTTCCAACCACCCCATCCTGCTTCTCAAGAGAGAGAAATCAGAGAGAGGCAACACGGCATATTGGACATAGTAGCAGAAATTAAGTCTTCATTGATGTGAGATTACATTTGGGATTGATTGGCCTAGCAGAATGGATTAAATTTCTATAACCACAGAATGGAGGAAGGTAGGTCCAGGCAGAGGGAATCTTGAAAAACAGCAAATGTGCAGAAGAATGTCTGAGGAAGAGCAGTGATCCAGTATGTGACAAGCCTCTTCATTCTCTGGTTAGGTGGGTTGTTTTTGTCTTTCGTTTATAAAATTAAATTTGTTTTTAATTTTTTAACCTTAGAACCATTTGAAAGAAAACAAATTAAGGAACATGGAATAACTGAATATATATTATATTTTACATACAGATTCATTAATATGGTTTAAAAAAAAGAGAATTGTTATTCCCCACGTCATATATGTGATATATGAATTAATAATTTCTCATATGACACTCACTCTTTTTTGTAATATAATCTTATTGTAAACTCACATAAAATTTATTGACAATTAACACCTTAACACTTTTTTTACACAGTAATGATGCTAAACCTACAATTTTCTGGCTCTCATTCTTTTTCTTTTCTTCAAATTTTGTCTTTCCCTAGTGAATTGCTTTCCATTTATCTTGATTAAACTTCACTCTATTGATTTCCGTCCTTTCTCTAACTTCAAAAACCTGCTGTATATTAATTCTGTTTTCTGTGTTATTAGCTCTCCCTCCTGGAATTGGTGACATTTAGGAAAGTTTTAAAATCCAGCAACATTAAATGACCTCCCTTTCAAATTTTGGAGGCTGTATTTAATTCTAAACAGATGAGGAAACATGTCCATGCATATTTTACCTTAAGATGGAAAATTCTTTGCATTCCAATAATTTTCCCTTGCTTTATTGGAGAAAATTATAATATTTAAGAATAGCCTACTAAAAATACAAACTTTAATATATGCCTGACTTTGCAGTGGGACAAAAATAAAAAGTTTCTATCCCAAAATCAAGATGCATATACTATTTGAGAGTTATGATAGTAAGTAGGATAAAAATAATGTTTAATTACATTGTTCCTTTGTGTGTGTTGAATATTATATATTAATTCATTCATGTAATCCTCATAATAATCCTAAAATTTAGCCCTTAAGAAATGCAATGTGATGTACTGAGATGGAATTTGAATCTACATATTTATGACCCTTTCCCCATGGTTACAATATGTTCCACTTAAAAAAATTATTATAGTTGATTTACTATATGTTGCATCAATTTCTGCTGAACAGCAGAGTGACCCAGTCATACATATATATTCCTTCTTTTTCTCATATTATCTTCCATCATACTCAATCACAAGAGATTGAATATAGTTCTCTGTGCTATATATTAGGACCTCATTGCTTATCCATTCGAAATGTAAGTTTAAATCTACTAACCCCAAACTCCCAGTGCCTCCCATCCCCTTCCTTAGCAACCACAAGACTGTTCTGCATGTCTGTGAGTCTGTTTCTGTTCTGTAGATAGATTCATCTGTGCCATATTTTGGATTCCACATGTAAGTGAAATCATATGGTATTTGTCTTTCTCTTTCTGACTCCACTTAGTATGAGAATTTCTAGGTCCATCCATGTTGCTTCAAATGGCATTATTTTGTTCTTTTTATGGCTGAGTAGTATTCCATTATGTATATGCACAACATCTTCTTAACCCATTCATCTGTCGATGGACGTTTAGGTTGTTTCCATGTCTTGGGTATTGAGAATAGTACTGCTATGAACATATGGGTTCCTGAAACTTTTTGAACTGTAGTTTTGTATGGATATATGCCCAGGGGTGTTCCACTTTTTAATTCATTCATTCAACTTAATAACCCTTTTTTGAGAGTCTCCTATTTTGCATAACACTGTTAGACACTGGAGATATACGATGTACAGATAAATTTTCAGCCATCACAGCTCTTAATGTCTGTGAGGAAGAGAAATCTCTTAGATGCATCCATATTCTTTCCTTTGCTACAGAGAAAATGAAACCATCAGATATGAGCTACCTCAGCTGACCTTTTCTCCACTTCAAAATGTATTTATACTCCTCCCATCTTCACTGCTCTCCGTTTCACCTCAGAGGAAGAAATGTCCATCCTCTTCTCTTTGATCTACTGCCAACTGCCAGGACCATTTCTGATCCCATGTACTCCCAACATTTCTGGAAATGTTTTCTTTCAGTTATCCCAAGTCTCTCTTTCATCTTCAGTATTTCCTCCTCAGTCGATTGTTCCCTTAGGCCAACCATCTCCACAATAATTTTTTGAAATTTTTTGGTCTTACATCTTTCTCAAGCTACTGCTTTCACTCTTACCCTCAGCAATGGCTTTAACAGATTTTAGACTTGTCTTATCACTTTTATGTATCCTATTTACTCTTCAAACCAATACAGTACAATTTTGTCTCCATTGTTCCACTTAAAGACAAAGGGAGGTATAAAATACCTGAGACTTTCACTCCACAAGTACAGTCATTCTGAGGAAATTATTTCCCTCAGCTTCCCAGAGTTTCCCCAGGTGAAGCTGTGGTCACCCACAGTGGCTTTGCACTGCTCCCTGGCTGCCTCTCCTTCACCTGTCACTTCCCACTGTCTGGCCTGCGTTATATAGACATTATCCATTCAAGTCCTCATCTCAGGATCCACTTCTGAGAGAACCCAAATTAAGAAAAGAAATTTTCAAACCAATTTCTGTCAATTCTAATTCTTTACTTTCTTTCCAAGTATTCTCTTTCCTCTCATTCCCTCTTTAATTGTTTTATTTCAAACAGTCATCTTCTGGCTCCTGTACTAACTTGTCTTGCTGCTACCACTACCTTCTCCCTGTAAACCCTCCCTTTTATACTTTGAATACAATTTTTTTTCTAAAATACAAACATTTTTATTTATTTTTTTATTTTTAATGAGTTTTATTTTTTCCATTATAGTTAGTTTACAGTGTTCTGTCAGTTTTCTGCTGTTCAGCAGTGACCCAGTAATACACACATACATACACACACACACACACACCTATATATATACATTCTTTTTCTCACATTATCCTCCATCATTTTCCATCACAAGTGACTTGATACAGTTCCCAGTGCTATACAGCAGGATCTCATTGCTGATCTATATGTTGTACATAATAGTATAGCACTTCATTCAGTTTTCTGTCATACCACTCATGTTTTATTGAAATTAATGTCTATGAATCTTTCTCCTTCACTAGATTATGAGTTCTCCCAAGTCAAGATGATCGCTTACTGACCTTCTTGATTATGTGAGAAAAAGAATATGAATGAATGACTGGGTCACTTTGCTGTATAGCAGAAATTTACAGAACAATGTAAATCAACTATAACAGAAAAAATGAAAACCTAAATAAATAAATAAATAAATACTCTCAACAATACCTAGCAATCATAGCTGGATAAAGGACTGAATGATAGAAATTAAAATTAACTGACATGAAGGAAAAGAAGCAAGTTGGATTTTTCTAGGCTTTTTGCTCTCCCGTCTCCTCTGCCAACACATATAAACCAAAATTAATGAAGTAGAGTTAATTTTAAAGCAAGTTTCAGGAACAGTATATTTTTGAACTAAGAGGGCCATTCCCACCCTAAAAATCTCTCTCAGACTACCTCTCCAGCTCATGAAAATTTTTACTAAGATACAAACCTTTCACTTCAATATTAGAGGGAAAAAAAATGCTGGAGTTCGGATGACTGTGAATTAACAAGTTCATTTAAATTACTTTTATTGTAAAAGCAAATCATCCCAAATTTTGGTGTGTGCAAAGGATTAAAAAGCAAGATGAAATCAGTCTCCGAAAAAGTGGTAGGCTGAATCCATTCCTTTGCACTGTGACAAATGAAATTTACATATAGAAGCTTTGTATTACTTATTTCCATGCATGTTCTGCAAAGCTCAGATTCTAACTTCTGCGACCAAAATGTGTCTATTAATGCCCAGTACCTTAGGATTCTACTCTGTATTTCTCAGTGTAATATCAGATAAACTTGAGTAATCAGATCACTAAACCACTATTCACATTTGTCCAATCACCTGAGGAGGCATGGGTTTGTTGTTTGTTAATTGGTTTTTTTACAAACTTTTTAATCCCTCTTCAAAGTTAAATTTTACAACTCCAGGTATGAGGCCTAGAAATCTGAATTTTTTAAACTTTCCAGGAATTCTGATGCTCATCCAGGTTTATAAACCTCTAGCCCGGCAAATATATTACATCTTTTGCATTTCATTTATCTCAATTAAATATTTACTAAGTGTTGATTATAGCCTAGCATAGATCGATAGCATATCTAACATTTCACTGTATATACACTACCCCGCAATCCCAACCTCTTCACCCCTAGTGTTTTGCATAAGTGAACATACACTGTCTCTAAGAGAGTTGTTATAGGTAAACCAGTTTAAGGGAGCCAATGGAAGTCTCCACAGAATATTAAAATTATTTGAAAGAATGTGCTGTTTGACATAAATATTTCCATTCCCTTTACCTTTATCTACCACCTTTTCTCAGGTGATAAAATTTCTGTACTGAGGATGAAAAGAGAAAAGCAACAGATCATGATATGTTTAAATATTGAAGAGAAGAGGACTTGGAAAAAAGCAAAGTCCAAAGTTATTTCCCTGTTTTTAACAACCCCCATCCAGACAAACACAAATATATCCCCCTGTAGTGTTAAGGATTGTTAGAGGATAAATGGCAACATGGCCAAAGACAGCCTCTAGGGTTTCCCTTGATCTAGTGTGTAGTAGGAACACCAAGCAAATCTTCCCAAGTTCTAGAGAGGATCAAGGAATCAGAAATTGAGCCAGATCTGAGAATGGCTTAAACTCTGGATGACCTAATTACAACCAATGTGGTCCAAAGCGATGGGACAGAAGCCAGCCTGAACAGGTAATAACCAAATATAACACTCCTCAACCTCCCAAGACTTATGGCAACCGCAGGCATGGAGGGGATACCCAGAAGTGAGGGCAGCTTGATTGACCCAGCTGAAATTCTACCAAACAGAAGAATGAGGGAAAAAATAAATTAATATCTATTTATTGTAACTAAAAGAAAAATATGTCTTGTGGTCTAGTATTTATGCCAGTGCTTTAGCATTTACCTAAAGTTGTGAGGAACTCTCAAAACAGAGCCAATTACCATGCCCCTTCCCTTAAAGGAGATGTGGAAAGATGCAGTAGAAGGAAAACAGGACTTTCAAGTCAGACACACCCAGGGTGAATCTTGGGTTCTACTCAAGGGATAGGTTTTTATATTCACCCAGGCTATGTTTATATTCACCCAGGCTCACTTTTGTCATCTGTAAAAGGGGAGGGGTTTTTTAGAATTAAACAAGAAGTAGAAGTTAAAATCTTTGATTATGTGTTCAATACACTAATTCTTTTATTCCTTCAGAATTTTTCATCTTAATTTAGAGGCTGTATTTACCTAAAAGAAAACATAATCATGGTTGAATATAATGACTCAATCCTATAATTCCTTTTTAAAGCATGACTTTGTAGATTTCTGCCCCTGTTTGCATCGCTAGGAAGAAGGTCATGTTCTACTGAATGAGGGTGACAACTCCCTCCCACCGAATAAACCGATGAAGTGGCTCCTGATTTACCTGCTCCAAAACTTCTTACATGTTTGAATCACGGTTTAACCCAAATCACTCTGGTTACAATGGCCACAGAGAGCTAATCTCTAATCTCAGGGTATTGTTCTGATTATGATAGCAGGGGAGATGATTTTTAATTTTGCTCAGAGCAGTAAGATTTTTATGCAGTTGAATTTGACTTGTAAAATCCATTTCAAGCATACCCTCTTTAAGCAATGGTCCCTGCAGATAGAGGAAGTAAAAAGGAGCTTTCTAATTTACAGTCAGTGTTATGATGCACAAGGTAACCATAGCTTTCAGGTAAGAAAAGTGAGGACTTGACACAGCAATTTAGAATTTTTATAGTTAGTATCATTTCCTTGTTAATGGGTCCATGGACAATCATAACATTAGGCCGTAAAAGTTGATGTTAACTTTACTTCGCTAATCCAAATTTTCACCTGAATTTTTTTCTCTTATTCAAACAATCATTGACAGTTATAGCTGAGGAGGATTGTGGAGTTCATGCAACCCAGGGACAGCAAACTGGCGACCTCTGGGCAGAAGTCCACCTGTAGGTGGTTTTATTTTCTCCCACCAAAATATTTATTTCCCCTTTTCTTCTTTCCTTTTTCCTTTTCTTTTTTGTTGTTATTTATGCCTATTTTTTAATTTTTAAATCAAAGCATGACTTAAGTACAGCAGAGTAAAGTGCCCCAATCGTAAGTGAATGTTTGTATATGTACGTACCTATGTAAATCACATCCCAATCAAGATACCGAACATTTCCAGAGTTTCCTTATAGTCCTCTTAAGTAACCAAAAGAACCCAAAATAATGACTATTCTGATATATATCCCCACAGTTGAGATTCAATTGCTTTTAAATTTTACACAGATGTAATCATATGGCATGTCATCTTTTGTATGTATGAATACAGCTTCTATGAATAGGTTTGTTCATGTCCTTGGGTGGACATAAGCTCTCCCTTCTAATGTGTCTATGCAGGAATTAAATTGTTAAATCGCAAGTTATAAATAGTTTATAAATATGCTTACAACTGCCACACAGTTTTCCAAAATGATTGAATTCATTTCTATATTCACCAGCAATATATGAATTCCAGCTGCACCACACCATCACCAATACTCAATGAAGCATTTTCAATAAATTTTCATTTGAATATAACTAAGGTCTCTATGCATCTTCTTCAGGCCCTATAACTCCCCACTGTCCTATACCAACCATTTCATATCCACAGTTTAAGTCCATGGGTCTGGAATTCTTTTGAATTAGCCAAATAACTATGAATCTCATCCCATCTTTTATTTATCCTACTAAGAAAACAGGTCCTAGGAATTTTAACTGGCTAACCCAGAATCACATAGCTAGTAACAAATTTAGGTTTGAATCTCAGGCTGGACCTCTACACCAGACCTCTTTCCACTGCATGGCACTGCCACCTGCTGATGCACAACTCCCATTTTAACTCTTATGTTTACTTGCTAAATATTTCCTTCTGAATAACTATAAAATGAAATGCACCCTTCAGTGGTGTGCCTCAATGTGGCACCATATTGTTGACATGCGTCTCAACACTCTGTCTTGCTGCTTTTCATGAAAAATAAATGCAAAGCATAAATTCAAAAGTGGTAGCAGGCAGTGGTTAAAAAATAAAGTAGAATGGGAATCAGCTGTAAAAAAACCTACTGGATTTTACAATCTTAGTCAAAGAGAAAGGATCCTTCTAATAATGGGAAGGATATAATTCTCATCTTGCCTTAAGGGCTATATTACCAGATTCACAAAACCTTCATGGAAAAGTGTCATGGTTTACCAGCAGGTATTTTTCAGTCTCCACATTCTTCCTGTGGTATAAACATTTGCTTGAAAGCAGGCATGGTTGTAAATAAAGTTATGTGAGAACATATGTTATCATGTGAATTAGACAAAGGCTAGTAACCAAGGACATTATGAGGCTGTCTATTGACTTTTCCCCAATTTCCTTAGACATAAAACGAGGAATTAGTTAAATTATTTGTAAGACTGCCTCCAGCTTGATAGTTCTATGAATGGATTAACCACAAGTATAATGTATATGATAGAGGGAAAACATAAGACAAACCTAGAGTTTCTTCGTGAATATCTGGTTTGAGGAACAGACTTCATTATATAAACTGGACGCGCGTGTCACCTGATAAACTGACATTTCCATTAATTGGTCATTGACATGAACTTGGTCTTATTATCATTTCACCATCAGTCATCCATCTCCTTCCCCTCACCTGCCTTCCAACTCTATTTAGTTAAACAAATGTATGTGTAGTACTTGACAAAGTGATGGTTTCTTTTCCCACAGAGTTACACTGTATCAAAGTGATCTACTCCTTACTGGTTTATCTGAGAAATGGGGGATCAATGATTATGCCATGCAAGAACAAAAATCTGAAAGTAATAAATCTATCTTAAATGAACAATATAAATTGTATTTATAGGATCTGAAATAAAATTAACATTAGTCATTTTTTAATAAATGATCTGAAGCATATTTCTTTCTCTAAAAGAATCTGAAGGAATAGAATAAAAACTCAGGAAGAATTTATGAGATTTCTCATAACCCCCAAAAAATAAATCCTTTTAAAAAAACACAAGATTAAAATTACCAGAGAGTGTTCTGATTTGTTTTGATAGATTGGGACTCCAGAGATAAGACATTCCATACCATACTTAGGAATCACCTTTTCCCCTTGTCATATGAGAATTCATGTTTTCTTTATTAGAAATTGATCAGAAGCCTAATAAAATTTGATGAGCAATAGCACTAAAAATCCCTTTTGCAAAAGGCTTAACTCTATCTACTCACAAGTTTTCTCCCCTTGAATTCACTTCATGCCCCCTGCCCATGTCTGAAGAGAGGATGGGGTGGGAAGTTCAACTTATTTTTCTTTGTGAAGTTTCTCACTAAATTTTTTAATTACTAGGAGAAGTTTTGATGAGTAGGTCAGAGTAAGTGAAGTATAAATAATCTTTTTTTGTAGAGAGTAAGATGAATTAAAGATTTACTTGAGGAAATTTAGAGATTTATACAGGTAAAGGAAACTAGACTTAGTGGAAAGAAATCATTTACGTTGTGCCAGCAAAACCTTTTGTTTGTGATTCACTCAAACCAAAATGTTCAGCCCTCCCCGACACTATGTCACATCTTCCTTGTAGTCAGGATTTATTGTGACTCTGGGTTTATTGTGTATTTATGTTGATGTGTGTGTGTGTGTGTATATGTATATATAGAATATAAATTCATATCCTAAAGCTGTAGATGGATGAATGGATGGTTGGATGGATGGATGGAAAGATGATAGATAGATGGAGAGAGAGAGAGAGAGAGAGAGAGAGAGAGAGAGAGATAGCATACATGGCTCCCGATTTGGAGCTATAGGGTAAAGTTCCCTTGATAATGGTCAGCAAAAGATCTTACTATTTTTTACCAGCAAAATCAAACAAAAATTCCATGGAAAAAAATTAAATGAAAAAGTCTAATCTATAAGGAAAGTAGGCAGAGCACAGTTAAACAATGTAAAAACAAGATACAGAGAGAGACACCCTAACTAGGTTGTGCTTGGACACAGTAACAGGGCACACCTAGCATCAGAGTCACCACTGTGGCTTGGCGACTAAGGCAATAACATAAGCAAGAATAGAACAGAGAAATAGACACTGGAAAGTGGGTCACGGCTAGATGTCAAAGCAAGTGAGAAGAGATAATAAAGCAATAAAATGGTCTCAGATAAGTGTCAAGAAACTGAGTTGGATAGGACTTGCTAAGCCGGGACCAGAGAGATCGCAGTCAGAGAAGAAAGAAAAAGAAAATATATTTGAGTGAAAAATATCTGAGTTGACATTGGAATTCCATCTTTCCAAGGATTCTTATGGTGGCTATAGTTCAATGCAATAGTTTATCTGGGGAAAGGACAGGCACTCCCTCAGCAATTCTGCTCCAGGTCATTCTTCATTAGGAGGAGGACCTTGGACCAGAGGGGTTTTATTCTCTTCTACCTAAACCTTCTCTTGACCTGTATTGGATGCCCATCATCGTGGACAGCCAGAGCCATAATCGCAAGAAGGCAGTGGAGGCTCTGAGTCTCTTAAATCTCTTATTGTTTACTTCTGACCCAAGATAAGTGTTCCAATCTAGAGTTCCGGTTGTGGCTCTGTGGTTAACGAATCCGACTAGGAACCATGAGGTTGCTGGTTCGATCCCTGCCCTTGCTCAGTGGGTTAAGGATCGGGCATTGTCATGAGCTGTGGTGTAAGTTGCAGACGCGGCTGGGAACCCGAGTTGCTATGGCTCTGGTGGAGGCCTGCGGCCACAGCTCCAATTCAACCCCTAGCCCGGGAACCTCCATATGCCGCGGGAGCAGCCCAAGAAATGGCAAAAAGACCAAAAAAAAAAAAAAAAAGAAGAAGAATTCCAATCCAAAATCTGGGCTTTTAACTGAGGTTCTAACTTAAACTAGAAAAACATTCAAAGAGTCACAGAAGCTAGATACAGCAAAATATGCAGCTCCGGGGAAAACAAAAGTAACTAGTTGACCACTGTTTCCCAGAATGTCCAGTGAGAAAATTGAACCTGGATCTAGGATTGAATTTCAGTAAAACTAGAAAGAATGAAAACATTTTAAAAATGCCCTAGGTGGGAAAAGCTCAGTCCATAATGCTTTGGTCAGATCAGATTTGGGAGGAAGACCAAGGCAGTTTGCTATAAATTATAGTGATTACACACCTCAAAAAATTTACACTTATAAAAATCTTCATGCCTGTATATTTTTATAGCTTCTGTTTCAAAATATTCGTCCCAATCACAATGAAGGGATTAAGAGGGGAAAAGAGCTCTAACCCATATTTTAACTAGATAATTTTAGGCTAAAGACAAAAGGAACTATACATGAATACTGTACTCTAGTTAGTAATTTTTTTTTTTTACGGGGGCATAGGTTAGCACATTTGAATCTACTTTAAGTTTATCCTAGTATTGAACAAATAAGTAAATACTTCATAGATACTGAAAGCCAGGTTTTTCACTGTTGGAGAAAGAAATTTCAAACAAAGAAAGGGAAGGACTAGAATGAATCCTGTACTATTGGATTAGAATCAGAAGTGTTAGTATGAAGTTAGAGTCTTCTGATAGACAGAGGTAAATGATAGGTAGGTAGGGAGAGAGATGGTAGGTAGGTAGGTAGGTAGGTAGGTAGATAGATAGATAGATAGATAGATAGATAGATAGATAGATAGATAGATAGATAGATAGATATCCTCGTGTGTGTTTTTAGCCTAAGCATATCTAGTTAAAATATTGCTTTAAAAATGAGATAAATGAGATCATACAGTATTTGTCTTTCTCTCTCTGACTTATTTCACTTAGCAGTTTAGCCTAATCCACTGAAGGTCCATCATGTTGATGCAAATGAAAGGGTTTCCATCCTTCTATAGCTATATTCCATATATGTATATGTACATCACATTTTCTTTATCCATTCACCTATTCATTGACACAATAGCATTTCCATATCTTGGCTATTATAAAAAAATGCCACTAGGAACTTAGGGGTGCAGATATTTTTTTGAGATACTGATTTTGTTTCCTTTTGAGGAACACCCATAAGTAGAATTGCTGGATCATGTGATAGTTCTATATTTAATTTTTTGAGAAATCTCCATACTGTTTTCCATAATGGCTATACAAATCTACATTTTTACCAAGAGTGCACAAGAGTACCCTTTTCTCCATATCTTTACCAGTACTTGCTATTTCTTGTCTTTTTGATAATATCCATTCTAACAGGTGTGAGGTAATATTTCATTGTGGTTTTGATTTGCATTTATCTGATCATTAGTCATGTTGAGCACATTTTCATGTACTTAACCATTTGTATGTCTTCTTTGGAAAAATTTCCACTTAGTTCCTCTCCCCATTTTTAAATCAGATTGGGCTTTTTTTCTATTGATTTATATGGATCATTTCTATATTATGATATTAATTTTTTATCAGATATATGATTTGCAAGTATTTTCTCCCACCCCATTTGTTGTATTTTCTTTTCTTTGATGGTTTCCTCTGCTGTGCAGAAGCTTTTTAGTTTGATGTAATCCCGCTTGTTTATTTTTGCTTTTGGTGTCAAATTCAAAACATCATTGCCAAAATCTGTGTCAAGGAGTTACCCCACATGTTTTCTTCTAGTAGTTTTATGGCTTCAGGTCTTGTGCAAAGTGGAATATTTTAACACCAAAATTAATCAGAATAGTGCTCCATATACTACATGTTTGTCTTCCTAATTCTCTTTGTTCTTTATGTCAAGGATTAAATAATAGCTTTTTATTTTGTGTCCAATTTATAATGAATTATTCTGGTGGCAATAAGCACAACAAAGGAAACTGGTGACTCAAATTATGTATTTATTATTTGCTATTGGCTATAAAGTATTGGCAATGCTAAAATTTTCTTTAAAAATTAGATCTGCAAAATTTGGCTCAAGAAAATTGGGTACTTTTTGTACACAGGAAATAGTAGACACAAAGGAAAAACGACAGTAGTGAGCATTTTAATCTCTAATATCAGACTAATGGATTAATTTAATCTTTGTTGTAAAATGTATGCAGAAAATTTTTTTCAACTCAAACAATTTCATTAAAGTTAAAATGGAAATTTTTTGATATGGCTTCTCCCTGCTCTATAGAAAAGTGATTAAGATATTTAATTATAGTTAGCAGCAGGAAATTCTTTCTCAGTGAAAAATCCATCCATGGTGGTACAATACTGATTTAATGTATCTGTAGTAAGAAGAAATCATCTTTTGGGGGGCCACAGTCAGGGAATATATCAGGTTCTCATATCCTCTTTATAAACATTGAGCTGACAGCAGACACCACAGCCATTTGGAGTTGAGATAGGGCCAATAAGCCCATCCAGATATGCATACATACATACTGGAAAAGTCAATTAAAGTTTTTTATTTCAGAGCAGTCACTGCTGGCTAAGGGGAGCAGAGACTGTGCAGAAAATGGGTTTTGGCCTTAAAGGATGAATTAAGATTTTAATGGGTAGGGACCATGGGTCAGAGGAATGGGCATTTGAGTTAATAGAAACATCCCAGGAAAATTCATTTAACAGGGACTATATAAGGAAGGAATGATCACAAAATCTAAAGGTGACTTTTGGGGCTTGATCATAAGTTCTATATAGAGAAACAGTAGAACATACAGGTAGAAAATTAGCTTGAGCCAAACCTGGGGAAATCTTGACGATCAGGTTGCATAGCTAAAACATTATTAGGTAAACCATTGAACTATCCTAGGTTTTTTGTTTTTTTTTTAATTGAAAATTGGATAAAAATCAAAAAAACTTTCCAAATCCTGGAAGATTTAGGAAAAGGTATTAGAAATGACACATTAAAAAATGGGATCCAATGATACCATTTTTTTTTTGTCTTTTTGCCATTTCTTGGGCCGCTCCTGCGGCATATGGAAGTTCCCAGGCTAGGGGTCTAATCGGAGCTGTAGCTGCCAGCCTACGCCAGAGCCACAGCAACTCGGGATCTGAGCCGCGTCTGCAACCTACACCACAGCTCACAGCCAATGATACAGTTTTGTACTTACTGTATGTTCTTATAAAATATCACACTAGTAAAAGAGAGTCCTTGTAAGCCACTTGTTTACAGAATTGTTACCCTCTCCCAACAAATAGAATAAACATATTGCTTAGAATCCAGACCAATTTTTGACTTGGATCCAGCACAGCAGCTCCTCTGCCTTCAGTGCAATCATCCGAGGACTTGGACTTCATTTGCAGCTGTCACTTCAGGTTCAGGGATTCTCTCTTCTGTTGAACTGAGACAGCTGTGGTTGCAGTGGATAGAAGTCTGAGCAGAGGATAGTGTTTTCTTCTCCACTCAGCCACTTCAGAGTTTGAAACCTGGGCAACTGTCTTGACGTCTTGGGATTTGTCATCTTTCCCTGCCAGGTGAAGAACTTGACCTATGATAACCTCTACATTGTCTTCAAGCTTTGGATTTTTATGTCTCTAAGCCATTTAATAAGCTACTCTAGCATCTCCAGAACTGCTTTCTCCACAGCAATACAAAAGTTCTTAACAACAGGTATAAGAGATCCATGGACAAGCAAAATTATAAGTACATAAAGAAAAAAGTAGTTGTTTCTAGATTCAGCTTAAAATACAGGCTTTACTAATTTGCTTTGCTTCCAAGTATCTTTAAGTATATATAATTATTCTACTTGTGAATCTATCCTATATTTTAATATCGTTCTGCTGTACAGATTAGGGGGAAGAAACTAATTCTTTTAAGCCTTTTTTAATACTAATCTTAGCAAAATTAAAAGCAATGATCGATAATACAGAGGCTGAAATCAGAAGACCTGTGTTTGATTATTAAGACAACCACTTACTAAGTTACCTTAACCAAGTTATTTTATTTACTATCCCTAAGCCTTACTTTCCACATTTTTTTCTGTCTTTTTAGGGCTGCACCTGTGGCATATGGAAGTTCCCAGTCTAGGAGTCGAATCAGAGCTATAGCTGCTGGCCTGTGCCACAGCCACAGCAACACTGGATCCAAGCCACATCTGCGACCTACACCACAGCTCATGGTAATGCCAGATTCTTAACCCACTGAGCAAGGCCAAGGATCAAACCTGTGTCCTCATGGATGCTAGTCAGATTCATTTCTGCTAAGCCACAACAGGAATTCCACTTTCTACATTTATAAAGTTAGATTTTTGTGAGGATAAAATAAGATAATGTGTATAAAGACTTGACATATAAAGATCTCAGCAAACAGGAGAATATAATAATGTTAAACATAGAGAAAATATTGACCCAAAAAAAAGGGAGGTTTTTTTAATATAGAAGCCTTACTTAAGAAACTGGCTGACTTGGGAAACTAAGAAGCCTTCCTTAAGAAACTGGCTGACTTGGGAAACAAAGCTTCTGAGATCTGCCTTCATCTGATTAAGTGCCTTTATGATAGAATCATTTGAGAGGTTTTTTAAAACAGCCAATCTCCAAGCTCCAACCAGATACAGTAAATCAGAATGTCTGGCTCACTGAGGGGAGGAGATTCTCTGGAAAGCTGAGCTTCTCAGACAGTTTGAGAACGCTCAAATCTCAAGATCCAGACATAGCTTGAACTTAGAAGCCTCAAATTTAATTGGGTTGCCTCTTCCCATTAATACTTGAAATTGACAGACTTGCACTCATTTATAGGTAAATTCATAATATATTTCATACAGTGGGAAAAAAACTTTCAGGAAAGCAATGATTTTTCCCCACACCTGGGAGTCTTGTTTGTTATTCATATTCTTAGGTAATTTCCACTTCAAATATGCTCATAAATGTCATCTAACTCAGACCTAAAGGCAGAAAGCAGGCCTAAATAATAGATGATGGCAAGATTAACTTTACTGAACCATCTTGGATGCTTTTGTTATCTTTGTTGGGTCGCAAGCACATGATCTGATCACAGGACATGGAGTAATAAGAAAAAAAGCTTTCAATTTCTTAAATCTTTGTATAAAATGTAGATTTTTTTTCTCAGTTTAATAAAGATATTTTGCTCTTAGGTGGCTTTGTTCTTCTTAAAAAAAACATTTTCATGGTAATAAGGTCCAAATAACTAAATTAAAGAGAAAAAAATAAAGAGAAAATTTTTAACACTTCGCATGAAGATTTCCACTTCAATTTTGAAAGTATGTTAATTATGATAATATTATTTTAGTGATAACTTTTGTAAACTGACATAATTTTCATGAATCATGAGCCATTCCCATTCCTGCAATGAAAGAATTTCCCAATTTTCCAATGAAATCACCATCACTCAAAATTTTGAACTTCACTATGTCGCTATTTATATTTAGAAATGGCACATGGTACAATATAAGATTATCATTTATCTTCAAAACAAGTGATTCTTATTAGGAACTAATTTTAAAATTTCCCTTTGGAGATCCTAGACTCTTCCTCCTATAGCGTTCTATTAATTAAATTGACCCAACTAAATATATCACTATCAATCAGCAAAAATTCTGATGTCATGTCTTGGCAAAGTTTTCTAAATATACTACATTTGAAGAATGAAGCAATTTGTATCATAAATAAAAAAAAATCTTTCACTAAAATCATAGAAAATTTAATACCTATAATTATTACAATAGAAAAAATTCCCTTAAAAAAACAAGATAAGGAGAAAGAGCACTACTCAGTTCTAGCCTCAGATCTTTGTCTAATTAATAATGTGACTCTAGAGAGATAACTTATTTGAGCCTCTACTTTCTTTCTCCATCTCTAAAATCCTTTAAATCTTCAATACTCTTTAATTTTTTAATTATATGTACCGTTATGTTTATAATCAAAAGAACCAAAAGCTCACTACCACAAAGTAAAAAGTGAGTGAGTTCTCTTTGGTTATGTGTTGATCTTTAACATGAGAATTTTGGTCTGCCTGGCACTTCTATTTCCCCATTATAATGAATAAACTTACTTCCTAGCCTAAATTACTGTTCTGTGATTTAGGACACAAATTTAAGGAAAATGTTACATTTCTATAATAAGAGGCTCCAAAATACAATGGCCTAAATAAGACATAAATTTCTTTCTCTTCCATATATTATTCCACCTGGTCTAGGGTTGGGTGAGGTGGAGTGGGGCTCTTTTCCAAGAGGTCATTCTGATATCCAGTTTCTTTACTTCTTAGTATTCCTCTATACCCATAAGAGTATTGCCCTCATCATAATTTGGAGGTTGAATTGTAAAAAAAAAAGAAAAACTTAGGAGTTCCTGCTCTGGTGCAATAGGATTGGTGGCATCTCTGCAGTTCTGGGACACGGGTTCAATCCCTGGCCAGGCACAGTGGGTTAAGGATCCAAAGATACCACAGCTGTAGCATAGGTCACAACTGTGGCTTGGATTTGATCCCTAGCCCAGGAAATCCATATGCCGAAGGGCAGCCAAAAGAGAAAAAAAAAAAAAAAGTTTTAGTTTCAAAACTTGTTTCCAGATGCAGAAAAATTCACACAGGGTAAGTGCTTTGTCTGGCATAATACAACTGCTTACAGTTAGCATGAATCCAGTACTCTGTTATTGACTTCAGCAATGTTTCCTTCCATCACTTCAAACTCAAACCAGCCACTCACTAATTAAGTAGAGTGCCATGAAAAGATCTTTGATTTTAGATTCAAGCAGACATTTGTCTCAAGCCCATTATTTCTCACTTGAGGAGGAGATATAATATTGCCTACCTACAAAATGGAGAGAACCCTATGTCATGGAGTTAGTGGGTTTGAGATAATATAATGTAAGTAAGCTTACTTATCATGGATCTAGATACAGAGCAAAGGCTTCATAATGCTCCCCACCCTTCCTCACAGAGATATGGAAGACAACACCCTCTGTCCTCAAGGCACTATAGTGGTAAGATATCCCTCCATAAACATCTCTAAAATGACCAGCCTTCTAAGCAATAAAGTGATGTTTCACATTCAATTCATCATCTCAGGTTATCAAGCCACATTTGCATGTGTGATCTCATTTGCTACCACACTGTGAAGTGGGCAGTACCCGGAGAATCATCCTCATTTCACACCCTCACACCAACTATTTTGTCACCTTTTCTATTCCCAAAGCCCTTCTACACACTCTGTTCATTTGATGATCACACTTTTGTGAAACAGGAAGAGAAGACAGTACTATCATCATTTTAGAAATGAGAAAACTAAGTATGAGAAAAGTCATTAGTTTGATTTTTTTGTAAGAATAGAGAGTTAACCTTGTACATAGTTCTGAAAAACTATTTTTAAATGAAAAAAGTGAAGGGATAAAACATCTCAATTTCAAATAGTTTTATTTTGAAATTTCAGAGAAAACCTGTATTCCACAGTTAAGACAAGATCCTGACTTTTTTCTGCATACGGACCAATATACTCCCCAACCAGACTGCATCAGTAGACATCTGAGGGGTCAGAGCCACAGAAATCAGGGGTGGTATACTCTTAGCATTTTTCTCTGAAAAGATATAGGCAACCATTTCTGTGACTGTAGAACCTGCCTGACTATTCTGTGCTCTTCTCTACTGCTCCTTCTACTGATAGATACTTCACCAGGATGAAAACAGATAAGATGAGCTGAAGAGCTAGAAGTCTTGGTCCACCACACTGCAGTTCTGTGATATCATTGGTCCAGAGAGGGATCTCTCCCCTAGGATGTACTAACCCTCTTTGTTCATTGACTCTGGAAACTCCTTCTTTAGAAACCCCCTCTTTTATATCCAGGAATGCTTTGGGCTGCAGGAGTCTATTTTTATCAAGCAAGGGTCTATTTATTAAAAAGTAGAAAATACTAAGTGACTACAAGTCTTTGTTCAGCGGTTTGTGACAGCAGGTGCAATGTCTCCATGATTTTCTTGGGCTTTCTTCATGGCTATATAATAGCTGCTATACCTACAGCTCTCACATCCTTTTACCAGACAAAATTGGATAAGGGAAATGTGGCCAAACAGTTGCTTGGCCACATCTCTCACTGGCCAGAACTCCATTACATGGCCACTCTTACCCACAAGCAAAGGTAATTACCTCAGCTTGAATAACACCTGCTTTCTTTAATCTCAGGGGGATAAATTCTACATATTTGGGTTATGGAGCAGTTGCTTCTTTCTAATCCCTCCCTACTACTTTTTCTTTTCAAAGTCAAAATAGAAAAAGAAATGAAAAGAGATGAGTTTCTCTTTCTCCTCTGAAGAGGACCCAGTGACACTCTCCTAATCACTTAAATTTTTCGTTGGTAAATAAATACGTACCAATATTGAAAAAATGGAAAATATTTGGTATATACACACATGCAGTGTCAAGAAGAATATCTCAAAAGATATATACTAATTTGACAGTCATAAAGTTTATGGGTAAAGATTAACTTGATTTATTTTTCTTTATTCAGTTTATAATAAGAACATATTTGTGCATTATTTGAATAAATTCTATATAAGAAGGTATAACCCCCAAATCCTTGGAACCAAGTTCTTGATGTTTCAGTTATCACCTATCTTCTTCATAAATATTCTATAACTATAGAGGAGATATTCCTTTAGAGGAAACCTATATCTTCAGCCACTGTCAAAGTTAATGAAATAGATTTCTTAAAGTATTTTGTCTCTACTCTTAGACATTTAAAAACATTATTTAAATGGAACAAAACAAACTTAGTTATACCATAAACTCTTCACACTAATTTATTTTCCTTGGAAATAATATATGTCATTAATAAGATTTACTCTATGATGTTTAATCAAACTAATAAAATGACACATTTAAGTCTCACATTCCTACAGGAAAGAGATAGTTATAAGTAACAAATCTATAAGTTACACCAAAACATTAGATTGCAATTGGACTTATTGGTGTCAACGAGATGGCATAATAAGCCCAAAATGAAATGATGTTCCATGTGGGATTATTAAAGCAGCAATCTTCAAAAAAGTATAAATGCAGAACTAAACATGCAATTAGTTGCAGAAAAATATTGATTGTACCCAGTAGTTTTATAACTAAATAATAAAATAAAATTATATAGTTCTATGATTAGCTATTAAGGTGTTATGCAGACAAAATATGTATCAAAATGTCATTATGTTTAAGAGAATATCACCAATGGGAAAAGCGTGTGCCTCATCACAACCTATAAATCACATTGCACCTTTCCAACTGGATACCATGCAATTTGTTCCCTTTGAAGAAAGAAATTGCTTCACTTTGTTAAAAAATGTAAATTATGCATATTTTAATTGAAGTATTTGGGCATTTCCATATTCCTTTCTCTGACTGTAGTTCTTTGATAGACAATCTCTCTGTTGTTTCCAAGGCTTAAGATACTTTTCATTTCATCTATGATGGTCCGAAATTTCATTTCATGTATCTAAGTATAGAAAGTTTATAGACCACAGAACGACTGGATATATTTCTACCTAGCTCAGATAGTGTTGGAGTCAAGTTTCACCAAATCTCTATAATTTAAACACTTCTTAGAATAATGATAACCAAAGGAAAATGGTCCGATTCATTTTATGAATCAGTATTTCATATGATACTAAAACCAAACAAAATCATTACAGAAAGGGGAAACTGTAAACCAATTTTATTTAGAATTTTGTGGAAAAATACTTCTAATAAAATATTAGTAAATTAAGTGCAAAAGTACATGTAAAAGATGGAATTATCTCAGGAATACAGTGTTGATTGAACATTAAAAATTATTAATGTTTCGGAGTTCCCATCGTGGTGCAGTGGTTAACGAATCCGACTGAGAACCATGAGTTTGCAGGTTCGATCCCTGGCCTTGCTCAGTGGGTTAACGATCCAGAGTTGCCGTGAGCTGTGGTGTAGGTTGCAGACGTGGCTGGGATCCCGTGTTGCTGTGGCTCTGACGTAGGCCAGTGGCTACAGCTCCGATTCGACCCCTAGCCTGGGAACCACCATATGCCTCAGGAGAGGCCCAAGAAATGGCAAAAAAGACAAAAAAAAAATTATTAATGTTTCCAACACATTCAAGATAAGAGACAAAAATATATATTCATCTAAACACAAAGATTGTTTGACAAAATCAATAACAGTTTTTGATTTTTTTAATGCTTAATAAATGCTGAATATAAGGAGAGTTACTTTACATGATCAAGTAAACCTAGCAAAAACCTAAAACAAATTTCACATTTATTGGCAAAATGTTAGAAAACATTTTCATTAATGCTAGAAGCAAGACAGGAAAGCCTGATGTTATTACTTCTACTCAGCATTCTTCAGGAAATAGTCAAAGCAATACAATAAGAAGAAAAGTAATAAGAGGTATATGGATATCAATGAACAGTGAAGTAGTAATGCGTGTGGACCTTGCCCTATTACTGGTGAGAAATTATCACACTCAGCAGACTCTGGACAAAGCCACTGTATCCAACAATTGAACAGCAGATTTGCAGGATGTGGTCAATGAAAAAAAGAAAGAACAAAATGAACTCTGCTTTCCAATTTATGACACAGACAGATGAACCCCAAAGAGAATGCAGCGGTGTCTGAGGGAACCAAGTGGAGGTTGAGCTTTAAGGAAACTGGCTTTGTTGGCAGGGAGCAGGAAAGGATGAGCCCTGGACTCTCGAGGGATTCCATGTTGTACTTAGCAAATCCTACATGCTGTGCATACACACAGGTCTCCCTGAGGCTTGGTTGTGAGCTGCTACTGCAGTTGAGCAGGAGGCTCTGAGCTAAGCAGAGATTCTATAATACCTTTGTGAAGAAAATTATGTAACTTTACTAAAACATTTAAATTAATTATGAATATGTGAAGATGTATACCGTGTTTATCAGAAGAAAATATTAAATTTATTCTCTTCCAAGTATCCTCCAAATTCAACTTAATTCTAAGCAAATGTTTGTGCTAAAATTCACATGGGAAAAAAGAAGTGTATGCAAATTCAAGGCAATCTTGAGAAGTAAAAACAAAGAGAGGTTGGTCCCACCTCTGAGTAGAGAGGATATTATTGACACAGCAATCAAAGGGCATAAAGCAAAGACAGATGAGTTTGACTACGTCAGAACTCAAGAAGACTTCTGTGGGCTAAAGAAACAATCAACGATATTTAAAATCAAGGAAAATTCAGAAAAAATATCTAAAATATATAAGGAATTCTTGGATATAAATAACAAAAATATATTAATCTAATGGTAAAATTAAAAGTTAGAAAAAGACGATGGGCAGAAGAGGAGATTCTAATGGAAAGCAGGTATACGAAAATTTCCTCAACTTCAACAATAATTAAGGAACTCCATTTTCCTTCCATCAAATCAAATGAAAATAAATCTGACCGTATATAGTGCTGGTGAAGCTATGAGGAAAAGAAATTCTCATACACTTTAGGCAGAATTGAAAATAAGTACCAGCCCCTTCAGACAGGAATTAAACAGAATCTAATAACATTGAAAATATTCATAACCTAGGGCCCCTACTATTTAATTTCTGGTCATATAACTTCTTCCTTCCCAGCCCTCCCAAAGTACTTTATACATGTACACAAGGAGATATATTCAAGAATGTTTGCTGCAGCATATTTTAACAGCAAATATAAAGAGGAGAAACTAAGTGTACATAAAAGCAAGGATGAACAGATTGCAGTATCCTTGTGATGAAATTTTGTGCCAATTAAAAGAGTGAACCGGATAGATAAGAGAGATATATAGACAGTTTGAGCTTAACATAATGCAGATTATAAAAAGCAAAACAAAATATGTATAGTATGATATATATGATATGCACATATATACAGTTCATGTATGTGTTTGTTTTTAAGGACTGGATATGCAATCATAAAATTTACTCTAAGATCAGAATTGTGGGTGTTACAGCTAAATCTGTAATGATTCATTATATAGAAAAAAATACTAAAAGACATTTGAGGTAAAATATTAAGATTTGTCAACTTTGGAAAGAAATATATGTAATTAGATATTCTTCAATCCTCTATTGTTCTTTTAAATATCTTAAAACTTAAAAATAATCAATGTTTTATAACTAGTGGCATTGAAAAATAATTCAGGAAATCTTGGATAATTGCAAATACTATCACAAGTCACAAATTACTTGGGAGTCTGGTCTTTCTGGTCAGATAACGGCTTTGAAACATCTAGATTTTCTTTTTATAGAGGCAGTAAATTAGAATGTCTTAAGCTCTGAAAAGAGATTTTTTGTTGTCTTACCTTAAATGACTCCCTTCAGAAATATTTGTTGGCAACACATAAACTTGAAAGAATTCTTTTATTCCTTATTATCAGGCACTGAAGCTTTCCCCAAGAACATTTTGCAGCAAAAACCAGATACAAGGCCATGCTCGAATGGCACCATTAAATTGTTCAGTGCTTGGTCTGGTACTTACAGTAATACTTAAAGCATTCCCCCAAGACCCATCAAAATAGAACTGAGATATTATGTTCATTCAAACAAATGTCTTGCAATTTATACCTAATGAAATTTTCTCTAACATTGTTTCCTTCACTCCTCCCTCATTAATCAATTAAGAGGGAGTAGAATTAAGACACCAATTCTAGCATAATGGGAGAAAGTGTCCCACCATACCTTAACTGGGGAGTAAGCAAATGACACATGGTTTTTCAAATGTGTGCAATATATCAGAAGCGGAGAGAGGAAATTAATGGGAACTTGGGGGAAATATTACTGCTAATATTGTTCAGTGACACAACTTGAATGTGTGTTTCTCTTTGATTTTGAAATTATTGGTTACTTTTATGGACTTTGCCAGTAAAATAATTCCAGTTTTATTGCCATCCATATCCTGTGGTTTTATTTCCTAATAAAAATATGTGTAGTGTTAGTGTTGTCCTGAAATGTAATTGATTTGAGAGGTATAATATGCTATCAGGGAAAAGTTCTTTTGAATTTCTATAAAATAGTGTATGGATGAATGAGATACTGACAAAGATTGCAGTTCCAAAAAGTAATATTGGAGCTAAAAATTATTTTTCATTATTCTGGTATTGAGTAGTTTTGAATTTAATTTACTAAGTTTTTTAAAGCTTTTATTAGAATTGCATATTTTAACTGAAACCTTCAAAAATTAGTTTCTGTGTCATGATTTTTTTTCATTCTTCAAATCATTATGTCATCAGGAATTTAAGCTGAAAACTCTCCTTTTCCCCAGAAATGCAGGCAGATGTACTTGGGATGAAATCAGAGATCATAGGAAATTTAACCGGGAGTGCTTAAACATAGAATTCCTGACCTCTTTAGAGGCCAGTCATGCTGAAACATTCCAAAGAACTTAAAATACTTACTGAGGGCTTGTGTGAAGGACACATCCTAAGTATTGAGAGGCACATAGACAAGATCTAAGTGGGGAGAAAATATGTTAGCAACTCGATCTGCAGCACTTCTTACTGTTACTTTCCACAGCTGTTGGATTCTTTAATGGAAACTGATAAAAGGCCAGACAGGAAAACTCAGACAAGGCTTTACTGGTGCCCCTGCTGCAACAGTGGGGAGAAGAATCAAACATTTGCTGAATCGAAGAGGGGAACAAGCTCATTCCTTATATGGAGTGAGGGTCAGGGTGGTCCCAGGGGTCCGGCCAGAGGGATGGCTTAGGGGGTCTGCCCACCCCTTTGGTGGTATTGTGTGCAACGGGCATTCACAGCGTCCTGCTTTTGCTCTCAGCTCTTCAGAAGTGGTAGAGGTTTTTTGGTATCTTCTTAAACGTAATATGCCCTAACTACACATGCACATAGTTATTTTTAGTCTCTCATAGTTTCTTTGTATTTTGTTGCTCAGGGAGATATTTGTCCAGGTGCAAGCACTACAGCCACTGCAGAAAATTATCCCAGGTCCCAGGTCCTAGCCTGTCTCATTACTACCAACAGGAAGAGCAAGATATTCCCCAGACCCCCTCCCATATCTGACCCCGAATCCCAGCCCCACCTTCATTCAGTTTCATCAGTCCAGCAAGGCCACTGCTCTCTGCTTGGTTTTCATGTTCCTATGTTGCAGTTTGGACAGTAGCTCTAGAGGGAAAGGTCATGTTTTGTGCCTGCTTTCTCTCAAGAACTAGACCCTGCACCTCTGCTGTCAAATGCTTGAAAAAAAATTGCTTTGCATATTTTGCACAGTGTTATAGGTGTTTATGACAGCAGAGTAAATCTGATGTTCATTACTACTTCATGGTCAGAACTGGATGTCTCTGCTCTTTCTTTCATATCCACACACCTCTTATTTCCTTTTTTCTTATTTCCTCCCACACTAGTGCCTGGACTCACTGAGAGCTGGGATTATATATTTGCTTATGAGATAAACCTACAGATAAATGATAGACCCAGAGAAATATATATTGAATGAAGCTAAAGTAAGCAAAACTTTAGATAGTATTAATGAATAAATGTTTTCCCAATCCTATATTTTAATTATTTCTACTGAAGAAAGATGACTCAGTTTTGGGTCTTTCTTCAGAATAAGAATATAAGTATCAGATATAACAGGATCTATATACAGATATATAATTCCTTATCTATGATTCTGAAAATCACTAAGACCCAAAACCTTTTGCAAATTTTGTGCCAAAACTCATTTGATCACAAAACAAGACCTGAACTGGCATAAGTGGTCAATGAGTTCTCAGTGTTCCTCCCAGACAAAGGCACCAGTACTGATGCTGGTCTTATATCTTATAAATTTTAGTTTAATTGAACAATACAAATTTCAAAAATGGTTAAAGTTTAGGTAACATTGAAAGAAAAGAAAATATCTGTCATTAGCAGTGCAGAAAATGGAGTTAATGGTGACTATGAAGCATCTTGCTAAAGAATATAGCTTGGAGCTGCCACTACCTATGATTTAAAGAAAGAGATAAGATGTTGAAGTTTTCTGGTGGAAGTGATGACAAGACCACTGGGGGTGGGGGGGGCAGAGAAATCATTTCAGAAGTAGAAACTGAAGTGCTAACTATGGGTTGATTAAAGGGTACTAACAACAACAACAACAAATAAATGCAAGTGTGTAATTTGTCAGCTTACTGGACAAGCAACCAACCATGAAATCATTGAAACAAATCATTTCCCATAGTATGCTTATCAAAGTTTTGCCTAAGCAGGTCAGACATATTGACTTTTCTGTTCTCCAAAAATGGACTATTAAGAAAATGTGACAACATCAAAATCCCTAGGTAATGTTGAAGTTTCAGTTTTTAGCAACTGTAATTTTCATGGGGAAATACCAAGCAATGCCCTTTGGGGACTTTACTCTTAGAAATAGGTCAATCAGAACACAAGTTATCAGGATTCCAAACTTTATTTTTAATACATACCAGTTAATGAAAATGATACAAAAACATAATAAAACAAATATTGAATCAAATCAAATAATAGTATATAAACTTAGATGCATTTATATTTACTGTACATTAAAAATAAATGTGTTTTTAATTTTTTTTTTTTTAAGACTGAGTAATTCCCACTTTTCTAGTTTCTTGTTAGGTCAGTTTGTTTCACAGTTAACACAACTAGAGAAACATGGTAGAGAGGAAAGAGTTGCAAAAATTCTGTTAATCTATTATACTATGAAGCTAAATTGTAATGTTATAATATTCTGGCTAATTTCTTTGAAGAAGGATTGGAGAAGAATTATAGAAGTTTTGATTTATTCACTCAAATGAAAATTGATTCTTTTCGGCCCCCTACCTATTTTATTTATGCCACTATTTCTAACATTATTGGAGAACACAGCAAATAGAGCATTCTAAAACTTTTTCTGCACCATTTTATATTTTAAGGAAGTTATCTAATTTTCACTTATTTTGTTATAATTTTGTTTGTATAGATAAAGCTATCAGAGGGAGTTTTTCGCTTTCTTGAATGGAAAACCAATTTAATAAATCCTGTCGATTCAAATTGCTATTTGGAAACCTAGAAATTATTGATATGTTTTTGATTTCCATAGTATAAATGACAACTCTGAAAAATGTACCTAATTTCATGGATTATTTTCTAAGTTTATAAAACCTTTCCTTTAATACTTGATTTAATGAAAATATATAAATCAATTTCTTTTTCTAATGAATGCTTACAAAAGCTTAAAAAGCATATATTCAAACATAAACAAAATTCCTGCCAATTTTTTAAGTACAATTTCAAATGGCTTTTAAAAACTGGATGCCTTCTATATTCACTAAAAAAAAAAGATTATAAAAGCTATTAAGAAACATGAAATGACCTTATCATAAATAATAATAAAAGACATAAAGATCTTAATAACCTTGGAATAACACTTTGCCTTATCAAATTAGCAAAACAAATTCTATAATTTTGAATTTAACTTTATTGAAGATATGTGAAACTAATACACTCCTGTAATGTTGCTGGCTTTCCTAGAAAACAATGGAATAACAAGTACTGGCTCATAAAAATATTCATGTATCAATTATTTAAATTTATGGTGGTGAAAATCATAGTCTCATATGAGGTTATTTAGTGTGCACTATGAAATGAAAAGATCATAATAACAAATGTTATGTTCACTCTAAAAGTTAAAAAAAAAAATCTAATTCTCACAAAGAGATTTGAAAATGCTAGAGTTCCCTGCATTTTTTCAAAAATGGCTGAAAGGAAATTACTTTTATGCTCTAGAGTCACAGTATCCAATACGATAGCCACCAGCCAGAGCTATTGAACCATTGAAAAGTGGCTGCTCCAAATTGAGATAGGCTGTAATAAAAAATATACTCTGTATTTCAAAGACTTATATTAAAATTGCAAAATATATGAGTAATTTTTATTTTGATTATAATTTCAAATTATAATACTTGGCTATATTGAGTTTAACAATTTTAATTAATTCTTCCTGTGTTTATATTTTTAAATGAGACTCCTGGGTTATTGAACTGATTAAAGAAGGCCCTTAGGCCAAGAATTGCCTTCTTAAGAGAGGAATTCAGCAATGATGGAGGTGACCTATACAGTGAACAAAAGAGATTGAGGCAGGCCACTGACAACATTTACTGGGAGACTGTTTGGTGGGATCCACCAGTGTTACTGAAACAGCTTTTGATTACAGGCAGCATAAAATTCAATTCTGCTATGTTAAATAAAATAGAATGTATTGGTTCAAGAAACTCAAAACTGTGCAGATATTTCAGGTAACTTTTTTAAAATTGAAATATAGTTGAAGTATAATATTATGATAGTTTCAGATATACTATACAGTAACTAGACAATGACATATATTTTGAAATGATCACCATGGTAAATGATCACCATATTAGCAATCTGTCTTCATACAAATTTATTACAATTGAATTGAACACAGGCCACATGCTGTATTTTACATGCCTATGGATTATTTTTTAACTGGAAGTTTGTAACTCTTAATACCCTGCCCCTATTCTACCTCACTCTCTACCATTCCCCCCCGCCCCTGCCAGAAACCACCCATTTATTCTCTGTATCTATTCTGTTTTCATTTTATTTTCTTTGTTTTTTAGATTCCACATATAAGTGAGATGACATAGTATTTGTCTTTCACAGTCTAACATAGTTCACAAAGCATACTACCCTCTAGGTTCATCCATATTGTCACAAGTGGCAAGATTTTAAGATATCATTTTTTAATTTTATTTATTTATTTATTGTCTTTTGTCCTTTTTAGGGCCACACCCACAGCATATGGAGGTTCCCAGGCTAGGGGTCTAATCAGAGCTGTAGCCACCGGCCTACGCCAGGGCTACAGCAATGCCAGATCTGAGCCGTGTCTGCGACCTACACCAGAGCTCACGGCAACACCGGATCCTTAACCCACTGAGCGAGGCCAGGGATGGAACCCGCAACCTCATATTTCCTACTTGGATTTGTTTCCACTGCATCATGGCAGGAACTCCTGTTATTATTTTTTAATTATAGTTGATTTACAGTGTTCTGTCAATTTCTGCTGTACAGCAAAGTGACCAAGTTACACATAAACATATGCATTCTTTTTCTTACATTATCCTCGTTCATGCTCCATCACAAGTGATTAGATACAGTTCCCTGTGCTGTACAGCAGGATCTTATTTCTTATCCAGTCCAAATTAAACCCAAACTACCAGTCCATCCTATTCCCTCCCCCTTCACAACCACAAGTCTGTTCTTTATGTCAATGAGTTTATGTTCAGTAGATAGGTCATTTGTGCCATATTTTGGATTTCACATATAAGTGATATCATATGGTATTTGTCTTTCTCTTTCTGACTTACTTCACTTAGTATGGGAGTCTCTAGTTCCATTCATGTTGCTGGAAATGCCATTATGTTGTTCTTTTTAGGGCCAAATCGTATTCCATTGTGTATATGTACTGCATTTTCTTAATACATTCATCTGCCCGTGGACATTTAGGTTATTTCCATTTCTTGGCTATTGTGAATAGTGCTGCAATGAAAATAGAGGTGCATGTATCTTTTTGAATAAAAGTTTTGTCTGGATATATGGGATTTCTGGATAATATAGTAGTTCTATATTTATTTTTCTGAGGAACATCAATACTGTTTTCCATAGTGGTTATACCAATTTACATCCCGCCAACAGCGCAGGAGTGTTCCCTTTTCTCCACACCCTCTCCAGCATTTGCTATTTGTTTTTTTTGTTTTGTTTTTGTTTTTGTTTGTTTCTAAAGATAATCCATTTTAGCATTTGTTATTTGTAGACTTATTATTGATAGCTGTTCTAACCAGTGTAAGGTGGTACCTCATTGTAGTTTTGATTTACATTTCTCTAATAAATAGTGATGCTGAACATTTTTTCATGTGCCTGTTGGCCATCTGTATGTCCTCTTTGGAGAGCTATTTAGGTCTTCTGCCTATTTCTCAATTGGACTTTTTTTTTTTTTTTTGCTGTTGAGTCGTATGAGTTTTTTGTATGTTTTAGAGATTAACCCTTGTAGGTTGCATGGTTTCAGACTATTTTCTCCCATTCCATAGATTGTCTTTTTAATTTTTTTATGGTTTCCTTTTGTTGTGCAAAAGCTTTTAAGTTTGATTAGGTCCCATTGGTTTATTTTTGTTCTTATTTCTATTGCCTTGGGAAACTGACCTAAGAAAACATTTGTATGGTTGATGTTAGAGAATGTTTTGCCTTTGTTCTCTACTAGGAGTTTTATGGTGTCTTGTCTTGTGTTTAAGTCTTTAAACTATTTTGAGTTTATTTTTGTGTATCATGTGAGGTTGTGTTCTAGTCTCATTGTTTTACATGCAGCTGTCCAGTTCTGCCACCACCAATTGCTGAAGAGACTGTCTTTATCCCATTTTATATTCTTGCCTTCTTTTCAAAGATTAGTTGACCATAAGTGTCTGGGTTTATTTCTGGGTTCTCTATCCTGTTCCATTGGTCTGTATATCTGTTTTGGTACCAGTACCACACTGTCTTAATTAGTGTAACTTTGTAGTATTTTCTGAAGTCTGGGAGGGTTATGCCTCCTGCTTGGGTTTTTTTTTCCCCCTCTCAGGATTGGATATGTTATGGTTCCATATACAATTTGGCAAAACTGTAAAATTTGGATTGTTTGTTGCAGTTCTCTGAAAAATGTCATGGGTAATTTGACAGGGATTGCATTAAGTATGTAGAAGGCTTTGGGTAGTATAGCCATTTTAACAATATTAATTCTTCCAATCCAGGAGCATGGGATATCTTTCTATTTCTTTGAATCCTATCTAATTTCCTTGATTAATGTTTTATAGTTCTCAGCATATAAGTCACCTCCTTCATCAGGTTTTTTCATAGGTATGTAATTTTGGGGGGTGCAATTTTAAAAGGTGTTATATTTTTATATTCATTTTCAAATATTTCATTGTTATTATATAGAAATGCAACTGATTTCTGAATGTTAATCATGTATCCTGCTTCTTGCTGAATTCATTGATCAGTTCAAGTAGTTTTTGGGTGGAGTCCTTAGGGTTTTCTATATATGGTATCATGTCATCTGCATAAAGTGACAACTTTACCTCTTCTCTTCCAATTTGAATACCTCTTCTTTTGTTTGTCTGATTGCTGTGGCTAGGACTTCCAATACTATGTTGAATGAAAGTGATAAGAGTGGGCATCCTTGTCTTTTACCGTATTTTAGCAGGAAGGCTTTCAGCTTTTCTCCATTGAGTATTATATTGGCTGTGGGTTTCTCATAAATCATTTTTAATATGTTAAGGTGTGTTCCCTCTATACCCACTTTGGTGAGAGTTTTTATCATGAATGGATGTTGGATTTTGTCAAATGCTTTTTTTTTTCATCTATTTAGATGACCATGTAGTTTTTGACTTTTCTTTTGTTGATGTGGTGTATGACATTGATTGATTTGTGTATGTTGAATCATCCTTGTGAAGTTGGGATGAATCCCACTTAGTTATGGAGTATGACCTTTTATTATATGTTGTTGGATTCTGTTGGCTAAAATTATTAAGAATTTTACATCTATATTCATCAAAGATGTTGGCCTATAATTTTCTTTTTTGGCAGTATCTTTGGTTTTAGTATTAGGGTGATGGTGGCTTTGTATAATATCTTTAGGGTGTTCTTTCTTCAATCTTTTGGAAAAGTTTACGAAGGATGAGTATAATTTCTTCTTTATATGTTTGGTAGAATTCTTCTGTGAAGCCATCTGGTCCTGAACCTTTGTTTGTAGGGAGTGTTTTTATTACATATTCAATTTCATTTCTAGTGACCAGTCTGTTCAAATGATCTATTTCTTCTTGATTCAGTTTCAGTGGGATGTAGAACTCTAGAAAGTCATCCATTCTTCTAGGTTGCAAATTTTGTTGGCATATAATTGTTCATAGTCCTCTTTTATGGTTTTTTGTATTTCTGCAGGATCCATTGTGATATCTCCTTTTTCATTTCTTATTTTGTTTACTTGGGTTTTTTCTCTGGCCAAAGTTTTGTTAATTTTGTTTACCCTTTCAAAGAACCAGCTCTTGGTTTTATTGATTTTTCCTGTTTTTTAAATCTCTATTTTATTTGTCTCCTGTCTGATGTTTATGATTTCCTTCCTTCTGCTGACTTTTGGTTTTGTTTGCTCTTCTTTTTCTAATTACTTTAGGTGTTAAGTTCAGTTGTTGATTTGAAATTTTTCTTCTTATTTGAGGAAGGGTTATATCACTATGGCCTTCCCTCTAAGAACTGCTTTTGTGGCATCCCATAGATTTTGAATGTTTTTGTTTTCATTGTCATCAGTCTCAAGGTATTTTTTTTAATTTCCTTTTTGGTTTCCTCATTGACCCATTGGAGTTTTTTTGGTGGGGGTGCACCCACAGCACATGGAGGTTCCCAGGATAGGGGTCAAATCGGAGCTATAGCTGCTAGCCTACAACACAACCACAACAACACCAGATCCGAGCCACAGCTGTGACCTACACCAGCCAGACCCTTAACCCACTGAGCAAGGCCAGGGATCAAACCTGCATCCTCATGGATACTAGGCAGATTCATTTCCACTGGGCCATGATGGGAACTCCAACCCACTGGTTTTGTAGCAGCATATTGTTTAGTCTCCACGTATTCGGTTTTTTCTCATTTCTTTTCCTTTGGTTGATTTCTAGTTTCATGCCATTGTAGTCAGAGAAGATGCCTATAGTCTTAACTTTGTTGAGGTTATTTTTGTGCCCCAGTAGGTGGTCATCCTTCAGAATGTTCCATGTGTACTTGAAAAGAGTTTATAGTCTAGGTTTTTTGGGTTTTTTTTTTTTTTGATGTAATGTCCTGTAATATCAATTATGTCTAACTGTTCTAATATGTCATTTAAGACCTCTGTTTCCTTGTTGATTTTCTATCTAGCAGATTGTCCATTGATGTGAGTGGGGTTTTAAAATCTCCTACTATTATTGTATTCCTAATAATATGTCTGTTTGTATCTGTTGTATGTATTGGGGTACTCCTATATCCCATATATTGATGAGTTTAATATTCTCTTCTTGAATTGATCCTTTTATCATTAAATAGAATCCTTCTTTGTCTTTCCTATGGCCTTTGTTTTTTTGTTTATTTGTTTGTTTTGGGGGTTTTTTTGGTTTTTGCCATTTCTTGGGCCACTCCCATGGCATATGGAGGTTCCCAGGCTAGGGGTCTAATCGGAGCTGTAGCTGTCAGCCTATGCCAGGGCCACAGCAATGCAGGATCCAAGCCTCATCTGCAACCTACACCATAGCTCACAGCAACGCCAGATCATTAACCCACTGAGCAAGGCCAGGGATCGAACCCACAACCTCATGGTTCCTAGTCAGATTCGTAACCACTGCGCCACAACGGGAACTCCATGGCCTTTGTTTTAAAGTCTATTTTGTCTGATGTAAATATTGAAACTCCTACTTTTCTGTCTTTTCCATTCACATGAAATATCTTTTTTCATCCCCTCTGTTTCAATTTATATGTATCCTTTGACCTAAGGTAAGTCTGCTATAGGCAGCATATTTTTTTATCCAGGCTTCCCTTCCATGTCTTTTGAGTGGAGCATTCAGTCCATTGACTTTTAAGGTAATTATTGATAAATATGTATTTATTACAATTTTAAGCCTTGTTTTCCTGTTGATTATATATTCTCCTTTGTTCCTTTTTTTTAATTGATTGGATGATTTCCTTTTGTTTTATGCTTCTGTCCTCTTCTTTTTAGTTTTTGTGAATGTATTGTTTGGTTTTGATTTGTGGTTGCCCTGTTTTTCAAGTATGTTAACCCCTTCCTATTATCTGCTTTCTTTAGCCTGATAGTCATATAGGCTCACATTCTTTAAAAAAAAAAAAAGAGAGAGAGAGAGAGTCTTAATTTTCTTACTTTCCTTCCCCACATTTTATGATTTTGATGTCGTTTTTTACATCTTCATGTTTATCCTTTTACTGTTCCTTGAGTTTATTGCTGCTTTTACAAATGGGTGTTTGTTTCTTCCTTTTATATCGGTATACTGGCTTATTTAACTGATTCCTTTCCAATTGTGATTTCTTTCATCTATATCTTCTCATTTTTTTCTTATTTATAGGAGCCCTTTCAGTATTTCCTTTAAAAAGGGTTTAGGAGTTCCCGTCATGGCGCAGTGGTTAACGAAACCGACTAGGAACCATGAGGTTGCGGGTTCGGTCCCTGCCCTTGCTCAGTGGGTTAATGATCCGGCGTTGCCGTGAGTTGTGGTGTAGGTTGCAGACGCAGAGCAGCTCGGATCCCGTGTTGCTGTGGCTCTGGCGTAGGCTGGTGGCTACAGCTCCCATTCAACCCCTAGCCTGGGAACCTCCATATGCCGCAGGAGCGGCCCAAGAAATAGCAAAAAGACAAAAAAAAAAAAGGGTTTAGTATTGCTTTCATTCTGTTGGTTTTTGTTGGAGAAATTCTTTATTTCCCTTTCTATTTTAAATGATAATCTTGCTGGGTATTCTAGGCTCAAATTTTTCCCTTTTAGAACATTGAATAATCCTTGCCACTCTCTTCTGGCCTGAAATGTTTCTGTAGAAAAATCATCTGAGAGCCTTATGGGGTACCCTTGCAAGTAACTCTTGGCTTTGTTTTTCTCTTGCTGTCTTAAGAATCCTCTCCTTATCTTTAACTTTTGCCATTTTTGTTACAATATGTCTTGGTGTGGGTCTGTTTGGTTTCAACTTTGTTTGTGGTCGTCTGTGCTTCCTCTATCTTGATATCTGTTTCCTTTAGATTTGGAAAGTTTTCAGCCATAGTTCCTTCAAATATATTTTCAGTCCCCTTTTATTTTGCTTCTCCTTCTGGAATCCCTATTATGTGTAGATTGACCTGCTTTATATCATCCCATAGATTTTTTTATATTGCTATCAGGTTTTTACATTTGGTTTTCTCTCTGCTATCCTGATTGATTTCCATTAGTCTATTTTCCAAATCACTTATTTGTTCCTCTGCATTGTTCATTCTGCTTTTCAATGCCTTTAATTCAGCTTGCATTTCTGCAAATGAATTTTCTAATTTTTCTTGGCTCCTCCTTATATTTTCAAGTTCCTTTCTAAAGTAATCTGCATTAATGTTCTTGTCTGCTCTTAATTCCTTCGTAATTTTCACTATCTCCTGTTTGAACTTGGTTTCTGTTAGTATGCAGAGGTCTATATCATTGATTGCTCCTTCAGGGGAATTCTCCTGTTCTTTTAACTGGGAACAGTTCCTGAGCTTCATCATTTTGTATATTTTTCTTATTCTGTAAGTTTAGGGAAAACAACTACTGTAGTTTTAGAGGGCCATTATATGTGAGAGCACACCTGGGTAGTGTTATAAGGGCTTACTTTTTTGTTGTTGTTGTTGTTAAGGGCAGGTATTTGTTTGGATGCTTGTTTTTTTGTTGTTGTTTGTTTTTGTTTTTGTTTTATCCATATGTGCAAGCTGTTATCACCTTAATAGGGGGTGTGTTTCTGTATGGCCTGTGCATGCTTCTGGGATATAGAAGCAATGGGCAAGGCCTGTAACCAGTGGCTGGTTTGCTGGGCCCTTGCCAGTGGCGAGTACCTATTGATAGGTCTTGAAGTCTGCTTCTGGTTGCAGGACCTTGGGAAGCAGTGGTGACCTTCAGGAAAGTGTAAGTAAAGATCACAGCCTTTGGCAGTGGCAACAGCATGGCATGTGTTTTCCCAGGGGAGTGCAAGCAACAATGGGTGGCACTCAGTTGTAGTGCCCTCCTCAGTAGTATCCCCTGATGTGACTGGGTCCACAAGTGGTGCCTGTTCACAGACCCCTAGTGGTTACAGGCCACACCCACCTTTGGAGTCTTGGATGACTGTGGTGTTTTGCCCCTACCACCCGTAACTTGCACAAGAGGCACGCTGCTGCCCATAGCCCATGCAAGAGACACCCTGCTGCCTAAGAGCTCATGCATGCACAGAGAAGGGTATTCCTATGTCAGTCTCACCCCTCCTCCTCTCACCTTCACCAACAATGGTACTTTGCTTCTCCCATGGCCCCAGGCCTCTTTTCACACTCCCCAGCCTGTGGTGCACTAAGGTCGCGACACAGCCAACTTTAGTCCTTTCTCTGGAACTGACCTCTGGAGCCCGAATCTTAGTGCTTAGCCCTTGCCCAAGTGTCTCAGGCTGTGGTATCCCATGGCAGTGATACTGATGATCTGTGCAGTTCTCTCTCTCCTTTGCCCTCCTCATTCTGGCTGCTCTGCTTTTCTCTAAGGCTTTGAGGTTCCCTCTCCATCTTGGCTGATCTCCCCCTGCAGTTAGGTGGCTTCCCAGGGTGCGGGTTCCTTTCCTCTTTCACAGTTCCCTCCCAGGAGTGCTGGTCCTATCCTTTTTTTCTCTTCTCTCTCTTCTTTTTTGCTTCGTTCTACCCAGTTACATGGAGGGTTTCTCACCCTTTTTAGAGGTTTAAGGTCTTATGCCAGCATTCACTAGATGTTCTGTGAGATGTGTTCTACATGTAAATTTTTTTGATGTGTTTGTGGGAGAAGGTGTGTGCTATGTCCATGTCTTCCTCCTCCATCATCTTGATCTCCCTCCAAGATTTTTTTTAATGACTGAATAATATCACATGTATGTATTTATATACACACACATGCACACATACACACATATAAATACATATATAATGTATACATATATACATGTATATATAAAATATTTATACAGGTACATAATATGTATATGTATGCATATATAATATAAACATATATAATATAAATATATACATATATATCAATTATCTTCTTGATCCATTAATCTATCAGTGATTGCTTCCATATCTTGGCTTTTGTGAATAACATTGCAATAAACATTAATGCACATACATCTTTTCAAATTAGCATTTTTATTAAGGTAAACCCCCTAGGAGTGAAATCAATGGATCATATGGTAGTTCCAGTTTTTTTTTTTTTTTTTTTGAGAAACCTCCATGTTTTCCATAGTGGCTGCAACTATTTACAATCCCACTAACAGTGTGTGAAGGTTTCCTTTTTTCCAAATCTTTACCAATATTTGTTATTTGTTGTCTTTTTTTTTATCTTTTTGCCTTTTCTAGGGCTGCTCCCACAGCATATGGAGGTTCCCAGGCTAGGGGTCTAATCGGAGCTGTAGCCACAGGCCTACACCCGAGCCACAGCAATGCGGGATCTGAGCCACGTCTGTGACCTACACCACAGCTCATGGCAATGCTGGATCCTCAACAGACTGAGCAAGGCCAGGGATTGAATCTGCAACCTCATGGTTCCTAGTTGAATTTGTTAATCACTGAGCCAGGACAGGAATTCCTATTTGTTGTCTTTTGGATGAAAGCCATGTGACAGGTGTGAGGTGATATCTCAGTGTCCATTTGATTTGTGTTTTCCTAATGATTAATGATGTTAAGCATCTTTTTGTGTCTGTTGGCATCTGAATATCTTCTTTGGAAAAATGTTTATTTATATCCTCTGGCATTTTATAGTCAAGTTGGTTTAGGTTTGGTGTTTGGGGTTTTTGTGTATTTTTTTTTCTTTTTTTGATTTCCATGAGTTCTTTGTATATTTTAGCTATTTAATCTTTATGAAATATATCATTTGTAAATATCTTCTCACATTCAGTAGCCTGCCTTCATTTTAATGATAATTTCCTTCTCTGCAAAAAAAAAAAAATTTTCATTCAATGTAGCCCCATTTGTTTGTTTTTGTTTTTGTTGCCCTTCTACAAGCAAAACATCCCCAAATTATTGCTAAGATCCATGTCAAAAATTGTATTGCCTATGTTTTCTTCTAGGAGTTTTAAGGTTTGAGGTCTTTTATGTAAGTCTTTAAGCTTTTTCAGTATATTTTTGTATGTAGTGTGAAAAAGTGGACCAGTTTGGTTCTTTTGCATATAGCTGTCCAGTTTTCCAACAGCATTTATTGAAGAGGCTTTTTCCCCAATGTTCTCAATTCTTAACTCCTTTGTCATAGATAAATGGATCGTATAGCAAGGGTTTATTTCAGGGCTCTCTGCTCTTTTCCATTGATCCTTGTTTGTGTTTTTGCGCCAATAACAATACTGTTTCAATTACAGTAGTATTTTGGTATCATCCAAAATTAAGGAAGCATAATACATCCAGCTTTGTTCTTTTATCTCAAGATTGCCTTGGCTATTCAGGGTCTTTTGTGCTTTTGTGCTTCCATACAAATTTTAAAATTATCTGTTCTAGTTCTGTGAAAAATTCCACAAGTGTTTTGAAAGGATCTGATTCAATCTGTCAATTGCCTTGGATTGTATGGTCATTTTAACAATAGTAATTCTTTCAGTCCACGAGCACAGTGTACCTCTTTGTGTCATCTTCAGTGTATTTCATCAATGTCTTATAGTTTTCAGAGAAAATATCTCTCATCTCTTTGGTGAGATTTATTTCTAGGAATTATATCCTTTTTTATTTAATGGTAAATGAGATTTTCTTATTTCTCTCTTTGATAGTTTTTTTGTGTTTAAAAACACAACTTACTTTGTTACAATTTGATTTTGTATCCTTCAAATTCACTGAATTTGTGTATCATTTCAACAGTTTTTTGATAGGGTCTTTAGAGTTTTGTTATATTGTAACATGTCATCTGCAAAGAGTGACAGATTTACATTCTCCTTTCCAACAGTTTTTTGTTTTGTTTTGTTTTGTTTTTGTCTGTTGTGGATAGGACTTCCAATACATGTTAAATGAAAATGGTAAGAGTGGGCATCTTTGACTTGGTCCTGCTCTTAGATAAAATGTGTTCACTTTTTTGTTGTTGAATATGAATTTGGCTATAGGTTTGTCATAGATGACCTTCATTATGTTGAGGTATTTTCCCTCTGTACCCTCTCTGTTGAGAGTTTTTATCATAAATGGATATTTAATTTTTGTCAATGTTTTTTCTCTATCTATTGAGATAATCTTATGATTTTATTTTGTTGAGGATTGTTGTGTCTACATTCATTAGTGATATTGCCTGCAATTTTCTTTTCTTATGGTGTCTTTCTCTGGTTCTTGTGTCAGGATGACTCTGGCCTTGTAGAATGAGCTCAAAAGTATTTCCTCCTTTTTAATTTTTTGGAATAGTTTGAGAATTATAGGTATTATCTCTTCCTTAAATATGTGGTAGAATTCAGTTGGGAAAAATTTGGTAGACTTTTGTTTATTGGGGGTTGTTTTTGAAAACTGACTCAATTTCATTGCTGGTAATTTGTCTGTTGATATTTTCTATTTCTTCCTGAATCAGTCTTGGAAAATTGTAAATTTCTAGGGATTTATCTATTTATTCAAGATTATCTAGTTTATTGGCATATAACTGTTCCTAGTAATCTCATGATCATTTGTATTTCTGCGATATTGTTTATAACTTCTCCTCTTTTACTTCTGATTTTATTTGGGCCCTCTTTTTTCTTGGTGAGTCTATTTAAAAGTTTATCAATTTTGTTGACATTATTAATAAGCAGCTCTTACTTTCATTGATCTTTTCTATTCCTCTTTAGTCTCTATTTCCTTTGTTTCCTTTGTGGTCTTTATTATTTCATTCTTCTACTAACTTTGGATTTTGTTTTTCTAGTTTTTTAGGGTACAAATTTAGATTTTCAATTTAAGATTTTTCTCAGTTCTTAACATAACCTTGTATCACTATAACTTCCCTCTTAGAACTTGTTACTGTGTTCCATAGATTTTGGACAATTCTGCTCCCATTTTCATTTGTTTCCAAGTAGTTTTGAGTTACTCTTTCATTTTTTAATTAACCCACTTGTTATTTGGTACCATGCTGTTTAGAATAAATGTGGTTGTTGTTTTTAGGCTTTTTAAAATGTAATTTAATTCTAGTCCTAACACCATTACCATTGGAAAACATGCTTGGTATGATTTCAATCTTCTTAAATTTCTTGAGACTTGTTTTGCGGCCTAACTTGTGATCTATCCTGGAGAATGTTCCATGTGCACTTGAAAAGAATATGTAATCTGCAGAATTTGAATGGAATATTCTGCATATATCTATTTAATACATCAGGTTTAATGTGTTCTTCAAAGCCACTGTTCCTTTACTGATTTTCTGTCTGAATGATCTGTCCATTGATGTAAGTTGGGGTTTTAAAGTTCCCTACTATTATTGTATTACTGTCAATTACTATTTTCAAATTTGTTAATATTTGCTTGATATATTTAGGTACTCCTATATTGAATACACATTTACAATATTATATTTTCTTGTTAGACTGATCCCTTTATCATTATGTAATGTCCTTTGTCTTTTGTTATAGTCTTTGTTGTAAAGTTAATTTCGTCTGATATAAGTATTGTTACTCCGCCTTTCTTTTTAGTTCCATTTCCAAGGAACACTTACTTCATTCTCTTACTCTAAGTCTGTGTATGTCTTTAGATCCAAAATGAGTCTCTAATAGAAAGCATATAGATAGGTCTTTTTTAATTCATTCAGTCACTCTATATGTTTTGATTGGAGATTTTAATCCATTTACATTTAAAATGACTATTGATAAGTATATACTTGTTGCCACTTTGTTAATTAACTGTCTGGTGGTTTTGTAGTTCATCTTTGTTTCTTTTTTTCTTCCTTTACTCTCTTCCTTTATGATTTGGTGATGAATTTTGGTGTCATTTTTGAATTCCTTTTCATTTTGTGTGCATGTGTTACAGGTATTTGGTTCATGGTTACCATGAGACCTAGCTGTATCCCTCAGCTACTTATTTTGGATATAAATGATTTTTGTCTTTTAAACATTCCTACTAGATTTATAAGTGGTTTGTGTATGGAATTTACCTTTATGAATGAGATTTTTCCTTACATAATTTTCATATTTTTATTTGTGGCCTCTTTTCTACTTAAAGAAGTCTTTTTAGAATGTCTTATACAGACCATTTAGTGTTGTTGAACTCTCAACTTTTGCTGTCTGTAAAACTCTTTATCTCGCCTTCAAATCTGAATGATAACTATGCTGTGAAGAGTATCCTTGGTTACATGTGTTTTCCCTTTATCACTTTGAGTATATCATTCCAGTCCCTTCTGTCCTGCAAACGTTCTGCTGTAAACTCAGCTGATAGTCTTATTGGTGTTCACTTATCCATAGGTAGTTGCTTTTCTCTCACTGATTTTTAAGCTTCTCTCTTTATTTTTAATTTTTGCCATTTTAATTATAATGTCTTGGTGTGGCCTTCTTTGGGTTGATATTGTTTGGCACACTATATACTTTCTGGACCTGGATGTCTTTTTTCATGATTATTTTTTCAAATAAGTTTTCTACTCCTTTCTCTCTTTCTTCTTCTGGGATACCCATAATGTGAATATTAGTATGCTTGATGTTGTCCCAGAGTTTAAACTATCCTTTTTTAATCTTTTTTTCTATTTCTATTCAGCTTGGGTGATTTCCACATCACTGATCTATTCCTTTGTATGAGCTAATCCGCTATTGGTTCCTTCTAGTGTATTTTTCTTTGTTACTGTATTCTTCATTTAGTACTCTTTGTTGAAATTCTCACTGTGTTCATCCATTCTTCTTCCAATTCAGTGAGCATATTTATGATCATTAACTTTTATCTTCATTAGTTAGATTGCTTATCTGAACTTGTTTAGTTCTTTTTGAGCTTTTGTTGTTCCTTCCTTTGGAACGTATATCTCTGTCTCCTCATTTTGCCCAATTCTCTTTGTCGATTTTGTTTACTAGATATGTTAATTATGCTTCATGATCTTGGGAATGCAGCCTTATCTAGGAGATACCCTATGTGGTCCAGCATCAATCTCCCTTCTGGCTACCAGAGCTACATGTTTTAGAGGTGACCCTATTTGGGCTGCATTGGCCCTTCAGATGTGATGGAGCTGAATATGCTGTGTGTGTGTGTGTGTGTGTGTGTGTGCTGGCAGGTAGGGTTGATCCCAGCCAAGTTGATGCAAGACCCTGCCTTGTGAAGTGGCTACTGGCCCACTAATTATCTTGGCATAGCTGACTATGGAGCCTGGCTGGGGTGGCTGGCTGAGATACTCAGAAGACAAGAATGAAGCAGAGGCTGAGAAACTAATAGGGTGAACTGAGCTTTCATCAGTTTTATAGAATTTGAGGATAAGGGGAATTTTGTTTCAGACTACCCATAGTAGAAAGGCCCTGGTAAACACCCCCATCTTTCAGTTGTTGGGACAAAGAGCTGTGCCTTAGGAAGAAGAGTGTTATGGATATAAAGCAGCTTCAAGTGCTGAAGACAAGCATGACTTGGTTCATTTTCTGATTGTGATTCACCTTTAGCCTAACTGCTTGCCAGAAAAAAAGGAAGTCTTTACTGGAGAAAGATAAGGCTAAGAACCATAAATTATCTACACAATTTTACAAATAAGAAAAAAAACAGTTTTTTTTTTCTTCTTACAGCCACACCTTTGGCATATGGAAGTTCCCAGGCCAGGGATCAAATTGGAGCTGCAGCTGCATAAACACCAGATCCAAGCTCCATCTGTTACCTATGCCACAAATTGTAGCAATGCATGATCTTTAACCCACTGAGTGAGGCCAGGGCTTGAACACACATCCTCTCACAGGCAGTATCAGATCCTTAGCCTGCTGAGCCAAAAAAGGGGAACTCCCCACAGGGATTTTTAAATTCTAATGATATATAAAATATATTTAGTAATATAGAGAGCAATGACAAAGAGTAGAAAAGTATAAAATAAAAATCACATTGAAATTTTACAACTAAAAAAACACAAATAAGTTCAATAGATGGACGATCTTACAAACAGATTAGCAACAGCTAAGGAAGATTTCATGAACTAGAATATCCATCAGGAGAAAATATTCAAAATGTAATATAAAGAGACAAAAAAGTTTACAGTATAGAAAAGAGGTATAAGATACATAAAAGATGTGATGAAAGTATAACTAGAGTTCATAAGAGGAGGAGAGAGGGAGATTAGAACAGACTTTAGGCTATGAACCTAGAATTTTTCTTAAAAATTTCCAAATATAGATATAAATCCACAGATTCAGACTGTACAATGAATCCAATGCAGGATTAACAACAACAAAATAATAACCAATCTGAGTACACTGTATTAAAATCAAGACAAAGAACATCTTAAAAAGAAGCAAAGAAAAAAATCCTTATCTTCAATGGAACAGCAATAGGATTTAAGATGATTTCTCAATGTACACCATGAAAGCCAAATGCAATGAAACTGTATGTTTAAAATGGGAAAGTAAAATAACCACCAAATTAAAATGACATACTTAGCAAAAGCATCCTTCAGAAATAAATGTAAAGTCATTTCGAACAAATAAAACTAAAGGAGTTCATGTTTAGCAGAACCCCATGCAAAGAAATATTAGAGTTTCTTTAGAAATAATGAAAATGACCACACTCAGAAATGCAGAGTTGTAGGAAGGAAGGAAGAGCAAGATATGAGTAATAATATGGGTGAATATAAATGAACATGAATTTATTAAACAATAGTGTTAATATCTTACAGGTTTGAAATACAAAGATAAGTAATGTGTAACTTAAAAGCACTAACTTTTAAAAATGCTGTTGTAATTATAATAGCAGACAGTATAGACTTTAAAGTGTTTTACATTTTTAAAATTTAAAATTTTTAAAGGTGAAAATAAAGGACATACCATGTTCATGGACTTGAAGACTTAAATTTGCAGACACATCAATTCTCCCAAAATTGTTTCATAGATTCAATGTAATTATAACCAAAATATCAGCATGTGTTTTGTGTAAACATATATTAATACTCAGACAATATAAAACTAACATAAGGTAAATTGCTATATTTATGGAAGAATAGACATTAGACCAATAGAACAGAATAGAATGTCCAAAATAGACCGACACATGTATAGAAACTTATGATAAAAATGGCATCACAAAGCAAAGTTGGCACAAATCAGTGGAGAAAGAATATTTTTCTTAACTAATGGTGCTAGGTAAACATCTCTATGAAAACATGTGTGATTAACATACAAGGAAAACAAATCTAGACCTCTACTTAAACATAAAAATCATTTCTAGATGAACTATAGTTCAAGATGCTAAAATGTTAAAGTTTCTAAATGATAACTTATGAGACTATCTTCATATCATTGGGATTAATAAAGGTTTCTTTAAAAGAACACAAACAACAGTAATCATAAAGAAAGCTAGAATAGCAGTATATTTATATCAGACAAAATAGACATTTTTTAAAATTCTATAACAAAAGACAAAGAGGGTATTATGCAATGATAAAGGAGTCAATCCAATAAGAGGATATAACATTCATAAACATATATATACCAAATATAGAAGTACCTAAATATATAAAGCAAATATTAACAGACATAAAGGGAAAATTTGACAGCATTACAATAATAGTGAGGGCATTTAAAATCCCACTTAAACCAACAGATAAATCATCCAGACAGAATACCAATAAAGAAACAGTGGCCTTAAATGATATATTAGACCACATGGTCTTAATAGACATGTACAAAACATCCATATAAAAACAGCAGAGTATACATTCTGCACATGGAAACTTCTCCAGGATAGATCACATTCTAAAGCCACAAAAAAGTTTTAATTTTAAAAGACAAATTATAATCAACCATCTTTTCTGACTACAAAAGTGTGAAAGTAAAAATCAGTACACGAAGAAAAATGGGAAAAAACCACAAACACATAGAGACTAAACATGCTTCTAAAAATGAAAAACTCAACAATGAAATTAAAAAGGAAATCAGAACCTACCTTCAGATGATGTAAAGTAGAAATACAACTTTCCAAAATCAATGGTACACAGCAAAAGCAGCTCTAAGAGGGAAGTGTACAGTGAAAGAGGTCTACTTCAAAAAACAAGAAAAAATCAAATAAATGACCTAACTTTCTATCAAAATATATTAGAAAAAGAAGAACAAACAAAACCCAAAGTCAGCAGCAGGAAGGAAATAATAAATGTAAGAGAGAGAGTAATAAAATAAAGACAAAAATTAGGAAAGATCAGTGAAATGGTTCTTTGAAAAGATATACAAAATTGATAAACCTTTAGCCAGACTCATTAAGAAAAAAAGAGAGAGCCCAAATAAAATTAGAAACAAAAGAGAATTTACAACCAATATCAAAAGAATTATAAGCAATCATGAGAATACTACAAGTTGTTGTATGACAATAAATTGGACAGTCCTAAAGGAATGAATAAATTTCTAGAAACATATAATCTTCCAAGACTGAATCAGGAAGAACTAGAAAATCTGAACAGACCAATTACTAGTATTGAAATTGAATCAGTAATCCAAAACTCCCAAGAGACAGAAGTCCCAGACTGTCTAGCCTCATAGGATAATTGTACCAAACATTTAAAGAAGCATAAATACCTAGACTTCTCAAAATATTCCAAACAATTGAAGAGGAGGAAATGCTTCCAAACTCTTTTTACAAGCCAGCGTTACCCTGACACAAAAACCAGATGAAAACAGTAAAAGCACAGGAAAGTTCCACATAAATATCCCTGATGAACACAAATGCAAAAATCCTCAACAAAATATTAGCAAATCAAATTCAACAGTACATAAAAAGGATCATACATCATGACCTAATGGGACTTATTCCAGGGAGGCAAGGATTGTTCAATATCTGCAAATCTATGTGATATATACCACATTAACAAAATGAAGGATGTAAATAACATGATCATCTCAATAGATTTAGAAAAGACATTTAACAAAATTCACCATCCATTGATGATTTAAAAAAATTCTCAACAAAATGGTATGGCTGGAATACACTTTAACACAGTAAACCCTGTTTACAACAACCCACAGCTAACATCATACTCAATGGTAAAAAGCTAAAAAACTTTTCCTTTAAGATAGGAGCAAGACAAGAATGCACACTCTTCAAATTTACATAGTGTTAGAGGTTTTAGCCACAGCAATCAGACAAGAAAAAGAGATCAAAGGCATCCAAATTAAAAAGTAAAAAGTACAACTGTCACTATTTGTAAATACATGATACTACATGTAGAAAACCTTAGCGACTCCACCAGAAACCTATTAGAACTAATAAATGAATTCAGCAAAGTTGCAGAATACAAAATTAATATGTAGAAATCTCTTATATTTCTATACACTAATAATAAACTATTGGAGAAATCAAGAAAATAATCTCATTTGCAAGTAAATCAAAAAGAGTAAAATACTTGGAAAAAATTTAACCAAGGAGGTTAAAGACCTATACTTTGGAAAGTATAAGACACTGATGGATACAAATGAACTTATTTGCAAAACAGAAACAGATTCACAGACTTTGAAAACAAAATTATGGTTACTAAAGGGGACTGGGACTGGGTTGGAACTGGCTTATGCACACTATGATACATGAAATGACTGGTGAATGGGGACCTGTTGTATTGCACAGGGAACTCTACCCACTAATCTGTGATAACCTATATAGGAAAAGAATCTGAGAAAGAGTGGATGTGTATATATGTATAAGTGAATCACTTTGCTGTAGAGTGGAAATTAGCACAACACTGTAAATCAATTACACTCCAGGAAACCTTAAAAAAATGGGAGGAAAGGACATTAATGAAGGAAATTAAAGCTCATGCAAATAAATGGAAAGATATCTATGATCATGGAATGAAGAAATAATATTGTTTAAATGATCAAACTACCAAAAGCAATCACTGGATTTAATGCAACTTTTATCTACATAAAATCTGACTTCTGTCTATACTGAAAATCTAGAGTGATCCAAAGAGTGTGGTCCTGGCATAAAAACAGACACATTGATAGATCATTGGAGCAGATTGGAGAGCCCACCAAAAAACTCACCCATATATGGTCAATTAATATACAAGAAAGAGGGCAAGAATATACAATCAGGAAAGAGCCTCTTCAATAAGTGGTGTTTGGAAAACTGGACTACTATACGTAAGTGAATGGAATTAGAACACTTTCTCACACCACATATAAAAATAAAGTCAAAATAATTTCAAGACCTAGATGTAATACCTGAAACCATAAAACTCCTAGAATAAAATATAAGCAGTAGGAGTTCCCATCATGGTGCAGCAGAAAGGAATCCAACTAGGAACCATGAGGTTGCAGGTTCGATCCCTGGCCTCACTCAATGGGTTAAGTATCTGGTGTTACCATGAGCTGTGATGTAGGTTACAGATGCAGCTCATATCTAGCATGGCTGTGGCTGTGGCTGTGGTGTAGGCCAGCAGCTGTAGCTCCAATTCAACCCCTAGAATGGGAACTTCCATATGCTACAAGTGCAGCCCTAAATATGCAGTATACTCCTTTACATTGGTCTTAACAATATGTTTTTGGATTCTGTCTATTGAGACAAGTGAAAGAAAAACAAAAATAAGCAAATGAGACTTCGTCAAACTTAAAATCTTTTGCACAATGAATGAAATCATCAACAAAATGAAAAGGCAACTGACTGAATGACAGAAGATATTTACAAATTATATGTCTGATAAGTGAGTAATATGTGAAAAATATAAAGAACTCATACAACTCTATATCAAAAAAACAACCAAATTAAAAATGAGTAGAGGACCTAAAAAGGCATTTTTCCAAAGAAGACATATAGATGGCCAACAGATACATGAAAGATGTTCAACATTATGACACATTAGGGAAATGCAAATCAAAACAAGATATCACCTAACACCTGTCAGAATGGCTATCATCGAAAAGACAAATAAAGAGTGCTGGCAAGGACAGGGAGAAAAGGGAACCCTAGTATACTGTTGGTGAAAATGTAAATTGGTACAGGAACTATGGAAATAACATTATAGAAGTTCCTCAAGAAAGTTAAAAATAACCAGGAGTTCCCATCATGGTGCAGTGGAAATGAATCCAAATAGGAACCGTGAGATTGCGGGTTCAATCCCAGGCCTCGTTCAGTGGGTTAAGGATCTGGCGTTGCTGTGAGCTGTGGTGCAGGTCACAGATGTGGCTCGTATCTAGCATTGCTGTGGCTCTGGCATAGGCCGGCAGCAACAGCTCCGATTAGACCCCTAGCCTGGGAACATCCATGTGCCGCAGGTATGGCCCTGAAAAGAAAAGACAAAAAAAAATTAAATGTAAAACTACCATGAAATTGAGCAAATACTCTCTTAGGTATATCTGAGGAAGATGAAAACACTAATTCAAAAAGATTGGATTTCCCATTTTGGCTCAGCAGGTTATAAACGCAACTAGTATCCATGAGGATGCAGGTTGATTCCATGGCCTCACTCAGTGATTTAAAGATCTGATATTGCCATAAGCTATGGTGTTGGTCGCAGACACAGCATTGCTGTGGCTGTGTTGTAAGCCAGCAGCTGCAGCTCTGATTCGACCCCTAGACTGGGAACTTCCATATGCCACAAGTGTCACGCTAAAAAGCAAATATATATATAGATACACACACACACACACACACACACACATATACACACACACACATATATATATATATATATATATATCTCCCAATTTCACAGCAGCATTATTTACAAGAGCCAAGATATGAAAGCAATCTGGTAACCTGCATGTCTATCAATAGATGAATGAATAAAGAAGTGTGTATGTGTGTGTACACATGCACACACAATGGAATAGTATTCAGCCATAAATGAAGAATTAAATTTTTTGCCATTTACAACAACATAAATGGACTTGGAGGGTGTTATGTTTAGTCGGAGAAAGATAATGAGTTTTCACATATATATGGAATCTAAAAGGTAAATGAACACATACAACCATACAGAAACAGATACAGATACAGAGAACTGACTATTGGTTATCACAAGGGAGGGGTGGAGGTAGGTGCAAAGCAGGTAAGGATGATTAAGAGGCACAAACTACTAAGTGTAAAATAAGTAAGTTATGGGTATGTAATAAGGATGAAATCTTCATCGCGGGGAATAGAGTCAATATTTTATGACTTTATGTAGAGTATAATCTATAAAACATCAAATCACTGTGCTATACACCTTAAATAATATAATATTGTAAGTAAATATACGTCAAAAACCCAAATAAACAAAATAAGAAATGAAAAAGGAGAAGTCACAACAGATACTATAGAAATAAAAAAAACCATGAGAGAATATTATGAACAATTGTATGCTAACAAATTTGACAACCTAGAAGAAATGAACAATTTTCTAGAGACTTATAGCCTGCCAAAACTGAATCAAGAATTAGATCAAATGAACAGACTAATCACTGGAAATGAAATTGCATATGTCATAAAAACCCTCCATACAAATAAAAGTCCAGGACCAGATGGCTTCACAGGCAAATTCTACCAAACACATGAAGAGGAATTTACACCTATCCTCCTTAAACTTTTTCAAAAGGTTGAAGAAGGAACACTCCCAAAGACATTAATTCCAAAACCAGACAATTTTGAAAAAATTTACACTGCTCTTCAGTAAGAGAGAAATACAAATGGCCAATAAATATACAAAAAAAGTAGTCATCCTAACTAGTCATCAGGAAAAGTCCAATTAAAACTACAAAAAAAAAAAAAATGAGACCAGAACCACCAGAACAGTTAGAATTAAAAATGATTGAAAAACACTGAGCAATATTGAGCAAATAGATCTTTCAAAAACTGCTAGTTGGTGTGTAAATTGGCACAGTCACTTTGGAATATGGCTTGAGAATATCTGCTAAGGCTGAACATTCACAGATTCGAAGACACTGCTCCTAGTTATTTGGAGGCTTTCAATGCTCACTTTTACTAACTGTAACATGAATACACACATAGGGTCTTCCAGATCAGAGACAGATTTCTGCTTTAATCTAATTCTCAGTTAAAAAAAAGGGTGTTACCTAGTCCATGCATTTTGTACCAGGTCTTAACTTCTGGGAGCACACCATGAGAGCCAATGGAAATTTTTCATTCTTGAATGACAAAATTCTCCTTAGGCCAGGAAAGAGAAAAACGATTTTCTCTCCCCTTATGAAAGTGTCTCTTCCTGACACACTTGATATATAAGTAAAATCTCTCCAGGAGCCAAATATTCTCATAATCTTTACTTTATGAGTTGTGGGGTTTATTGACCCTTGAAATGTAAATACTCAGATAGATAAAGCCCCAGTATCTGCATATGAAGCTAACCCAGCTGCCTGTCCATTTGGCTTTGGGGGAGATAAGAGAAGTTTCATTTTCCTTTTGGATCAGAGCAATAAGCTCCTTCATTAGGGAAACGAATGACTATAGATCTAATCTTTATAGAAACATGTGAACATGCTTCTAACAGACGTAAAAACAAATGTCTCTAACGTTGCAGCATATTTGTTTCCGTGGCTAGGACTTTTTACATGACCACAAAAAATCCTGGAATTTTTTTTTCCTCACAAGTATATACCCAACAGAAATGTGTGTACCAAAGACATATTCTAGAATGTTCAGGAGTTCTCATCGTGGCACAGCAGAAATGAACCCAACTAGTATTGATGAGGACTCAGGTTCAATCTCTGGCCTCACTCAGTGGGTCAGGGATGTAGCATTGCCCCGAGCTGTGGTGTAGTTTCCAGACATGGCTTGGATCCCACATTGCTGTGGCTGTGGCTGGCAGCTCAAGCCTGGGAACTTCGATATGCTACGGGTGAGGCCCTAAAAAGCACAAAAAAAAGCAAAAAAAAATGTTAATGTCGTCGTTACTCTTTTTCACCTCAACTTTTTCTTCCTTTCTTCCTGCCTTCCTTCTTCCCTTCCTTGTTGCCTTTCTCTCTCTCCCTCTCCCTTCCTCCCCCTCTCTCTCCCTCTATCTCTGTCTTCCTTTCTTCCTTTTCTTTCTCTCTTTCTTTCTTCCTAATTAAAATGTTACTGACATCTAACAATATAACATTCTGTTTAGGGTGTACAAAATGTTGTTTTGATACATTTGTTTGTTATAGTATGATCACCCCTATAGCCTTAGCTAACACCTCTATCAGTTCCCATAGTTATAACTTCTTTTTCCCCCAGGTTTATTAAGATTTAATTGACATGTCAACACTGTATGGGGTTAAGGTGTTCAGTGTGTTCATTTGATACACTTATATATTTCAAATTAATACCACCATAGCGTTGGCTAACACCCCTATCACATCACTTAATTGGCATTATTCTTAGGAGCTGAAACCTGGAAACTACCCAAATGTTTATCAACAGTAGAATAGATATTTATCAATTATAGTATATTCATACAGTAGAATTCAACACAGCAATAAAAGTGAAAACCTCCACTACGTGCAACAACACAGATGATTCGTCGGTTTTAAGTAAAAAGCCAGACAGAAAGGAATATGTCATCCATGACTCCATTGAATTAAAATTTTAAATAGGTAAAACTCATCTTTGATGTAGAAGTCAAGATAGTGCTGACCTTTGTCAAGGAACATGGGAACAGTGAGTGGGACTGGGGCAAATCAAGGGGTTTTGAGTGACAGCAGGCACTGGCTGGGCAGTGGTCACACTGGTGTGCTTATTTTGTGAAAAAGAATGGGCTGTTCAAGCATGATTTGTGTACTTTTCTGTATATATTTTATATTCAAAATTTATTTTTTATAAAGGGGAAGTTTCCCATAAAGTCTTCTGCAGTCCTGCGAGAATTCAAGGTCAGCAAAAAATTCTGGCTTCCGGAAATGCTAAAATGGATATTGGAAAGCAACATAACCCAAGTGGTCGTCTTTCCTTACTGCTCCTCTGTGCTCCTCTATTTATTATCTATCCCATTCTTTCTTTTCTCTCAAGTCTGCTTGGCAAAGGAAGACAGGTGCAATGGTGAGAGTCATTAAGAGTGTGGTAAATATTGTTTATTCCTAAAGGATTTTCTTAATGGGAAATATATAGGATTTGAAGTTCTCTCATTTGTATTACCCCCAAGAGGAATTAGAACAGAACTATACTTTTAGCCACTTCGTATGGGCAAGAAAGGCATTTATTCTGATAGGTATTATTTATTCCACTACTCATTAGTTTGACTAAAACCTCTGGCTTAGATTTTTTTAATAAATAAAGAGAAAAAAATCTTTCATTTCAACACAAATAGACACTAATTATAAATTTCAACTTTAAATTTTCTGTAATGGAAAAATTCTGATCTCTGAGAGGATAAAATAAAGCAAGCTGACAGTTTTCTATGCCAAAGGGAGTACAGGTGATAGCTAGTAAATTGAGAGATATCTCTAATGTTCCAAAGCAATTTTCTAAAGCCAGAATCATTCCTTCACACACCTGCAAAAGATTCAGAAGCCCATGGGGAAGTAAACATTTATTTCAAAAATAAACTTTAAAGTTGGGAAATAAAAACAGACAAGCTGTTTTCTTTTATAAGAAAATGTGGCTCTACACGACCAGAGGTGCTGTAATCAGAATTTCAAAGAGCAGAAATAACAGGTGACAACTTACTCGGAGACACTCAAACCTAGTGAACTGCAGAACAAGTATAATTTACATCCATTAAAGCTCATATAAGCCAAGAGGACTAGAAATAAAGAGAGGGGTTCTAACTCCAATTTTGCCACTGACTTTAAACATTTTCTTCTCCTTAAAGCAAGAACAAGTACTTATATTCTGTCATGAGAAAAAAAGGATCAAGGTGAAAGTTCTAAATACAAATTACATTTGTAATTATAATTAAAATCTTATGGGACCTCTTCTCTTTGATCTCTTTGTCCTTTTTCTATGTCTCCGATTTCTCCTCTTCCTTTTCATTTGCCTTCCTCCTCACCCCCTTTTCTTTATTGTTACCTTTCTTCTTTCAACTTTTTATGTCACTTCCTCAGTATGTATGGTATTTATACTGATCATACATTATATACATACTTGTATTTCTCTCTTAAACATCAACTAAATTGTTACTTTTGCTTGTTTGGATACAAAATTAACTGAGTTTCAATGAGTCACTGGTATACAAGGGAAAATTTTAAATTTTTTCTTACCTTGGTCTAAAAGAATTATCCTTGGATTTTTTTAAATAAAAGGTTTAGGTTGTTAGTGAACAGTATTTCAGGGTAACAAGGAAACAACATACTAGTGATTTTTCTTTCAAGGCTGTTGAACCAAAAAACACCACCTCATTTCTTTTGGTTTCCCTGTATCTTACCCTTGGGTGCATATATGTCTGGCATGCTCCCCTCCCTATGCACTCTCTGAATCCCAGGATCTCTGATCAATGTTAATCAATCAATGAATGCTTCCTCAGCATTCATAATATGTATAGCTCTGTTAGATCTTTAGCAAACTGGACTTAAGAGAGGAGTGGTTTTTTTTTACTTCAAGCATCTTGCTTCATATTTACACCCGGAAGAAATACAAATATGATCTCATAAATAAAAATAGATGTGTTCAGTTTTATTAACTCAGCAAACATAGAGAACTCTGCTTGATACCATTAAACTGGTGAGAATACCAAGAAAATTAGAAGATTCCCATCCTCAAGGAATGTTTCATCTAAAAGGGAGGAAAGATAGGCAAACGCACAGTTATATCATAATGCAGTGTAGTAGGTATCTGGAGTTCCCTGGTGGCCTAATGGTTAAGGATCCAGTGTTGTCACTGCTGTGGCCCAAGTCATGGCTGTGGCAGGGCTTCAATCCCTGGCCCAGGAACTTCCATGTGCAGCCAAAAATAATAATGCAATATAGTAAGTATCGTAATAGCAGAAGAGGAGCAAGTAGGAGAAGGAAGGATTAATTCTGGCTGAGGGAGTCAAGGCTCCACAGAGGAGGAAGCATCCAGCTAAGGTTCAGGAAACTCACTAGATGAACTAGAGAGGGAACGACACTTGAAACATGGTTTTGCTATTTGTTGGCTTTTCTTTTTCTGCCCACCCCTCAAATGCTGGTATTTTTCAGAGTTCCCTACAAGATCTCTTGACTTCCTGTTCCAATCACCTTGTCAGCATGACTGTGGCCACCTCGTAATTTCTGTGGGAAGACTTCCAAACTTGTGTCTTTAGCCTCAGAACTGTATGTTTTCCTCCTTGCCAATAATACATTGAAAAGGCCCAGAGCCCATTCATACACATCAAGTCCCAAATGGAACTTAACCTTTCTTGCTGTTTCTCATACATGATGACTCTTCAGTTCCGTAACTGGTCTACGCTGACCTTTCTCGGCACTCGGGTCTGAATATCACTAAAATACAAATTTAGTCTTAATATTTTTCTACTTAAACTTTTCACAGTTTTTCTATTGTTCTTAGAAAATTTCAAAATATTCTTTTACAAGATGCTGGATGATCTGGTCATTGTTTACAGCACACACCCCCACAACTATCTTTATTGCTGTCCCAACTCTTCATTTAACACCCCTGGTGATACTGTTTCTGCAAGTGCCTCAGATTTGCTGCCCCGTGTTCTCTACTGTTAACATACTCTTCCCCTGTACTATGGCTGCGTGAAGACCTTCTCATTCTCCAGATCTCAGATTTAAATGCTTCTGCCCCTGACATACAATTCCTGACCCCTCACAATGCAGGCTAGAAACCCATCCTCTCTGGTCCCCAGTACAGATCTTCTTGAATCAGTTGTAATGCCTATTTTTTCTTTTGGTTATTTCCTTCACAACTGCAAGTTCCAAGAGAAAGCAAACACGTCTGTCTTAAATAGCATTCTGTCCCTTGGCATGTAAGTGGAAAGATAGATCAGACCTGGTGAAAATGAAAAAGAAAAAAAGAAGAAAGCAACTTATAGAGTGCTGGGTGCACGTAAACCAAAGGAAGGAAAACTTACCTCGACAGAGGGTTCATGACTGAGTTTCCAGACAGACAGAAAGCAAAAGTGTAGAAACTGGCTAGCTGATGTGGAGTTCATCTTTAGAGCTTATGTATAAATTAGGGACTTGCTTAGACACTGCCAACTTCTTGTCTAAGTCTAATTTTCTCTTGTCATTCACACGCTTTCTTGAAGGGAAAGATTACAATCTAAGAGATTACTTCAAGAATCTTAACTGTTCAAGACTCTTAACTGTTCACCTCATCTGAGAAATCTTTTTTTTTTTTTTTTTTTTTTTTTAGTTCCTCAGCTCACACTGAACTCTTGGAGGGCTTGGACCACCACCTAGAATTACCACTATGTAGCAAAACAGCTCTCTCACACACAGCCCTCTCTCAATAAGGAATAGTTCATTATGGATTCTTTTTTAATTATTATTATTCAAATGAATTTATCACATCTGTAGTTGTATAATGATCCAAATTCACAGGATTTCCATCCCATAACCCAAGCACATCCCCCCATCCCCCAAACTGTATCCTCCGGAGACCATAAGTTTTTCAATGTCTGTAAGTCAGCATCTGTTCTGCAAAGAAATTCAGTCTGTCCTTTTTTCAGATTCCACATGTCAGTGAAAGCATTGGATGTTGGTGTCTCATTGTATGGCTGACTTCACTTAGCATGATCATTTCTAGGTCCATCCATGTTGCTAAAAAAGCTGGTATTTCATTCCTTTTAATGGCTGAGTAATATTCCATTGTGTATATGTACCACTTCTTCTTGATCCACTCCTCTGTTGATGGACATTTAGGTTGTTTCCATGTCTTGGCTATTGAAAAGAGTGCTGCAATGAACATTGGAGTACATGTGTCTTTGCGAGTCATGGTTTTCTCTGGATAGATGCCCAGGAGTGGGATTGCTGGATCAAATGGTAGTTCTGTGTTTAGTTTTCTGAGGAATCTCCATAACTGTTTTCCACAGTGATGGATTCTTAATTGAGATGTTATAGGCTGGCACAATATACTTTCCATTTTGATTAAGAAATTTGTTCAAATAAGTTAATGTTTCTATCTTGATTGAAACAAATGTACCTACTTAAGAGGATAAAGTAAAACTAAAGTAGGACTAGGAAAAGAATTTCAATATTTGTTAAAAGATCAAGTTTTTAAGTACTGGATATTTATCACTGAATTTGTTCATATAACTATTAAAAGAATGATTGAATATTCTATTCAGTTTTTCTATTATTAGTAGTCAGCTGTTATAAATATAAAGTAAGACTATAATAGCTTCAACAAGGCTCACCTAAAACATAATTACTTCTTCTATAAACAGCATTACTCAAATGTGTGTCTTTCTAGACAGTGGTGTGAAGCAGTCATAGAATTATCTCTAAAACGGAATTGTTAAATTAATGAAATTTGCTAATGTAAAATAAGCACAGTGTTTGTTTGTTTAAGTTCTGTACTTGCTTAAGAAATCAATTTTAGATGTTTATATGGGTGGACTGTTGATAAGTCAATAACTGCGAAACTGAGGAATGTTCAATAATTATGCAAATAGATTTTTATGCGTATAGCCAAAGAAAGTAAACAGCTTTTGACCCCTGTATTAGAAAGCATCCAAAAAGATGAGGAGACCTGTTATCTTTCCATCATAGATGAGAGAGGTCTTCTGAGAATGGATGAAATGTGGTCCAACATAGGACACTCTGGGAAGAATCCAATCCCAGAGCTTCCTCTGTGGGGCCAGCCCATCCAGAATGCACTGAGGAACCAGGAGAGATGAGTGAAGACATCTGCCCACCAAGGTAGTGACCTCCAAAGAAGTCCCCCTTCTCTTCCTAGAATCTAGAACAGACTGTTGATTGAAAATTAACGCACACATACAGGCTTAAATCTCAATGATAATTTATTGCTTTATTCAACAGAAAAGCCCAAGATAATAGATCACTGGGCTTCAGGTAAAGTCTCCGTGGCTTAAAAAATGTGACCTGGACCCAGTTTCTTTCTCTCAATTTTTTTGCTCTGCTTCCCACATACAGACTCCATTTTTGTTAGGTTCTCCTCTTAAGATCCCAAAGTAGCTTCCACATCTCACAGAACTATACAATTCCAGATTTCAGGTCCAAGAAAGTCTGCTGCTTGGAAAGTTAAGTCCTGGCTTGAAGTCTCATTCAGAACTTTTTGGCCAGACTTGAGACAAATGTCTTAACCAAACACTGGGACCAAGTAGATGGGATAGGTTGATTGGTTTAAGCCAATTATATGCTAATTTAGAAGCTGACACTGGTTTCTATGTCACTTAACTCACATGGCTGAGAAATGTGGGATATTGTTTGGCAAGTAGCAAAGGCTAGGTCCTCCAGAAACATATAAGTAATAGCCTGCTTAATATCACTTCAGATACACCAAACACTAATTGTACACTTATAATATGCTGGCGCTGTCCTGGGTTTGAGGAAAATTTGGGATGAGATATGGGGAATGTGTAAGGTATAAAGATGAATGTGGCATGGTCGCTGATCTCAAGGGACTTAACCTTTTAAAGATTAATGATTACCTTGGCAAATCACGTTGGATTCATTGATAAACATGCATCCTTTATACATACACACTGGAGGTAACTTCTGGAGAATTTGAAAATGAACCTTCATCTGCTCCCTGCTTTCAAGTGCATGGTTTCCACATTCTCTGTATTTTCACTTTTATGTTTCACATTTTGGCAAAGCAGAAAACTTCCAGATTATTGTGAAATGGTTATAAGGGAATGGAAAAAAGAAGCAATTTTTTTTTGTTTTAAATTTATAAGGGTTTTATGAAACCATCAATTGCCAAGGATAAGAGTACTCATTTATTTAAATCGCGGTCTATATTTGCTTTCATAGTTTTCTTTAAATTTAAACAACTGTCATTCCCTCTCCAGCATTATGTCTTGCCTGTCTCCCCTCCTGCTGATGGTGTTTTTAAGTAATGACAAAATGACATTAAAAATTCAATCAAAATGGCTATTTTTACATCACTATTTGACTAAAATTGTGTATTAACTGTGAAGAATATCCTCTTCCCTCAGCATGAGAAAAGATGTTAGAATCTATCACAAAGATTCACCGTGTTTCTCCTAAAATACTGTTGCTAAAAAGTCCCCTTTTCCGTGACTGGATCATTCCCTAAGCATCTGGTTATTCCATGATTTACTAAAATTTTTATTGCCCCGTTAAGGTTTTTAAAAAACATATTATGGAATATCTGTTGTAGGAAATCTAGTAGAGAATTCTCCATTGTTAGAAGGGGCACATTCTTCCTTACGTCCCTCGTGCCATAATTCAGGATTGAAAGAGACACCATATGTACTGGTAAAGCCAATTGAAACAAAAAAAATAGAGATGAAATAAACCCCTATGGATAATGTTAGGCATCCTAAGAAATCCTTCTGAGAAAGGGCAGGAAGGCTAACAGTGGCATGCAGACCCCAAAAAAGTGCTTGCAGAACTCTCAACCTCTGAGTTGAGAACAAGTAAAGAATGAGAGAACATGGCTGAGGGGGTCATTGGAGAACAGGAGTGCCCCTCTGTGCCACACGGGGCACACGGTTCATGTCTTTGCTTCTGCACCTGCAGCCAAGCATGCATGTAGTTTTGACTGGCTCATGCCCAGAGCCAATAAATCCCGAGAAGCTTAGTTCTGAGGCTGTAGAATTCACCTGAGATAGTTCTGCCCATAGGAAGATTCCTGTTGATGGAAGACCAGCAGTAAAAACATGTAAATTACAATACGCAGTTTTCTTTCATTCTCCTAATTAACTCTGAGACACAGATTACAGGGTGATTCTTCTTTCCCAATTATTTTCTGAGCCCAGAGTTAGTAGTGATTGAACCACTGCATTTCCTTTCCAGCCACAATGGAAAATAGCTGGCATCGCATCTTAGAACATATGCCAATTTTGAATGGCCGCTTTCACATCTAGGTTCCAGGAGATGTCAAAACATCCCTGAGGATGTGCAAAGAAATTGTGCCTGGGCTTTAGTGACATTTTGCTAAGCCTAAACCTTATGTATCTCACATGGAATCTTTCTCCCTTATTTTAGCCTAAAACCAAACTACATCTGTCATCACTTCTCAATATTTCTAACTTTGTTAAGCCCCACTCTCCTACAACCAGATAATTGAATTCTAGGCTTTGACGTCTAGCCAATTTGATGGATTATCTTGAGTTAAACATGTTAGTGGCCAATAGCAGTTTAATATGGGTTTTAGAGGAAAAGTATATATTATATTTATGTAATATGTATATCTTTAATAGAACTTTTTGATATATTAAGAAAAAGAGTTCCTGCCGTGGCTCAGCAGGTTAAGACCCGATGCTGTCTCCATGAGGAGGAGGGCTCCATCCTCAGCCTCAGTGGGTTAAGGATCCAGCATTGCTGCAAGCTGCCATAGGTCTCAGATTCAGCTCAGATCCAGCCCTGCCATGGCTGGGGTGTAGGCCTGCAGCTGCAGCTCCAATATGACCCCTGTCCTGGAACCTTCCATATGGCACACTACAGCTGTAAAAAATAAAATATATATAATATATAAATAATAATACAAATACGTATAATATATATATATTAACAGAATATCCTCAGGGGTTTACAAGGGAGTAGCCTTTCAATATCCTTCACAGAAACCATGATTGTTTACATTATCATATTCAAGACCCCTCTTCCCTGCCAATCCCACCAGAATCCTTTGTGTTTCCTCCTATGCTGAAGTATCTGCATGTTAATTGTATGTGTGGGTGCCTATCTGATGTCTGTTCATTCATCCACCTACCCTTTAAATCCATGTGCCTAGGTGATACCTTAAATTCCTTAAATTGTCAGTTATCAAGGGAAAAAAGATCTGCCCAATTCTACTTAAGACAGCATCATATTTAGGTAAATGTACTTAATGAGTGCTTTTTATGTCAAGAAAAATTATACGCAATGTTATGTCAAAGAGTTATTTCTTCATGATGTCTTTGGGAAGATTCTACTCTTCACCTTCCTTTACAATTAACTTTTTAAAAAATACTCTCTTAATGTTGTCCTCAGTAAAGAGTACAAGAAGTAACAACCCTTGAAGAGTGAACAAAAAAAGCAGTGATGGACCACTCAGCTCTGGGTGTAGCCCTGGTCACAGAACTCTGACTTCTTTTCCTCAGCATGCAATGCAGATCACATTGTTTTCTAAGACACACATTTCCCCTGAGGATTTAAGATGGCAGCTTTCTAGTCACGCCACCAACTTCCACCTCTCTGTATGTCAAAAATGCGTCTCTCTCTTTTTTTTAATCTCTTACTTTACAAATGAGGGAATTGAGATCCTTAGAGGTTAAATGGCTTGCTCATGGGGACACAGCTAATTAGCAGACTTGGAGACATCATTCATCAGCCTTAAAAATGTCCTTTCACTATGTTGTCAAGTATAACCTATTACCCTTAGGAAAGCTCCTTCCCTAAGAGCTAGGAGTTTCATCAATACTATCCACCTTACTTTATAATTAACTTTTGTTTTATCTCTCTTAATAGAGTCCATAAAATAGAGGACAAGCAGCAGTAGGTATTTTTAACCTACTATGGTTTCTGTAGGTTATTAAAGCAAATTTTAAAACAATGTAAATTATTAAAAATAGGAAGCAACCAAGGTCTCATCAACATCATAAAATCACAGCTGTTTGATTTTATGTTCTTTCCTAAACTTCTTTTTATCTACTAATATATATTTTTATTTAATTTTATTTTTAATGATTTTTTTCCACTATAGATGGTTGACAGTGTTCTGTCAATTTTCTACTGTATAGCAAGGTGACCCAGTCACACATACACATATACATTTGTTTTTCTCACATTATCATGCACCATCATAAGTGACTAGATATAGTTCCTGGTGCTATACAGCAAGATCTCATTGCTTACCCATTCCAAAGGCAATAGTTTGCATCTATTAACCCCAAATTCCCAAGCCATCCCACTCCCTCCCCCCCCCCCCCCTCAGCAAACACAGGTCTGTTTTCCATGTCCATAATATATATATTTAGATGGCTGTAGTATAGTTGTATTTGTTATGTTATTTATGTGTATTAATGTTCTATTTTTCCCCTTAAGCTTATCTTGTTCATTTTTCTCTTTCTACAAAATTCTTTAAAAATATATGCAAAATAACTACATAATCATGTTACAAGAGGATAATTAATTTAGCCTTTCCCATATTTTTGGACACTTAGCACATTTTCAATTTTTCACTGTTATTAGTAGTGCAAAAGAGAACACATTTGTCCAAACTGAAGGACAGCAATCTTTACACAGGAAACCATGCCTGGGACAAATATCCTCATGCTAAGTGAAAACTCTGGTTCAAACTTAGCTTCTGTGAAACAAATCAAGCAAATATTCAACACTATTTTGACACAGAATATATTTTCTTTGCCAAGATAGGGCTGGCATTAGGATGAACTTGTGTTTGCCATGTTTAAATGTTTTCCTTGGATAATAGACCTTCTTATTGAAATATAAACTCGATGGGTAAATATTTATTTGTCTTCAAATTAGAATAGGATAGGCAGTTACACTTTTTATTATTGTACACTCAGTATTGGCCAAGTACTTAATATACATTATCCAGAAACTTCCCAGAAACTCTAGAGAGGAGATGCTATTGCTCTGTTTGAAAATATACAAATAGAGAACTGAGGCTTAGAGAGGTTCATTGATGCCAGAGCCAACTGCCAGTTAATTGACTTCAAGCCCATGTTCTTGACATTGGATTATCTTACCATATTGTGTACTGCATCTAAACTGAGCAGCAGTGAGAGGATACAACACACAGATGTTTTATTTAAACAGCTTTATTGAGATATAACCCACATAATGGACTCGTTTAAAGTGTACAATTCAATGACTTTTATCTATTCCCAGTCTATTTTAGAACATTTTCATTACCTTAGAAAGAAACTGCCTGCCCTTTAGCTATCACCTCTGCCAACCTCCTCTCCCTCCAGCCCTAAGCAACAACTAATCTACTTTCTGTCACTGTAGATTTTCCAGACTTTCATGCTTATATAACATGTAGACTTTTATGTCCAACTTCCTTCACTTAACACAATGTCATCAAGGGTCATCCAAGATATAACATGTATCAGTACTTCTTTCCTTTTTCATGGCTGAATAATATTACAATATAATAATACATTGTATGGATATACCATATTTTGTTTATTCATTAATCCATTGATGGTCATTTGGGCTTTTCCAATCCTTTAGCTATAATGAACAATGCTGTGACAGACATTTATATGTTAGTGTTTGTGTGTACATATGTTTTTATTTCTCTTGGCTATATACCTAGCAATGGAATTGCTGTGTCATATGATAATTACATTTAATCAGTTGAGGAACTGCCAAGTTTTCCAAAACAGCTGCACCACTTTACATTTCTGCCACACTGTATGAAGGTTTTGATTTCTCCACATCTTTGTCAGTACTTGTTATTATCTGACTCTTCTTTTCTGGCCATCTACTATGTGTTTTTAACACTCTAGTGGGTCTTATGCCACTAGAAATATATTCAATTGGACATGGAAAACTATATGTCACTGTCTCTCACCTCCCTCTTGGGAAAAAAGCAGATCTGACCTATCATAGAAAATGCTCAAAGGCAAAAAAAAAAACAAGGGTAAGGCAGCTGAAAAACAAATTTTATTTCTATCGGACACATAGGCTTAAGTTTAAGGACTTCGTGTAATCTTTATGTCTAAATATTCTTGTATTTCAACATAAAATTTCTTTAATTCCTTTAATTAACAAACTTCAGGTGCAAAATGATAGTTATATCAAATATGCTTCTTTACCTCTATCCCATCTTCATTTCCTACTCTTTCATCAGAAGTTGATTTTGCATGTGAGAAAGTTAATTCTCTAAAGTCTCCTACTATGTGCTTTTCAGGATTATTAGGCAATTTATTTGATAAAAACATATTTACTGAGCATCTTCTAAAGCTGGACTCTAGCTACAGAAGATGTTGGAGTTCCATCTGTGAGCAAAACCAAATAAAATCCTTGCCATCTTTGAACTTACCATGTAGTGATGAAGTTGCCAATCAAATAAACATACAAATAAATTATAAACCTATACTTGTGCTAAGTGTCACAAGAGATGGGTACTTAATTCAGGGATTTTCAAAAATGGTATATGGAGAGCCCCCTTGGTAAGAGAGCTGGCAGAGAAACTTTATTTGCTGGCAATGTTTGTAACAGTGAAATGTTGGATTTGTGGCAATGCATTAAGAGTTTCATTCCATTTTGGAGTTCCTGTCATGGCTCAGCGGTTAACAAATCCAACTAGGAACCGTGAGGTTTCGGGTTTGATCCCTGGCCTTTCTCAGTGGATTAAGGATCTGGCATTGCCCTGAGCTGTGGTGTAGGTTGCAGACGAGGCTCGGATCCCGCGTTGCTGTGGCTCTGGTGTAGGTGGGCGGCTACAGCTCCGATTCGACCCCTAGCCTGGGAACCTCCATATACCACAGGAGTGGCCCAAGAAATAGCAAAAAAAAAAAAAAAAAAGAAGGTTTAATTCCATCTCAATTTTTTTGTCAGACCACACTAATAATAGCCTCTAGCAAAACTTTTGGGATCCTGAGCAGGGGGAATATTTTTCCTTATAGTAAACAAAAATTTTACTGAAAATTTTTTAAAATAATTTTACTATTATTAAATTTCATGTTCTGACAGACATAACTATTAGCCTCTCTACTAAGCTACCTCAGACACTCACATATATTTCCGTGGACCTATTATATGAAAGCTATTTTCTTTATTTTTTTTTCTTTATTTCTTTTGTTGTTTCAAGTTCTCCTTATTTTTTCCATGTGTTTGTTCTTGCACCATTGGTTTTATTATTTTAGATGTTTATTTCACATAATCTGTTGGGCCGTTTTTGACCATTTGTGGTTTCATTTCTTGTTTTATCTACAAATAAATTCAAAATTTATTATTAAAACACAACAGTTTCTCTGATGTTTCTAATTGGTTTAAGAAGAAATGGATTTAATCTTTTATAAGTTTATATCTAAGTTTAACTAGTAATATATATGCCTGCAATTCTCCATTGTTTAAGTATTATTCTTTGGAAGATTAGGCTTCCAAACGAGTGGAGTTTTCCTGGATTTTTAAGTGACTTAAATACTTCTTAATGTATGATGGTATGCTACTGATACAGGCTTTGAGGTCAGATCCGAGCTTGAATCCAGACTATTACTTTCTCTTGGTATGATCTTCAACAAGCAATTTAATCCTCTGAACCTCAAGTCTTTCATCAAAAAAATAAAGTAAAATAAAAAATGTAATACCTTTGCAGGCTTTTTAACATTAAATAATAGCACTTATAGAAAACATTTTGTTCATTTAGCAGAAAGTATTATGAGGGTAACCTGTTAGATGTTAGATTCATCTAGAATGCAGAAAAGGTTATTTCATCCTTGCAGGGGACTTACAAGACATTTAGTTTTTAAGTACAAAGCCCTCTTGACCAGTGAGAAAGGTACACAGTCCCTTTTGTGTTTTTTGAGTCCGAAGCCTTGTTTCTTAAGAATAAATTACTGGCTGATTAGCCATTAAGTTCTTTTGATGGAAAAGTGTGAATGATGAGATGTTGAGATTGGTTTTATTTTATTGAAGGAGAAAAAAAGATGAAAGAAAAGATAAAGGCAGCTGGTCTGTGGATGGATGCCTGGAATCTAAAGAGGAAGCGTCATGGCAATTTGGAGGGTGGAGCCTTGAGCCTCCTCCCATGGAGGTAGAAGGACCTCAAGATGGTGGTGGGGTGTCACTAATTGATGGGAGCTACTTAGGGAGCTTTCTGACAGGCCCTGGGCGTATGCTTCGCAGACAAAACTTGCTCATCTGCTGGGTACAGAGCATGGCAATAGCACCGAGCAGCAGACACAGACAGTAGGGAATCAGCTCACTCCCAGTTCACAGTAGGGTTCAAATGATGAAAGTCCCTCCCTACTTGGGAGTTAAAAAAGAGATGGAGTTCTTTAAAGACCCATAAATTCTTGAAATATTCCAAATAAGAGAAAAGATCACAACTAGAGCACTAACTGATGTTGGATTTCTTGCCAATTTTTTTTTTCTCTTAGAGGATGACAGCAAAGCATCCTGCCCCTTTTTGTAATTAAAGCGAAAAAAAGTGACATTATTTTTTTTATTGAAGTATAATTAACTTACAATATTATATTAGTTTCAGGTTTTTAACATACTAATTATTTATATTTAAATATTAGGAAATGATCACCAGGATAAGTCTAGTTAACCTCTGTTACCATACAAAGTTATTACAACATTATTGAACATATTCCCTATGCTGTACATTACAGCTCCATGACTTATCTATTTTATGCCTAGAAGTTTGTACCTCTAAATCTCTTTCACCCATTTCATCCATCTGCCAGCCCTCTCCCCTCTGGTAATCACAAGTTTTTTTTCTGTAACTATGAGTCTGTTTCTGCTTTATGTTTGTTCATTCATTTTGGTTTTCTGATTCCACATGTAAGTGAAATCATATGGTATTCATTTCACTCTGTCTGCCTTATTTCAGCTGGCATGATACCCTCTAAGTTCATCCATTCATTCTTTCATCAATGTCTTATAGTGTTCAGAATACAGATCTTTCACCTTTTTGGTTAAATTATTTCTAAGTATTTTACTCTTTGATGCAATTGTAAATGTGATTATCTTCTTGAACCATTCTAACATCCCTGGAATATATCCCACTTGATTGTGAGGTATGATCCTTTTAACATATTGTTGAATTTAGTTTGCTAATATTTTGCTGAGGGTTTTTGCATCTATAGTCATGAGGGATATTGACAGGTAATTTTTTTTATTGTAGTATCTTTCTCCAGTTTTGATGTCAAGTAATGCTGCCCTCATAGAATGCATAGAAAGCTTTCCTTCCTTCATAAATTTTAAAATAGTATAAAAAGAATAGGTAATAACTCTTCTTTAAATGTGTTGTAGAATTCACCTAGGAGACCATCTGTTCCTGGACTTTTGTTTGTTGGAAAGTTGTTTTATTACTGATTCAAGTTTATTAGTAGGAAGCATTCTGTTCAAATTTTTTTCTTCCTGATTTAGTCTTAGAAGATGGTATGTTGCTAGGAATTTATCCATTATTTCTAGGTACTTCAATTTGTTGATATATAATTGTTCATAGCAGTCTTTTATAATTCTTGGTATTTTTATAATATCGATTGCAACTTCTCCTCTTTCTTTTCTGATTTTGTTTATTCTTATTTTGATTGAGTGTCCACTCAATTCTGAACACACTATTCTGTCTTCCAAATCAATGATCCATATTTCTGCATGATCTAATCTGCTGTTGATTTCTTCTGGTATATTTTTCTTTTCAGTTAATGTATTTTTCAGTTCTGGTTGATCTAGCTCTTTCCTGAAATGCTCATGTGTTCCTCCATTCTTTTCCTGTGTTTAATAAATATCTTTATAACTGTTACTTTAAATCCTTTATTAGGTCATTTACTTTTCTCCATATTATTGGGGTTTTTCAGGGGTTTTTATCTTGTTCTTTTATGTGGAACACACTCCTCTGTCTCATCATTTTGTTTGACTTTCTGTGTTTGTTTCCATGAATTAAGTAAAACATCCACCTCTCTCAGCCTTGATGTCACAGCCTGTGTAGGAACACCCCCCTTGTAGACTGCATGTGCTGGGAAGCTTCGGCAGGCTGGCTGAAATTGGGATTGGCATGCACTGGGGGGCCCAGGGCATGACACACTGAGGCTGACTTGGGGGGGTGACTATAGGTGGTGTGGGCCAGGGCCTGGGGGCTGGGATGATCTTGGCAGATTGATTAAGTGCTTTGGCTGTGTTCCTACCCACACTATCAGGGTAGAGGGGGAAAACCAAAATAGGTGCTCTCAGGTACCTCTGATATGGGACAAAGTTCCAACTGTTTCTCGTTCATTTGGCAGATGCTATAGGGTAAGTAATTGGATTTCCTTCATGTTTAGCCTAGGTACCCTTTAAACTAGTTTTTGTTTTTGTTTTTTTGCCTGCCCCAGAGCAGGCGCATCTATGCATGAGCCTTCCCTACTGTGGGTCACTTTACTGGGGATGGAGTTCTTTTTGATACCATGATGTCTCCATCTCTCCTACCCATCTCTGGGTGGTCCCTGTATCACTTATTGTGTAGAAGCTGTTCAATCAGCCCTCAGTTCTTAAGGAGGAATTGCTGTATATGCAGGTATAGACTTAAGGTCTCCATGAGAGATGAGTTCAGGGTCTTCCTATGCCATCCTTGGACCAGAAGCCCCAAAATGTGGCATTATTTACCTTCTAAGTGATATGAGGCAGTTCATTGCTATTTCATGTATCTGGAAAAAAAAAGAATAATCATTAACCATTTCATTGTTTTGGCAACAACATTGAAATAATAATTGCATATATGACATTGTTATTATTTCACCATTGTGAGGCCTTTTTCAGATAAAATCTGATGCTTTAGAAAACAGCAATAATCCAGAAGAAGCCTGATTCTCCTCTAATCTCTCCTCCAATCTCTCCCTTTTCCTTTTTTCTGTGTCTGTCTCTGCTTGTTTCTTCTGTTTCTCATTTGCATTTTCAATTCTAATTTCTCTTTTCTTTCCTTTTTCCAAATTCTGGGTCTTTCTCAATTTCTTCTCTTTCCCTCTCATTCCTATTTTCCCTTTCACAGCCCCCCAATTACCCGTCTATTTCTGTTTCCCACTCTCCTTTCTCCTTGCCATCCCTGCCACTAACCTCTTTCCATTTCCCCACCTTGCATTGACTTCTTCAAAATAGAATTTTCTTTAAACGGAATCAAATATCTATATCTCTATTCCCTCTATTTGTTCACAAGGGGAATCTAATCATTCAGACTCTTATAAGCGGGAGGTTTCAAATGTAAGCGCTTGAGTATCCTATATTCTGGACAGTCATTCTGAAATCTGCATATGTCTGTGAAGAAAACTTTACATTTAAATAAAAAGTGACTAAAACATCTGTGAAACCATTTTTAATAGTTTATATTTGAGATTAAAAAAAAAAAAAAGTCATGGTCACTGGTAACCAAAAGGGTTCTTTGAGCCTGAACTTAAGAAGCTGCAAAGAGATACATACTCAGATAAAGTATCTTGTGAGGCAAAATCATAACAACTCAGTGTAATAAGATTATGTATTAAAATAGCTGAAGTAGAAAAAAGTATATGTAATAGTCTGCCTACCTAAGTAATTATGACTTACAATTTCTTTTACTGCTTTAGCTTGAAGGGCTGACCTTGTTTACCCTTGGAACTTCTGTTCTAGAGGCAGAAAGAGCATTGTGTGGGCTGAGGAGAGACAGCAGGATTCCCGACGCTTACAATAATGTTGATTTGAATAGATGGGCAGTGTTTCCTTTTGCTGTTTTAAGGACTGGTAGTATTTTTATGAGAAGCTAATCAACAAAAATAGTACAGTCAGTTAGAGCATATGCATTGTACTTTTTGCCTTGAGATCTTTTATACAAATCCCCAGTGGGAACTTAGGAAACATTTCCAAACAAATAAAGTGAGTTCTTGTGAACAGAAAGTTCCCAGTGAAGAGGTGCAATAAAAGTAGAGAAGGAAAATATGATAGAGTAAGGTTTATGCCTTAATTATTATCATGCCTAAATTATTGTTCATTTTTAAGACAAGAAATATTAGAATAGGTAAGAGGATGCTGTTTTCGATATTGTAAAACCTGAAGAGAAGGACTTTCTAACATTCAAAATATTACCCATCCTTGCCTTGCCTGATATTTCACAATTTGAAAGTGATTCCTTTAAATAAGTCTTCTCATTTCCTAGTTGAATATAATATGTTAGAATGGATAAATCAGTAAAGAAAATCTGAGGACAATTTTCCTAAGAACAAATTCTGCCTCAGTGCTATCCAATAAAAACATAATTTGAGTCACATGAAGTTTTAACTTCTCTAGGAACTACATTTAAAAAGTAAAAGAAGATCTTGGGGCAAGATGGTGGAAAAGTAAGAGGATATGCTCACCCTCTCCCACAAACACATCAAAAAAACACATCTACATGTAAAACAACTCACACAGAACATCAACTGAATGCTAGCAGAAGAACTTAAACCTCCAAAAATTGCAAGAAACTCTTGACATAACTAGGTAAAACAACAGAAAAGGGGGGAGAAATCAGGAGAGGACTAGCATTCCCGAGAGGGAGCTATGAAAAGGAAAAAGAAAACCCACACCCTAGGAAGCCACCTAACTGACAGAAAGATCAGCCAAGTTGGAGGTATCTCCAAGACACCAAGAAAAGTGCACCAGCAGGTCTGAGAACCAAAAAGCAGAGTGAGAGACACACAGATCATCTGAACCACTGGCACAGACACCACAGCCTGAGACACTTGGGTGGGGGCTGGGCACCGAGACTTAGGCTTCAGAGGTGAGTCCCTAGGAGCTGGCTGGGGTTGGTGGTATGGAAACAGCCTAAGGGACTAGGGAGTGGTGCACTGTGGGCAGGGGAGTGATACACTAAGGGCTGAGGAGTGGAAAGCCATGACAGAGGGAACCCAGGAGAAGGTCTGGACCTGCAAGAGAGACGAGGTGCCAATGTTGGGGAGGGGAGAGGAGAAGGGGCAGGCCACCATAGAAAACTCCTTGTGCACCAGCTTGCACATTTGCCCACCAGCTAACAGAGAGTAGAGCGTTCCCAGCACATCCCACCCCCACCCCACCCCCATCAGCCAGAAGCCTCCTGCCATTCCCAGCCAACTGTCCCCACCGCCCGAAGGAAGGCACCTGCCAAAGCACCCCAGCCTGGCTACCCCTGCCCACCTACAGGAAGTGCACCAGCAGCATGCCACACCCCAGCCACCCCAGCCTGCCCACAGGAAGCCCCCCACCAACCTGCCTTGGTCTAGGCCAAACTACAGTTTGGCTTCACCAAATTCATGGGAAAAAATAAAACACAAGTAAGATGAAGAAGCTCAGAAACCATTCCCAGTTAAGGCAACAGGAGAATTCACCTAAAGCAGTCAACAATGAAACAGACCTCTGCAGTCTAAGTTCAAAAGGGAGATAGTGAAAATACTGAAGGAATTAAGAGAGAATATGAACACTAATGCAGATTCCCTCAGAAAGGAACTAGAAAATATAAGGAGTAGCAAAGAAAACCTAGAAAATTCATTTGCAGATATACAAACTGAACTAAAGGCAATAAAGACCAGAATGAATAATGCAGAGGAACGAATTAGTGATGTGGAAGATATAATAATGGAAATCACCCAAACAGGACAACAAACAGAAAACCAAATGAAAAAAACATGAAAGCACTATAAGAGACCTATGGGATAATATAAAGCTGGCCAATAGTAATAGGAATTCAAGAAAGAGAAGAAAAAGAAAAGGGGATTGAAAATACATTTAAAGAAATTATGGCTGAAAACTTTCCAAATCTAAAGGACAATGATATCAAGATACAGGAAGCACAGAGGGCCCCAAACAAGTTGAACCCAAACAGGCCCACACCAAGACATATTATAATAAAAATGGAAAAAGTTAAAGATAAAGAGAGGATCCTGAAGGCAGCAAGAGAAAAGCAAAATGTTACCTATAAGGGAACCCCCATAAGGTTATCAGCTGATTTCTCTACAGAAACTCTAAAGGCCAGGAGGGAATGGCAAGAGATATTAAAAGTGGTAAAAGGAAAAAATCTGTAACCTAGAATACTCTATCCAACAGAATATCATTTAAATTAGAAGGGGAAATAAAGAATTTCTCCAACAAACAAGACCTAAAGAGTACAGCAGTACAAAACCCAGGCTAAAAGAAACACTGAAAGGGCTTCTCTAAATTAAAAAAAAAGAGGAAGAGCTAGGATGGAGGAAACCACAATCAGAAAGCAGTGCCTTAAATAAGCCAGCATACAGATCTAATCATGAAGATGTTTAAAAAAAAAAAAAGACATCAAAATCATACAATGTGGGCACAGGAAGTAAGGAAATAAATAGATTCTTTTTTAT